>NC_136067.1:1934042520-1935242520 GCF_964261635.1 Lissotriton helveticus | reverse complement strand
GGGGAATGCTTTTTGCATGTCCCCAACATGTTTTTGCCATCATACAGGTGTGATGTCTGGCAGGCTTTGACCTAAAAAAGGGTTTGATGATGCACTAGGCAGAAAATACCAACATCATATTTTTTCCCATCCCCACACAAACAATATCCTACGCCTGGGCGGTCAAAGCAGTGCCCTTACCGGGGTTTCACGATTTAAGGAAATCAGCCTTGAAATAAGAACAATTTGGGCGGGGCTCAGGCGGCAGTACTGAACCTTGTCTTGAGTCCAACTTAAACGGATAATCCAGTGCTTCAAGCCTTAATACTGAACGGATGCAACATCGGTGGCAAACAAATACACCTTCTACTGATTACTGAGTACTTAAACTTACTCGGGTCTAACAATCAGCCTCTATTGAATGATTGCTGTGAAGCCCTCGATACTGTTCTATGCAGATATTTCTCTTATGAAATCATAATGATGACTGACTTAAGCTTACCTAATGTTGATCAACAACAATCTATTTACACACAAACACCCCCATGCCCAACTTCACTTGGAAAATAATTGGCTGCCTATTGTTATATTTCATATCGGTAACCTACAGTGGCGGCAGGTGACTTTTGAAAGTGATGAGGTGCAAAATTTGTGGTGGCGTACACTGTGGCGAGCAAGCTAAGGGGGGTTTAGGGGGTTCTCCCTCCACCAAAAGTTTGAAAAAACAGTGGGCAAATGATGCTATTTCAAGCAATTTGAGAAAGCAAGAAGGTTGATAAAGCAATTGTGAAAGTGCAGTTATTACATTGAAAAAGAGATGTCATATAATAACATAGGTAGTTAGCTGTATTCAGCGCGGGGAAAGGCCGTTGTGCGTCACCATGCGCTCTACAAGATACCCTATTATTGTATAACCAGAGAGCCTTCATTCAAGAAATTCTTTGAAGCCAGCAGAGGAACCACATTTCAACAAGGCGAGAGATCCTATCCAAGGCAGTCTTTTCTGACTGCACTACATCAGACCCGCATTATAGACAGGCTGTGCCACCAACACTACCTCAGATGGCATATTCTTATCACATGTGTGAGGGGCAGGAAAAAGGCTAGGTGGTTCTAACGCTGTAAAGATCACATTTGTTTGTGTGTTCGCATGCATTAATGGTTCATGTTTCATGCATTAATGGTTCATGTTGAGCTCTGCTAGAATGCAGAAAATATGGTAATAGGGTTTTTTATTTTAAAAGGAGGGGCATGGCGATAGCGTCATTGTGTGATCCACAAGCTCATATCCACCAGAACAATTATGACCTATTTAACTTCTGTGAGGCACACAGTAACAAATTACTGGAAAACGCGATCAAAGATGAGGCATGATATTTAGATTATTATGCTGCCTTGCTTCAAAGTGTTCCAATTTAGGGGAGGGACGGAGTAATATGGTGCAGCTGTAGGTGTTCTCATCGTTTAAATACGTGTAATGATAACAATAAAACATATAATTATTAATGTCAGCATTGTGTTCTGTGTTACCGAGTTAAAAAGGAGGAATGTAATATTTTTTTTTACAGCACTCCTTCGAGACCGGTGGTATTCATTTTTTTTTGTTTTTTCTACAGAGTTTTACATAGCGCGAACCGAATTCCGTATCAGAGCGCTTTACATAGCACCAGTTGGGGCTCTGACGGATAGATTCCCCGTTGACCGAGGGGTTAGACAGGGTTGCGTGCTGGCACCGACCCTGTTCTGCCTCTTTGTCAACGGGGTGATTGCCCACCTAAATGCCACTGAATACACTGACGCCCCCAAATTGAACGGCAGCAGGGTGCCTGCAATCATGTTTGCAGACGACACCCTGCTGCTGTCCAAAACCCCAATGGGGATACAGAGGATCCTCGATTCGTTCGTGGCCTTTTGCACCGATAGGGGCTTAGAAATTAACGCGGCCAAAACTAAGTTTATGGTTCTGAACCCAAGCCATAAATTGCGGCCGAATCCGCGACTGGGAGCCTCGCGGCTCGAGAGAGTTTCCACCTTCGATTACCTTGGTGTAACTCTTAATGAAACTATGTCTTGGGGATCACACCAGAGCAGGGCCAATCTAAAACTGATACAGACTACAGGGGGCATCGCGCGGATGTTGAATGGCTCCACATACCGACCACTGGGGTCGCTCATCCAGATCTATAAGGCGCAGGCCAGGGGTGCTACTATGTATGGAGTGGAATTGTGGGGACATACATCTTGTCGCAGTCTGTCCTTAACAGATAATAAATTCATTAGACAGATAGTTGCACTTCCGCCCAGCACCCCGCTCCTCCCCCTGAGGCTAGATCTGGGGTTGCGTCCCATAGCTGAAGAACTAGGCTTGAGACCCATAGCCTTCTGGCGAAGGCTGTGGAGTAGCGATGAACTTCTTGCCTATAGGGCGGAACTAATGGAGCTATTGACCCACCCGAAAGTGCTAATGATCCCCTGGATAAAATATATCCGAAACTCCTGTATGGTATTGGGGCTCCCCGACCTTTGGTCTAACCCCGCCAATGCCTCATTAAATATCTCAAAAAGAACTCTGGCCACCGCCTATCATGAACAAAAATTAGCTACGGCCATAGATAGCCAGTGTGAAGGGTCACTAACGTTTGTTTTCACGCAGAGCAAGGACTCGTATAGGCAGGAGTGGGTCCTAGATGCCATCTCCCCCGTACTGGCCAGGAAGCTGTATCTCCAGTGGAGATATGGCACATTGCCCCTACGATCTTTTACTAGCTCCTGGTCATCACCTCCCTCCACCAAGCAGTGCCCGGCTTGCGCAGCCGCGGAGGAAAGCGATTTACACGTGGTCCTGTTCTGCCCAGCTTACAAGGCAGCGAGGAAACATTGGCTCCTACCATTGATCAGAAATCTGGGTTGTAGGGAGTATCTCCCAATGTATAGAATTTTAAAAACTGATGCCTCTAGTTTAACTGTGTTTGTATTAGCAAAATTCCTCACCAATGTCTGGCACACTCGTACCCGTATTTTGAAGATGCAGGCTCCCTCGTAATTCTAAGGGTTACAGTTTTTTTATGTAGTTTTATGAGTTTGTAACTTCAAGGTTTTACACTGTGATTGATTATGTATGTCGATTTTATAGTGATTTATATGTTTTATGGTATATCTTTGATGGCCAATGGCCGAAATAAAGATTGAATGATGATAGCACCAGTTGCATTACACGAGGACATTCATTTTTTTTTTTGTTAAGCAAGGGGAGATTACGTGATTTGCCCAGAATCACAGAATGTTCAGCGTCATTTCCGAGACTTGAACCCAGTTCCCCAGATTCGAGGCCAACCGCCCTAGCCGTTAGGCCAACTCCTCTCACATCATGGCATGCACCTCTGAGAAGCATACACGCTGCTGCCAACGCTTCTCGGAGGTACGTGCCAGCAGGGCCTAGCTTCACAAACATTTATGTCTGCACTCTTTGTTCCCGCTATATAAACACTAACACTCTTTTAAGTGCCATAGCTCTGCACTTCAAAGTGCGTGACTGTTTATATGGCGGGAATGCGATCCGAAGGTATTAGAGCACAACTTTACAGCAGCACACGTGGCGCCAGTTAGTTACAATACACAAGGAGGAAATCCATCCCACAAGCTTTTTTGTTAAGCACCACGGGGAGATTAAGTGATTTGCCCAGAATCACAGGATGCTGAGTCGACGCCGCCAATACTCGAACCTGGTTCCCCCAGGTTTCAAGTTTCAAGTTTCAAGTTTTTTATTAGTTTAGCACAGTTACTTAAAACTATTGCTATACAAAGTCTACTTTCGCATGAATATAAAATTTAGTTTTTAGCACATTTATCAGATAAGAACAAGGCTAAAAAGCAATTTACAAGGCTGAGTGGCCAGTAAGCTTATTAAGAAGCAGTATTATGGTTGCCTATGTGAACGTTTTGCTATACTTGGCCGGATAAAATAGTTAATACAGAGGGTACTGGGCCGAGGGACGAAAAAAGTCTGTAATGAGTCTTTGAGGGGGAGGGGGAGGAAGCATGGCAACCAAGGGGGGTAATAAAAGCTTGTCCAAAAGTCTCACAAATTTTCCAAACCTAGCAAGTGCTTGAATGTCAGTAGATGTAAAGCACAAGGCAGAGGCCTCCCAGCACGTCCTGGCGCCCCATTTTAGGAACAAGGGTTTCAAAAGGGACCTCCTGGGGGCTGCTAGAGCCGGGCAGCAGCACAGGAGATGCAGCCATGATTCGGAGTGGTATTTGCACAGCCTACATGCTCCCCCCTCGCTTGTTGGGGCCCATTTATTAAAGGCCGTCGAGCGCAGGCCTAGAAGTCGCATAAACATTATGTTCTCCCTAGCCACTTTGCCTAAGTTTTCCTGGCAGTATGCTTGTGGGCGCCCAAGAAGATACGAAGAGTTCAAAGGGAGCAGAATGGTTGGTGCCTTTAGAGCCTGCAGATCCATAGACTGTGAAATAAGTTTGACTTGCTTATTGATGGTGCTTTTCCAGGCCGAGTATGGAATAGTGGCTGAGGGGAGAGATGACTCGTCAATCGCTAACACTCTAATGGCCTTTATAATCTGGGTGTTCCAGGGATTGCCCGGGCTAGACAGGATTCCTTTTAGCTGGAATTTAAGAGTGTTATCACCTGCTTTTAGGGTCCTAATAAAGTATTTCAGGGTGTCGGCCTCGCAGTAAAGAGATTGTCTTTGTAGGCCCAGCTCCAGTCGTAGTCTAGCCCGCTGAATAAAACTTGGCAGATGGAAAAGTTTTTTATAGGTGGAGATTTGGGCGAGCTCAAGACTGGAGGAGCACACTCCAGGAAAGGCCTGGTGACCATAAGTTAATGCAGGAAGTAGAGTGGCTTTAGCCACCTTCAGGATAGCTTCTGCAGAGGGGCTGCTCAGAGTTTGGTTCAGCCGGGTCAGGGAGAATGTTATTGCGCCTGCTCTCTTTTGCAGAGCGGCTAGGTGAGCGGTAGGCCTAGACGCCTCATTGAACCAGACTCCCAAGTAATTATATTTTACTGTTGTATTAATCCTGGCGGGTCCGATGTTCCATGCCAGCCTTTTCTTGTTCTTACATCTGCCAAATACCAGTACCTTCGTCTTTGCCTGGTTGATTTTCAGGGCATTGGCGGAGTTATATGTATGGAGCCTATTTAAAGCCCGTTGGAGACCCGATTTTGCTTGGTCCATTATTACAATATCATCTGCATATTGTAATATGTGAAGAGGCTTTTTGGCAGGACCCAATTTTGGCGGGAGAAGGTAACTATTCTCCAAGAATGTTCCGAGGTCGGCTGTGTAGAGATTGAACAGCAGTGGGGCGAGAACGCAGCCTTGCTTTAGTCCATCTTCTACGGCAATTCTTGAGGAAAGTGTCTTTGGGCTGGTTTTAATTCACACCCACGTGTTCTTATGCAGAGCAATTAGTGCGTCTAATAGGTCATGCGGGATCCCCCATTTGTTCAGCTTCCTCCACAAGATGTTCCGAGACACTTTGTCAAAAGCCGCGCTGTAGTCTATAAAGCAGCAATAGAGTGGAAGGTGGTTTTTTTGTGCAGCTTTTTGACTCAGAGCGGCTAGAGTAATAATGTTGTCTATTGTGGAGGCCGATGCCCGGAACCCAGTTTGGTAGTATGGTAGTATATTGTTTTCTTCGACCCATTTTTCCAGCAACCGAAGAAGACATCGAGCGTATGCCTTTGCCTCCAGGTCTAAAAGGGCAATAAGGCGGTAGTTAGCCGGTGACGCAGGGTCACCTTTCTTGAATATGGGGCATAGAGTCGAACCTAACCAAGAGTCTGGGAGCTGGCCTGTCGCGAAAACGTTGTTAAATAGCGGAGTCAGAAGGTCAGCCCACTCTTCCGGGGCGCATTTAAATATCCCAGCTGGTAGACCATTGGGCCCTGGAGCTCCGTCTTTTTTCATGGCTCGCAGATACTTGGTGACCTCGGCTGCAGTGGTCAACTCGAAGGTTTCTATTTGAGTGGAAGCAGCGCGATCTCTTAGTACTATCTCCGCGGGGTCGCCAGAGTCGCTGCGATATAGGTCGGACACGTGCAGGGCCCAGGCTTCTTCACAGACTGCATTTCCTCACGTCTTGTTGGTGGAGCGGAGTTTGTTCATATAGTTCCAAAACTGGTGAACCAAGTTCCAGTATCGGTGTCGATGACTCAACACCCCTTCGAAATTCACCAGCTCTGCTCTGCCCATTACGACCATTACTGCACATGTCACATGATACAACTAGGCGGCCTAGAAGGCCAGTATAAGCAACACCAGCACTCAGGCATAGAATCATCCACGAGGCTCCTTGAGAGAGGTCATGTGAATGGCTGACGGAGATGGGAGCAAGAGTTTGCTATTTTCCCAGTTCTAATAATCCTCTACCCCTCCATGCATGTATGATCCCATGAGGGGCCCAGAGGTTCTAAAGTTACAGTTTCTGATTGTCTGGATAGTAGAAAAGTTAGACCTCTGCAGCGGCGGCTGGCATGCTCGAGGGAGTGAGGGGGGTCACGGCCCGCGGGTGGGGACTAAAAATATTACAATTAAAATAAAAGTAAACGTACCTAAGTGCCGGGATACCGCACCGCCTTCGCTCCGGCCTGTACTGGTGAGTCCGCGTGTTCCTGCTGCAGGAAGCAGCCAGCAAGCAGCTTCCCTCCCCTACGCAACGCAAGGGAAGCCAATCACAATGCTGGCAGGCACAGCAGGCTAGCGCCCCAGCCGAGACATTTTCTCTGCATAGAGAAAGACGGCGAGTGGGCGGTCCTGCTCGAGGGCAGGGGGGAGTGGCTTACCCACTGTTGTGGGTACTGACTGGTCGGCCCTGAGCCGACCAAACAGTCAGTACCTACAACAGTGGGTAAGCCACTCCCTCCTGCCCTCGAGCAGGACCGCCCACCCCCCCGTCCCCAACCAGGCACAGAGGCACTTCTGCTTTCTCGCAATGTGAGAAGGCAGAAACACAAATGGTAGTTTTTACTGTTTATGTTTCTGCCTTCTCGCACTGCGAGAAAGCAGTGGGGCAACGCCCCCACACCCCAATGGGGGAGCCACCACTGGTAACCTAATATAGGTCCAGGGAACATTGTACACTTTCCCTACATCATGTGCCCTTAATTTCATATGAACTAGCCTTATAAGGTTACAACTCCTAATAAGGACATACTGCCTTATAGGGACTGAACACTTTATAAGGACTGACGCCTTTTATGGACTAAACCTTTCACCTACTCCCATACTGAGGGAGGGTTCTTCCTAATTGATATTGCTAAGACGTCATCCTTAGAGAATATGAATAATTTATGAGAACGATACCTGGGGTATACTTCACCTCTCCTATCCACGCACAAGGTTTAATCCTCAAAATCATCCTCATATTAACACCTTGGGTGCTTGCCAGATTTTTCCCCTGTGCTGAACCTTATTGATTTCCATAGTTCATGACGAGCTCAGCTCGTCAAGAGCATGGAAGGGGTTAAACAATAGCTACCACATGCACATGGACTGTATAAATACAGCACCTCTTGCTAACAGTAAAGAGGAGGGACCAAAACTTCACGCCGACACACTGACCAGAGACGATGCGGCTCCGACATTCAATCGCTTCAGCTGACAGTGGTTTAACTATCCCTTGTCGGGTGTCCAATTCGAGTCCAGGACTAAGTCCCACACTCTCACTATTTGAGGTAATGGGGTTCGACTAAATCCTAGCGGGATTCTTGGCTCTTAGGCTTAGGCTCTTTCGCACCTACTCACATGCTAGGTATACTTAGGTACATCTAGACAGGCATCGTATGAGTGCTCACTATCATTTATAAATGGATTTTATATTCATGTTTCTGTTCATGACTATTGCAAAATGGTAGAACTGTACTATTCCTTTTTATTCACTGTACTGCTGATCCTATATCTCTGCTACTGTGTAACAGTTGTAGCAGCGCATATATTTTACACGAGAAGAACAACGGTACAATAAATTCTTATTGTAAACACGCTCAACTGTTTCTTCCATGTATCTCTCTGGGAGAAAATGAGCATGCAGGAGGGACTGGGAGAAAAGTAGTACATTGTTTCCACAAGTTTGAGGAATCAGGGTTTTTTTGTGTTCTGAGGTTGCCAAAAAGTAATCTCTCTGATAAAAGGAGATTCTAGTGGCACTGTGAGCTGGCTAATGCAAAACACGGCTAACATACACGGTGGGGGTGCACAGAATCAGTCTACCACCCGACCCACAGTGTATGTTATCCAAAAACGCAGGCCCTGCATGAGGCTACTATAGGAACTACACTACATGGCTCCACCAACGTTTGGTACTTATTAAACAGTAGAATCTGAGCAGGTCAGTCGTGCTTATTCTCAGAGACCCAGATTACAAAATCCAGAGACATCTGGAGTGGGTGGGCACAAAAACTCCACCACAGCTGAGTAGGTGAGATATCCTATTTATTGGTTGTTGGTTATTCAAGCTTGAAGGAATTTTCTCAAAATTGTGCATAAAACCTTTTTGTAATTTCCTTTGGACAGTTAGTCTGTGTTCTATACACAATGGCTAACGAAGAGGGAGTAGTAAACCCAACAGACCATGCACTAAATCAATCAGAAGGTGAGGTAAATGGCAATGCAATACATATTGCAGCCAATGTAAGACACACTCTCACAGTTAAACTACTCAAAAATGGGCTACCACCCAGAGGAGGTGTAGTAATATTCGTGTTAGAGGCACACAGATTTCCAAACAGAGGTGCTCTATTCCTGGGTTACATTCCCAGCGGCGAATGCCATAACTAACACTTTTCATTATTACACACATGAAGAGACATCAGCGGTCTACACTCCTTTTGAGGAGATTGAGATTCTGCTTATTTACCAGGAAATATTTTTCTGGTTTAATGGCGCCCTACCCCACATTAGAACAAGAGCAAGGCTTGGTCCTTTAGGAAGACCAGGAGCAACATGGCCGATATTAGCGACCTATGCACCACATCCTGACATTGACATAATGCCACAGGATGAACTGCTTGTTCAACACAAAGAGTTGCTAAAACTTTAAAGAAACATGACACACTAGCGGTCCAACCTACAGCAATTACGCCTAATGCAGCTCCTACACAGAGCACTACTACTAAAATTACTCCACAAACATTACATGCGGTAATGGGTAAATTGCCCACAAAACGTGAACAAATTCCTTTCTGGGTAGCTCAGAAAATAACCCAGTTAGAAGCAGTAGTCCCAAATACAACACCATCTGAAAAACACAAAATGTTAACAATCTGCTTGCCCATGTGGATTACACCACAAATAGTGGATTGTACATCTTGGGGTACAGTCTTTGCTGCCATATATACCAGAACTCATGGTATTCCTTCATTAGCAGTAATACCTGATGTATTAGGACAAATACAAAATGAGTACGTAGCAGAGCCTGCTCTAAACTTAGGGATGAAGGTATTAAATACCTACGACCAGGTATCAGCTATAATACTAGCTAACATTAAAGGGGAAGCAGCATCAGTGTCAATCAACCAACGCCTACGGGAGTTCTCTCCATTAGAACAGGTGAATGAACTACCCAAAATAATTGAAACTGTGTATGCAGAATAAGGCATAGATAGTTTGGGGGGAAAAGCTTTAAAGCCTCAACTACTGGGCAGTCACGAAAAGGAGACTTCTAAGCAGACACCTACTTCTTCTAAAAAGAAGCGGGATAATAAAAACGAAAACTCTAAAGATAAGAGATCTCAGTCCCGAGGTAGGTCTCCTCCACAGGAGCACTCTGAAAAGAATATTAGGGAACCTGACAGGTATCAGGATACTGATACATGTTTCTCTCGTTTCTTTCAGGGCTCGAAGAAAAGCTCCGAAAGAGAAGGACGGTCAAAACACAGAGAGGAGCGCACACAGTCCAGAGACAAGCAGAGTGCTCAAGACTTTACTTCTAAAAAAGAAGATAAGCAAAACTCAAAACCTCACTTTAAGAAAATGAAAGTTGCTGGTCTGAAAATCAGACATGCCCAGAATTCTGAGGACACAACTTCTGAACGAGGAATGAGCTCTGACAATGCTAGACAGTACTGCAGAAGTAACAAGAGCTCGCCAGAACCTGAAGGAATTTCTGGTGACAGCGGAGTTGAATGATTACATTACAGTGGGAACACGAGACACCAGGGTGAGCGTCCCACATAAGTTATATGAAATAACACTCCGGATGGAGGGGGACAAGCCCACGAAAGTAAAAGGTTTTTTTTTGGTAGAACTTAACATCTGGTTATGACATCCTGTTAGCAGAACAAGATTGGCCGCCTGCATTCATAATGGAGTGCCCCAGGGGAGAAAGTATACTTTTTCCTGCATTTTCCAACCACGTTCCCGTTCACCTTAAACATACATATGCACAGGAGTGGGCAGTAGTTCAAGCTTCAGCATGGTACAAACATCACATTGGTTGTGATGAGAAATCAACCTCCCATGTGATCCCGGTAAAAGTTTAACCTATTGCTCAGAAGCAATATCCAGTAAAGCAAGAAGCTAAAAAACAGGTCTGGGAGATCTTAGATCAACTTGAATACCAGGGGGTCATTGAAAAATGTACCTTTCCAATGAACAATCTTTTGTTTCCCGTCTCTAAACATGACAATACATATCATCTAGTTTTAGATTACAGGCATTTAAACTCATGCACAAAGACATTTGCTGTCCAAAATGCACATAGTGCTGCATTAATAAATCACGAAAAATCCAAAACCACACTTGATATCTCAAATGGATTTTTCTGTCAAAATATAGCGCCTGAAAGCAGGTATCTGACCGCATTAAAAGCGTTAGGGTCCCAACGACAATTCTGTTGACTAGCCCAAGTGTATAAGAACAGCCCCAGGGTATTTTCAGCAAGGGGAACAGAGTTACTTAAAAAATTTGATGAAGAAGCGTTGTCCTATGTGGATGATATTTATCTGACAGACGATGACTTAGAGAGGCACTTGACCAGGGTAAGCACCATTATTATGGGATTTTCCACCGAGGGCTACAAATTTAACTTTAAAAAATCAAAAATGGCCCACCTCAATGTCCTATTTTTGGGATATTTTTGGGATATGAGCTGTCAAGTGATGGCAAAAGTCTGTCAGCTAACTTTTGAGAAAAGTGTGCGCTGCTTTAGCCTCTAAAATCATAAAAAAATGTACAATCAATACTAGGATTCCTAAATTTTGGTAAGACATACATTTTATATTACGCACAAAGGGTAAAACCTTTCTATGACTTAATAAAACCTGACTTTTCGGCCAGAAATTGGACACAAGAACACACTAATATTCAGGAAGACATGATTGCATCCAAACACTTCCAAACACGTGTAAACGTACGCCACTTGGTGAACCGAAGCATTGTGGGTCAATGCGGGTACACTTATTTGACCTTCAATGATGGAGAAACAGTACCAATCGCATACAAATCACACCTGTACACAAATGCAGAAATGCGTTTCACTACAACAGAAAAAATCCTGACAGCCGTTCAGACTGCTGCAGCAAGAGAAAGAGCAAAGGCTCAGGGGAAACACATTATTGTTGTAACTCCGGTTCCTGCTTTAGAAACTGTTATAAAGGCCAGCATCTCAAATGCGAAAGCGTTACATCCAAGATGGATACAATGGGCTAATTCTCTTACTGCAACAGATGTTGAATACAGATTTGATCCAAGTTTAAAAACCCAGGCATTCCTGCAATACGAACAAGAATATCCTCTACCAAATGAAATCTTGCCTCTCGATCAGTATGAATATATTATTTATACTGACGGATCTGCGCTACAAGCCATAGGAAGTAAGCAGCAATATTTTTCGGCATGTGCTATTGTTAAAGGTTGCGTGCTTGATGGCAAGTTCCATCCTAGTTGCACAAAAATACAATCTGTAGGAGAATACACGGCACAGTTGGCAGAATTCAAAGCACTATTACTGGCACTTGTAAATACGGATCACGAATTCCCTACACTAATCGTGTGTGATTCTTTTTACTGTGTACAGTCGTACAATGAGTACTTATAACATTGGGAATAAAACGGGTTCAAACATGCGAAAGGTGGCACAATTAAGCATAAAATGCTATGGGAACAGGTGGCAGAGTTGAAAGCTGAGCTACCGAGGACTCACGTGATTCATACACTGAGTCATCAACATGATGGCGTTCCGTTGTAGGGAATTCATTGGCTGATGAAGCCGCAAAGAGGGCTGTTCGCACGGCTTCCGTAGCTGCACTCACTTGTTCAAAAACGAGAATAGACGGAGATATTATGGTAGCTGTCATTGCTTCACGCAAAGGCAGCTCAGCAGTACCTAAAAAATATCCATTCAAATACTCCTACAAGTTAGATGCACAAAACATTCCATATGCTCAGATTCCTGGAATGCGGGATAGAGTAATACCAACTATGGATCGTAGGCAAGGTTTAATACCAGCTGCACACGTGGGTTTGGGCTCTGCGCACACAGGCGTTACAGCGACTATTTCTTTACTGAAACAGTGCTTTTGGTGGCCAGGTTTAACTGAGCAAACTAAAGACTATGTCTTGAAATACGACATCTGCCGGCAGATGAAAGGCTCCACCGTTGCACGCACGGCACAGACGCAGTTATTAAAATCAGACAAACCTCTTGCATGTGTGTACTTGGACCACTCGTGTCCCTTACAAACGGACAGGCTTACAATATATCATGGTTGCAGTGGATTCACGCTCGAGATTCCTATGAGTGTGGCCTCAACGCTCGGCTGTCGCTCTAACTGTTATAAAAGATTTGCTAGTCTTTATCGGCACATACGCAGTTAGCACACTACATTTTGACCGCGGCCCTGCGTTTAGCTCTCGGGCATACAAAGAGGCTATGGAAGGAATGGGCGTAGCATTGCAGTTCTCGTCTCCGTGCCATTCTGAGGAAAATGCGGTTGTGGAGAGAAAAAAACGTGACTTAAAGGAATCTTTAACAGCTAGGGTATTAGGCAAGGGCGGTAGTTGGGTCACACACCTTTATGGGGTACAGCGGGTGTTAAACAACTAGCCAAGAAACTCTCTAGGGGGTGTCACTGCATATGAGGTCCTCTTTGGGACATGAATGTGGGTACCTGATCTTGATTGTGAAGGTGCAGTGGCGGATGAAAAACCATTTGATATCCATGATCGTATGGCTGTTTTACAGGATCTAAATGAATCCAGGACAAAACAAAGCAATGTCCATCTAAAGCAGACTGCCACTGAGGAAGTCAAGGTAGTCACAGCAAGACCTGTCTGGATCCCAAAAGTCGGGGATCTGGTCAGAGAGAAAATTGCGGACAGAAAGGAATTTGGACTTTCATACAGAAAACCTGTCCCAGTCCTTGTAGTACAAGGAACAAGAACGGTGCTGCTCCCACCTCTTGCCGGAAAAAAAGAGAAAAGATTTCTCTCAATAGATTTAATCAAACCACATTCTGTGGCCGATACTAAACAGTGGGCCTCGTGGAATCCGCTGTAGCAGAAGCCCTCCTCTAGCTACAATCCAAGACGTTCAAACAGAAAGACTTATCACGTTTGAAGAGCCTCCTGTAAGGAATGAAGTACTAAGCAACAATGCTATGGAACTTGTTCCACTTGAACCAGACATTCAAATTCAAAACGAAAATCAGAATAATTTACAAGTTGCAATTAGGTCTAATACAGACGTCTACATCAACATGCCTCATCGAGAGGAAAATAACATTTCAACTAATCCTGATGCAATTTCAACAATTGATCGAACTGCTTCTGGCTACTTCATTAACTTTGATACATATTCTCTGGATCCAATTGAGCAGGAAACAACGCCAGCCAAAACACCGTTCAAGCAAGGAACCTGTGGAAGCTCGCTGCATTGGGAGCAGTGTGGGTAGCTTGCAGTGGTGCAGGGGCAGCCAAGGGAAGCTTGCAGAAGTGAGGAATGTGTGGAAGCTCAAGGCATTGGGAGCAGTATTGTGTAGCTTGCAGTGGTGAAGGGGCAGGCAGCATCCAAGGGAAGCTTGCAGAAGTGAGGAATGTGTGGAAGCTCAAGGCATTGGGAGCAGTATCGGGTAGCTTGCAGTGGTGTAGGGGCAGCCAAGGGAAGCTTTCAGAAGTGTATATGTTTGGAAGCTTGCGGCATTGGGAGCAGTTTGGGTAGCTTGCAGTGATGCTGGGGCAGCCGAGGGAAGCTTGCAGAAGTGGGGAACATGTGGAAGCTTGCAGTATTGGGAGCAGTGTCTGGAAGCTTGCAGTGACACTTATAAAGCGCGCTACATACCCGTAGGGTCTCAAGGCGCTGGGGGGGGGGGGGGGGTGCCGCTACTGCTCGAACAGCCAGGTCTTCAGCTTCTTCCTGAAGGAGAGGTGGTCTTGGGTCAGGCGCAGGTCGGTCGGGAGGGAGTTCCAGGTCTTGGCGGCCAGGTAGGAGAAGGACCTTCCTCCTGTGGTCGCTCTTCGGATGCGGGGGACGGCGGCGAGGGCGTGGTTGGCTGAACGGAGGTGGCGTTTGGGAGCGTAGAAGTTGACTCGGCTGTTGAGGTAGCTCGGGCCTTGGTCGTGTAGGGCTTTGTGTGCGTGGGTGAGGAGGCGGAAGGTGATTCTTTTGTTGACGGGGAGCCAGTGAAGGTCTCTCAGATGTCCGGAGATGTGGCTGGTTCGTGGGATGTCGAGGATGAGTCTGGCTGAGGCGTTCTGGATCCGCTGGAGTCTCTTCTGGAGCTTGGCGGTGGTACCGGCGTAGAGGGCGTTGCCGTAGTCCAGTCGGCTGGTGACGAGGGCCTGGGTGACGGTCTTCCTGGTCTCGGTGGGGATCCACCAGAAGATCTTCCGTAGCATGCGTAGGGTGTTGAAGCACGCCGAGGAGACGTTGTTGACTTGCCTGGTCATGGAGAGGGAGGAGTCCAGGATGAAGCCCAGGTTGCGTGCATGGTCTGTCGGTTTGGGTGCGGTGCCCAGGGCGGGAGGCCACCAGGAGTCGTCCCAGGCGGAGGGTGAGGAGCCCAGGATGAGGACCTCCGTCTTGTCTGAGTTCAGTTTCAGGCGGCTGGTCGTCATCCACTCGGCTACCTCTTTCATCCCTTCGTGCAGGTCGGCTCTGGCGGCGGCGGGGTCGTTGGTCAGGGAGAGGATCAGCTGGGTGTCGTCGGCGTAGGAGATTATGTTGAGGTTGTGTTTGCGTACGATGCCGCGAGGGGGCTCATGTAGACGTTGAAGAGGGTGGGGCTCAGAGATGATCCTTGGGGGACGCCGCAGATGACTTCGGAGGCCTCTGACTTGTACGGTGGTAGGCGGACTCTCTGTGTTCTTCCGTCGAGGAAGGAGATGATCCATTCCAGCGCCTTGTCCTGGATTCCGATGTTGCTGAGGCGCCGTACTAGGGTGCGGTGGCAGACCGTGTCGAATGCCGCGGAGAGGTCTAGGAGGATGAGGGCCGCTGTTTCTCCTTTGTCCATCAGGGCTCGGATGTCATCGGTTGCGGCGATGAGGGCGGTCTCGGTGCTGTGATTGGCTCGGAAGCCGGACTGTGAGGGGTCGAGGGATCCGTTCGTCTCGAGGAAGGCGGCCATTTGCTTGTTGACGGTCTTCTCGATGACTTTGGCTGGAAACGGGAGGAGCGAGATGGGGCGGTAATTCTTGAGGTCGGTGGGGTCCGCTGTTGGTTTCTTGAGTAGAGCGCTGAGTTCGGCGTGTTTCCAGCTCTCAGGGAAGATGGTGGTGTCGAAGGATGTGTTGATGATGTCTCGCAGGTGGGGTGCGATGACAGCGTCGGCCTTGTTGAAGACGTGGTGAGGGCAGGGGTCGGTCGGTGATCCGGAGTGGATGGAGTTCATCGTGCGGATGGTGTCTTCGGTGCTGATCGGGGTCCAGGCGTGGAGGGTGGTGGTGGGGGGTGGTTGTTCGGTCATGGTGTGCGTTGGTTGGTTGTTGAAGCTGTTGTGTATGTCCGCGATTTTGTTGTGGAAGTATGAAGCGAGGGAGTTGCAGAGGTCTTGCGATGGGGTGATGTCGTTGTTTCCTGCGCTGGGGTTGGAAAGCTCTTTCACGATGTTGAAGAGTTCCTTGCGGTTGTGTGCGTTGTTGTCCAACCGGTCCTTGAATGCTGTTTTCTTGGCGGCGCGGATCAGCTGGTGGTGTTTCCGGGTGGCAAGTTTGAAGGAGGTCCTGTTGTCCGGTGTCGGTTCCCTTCTCCAGACTTTCTCGAGGGCTCGGCAGTTCTTCTTGGAGCTCTTGAGTTCGTCGGTGAACCATGGGGCCTTCTTGCTGCCGGGTCTGCTAGGCGGGGTCCTCAGTGGGGCGAGTTCGTCCGCGCAGTTGCTGATCCACTTCGTGAGGTTGTCGGCGGCCTGGCTGGGGTTCGCTGAGCTGGCAGGAGGGTGCTGGCTCAGGGAGGTGGCGAGCTGGTCTGCTGTGATCTTGTTCCAGCTTCTGCGGGCGGCCTGTTGCTGGTGTTGGTGGGTCGTCGTTCTCTTGAAGGTGAAGTGGACGCAGCTGTGGTCCGTCCATTGAAGCTCTGTGGCGTGGCTGAAGTCGATGTCTGTGCTGGAAGAGAAGACTGCGTCGAGTGTGTGTCCGGCGAGGTGGGTGGGGGTGGACACCAGTTGCTTGAGTCCCAGGTTGGCGAGGTTGTCGAGCAGGGTGCTGGTGTTGCGGTCGTTGTTGTTCTCCAGATGGAAGTTGAGGTCTCCCAGGAGGATGTAGTCAGCGGAGGGGAGGGCATGCGGGCTGACGAAGTCGGCGATGTCCTCGCTGAATTGTGTGCGTGGTCCCGGGGGTCGGTAGATCAGGGTGCCTCTGAGGGTGGTGTTCGGGTTGGTGTGGATCTGGAAATGCAGGTGTTCGGCGCTGGTCAGGGTGTTGTCGGTACTGGTCGTGAGACGGATGGTGCTCCTGTGGATGATGGCGATGCCTCCTCCCATCTGGTTGGCGTTTCGGTCCTTCCGGACGATCTTGTAGCCCTCTGGGATAGCGATGTCGGGCGCTGAAGAGGCGTTCATCCAGGTCTCCGTTAGGAAGGCAACGTCAGGGGCTGTGGCGTCTAGGAGGTTCCAGAGTTCGATGGCGTGTCTGTGGACGGAGCGGGTGTTGAGCAGGATGCACTTGAGGTGGGTGCTGCTGGTGTTCGACTTGGCGGGTGCTGGTGCGAGGCTGGTCCGGATGCAGGTGAATTTGCAGGAGTGGCAGCTGAAAGGTCCGTGGGTACGTCGTGGAGTGGCTTGATGGCAATCTGGGAGTCGGCCGGTGTTGAGAGCGGTGAGGGTGGCGGCGGAGTACGTCAGGCGGGTCGGTCGGGGTCCTCGGGGGCCAAGGGTCCTGGCACTGGGCGCGGTCCAGGCGCGGACGGGCGCAGACGGGCTTACCTTTGGCGCGCCTTCGGCGCACAATCGGCGCGCCCGCTGCGCGTGACCGCTGCGCGTTTGCACGGTCGCCATTTAAGGCCAAGTGCGCGGGTGGGCGGAGCAGCTGGGAGGCGGGAGCGGGGAGGGTACAGAATAGAAAAAGGGGCGGGGAAAAGCGGCGGTGGCGGGAAGGGAGGGCGGAGGGCGGCGAGGTAGGCGGACAGCAAGGAAGGAAAACCAAAACACAGGCAAAAAGAAATTACATAAAAAAAACAGGCACAAATTACAGAAAAACAAGGCAAAAACAACCGCAGCGGAGGCAGCCGGCAGCCGGCAAACGAGGCAGCAGCGAGGCAGAGGGCAGGCAAGGTGCACACGCAGCAGCTGGTGGCCGTGCGGCGCGGGGGTGTCCCACAAGTGGGTCACACTCACCTGCGTCGCACGGTCGCCATTTAAGGCCAAGTGCGCGGGTGGGCGGAGCAGCTGGGAGGCGGGAGCGGGGAGGGTACAGAATAGAAAAAGGGGCGGGGAAAAGCGGCGGTGGCGGGAAGGGAGGGCGGAGGGCGGCGAGGTAGGCGGACAGCAAGGAAGGAAAACCAAAACACAGGCAAAAATAAATTACATTAAAAAAAACAGGCACAAATTACAGAAAAACAAGGCAAAAACAACCGCAGCGGAGGCAGCCGGCAACCGGCAAACGAGGCAGCAGCGAGGCAGAGGGCAGGCAAGGTGCACACGCAGCAGCTGGTGGCCGTGCGGCGCGGGGGTGTCCCACAAGTGGGTCAGGGGCAGCCAAGGGAAGCTTGCAGAAGTGGGGAACATGTGAAAGCTTGCAGTATTGGGAGCAGTGTCAGGTAGCTTGCAGTGGTGAGGGGCAGCCAAGGGAAGCTTGCATAAGTGGGGAACATGTGGAAGCTTGCAGTATTGGGAGCAGTGTCAGGTAGCTTGAAGTGGCGCAAGCACAGCTCAGGGAAGCTTGCAGACAAGGAAGTGGCAGCCTCCATCTTAACTTTAGCGTGTTATACCGCATTGTAGTTTGCATAATAATTAGTAAAGCCTTGAGAAAAAGACAATAACAGATCTAGGATTTTTTTTAGAGATGTGCCCGGCTGCCCCTCTGTGGCCTGCCCACTTTCACGTTCTCTTGTGATTGGCACTGCACTTTCAAAGCCACACATTGAGCGTGCTTAATTTATTTGATAAAGAGCACACTGCTGACTGACCCTCCTTTCGGCACAAAAGAGAGACAGCGGAGCAGGTTGACAGCAAATGTCAACCGTACAGTCATTCTTTCACGCATGCCTAAAGGTATAATAAATGTGAACAGAATGGGAATTTCACGCCTGTTGCTATAATATGTCAGGCAGCTTAAAAGTATCGACACGTTTGACATTAACACATAATGAAAGGATTTTCCCCAAAGCAGGCCTGAAAGCAGAAAGATCCAGCATCGTTCTGTTACAATAGCCCTGGAGGGTGTATTATGGGAACTGACCGTGTCTTCCTTCCCAGCCCACAAAGCTGAGGGAAACCAACACATAATAGGTTGTGGCAACAAGTGTTCGAGTCTTGAGGTGGAAGTAAATAAAATTAGAGCAGACGGGGATCTATTTGTAAATTACGTTTTTGGGACCCAGGACCTGTGCTTGAGTTGGAATCATCATAACTTTGGTGACTTGGGACGACCATCTACCGGAGCGCCAAGAAGCGGTTCTGTCCATGTTTGCGCACTGGGCACATGGAGCCATTCCTGATTTGGAGCTCTTGCAAATAACTTTGAATATCGTCCCCTAGTGACCGAGTGAAAATGCAGCAATCGCATGAAGGCTTAGTGGGAGGAACTTTTACAGAATGTTAATAATACGAAAGCTGCAAATTTAAACATGCATTGGCAGTCACTAGGACTATCCATATAAAGCAGGCAATGTTTTAAACAAAATTAAAACATTTTGCAAACATGTGTAACGTACAAAACAAAAATGGAGTGTTCCAGCAGTTTGGCGAGGCCAGCACTGGTACTTAAGGATACACCTTTTCAGGTGACTGAACACATTATCAGGATCAAAACGCCACCAATCACAGTGCAAGACAGCCAATGGCTAAAAGGGCTGACCGACTGCCCCGTGGTTTATCTTGCAGTTTGCAGTAAAACCAATGAAAAATTGCCAAACAACCACGCCACCTATGAATCAGTTGTATTCGACGATACCAGGGTTGACAAGGTCCTGAAAACCATTAGAGAGAATGGGGCCCCAGGGCTTAATGGTCTGTCAGGATCCGTAATTAGAGCAGATATAGAACTCATTATCCTGCTTTACAATCAAGTGCCTCCTGACTGCACAAGTACTGCATTCTTGGAGCGGATCCATACTGCACCCCATTGACAAGAAAGGCCCAAACACGTACCCAGCAAACTATCATCTTATAGGGTTGTTAGATGTAGAGCCAAAGCCTATGCCAGGCATTCGCTGCAGGATTTAGAAATATGGGCGGCAGATAAAAACCTAATTCTGTTTTATCAAACCAGATTTAGGGGTCGGGGATGGCTAAGCAAGATGACCGACTAGACGCTCCTTGCTGAGCTCCCGCCAGCAAAACTAAGGGGCATATTACCAACAAACGGAGAAAAATATCACTAAGCGCGTTTAGCACTATTTCAGTTATCGCCGTTTATCGCTGGAATATATTGCCTGGATAGCGTGTTATTAACAACGCGTTTCTCTAAGGCGATATAAATTCCAGCAATAGCGGTGAAATGCAGGAATATCAATGGAAATCCAGGGATATTCCTGCAGCTATAGGAAAAACCTTGTAAATTTCCCCTGGTGGTTGTAGCACGACAATCCACCCCCCTTAATAAAGATAGCTAAGTCTGAAAATGATCAGACATTAGCTTACGGCAATAACCGCGGTTAGTGCGGATTTTATTATCACTATGTGTGTCAGGGCAATGCTTGTAAATATCACGATGTGAAGTCAACGATATTTTACATGTCGTTATGTGTGGAAACGCCCACTTTGCATCTCATTAGAGATGCAAAGCGAGGCGTCGGTAAAAAGGTTGCAAACATGCGCTAATGCATGTTAGCACTGCCTTGTAAAAAGGGCGAAAACATTATGCCCCTAAAATCCTGCCAAGATCCAGAGCCATCGGGGGTGCAGAGGCCGGCGCCTATCCCAAACCATGCACAGATCTGCACAATGTCCCCGGCCCACAGAGAAGCACCAGGAGAGCTGGTGGTGCAGAGATTGCAGCGGGCCTGCCTGGTTGGTCTGGGCCGCAGGGAGAGGAGGCATGAGACAGGGCATCGCAGCATCCCGAGAGGGTGCTGCCACGCTAGGTGGGTGAATTACTGCAAGTCCCAATGCCCTGCCCGGCCAAGACTGTAGGAGGACTAGGCCAGGACCAAGTGGGTGGCTCCCATGTGCCTGCGGAGTACTGCATGTGGCAGGCCTGTGCTGTGGTGGGGGAGTCTGGCGGCTCCCAGGGGAGTGTTGCTGCGCTCATAGGATGCCTTGCTGCGGGGTCCTGGCTGGGAGGCTGAGACAGCTGAAGGAGGGGCTGAGATCAAGTGAGAGGCCGCCAGGCACCACCAAGGAAGTACATGCGGCGGGCCTGTGCTGAGGTGGGTGAGCCCGTGTCGGGCCTGAGAAGGAGGGCAGAGGCCCTGGCAGCAGTGGATATTGGCTCCAGGCTCCCTGTCAGGGCACTGCCCGGGAGGAGAAGGTATGAGGGGCCCATCTCTGTGGGATTCCTCTGCTAATCCCTGACCGCAGCCCAGGCAAGGCCTACTGATAAAGACGCGGGCCCGCCGTAGATGAGCCCCTCTGCAGAAGCCGCTGTCCCATTACACTGCCCTCCCCCTGAGTGAGTAGCATTGGCAATCAGGGGGGAAGTAACGGCGGACATACAGGCACTGAAAAAAGTTTGGAGAGGTCCCCTAACTAATCCAATCCGGGACTAGGGGTAGGTAAGTCAGAAAAATACACTGTCCCAAAAACCATCCACAGTTAACAGGAAAATAGAACCAATGATAATATCTACAACAAAACTAATACCACTGCCATACTGAAATGATACACCACTGTGAGAAAAATTGTATTATACAGTGAAATAAACAAAATATTCGTTCTTTATGTCAAAGTACATTTGTTCCTTTTAGTTAAAACACAATACATAAGCAATCAATATTGACTTTATAATTAAGTTTAAAAGAACATGATTAAAAACAAATGTTAAAATACATCACAATAGATAAAAATAATGTTTATAATACAGGTGGCGTTGTGAGAAAAAAGTTGTCGACGCAGCATTTCGGTGTATATGCAAATTCTTACACCTTCATCAGGACAATTTCTCAACTATAGGTTTTAAGTGAGATAAACTTGTTCAACAAAACACCAAGGTTTTTTTTAGCACCATGAACCCTTGGTTTCGAATGTGCCAGCTTAATCCTGCTGTTCGCATCAGAGAGAGTTCTTTCCTTAAAATCCAAAAATATTTCCACTTCACGTCTTACAGAGGGGCCACCGATTTCTGTGGTCAGTTTCAAGTTTCAATCAATAAACTGAGGAGTAAGATCATGTTTCAATTTAGAAAATCTGTGTAATGTCGATATACACGCGAGAGGGTGCAGGGAGGCCGTTTGTCCCACTCAAGATTGAATTTAACCAATCCTGATTACATACTCCTAAGTAAGGAAACTTCGTCGAGAAAATAAGCATATCAGCAAATACAGCTGCAGCGGCAGATTTTCTAAATTGAAACACGATCTTACTCCTCAGTTTATTGATATACTGTTGGGCCTATCCTAAAGTATATACAAGAGGTCTTGAATGCTCAACCTAAAAAGTAAGGGGGAGTATAAATGGAGTGGGGGTGGGGTGGCACTCCAGAGATAATAATGTCTCATTGTCATTTGTGATTACTGTCAAGAGCAGAGGGAGAGGGGTTCTTGGGGAGCTGTTTTGAATAATCACAGGACCCTACATGGCTAAGAGAAACTGATATGACATGTATTTGCCAATGTGTTATATGTCCTTACAAACCTTAAGAAAAACTATTAAAAAAATTAAGGGATTCAGGCAAAAATTGTCCACCATAGACAATACCGTTGCTCTTTCTTATCTTGCCCACCACTCCTCCAAAGCTTTTAGCCCATCGCTCTTTGCTTGTTTCATTGATTGCTCTTCTGCATTTGATGGTGTGGACTATTATGTACTGTGGTCAATTCAATTTAGGTGCAAACTACCACCAATTTGCTTACATCGACAACTGATGCCACAGTGCTGATATCAGCAATGAATTCCTTAAATGGACGAAAAAAGTAACAATTGAACAGGTGTGCTCATGATATAGGCTCATTAGGAGGCTCTGATTTGCAATAGTGTCAGATTATCCATGTTCCTGCCAATTGTTGCTCAATATAAGAATCATAAAATGGCTCCCTTGGAGATTAGCAGGTCCTAGCACTAGCTTTAGGAAATGGAGCATGTGGTTGATCTGGAGCAGCCTGCTTGGTTTTTGGTCAATTCACCCGCCGTGCTGGGGGGCGGGGGGCGCGCACAGCGCCCCGGTGCTCATGACGAGGTCAGCTCATCATGAGCCACGGTGCTCGTGTGCTCATGAGCTCAGCTCGTCACGGCCACACCCGTTTGTGTGGAACGCTCAGCACAGCGGGGGAATTAGCCCCGCGTGTGAGCGTTCCAACGGTCATGACGAGCTCAGCTCGTCATGAGCACATGAGCACCGTGGCTCATCACGGGCTGACCTCGACATGAGCATGGGAGGGGTTAAAAGAGATTGGCAGATCAGACTGGGTTATACATAGAGCTGTAGATCTTCTTCAAGGTAAATATATTTTGTTCTCTTTATCAGAGTCTCCTTTTGAATTGTCAGCACAGGGATGTTTGATTTTTATCAGTCTTAGATAACATTCTTCTGAATGATCACTACAGGGAGCTCCGGGGAGGATCGAGCCTGGTTCTGTTCATAAAGAAATTAAAAACAAATGTATTTCCTAAGCTGATTGACTTCTTGCCGCATGAGGTCGGTGGCCCCCGGGTGCCATAAAACTACTCTGGAATGTGTGTTTTGTTGAAATGTCGAGATGGATGGATGGATTGTTAAAAGATAGTTTGTACAGTATTTTATGAAGACCTGCTTTGCCAAATTTTACTTGATTTTGGACCATGTACCAAAGTAATTTTCAAATGTTCCCATCAGATGGTAGCCTGTCCATGCTTGCACTGCAGAGACTATTTGAGGGCCTGGTTTCACTGAGTCCACAGTTGTGATTTCAGCTGCAAATTGTGCATGGAAATACAAATATGAAAAATTGCCAACAATCACAGAGAAAGCATGGCAGAATAGAGCAGGGTTAGTTGTTCTACAACAGTCTATGTGGAAAGGCAAGTTGACCACTTCAAAATAGTTTCAAGTTGCTGACATGTGGTTCTTTGGGCATTTATGGATTATCTATGGAGAAAGATATCCTGCTGGTTCCAGTTTCCTCTTGAGACTGTACATTGGCGTCAAATGGTTGTTTTTGTAGTTGTTATCTAACCAACAGAAAATAATTTTGTTGTTCTCTGGATGTGTTTAGTCCAATGTCCAAAAACATATACCACAACTGGTGCCGAGAGAAATCCTTTGTAAGTGGTCCACTGAAATTTGCTCAGCTGATATCTTTTTTCTATCAATTTGTTCAAAGGGTGATTTTGTAAATGTAACTCTGCAATTTCTAAGCTCAAGTCTGCTGCTTCTCTTGGCCATGTGAAGCACATCCAACACCAGTCTGCTGCTTCTGTCGGTCATGAAACACACAGAGCGCACCAGTCTACTGATTCAGTCGGTCATGAAACACACAGAGCGCACCAGTCTACTGATTCAGTCGGTCATGAAACACACTGAGCGCACCAGTCTACTGATTCAGTCGGTCATGAAACACACAGAGCGCACCAGTCTACTGATTCAGTCGGTCATGAAACACACAGAGCGCACCAGTCTACTGATTCAGTCGGTCATGAAACACACTGAGCGCACCAGTCTACTGATTCAGTCGGTCATGAAACACACAGAGCGCACCAGTCTACTGATTCAGTCGGTCATGAAACACACAGAGCGCACCAGTCTACTGATTCAGTCGGTCATGAAACACACTGAGCGCACCAGTCTACTGATTCAGTCGGTCATGAAACACACAGAGCGCACCAGTCTACTGATTCCGTCGGTCATGAAACACACAGAGCGCACCAGTCTACTGATTCAGTCGGTCATGAAACACACAGAGCGCACCAGTCTACTGATTCAGTCGGTCATGAAACACACAGAGCGCACCAGTCTACTGATTCAGTTGGTCATGAAACACACAGAGCGCACCAGGCTACTGATTCAGTCGGTCATGAAGCACACAGAGCGCTGCGCACCAGTCTACTGATTCAGTCGGTCATGAAACACACTGAGCGCACCAGTCTACTGATTCAGTCGGTCATGAAACAAACAGAGCGCACCAGTCTACAGATTCAGTCGGTCATGAAACACACAGAGCGCACCAGTCTACTGATTCAGTCGGTCATGAAACAAACAGAGCGCACCAGTCTACTGATTCAGTCGGTCATGAAACAAACAGAGCGCACCAGTCTACTGATTCAGTCGGTCATGAAACACACAGAGCGCACCAGTCTACTGATTCAGTCGGTCATGAAACACACAGAGCGCACCAGTCTACTGATTCAGTCGGTCATGAAACACACAG
Organism: Lissotriton helveticus; assembly: GCF_964261635.1. Classification (NCBI taxonomy): domain Eukaryota; kingdom Metazoa; phylum Chordata; class Amphibia; order Caudata; family Salamandridae; genus Lissotriton; species Lissotriton helveticus. The sequence goes on along the minus strand of NC_136067.1, from coordinate 1,935,217,425 downwards.
AGCGCTGCGCACCAGTCTACTGATTCAGTCGGTCATGAAACAAACAGAGCGCACCAGTCTACTGATTCAGTCGGTCATGAAACACACAGAGCGCTGCGCACCAGTCTACTGATTCAGTCGGTCATGAAACAAACAGAGCGCACCAGTCTACTGATTCAGTCGGTCATGAAACACACATAGCGCACCAGTCTACTGATTCAGTCGGTCATTAAACAAACAGAGCGCACCAGTCTACTGATTCAGTCGGTCATGAAACACACAGAGCGCTGCGCACCAGCCTACTGATTCAGTCGGTCATGAAACACACAGAGCGCACCAGTCTACTGATTCAGTCGGTCATGAAACACACAGAGCGCTGCCCACCAGTCTACTGATTCAGTCGGTCATGAAACACACAGAGCGCTGCGCACCAGTCTACTGATTCAGTCGGTCATGAAACAAACAGAGCGCACCAGTCTACTGATTCAGTCGGTCATGAAACACACAGAGCGCACCAGTCTACTGATTCAGTCGGTCATGAAACACACAGAGCGCACCAGTCTACTGATTCAGTCGGTCATGAAACACACAGAGCGCTGCGCCCCAGTCTACTGATTCAGTCGGTCATGAAACACACAGAGCGCACCAGTCTACTGATTCAGTCGGTCATGAAACACACAGAGCGCTGCGCACCAGTCTATTGATTCAGTCGGTCGTGAAACACACACAGCGAACCAGTCTACTGATTCAGTCGGTCATGAAACAAACAGAGCGCACCAGTCTACTGATTCAGTCGGTCATGAAACACACAGAGCGCACCAGTCTACTGATTCAGTCGGTCATGAAACACACAGAGCGCACCAGTCTACTGATTCAGTCGGTCATGAAACACACAGAGCGCTGCGCACCAGTCTACTGATTCAGTCGGTCATGAAACACACAGAGCGCACCAGTCTACTGATTCAGTCGGTCATGAAACACACAGAGCGCACCAGTCTACTGATTCAGTCGGTCATGAAACACACAGAGCGCTGCGCACCAGTCTACTGATTCAGTCGGTCATGAAACACACAGAGCGCACCAGTCTACTGATTCAGTCGGTCATGAAACACACAGAGCGCACCAGTCTACTGATTCAGTCGGTCATGAAACACACAAAGCGCACCAGTCTACTGATTCAGTCGGTCATGAAACACACAGAGCGCTGCGCACCAGTCTACTGATTCAGTCGGTCATGAAACACACAGAGCGCACCAGTCTACTGATTCAGTCGGTCATGAAACACACAGAGCGCACCAGTCTACTGATTCAGTCGGTCATGAAATACACAGAGCGCTGCGCACCAGTCTACTGATTCAGTCGGTCATGAAACACACAGAGCGCACCAGTCTACTGATTCAGTCGGTCATGAAACACACAGAGTGCACCAGTCTACTGATTCAGTCGGTCATGAAACACACAGAGCGCACCAGTCTACTGATTCAGTCGGTCATGAAACACACAGAGCGCACCAGTCTACTGATTCAGTCGGTCATGAAACACACAGAGCGCACCAGTCTATTGATTCAGTCGGTCATGAAACACACAGAGCCCACCAGTCTACTGATTCAGTCGGTCATGAAACACACAGAGCGCACCAGTCTATTGATTCAGTCGGTCATGTAACGTACAGCTAGGAGCAGTATGCTGCTTCTGTCGGTCATTTAACATAAAGCCAGTGCCAGTCTGCTGCTTCTGTCGGTCATGCAGCACACAGCTAACACCAATCTACTGTTTTTGTCGGTCATGTTACACACAGCCAGGGCCAGTCTGCTGCTTCTGTCGGTCATGAGCGCGCAGCAAGCACCAATCTGCTGTTTCTGTCAGTCATTTAACGTACAGCTAGCACTAGTCTGCTGCTTCTGTCGGCCATGTAACGTACAGCTAGCACTAGTCTGCTGCTTCTGTCGGCCATGTAACGTACAGCTAGCACTAGTCTGCTGCTTCTGTCAGTGATGTAACGTACAGCTAGCACTAGTCTGCTGATTCAGTCGGTCATGTAACGTACAGCCAGTGCCAGTCTGCTGCTTCTGTTGGCCATATAACGTACAGCCAGTGCCAGTCTGCTGCCTCTGTCGGTCATGTAAAGTACAGCCAGTGCCAGTCTGCTGCTTCTGTCGGTCATGCAGCGCACAGCTAACACCAATCTGCTTCTTCAGTCGGTCATGTATCGTACAGCCAAGGCCAGTCTGCTGCCTCCGTCGGTCATGTAAAGTACAGCCAGTGCCAGTATGCTGCTTCTGTCGGTCATGCAGTGCACAGCGAACACCAATCTGCTGTTTCTGTTGGTCATGTTACACACAGCCAGGGCCAGTCTGCTGTTTCTGTCGGTCATGAGCGCGCAGCAAGCACCAATCTGCTGTTTCTGTCAGTCATGTAACGCACAGCCAGTGCCAGTCTGCTGCCTCTGTTGGTCATGCAAAACACACCTAACACCAATCTGCTGCTTCAGTTGGTCATGTAACGTACAGCCAGTGCCGGTCTGCTGCCTTTGTCGGTCATGTAAAGTACAGCCAGTGCCAGTATGCTGCTTCTGTCGGTCATGCAGTGCACAGCGAACACCAATCTGCTGTTTCTGTTGGTCATGTTACGCACAGCCAGGGCCAGTCTGCTGCTTCTGTCGGTCATGCAGCGCACAGCTAGCACTAGTCTGCTGCTTCTGTCGGTCATGTAACGCACAGCTAGTACCAGTCTCCTGCCCTGTCGGTCATGTAATGTACAGCCAGTGGCAGTCTGCTGCTTCAGTCGGTCATGTAACACAGACAGCACCATTCTACTGATTTTATCGGTCATGTAACGCAGAGTCAGCACCAGTCTGCTGCTCCAGTTGGCCATGTAGCGCACACCAGCATCAGTATTCTGCTCCTGTCGGTCATGTGACGCACAGCCAGCGCAGCCTGCTGCTGGATGACTCATGTTTACCTCCTCGAAGCCTGTATCCTCTGGGACTCCCAGACCAGCAGCCTGGAAGCAGCTCTGTTCTCTTTGACTTTGCTTCTCTCTTTACCAGGGATGGAAGCAAGAACAGGAGTGAGGGAAATGCCCTGCAGCTATTTTTGGTTCCTTTTCCAAGGTCACTGCAGCCATGTTCTTCAGATGTAAAGCTGGCCTGAAGCAGTGTACAAAACGGACAGTAATCACAGGGCAGGGAGGCACCCTCTGGAGGAAAGAGAACAGCATTTCAACCATCCTTGCCTCGTCTTGGTCTTCCTAATTGTCTTTCTTCAATGAATCAGCACCGCATTTAACTAATAAGTACTTATAAAGTGCTTCATGCCTGTTTCTGTGTTTCTAGGTGCTTGCAAGTCAATGTCACCACTCCGTATTGCACTTGTATTTATATCGCTTCCCTTGGAGTGGTGTGAATCAAAGAGAGACAGATGTGCACGCGCTTGTGCCTATCACCTTTGAGGAGAGATAAGCTGCCGTCTAGGATGAGACTCTTCTGGAACAATCTGTTATTTGTATTTTCCTTGTAGGTACTAGAGGTGTTTGTTGGTAGGTGTGATTGTGCGTCTCTATTTTTAGGAAGCCATATGTCCTTAATTCTAGGAGGTCTCTGATGTTTCTCTTTGCTGAGAGGGAATTCCGTAGTTTTGCATTTTGAACGGAGAAGGGTGTCCTGCGGATGCCTTTTCTTCTTTTAGGGGAAGGGCCAGCTGAGGCATATGCCTATTACTAGCGATCTAAATATACTACAAATGTATGGCTATACATCCTGCAAATGTATGGGTATATATACTGCAAGTGTAGGGCTATATATACTGCAAATGTAAGGGTACATATCTGCAAATGTATGGCTGTATATGCTGTAAATGCATGTGTAGATATAGTGCAAATGTAAAGGTATATATACTGAAAATGTATGGCTATATACACTGCAAATGTATGGGTATATTTACTGCAAATGTATGGCTATAGGTACTGCAAATGTATGGCTATAGGTACTGCAAATGTATGGGTATGTATGCTGCAAATGTATTGCTATGTATACTGTAAATGTGTGGCTATTTTGTGAGCTGAGGCTCTATGATGATGCTAATAAATCTAAAACTCATAAACAATTAAGTTGGAAAATTCAGAAAATCCATTTCCGGAACAGCTTGTGACTTAATTTCCGATTAGTAAATAAACAACAAGCATTTGCAAAGCAATAGTTCTTGCTTTTGCGATAGTTTAAGCTATTGCCTTTTATTTATCTGTTTTGATAATTAACCCCTCCCACGCTCATGACGAGCTCAGCTCGTCATGAGGTACGCCTGTCGTACGCTCATGACGAGCTGAGCTCGTCATGTAACGCGGTAATTGCGAATCTTTAGCGCACAGCAATAAACCGCTTAGCGCTGAAGGGGTTAACACATAAATAAATGCCATTATTATATACATGCCAATAGCTCAAACGCTTGTAAAAGCGAGGATTATATCATTACAAAGTAGCGGCCGCCATGGTCCCAGGCTGCGTGAAAATTGAAAGCGCCCATGGTGCGTTGAATGTTACAGGAAAGCATGTTGTGCCTGCAATAGGAGAAATTCATTAAAAAAAATAGTGCTTACAGACTAAATAAGACATACCGTATAACTACAGAAGTAAGAGGGCCAGTCCTCATGGGCGGTTACAAATGAAGACAAGGCGGTACTAAGGAGTGACTATCAAGCCTATTAAGGAATCAGAAGCCAGCATTTACAAAGGACAATGACACAAGCCAATGAAAGATATGGGCTGGAGTGAGCGGAGCTTCAAGTCCATACTCAAATACAGCATGCCTCGCAGAGCAGCGCATGCACAGCCTAGGCTCGACCTGAAAAGCGGTTTACATTTTATCCAAGGAGACACAGCCCCACATGGAAAACATGAGACTACAGGGAATGCCAAGAATCAAAACCTTAGTGTTAACCTCTTAGTTGTACTGGATAGGTGCTCCCAAACCTGTGCTCCAAAGGGGCCTGTTGAACTATAACTATCAAGGCAGCCTCTTAGGATACACTAAGTCCTTATCAAAATGTCCAACAATTTATTTAGGGAATGATCGATTTCTGTTCTGCAAAGTAATGTGTATGTTTCCTGCATTAGAACTTTGTTCCCCAGGTTTCCAAGACTCCATGTGAGTAGGTGAACGAGGCCATGATTTCTTCTGTAGGTATTGGGAGTTGTAGTCACATTTAACCCATTATAAAAACTGGGCTACAAGTCCCAGAATGCAAAGCGAAAAAAATTGAATTGGAAAAACTACTTAATGCATGGACCTGGAAACCTTGATAGATCTGAAGAAATATGGGATCTGAGCTTGGATAATAGTGGCTGAGACTGTACAGAATTTGTGAAGATGAACTTTCTCAAATAGCTGCCAGAGGAGGACCGCGAGTGTCTTTATTTTGCAACAAAACCCCAATAAAAATTGATGTGAAAAAAAAGCTGCTATAGACACGTTAGCAGCTTGATGCTGAAATAGAAATCTCAAAAGCAGGAATTCAATCATTAAATAGTCAGCGCTCCATTGCTCTAGCAAGTAATCCCTGTGCGCCATGTTGGAGAGGACCCAAATTAATTTCAGGTGCTTAGTGCAGGATTATGTGGAACAAATTACTGCAAGGCAAGAGGAAGAGCCAAAAAGTAAACAGAGCAACGAGGGATTATACAAGAAGCATTAAAAAGACCGCAGCGGGATGCCTGGTAATGAGACGATGCTCATGATTTGCGCAGGTTCAGACACCCAGAGATTGGGACAGAGGTATTGATTTTTGGTTGAGTTGGGAAACATATTCTGAATCGATTACCCATGTATCAAACTGAATGCCCTTTTAGTGACCTCATCCACAGAGATAGTTATGGTGACCACCTCCTTCCGGTCAAATACAGACTCGGACTTGTGTGTCAGTCTATTGCATTCTGGGTGTTGTAGTCTTCCGTTAAACTAATTAGACTAAAACCAAAATATTGTAAAAAAGTTCAGACCAGGAGACTGTGTCTGTAATGACCTGGAATGAGGTGATCACCCTAGAGAAATTCGGATTTCTTTACTTGAACATACAATAAATCACAAGTTAATATTATTGCTATAGTTAAACATTTTAACATAATTAATGTTGTTATGTGTATTTTTCCTGAAAAACTAAAGTTAGAGGGTTAAACAAAGTAACAATGGCTTCAGGACAAAACCTAAATAGCGAGAAATCCGAGGTGGATCCAAACTGCAGAGCCTGTTGGCGTAGACAGAGTTGTTGTGTTGCACGTTGTAGTGATTGATATGATGTCACATGGAACAGTGTGCGTGTAAGTTCTGTTTGGTGTGCATAAGTGGGTTTATTAAATATTTAAGTATTCTGCTGTAAGGAAGCGTCAGTGGCGTAGCTAGACCTTTTGCCATCCGTGGTGGTCCCTGCGTTTGCCACCCCGCGACGGCAGCAGGTAAGAGCCGGGGAGGTGATGGGGAGACAGACGACGACAAGGGCAAAAGTGTCGCTGCCTCCAAAAATCGTGCCGCCAAGGGCAGACTGCCAACTTGCACTGGGAAACTTGTGTGTAACCTGTCAAGAGCTCAGCTGCTGCACATAGGAAAATAGCTCTGGTCTCCCTGGGTCAACCCTACATGAATTTTGCAACAAGATTTGTCAGTGGCTGGTGAGAACCTACGTGCATCTGGATTTGCGTTCGAACACTATTAATGAACATTAGTCAGACCTGACAGCCATAGGATGGCCTTCCCACCAACTTTTTTGCCTTCCTCCTTCACATTTCCGATCTTGCTTTTCCTGTTAGTAGGACTCTGAGCACTTTATCATTGCTAACCAGTGCTGAAGAACTTGTGCTCTATCCCCTAAACATGGAAATATTGGGTCCTGCCCAATTGGCATATTTAGTTTACTTGTAAGTCCCTAGTAAAGTGCACTACCTGTGCCCAGAGCCTGCACATTGAATGCTACTAGTGGGCCTGCAACACTGATTGTGCCACCCACTTAAGTACCCCCTCTAACCATGTCTCAGGGCTGCCATTGCAGAGCCTGTGTGCGCAGTTGACACTGCCATGTCGACCTGGCAAAATAAACCTTTTACCAGGCTCAAGCTTTCCCATTTTATGCATGTAAGCCACCTCTAAGGTAGGCCCTGGACAATCCATAGGGCAGAGTGCAATGTATTCAAAAGGCAGGACATGCACTTTTAAGTTTTACATGTCCTGGTAGTGAGACTCTCAAATTCTTTTTCTCTACTGCAAGACCTGTCTCGCTCATAAAATAACATTGGGATTACCTTATTACATTTTATACGTGTAATTACCAATTGGGAAGAGTTAACCCTTCAAGTCTGGTGTCACTGGAATCACAATTTAAAATCCAAACTTATAGTATAGTCGGATTTTAAATTACTGTTGTGAATACACCACTTTTAGAAAGTTGCCATTTTCTTGCGTTAGCCATTTGGTGCCTGCAGACTGTCTCTGGGTGCAGTTGGTAGTTGGGCTTTGTGTATTCCACCTAGACAGCCACCCACAATGGGAGCTTGAGTGAGACTGAATGGGCAATCCTGACAGGATGGGAGGAAGGAGCTGGACCCAGCCTCACTTACATCTGAATAGGCTGTGTCCTGTCCCACACAAAGGGCTGCAGACCCACTATAGGTAGTCTGGAGCCAGGGCTGATATGGCAGGACATCTGTGCACTTCAAAGCATATCTTTGAAGTCTCCTCCACTTCAAAGTCACCTCTGGCTTAAAGTATTGCATCTCAGACACCACCAAGACAGTATACTTCTGGACCTTTGGATACTCTGCCAGGAAGAAGGACTACTGTGCTGCTGAAGTACTGCTACTATGCTGAACTGTTGCTTTGCTGGACTCCTGCTTTGCTGTGCTGACCTACTGTCTTGCTGCCATCCTGCCTGGGTGAGAAGGCGTGGACCTGCATTGCGTGATCCCCAGAACCAAGAGTTACTCCAAGAGCTAGATTTCTGACCTCCTGAAGCCTCAGGGACACAATAGGCTTCCAATCCATGCACCTGGACTCTGACAGTTATGAGTCTACCCTACCAAGTGTTGCAACCCCAGTCCTTGACTCTTGGAAGTGGAGCTAAGGTGCTTTGCAGCGGAATAGACTCACCTTCTCTGTGGAGCAAAGCATCCCCGAGTAGAACCAACGCATCTCCTTCGCCGTGGGGCGTATCCCAGGGCAAAACCAACGCATCGCCATTGGACCTGTCACAAAAGACTTGCAGTGCCGCTGCCTCCCATATCTTGGGACCAACACATCACCTTCAGGACCACCATTGTGCAATGGTTTTCTCGGTGCAAGCTCCTTGCATCTCTCGGCGACGAAACTCTGCATCACAACTTCACCGCTCATTGGAACCGACGAATCGCCTCGGCTGCACATCTATAATCGTCTATAATGAACTTTGCACCGCATGCCCCATCAACAGGATCCTCAACAACAATGCATCAGGATATCACACCGCAGCTTAGTCACATCTCTTAACTGACGCGGATCCACGCAAAGCTCTGCAACCAAGATTTAATGGACTTTGTTTAGCGGACCTAACTGTGTCCCCAAGCATTCCCATAAAAACCAGAGGAACCAAACCCAAGCCCGAATCAAATAGTGCTATTTGTGTGAATCCTTATCAAGTCAAACACACACATGTTATTTTACTGAAAATGTGTTGAGCGCACGTACACCAAGAAAGTCTATTGGTGCTGAGCTAGAGAGAGACAACTTCTATCAGAGTTTAGCCATAGGCTTGTCTAAATAACCAAGTTTTCATTTTTTTCCTGAATCCCTCAGGAAAAAGGATTTTATTTCAAGGGGGAATGTGTTCCAAGTATGGAAAGCAGACACGGAAATGCTGGCCCCACCTAACCTCTGAATTTTGCTTCTAGGATCAGTCAGTAGATTAAAGTGGGTTGCTCTAAACTGACAGGGGTATAGCACTGGATTCTGGAAGATATGAATGCGGGTATTTTGCCATGGAGGGATCTGAAGACTAAACAACTTGTTTTAAAAATAGACCTCTAAGCTACCAGAAGCCAATGCTGTTTTTTCATCAAGGGTTTGACATTGAAATGTCTAGGCAGACATAAAATCAGCCTGGCTGCTTGATTTTGCACTATTGCAAATCTGTGAATTAGGCCAGAGGGGAGTCCCATGTAAAAAGCATTAGTGTAGTCTATACAGGACATAGCCAATGCAATTGTAATTGGAATGATCGCTTCGAAAGCGAAATATCTTCTTATTTTCTGAAGTTGCTGGAACTAAGATGAAGTCACTGCGCCTATCTGCGATTTCATCGATGATTCCTCATTGTGAGAAGTTGGCCTGATGTGCAGTGCTCACTATTCTAGTGATCACTATATATCAGTCCAAACAACCCTTATTGATGATTGGTTGTAAGTCAACCTTATAGACCAGCTATCCTAGTAGCATGGATACGAGCAGTCTAAGGCTAAGACTCTAGAGGGCGTGTTAAGCCAGCTGTTTTACCATCACATTACCCCTTGAACACCCAGTGAAAGGACACCACACAAGTTGTTATGAAAATAAACAGTGTATTTATTTATAACAAGACTACCCTGGCTCTTTATGAGACAGGGAGCTAAGCACACAACAAAACTCTTACGAAAATACTTAAGTTAGCACGTTATACACAAATGCCCGAGGGGCACGAAAAACCATATACTCTCAAAGTGGAATGCGAACTACTAGCAAGTAAGTAACAGTTCTAATAGGCTTTGGAATCGCTAGGACTGGACTAGGGAATCGTTAGATTACTACTAGGAGGCCCAGGGGACTCGGGTGCAGAGTGTGCACTCTCACGCGGGATGCGGGACAAAGTCTATGGAGGCTAGTAAAGGCAAAGTTAGTGTTCACGGGCGAACCCGACCTGGTAGGGAGAAAACGACAGTGGATCCTGACCCTAGGATAGTGAGACTATGCTGGGACACCGAAGTGCCGAAGTTACCTAGCCCAGGGGCTGCAGCTGCATAGGTCTGAAAAGACGTCGGGAATCTCGTTGCCGGACCAGGAGCCTGGAAGGAAGAAGTTGCTGGCAGGCGACCAGTGAAGAAAAGTTCGATGGATCCAAGCCTGGATCAAGGGAGAAGGAAACCTGAAAGCAGAGGGGACCAAGTTCTTGAATCACTAGCCAGTGATTAAGTGGGCACCAGGATGGCACCGGGCGAAGTCACCGCAGTCAGGTGAGTGGGCACGGCTGGGCTCTGCAGTCTCTCGGACCAGGAGGCGTTGTCGGCGACCAGGATGGAGGTGCGAGCTGTCCCACGAAGGTTCTTGCTGTCGACGTCGCTGGACCCAGGATTGGGCAACAAGTCTTGGCAAATGCAAGGCCCACGCGGTGGACCTAAAATGGCGTCTTAGCCGGACCAGGGGGGTCCAGGGTTCTTCTCCGATGGAGGGAAGCAAGGGCCAGTCTGGAGCAACCAGACCAGCAGCAGAAATGTCGTCGGGCGTCGTCAGGAAGGCCACAAGCCAGCGGGCTAGTAGCTAAACAACGCGGTGAGCAGCAAAAAGCAGAAGGGCCCCACGCAGATCGTGGAGATGCTGGGGGGCTGCACTTCGGTGCTGGAGCTGCTCAGGGTCGGGGCTTCTCGGACCCCAAAGCACTCACCAGGAATTCACTCGGCGGGCTTGCTGGAAAGAAGTCGTGCAGTCTTGCAGATGGCCGGTCCCTTGAGGTCTCGTCGCACCCACTGTTCTCAGCTGGGCTGTAGAGGTGGGTAGAGGTCAGAGGTGCCAGGGAAGCTGGTTCTCGTCGAGCTGGGCAGTCGGATTACGGAGGAAGGACTTGCAGCAGACCGCAGTGTTCTTAGATGGTGCCTGCGGATGCAGGGTGACTACTCCTTAGCCACAAGGGAGAAATCTTAGGAAGAAGTCTTGAGTTCCTTTCGTAGAAAGTAGTTTCAGGATTCAAAGATGATCTGATTTGGAAGGGGGCCAGTCTCTACCTTTATCTGGGAAAAGGGGGCTGGCACGCGACTAGGTCCTGCCCTAGGGGTGGGACCAGGAGGGGGGTGGTTACACCCACTTCCTTGGCGGGCTTTTCCCCAGCACAGGGTCTGGAGTGTCCCTGGAACTGGTTCCAGCCAGCCTATGCACAGTGAGCACCGGGGTGCCACGTGCAGTCACCTTCCTCTAAAGCCCTGCCTACCTACAATACACAAAACCCTGTCTGGGACGGTGCTGGCACCGCCCCTGGCAGGAAACCCTTTGTCCTTATCTCCTGCTCTGGGAGGACTCCCAGCAGCAGGAGGGCAGACTTGTGTCTCGGTGGCAGCATCCATTTTGTGGATGCTAAGGCTCTGTCTGACTTTAACCGGGGTTAGGGGTTACTTACATGTCGTGTCCCTCTAGAAGGGTGGAATGCTAACCCCGTCGCCAGAATTGGCGAGGGGTTAGTATTCCAATTCGTATGACACCTTACTCGACATGTTTTGATAAAGCGATACCAGAGTTGGCATTTAACCGCGAGGATTATAATGCACTTAAGAGTATATGGTATGCGATATCATGGAAACGGCTAAGGGATAGATCCCGAAAGCCGCAGACAGGCTCAGCTCATGCCAGAGCACCATCTCACACGATTCCAAGCACTCTGCCTTCAGGATTGTTAAGGCCTGCCATAGGAGTGACTGATAGGAGATCTGTGTGTCCATTTTAGGGTTAGATATAGGTATACTATATCTAAAGCAAAGGGTGAGTACACCACCTTGCCCCAGCTGTCGTGCAGCCAGTTGTGTCAGTTTTAGTTAGTCAATCCAGGGGTGGCATAATACATGCTTCAGCTTCTGGGTGCACCTCAGCCCTGGGTACAGGGACTTGGAGAGGGCCCAGTGCCAATTCAGTACCTGAGTACAATTTGGATAGAGAGAACAGCTAGGCTGTGGGTCTGATTAGCAGGCCCACAGCCAGGGAAAGTCGTAAACCAGTGCAGCAAAAAGCAAAAATCTGGGTGATCATAGGATTGCAGACCCTACTCTCCTACATGACCCCCCCCCAAACTTTGGGACAATAAACTAACCTTGACCAGGTGAGTCTTCTTGCTCTAAGTGGAAATATCTGGAGAGCCCATCAGCATTGCTGTGATCAGTACCAGGTCTATGCTCCACTGTAAAATCCATCCCCTGTAGGGAAATGGACCACCTAAGCAGTTTGGGGTTTTCACCCTTCATCTGATTTAGCCACAAGAGGGGCTTATGGTCTGTCTGAATGGTGAAGTGAGTGCCAAACAAGTAGGCCCTCAGCTTCTTCAGGGCCCAGACCACAGCAAAGGCCTCCCTCTCAATAGCTGACCAATTTTTCTCTCTGGGGGTCAACCTTCTACTAATGAAAGCAATAGGCTGATCATTACCATCAAAATTCAGTTGAGACAGAACAGCTCCCACACCCAACTCAGAAGCATCTGTTTGGACAATGAATGGCTTGGAGTAATCTGGACTCTTGAGGATAGGTGCTGTGCACATGGCCTGTTTTAGGTCATTGAATGCTTTCTGACAGCTTGCTGTCCACTGAACTTTCTTTGGCATCTTTTTGCTTGTCAGGTCATTAAGGGGGGTCACTATGGACCCATAATTTCTGACAAACTTCCTATAGTACCCAGTCAGGCCCAAGAAAGCTCGAACCTGAGTCTGGGTGATTGGAGGAGCCCAGTCCTTGATGGCCTGTATCTTACTCTCCAGTGGCTGAACCTGGCCTCCACCTACAAGGTGGCCCAGGTATACAACCTGTGTCTGCCCTATCTGGCACTTTGTGGCCTTGATAGTGAGGCCTGCCTTTTGCAGAGCCTCTAACACGTTCCTCAGGTGGACCAGGTGATCCTCCCAGGTGGAGCTAAAGACAGCAATATCGTCCAGATATGCTGCACAGAAGTCATCCAGCCCAGTGAGGACTTGATTCACCAACCTTTGGAAGGTGGCAGGTGCATTTTTCAGTCCAAAGGGCATTACCACAAATTGATAATGCCCTCCAGGGGTAGAAAATGCTGTCTTGGGTTTGGCCTCCTCAGCTAACCTGATTTGCCAATACCCAGCTGTCAAATCAAATGTACTTAAGAAGTTGGCAGAAGCCAATTTATCTATAAGTTCATCTGCTCTTGGTATTGGGTGGGCATCAGTCTTAGTGACTGCATTGAGGCCTCTGTAGTCTACGCAAAACCTCATCTCTCTCTTACCACCCTGGGTGTGAGGTTTTGGCACTAGAACTACTGGGCTAGCCCAAGGGCTATCTGAGGGCTCAATGACTCCCAGCTCCAACATTTTCTGCACTTCAGTTTTGATGCAGTCTCTAACATGATCAGGCTGTCTGTAGATTTTACTCTTGACAGGCAGACTGTCTCCAGTGTCAACATCATGGGTACACCAATCAGTTTGGCTGGGTGTCAGAGAGAACATATGTCTGAAGGATTGCAGAACTTGCCTGCAATCCTGTTGCTGATGTTCAGAGAGGCTGCCACAAAAGACAACACCATCAACTGATCCATCATCAGGATTCTGAGTGAGCAGGTCTGGGAGAGGGTCACTCTCTTCCTCCTGTCCCTCATCTGTGGCCATGAGCAAGCTCATGTCCTTCCTGTCAACATATGCTTTGAGCCTGTTAACATGGAGCACTCTGAGAGGGCTCCTGGGAGTTCCAAGGTCCACCAGGTAGGTAACCTCTCCCTTTTGCTCAATGATGGTGTGGGGCCCAGACCATTTGTCTTTCAGAGCTGCTGGGGCCACTGGCTCCAGCACCCACACCTTCTGTCCTGGCTGGTATACAGTCAGTACAGCCTTGTGGTCATGCCAAGCTTTTTGAAATTCTTGGCTGGCCTCCAGGTTTTTAGATGCCTTCTCCATATACTCAGCCATCCTGGAGCGGAGACCAAGTACATAGTCCACTATGTTGGTTGCAGGCTTTTTGAGAGGTCTCTCCCATCCTTCCTTCACCAAACACAGGGGTCCTCTTACAGGATGCCCATACAGAAGCTCAAAAGGGCTGTAGCCAACCCCCTTCTGTGGGACCTCTCTGTAAGCAAACAAGAGGCAGGGGATCAGGACATCCCATCTCCTCCTAAGAGGTTCAGGTAGTCCATGAATCATCCCTTTGAGGGTCCTGTTGAATCTCTCAACAAGCCCATTGCATTGTGGATGATAGGGTGTGGTGAACTTGTAGTTCACACCACACTCTTTCCACATTGCAGTCAGATATCCTGACATGAAGTTTGTACCTCTGTCAGAAACGACCTCCTTTGGAAAACCCACTCTGGAGAACACTCCAACTAGGGCTCTTGCCACCACAGGAGCTGTGGTGGTCCTCAGGGGAATAGCTTCAGGATACCTGGTGGCATGGTCCACCACCACCAGTATAAACTTGTGCCCTGATGCTGTCTGGGGTTCCATTGGACCAACAATGTCAATCCCCACTCTTTCAAAGGGAACCCCCACCACAGGTAGTGGTATGAGGGGGGCCTTTGTTGTGCCACCTGACTTACCACTGGCTTGGCAAGTGACACAGGAGCGACAAAACTCCTTGGTATTCTCATTCATATGGGGCCAGTGAAAGTGTGAGACAAGCCTGTCCCAAGTCTTTGTCTGACCTAAATGACCTGCAAGGGGAATCTCATGGGCCAAGGTGAGAAGGAAACCTCTCAGAGACAAGGGGATGACCAGCCTCCTGGTTGCACCAGGCTTGGGGTCTCTTGACTCAGAGTACAGGAGTCCATCTTCCCAGTATACCCTGTGGGCACCTGTGGCATTCCCTGCAGCCTCAGCAGCAGCCTGCTGTCTGAGGGGTTCAAGGGAAGGGCAGCTCAACTGTTCCTTCCCCAGGTCTGCTCTGGAGGGTCCCCCTGAGCCCAGAAACTCAACTTGATCAAGTTCAAGATCTTTAGGCTCAGTTTCCCTCAGCTCTTCTAGATCAGCCTCCTCAGAGACTTGATCCTCAACCTGGGGCAAGGGGGAAGGCAAAGCCTTACCCTTACTGCTCTTCTTCTTGGAAGGTGTCTGGTCCATAATTTCAGGATCCAGCACCTGTTCAGTGGGGCATATTCTGGCCTGTGACCTAGTCACAGCAAGCACATGTGCTGGCAAGCCTAACATCTCCATGTGAGTCCTCTGCTCCACTTCTGACCATTGTGATGACTCCAAATCATTGCCCAACAAACAATCAACTGGGAGGTCTGAACTGACTACAACTTTCTTTTGTCCCTTCACTCCACCCCAGGAGAAAGCTACAATTGCCACACTATGACTAGTAGTGACATTGCTGGCATTGGTCACCAGGAAATCAGTACCTGGCATGATCTGTCCAGGGTCCACAAAGTTAGGTGTCACCATGGTGACACTGGCACAAGTGTCCCTATAGGCCTGAGCCATTTTGCCATTTATCAAAGGTGTCTGCCTGTATTTGCCCAAAGTATGGGGACTTATTTCAGGGGACATATCCATATCCCCTGTACAGACAAGGACAGCCTGAGTGAGTGTGCCAACTAAGTTGTCAGACCCCTCAGTACCCAAGGTTAACCCAACTAATGCCTTGGGAGGTGCACTACCACTACTGACTGTACTAGGGGGTGCAGTTGCCTTAGGGGCTATAGTGGCAGGAGTTTGTCCTCCTCTTTTGGTGCACTCACTAAACCAGTGAGATTTACTTTTGCAGTACTGGCACCACCTTTTTGACTGGCCTTCTTGAGTCTTCTTCTTCTGGGAAGCCTGACCCCCACCCTCTTTGGTTTGTTGGGGACCTGGTGAAGACTTCTGGTCATTTTGCTCATTCTTAACATTACCCTTCTGGTCTGCTTTCTTCTGACCACCCTGGTTCTGGTTCTGGTTCTGCTTGATCCTGTCCTGACCCATTTGTCTGCCTTCTTTCCCAATTCTTGGGGAGAGGTCAGATCTGAATCAACAAGGTGCTGGTGCAGCAACTGGTTCTGACAATTGTTTAAAATTTGTTCTCTCATCATTAGATTATACAATCCTGTGTAATCTGTAACCTTGCTACCCAGCAACCAGCCCTCCAAAGCCTTAGTGGCACAATCCACAAAGTCAGACCAGTCCTGAGACTGAGTTTTCTGGGTGTCTCTGAACAGCAACCTGTACTGCTCAGTGGTTAAACCAAACCCATCAACCAGTGTATTCTTCAGGACCTGGTAATTGTTAGCATCCTCTACTCTTGTAGTGAGGAGCTTATCTCTACCTTTACCATCAAAGGAGAGCCACAGTATAGCCGCCCACTGACTCTGGGGAATGCACTGCACAGTGCAGGCCCTCTCCAGAGCAGCCATCCATTTCTGGATATCATCCCCTTGCTTAAAGGGGGGCACTATTTTAGTCAGGTGTTTAGTATCTAAACCCTTCTCTCTATCTCTTGGGAGATTGCTGCCACCAGTGGGTGCTAACCCACTCATCTGCTGCTCTCTAGCAAAGGCAAGCTTCTCTTTGGCCAGGGCAAGTTCTTCCCTTTCAATCCTCAGTTCAGCTTGTCTCATTCTAGCTTCATGCTCCCTTCTCTGAGGGGAAGTAAATCTCCTCTGTGGAGGATTCCTTCTCCCCTGAGAAGAGGCATTAGAGTGCAGAGATCTATTGGAGTCCCTAGAAAGAGATCTATCTCTCCTAACTCCAAGGTTAGGCCCACTTCGGGTTAGTACTGGGGGGGCCCCAGATCCTAGCCCAAGTAAGTCTAAGTTGGTCCTAGTTAGCCTTCTGACTACCTCAAGACCTTTGTCTACCTCATCCCCAGAGAGTTCCTCTTGATCCTCCTCCTCAACTGCAGTAGCAATGTTGGGGAGATCTGGATCCTCAGAGGTTCCCTCTAAGGCTGGCATGTTCTCATGTAACTGAGAAAGCTTTCTGGCATCATATGTCTCTAAGAGACCTATCAGAAAGGGAGTGGTGGGGTTAGACCCCTGCTTCAGTTTCCTGGAGACACAGATTTGTCTCATCTCCTGAAAACGGAGAGCTGCATATCTTGAAGTGACCTGTGGAGGGTCAACACTGACCAGGGGAGTCTCAGTGGACTCTCCATGGTTAGACATGCTTTTCTAGTGAGGTGTAAGTGGTGCACTTACCTACACTATATGTTTGCCTACTGATCCCTTGCTAGAGTTGTAGTTTAGGGTGTGCTAGGCCCTAGCAGCTACAACAGCTGGTTCAGTAGAACTCAGAGTATTCTAAGCTAAGTTATATGTACCTTTAGTACTTATGTGATCTTTCACAAGATATTCTTAGGGCATGTGTGGTAAAACAACAGCAAGCTCAAATCCCAACCGCTGCTCACCAATGTGAGAAGTTGGCCTGATGTGCAGTGCTCACTATTCTAGTGATCACTATATATCAGTCCAAACAACCCTTATTGATGATTGGTTGTAAGTCAACCTTATAGACCAGCTATCCTAGTAGCATGGATACGAGCAGTCTAAGGCTAAGACTCTAGAGGGCGTGTTAAGCCAGCTGTTTTACCATCACATTACCCCTTGAACACCCAGGGAAAGGACACCACACAAGTTGTTATGAAAATAAACAGTGTATTTATTTATAACAAGACTACCCTGGCTCTTTATGAGACAGGGAGCTAAGCACACAACAAAACTCTTACGAAAATACTTAAGTTAGCACGTTATACACAAATGCCCGAGGGGCACGAAAAACCATATACTCTCAAAGTGGAATGCGAACTACTAGCAAGTAAGTAACAGTTCTAATAGGCTTTGGAATCACTAGGACTGGACTAGGGAATCGTTAGATTACTACTAGGAGGCCCAGGGGACTCGGGTGCAGAGTGTGCACTCTCACGCGGGATGCGGGACAAAGTCTATGGAGGCTAGTAAAGGCAAAGTTAGTGTTCACGGGCGAACCCGACCTGGTAGGGAGAAAACGACAGTGGATCCTGACCCTAGGATAGTGAGGCTATGCTGGGACACCGAAGTGCCGAAGTTACCTAGCCCAGGGGCTGCAGCTGCATAGGTCTAAAAAGACGTCGGGAATCTCGTTGCCGGACCAGGAGCCTGGAAGGAAGAAGTTGCTGGCAGGCGACCAGTGAAGAAAAGTTCGATGGATCCAAGCCTGGATCAAGGGAGAAGGAAACCTGAAAGCAGAGGGGACCAAGTTCTTGAATCACTAGCCAGTGATTAAGTGGGCACCAGGATGGCACCGGGCGAAGTCACCGCAGTCAGGTGAGTGGGCACGGCTGGGCTCTGCAGTCTCTCGGACCAGGAGGCGTTGTCGGCGACCAGGATGGAGGTGCGAGCTGTCCCACGAAGGTTCTTGCTGTCGACGTCGCTGGACCCAGGATTGGGCAACAAGTCTTGGCAAATGCAAGGCCCACGCGGTGGACCTAAAATGGCGTCTTAGCCGGACCAGGGGGGTCCAGGGTTCTTCTCCGATGGAGGGAAGCAAGGGCCAGTCTGGAGCAACCAGACCAGCAGCAGAAATGTCGTCGGGCGTCGTCAGGAAGGCCACAAGCCAGCGGGCTAGTAGCCAAACAACGCGGTGAGCAGCAAAAAGCAGAAGGGCCCCACGCAGATCGTGGAGATGCTGGGGGGCTGCACTTCGGTGCTGGAGCTGCTCAGGGTCGGGGCTTCTCGGACCCCAAAGCACTCACCAGGAATTCACTCGGCGGGCTTGCTGGAAAGAAGTCGTGCAGTCTTGCAGATGGCCGGTCCCTTGAGGTCTCGTCGCACCCACGGTTCTCAGCTGGGCTGTAGAGGTGGGTAGAGGTCAGAGGTGCCAGGGAAGCCGGTTCTCGTCGAGCTGGGCAGTCGGATTTCGGAGGAAGGACTTGCAGCAGACCGCAGTGTTCTTAGATGGTGCCTGCGGATGCAGGGTGACTACTCCTTAGCCACAAGGGAGAAATCTTAGGAAGAAGTCTTGAGTTCCTTTCGTAGAAAGTAGTTTCAGGATTCAAAGATGATCTGATTTGGAAGGGGGCCAGTCTCTACCTTTATCTGGGAAAAGGGGGCTGGCACGCGACTAGGTCCTGCCCTAGGGGTGGGACCAGGAGGGGGGTGGTTACACCCACTTCCTTGGCGGGCTTTTCCCCAGCACAGGGTCTGGAGTGTCCCTGGAACTGGTTCCAGCCAGCCTATGCACAGTGAGCACTGGGGTGCCACGTGCAGTCACCTTCCTCTAAAGCCCTGCCTACCTACAATACACAAAACCCTGTCTGAGACGGTGCTGGCACCGCCCCTGGCAGGAAACCCTTTGTCCTTATCTCCTGCTCTGGGAGGACTCCCAGCAGCAGGAGGGCAGACTTGTGTCTCGGTGGCAGCATCCATTTTGTGGATGCTAAGGCTCTGTCTGACTTTAACCGGGGTTAGGGGTTACTTACATGTCGTGTCCCTCTAGAAGGGTGGAATGCTAACCCCGTCGCCAGAATTGGCGAGGGGTTAGTATTCCAATTCGTATGACACCTTACTCGACATGTTTTGATAAAGCGATACCAGAGTTGGCATTTAACCGCGAGGATTATAATGCACTTAAGAGTATATGGTATGCGATATCATGGAAACGGCTAAGGGATAGAGCCCGAAAGCCGCAGACAGGCTCAGCTCATGCCAGAGCACCATCTCACACGATTCCAAGCACTCTGCCTTCAGGATTGTTAAGGCCTGCCATAGGAGTGACTGATAGGAGATCTGTGTGTCCATTTTAGGGTTAGATATAGGTATACTATATCTAAAGCAAAGGGTGAGTACACCACCTTGCCCCAGCTGTCGTGCAGCCAGTTGTGTCAGTTTTAGTTAGTCAATCCAGGGGTGGCATAATACATGCTTCAGCCCCTGGGAGACTTCTGGGTGCACCTCAGCCCTGGGTACAGGGACTTGGAGAGGGCCCAGTGCCAATTCAGTACCTGAGTACAATTTGGATAGAGAGAACAGCTAGGCTGTGGGTCTGATTAGCAGGCCCACAGCCAGGGAAAGTCGTAAACCAGTGCAGCAAAAAGCAAAAATCTGGGTGATCATAGGATTGCAGACCCTACTCTCCTACACTCATCAATAAGAATTCTAAGACTTTTCACCACTTTTTTTGGTGAAGGCGGAACACCCATCTCCAGAGGTCAAAAGGAAGGGTTCCATGGGTGAAGTTTATTCGTAGTCACCACAATCTCAATTTTGTCAGAGTTCAATTTCCGTTGATGACTATTCATCTTGTCCCGGATACATAGCATGGTGCTTGGAAAGAATTCTTTAGATTTTAGCATGTTATCAATGGTGAAAATCAGCTGCATATCATCAGCATAGTTGTATATGTTCACCTTACACTGCTGCAAAGAGTGTATGAAGGGAAGGCTATAGAGATTAAACAGGTGGAGAGGAAGGTAGGAGCCCTGAAGCACTCCACAACTAAGTTGAACTTTCAGTAAGCAAAAAAGGAATATGCAGACGGATTGTGATTGGTTTTCAAGAAAAGATTGCATCCAATGAAAACCTCCCTAGGTCCTCTTACAAGAAGAGAATGTTGTACTTTCTTCCTCACAAACGTAAAATTTAAAATTAGTTAAATGTGGCATCTAGCACATGTCTTTCTTCCATGCCCATTCTCCAGATTAAAACCAAGACACAAGTTTTGAACACTTTGGTGAGAAAGGCTCATACTCCAGTCAACGAATAATCCAATTTCTAACAGTGTCTAAACTGGAATGGTGTTTATAGCAGTTTAAGTATGGTTCAGGATCTTTGCTTTGTCAAATAGTGCTAGACGGTGTGTGTCAAGATATAGCTCACTAGAATTGGTGAGTTAAATGTCACAACATTCTCACTTGACGGCTAGCAACCGCCAGCATTCCTATGCATCACAACATCCTCACTTGACTGCTAGCAACTGCGAGCATTCCTATGCATCTTTTAACATTTGGCACTTCTTTTAAGTGTGTGACGCATGCATGGACTTGGAGCGCCATGTCTCTGTCCCTGTATGTTTCCCCTAGAACAATTATTGGTGAAGCATTTATTTGCAAGGTGAGGAATTTGGAACTGAGAAATACATTTCTTGAGAAACACTTAGGTTTTGTACGGATACTGTAACTCATGTACTGATTTTTTTTCTCTCGTGATACGAAAATCGGGGAAACAGTTATTGCGAAGTGTGGTAAAGGGAGGACAGTGTTCTCACTCTGGGTTATCATTGGAGGAGTATCATACAACTAGTCCACATTATCTGTTCACTATGTCTTCTCAACAGTCTAAACATAAACCTACCAGAGGAGTTTACCACAAGTCAGCTTTGGACAAAGTGGAAAGAGAAGTTTTTTAATTATCTTGCAATAGTTGATAAAGAAAACAAGTTTTCTCAGGAGCAGAAAAAATATATCCTTTTACATTCATTAGGTCCAGAAGGGTTAAAAAATATTTAACCGTGTAGCAAAACAAGGTGGAGCTGGCAATGAAAATGTATATGATAATACCTTGAAAGATTTGGATGTGTGTTTTGCAACAATGGTGTACACTGGCATAACAAGATATAAGTTTGTTCAAAGGAAGTAGGAAGAACGTGAAAGTGTTGATGAATTTGTTAATGTTTTAACCAAGCTAGCTATTGATTGTAAGTTCAGAGCATTGCAGCAGGAATTTATTAGAGACCAAGCGGTAATGCATACCAGAGATCTGGCTATACAACAAAGATTGTGGGTGAAGGGAGATGCGCAGTTGAATTATATTTTGGTAATTGCACAGAAAGCAGAACTTTCTAGTAGAAGCTGTTAATGATGGGACACAGAGTGTGGAATGTAAGAAAGTTGGGAAGGTTAATGTGAAGGGTGAAAGAAACAAAAAAAAACAAGAGAATAAAAATGCTAAAATTCTCTGGCAGAGCTATTGTTGTGACATTCAGAATCATTTAGCTTATTCCAAATAGTCCCCTGCTTTGAACCAGCGTTGTAGTTCATGTGGTATTGTGGGACACTTTTCTAAGGTGTGTAGGATGAAGACTGCAAAAGTGAATTGTGCGAATGTAGAAGATTCTTCTACTGATGATTAGAAAAAGTTGTGAGAGGATGAGTGCCGGAAACAAAATTGTGTTATGCGAGAAAAGAAGAGTGTAATCCATAACACTGATGGTGAAAAATCATGTAAGAGCAAAGAAGAAAACTGTTGGCAATTTATCCATTGTTGGGGTGAGGATTGATGTGGTAGCAGATTCAGGGTCACCTTACACTATTGTGGAAGAGAGTGTTTGGAAAGACAAGTGTGTTGGCCACCCAGAGAAACATTGTGTGAGTCAGACATTCACCCTTCACGTGTATAGTAATAGTGGTGAAACAATAGAAATGTTGGGGTACCGTACATTCATTTTCAGATTTAAAGGGAGGAAGTACCTTGGCAAGTTACATGTGGCAAAGAAAGGACCTTTTGCCTTGGGTTGGTTCAATCAAGGCCATTTACACATTGTTTTGGACCGAACAGCTCTGAGCAAGTGTTGATGATGTATAAGAGAGAGACCACAGGAAAAGAAATGTTAGATAAATTTACACTTCTTATCACTGTCTGGCCATAGGTTTCACCTCATTATTACTTGTTTAACACCCAATTACAGCAATTAGCAACAGAAGGGGAAGCAGTCAACCTTTGTGAAGGCCCTCTAACTGTGCAGCAACACATTTGGCTGTTTTTAGTAACTTTTGACCCATTTGAACTAGAAACATTTGTTCAAAATCTGAAGATTATGGAGCAGGTAATGGATAAAGTGGCAAATGCGGCTAATCGATAATTATGCAGAACACGTCGTGGCCCCAAAATCACATTATTCCAGTGAGCCTCCCTAAAATGAAGCACACAACATACAGAACCCTCAGGCAGAAGCTCAGAAGGATAACACTGAGACCAAATTCAGGAAGGGAACTGAAGGATGGTAAGCGGGAGCGGCTGGATTGATCACAGTCTGGGTCTCCATAGGGCTCATGCCCTCAGGTTGCAAACAAGCTACCGGATGCTGTCATAAATGCTGTTACACAACAGAATGCCTGAGCCAGGCTTGACTGCAGAGATCCTGGAACCAGGCAACATCTTGGATGAAACTGACAGATGCTCCATAAAAAGAGAACAGTGGGCAAGTATTCGTCTAGCAGCACAACAACCTTTCTACGTGATTTATAGCAAAGGGAAAATGATGTTGTCCAAACAAATTAGTAAATAGAAGACGGATGTAATGCTCCAAAAAATCTGCAATGTCCTTTTATAGAGACATCTTAAATACCTGATAAATCTATCAAAGAAATCACCAACTCTGACGTCACAGCCACCATTAATTTACCTAAACCCAGCAAAAACTGCTTTCTAGTCATTTCTAATGACTTCATTTTATCTATTGCGTCCACCTTTTAAATGGCCTCCCTGTGTCTTTCTTGCCAGATCTGCGCCTTAAAAAGTTTCAAAATAAATGAATCCATACTTACATTGATTCTGTGGATACCATCAACTACAGGACTCGACCTACACCGACAGCAATGACCCACCTTGCCCTTTGAATCTCTGTGACTTTTTCCCTCTAGGACACCACTGTACAAGTAGGAAGCAAACGGTGCAGCCTGTCAGAGTAAGTCACTGACGATGCAGAACAATTTCAGCTGCCACATTCATTTCCCCCTGACACCATTTACAATTAATTCAGGATGGGCACAGAAAGCAAACACTGAAGGAACAAATGAGAGAAAATACGCTTTTGTTAATATAGCCTTTTGATGCAAATTACACCAAAGCAGACAAAGGCTAATTCCACAAACTACTAGCAATGCAAAGAAAACTTCATTGAATGTGCTTCATTGTCAAACACTACATCCAACTAATGCTAGTGAAACAAGCATTGGCAATGCAACTATTGGCAAGGTGTTTTATCTATGTTGTTCACCATTGCGGCTGCTGTTCAGCATGGCTAAAAATTAGTAGTGTTGAGTGGGCTGGGGTGGGGTAGATTGGAGTGGGGTACACTGAGGTAGAGTGGAATGGGGTTGATTGGGGTAGAGCGGAATGGGGTAGATTGGAGTGGGGGACAATTGAACCAGGTGGATTCAGGTAGATTGGGGTAAATTGGAGTTGAGTGGAGTAGATTGTGGTAGATTGGAGTAGGGTAGATTGGAATGGGGAGTTGGGTAGATTAGCGTGGTAGATTGGAGTGGGGTCAATTGAATTGGAGTGGAGTGGGGTAGATTGGGGGAGTGGGGTAGACTGAAGTGGAGTACATTGGCGTAGATTATATTAGGGTAGGCTGGAGTGAGATAGAGGTAGATTGCGGTAGAGTGGAGTGGGATATATTGGGGTAAATTGGAGTGGAGTAGATTGGGGAAGATTGAAATGGAGTGGATTGGGTTAGATTGGAGAGGAGTGGGGTAGATTGGGTGGATTATAGTATGATAGAATGGAAGGAGTGGGGGTATAGTGAGGTATTTTGGAGTGGGGTAGATTGGAGTAAGGTAGTTTGGGGTGGAGTAGATCACAGTGGGGTGGATTGTGGTGGACTGTTAGCTTGCACTGGAGTGGGGTATATTTGAGTGGCCTGTGGTAGATTAGAGTAAAGTGGTAGATTGGATAGAGTGGAATGGAGTGTGGTAGATTGGGGTAGAGTGGAGTGGGGTAGATTGGGCGGATTGAAGTGGGTAGATTGGAGAGGGGTTGATTGAGGTAGAGTGGGAAGGGGTAGATTAGAGTGGGGAGGGGTAGATTGGAGTGGAGTGGGGTGGCGTTGGATAGATAGGAATGGAACCAAGATTGAAGTGGAGTGAGATAGATTTGGGAAGAGTGTAGTGGGGTAGATTGGAGTGGAGTGTAGTAGGGTACATTAGGGTGGAGTGTTGTTGGGTAGATTAGGTTGATTAGAGTAGGGTAGATTCAAATTGAGTGGGGTAGATTGGAGTTGGAGTGGGGTGGTGTAGGTGGCTTGTAGCTGGGTAGAGTGGGGTGGGGTAGATTGCAGTGGGGTGGAGGGGGTAGATTGGAGTAGTGTAGATTGGGGTGGGGTAGAGTGGGGTGAGGTAGATTGGAGTGGGGTGGAATAGGGTGGGATGGGTTAGATCGGAGTGGGATAGATTTGAGGAGTGTGGTAGAGTGTAGTGGAGTGGGGTAGTTTGTGGCAAATTGGAGTGGGTAGATTGTGGTAGATTGGAGTGGGGTAGATTGTTGTGACGGGCAGATTGTGGAGGAGTGGGGTAGATTGGAGTGGGGCGGAATAGATTAAATCACAGAGGAATTGGATAGATTGGAGTTTGGAGTGGAGTGGGGTAAAATGGAATGGAGTAGGGTAAACTGGACTGGGGTAGATTGGAGTGCAGTAGAGTGGAGCGGGTAGAATAGAATGGAGTCTGGTAGATTGGAATGGAGTGTGATGGATTGAGGTATCTTGGAGTTGGGTGGATTGGGGTCCTTTGAAGTGGGGTAGATTGGAGTGCATTGGAGTGGAGTGGGTTAGACTGGGTACTTTGGAGCAGAGTGGGATAGATTTGAGTGGAGTGCGGTAGATTGGCATGGAGTGGGGTAGATTGGATTGGGGTGGAGTTGGTTGGGTTGGATTGATTGCAGTGGGGTAGATTGGAGTGGAGTGCAGTAGATTGGACGGCAGTGGAGTGGGGGTCGAATGGGGTGGGTTGATTAGAGTGGGGTGGGGTAGAGTAGGGTAGTTGGATTGTAGTGGAGTGTATTGGAGTGGTGTAGATTGAAGTAGAGTGGGGGATTGAAGGGGTAATTTGGTGTTTGGTAGATTCGAGTGGGATTGATTGAAGTGGAGTGGGATAGATTGAGTGGAGTGGCGTTGAGTGGAGTGGGGTAGATTGGTGGAGTGAAGTGTGGTCGATTGGATCGGTGTAGATTGGGGTATTTATAGTGGAGTGGGGTAGATTGGAGTGGGGTAGAATAGATTAGAGTGGAGAGGAGTTGGATAGATTGGAGTAAAGTGGGGTAAATTGGAATAGAGTAGGATAAACTGGACTGAGGTAGATTGGAGTGGAGTAGAGTGGAGTGGAGTTGGGTAGATTGGAGTGGAGTGGGTTGGATTGGGGTACCTTTGGAGTGGGGTGTATGGGGTCCTTTGGAGTGTGGTAGATTGGAGTGCATTGGAGTTTAGTGGGGTAGACTGGGTAGATTGGAACACAGTGGGGTAGATTGGAGTGGAGTGCAGTAGGTTGGCGGGGAGTGGGGTAGATTGGATTGGGGTGGGGTTGATTGGGTTAAATTGAGTGGAGTGGGGTAGATTGGAGTGGAGTAGATTGGATGGGAATGGAGTGGAGTGGGGTAGATTGGAAGGGAGTGGAGTGGGGTAGAGTTGGGTAGATTGGATTGGGGTAAATTTGGGTTTGGTAGATTGGAGTGGGATTGATTCGAGTGGAGTGAGATAGATTGAGTGGAGTGGTGTTGAGTGGAGTGGGGTACATTGGTGGAATGAAGTGTGGTAGATTGGAGTGGAGTAGATTGGGTTAGATTGTAGCAATGTGGAGTGGGGTAAATTGGAGGACATTGGAGTGGAGTGAGGTAGATTAGAGTGGGGTAGAGTGGAGTGGTATAAGTGTTGTGTAGTGGCATGTCATAAAGTGGAGTGGCGTGTTGTGTCGTGGAGTCAGTGGCATAGATTTAAGCAGCATGGAGTCGAGTGGTGTGACATGTCCGAGAGTGTCTTAGAGTGTCGGGCTGTAGAGCAGAGTGGCATGTCATAGAGTGGAGTGATGTGTAGTGGAATGGAGTGTCATGGCATAGAGTGGAAGGGCATAGAGTGGCATAGTGTGTAATATGCATGGTGTCATAGTGCACTGTCATTACACACAATACATTTTCAATTGAAATGGCCATTACATCTGCACCGAAATACGGTTTTACTGCACACAAACAATAATATGTGCAAATGTCATCACCTAGTATATTGATGTATTTTGATCATATTCAAATATGTGTTTCATTAGTATTCATTCTCATATATTCTAAAACATCAGCACAGTTTATTTTATTTTTTGTTATGTGTTAGATAAAAAGCATCCTACACCCTCTCCTCTTGCATGGGTACTTAGCAGCAGTGTCACGTACATTCTCTCACTTTGAAGGCAGACAAAGAAAAGTAAACGCATTTGATCTCTGTCTTTAAATGCACAGCAAATGTGACATGATAAGAATAAGCTTTAAAGGCCTGTTTACAGAAAGCGAGTTTGTGGAACAATACAGTAAACAAGGTTTGGGCAACTGGAGGGATGAACTCCAGCTGGACAGCCTAAACAAATAAAGCCAGCAAAGAGAGAGACAGAAAATGTGAGTTACAAACCACAAAGCCAATGGTCAGCAACGGACGGAATGCATTTCTAGGTCAGCTTTCTGAATGTCCCCAAGATGCCTGGTTGGCTTCGACCTAAAAAGCCCATTTGTATTTAGGCAAGTGAGCTTGGGACCATCTCTATAAACAATTACTATTAATATTAGCAACAATATTGGTAATGGTAATAACAATCAAGATCAGATTAAATAAATAAATCATAAATCTAATGCACAAGAGTTCACATTTCTTCATTTATGAATCTGCAGCTCCACCTGTGAGGAGGAATTGGCACATGCACAGTTATATATGATGCAATTAGCGTGAGGAAATGTTGGTAATGGGCCGGAGAGAAATGTCTGAATACTCACAAGCGTGTCAGGTTGTGGGTGCACACAAACTTTCATAACATTTTAGACAAGATTGACACTCTCTGTCCCTGGTAGAAGAGATACTGTGATTTAATATAAATCTTTGTGTGAGTAAATACATTTGCAAATGTAAAACCACACACACACACGCGCGCGCACGCACGCATGCACACACACACACACGCGCGCGTGCAGCAGGGTTGCATGTCAGAATTTGGAGTTTAGCTTATTATGGAAGTCTAAATATCAAGGCCTAAATATCAAGTACCAAAATATTGAGAATGTAAGTATAGATTCACCTTTCTTAATTCTCATCTCTATACCTTGATGATATATACATTGTAATATACTGGTAAGATACCGATATGTGCAGGTAACGGAAGTCTATGTTTGCCTATGTATACTTACCTTGTTGATATTTTGGTCTGCGATATGGAGGCTTCGATATTGTCACCCACAATATTTGTTAGTCGATATTAAGCTGCAATACCAATCCCTTCCACACCCATTACAACCCTTCACCAAGGGGGTGGAGTCCTGGGTCATTTTCTGTGGCAAACAATGGCATTTTGAGCAGACAAGCTTTACATAGCAAGATGGTGGTAGAAGCAGGAGGTGGTGGTTGAGACAGACACAAGTGATACTAATGCAAAGTAAATATTGGCATATACTAAATCACTTATCATAGATTTTGGGATGAGGGTTTGGGTGCCGTGGACAGTTGGTCACTGTGTTGGGTCTCAATATGAAGGAGGTGGATGCCAGACTAGTCTTGAATGTGCAGATGAGAGGATGCAGCCAACATTTCACTTGGAATTGTTGTCTAACATGGGTGGCAAGTAGATGAAAAGATCTAAAGCAGAATGAGGCACAAGAGGCGGGTGGGGCACAGACACTGGTAAGGTTCAGGGTAGGAAAGATGGAATGGAGATGCTTCAGGGATAGCCTTGGAGACCAGAGTGAGGAAGCTGTATGTGGACCTGTTTCTCCTGATCCTGGTGGTGTAAACATGAAGGTGGAGGAGAGTGTCCCAGGATATTAACCGCATGCGCGCTAGCGGTTTTCCCGCTGCGCGCTGCGATTTAAAAAAACCTGCGTTACATGAAGAGCTGAGCGTAGCGCAGGTAACGCTCATGACGAGCTGAGCTCGTCATGAGCGCCGAAGGGATTAACAAGGTGTGGTGGTGCAGCAGTGTCGATTACCTTACTTAATGGAAATTGAAAGTAGAGTGAGAAGTCAAGTAGGAGTCTATCACAGTAATAAAGCCTATTTATTATACGGTATTGAGAGATTTGGATGTTTGTAATATGAAGGTAGGGTGAATCTTTCTGATTTTAAGAACTTGGTATTGCTGGCGATGATACTTATGGCAATGAGTGATATTACAGGAATTAATGGGTAGGATTCTTGGTGGAGAGCTGGTGAGTCTGGGGAACAGGATGTTGGTCAGTAGAGTGGTTGGGGCAGATAAAGCAGGAAAGTAGATAATCACATTTCCAGAGCTATTCAGAATGAAAGACTGGAGAGAAATCCAGAGTAGAATCACTGTCAAGCAGTCTGCATTTGGACCTTGGAAGTGGGTGGAGAAGAAGGTGTGGCTGTCAACCACATAATGCAGAGATACTGGAAAGGGAAATTGTGCCACCAAGGTGGATGATGTGAAAAGAGAAAAGAAGGCGGTGTCAAGGATGAAGCTTTGTAGGAACCTCACAGGGGGAGATGATACACAGAACATGAAGAACGTCAGCTGGCTGAGCAAGACCTATATGAAAGTTAGGAGGACAAACAATTCGGCTCTGTGCTTATAATGTCTGGTAATGCAGTGGTGACCAGCAGAATGGTAAGGCTGAGTGTATCAAATGTGTAGAGAAATCAAGGACAATTAAGATAGATTATAGATGGTAGTGCCGGGCAGCAGTAATGAAGTTTGGTACACGTGTTAGGCATACATGCCAACTTGAACAAAAACCTCACTGTATGCGGAGGGGGCGGGGACTTAGAGGGGGCAGGACCTCATGCGAGAAGTACAGACTTTAGCCCCTACCCCACCCCTAAGCCTCCTCCCAAAAAACAAAAAGCTTGCCGAGGCAGGTGCCGATGTTCTGGGGTGTTTTCACACCCCTTAATGGATGTCGGCAGGTTAAAGCTGCCTCAGAAAATTAGCTGAAATCCACTATTTACAGTGGTTTTCAGCTCATTTTCCCTACCATTGTGTGATATCAGCTCCTCACAGAGAGACCACGTGATGGGAGCCGATATTGTGTGTCACATGGTGGCACCGTGTGAGTTGGCAGGTCTGCGTTAGGTTAGTCTTCAAGAACGTTTGACCTAAGAGGGTATCGTGGGTTGTGAGTAGATGTTGTGAAGAAGAAGGGGAATAAGGAGACAAGGCAATAGCTGAAGTGAGAAGAAGTGAGAGTTTCTTCGATAATGGTCTGACTACAGTTATTGCATAGCGCTGACGACAAGGGTCACAAGCGAGAGAGTGGCGGCCAGGATCAGTGTGAGAAGAGGGCCAGCAGTTTGGAAAGTTAGGGAGTAACAGAGTCAGGGGGAGAAGATGGCTGATTTGAGAGCTAGAAAGTAAGAGTAATGTTGAGGTTGTATGCACACAGCGTGATGAAGTAGATCCACTGATACTGGATACAAGAGGGCATGTAGGAAGCAAGATGGCGGCTAGACTGAACTATATTATTAAGTTGCTGCAAGAGTAGAATTGACCGGAGTAGCTGAACTGTAAGAAATGAAAGACATGGAAGTAGCCGGTTCTAGTAACATAATGAGAAGTTATATGTCTAGGGCCCGATTGTAAATAGTCAAGGTGTTCAGGGGTTCATAATGGTCCCATCGGTGAAAAGAAGTGGCATTTGTCTCTTTAATTAATGGAGGGTATAACTGGGGTGCGTGGATCACAGGAAGGAACGTTCTGGGGTCCTCAGAATCTAAGTCTGCCTAGAGTATGTCACAGAAGATGGAGTCAAGATGACAGGTTATGATGGGTTTGGTGTAAGTAAGCTGGGATAGAATAAAGTGAATATTTGCATTCCATCTCGAACAAGAGAGCTGGGTGATGGGAATACAGGGAGAAGGAACATTAATATTGAAACCTTTTAAAGAATTATTGATGGAGAGGGGCAGATGGGGCTGGAGCACCAGAGGTGGTGGAAAGAGTGTAGATGTGATGGTATGTGTGTGGGAGAGAAGAAGTGGGATCATCCAAGAAAGTAAATGAATATTGTGAGAAGCAAAGTATAAGAATGAGGATAACAGCATGATTTCAGTGATGACTTGGGACCTCGCTGGATGTCAGCGCTTACAGGCAGGTTTGTGTAGGACCAGGTACCACTAAGTAGAAGAATGCATTTTAAAGCACTTCAAAATTGGCAAATGGTAGCATGGTTCTGATCACTGAAGAATAGGGTACTGATACTTGTGTGCAGCTCACAGTAGGCACAGGGTAGGTGGGTACTAAGGGCCACATGCATCAAAGTGAGCAATTGCGATTCCTAAATTGCAATTTTTAAGAAATCGCAATTTAGGAAGCACAATTGCTTATGCATGTAAGAATCGCAAAAATAATTGCGTTTCGTACAAATTCCTTAACTATGACTCGCAAATTGTGAATAGCAATTAAGGAATTGCTTCCTAGTCATTCCTATGGGCCCAGAGGCCCATAGGAAGGATTGGGAATTGCATGCGCAATTTGCGAGTGCCAAATAGGTACTCGCAAATTGCGCATGCAATTTCAAGCATGCAAGGGTGTCAAAAGGACACCCTGAGGCACCCCTGAAATTGGCATGTGACCACATGCTGCACACACACACACATGCCCCAAGGGCATGTATGTGTGCAACATGGAACTTTGAAAAATGCACTTTTGTGCTTTTTTCAAAGTTTTAGCAAATTACCATCAACTTGGAATTGATTGTAATTTGCGACTCTTATTTGTGGAATCTCAATTTTTGGGGGGATAATGCATTGCATTTAGGGTATTTCAATTTGCGATTCACTAAATGCAATTGCAATTTTAGTAATTGCAAATTTAGCGATTACTTAATTACAATTTTTTCATTTGGAATGATGCATCCCAAATGCAAAAATACCGGTCGCAAAGGGGCAGATTCTGGGAATCTGCCCCTTTGTAACCGGTATTGTGGATGATGCATGTGGCCCACAATGCCTTAAACAGTTTACAAAGGCCCAGCTGGAAGGTGGGCCAGGAATGGAGCAGGGACGGACTGGTTCATCCCTGACCAGAATGAGGTTCAAAGCAGGCATGGTCAGGCTGCAAGTCCATTCTTCGATGTTAGTCTGCCAGTGCTTGTTTATGTCCAGTAATGTTACAACTAGCTGGGTATATCCATGTTCAACTTGTGCCCTCGTTCCAGTTGGCCAGGCACGTTGCTATCGATGGCAGCTGGCATCACCGCCCTGTTTACTGTCCATTATTATGAGTTTGAGGTCCAGAATCCTGGAATTAATGGGCCATTTGCCACTGGTTTTCCCTAAATTAGTGGCCCTTTTTCTGCTGACATTTTTCAACTTCTTTTGTGGAACGTGTGAGCCAAGAAGCAGATTGTTTTACCAGGTGCAAATCCATACCCTATAAACATGCCAATGTGTGAGGCGGTAACTCCTCAAAACAGCCTGCACACTAACTGCTCAACACAACTCTGCATGGAGGCCTTTTAGGAGTGGAGGATAGGACGTTTTGTTGCTGTTCATGTCTCCTAAAAGCTGCTGCTCCACTTCTCAGCACATCCCCATAGGCCCGATGGGGGCATGACCTGTAATAAGGGATTAAAGTCCATTAATTCTGCGGCAAAAGGCCTGATATACTATTTCCATTCACAAACCAGAGATCTGCAATGCAAATTGAACTTTTGCAAGGGGACGAAAAACAATCTAATGAATATGCATTAGGCAGCTCGCAATTCGAGATACATTGTGATTAGCTGCAAAAGTATGGATGGAGGCCTTGCAGGGACAACTCCATCCCTGCATTTGAATTCACAAAAAGAGGCCTGTGTCCTTTAAAGGGACAGGTGCTGCTTATAAAAATCGAAAAAATGTTTCTTGTTTGGGTACACATGAAGAGAACAGGCCCTGCTCCCCTGAGGCTGCCGACATGATTCCCATAGGGCCAGCTTCCCCTTTGTGAATCAATTACCACCCCACCCCACCCTTGGGGTGATCAATGGCTTGCATCCTCAGTTTAGGTCACAAAGCAGTAATACATTCCTTTGTGAATCCTAAATGATGTGGGGTGCACCTGTTTCATGCCTTCTCCTATTTGCGAGCCGTAATGGATTGCAGAATCCCTTTTATGAGTACATAGGACTTTTCCAACTCATAAATCAGCTTTGACACAATTTTAAACCAGTGTTTTGAGGATTCAGACCCTGTGCTTTTTCAAATCGCAGACTTTGCAACCACAAAACACTTTTGTACGAAGGGCCACACGATCATTAGAAAGGTTGGGAACATTGCTAAAAGGCTGGAACAGCAAGGTTGTCAAGGTAGCACAAGTTAATTTGGACTCCAGGGCACATGTGTTCCAGTTATTTCACCCTAACCTGTGATCTTCTAGTTTCACTTTTGCAAGTACAGCGAAACATTAGTTGACACATTTAGACTAAAGTCCCAAAGATGTCTGGTTTTTACATAGGTAAAGATTTTGTTAGAGTCAGACACTCTACCTCTAGGACCCCTATTCCTCATTTCGTCTCGGTAGTGCTGCTCTGCTGCTCGCTATCAGGAGACTTTTTTTAAAAGGGGAACAGCAACAATGCATCTTCTCAATGTTCCTCCACCTATTTATATGTATCTGGATCTTACAATAACAAAACTGAACAAGAATTAGGAAAGCCAATAGGTCTTCTTCACTGCTGGTATTGCTTGCAGAATTGTGGCAAAAACATTGGCAAAGCCAATCGCAGTGGGCAGTAATCTTGGATTGTTATTTGACATACTTCCAGGATAGCTGTGCCTTGCATCTTGATGCAATGGGATAGCCATCTTGGAACGGTATAGCAATAAGTGTACAAAAAAACATTGAAGTACCAGAGTGAAGTCGCACCTCACTCTCTCTCCTGCCTAAAAATTAAGATGCTGGTACTGGTATCCTGAACGATGCTATGCAGTTATATGGTGGATTAACCCTCATTACCTTAGAAGGGAGTGGAAGCGCTGCCGGAGGAATAGAGTCTCGGCTTAAACGCATATTTTGTGCAGTAGTGCAAGATTGGAGGAACTACTGGGGGGCCCTTCTCAGAGCCGCTACAACTATCTGCGCGATGTCACAGCGCTTGAAGAACGAGAAGGAGAAACTGATGTCCGCAACCGGGACGACTAAAGGTCCAGTACTGCGAGATGGCTCAGGACCTATACCAAAGATGCCGAGTACGTGCAAGAAGCCGAACCGTACATCCAGCGCGTCGAAGGCTCAGCAGAAGAAAGTCGACAGGGCCAAAAAGAAGCCCGAGACAAGGCTGAACGCGATCGGATCGACTAAGACACAGAAAGAGATGCAGCAGGACGGCGTCTTGCCTGGCAAAGAAAACAAAGAACCAGACAGATCTCAGCGGGTGAACCCCCCTCCCCCTAACAAGGACATAATCACTATGAGGCAGCCTACCTTACCTGAGACCTTCTCGGTTAAGATCCTCCCCAACCCCCCGGCTCTGGATGAGGAGATAGTCGGCGGCGGCAAGACGCACCCACCCGCACTGAACGCGGAAGCAGAGACGGCCGCCCTCGAGGACGCAAGCGTCATGGTTGCCGGGCAACCGCCAGAGACGGCAGAGACGGCAGAGACCTCCAACACCCTCACGCAACACGCGGAGAACGCTGATCCCGCAGGAACAGAGAGGTCCATACCCACGGTGAGCGGGGAAACGAAGGGGGGGCCGGGGAGGCTCTAGAGGAACTGGAAAGGCAGAACAACACGCAGATGTTAGATGCCTTGTTATCAGTCGAGGCAGGGCTGAATATTCCCAACAGCCAAACCCAGGATATGAAATGGGGAAGCTTATTGAGTTTGGATTCTCAGCAAGAGCACGAGCAGGCTGGGAGCAAGGGAGCGAAAGGAGGTTCCTCGGAATTCTATACAGTGAATGAAGGGTCAGATTCCACCGACATAAGCGACCCGGAGGGGGAAAGCTCAATGGACGCTTCCACAGACTCGGATGTGAGCAGAAGCTCTAAGGATAAAAGCACACAGAAGAAAAAGAAGCTGCGGCAAGGCGTAATGGTGGGGGGGCCCCAAGCAGTATGAGCAAAAAGCTGTCATGGGATTACTCAGCCACCTTAGGGGTATACCAAGAAAGTGGCCAAGCTGAAGGGGCAAGCGGAGGACCAACAGTGAGACCCACACAGCAGAGAGTGACAATGGAACTGATGTTCAGCACACTGAAGCAGATACAATGAGGAAGAGCTCACTGGGAGGCTGGAAGACGAGACAACGGACTGGCAGGACTTCAAAACCGAGCAAGGAAAGATTGTGGAAGATCTCCAATGGAAGATTGAAGACTTTGAAAACCGTCAGAGGCGGAACAATGTGAGACTCCTCGGCCTAGAAGAAGGGGTGGAGGGGCAAGATCCGAGAGGGTATGTCATCAAGCTTTTGAAGGGGGCCTTTCCTGAGTCCCAGTGGCAGATGGAAGTCCAAAGAGCTCACAGATTCCCTCTGACAATGAAGATGAAACGAGGGGGTCAGCAAGACGCACTTCCCAGGGCAATGCTCGTGTTCTTAGGGAACTTCCTTGCAAGGCAGGACATCATGGACAGAGCCAGGCCGGACTCTAGGAAAACATACAATGGGGTTACGTTTTTTGCGAGGCCTGACTTCTGTCATGTGACAGTAGAGAGAAGATGGAAGCTAAGACAACTAATCACCCCTTTCCAGAAAGTAGGCGCTGAAGCATACCTGTTGTATCCTGCAAGATTAAAGATTAATAAAGGGGGGATGACCAGGGTGTTCTTCTCAGAAATCAAGGCAGGGGCGTTCCTGGCAGAACTTACAGAACAGCATAGGGGGAGGAACGATAGAGGGAGAAGCCCAGTTAAAACACCATAGGGTACATACAGTATAACCAGCATAAACGGGGAAACATAATAGGAATGGGTAGGAGAGAGGGGCGACACTACAGCAACATAGAGGCCACATATAGGTCATAATTGACCTATTTGCCTGTAGAAGGGGGGGGCTGGAGTTCTAGAGGGGGGGAGAACAGGGGGGGGAAGGGGAAGGGGAACAAGGATGAACGTTTGGTAAAAACAGCACGTGGGGAGGAACTACACAGACACAAGGTTTGCGAGGTCAAACTACTGTACACAACAGAGATGAGCAACCGGCATAGTAGAAAGGGAAGGCATAACAAATCTAGATGGCTTTAAGGATTGCCTCTATAAATATCTGCGGGTTAAATGATGGGGGGAAGAGCCAGAAAGTGGCTACTATGCTAAGATTATTGAAACTAGACATAGCTTGCCTACAAGAGACGCATATAGAGGGAAATAACAAATATGCGCTAGATCAAATGGGTTTTGAGGTACTTGCATACACTAGACAAAATACTAAAACAAGGGGGATGGCTATATTAGCCAAGAAAGGGGTATTCAAAATTAAAAGAAAAAAAGAGGATCAATGGGTGAGATGGGTTATGATTGAGGGAGATTCAGCGGCAGGACATTGTACTATTGTTTCGGTTTACGGCTCTACAGATGATGATCCAGAGACTTTTGATCTGTTAGACCAGGAGCTATCGTTGTGGCCAGAACCAATTATTTGTTGCGGAGACTTTAACATTAACGGTTTGTTGGGTTTGACGGGATTGGGTATGACGGGAGGGGGGCTATATGCGGGGAGGAAGAAGAAAGTTTGCAAAGCTATATGTAATTTAGCACAACATAATGCACTGGTTGATGTGTGGGCTCAGAAAAATCCACTGGGGACGGGCAGCACTTATTTTTCGGCGCCACACAGGATGGTGGCTAGATTGGACTATTTTCTGATATCTAGTTCTTTGCTAGGAGTTAGTCAATTGGAGAGGCTTCCTAAGATTTTATCGGATCATAATCCGCTCATACTAACTCTTCCGCAGATTCCTTTGGGGGAAAGAAAGCCTTATATCTGGACTTTCGAAAGAGGGCTTCTAAAAGACGAAATGTACTTGAAGAGAATGCGTACCTGGATCAGCCAATTTTGGGAGGCTAATAGAGGTTCAGCCTCAGCGGGTGTTGTCTGGGACGCCTTTAAGCC
The DNA here is from genome assembly GCF_964261635.1 of Lissotriton helveticus. Lineage (NCBI taxonomy): Eukaryota > Metazoa > Chordata > Amphibia > Caudata > Salamandridae > Lissotriton > Lissotriton helveticus. The sequence goes on along the minus strand of NC_136067.1, from coordinate 1,935,180,586 downwards.
TGGTATCAGGGGGGAGACCCTATGCTATACGCTTCAAAGGACTAAAAGGGAAAAAGATGAAATGGCTAAAAAGATAAGATACTTAGCGGAATTAGAGGACCGTCTAATTTCAGCCATCTCTAATCGAGACCCAATAGAAGATTTACTATTAGATATAGAAGTGAATAAAGCAGAGGTTGGGGAGAGCATAGTCAGGAGAACGGCATCTAATTATCTAGCCAAAAGGGAGAAAAGCTATGAGTATAACGAGAGAATAGGCCATCTCCTAGCAATTCGGACTAGACAAAATATAGCGGCTGGGGAAATAAAGGAAATAAACAATGGGGCGGGAGGCGTAGTGAATAAGGTTACCGACATACAGGAGGTTTTTAGGAAATTCTACAGGACACTTTATGAAGAGACCCTTAGTAACACAAAAGTGGAATTTAAGGAGTATCTGAAGGATACGCCACATGTATTGCTACAGGGCGAAGAGAAGGAAAAATTAGATCTCATATTCACAGCGCATGAAGTACAGGAAGTGGTGAAAAATATTCCCTTGGGGAAAGCCACAGGCCCAGACCAAATCCCTGCAGAATTTTATAGAACTTTTTGGGATATATTGGGAAAGGATATGTATGAGACTCTCGTCCAGGATCAGACGGGAAAATCGGTCCCACATACATGGGCTGCAGCTGATATTATCGTGATACTTAAGAAGAACAAACCCCCACTAGAACCAGGGTCCTATAGACCGATAACGCTTATGAATGCAGACGCAAAAATTTACTCAAAAACACTGGCACAAAGATTGAGTAGGGTCATAGAGCAAATAGTCAGCACTTCACAACACGGGTTTATCCCAGGGAAATGGACCACACAGCACACGAGACAAATGATCACTATTTTGGATGCTATGGGGGTTGCAGGGGACCCTGTTGCGGCTGTATTCCTGGATGCGGAGAAGGCCTTCGACAGGGTCTCGGAACTACCTGTGGGAAGTAATGGAGTGCTCTGGAATTGGCAATGGTTATATTAAGGCAATACAGGCATTATACCTAGCCCCTTCTGCTAGGATAAGAATTAATAAAGGCTACACTGAGGCAATCCAGATTAAACGCGGAACAAGACAGGGATGCCCAGCATCACCGCTTCTGTTTGCCCTGTATATTGATCCTATTTTGCGTAAATTTGAAAAGAACCTTATGATCTCACCAGTTAAATTACATGGGATAAGCTATAAGGTATTCGCATATGCGGACGATGTGGCCATCATTACAACCAATCCAGAAAGGGCCCTTCAGGAGAAAGAGAGGGAAGCAGAATGCTTTGGAGTGATCTCAGGGTATCGGATCAATAATGAGAAAACGCAGATAGTTCAGAACAGCGTTATGATACATTATGACACTAGAGTGGTAGATGAAGCAACATATCTGGGAATAAAAGTCACTGCAGATTTAAATAACTTAGTAGAGCTTAATATGATACCATTACTGAATAAAGTAAAAGAAAACACCGAAAGGATACATAAATTACACCTAACCCTGATGGGACGCATAAATGTGGTTAAGATGATCACATTCCCAAAGTTTCTGTATTTATTTAGAGCCATTCCACTGTTCTTTGACCACATATGGTTCAACAAAATAGAAGCAATAGTGAACAAACTTATTTGGGCACAGGGTAAGACCAGGAGAGCCTATCGACACCTTACACTTTCAAGGGAAAAAGGGGGATGGGGGCCACCGGACTTCAGGCTTTATTATTGGGCTGTTGCTATGCAATATTTTCAGGGGCTAATCGGGGGCGGGAACATAGTTCAAGGGGACGCCACACCTAGACTCACTAATGTATATATTGCACTGTTGGGGAACAGGGCTAATAATGGGTTTTTGAACACAATAGACTTTAGTTACTTCAAACATACGAGATTTAAAACTTTACGAGCCGCTTATAACATTTGGAAGGCCCTATCAAAAAAACTCGGTCTAGGCAGGCACAACAGCTACACACACCTGTACACGAACCACTCCCTACCTGGAGCTATTTTTAGGGACTCGGTTATGAGGGAATGGGATAACAAAGGGATCAAGAAGATCGGGAACCTTATGGATCAACAGGGGGGAATCCTGCAGTTCCAGGAGCTCCAAAACAAATTTAAGATAGCAAGGAACAGCTTTTTTAAATATCTTCAAATAAGAAGCTATTTACTAAACAAACAGGGGGGTACATTCGGCTTCGGCACATGTCGCATAATGGATTACATATAGCGATCCACGAACTGCACAATTCGGCAGTTGTACGCAGAACTCCATGTATACAAAAGCGATGACATGGCTAAGTTTACCACGAAGTGGGCCGAAAAAGTGGGATCACAGCCAGAGGGATTACAGATGTCGTTAGATCTGGGTCGTACAGTGTTATGCTCAGCGACTCTACAGTCACAACATTATAAGACTCTCTATTCACTATACTATACCCCAGCTAGGATTGCACAATGGGGAGGAAATACGGGAATAACCTGCCCGCGATGTGACTCAACGAACGCAGACATTGTCCATATGTTCTCACAATGTCCGCAATTGTATTCCTTAAAAAATGACATCGAGAACTTTATTGATGGTTCACTGGGCGTAAAAATTAAGCTTTCAGATGAGCTATTATTGTTAGGGGTCCAGCTAGGGACAGCTGATACCCCCACGGAGTTTATGTTTATGGCAACCACAGTGTTTTGAATATGTATTGCAACATCATGGATTGACAGGGCACCACCTACCTTCCAAACTTGGATTGCTAGGCTATTATCAACTTATAACTTGGAAAAAGCAATATATGACAGAAAGGGACGAAGAGCTAGAATTCTGGGTAGGAAGATATGGCAACCTATAGTAAATTGGAAAAATGGGCTGACTAATCGGTAGGAGGCCATTGGCAATAGTCCCAATACACTTGCTATACAGACCTGGGGGGGATAATACGCAATCCTTCCCTCTTTTTGCAATGATCTAATCTTTAGTAACCTGTAAATTTATGTGTCAGGTAAAAAATGATATAATTTGTATAAGTGTGCTGTAACATTTATTGTATTCCTAGGAAAAAAAAAAAAAGAAGTACCATTTCAAGAGGGCCGCCTACCACTATTGACTTTGCGGATTCCTACCACAATTTTATGTTCTAACAAAGCCAACGGAAACAGAGGTGGGCAGCGGGGCAGCAGGCAGGTCAATAGAGGAAAGAAGAGGAGCAGGAGAGGAAAGGGGGGAAAATATCGAGTGGCTGCAGTGCTTTGTGTTAAAAGAGTAGGGGAAGGCAGAGCTAAGGGTTGAGGTTGAGGGTGGGCGAGTGCAATATGGAGGAAGTGCATGGGATAGATACGAACAATGACTATGGAGCCCGGATGAGGTTGAGAGATAGGACGAGCAGAACACACATTCTCATCACGGACACAAATGTCACAGAAAAATGCAACAAGAAAAGAATCCCCCAGCCTCAACAATAGAAGGATCAACTCACCCAATCAAAAAGTAGGGTGAAATCTTTAACTTTCAGGGGCAGGAGAAACACAACAATAAGGAGGAAGGAATATGCCTCTTTTTTACGCTTGCCGTCACCCCGCATGTTGTTACAACACGGTCGTTACAACGTCCATGTTGTAACAACGCATACCATTACTCCGCAAGATGTAACAACGACTTGCGGACGGGGAGCACTGGATGTTGGAATAGTATAATTTACTATTCCAACTCCAGTCTGTGCGGACAGTAGGGAAGGTGTTGGATTTGAAATTCAACACCTACTCTCCCCTCCGCAAGTTGTTGTTACACCTTGCGGGGTAATGGTATGCGTTGCAACAACCGCGTTGTACCAACATGCGGGGTGACGGATTCGTAGTAAGGGCTGTTTACCAAGAGGAAGGCATTGAATCAGGAGAAAGGAATTGAAATAGACAAAAAGCAACCAATCATGAGCAAGGGCCAGACCCAAAGCCCACTCTAAGTATACTTTGAAGTATTAGTTACAGTGGTGTCTTTGGCAATGCTATCTGCAGTGAGACTGCAAAGAGAGCAGGCACGAGTGGAAGGGGAATGAGATTTAAAAAGCTGGTTACTGAATCAGAAATCTTTTCTTTTAAGCTCTGAAAATGCTCTAATTGAATGTGCTGAGAAAGATAATACAAAGTACACATCAGTAAACAGAAAAGCGCTCCCTTGACACTACTTTGTGTTGTATGTGTAGGATTTAAAGTGTTCTCTAATTGCCATTACCATTGTGCGGTGATTTGTGCTTTCTGCTCTTCTTTTGTTCATGTTCCGCAGCAGCAGTGATGTTCCAGGGGTTTACAGGCTACCAAGCTTTTAGTATGCTTGAGCACTTCATAGTTTTAGAATCTTTTACTGTGTGTAATGATTCAGATTCCAATCTAAATGGGCTTGAACTTTGTTTCTCAAATTTAATTTAGAAAGTTTTTAATTTTTGGTGATTTTACGTATACAAGTGTATATGGGGATTTATATACCTGAAACCCAGCTACAAAGAAACTAAGTGATGCACATAGATGGGTAGGAGTCACACAAATGAGGGGTGGTGGGTGGGGAGGGAATGCAGGGAGGATAAGAGGGATTGCCAGCTGAGATCCATATTAGCACTAATATTTTTGGATACTCTCTTTGAAGTATCAACATTGAAGGAATTACCTGCGTTAAGGGATTGGAGCTCATTAATTATGCGACAAAGAGCCTGATAAACTATTTCTAATTTGTAAACATGAGATGTGTAGTTTGAATACCAATTGGTTTAGAAATGGAAATGTGAATGAATGAATGAATGATTGAAATTTAATATAGCGTACAGCTACTCAAATAGAGTGTACCAGCGCTGACGGAACAGATGGCAGGACTCTGAGGCAGACTCATTTTTGAAAGGCCAAGTTTTAAGGTGTTTCTTGAAGATTAACTTATATATTTGTAGGTCGCATTGCAAATTGTTCATTCACAGGGTGTCGCAAAAACTACCTACCTAATGAATATTAATTAGGCAGGGGATCTATTCGTGAACCAGCATGACTGGTTGTAAATACACAGATGGAGGCATGCAAAGGACAACAGACCTTTATCCCTGTATTTGCATGCCCAAAGAGGAAATTTTTTATTTTGTTTTTAAACCTGTATCTATTAAAGGGACCAGTGCGACAGCTAAAAAAACGAGAAATTGTGTCCTTGTTGAGAAACATCTGACAAGGCTTCCGAAATGAGGGGCATATTATCAAGCCTTTTATTGCCGCGTTATCGGCACTTTTCTGCCGATAACGCGGCGATATTTGCATCGCCCTATTATCAAGGCAGCGTTAAGTCAATTAACGTGCCTTAAAGCCACGGTAATTGACTTAACACTGCCTTGGTAATAGGGCCGCTTTCACGATAAACTCATCATGAAAGGGGGCGTGCAGTGGGTGTCGCGGTGGGCGTTCCACCGCAACACCCATTCACTTTGACGCTGCCCCCTATTATCAAGCTTGGCGATAATAGGTGGCAGCGCCAAATTTAAGAGCAGAAAAACTCTGGCATTAAGGTGGCGAAACGAGGAGAAATGCTTAATTTCTCCTCGTTTTTGCTTTTTTCATGTGTGCTGCCTTGTGCAGCACACATGGAAAAAGCAAAACGCCAAGGTTTCTTTATGTACAGGAAGGTGTCCCTTCCTGTACATAAACAAACCTCTTTTTTAAAAAGGCCAATTTGTAACTTGCATGTGTGCTGCATAAAAGCAGCACACATGTAAGTTACAAAATGGCATTTAAGGTTTGTCTATGTGCTGGAAGGAACTCCTTCCTGAACATAAACAAACCTCCCTGATCGCAGACACCCTTGCACTCTGATGCAAGGGTGGCTGCGCTGGCGATAAGTTGTAAAACCTACCGCCATCGTAGGGGGAAAATGCCAGGCTGCACCATATCCTTGGTAATATGGTGCAGCCTAGCGTTTCCGAAGTGGCGAAGAGAGGCGTTAAGCCAAGATGGCTAACGCCTCTCTTCGCCACTTTGTTGATAATATGCCCCTGAGTCCCTCTGCAAAAGCTTCCCCTCAGTTACCACCTCAACTTCGGTGTCTGCAAGGGTTCAAAGGTTTGCTTTCTCAGTTTCAACCACAAACCACATATACGTAAAACTGTGATTCCCAAACAGAAGAGGGCTCATTTTTCATGGCCGCTCCTATTTTGAAAAAAAAAACATTTTGCAAATCTGAGAGAGTTTTCTGACTGAAAAAAGTGTTTGGTATATTTCAAAGCAGTGATTTGCGGATTCAGACCCTGTGCTTTTTCAAACCACCGGACTTGCAACCATAAAACATCTGTGTCCATGTGACCCAAAGTCGGTTAGAAAGGTTGGGAGCATTGCAAATAGGTTTGGAATAATAAATTTGCTAATGCAGTATCAGCCAACCTGGAGTCCAGTGCATATGTTTCCTGTGCTTCCTCTCTTTGGTGAATTTTTAGTTTAACTTTAGCAAATTCAGCAGAGACTCAGGTAATTCTCTTTTGACCTATTTCTCAACTCGTATTTTGAAATAGCTACAGCTTTTGTCAATGAATAAAGCCCTCTACTCCTAGGATGTCTGTTCCTTATTTCTTCTCAGGAGTAAGGCCCTACAGCTCGCTAATAAGAGCCTTGTTCAGGAAGGGAACAACATAATGCATATTCTCACTGTCCCTATGTCTGCTCTTACATGTCTGGATGTTACAGTATAAAAACTGAGCAATAGATCTTATTTTATTTCTTCACCAATACTTGTTTACTGCCTATATTGGCTTTGCCAATGCTTGCAGGACTGTGGTACAAGCATTGGCACAGCCAACTGCAGTGTGTGGTAATCTTAGAATGTTATTTAGTATAACTTCCAAGATGAACGTCACGTTATGTCTCTATGCACCATGATGGCCTTCCTGGAACGGAATAAAAATAAGTACACAACATACCATGTTCACACTATTGCAAGATGCCCACCCACCATTATTTGCCTTGGAAAAGCCAACAGCAGCAGGTGTTAATCTTGGAATGTTATTTAGTGTAACTTCCAAGACGGCCGTCACGTTACATCTCTACGCAGCATGATGCCCACCCTGGAATGGAATAACAATAAGTACACAACATAACATGCTTACCCTATTCCAACATGCCCGCCCACCATTATTGGCTTTGGAAAAGCCAACAGGAGCAGATGGTAATCTTGGAATGTTATTTAGTATAACTTCCAAGATGGCCGTCAAGTTACATCTCTACGCAGCATGATGGCCATCCTGGAACGGTATAACAATACAATATAAAATGCTAACACTATTCCAAGATGCCCGCCGGCCATTATTGGCTTTGGAAAACCAACAGTGGCAGCAGTGGGCAACGGATCAGCAGACAGGTGAGGTGGGCGGGCAGAGGGATAAAGAGGTGGTGTAGGAGGGACAGATAGACATCTGGCGGCAGCAGTGCTCTGTGTTGGAAAAATATTAGGCAACACAGAAAGAGGGGAAGATAGAGTGATAAGGAGGAAGTGTATGGAGTACATTTGAAGGATGACTATGGAGCTGGTGGTTGGGAGGAAGAAACAGAGACAGACAGAGATGCAGAGAGGATGAGAGAGAAAGAGAAAGATAGAGAGAGCGAGAGAGAGCAAGAGAGAAAGAGTACAAGGATGCATATCCCAATTGAGTGCTAAAGCTCAAATATCACAGAAAAATGTAAAAAGAAAATTAGTTTCCCACCATCTGCAATGGAAGGATCTACTCAACTAATCAAAAAACAGTATGAAGCCTAAATGTTCCAAGAGCAGGAAAAACACATGAAAAAAGAGGAAAGTCATCAAATCAAGAACAGGGAATTGAAATAGACAAGAAAGCCAACCATTAGCAAGGGGCAGGCCCAAAGACTACTTTAAGTTCAAGTATTTGTTGCAGTGGTGTCTGACACGGCTATCTGTAGTGAGACCGTAAAAAGTGCAGACAAAATTGAAACTGGAATGCAATTAAGAAAGCTAGTTGTTGAACCTGAAACCCATTCTTTTATTTTCTAATAATAGTTTAATTGAATGTGCGAGAAAGATAAAGCAAAGAACACCTCAGTAAACAGCATTAGGCTCCCTTAACACTAATTTGTTTTGTAAATTGGTCTCAATTTATCATCATCAACTTGTGTGTTTTCTGCTCCTGCTTTGTTTATGTTCAGCCACAACAGTGCTGGGTACACTTTAACATTTCTAATAGTTTCACAATCTTTAACTGTGTTTAATGATTCAAATTCAATCTTAATGTGCCTGGCCTTTGTTGCTCAAATTTAATTTAGGGGAATAATACAATGTTTATTTTTTTTAAAACTTTTTTTTGTGGCTTTGAACGTACAGATGTACATATGGGGATTTATACAGCTGGGACCTCAAGTCGGGGAGAGTTGTACTAAAGAGGGATTGTCAGCTCAGTTCCATCAGTCGTTTGATTACATGTGAAGGAGGTGTGGCTTGAACATGATGATCTGTAGTAGTATTATATTGTCACATGTGTATAGCTCTTCCAACAAATGATAAGGTTGTGAAGCACTTTGATTTTCATCAGTACCAGGGTGCTCTTGCCTAGTGTACCGGTGGAAGAATATAGGATGAGGTGTATCCAAGGTGGGGGGTGTTGGTTGGGGTGCATGAGGTTCCAGACATGGTGTAGCATTCTTTGCCAGTGTTGTTGTGGAAAGGGAGCGGACGGATGCAGCCATGCACGGCTATGCAAGTTTGTAGATAGACTTTGGGAAGAGCTATGTTTTCAATGATTTCCAAAACTGTAGATTCCTTTCATTACGAGAAGGAGTGTGAGAGTTTTCTGTATCGGGATGGGGAAGAAGTTCCTTTTCCTAGAAACATAATAAGAAAAGCCTTTGATATTGTCTTCTCCTTGTTGTATATTTTGTCTCAAGCATCTATAAATATTGGAGTTACTTGATATGACCATGGTGGAATGTTTATCACTTTCTAGGTGATACAAAAGATTTTGAAAGGTATGCGGATTGGTGGACCAAACCATTTGAGTTTTTCGAGGGTGGATGAGATTCTCTCCAAAGATCCTTCAGAAGTCAGGCTGGAGTGTGAAGGTTGCTCTTCAGGGGTTCAGGTATGAATCTGGGATGCCTAAGAGCAGATTGTTGCCTCAGTTAAAGTGAGATAAGACCAGGGCTTGTACAGCTGTTGGGAATACATTTTTACGTTTGCGGAGTTAGTTAGTAAAAGGCGACTTGGGTCTCTTCTGATATGTGCTTCCGAAGCTGAGATAATATTGAAGTTGTCCAGGTGGGATAAGAACCACTGACTGGTAATCTCATTGAAGCCCATTCTCTAGGAGAGGGTGTTCAGGGTTTGGTGTCAAAGACTGGAGAGGGATCCATTAGAATAAGGAGACATGATCGCGAATGTGCCTTCAAGTACCTGAATTGTGGCTTTCTCATTTATGTATTGGGGTCTGCATCCCAAGTGGTCATGAATTAGGTAATTGCTCTTGACATTTCCATGGAGCTGAGCGACAGCAATTTTTTAATGATCTTAAACAGAAATGGTGGGTGTGTGATTAGCCGCATCATCAAGGTCCAGGTTGTGATTCTTTGGGGAGGAGAGGCAGGATTTGTCCGATCTTGAGAGAGTTGGGACTAATGACTTACAAAGTAGCATGTTAATGATGTTCAGGCAGGAGTGGATTGAGGGGTCTCCAGAAAGGGTCCTCACTAGTGATGTTGGGATAATGTTGTTTTTGGTTAATTGAAGAGGCGTGAGATGTCTTCAGTGGCTAGGCGGTGCAAACTGGTACACTTCGGTCTTCCTCCAAAAAATGGTAGTTGTTGAAAGGCGAGTGGGACTTCTCTGCTGTAATGTACAGTCTAATTTTGGCAATCTTTGCTTATGATGTTGGTGGCATTGCAATTGTTCATCAAATGGTGTAAGGGCGTAGTATGAATGGGATTCACATAGTTATTGATTGCTTTGAAGCATTGTATTGATTATTTTGGATGGTACTGTGATTATTGAGGAGTAGCAAGTAGCATTCGATTCTGTGATGAGTGTCCGATGGGATGCACAAAGTACGTCAGGTCATTCAGCAGCTGCAATTGACACAGTTGCTTCTTTTGCCTTCTGATTGCACATTTGCTGACAGTGAGTTTTGTGTGTAACAAATGTACACTGGTATTGTAGTGTTCTCTTGACAGCAAGCAACCACTTTTCATAAGAGTATCAAAAGAAAAGGTATCAAACCCTGTGAAGAGATGAGGATCCTTTATACTTCTCATCTAGAGATAATAAGATGCACAAAATTAAAAGTTCTCACTCCTCAAAGGAATACTTCTAAAATAGTGTTTGGAAATATAAGGTCAAATTCTGAAACACAAACCACGCGCTATTCCGTAAATCCATAAGAAATCTATCTTTTTCCTGCATAATTGGTTTCTCTGTGCATCTCCCGGTCTGCCTGCTGGAACATCGCTTTGCTGGGGCAGCTGTGTGCTCTATAAAATTTATAACATAACAATAGTTTCTTGGAATATTTCTCTAAATCCAGTTCAGTCGTTCGGCAAATTCCAAAGGGAAACTAGAGTCTGTAAATGATCAACACTCTAGCAACAAGGTCCCGGCTACAGCAAATATGTATTTTAATTGCCATGCAAGGATGCTCTGGGCCACTAGGAACTTATACTCTGCAAATTCAAACATTTCTGAGAGTGCTGTGTCTTCATGGAACAAGTAGCTTCCTTGACTGAACTCATTCATTTTCCCTAGTGTGTCCAGCAAAGAAGTGAAGCCTCTCTCCAAACGGTGTCGACCCTCTACATACACTGCCAGCCGTTCCTGCCTCTTTTTGCACAGCCTGTTTTATTGTATTTTACAAACCTAAAACACAGATACAGACATGTTGGCAGATCAACACACCTTTCAATATCTTTTAAGTTATACATGTAGGATTTATTCTGACACTGAGTTTCAATGGAAGACCTAAGTACAATAGCACATATACAAACATATTCTGTTCTACAAGAGATGTCTGTTATACAATGTTCATAACATCTCCAGCCATTTCCCCCAAACCCAATCAAATTTCTTTGAGCACCGTCTTGCATGTATAGCATCCGTTCCATTGTGGAGCATCATCCATATCTTGTTTCCACCCCTCATTGAGGCTGGAGCCTCAGCTCTTCATTTTCTCGCTATCTTCACCCTTTTTAGCGAGTAAAAATCCCAATCCTATGAGGGCGCGTGTTGCTCTTCTGCCATCCATTTCCTCCATGGGGCCAAACAGGCAATTTTGGGTGTCAAATCCATTGGTTGACCTGTAACGTTGGTAAGATAGCAATGGATTTTTGCCCTGCAGGGCTTTACATAGAGAGAGTCCCAGATCATGAGCAATAGGGTTCCACTGGGTATGGCATCTAGTACAGTTCTGGGATATCCCTCGTTTCATTTTAGACAACTTTTTGGGGGTATAGTAAATGTGGTGTAAGTAATGGAAATATATGAGGTGGAGGTGAGAGGAGACAGGGGATGGCTATTGTACATGGGGCCATTTTGACCTCCGTCTACTCATCACCGTCAATTGTACGAAGGTTGTTTCACAACAAAGTCACGATAGGGCTTTTGGATCCGGGTGTTGACTATCAGTGAGCGGTAAGTCCTCGAAATTTCACCTTTTCATAGAAGTTCTAATGTCAGTTTCGATGCTAATGGGTTATATTCTGGGGTATGTATCGGTTGGGGTTGTACGGGTTCAAATAGGTAACATAATTGAAGGAATCAGAAGAATTGGGACTTATGTAAATCAAATTCACTACTTAAGTTAGTAAATGTCTTAATACAATCTCCTTCCTATGTTTCATTAAGTCTGGACCTTTCCTGCTTTTGAAGGCATTCACATTAAGGCATTTTAGAGTGTCTTAATCTGGGCGCAAGGAGGTAAGTGGGTGCCACAGACCATGACAGTATAAAGTGATGGGGACTGTAAGGGGAGCTGTGCACAGAAGCCTCGTGTTGAGAGGAAGGACATGTGTGAATCAGAAGACCTGTAAGGACTAACCATTAGGGGGACCCTGTGTTCACATAGCAGCCAAACAGCACAGACAGTGCCAGTGTGCTCTTGCAACAAACTCTATGCCATGGCGTGTGGGGTGGTGCATAAAGGCAAGAGCATGTTTCTGCCATCAATAAGGAGGGGGGGCTCTGGACACTAGGTCAGGCTGGGCGGCTGGTGTGTGACATGGGATTGAATAGGCGCTGCTTCTAACCTAGTTCACAGATTGTAACTTCCTCCGTGCCATCCCAAGGGTTATCCCAATGAAATATGGGCACCAAGGTAAGGAAAGGCTCAGGATACTGCATCCCACTTTTGATTGGTAGGTGTAGTGACTGAGGCACTTTTGAGGTCTGATGCCCTATGGTGACCCTCAATCACCACCATTTTGTATTGATTTTAGTGTGCTATGTTATCCTAGCCTTAATGTAGGATGGTCTTGCAAATGCCTACTTCTCTTCTGTTCTATAATCTTGCTGTCTTTCAATAGAATAGTCTTGCCAAGAATAGAAGGTATGGATGTAGAGGTGCAGTATTATTGGTGATGGTGCACACATGTGCTTCATGGTGGATACTGCAGGATTAAGTGCATAATGTTATTTGGGTTGGTGAATTATGACTTTGGCCTATTGGCTTGGACGTGGTTTTATATCATTCTGTTTTCTAAATCTGAATCTATTAGTTTGGATGCTTCAATAGTAGGGATTCCTGGACTGTCAATTTATAATGCTAGGGCTATTAGTAGACTGGCTTGTCTTATGGTTAAATCTGTTAACCACACCTTGATTGCTTTATCCGATTGGATTTCCTGCTTGATATGTGTGGTACTTAATAAGCTATTTTCCAGAATGGGGTTGCTATTGATTTTCCTGCTGATCCTAATGGATGATGTTGCTTTAATATTTCTGACCACTCTAAATCCGTTCAGTCTCATATTATTGCTTTGCATAATTGTCATCTGAAGTTCAACATACCCTTGATAAAGGATTGTGGGATTAGCTCCTTGGGTGGTTACCTGATGCTTTGTTCTATCTTGGGTGGTGTACCTTTTAGTCATCTGTTTTCAGTTGCATTATGCTATTGCATTCAATGTGTGCCTAGTCTTTTGAATATGTTTCGCTCCAGAACTGCTTTTGCCCATTCTGTCAGTTATATTCCTTATTATTTCAGTAATAGTTTGCATACTCTTTGAAGTTTATATAGGTTTGATGGTGTTGGACAATGGTCATGGGTGGATTGTAGTGATTGAGCTATTTTATGGATAAATGGCTCGATTATGACCATTGCCCACTACCATCTCAGTATATTTTGGCCTAATATAGTGATGTGTAGGCCTGTTTCTGACTTTGTCTTGCTTAACGGCAGTGCTGACTATTGCCTTTGACATACTCACATGTCATCTTGCTTTGCAATTTATAATGTCACATAACATGGTGATGTGTAGGCCTGCCACGCTACAAAGTAGGGTTTGATTATATACCTTTCTGTTTCTGACTTTATCTTGCTTAATGGCAGGGCTTGCCTATTGGCTTTGGCATAATCTTATGCCATCTTGCATACTAATTTTGGCTCTTTGCGGGAGTAGTGGCCTATGTTTAAGCGACTCCATTTTCTGAGCTGCCTCCATCTTCTGAGCCTTTCTAGGTGAGAAGTTATGTATTGCTTTCACTTGTTTTCTGCACTCTGCATACTGGTAGAAACCAGTTCTTATCGGAGGAATGTACAGGCTCTGTCTCAAAGTCATAGCAAAGGCCTGATCAACCGATGCCGTGGCCTTGAGGCGGGCTGGTTGCTAAATCTGATGATAGAGAGAGGGGGTGAGGCTCACTGGAGCTTCGTTCTACGTTTCCACTTCTTCTAAAGGAGCTGTCTGAGACCTAATCTCTGGTAGTTCATCACAGTGCAGACGTGTAGCTGTGACGGTGGAGCAGAGAATCCTGTTTTGGCTGGAGAAACGGACTCCCTCTGGCGAAGTGGAAATGGGATGTGTAGAAACTTGGTGAATTGTTCCACTAACTCTTATATTCTAGCTGTTCTACCTATCGTCTCTTATTTTTAGGTTCCATACATTCATATACGTTCCATATATGTTCTACTGTTCTACTGATTGCATTTAGCAATTGCTTAGGTGTTAGTGTGAAGAAGGCCTATCGTGACATAGTAGTGATTATCATTGTGTAATAAAGAAACCCCAGAGTATATCATTATTTGTCTATATTCTTTGTGGAGGGAAAACGGGCTCCTTTTTGACCAAGTGCTTAGGGAAGGATGGGTAAGTTCCCTTCCAATGGGTAGTTGATGTTTCGGGAGGTTGCCTGGCTCTCTGCAAGGAGCAAAATTCGAATTCTTCCACCCCCCAGTCTTATTGGAGGAGTATGCGTTGTGGTACTACTTGGGTGAGTATTCTGTGGACATAAGAGGAGCAGTAAATTGCCTCTTGCACAGCGCCTGTCACCAGTAGGCTTTGGTGTTTGCGAGCTTCTTAATAAGGACTATAAAGCTTTGTAGTTTTAGTATTAGTATTAGTATTCCTTTCGTGGGTGAGTATCGTGAAGTATCGTGTCCTTTTGGGGTCCCAAGAGGGGATAAGGTTGTATGTCCTGGTGATTGGCAGAATTATTGGGTCATTACAGTAGGGAAAGTCTAAAGTAACCTCAGGGTAGTATTTTATGTCTGGCCAAGTGGGGAGTTGGTGAGTTTGGTTTGCCTCTTGCTACACACTAGTAGAAATTAGTGAAGGACAGGTTGGCCGCTTGAAGCTGACAGTTCCCCTTTTACTGAGGCAGGCAGCAACTTGACCAGCATTTGAAAGGTGGGCAGACATTCCCCTGTAGATGGAAGTTGGGAGTGGCTGCAACAGCCTCCACGGGGATGACTAGGAAGGCCCCTGGGTCCAAATTCTCCCCATTCTACAGGGTGCTCTTGAAGGGGGGAGGGATGCACAGACCACCCACTGGCATATTCTGTATTGCAGAAGAAGTCTCTCAAGTGTCTACAGGCTCTTCCGTAATACCAAAGAGCCCCAAGAGTACAAAAAGTGGTCAGGCAAGCCATTGCAACCCAGGGGCACTTCTGAAAATACTACCCCTGGTGTACGTGTTTGGTTCATCTTCTGTTTGTGTAGCCTTCTTTACTGCCTCACTGCTGCAAGAGGGTGTCCGTTCTTCCCATGTCAGACACCACATTCCAGTCACCTTGGAGTTAGCTGCCTCCAGCCCAGAATGTGGTAAGAGCTTTTATAATCTATACATTTACCTGACACTCTATCAGTGGCAGCTCCTGGAGGGAGTGATGCTGGGCGGTAAGGTGGGGCGGGGGAGGGGCAGGGTGAAGTGTAGTAAGCTCCGGCATACGGCCAACCGGAGTTGAGTAAAGAAATAAATAAATAAACCGAATTACATTGCGCGTGCTGCAACGCCAAATCGGCGATGGTGATGGTGATTGCTACCATAGGGAGCTCGAGGTCGAGGACCTCAGCTGCCCTCCTCACCACCACAGCATAGAAATCTCCCTCCTCCGTAGCCACGTTAGAAGGAGAAAGCAGGCCAGTATCAGGGCAAGTTTCCAGACCACTGGCAAACGCCGAGGTCCATTCTCCAGTCCGGGTACTCAAGACGCTCAGTAAAAGGGTCTAGAAGCCCCTCTCAGTCCTCTTCCTCACCTTCTGGCCCAAAAGGAATGCCAGGAATAAACACAGGGACAAAAGTTCCTTCCAGCATCTGAATCGTCGTCGGTTCAGCTTGTGTCTACTTCAGGGATGAGGATAGGGCAGGTGCCGACCGGGGGCACAGTCGACACCGGGAGCGTCATCGTCGGGATCTATGTCGGGGAAGGTCAAGTGCGATCGACCGGTGTTGATCCGGATCCAGGACGGGATTCACGGGGACCCTCCAGAGCTGTGGCAAGAGCCACGGGTGCTGAAGTCCCAGGGCCCCTGACGGACTACACGGGCCAGAAGGCGCACCAGCGGAGCCAAGCTGCCCAAATATGAGGTACAAGGCCTAATAGAACTTTTGGATTTAGGCAGGAGACGTTCCGGCTCTGGGAAAGGGAGAGAGGAGCAGAGCCATCTCAGGAGTAGGCTCCGGAGACTGAGCCTTCGAGCGACGACACTCAAAATCTCGCGTCGCAACCGATGGGAAGAAGTTAAAGAACGCCTCTGCTTCTTTGACTTCTTCTTGTGTTTCCCTGATTTGCCTGAAGATCTCCCCGACGTTGGAGTGTGAGAAGTGTGGGCTCTACAACCGTTCTCGAGACCTTCACCTCAAACGAGAACAGGAAAGCCTCGGAGCCGAGCACCAGGCCTCCAACAGCTTTGAGCACTGCTCCCACAATGCTGTTGGGTTTATGGCTGGAGACTCAGAGCACGACTTCGGACTGTGGTCGCGCTCCAAACACCAAAGGCACACGAGGTGCAGATCCATCATGGACATCATCCGGTGGCAGGAACCGCAGGGCATGAAGCCGGTCCTTCTCTAGGACATCTTCGACTTCAGACTGATGCCTGGGGGAAATTCTAAGGTAAGGAATCTACAACTAACAGTCTCTATCAGATAATGCCAGCAGATCTGAGAGAGAATGTACTTGTTCATGTTACAATGCTCCATTCTATGAAAGTCTACCTAAAAATTATTGTTTTCTGATGTTTTCTGAATTGTAGGAGGTTGAATGCACCTGTCAAAGATGAATCTCATAAATGTTTATGTTAGGAGGCGTGGCTTGAGCGCCGATGGTGGTGGTCGCCTGAGCGCTCGGCTCCGCGATCGAGCCGCCATTAATCCTGAATTACCAGCTACAGCCGATCCCTAACCCGCGTGAGATTGTGCAAGAGGGATCTCTCGACTGGTGAGCCTGTGGCGGAACGTTCACGCGAAGCCGGCTGTTGGCAGAGCAGGCTAAATGGGGCTCGGCGGACCCAGACGGAGCCGCGATCAAAATGGCGGCCGGGAGGGACTAAACCCTCCTGAATAACCGGCGAGCCCACGGAGCCTGAAACATAGACCGGACGCTCCTGCCCGCCGCTAGGAAGTGCGGCGGCTGCCTGGACCGCTGGCGGCACGCGCCGGCTCCCGCCTGCCGCGCGGCTTGCATTAGTGGCTGCGCACCCGCCCAGGGCCCTGCGGGGGGAAAGCTCGTAACCTGGTGAGAGCCCGTGAGGCTGGCCCGCGGCCCGGTGGGCCCAGGGAGAGTGCAGCGCCCCCGGAACTGGGATCGGGCAAAACGAGCCTGCCTCCTGTGCTGCTGAGAGGTGCGGGCACTCGGTTGCCCGGCTTGCGGGGCACTGAACAGCGCCTACCATGGCGGCCATGAGGCTGGACTGCTGCCTATAGAGCTGAGGAAGGAGAGCGGCGCTTCCGACCTTTAAACTGCTGGCGACCGGCCCCAAACTGCGGTGAGACCCAGCGGAGTGCACGCAACCCGGTGGGGTTGCACCGGTGAGGGGGAGTGCGGGCGGTGCGATCCCGATCCTGCGGCCTGGACTGCTGGTTGAACAATGGTCGGGATGCAGACAGCGGGTAGCAGATATCCGTTGCCCTGACGAGGCCCGGAAGGGTGGAGGACGGTGCCGCGGAGATCCATCTGGCGGCCTAGGGCGGGGGGATTGCCGGATTTCATCGGAGGATGCGGTGTCCTCCTTTATGCCCCGCCATTTCCTTGCCTGCAGTGGCCTGTGGGGGTTCCTGCAGGGACCATCGTACTGGAGGGAGGGGCGCCCATTGAGCAGGGGTGGCGCTGCGAGCACTCGAGCCCTAAGTGGGCGGCCTACCTGGGGACCCAACTGCCCCCCTAGACACCCACGGGCGCCTTTAATTGCCGAGCACAGGGGTGCGGCGGTGGTGCGGAGCCACCGCGGGTTGGCCCTTTGCGACGGCGTCCACTGACTGACGGGGAGGTGATAGAAGTTCGAGACTGCGCAGTGCAGCGGCTCTCCGAGGGGGGCTCCGAGACTGACCCTTCCTTGGGCCGTTTGCGGGATCGGCTGGTGAGGTGGCGACCCGGCCGGTGATCCACACCTACAACGCCAATTGGACAAGATCTTGGCGGCGATAACAGACACACGTGCGGCCCTCCAACAGGACATAGCACAGGTGGCGACGGGGCTCGGATTGCTTAGGGCAGATCACGGCAAGCTCTCTGACAGGGTTAAAGAGATGGAAAGCACAGTTCACACCCTGGAGCCGGCACAGAAGGCCCTCACAGCCACGATGGCTGATGTGTTGGACCGAATAGATGCACTGGAGAAGAGGGCAGAAGACGCCGAAGGGCGTAATCGCCGGACAACATCCGAATCGTAGGCCTTTTAGAAAAAATTGAAGGGGGAGATATGGTTCGTTTTCTTGAAGATTGGCTCCAAACAGTGGTGGCGCTGGAAGGGTTATCCCCCTTTTACACGCTGGAGCGGGCGCATAGGGTCCCATCCCGGCCGCTGCAGCAGGGCCGCCCCCCGCGCCCAGTGGTTGCGCGGCTGCTGCACTACAGGGACAGGGACAAGCTGCTTCACAATGCCAGGTTGAACGGCCCCTTCCAGTTGGAAAACAGTAAGATCAACATCTTCCCGGATTACACTTATGATACACAGCGTAAACGGACCTCCTTCCTGGCGATCAAACGAGAGCTGAGGAGTGAGGGCATTCAATACTCATTATTCCCGGCCAGACTCCGAATAATAGTTGATGACACTACCAAATTCTTTGACACACCAGATGAAGCATGCGGCTGGCTGGAAATGTACAGAGCTGGCAAGGACGGTCTAGGCTTACACCCTACAACGGTACCTGAGGAACAACCATGACGGAAATCCAGGCAGATACGTAACAGACGTAGAGGACTTGGGCGACCTTCGCTGCTGGAGACGGCGGCGGAGCGGCGAGGTGTTCTGGAGGTGGTATCCAGTATATCGGGGTCACAAGATGCTCCCATGACGGAGGGCACAGAATCCGGCAAGGGCGATGATCGCTCAGACACTGGGGACTCGGACACTGACAGTGTGCCACTGCCCACGGTTACCCCGGAGACGGCTGAAGGAATATTAGACGAACAATGAAGACTATTGGTGAGCTGTTGTGGCTGGGGAACGAACTGTGATGAACGGATTACTATGCACTGATAGGGGGAGTTGATAGCTGGTTTATAGAAGGGCGAAGGGAGAAGCTTAGCGCTACACAAACTATTATAGGGCTCGATCGCTCACAGGAAGCTTGAGCAGAAGGTGGCTTCCCGTTAGTACTCGGCCCCCCCTATTGCCCTTAAGGCATACTCACGGTGACTACCGTTGGGTTTATCTGACTGTTTCTTTTGGGAGTGTTTGGATGGGAACTAGATTGCGATCTTTGGGTCCTGTTCTGGGGGGGGAGGAAGAATTGGAAAATGTTGTTTTTTTGAGGGGTGGGCACACCATCGGTGCAGGGGATTTTTTACATTTGAACCTGGTGGAAATGGAGTGGAGAAGCGGGCACGGAACATTGTGGGACAATGGGTGAATTGACTAATTTGAAATGCATTACCTGGAATGTAGGAGGGCTACATGCCATGACGAGACGGCACAAAGTACATGCCTATTTGATACATAGAGGGGTCCAGATAGCGTTACTGCAGGAAACGCATTTAACAAAGGCGGAGGGAATAGCGCTGCAGCGCAGATGGAGAGGCCAAATATACAACACTACATACTCAGCTTATGCTAGGGGCGCGCTGATTTGGATCAGGGCCGAAGTCCCTTTCCAAGTCGCCAAACACATGGTGGACCCTGAGGGGCGGTTTGTAGCTATAGCGGGAAAACTGGGAGGAAGAGACATTACCATTTGCAGCATATATGCACCCAACGTGGACCAGCTGGCCTTTCTTGCGACACTGTCGGGCTCCCTGGCCCACTTCTTGGTAGGGCCCCTGCTGTTAGGAGGCGACTTCAATTCGGTGCAAGACGTTGCACTCGATAGATCGCATCCCCCACTGGCAGACTCCGCAGCGCATCGCATAGCTAAAGGTAGATTGGAGTGGCAATCAAGGTGGGGTCTAACTGACATTTGGCGCGCCCAGCATCCACACACCCGAGATTACTCCTTTTTCTCAGGAATGCACGAGCTACATGTGAGGCTAGATGCGCTGTTGTGCTCCTCAACACTGATACCAGCAATTGAAAAAACTGAATATCTGACCAGAACGATCTCTGATCACAACCCTTTACTGATTTATGTGCGGTGGTTCCCGTGTACCTCCTGTGTTCCTACCTGGAGGTTGCGCCCTGAGATGCTAGAGGACCCGCCTTTCCAAAAAGATTTAGAGGGCAGGATAACCCATTACTTTGAGGAGAATGATGGCACGACTAGGGAGAGGACGACAGAATGGGATGCCTTTAAGGTAGTTGTTAGAGGGTTTTGTATTGCTAAGAAGGTGGGAATACGTAAGGTGCTTTTGGAGGACCTCAATAAGGCAGATAAGGAACTCTGGGAAATGGAGCTCTTACGACCTGGGCACCCTGAGCTACAACAACAAAGCGTGACAGCAAAAGAAGCAGTAGCAATAGAGGTGGAAAGGCTGCGTAGCTTCGACCACAAAACATACATAACTAGATCTCACGCAGAGGGAGACAAGTCAGGAGCCTTGCTGGCCTGGCTTGCCAACCCCATGAGACGCGGCTCCCCTGTCGTGTCCATGCGCACGGCAGAGGGCGTTGAAGTATATACCCAACCTGAAATCCTGCGCTGTTTCTCAAGCTATTACGAGACTCTGTACCAGAGTAAACTAGAGGCTGGTTCTTTGGCCATAGATGAATTTTTGGAGGCACTCCCTTTTCCGGTGTTAGAACCCGAGCAGGCGAAGAGCCTAGGTAAAGATATTGAGCTGGGAGAAATCCGTTGCGCCATAAAACGGATGGCACGCAACAAAACTCCGGGGTTGGACGGGCTGCCCATCGAATTTTACGCTAGGTACGTCGATCTGTTGGCTCCACGTCTATTGATAGTTTAGAGGGAGGCGAAAGAACTGGGGCGCCTACCACATACTATGCGCGAAGCGTTAGTAATCCCTCTACTTAAACCCGATAAAGAGAGCAATGATACGGTGTCCTATAGACCACTATCGATGCTCACAACAGATTACAAAATCTTGAGTAGCATTTTGGCATCCCGACTGTTAGAGCACATGACCGCACTGGTTCATGAGGACCAAGCGGGCTTCATACCTAAACGCAATACCACAATGAACATACGCCGCCTGATACGGCTAATGGAAGAGGACCATGCAGAAGCCCCCCACCCCATGATATTGTCGGTCGACCTGGAGAAGGCGTTCGACAGCCTTGAATGGGAGTATCTCTGTAAGGTGCTCAGGCGATACGGGGTGGGTGAAGAGTACCTGCAGTGGACTTCTGTGCTATATGCTTCGGCAAAGGCTAGAGTCAAATCGGGCATGCTGATATCCCCACAGTACCCGGTAGAAAGGGGCAAGAGGCAGGGATGCTCTTTATCCCCGTTACTCTTTGCACTGGCGGTGGAGCCCCTCGCAATGTCGATCCGAACGGGAGCTCATTACAGGGGTTTGCGGAGCTTGGCGGGGCAACAGTTTATTTCCCTGTACGCTGACAACCTTTTGCTCTTTCTTGAGGATGCCGACGAGGCTCTGGTTGGAGCCGACGACATATTGACTACCTTCGGTAGAATCTCTGGCCTCAGAGTAAACTGGTCCAAGACATGTTTATTCCCTGTACGCAAGGGGGAAACCCAGCCCGCCACGACAAGAGCAATTAGGTGGGAACCCAGCTGTCTGAAATATCTGGGGGTCCATATATATCACACACCAACCGATATTTTAGAAGGCAACATCTCTCGTAGTATCAGAGCGCTGAAGGGAAGTATGTCCTTCTGGACCACCCTCCCATTATCGGTAGCGGGTCGGATAGCGCTGCTGAAAATGGTGGCGCTCCCACGGCTTCTGTATTATTTTAGGACGCTCCCCGTTTGGATCCCTGCTACAGTCTTCCGGCTCTTGAAGTCCTTGATAGTGTCTTTCCTCTGGGGTACGGGCCGACGTAGAGTGGCTCTTGCAACACTCGTGAGACCTAAATCAGAAGGGGGGCTGGCTGTCCCCGACTTTGAGCTGTATTACTTAGCGGCTCAATTACAAACATATACCCAGGAAATAGCACGCGAGTTTCGGGGACCAGAGAATAAACGGGGCCTGGGAATACCTAGACATGTACTCTCCTATATAGCTATGCAACAGAGACTAGCCCTTAGTTTTACTTTTGTATTTCTTTTGAGCATAATGAACAAATTGATAGGATGGCCCTTTACAGGCTTGTATCCAGTTGGATATGCCCATTCTAGGGTCCACTCTCTAGAACTCCATAGGACGGGCCCGGTTATGTACGCCTGGGGGGTTGAGAAAACTGTTACAATTGATGTATGCTTTGTGATGAAAAACTAATAAAAATTTGTTTGGAAAAAAAAATGTTTATGTTAGTAAAAGACAATGGTTCATCTGGAAATATTTCCTTATTGTGACCTTCTGGTGGTTTGTTTGATGGACCTACGGTATTCCTTCATTTCATTATTTAAACACGGATGGCTTTACCACCATTACTCTGGACGGAAGAATCTCTTCAGAAATCCCTTCAGAATTTGTTGATTTCAGGGCTCTCTGTGTTTCATTTGGTGTTACTAGTTCACAGCAGTTACCCAGGGACTCAAATTTCGAGATATTTTATGCATGGTGTGCAACAATGGGCCAGTGAAGGGTTTCGAGGAGGGAGCTATAGTGTTCTCATACCTTATAAGAGTGAGACCCAACGCAAATCTTGATTTTGAAACTCCATGAGTTCTGCAGAAGAGTTTTTTTACAGTCTAGTGTAAATAATGCTGCAGAGGTTTAGATGTCAATCTGGGCTATTGAGAATGAACAAGTCAGATCTTCTGAGATGGGCTGTCAGCAAGGGTGGTAAAACCTTTCTTAGCATGGATGGAAAGGTGAAAGTTTGTGCTTTTAACAATTTATTTGAGGCTCAAAAGAAGGATCAGAGTTGAAAATAACACTCCATTTCAGATGGCCAATATCGTTCGGACTGGTCTCGACACCCATTCTGGTGAGTGTTGTTCCTGATGCATCAGTAAGACAGAAACCAAGATGTTTCTTTAATCCAAAACTATGCATTTCCCATAAATGCCCCCTACACTTAATAATTAGACATGAGCCCCAGACCCATTTTCTGTAAGTATAGAAATCTCAGTGTTATCAGAATACATAAGGAACTGGGGGAGGTGTGGGTTTACCACATGGGCTAGCAGATGCACGTGGGCATTAAACCACAAAGGGGACTCTGGTCGACGACTTGCAACCACCAGGGTCAGCCTTCGGATGTTGAAACACCTGCTTTTTGGCTCTTACTCTTGAGGTTTGATCTGGAGATTCCCATCCATTCCTTGGGTACCACAATTTCTGGACCAAGCATGTCGAAGACTGCCGAGAGGTCTAACAGTATCAGTACCATGTGACTGTCGTTGTCCAATGAAGCTAGCAGGAGCTCTCTGATGCTGGCCAATGGCATTTTAGTCCCTCCTACCGGCCTGAATCTTGATTGGCAGTTGTAAATGATTCTGTTCCATGTAATCCTGGATGATACTGCAATTTACTATATTTCAGAGTGGCTACATGTAACACGATGGGTGGTACAACACAATGCAATAAATAAAATACGTAAAATCCATTGGTTTGTGCTTGCTGCTTGTGTATGATAATTGAAAATAATGCATGATGTATATGTCATCTGACAGTGGTCGGGCTCTTCATTAGTGGGACGTACTAGGATAATACAAAATGTTATGCTTTTAAAAAATGAATTAATTTTAATGAAACAATATAATTAAGCACTGTTGAAAGGCCTGATGCTGCGCGGTTGAATGATTGTCGAGCACATTACAGTTACGGCTGAAGAATTGCATGTACTGCTGTGCAATGAAAAGAGTAATGTGATTAACTGGGTCATGTATCTATGTAGAGACCATGTAACATTACGGGGTTTACCCGGGTGGCAAATGCAATGGAATCAGTAGTTTAACTCAGTCTCTACAGTAGGGATGTGACTGAGTCCACTGCATATGATGCGATGCATTTTCTATCTTCCATATTGTATTTCTATGTGGGTCATCTATTGCATTTTTTAGTCCTGTGCCACAAAGTTTTTATTTTATTTTTCTAATTTGTTTTTATTGAGAATTTACATAGTGCGGTACACTACAAGTTGTCACATGTACATTTAGCAAAATTAAGGAACATGTAGCATCCTGCAGTTAGTAATACAATTTAGTTTTTTTATAACAGGAAATAACATTGTGATCAGGGCCTGTGAATACACAGAGACATTTAACTGGGCAGTGAGAGCCACGCCTCCCGTTTGAGCTACACCCATCAGGACAAAAATCTTCTACTTTAAAAATCTTTCAAACTTAAAAAATCAATTTGTTATGGTAATGGTTCCTGTGGCTATCTGCTAGGATAACTCAGTGGGTTTAGCTTCCATTGCTTCAACCTGTGTAATGTGCTGGTTACATGGTCTAATCTAGGTGAAACCAATTTAGACATGTATCCTGGCAAGGTAAATTAAATGAATATTACCTATGTTTTATTTGTTTTGCAGTTTCGTACAGTAAGGACCAGAATCTCAGGAGTGTCTAGGCTTTCCACAAGCATGATTAAAAATGACATATGCAATATTGAGAGCCAATATATTCAGAAAGAGATGAGTAGAGAGAGACAGAAGGGGAGAGCAACACTGGAAGTTTTATAGTCAATTCTGTAATTCCGTAGCTAAAATAAGCCAAGACAGTAAGTGAGTGGAAGCTGAGAATGATGGGCAGCCGGCTCTACACAGACTACGGGGGGTGTGAGGGAGTAGGGAAATATAGTAGATTACTTTTATCCAACTCAATGATCCTAATTTTATTGCCCGTGGAAGGTTGAAAGTCTTAGGCTGCTCTGACAGAATTGGATCTGCATGTGAGCTCTCACCACTGAGCTGTCTTATGTGGACAAGATCACAAGACGCTTGTGCTGAATGTGGATGCAACTAAGGCATTGTTGCTCACCGCAATGCATTAAGAAGAAAGCCCTTTGAGAGGGCACTATTTAATGTGTTCACTCCACTGACTGCTTCACCGCGTTAGCTCTTCCAGAATGAGATATTCCATGGTGCCATGTACGTGAGATTTAAATTCCAGCGCCCACAATCTCAAGAAATAAAAGATGAGTACGGAATGACCTGGACCAAAGAGACCCAGATGAAAAAAGGGGAATTAAGCATACTTAATATCAACAATTAGAGACATTGGGCACAGAGATACATTAAGCACAACCCATTCCCTTCCTTCTTCAGAAGGTTCACCCCCACACTCAGTGAGATTGAATGGGATGATGAAACTGACTGGGCGTGTCAGCAGCTTCTGGTGCCCTTTTCGTTAACTGAGTATTGTGACCTAAACAGACTTAAACATCATATGATAAGGAAATCTGTGGATGGACAAGGAAAAACATACGTCTGCAACTTAAGTGGCTTACAAGATACTTCCTAGAAAGAACTAACCTTGGTGGATAAATTGTGCAGCTAAAGCCACTACTATCATAAATGCAATGATGTGGTATTAAATGGTCAACTTTAAAATACATTAAAAGAAGTTGTGTAGCTTCAGAGACAGGTGGTTAATTCCAGGAAGTGTGTTTTATAAATCTTAAGAATCACTGGCTTACATGAAGGTCCACAGATAACTGTGCAATTGTTACGGAAAATGGGCTTTTCACTGTGAACAATATCACATCCACAGACTTTGTTAAAGGAATGGAGTGTAACTGAATAGGATTTGATGATCTAACTAAAGGATTTGCCTCAGGTAAAATGTTCATGTCTCCGCTTCAAAGATTTAAAGTTATATGTGCTCTTCTTGACTTGCAGAAATTTGAAGCAATCGAACAAGACATATCAGGTGAAATGTCAAACTCGCTACAAAAGAGCTGGAACATTGCAATTGGTAACATTTGCACTTCAAATGGAGAAACGAAAGGTAGATCCGAAGGCTTGGTCATTAGAAGATTCCTCTGTCTGCGCAGTTACTTCTGTATTAATGAGTGGGATAAAAAAGAAATTGTGAACGGTGTAACATTTCAATTCATCTTTTAACAAGATTGTTCTGCAAAGCCAGGGCACCTTCAAATTAATTTACGATACTTAAATAAAGGAACAATAGTATGCACTAAAATTCTATTCTGAGGTTTTTGTTGAATGTGTTGGCGTTACTCATGTTATGCTACTGCATTCTCTCTCTGCAACAGTAAGGAAGAAGTAAGAGTTTAAAGGTTAATCAATTGTATATCACAGATATTTTCTGAACTCTGTGCGAGGAGACGTGGCTTCACGGTCGAATTGTGTGATCCTGAGCAGGTATATTGAAGTCGTTTAGCAGCTGAAAAATATGGTGGCATTTACACCCCTGTGATTGGGTATTCTAGCTCGCAAATGTCTCAGATCACATCGATATTCAACTTGTTTAATCCCCTTCACCCAATTACATCTCTTTCCCTTGCCAGGAGAGTGACACCAGCATAAAGTTGTCTTTAACGTGTACTGAGCTTTAGAAATTCATAATTATATATCCACACTCAAAAGCATAAAAAAATACAGAATGTTAGATTTAAAAGTAATCTAGGCACTCTTCTCACCGCTCTTTAACAGACCTCTCATATAGTTCAAATGCTGTTGGATTTCAAGATCTTGATTCCTGAGACTAAGGTGTGGGGTGACACATGGGGACAATCCTAGATAATGACAGAGAAATTCGAAACACAAATGGAATCCTACATGTAACAGCAGGGTCCATGCGTCTCCCTAAGAAACATACGATGACTGTGCAAACATGCTACGCTAATAAGTGAAGGAAGTGAGAAAGCCTTGAAGAACTTCAGAGAATACTGAAAAATCTAAAGGAAACTAAATTAAAAAACACATGCAATCCACGAACAATTGCTGACAAACTGACCTAAAGGTCCAAGAGATGTAGCGAACAATGTTGAAGCACGTGCAATGAAGGCGCACGAGAGACTAATAGAACGAGAGACCTTGTGGCAATCCAGAGTGAAGCTTTCTTGGGTACTACGTCACCAGGTTGGCTACTGCCAACCATTGAACACGCTGGAAAGAGCCAACACTGCACAATGACAAGTGTCTTACAAAAAGAATGCAATTCATAGGATCAGAGAAAATCACTCTGAGAAGGCGAATAACTCAGGCCAACACAACACCTGGCATGCCCCACTTTCAACTCCAACATCAAACTCCGAAGAGGGTACAGAGAATGCGGGGAAGAGAAGTCTAACAGAACCAGAAGAGACTAACACGAGAAGTCACCTTCAAAACAACAGACCCCTCTGTTCCAGCCCACGGCACTCATGGAAGAAGACTTGCAGAACACAACACCCACCAACATGGCAACTTGAGAGGCGCTAGCAACTTTAGTGACAAAACAAGCTCACGGCTAGTGCTCATAACCCATGCAAAATACGCATAAAAACACTAATGAGCGATTTGAATAGCTGAAACGGGTAAGCAGACTCCCAGCTGCCCACCTACTATCTACAAGGTTGAGGGACAGGATTTCTGTTAAGAAGCTAAGCATGGAATCAGAGGTATGCATTTGCAATTGACGTTTAAAATGAAGTGTGCCG
The DNA here is from genome assembly GCF_964261635.1 of Lissotriton helveticus. NCBI lineage: Eukaryota > Metazoa > Chordata > Amphibia > Caudata > Salamandridae > Lissotriton > Lissotriton helveticus. Next base: position 1,935,152,830 of record NC_136067.1, on the reverse strand, counting down.
GTGCCATTGTAAAAGCATTGGCAAAGCGAGACCAGTTGGCTCTGCCAGTGCTTGTTTCTAAATGACGTGCACACCTAGGAATAGTACACAGCATGACATTTCCACGTTTCTACTTCATATTTTCCCTCCAAAGAAGCAATCTGATCTTTCCTTAGCTTACAATACAACGTTTTCAAGCACCCTTCTAACATTATGACTGGGGGCATCTGACGGAAATGTCAAACTCTATCAGAAGCCACAACATTGCTGCTGGTTACAACTAGGGTTCAAAAGGCGAAGACAAATATAGATCTGAAGTCTTCTGCCTGCGAGCACTGGTTCCTCTGAGCAAGTCTTGCCGTGTTAAAAATCAGAGCTTAATGCCAATATGAATTCAAAGATAAAATTGTCCTTTAGTAGAAACAGGGCCATAAGTAGGTAATTTGGATTTTGCGATTCTGTAATTGCGATTTTTAGGGAATCGCAATTAGAGAATCGCAAAACGCAATGTAGGTAGGATTAGCAAATTTTTTTGCGAATCCCACTCATTCCTTATTTGCAAATCGCAAATTGAGATTCGCAAATAAGGAATACCTACTCATTCATTCCTATGGGTTAGAAGGCCCATAGGAATGAATGAGTAGGTATTCCTTATTTGCGAATCTCACTTAGAGAATCGCAAATTGAGAATGCAATTTCAGGGTTGCAAGGGTGTCAATAGGACACCCTGTTGCACCCCTGAAATTAACATGTGTGCACATGTGGCGCACATACATGCCCTAAAGGCATGTATGTGACCCACATGGCACTTTGAAAAATGCCAAAAAGTGAATTTTTCAAAGAAATCGCAAATTACCACCAACCTGAAGTTGTTGGTATTTTGCGATTCCTTAAGCCAAAATTCGCACAACTTGGGTGCTTCCTACATTGCATTTAAGGAATCCCAAATTTGCAATTCCTTAAATGCAATTGCAAAATAAGGAATTGCAAATTTTGCGATTCCTTATTTTGCATGTGGCTTTTTGTGTGCTACATAGCACACTGCCCAAATTGCGATCGCAAACGCGATCGCAATTGGGCTACCTACATATGGCCCTTAAATTCTGCTGTTCCAGTTCTGTTCACAAATGTACTTGTCCCTGGTATGAAACATGTACTTAATTTTATTTACTGCATTTTGGGCTTTTGTGAAATATTGCCCACCACCTCACGGTACATGCAGTGCAACCCCCATACAGGCACTTTGCTAACCAGGAAACATATCTGCAGGTTCCACCGGTGTTGCACCCGTTTTGAGGTGAAGTTCAGTAGGCTGAGCAGGGTCATGGTCTCCTGCCGTCTGGTCAAGATGGCGCGTTCTCTGCTCGGGTACCTTCCCTCAGCTCCTAATTCACAGGATTACATCACCGACAGGTACAGAAACCTACAGGCAATAAGGCTCCCCAACAATGGCAGAAATTCGACCATAGACCAATGATTTAAAACTAATATCCTGATCCAGACATATGTTCCAAGACACCTATTACAGTTGTGACTTTTGCATTCTTGACAGGAGGAACTCTCTTATAAGAGACTTGAAAAAGTCCCAGGCCTGCGCTCCCGTCAAGGGGTGAAACACATGTTCACTGAACAACAACAGCAGGATAGCTAACCATCTGTGAATCTGTCTACTCAAACCTGTATTAAAATATGTGATAACCTGCTTTGATGGCTCAAATGTTAACACCTTCAACGCGGCGCGAATTTTCGCGCTGTGCTGAAGGTTCTAAAAAACGGGCGGGGCCGTGACGGAGCGGTTCCGTCATAAGCACAGCCCAACCGGCGCTCATGACAGAACCGTTCCGTCACAAGCATCGAAGGGGTTAATGTTTCTTACTAACGATACAATGCTAACCATTGAAGAATTTGATAGTTGCATCTCAATTTTAGAACAGAAACAGGAAGTGACATACAGGAAAATGGCAAGACATAGTGGATTGGGAAACTAACAGACAACCCGTTTATTAAGGAAGCCTTGTTGGTTTGGGACTGACACTTCCTTCTTTAGACAAACTATACACTGTAGAAAAGCCATTTTGGATCTAGAGGTAAAGCTAGAAAATGCCCCAGAGTCATCTTGCAGGGTTACAGAAAGTACAAGAGCACACAAACCTGAGCTCTGGTGATCCCCAAATAGAACGAGAAGTAGGCATACTTTGACACTCTGTCTCTGAGAGATGCACCAGGGTACAAGCAATGCCAGGAGAGAAGCAAGATCGCCGCATACCTCGCGGCACTGGGAGAGAGACCAGAGCACCAGCACGCAATCTCAAACAACTCCCAAATTGAGAAGTTCTTTCCTCAAGAAACATGTACGGGTGATCACAGCCTGATGTGGACCCACCGCCCACGCGCAGTAAGAAAGGGATATTGCTGGAAATTGATTCTTTAAATTTGAAATGCTCAAGTACGGAAAGGAGGAGGGATATTTCTACTTTTTACTCACCTGACTATAATAATTTCATACTGTCTGCAGGTCTTCTTTTCGCCTAGTTGTCTTCCCTCTCTCATTGTAGAAGTAAAATATAAGAATGTGCTTACCACACACGCGCTTGAGGAAGGCAGATACTATTTCCTTTGGTGAGAGGATCGCCTGGGAAAGGGCTCACTGTGTTTTTAAAAAAAAGTCTGCTCTTAAAATCATTTAACATGTTTTAATTTATTATTTGCACTGTCCTACCTGTTCTGAGCTCCCCGGTCCACCGCCAATTGTTTGGTTTGTGTGGAGGGACGTGGGGCGAGATCCGGGCTCCAGGAAGTGATTTGCGACTTCCGAGCCAGACGACCAATCAGCTGCTTGCAGCTGTCAGTCCACACGCTTTAAGAACGGATGCCTATCAAGACGGGCAGCGGACGTGCTTGAGGAAGGCAGATACTATTTCCTTCGGTGAGAGGAGCGCCTGGGAAAGAGCTCGCTCTGTTTAAAAAAAAAAAAAAAAAAAAAAAGTCTACTCTTAAAATTAATTAACATGTTTTATTTTATTATTTGCACTTCCTACCTGTTCCGAGCTCCCCGGTCCACCGCCAATTGTTTGGTTTGTGTGGAGGGTCGCAGGACGAGATCCGGGCTCCAGGAAGTGATTTGCGACTTCCAGGCCAGACGACCAATCAGCTGCTTGCAGCTGTCAGTCCACACGCTTTAAAAAACGGATGCCTATCAAGACGCGCAGCGGACGCGCGCAGGGGCGTGCCGCCTGCGCGCCAAAGGCAAGCCCATCTGTGCCCGTCCGTGGCCGACCGGGAAAAGGGGCCATGACCCCTGCTCTTTTGCCCACCCAGATCAGGAGATACAGCCCCAACTCTTTACTTAAACTAAGAGGTAAGGTCCCACCCCTATGCCTTTCCACATGTAACCCATTAGAACAAGACTCAATCTGCCCACACTGCAGATTTCAGCCTCTCCCCAACCCCTTAACGAAATACACACTGTGAAGTATGTACCTCCTAAACTACAGATCGCTCTCCAAACACACTACCGATATCTCTCTGCACTAGATGAACTAAACCCAGATGCCCTGTTTCTAACCGAAACCTGACTCCACTCCGAATTAGAACCTGATATCATCAGGCCCTACCTAGAGGATACCAACTTTTACGCAAAGACCGCTCAACGGGAAGAGGAGGTGGCTTAGCAATTATCTACAGAGAATGCTATAGTTGCCGCAGCTCCCCTTATCCAATGCCCAATTGCGAAAGTCTCTCCTTCTCCCTTGACTTCTCCCCCACTAGCACCTTCTCGGGGATGCTTGTATATCGCCCACCCGGGACTCTAGGACAATTTCTCAATTCCCTGCCCTCCTCCATAGCCACCCTAGCATGTAGTTCCTCAAATTTCACACTCCTAGGAGATTTTAATATCCACTTTGATGACACCTCGGACCATAATGCCCTAGAAATGACCATCAGTCCCGCCGCACTACAATTCCAACAACTAGTGCTGAAACTAACTCACTCTAAGGGTCACCTTCTAGATCCCATTTTCACCAATTGTCCAGATCTCCTAGTAGGAAACCCATCCCCCCTGACATGGACAAACCACTTCCTGATCCCTGTCTCCTGGGGTACCCCACATACTCACTGTGCCCCCACTATAGTCACCCAGAGGGCACGCAACTGGTCCAAACTTCCCCAAGCAGAATCGGCAGCGATCCTAGACACCTCCAGACCACCCTGCAACTCTGACCCCACCTTAGCCAATGAAAACTTCAACAGATGGATCTCAAACTCTTTAGATTCTGTTCTCCCCACAAAACACATTGAATCCAAGCGCATCACTAAGGCTGCCCCCTGGTACTCCCAGCATTTACGAGAAAAGAAACGCCAATGAAAAAAACTGGAGAGGGGCGTTTGGACTACTCACTCCCCCAAAAACTGTGTATAGAGCTGAGATAAAAACCTATAAAAATGAAATCAGAATTGAGCAAGCAGCCTTTTTCGAAAACAAGATCAATGCAGCTGCATCTAGGCCTAAGGAAATTTATCAAATTGCAAAAACTCTTCTCAAACTTCCAGAAAAACCTCAAAATCCCCTTAACGCCCAACCACGCTGCAATGACCTGGCAGAATTCTTTTACAATAAAATACAAACCATCTACACCTCCTTTCCCCATACTCAGATATGGGTCCCACACCCCAGCGACACTCGTTAACTTTCCTTCTCTTGACTCCTCCACGCTACAATCCATCATGCTTCAAGTAAAATCCGGCTCCACTAATGACCCAGCACCCCCGTGCTCCGTGCTTACAGTTACCACGCACATCCTACCCACCATTTTGGAATTGCTCAATGCCTCTTTAGCCACCGGAATCGTCCCGCTCCCATGGAAACGGGCCATGGTCAGAGCCCTCCTCAAAAAACCCAACTTAGATCCTAAGAACCCAGGGAACTACCGACCAATCTCTCTACTACCCTGGCTTAGCAAGATCATAGAGAAACACGTCAATAAGACTCTGGGGGAGTTCCTAGAGACCCACCAGCTGCTAGACCCCTCTCAGACAGGATTTCGACCCATGCATGGGACTGTGACCGCCCTTGTCGCTGTGACAGAGGAGGCAAGGAAGATAATGGATCCAGGAGGCACCACAGCCATCATCCTGCTAGACCTAAGTGCCACCTTCGACACTGTAAATCATAGCATATTACTGAACGACTTACCAACCTAGGAGTCTCATTGAAAGCACTCACATGGTTCGAATCCTTCCTGTATGAGCGATCCTTTCAAGTCTTTGAGGGCGACATCACCTCCCTCAGCAAACCTCTCGGCTGTGGTGTGCCGCAGGGCTCTTCTTTGAGCCCTACGCTTTTTAATATTCACATGAACCCCCTTGCTGAGATTGTCCGCCACTTCGGGATAAAAATAGTCTAGTCGCCTATGCGGATGATACTCAGCTAGTGGTGGCCCTGAATCACTCTCACACCGTGCCCAACAAACTCAGGGATTGCTTAGAAGCAGTGACCTCATGGATGACATCTTCATGTCTCATTCTAAACGGAGACAAGACTGAGCTGATGCTCACAGGTAACTCCCCCAATCCTACTATTGACCCCCTCTGGCCAGGTGTCTTGGACCCCCCCATACCCAAGGACACAATTAAGAGCCTGGGCATTTTGCTGGATAAATCTCTCAGTTTCAACCAGTTAGCAGCCACTCTTTCAGCCACCTGCTTTGGTTTACTCAGGCTTATCCGAACAATCATTCCCCTACTACCCTTTAAAGCCAGACAGATCATGATCCAGGGTCTCATCTTGTCTTGTCTGGACTTTGAGAATGCCCTGCCCTTTACCTAGGGGCCCCCCAGGCCACCTTAAACAAGCTCCAGGTCATCCAGAACTGTGCGGCACGAACCCTCCTCCAGATCCTTCGTCGAATCCCTGTTAAAACCGAACTTAAGAAACTTCATTGGCTCCCGGTCAGGGAGAGAATTGTATTCAAGGGCCTGTGCATCGCCCACCGAGCCTTCTGGAAAATGGGCGCCACCATCAATCATTCTCTGATCACCCCCTACCACCCCAACAGACAGCTTAGATCATCCTCCTCCTTCCTTGTCACAGTACCCAGGATCAAGAGAGCCAGATGTGGGGGCCGTTCGTTCTCCCACAACTCGGCCAAACTCTGGAACTCTCTTCCCGTCCACCTGCGTTCAGAGCACAATCTTCTGCCCTTCCGAAAAAAGTTTAAAACCCTGCTGTTCAACAAATCAGACTAGGTCCCCTCCGCTCTTCCACACGCGTTTGTCCGCAGCGCTAGGACGCCTAAGGGTAGCTATTGCGCTCTACAAATGTTTTTTTCATTTAATTTCATTACCTGAAAACTTACTAGGGGCCATGAAGCTGGCTGACGGTTGTAAGTATATGATGCTCTACACTTTAGTTGACATTAAGCTTTACATATATTTGACCCTGAAACTGTAAATGTATATTATCTTAATTAAGCTTGGTTATTCATTTCTTTATACTTTTTGTTTCTCCTCAGAGATAAGGTTAAACTTAAGAAAAATGTGCTGCTCTTACAGCTACTTTTTGAGTTATTGAAAAAATACAATCCCTTTTTAGGTGTCTAATAACTTTCGAATTACATATTGTTATGTTTTCCAAAGGATTCTCTAGTCATTTTGAAGAAACCTCATACTATTATAACATTGGTCTTCCCTATCTACTCACAAGTGAATTGAGATGATTTTATCCTGATGACATCAACACCATTCATCTGACATACACCACCACAATACTAAAGGCATTATTACTGTTTTCAGCACCATAGAGCCAGAAACCGGTCAGTCTCTTTGCTTGATATGAAACCGAATACCTCTACCCCTTGTCAGAGGACATAAGCAGTCACTGAGAAACCCAGAAACTGTGGAAGTACCTGGGTGGGACTCTACAGAGATTCAATGTGCATCATATCATGCTTGCTCACTTCCAGGTGCTGAGTATTGTTTGTAGAATAGGAGGGTGGAGGGTAGGGCCTGTAAATGTACAGGAAATGAAAAGTGTTCCACCAGAAGCTTGCTCCTTCTGTCTCATACATCAGTACTATGAACAGGACTCAGCCGCCATCTACAACAAATGCCGCCTGAGAGGTCCCTGAAGCATGCTACGCATAAGAGCGAGAGATGAACAGAAACGCACTTCTAGGAAATATTCTTCCAGAGTAAATATCTCATGAACATCTGCGCTCTGTTTCAGCCCTTCGTAATCAGGGCCGGACTGGCCATAGTGGGCATCGGGCAATTCCCCGAGAGTCTGGAAGTGTGGGGGCAGGTTTTGTAGTACTGTACTAGTATTGTTACTGGCGGCCGTTTTTGCGGCAGAGCTGCAATATCAGTTCCCAGTAACAAAAGCAGTAGTGCTTTGCACTTGCACCCCCTCTCACCCAGACCCCAGGGGGCTGGTCTGACAAAATTGCAAGGGTGGCTTTGGGTTCCCAGTCTGGCCTTATTCGTAAGCAGTGGCCTAGCAATGGTGCCAAGGGCAACAATGCAAGCATGGAAAATGGGGACCCTGTCCAATGTTTTGGCAGTAACAAATACTTTTATTTGGAATGCCGTGGACACCTCACAGCAGTGTGCCCTGGTGCCACTGCACGCACCGCACCATTGAAAGCTACACCCCTGTTTATAAGTAGCATCTTTAAGGATATCTTAGACATATGTTACTTTATATAGGTAGGTGGCATTTAAATCCTCATCTCCTCAGAAATTCAATGGTATCAGATACGTATGTGGCAAGAATCATGAGAGTAAGAAAAACTTGATGCTTGGGGAAGATGCAAAGAGTTCCCTTTTAATTTGGTCTGCCTTAACAGAGCACCTGTCAGCAAGACGTATTGTTAACAGTTCTTTAAAATATAGGTAAAGATGGCTTTGGTTCTTCTCAGAGGAATATTACTCTCTTATCTTTAAGCAGTAATATGTTTATTTGCATAATTGATTTGCAAAAAAGCAACATGTTTATATGCAGGATTAATCTGCAAAAGCAAAAAAAAAAAAAACTATCTACCTTTGCCTTCATAACAAAAACTAAAACAACGTTAATCACATAGAGCGAGAAACAATATTTAAAACATTCTTATACAACTTTAAAATCACACTATTTCCTAAAAACTGACCATAGATCATAAAACAGACACATGCTGATATATAGTGTCAGTGCAGTTTTCACAGTACATAATCCATACATTTAATTGCACGTCCTAAAATACCGTTCAAACATGCTTTAACTGCATCCGGGCGCTGCAAATACCCAAACGATTTAATAGCGGCCTCGTTGCCCTTTCAGATACTACCTAAACCATGACATGTGCATAAAATGTGCCAGTGATTCTACCTGAGCTGAACTGATGCAGCATTTTAGGCCCTGCCTGTTTCTTTTCAACCAGACCTAAAACAAAGTCTGGCCAGTGTACATTTCAGATGACAGGTCAAAGTAAGATTTGATCGTGCCCGCCCCGGGTTAAAAGGATAAGAGTTAATTGCCTGCCATGCACAGTCTTGCTTTTCCATTGATCTGTAACCTTCATGGGAAGAATTATTTTCGCTTCTTTTGATATCAGTCGCTTCAGCTGCAAACATGGCAGCTCAGCCTTCCATAGGGCTGCAAATTACAGATTTCTGATTGAAAGATCCTAAAAAAGCTCTCAAGGTTTATCACACAGCCTGCCAGGCTTGTTAATTTCATGTCAGATTAGGTATTTTAATGCGACAAGCCGAGCACACGGTGCATCATTTTGCGTCTCGCGGAGTGCTTGCATTATTTATTTATTTATTTAAAGAGTTTTATATAGCGCTGGCTAGACCCGAAGGTATCAGAGCGCTTTACATGAGAATCAACAATGTAACAGAAAAAGATCAACAATTTTACACAATACATCAAAAAATAGGCAATACAATTAGGAGAGGAGAGAAAGGAGAGAGAAAAGTAGTGGAGGGGGCAGGGGAGGTGAGAAAGGGAGGATAAGGGAGGAGACAACAAGGAGAGACGAAAGGAAGTCTGTCTAAAGACCGACTGGGTAGGTGACGACCAAGGAGGGAATCCACGGCCCATCTCCCCTATAGCTAAACCAGGTAGCTCCATCCGGCATCAGATAGTTTGCAATACATGAGGGACTACTTTACACTTGAAACATTCAGTTATTTACCTCATTCGTACCTTATAAACAGAAAGCAATATTTTTGTATGTGTTTAAGGCAGTGGGATTATTGTTCAATATTGTTGACAAGACACCATTACCACTACCCACACCATTCATACCACCACCATTGCCAGCACTAGGGCCGCCACTGCCGTTACCTCAACCACAACCACTGTCACCACACAACCAAGAAGGTCTCCACTGTTACCACTAACCACAGCTTTGACTACCACCAACATTCTCCCCACTACTCCCACCGCCACCATCACCACCGCCCCCGTACATCACCATCACCAGATTACTACCAACATTACCACCATTACGATGACTACCACCACCCACCACTGCCACGCTGCCAACAGCGATATTACCACAATCACACTGAATCAGGTGGGATTAAGCATATGTGACAAACAATGTCATCACGCCATTTCGACCAAGAAGGAGTCACTCATCTTTCATATCCCACTCAGAGCACATTGTGGATAGTAAAGTAGGGAATTGTCAATGAGCATCATTGGCAAATGCAAGGCTTCCCAGCTAAAGCTGTTGCATACAGGCCCCAGACCTTTTGGAGAGCTACTTCTGAGCAGCAAGCAGCATTCTGCATGAAGAATGATATGACAAGGGTACAAACAAGCCTTGCATCATATAGCATGGTAGGTGTTAGAAGGTAGACATCTTGAGAGTAAGGTTTCTGCTTAAACCTTGCTAGCTCACAGAAGTGAGGCAGGGAAGAAAAACATAAACTCATAAATGTGGCACTTAGAAAAAAAAAAGATCTGGAGAGTAACAGACTTATGATAGACCTGTTTGACAAAGCTGCAGTCATAGAGCTCAGGGACCTGGATGAAGAAATGCTTTTTGCAGTAGCAAAGCCCATGCTGCACAACATGGCAGGCAGTGCAATTGCAAATCACATGTCCTGCGGAATGCAATGTCATGATTATTTGAGAATTACCGTGCATGGGGGGCAGAGATGGGTATCCCTCGTGGTTCAGCTATCAATAGTGCAGTAGGTGCAGTGGCACCATGCCCCTGCGTTTGAGAGGCCTTTTGCACTCTATGTATGGCTTTATATTCCTACCCAACTGGCAGCGTGGGATTTTCTGCTTGCATTAGGCCCCCCAGCATCCTAGCCACACTGCTGAGACCACCCTCTACCTTGTGACTCGCAAGAAAATGGATGAATAGTTTGATGCTGCTTCTGTAGCCACAAAGCACTAAAAGATTACAAACCGATTATGGCAGTTGGCAACCATTTGCAAGGTGAAGGAAGTTGTTCATGCAGGACAGCCACCCAAGTGTGAATAGAAGCCGGGAGCATCAGAGCGAGCAGCCAATAGTCGCTTGGACTGCAGGATGTTCTCACTTGTGTCCATTACAAATTGTGGCAACATTTTTGGCAGCGCAACCTCTGCGTAGAGTACCAACACCGGCATTTTAGAATTGCAAAAATTGAGGTTTGATGTAATTTGCGTCACCATCTTAGCATTCTGAGCTATTTGCATGCACTCAGGAGTTCAGTCTTATGAATATTAATAAGGTAGATATGATAGAGCTGATACAATCTGGGACAATGTCAAAATGAGCTGTGTTGCATGGCAAACACTGTGCAAACACCACAATGGAAAGCGACACATCCAATGGATAGGTGGTTAAATTCTAGGAAACATACCTTCATTTAGAGCAGGGTTCTCCAAAGTCAGTCCTGGAGGGCCGGATCCATGTCACATTTTTAAGATAACTACATTTATCTAAATGGGGATATGCCTAAAATCTGGCATGGATCTGTGTAAAGATGAAGCAGAGGCAGGTGAAGGATGTTGTAGGTTTATTTCAGAGAAGAGAGCCGTCCAGCCAGTAGAAGAGACACAGCAGTTGCAACTGCCACACAAGGAACACTCGAGTGGAATTCCCAGCGACCTCACAGGTGACATCACAGTATTCCGTGATGGTATGACAACAGGCAGCATAAAGTACAGATTACAGATCACCACACACCTCCCCCCTTTTTTTATAAACAAAAAAAAACATTTAAAAAAAAAACCATTAAAAATACAGAGTTTAACAACTAGGATAAGCAAATTAGATATAATCACGAAATCTGTTAGGCTTAACAGTTGCTCTAGAGCTTTTCCTGAAACCATTTCCAACATCAACAATTTTAGGTGAAAGTACAGTTGCACGGGAAGAAGGATCTTTTGCAACACGAGATGTGCTCCACCAGTTTCCGTTTGACAATTTAACAGCATTTTTGCGAACTTCCACAACTTGCTGAGATTCAAGAAATTTCGAAAAACCCTTCTTAACTGTGACAGGATTCTTAACTCTAACCCAATCACCCGCACAAATATTATGTGGAGACTTCTTTCCTAATTCCACATTACTAGGCAATGAATTGAAAGACTTCTTATTTGCACATTCCCATACTTCCTCCAAATCACACCCCCGGTGGAAACTTTTAACCATCCAAAAAGGGAAAGCTTGGGAACAAGCTTTTCTTCCTCTCATAAGTTCGAAGGGAGAGAAACCCGTGGCAACATGAGGAGAAATCCGATAAGACCATACAAGGTCTTTTACAGCTTGAAAAATGCAATTTTTAGACCTAAAAGCAGCTTGCACACATTCAACAACAACCTTATGGAACCTCTCGGTTTTTCCATTGCTCTGGGGATGGTATAAAGGAGTTCTAGTATGTTTAATGCAGCAGTTATTAAAAAAAACTCATCTCCTTAGAAACAAACTGTACCCCATTGTCAGTGAGAATTTCTTCCGGACAACCTTCCCTCATGAAAATTTTACTTAAGCAATCAATGACACTTTTAGAGTTGGGGACATTGATGGGTTCAACCTCCACCCATCTAGAGAGGTGATCAACAAGAACCAGGAAGTATTTAGAAATATTGGGAAGAACATGAAATGGACCTAGAATGTCCAAACCAATTTTCTGCCAAGCCCTGACAGGAGGAGGAACAATGGAATCACAAACACCTTCTAAGACAAGAACCTTGTCACTAGTGTTGCAATGTGTACAATGTTTAATAGCCTCCACAATCTGATTATCCATTTTTGGCCACCAAAAATTTGCTCTAACATTTCTCTTGGTAATGGTAGCTCCTAGATGTCCAGAATGAGCATCTGCAACTATTTTCTCTCGATAAACAGAGGGAGGAATGAATTTGTCACCTCTAACAATTTTGCCATTTTCCAAAGAAAGTTCTGAATTAATTTTCCAATAGATCTGAAGTTCGGGGGAAAGAGATTTTTCCTTTGGCCACCCTTTTTGTATGAAAGAAATTACTACTTTAAGGACATCGTCATTTTCAACTGCTTTAATCCAATAATTTTCAGCAAAAGAAATAAAATCATGACAAATATTGGCCACAAAACACTCTTCAATTTCAGTTTCCCACTCTTTTTCATCAGGATCTTGTATGGGTAGCCTGGACAAACAGTCTGCCCGTTTGTTTTTACCACCAGGAATATAAATGACTTTGAAGTTAAACTCCAATAATTTAGTAGAAAGCCTAGCCAACCGTGCAGTTGTACGTTTAATATTTTTGCCTGACAAAATGTCGACCAGTGGTCGATGGTCAGTTTGAAGGATAAAAGGTCTACCCCACAGGTAAGATTTGAATTTCTCAACGCTCCAAGCACAAGCTAGGAGCTCTTTTTCTATAACAGAATATTTTCTTTCAACAGGACGAAGAGTCCTGGAGGCAAACCCTACTGTAAATTCTCTGCCATAGGCCAATTGTGAAAGGACAGCTCCTAAACCATATTCGCAAGCGTCAACAGTAATCACAGTTTCTCTATTACCATTAAAAGGCTGTAGAGCAGGAGCTTTAGTGATATGCTCTTTAATGAGCTGAAAACCCTTCTCACACTCATCAGACCAGCTGAAAGTGGCACCCTTTTTTAGTAAAAGTCTGAAACATTCAGTAGTCTTAGCATAGTCTTTCATAAATTTTGAGTAAAACTCACAAAGACCAAGAAAGGACAAAAGCTGTTCTTTGTTTGAGGGTGCAGGAGCTTCAATAATACTTTTTACTAGACCTGGTCTAGGTTTGATGCCATTCTCGGAAATGATATGACCAAGATATTCCACCTCTCTAGTTTTAAACACACACTTGCTCTTCTGTAAGGTTACACCTCTTTGTTCCAAAATGTTAAAGACCTGATCAATGACTTTCTCATGCTCAGCCTCAGTTTGAGTGAAAATAAGAATATCGTCTTGAAAGACGACTACATTAGAAAGTTCCTCAAACATTTCAGACATGATTCTCTGAAAGACAGCGGCAGCAGAGGCCAGGCCAAAAGGAAGGCGACAAAATTGGAATACACCATCAGGTGTAACAAAAGCAGTAAGATGTCGTGAAAGAGGATGCAATTCAATCTGGTGATAAGCTGCCTTGAGATCAAGTTTCGAAAACCAAGTGGAATAACCTATTTTTGTTATTAAATCTTCGATACGGGGAAGAGGAAAACCATCGACCCAGATGGCCTCGTTGAGACTGCGCAAGTCCACACACATTCTAAGGTCACCAGACCTTTTTCTAGCAAGCACAATGGGGGAAAGCCATAAAGTGGATTCTACTTTTTCAATAATTCCTTGTTCACATAGCGATCTTAGGTGTTTCGACAAATCCTCTCTAATACTGAGCGGGACATTTCTCAGTTTGTGTTTAACAGGAATAATGTTATCTTTGACTTTAATAAAATGCTGAAAATTGGTGATTTTACCAAGACGATCTTCAAAAATTTTCTCATACTTGCATTCCCACACTTTACCATCCAAAATGTTGCATAAAGGAACAGAAATTGAGGAAGTAGAACAAGAAGAGGAAACAGGAATTGGAGAAGCAGAACATGAGAGATTGCACACTTCAATGAATACAGGATTGGGTAAACCAGGTTTGATGGTAACGCCAAACTCAGCTTGATGAAGGAGACCAAGAACATTAATGCCTCGCTTGGCAACGTAAACCTTCCCCCTGATAGATTTTCCAAAAATACCAATTTCAGCCCAAAAATAACCTAAAAGATTAATTCTGCTCCCTTCAAAAGCCACAGTGAGAACATCCGGGGGAAGTAAACACTTATCTTGCCAAAAACGAATGTATTTTTCATGGGAAACAATGGTGATACGAGCTCCAGTGTCTACAAGTAATTGCACACAATGTTTTTCAATAATAGTATCAACTTCAGGATCAGGAACATGAAATGTTTGATTGCCATTGTTACTGTCTTTCACAACGACTACATACTCTTGACTAGTTACATCACATTCCAAATATTCAGTTGAGTTTTCTGGAGGATTTAAATTAGGAGAAGAATCGCTCTCATTCATGACACACTGCACACTGCCTCTTCTACCTCTCATACAAACTCTTGAAAAATGACCATTTTTGCCACACTGGCTGCATTGTTGGTTGGCAGCAGGACAATTTGTGAAGTTGGATACATGGTAAGAAGAGCCACATCTGAAACAAAAAGTTCTTTGACTGAATTGTCTGTTGGGCATAAAATGTCTTCTAGTACCAGTAGTTCCCATCCTTCTAAAATAGCCACGTGTGTCACGAGGAGTAAAATTAGGTGTTTTAGTAGAAACTGCACTCGAAATAGAAGTATTGGAGAGAGCCACTTTCAATTGTTTAGAATCCTCCAAAGATGTCTCAATACTTTTTGCTATGTCAATTGCCTTATCCAGAGTAGGATCTTTGCAAGTTAGTAATTTCCCTTGAATTTGCTTACACGAACAGCGTGCAACTAGTTGATCCCTGATAAGTTGTGAAGTGAAATTTTCGAATTCGCATTTTGAAGCAAGCATTTTTAAGGCTGTGACAAAAGTATCAATGCTTTCTTCAGGTTTTTGAGCCCTGGTGAAGAATTTGTAACGATGGACAACAATGTTTTTGGTTTTAATGAAGTACTTGTCCAATTTTGCTATAGCCACGTCGAATTCATCAAGATCTTCACCAGTAGGTGGAACAAAAGGGGGTAAATGGTCAAACACATTTTGACCTTCAACACCAAGGTGATAGTACATAAGATTTTTTTTCTTTCAGCACGAAATCTTAAACCATCAATTGCACCCAAGTAAGCCATAAAAGATCTTAACCAGAGTTTCCATTCAAGAGGAGGATCACCAGGTGTCTGAAGAAAAGGAGCCGGAGGAGTGACACTTTGCATTGTGTTAAAATGAAAATTAATTAAAAAAAGTGGACCCCTTTTTTTTTTTTTTTTTAGTTGAAACAAGAAAAACTGTAGAAAAAGACTATCTTTGAATACTGTACAACCAGAACAAAAAAAAACAAAATGCAACAATGTAGAAGAATTTTCAAAATAAGAGCTGCGTCTATCAAAGTATAAAGTAATTAAAGTTGTGCACACCAGTGTGTAGATGCTCTTATATGTGCTCTAAAGCTGTGCACACCAGCGTGTAAATGCCCTTTTCTGTGCACTAAAGCTGTGCACACGAGCGTGTAAATGTTCTTTTCTGTGTACCAAGGCTGTGCACATCAGCGTGAAAATGTACTTTTCTGTGCACCAAAGCTGTGCACATCAGCGTGAAAATGCTCTTTTCTGTGCACCAAAGCTGTGCACATCAGCGTGTAAATAATCTTCTCTGTACACAAGAATATAGGAATAACTTTTGAAGAGTGCTAAAAATTAAAGTTGTGTGCACAAACGATGAGAAAAATTTTAGCTGTGCGCATCAGCGAAGGTAAGTGATTTTGGATTAATCAGCTCTGCACGTCAGCGAGAATAAGCACTTGGTTACGAACACCAGGAATTAAGCTATGAAGATCAGTGAAGATGAAGCCTCTGTGACGTGCAACCCTTTGTGACGTGCAAGTCTCTGTGAAGAAGGCATAAACAAAACAGCTTGTTAAGGCTGCAGGCGTGAACGTCGTGACGATTCCAAGTTGCTATGACAGCCAGCATACGTAGAGACGTTACGGCATGGCACTCGACTGAAGTACGCTGAAGGTTCTACAGCGTCATCATAATGGAGAGCAAGTCGAGACGAAAGGAACAAGCGGCAGAGAAAACATGCAGCACTGGGAGGGCAGAGCGGGAGGTAAAGAAAGCTTCGGAAGCAAAGAGACAGTCTCGTTTAGCTCAGCTGGCTCAGATAAAGCTTCGTTAAATTCCCACTTATCCAGTTAAAGTCGGGCTGGCGTATGAAAGAGTCAGTAATTTAAGACGCTGCTCAAACTCATTTTAAGTCTAAAAATAAAGCAGCGAAAAAGTGAATAAAAGTCCGACGGCTGTGACGGCTCTCTATGTGTACAGCAGGCAATTTAAATTTTAAATTTACTCACATGAGTGTCGACTTTTGCTGGGACAAACGTGATAAAGGGTCCTGAACTTCGAAGTAATTCAAACGAAGATGTCCCTTTGAAAGTTGAAAACAGCTGAAGAACAGCTGACCATCCTTGTCGCCAATGTAAAGATGAAGCAGAGGCAGGTGAAGGATGTTGTAGGTTTATTTCAGAGAAGAGAGCCGTCCAGCCAGTAGAAGAGACACAGCAGTTGCAACTGCCACACAAGGAACACTCGAGTGGAATTCCCAGCAACCTCACAGGTGACATCACAGTATTCCGTGATGGTATGACAACAGCCAGCATAAAGTACAGATTACAGATCACCACAATCTGGCCCACCAGGACTGACTTTGGTCCTGGAGGGCCGGATCCATGCCACATTTTTAAGATAACTACATTTATCTAAATGGGGATATGCCTAAAATATGGCATGGATCTAGCCCACCAGGACTAACTTTGGAGAACCCTGATTTTGAGTTTGGCCAATGGGGTACTCCACCAAAAAGATTGCGAAGTACCCTGTCTGCTAAACTGATTATCCACACGCTCTATTCAGAGTCGGGTGGACCGCCATGTTTCTGCCTGTGGAGACCCGGTAGCTCAGCCAGAGAAAACCTTACCCTGAAGGCCCGACAGTGTCCACCGTGCTTATGGTAGCCGTTCTGATGTACTTTGTTTTGTGTACCATACCACCCGGAATAGCCTGGCAAGCCTGTACAAAAAAAACTGAAATATGACTCAAACCATTTTCCACAGTGGAAAAAAAACTTTTGATATGTACCACAGAATATAGTAGTCTATCAGAATAATAACATTGTAATTATTGAGCTACCAAACTATTCTGACCAAAATATTGAATGCAATGTTATCATGAAGATAAGGACGTGCAGGAATTTTTGGATTTTCTGTTCTCAACTTTCCATCTATGCACATTGGCCATATATATATATATATCTTCAAGGTACGTAGATGTGGACCTAAGAATAGTAAATCTATAGATTCCTATGAAGACTTATCTTCATAATATATTGATCATCGATATTTTGGTCATTATATATTGTTAGGTCTCTGTTTTTGTCAATGATATTCTGACAGTGAACATGGCAGACAAAGACAGACACTGTAGGGCTGGAATATTTCATGCCATCCTCTTCAGATCTATACATAAACCTTTAGCGTTTTACCTAATGCCTTTGGAAAAGTGTGTTGTAAAATCAATTTGTTGAGGGATAACTCACAATCATCTTGACATTCCACTTAAAGGAACAGAGTCCACTGACTTGGTACAATGAGGAAGAGCTAGGAAGAGGTTTCGCAGGATACAATGAAGTATCACAAATTCGATTTAGTAATTTGCAAACTCCAGCAATGAATACACTTATCCCATACTCCTTTGAGCATTATTTCACGTCCATTCCATTTGCCATGTTTCCTCAGCTGCTGATATAGACCTGCCCAGAGATGAGTCTTCGAATGGGTGTAGAAATGTCTATATTCTGTGGCTCCACTAAAGGTAAAAGATCACCAGTAAAAGCTGAGTGAGGCGGTAATTTCTACTCGCTCAGCATTCCGGGCGGCTGGCTTGTGCTTGCACTAATGCCTGCAGAAACATTTCCTATTTCACAGGCCAGTGGCCATGTCAAGTCCTGATATGTTCTTTCTTTGGGATTCCCTGGGAAGCCTGCTCTCTCAAATGCGTCTTTTCGCAGCACGCTGCATGATTCGATTACCTAGCACAGGATGTGCATCACCAAGGGACAGAAGGGGACGCGGAGCGAGACGCCATATTTCAGTGCAGCGTGGCGGTGGGTAATGCACCAGGCATCAGCAGCTGGGCGCATTCATTGTGCATTTGCATGAGTGTATCATTCGTACATCGCAAGTCTCCAGAGCTAGGGCTTGGCAGCAGTGAGGTAACTCATATCTTGCTGGAAATGCCTACAAAAAAGAGGTTGGAATAAGAGGTTAGACAAGTATTGTCAAAGTGAGTGCATTAGGTACATACAGGGATTGTTCTAGGATGCTACATTGACTTATACTACATAGACGTCAGCATTACATCTACATGATCTATACATCAGGATGGCCATTATCTCCAGAACACCTAACTCCATTGGTGGCAACTTTTGTGTTGGAGCCATGTCAACATCACAGCAAGTTGACCTAATCACCATTGTTGATGTCATGGTTTGTCAGTGTGATACTGGTACACGTAAGTGGTACATAAATGTTAGCTATGTGATATTCTGATTTCATCCCTTAGGTAAACCTCCATTTCCAATCTGGTGGCACTCAGCCAACATCTGGGGATCATTTGCTTTTGGTGTGAGGCTGAGGTAGATATTCTGCAAGGTGGAGGTTCATGGAAATGTGGTGGCTCACATTGATTTACTGTTTTGTTCTGGTTTGTCTCTCAGCAGATTGAGTATGACTCTGAAGGGTCTCTTATAGGTCCTTTTGTGTGCGGTTTCCCATTGAGAGACACTGAGGGATGCGCTGTGGGGGTGCCAGTGCTGTAGTGGGAGACGGAAGTAATTCTTTGGTAGCCGTACTAGAGACTGCTAGTGTGTAGTATTCGGATTACCATATAGGAAACACAATGGGACATGGACTAAATAACTTTAAGAACATGTACACACCCATGGGTAATTATTATTCAAAAAACATATTTTTTATTATAGTTAAATATTTCATACAAAAAAAAGGGGGAAGAGAGGGGGAAGTTTGTATATACATATGGACATCAATTTATGAAATCACAAATATAGAATCACTCTTTGGTTGACATAATTGTCTATGGCTAATTGTAAAGTCATCTCTTTGGTTGACATAATTGTCTATGGCTAATAAAGTCTATGCACGTTTCAGCCCTGGGCTTCATCAGGTAGCCATGTAGTTGTGCAATCTGAAAGGTAAAAACAAGGGGAGGGTATTATCGGAAGGGTATCCAAAAATACAACCAAGGGGAGTATATGTTATCAGTCCTACTCAGAGTACAATATATACATATTATACATATAGAAGACAAAAATATATACATATTTACATTTAGTGACCAGTCACAGAAAATATCATGACGAAAAACTAAATTCTCAAATTCCTAAAGGAATAGAATAAAGAAAACAAAAAAGAGAGAATGGAGGAAAAAGAGACAGAGAATTAAGAACACACCTGTGTGGTCAGGAATGACCAGTGTAAAAGATGAATGTGCCTTCTCCTAAGCGATAAACAGAAACCTAATAACTAATGAGCGTGAAGAGCTACCGAAAATAGGGGCATATGTATGAAAATCCCAGTTTGCGATTCTCAAATAGCGATTTTTTGAGAATTGCTATTTGAGAATTGCAAAAAGGGATGTATGTAAAAAAATCGCAATTTTTTTGCGATTTCTTAGTTTTCCTTAATTGCGAAATCGCAAATAGCGAAATCGCAAATAAGGAATACTTTCTCATTAATTTCTATGTGCCTGGAGACCCATAGGAATGAATGTGAAGTCATTCTCAATTTGCGATTCGCAATTTGAGAATCGCAAATTGAGAATAATTTCAAGGATGTCATGAGGACACCCTGATGTACCCCTGAAATGAGCATGTGTGCGCATATGGCGTACATACATACCCTAAGAGCATGTATGTGTGCCATATGGCACCTTCACAAATGCCAAAAAGTGCATTTGTGAAAGAAATCGCAAATTACCACCAACTTGAAGTTGGTGGTAATTTGCGATTTCTTAAGGAGAAATCGCAAAAATTGAATGCTTGTTGCATAGCATTTAAGGAATCGCAATTTGCGATTCCTTAAATGCTTACGCAAAATTAAGGAATCGCAAATTTTGCGGTTCCTTAATTTTGCGATGCAATTTCCCTACTATATACCGTTTTGCGAATTTTTAGTCGCAAATGTTGCTTTTTTGCCAATCGCAGCGTTTGCGAGTAAAAATTCTGTTGATACATCTTCCCCATAGTGCTCAGTGTCTGAAATACACCTGTGACTAAATATGGGCCAGCATGCTTTCCTATTGTGACAGTTATTGGGCCACCCAAAAAATTACCTTGTGTCTGGATCACTACAGGCACGGTGCTAAGAACACACGCACAGGCGGACAGTTAATTGCTGTCAATATGTATTTTGAATAATAATTACCCATGGGTGTGTACATGTTCTTAAAGTTATTGAGTCCACGTTCCATTGTGTTTCCTTTATGGTTATTTTCATATATGTATTGCTTACCCTGATATAGGACACGTGATTAGGGGTACCCTTTTGTTACAAATTAGTATTCGGATTACTCAAGTTTCACCAAGTAAAACCAGTGAGCTGTGGAGCCCTTTGGGATGTAATAAGAGTAGAAAATTGTAGTGCTCTGTATAAATGAAAAATACCTGCCAGCATCCTATGTGCATTTCAGCTTCCGCCAGTTTATCATTCTTAAATCCTCCTACATAGGATGTGTAATCCATGCCTTGTTTGTACAAAGGTCCCACGCCTCTGGGACATGACCCTGTGTCATAAGCAAGGTCAACTCCTGATCATCCATGGCTTTCTACTTACAAAGAGGACAGCACCTGCCCTTCACCCCCTTGATCCAGGACAACCTTTCACCCTTCCTTAACCCCTTGGTCTACCCGACTCAATCGGGTGCAGACCGCGGGTCAGATCCACAGAGGGTTTACTTGTGGAGTACACGGTGAATCCACAGAGGGTTTAATTGTGGGGTACATGGTAGATCCACAGAGGGTTTACTTGTGGGGTACACGGTAGATTCATAAAGGGTTTACTTGTGGGGTACACGGTAGATTTAGAGAGGGTTTACTTGTGGGGTACACAGTAGATCCACAGAGGGTTCACTCGTGGGCTACACGGTAGATCCACAGAGGGTTTACTTGTGGGGTATATGGTAGATCCAGGTACATGGTAGATCCACAGAGGGTTTACTTGTGGGGTACACGGTAGATTCATAAAGGGTTTACTTGTGGGGTACACGGTAGATTTAGAGAGGGTTTACTTGTGGGGTACACAGTAGATCCACAGAGGGTTCACTCGTGGGCTACACGGTAGATCCACAGAGGGTTTACTTGTGGCGTATATGGTAGATCCAGGTACATGGTAGATCCACAGAGGGTTTACTTGTGGGATACACGGTAGATCGGGAACATCCGCGACAGAACGCTGACGGGCAGGAATCTTGGAGCTGAATATAAGACGAACACTCCAGTCCCAAGCCACGTATAGAGAAGGTCGCGGAGGACTAATTGAAAAGATATTGAAAACCTCAAATCGGCTAATTCAGCACGAAGATTTTAAACAAATAGGTCGTATCCGGGAGAGTACAGGACAAAAAAATGCCAGTCCGGATAGAACCTTTGGCTACCAGTAAATAGCTGAAAGCTGGATAATAAGGGAGACACCAGAGACAGGAAAGTCTCGAGAACATCTTAACTAGTACCACGAGGAGAACTACTATTACATGAGAGACAGTTCAACACGTTATTCATAAGGGCTCAAACGTGGGGTGAGAAAGGAACAAATATTGAAAACTTGAGACACAACTGTGTACCATTATTTGTCTTGAAAAAGGCGATATTAATTTAGGAGAAATCGCCGAGACGCAGAAGGAGCACAATTGAATAAAAGCCAAAAGGAGGGAGCAAATATCAAGTTTATGTATTGACCACTGGCTATGAATATCAATGTGCAAATTCATTAGACAAGGTTGAGGTCTTTTGCTGATGTTGTCTCATTGTTTTGATTATGCAGGTCATAATCTATGTATGATGTAAATGTGATAGAGGTTGAATATCAAAGTACATTTTATGGTTTTTTTATTGTATAAAAGTGCCAACACGATTGTATTGGATACATTGATTAATGTGTTGTTTTTCTTCTGTATGTGGTTTATGGTGGACAAAAAGCCATAATCTTTTTAATGAACACGCCATATTGGCAGTGAAATAAAAAACATATGTATTTTTAATTTAGCATTTCATTCAGTTTTTTAAACAGTATCCACTATTTGAGTGGGTTTCTACTGTATTTCGAGTGTATCACAGTGTGTTCTAGAAATTTGTAATCTGCATAGGATATATCTTAATCAAGGGAATTATTTCTTTGTGTCTGGTATAGTACCTCTATTCCCTTGGTTCTACTAGGGGTCCCTCTCATATTTTTGTGAAGTACACGGTAGATCCACAGAGGGTTTACTTGTGGGGTACACAGTAGATTAACAGAGGGTTTACTTGTGAGGTGCACGGTCTACCGTGTGTCATATCTTGCAAGTTGAAATAATGACGCCTTTGTAAGAACATAAAGCAAAAGCAGACCAGTCATTGGCAACATGTGAACGAACAGAATGCTTTTCAGATTTTGGCTCATAACTCCGCAGTGGAGCACTGGCCGCGACATTTGGTAATGCTTTGTTCTGTGTACAAAAGGTAAAATATTGCACATTTTTCCAATGATAAATTCGACAAAGTTTTTGTGCCCAGGGCATGGACAGACATAATAAGAGAACGCTTTAAGTCACTTGTAAAGGGAAAATGTGTATTCCTAGGGTTGATAGGTAGCAGGGCAGTTCTAAATAAATGTAAGTCTTTCCATCGGTGTAGTCTTCTGTGTAGGAGAGCCTTTTCCGCAGAATGCTTCTTATGCCATCATATTTATATACTTGTCCCGGGCCGTGCTGAGCAAACAAATGCAATAAAGATCGATTTAATTCATTTTTAACCAGCAGTCAGCACCATAAATAGTTTTCTTTCTATGATCAAAGAATGAATGCTTAAAATGTATTTTTTCTGCGTTTAGAAAATGGTTAGTAATTTGACAAATTGGTGTCAAAATGCGTTTTCAGAAACTGCAGGCGGAGGGAGCCAGCCAGAAACATCCCGCCCAGAGCGCTTCTGTCAGGAAAGAGCACGTGGGGCGAGGCTTCGAGGACCTGGAAGAGTAAACACATATATGGGAAAATATTGTTCCCTGCACTCGCAATGTGTCATTTGCGCTGGGTTATTCAGGCGTGAAATGTGGGAGATAAAAGGAAAAATGCGCATAGCTGCAGTGAATCATTGTTTCCCTGTTCCGTTTTTTATATTAATTTTTTTAACGTCACTCAAGCAGCAGGCACACATATTCGAGGTTGCGTAATACGTTTTGGCGCCTCAGCATAGCTTCCTAGCCCTGGGGGCAGTGCAAGTTGCTCTGCGCCGAAGACAGTCAATGCCAGGGCGCATGTTGTGTAACCTGCTCCCAGCTGGGGATCACTGGTACACACTGGAATAAAGTGCGCATGCGCGCTCTTCCATGCACCATAACAGAGGGTAGGTTTTCTTGCCATCTTTCACCAGGTGCATGAGACCGCCCTAATGTTTGAGGGCAGTTTATATCGCAAGATCTATGGAGGGTCCCATGGGTAGCCGTGTGCAGTGTCCGAGCAGGACGCCCGGATTCTAGAGGGTAACACTGGGAGGTCCCTGTGTGTGCTGTCGGGGCTTCAACCGTCTTCTAGTGGCGGCAGGGCTCGAGTCGGGGTACCACGCGGGTGGACGGCGTCCCCCCACTTATTTTACCGGGGGGACGCCATCCCCCATGCCAAACAGCTGGACTTAACTCTTTGGCCTCTCTGGGACGAGGAGCTCGGCACCTTTCGTGACGTCACTTCCTGTCGTGATGTCACTTCCGGTGACAGCGTCCCCCCACTTCTTTTTTCAGGACTTGTGCCCTGAGTGGCGGTGGTGCAGGGAAGGCCTAACTGCTAGCGGCGGAGCGATAATAAAGGACACCTACTCCATTGCTCCGTTCGTTCCGACACCCACGTCTTTGGCGTCTCTCCACCTGTACGGCACCAGCCTCGGCTCCTCTGCTATACGATTTCTTTAGTGCATCAACCCTCTCCTCTTTGATGGGCGTCGGGAACAGCGGCGGTCCACCAGGGGACTTCTTAGCCAACACCACTTCCATCTCGCCCGTTCTGACATCTGCCAATTCATGTGACCTTCCCAGTACCAGTATGTCATCCAAGGTGATTCCCGGCTGCCGTAGGATCCGTTTGCGCAGTTCTAGGGAATTGCACCCCACGATCAGCTGGGCTCTGGTTTCAAACGCTCGATCCACCCCCACACGTGTGCTGACTAACTTCCTTAGTCTCGCAAAGAAGGGCCCTGACCACCTTCTCATAGTCATTACCATCCCCAGTGTCGGGCAGATCCTGGAACAGGTCATATAGCTCATCACCACCCATCAACAGCATGGTGGATCTCTTCACTGCATTGTCAGTCTCACGCGTATCCATGAAGTAGTTTTCTAATTGGCCCACCCACTTTTTCCAACGTGGGTCCGCCTTCGCTGGGTCCGCCAGCTGACTGAATTCAGGTATAGCTTTCACAGCCGCGCGACCCGGCCCGTCCCTGCTGGACCCACTCCCGGGGCAGCCACCCTGTCCGGTGAGTCAGGCATCACTTCCGATCTGGCAGGTTTCTCCGGGTCTCTGCGCCAATGCACAGGCCTTCACTACCACCGTGCAGGCAGCAGCTGCTCTCAATACCAGGCCGCACCTGCCGTGGGGCCCACTGCGCACCCGTACGCTCCCAGCCAATCGGCCGCGTAGGCCGCCACATCCTGACAGCAACGCGCGGGCTGTGCTCCAGCACCCTCTTGTTCTGCTCGCGCGACCACACACCGCCTTCTACACCCCACCAGCTGGCACCTTACCGCGCAGACGGGCTTCATCTTAGTACTAGGCGCTGTCCTCAACTCCAGCCGACCCACATGCGGGATACGAGTCCGCCCGCGGGGTCCGCTCTCTCCCTCGTCGCCAATGTGGAGTCCGTGCAGGACGCCCGGCTTCTAGTGGGTAACACTGGGAGGTCCCTGGGCGTGTGGTCAGGGCTTCAACCGTCTTCTAGTGGCGGTGGTGCAGGGAAGGCCTAACTGCTCGTGGCAGAGCGATAATAAAGGACACCTACTCCATTACTCCGTTCGTGCTGTCTGCCACGTGCGCTGACGTCACCCTTTATTAAATACTCCCCAGTCCGAGCCCAGCCCAGGGAGTTGACTGTGATACAAAGTATTGCAGTGGCCGGGTGGCTCACTACACCAGGGACAGCCTAGTCTTCCCCTGGGATAGTTTGTGGAGAAGAACGACGTGGTAGGGCAGTATAGGCTAGTTAGTGGGCAGGGGAGGGGTTAGTGTAGGGCTACCTATAGGAGTCCAGAGAGAGTCAGCCTCTTTCTGGCTCATGGCATGAGCCTCCTGCCCCTTTCGCGCAGGCTGGTTTGTTTGCCACCAACCCCCCCGGCTGACGAGGAACGGATTCTGGGGTGCAGCATTAGGAGGTCTGTTTTTCCACTGGATGCCATTTTTAAGATGGGTTGCCAGGGAAGGTGGGGGCAGAAGAGTTTGGGGGGTAGTCAGATGTGAGCCTACCCACCCTTCGGGGGGGAGGGGGTGTATGCAGGAGAACGATGAGGATGTGCTGGAGGCCCTGGGATAGGGCAAGTAAGTTCTCATTGGGAGGATGCGTGGGGAGAATAAGGGAGAAAGGGTGTGGGGATGGGAGGAGCTCATGGGCGCAAGAGAGGAAGAAAAGCGATGCAGCCGGATAGGTGAAAGTTGGGAGGATGTATGAATGGGGCGAGGGAGATAAATAGACGTTGATTAAGATGCTTTATGCTGATTTGAAAGGTTTTGAGTTATTGACAATCCTGTCCTAAATAAATGGCCTTTTTCACTTTCATGGAGTATCAAGTGCTGATTACCTCTTGATGATGGTGACAGACACATCCAATGGTGGGCTCCTAGGCTTCTCAGTGGTATGAGAAAGGGTGTGCATCGTTACATACTGCAACAGAACACTTCTTGTCTGACTTTAGCGGCGGCGGGGGGGCGAGGACCTACACCCTCATGTGAAGACCACTTGGCTTCTACGTAACGTCACCCTCCTGATCCCCTCCAAAGGCACTGTTGGGAAACACAAATTACAGACCACATACTTGTTCTCCACAAGAAGCACGTTGCAAAATACGCCATGCACATGGTGACACTATCTAGGTGGATAATCAGCATAAGATCACAAAATGCAGCATTTCCAAATGTGTAACATGCACCACACAGGCACAATAGAGGCAAACACGCTTCCTGTTGTTGACACTGGCCCAGAATCCATCCAACACAGAGCCCACATGGGGTTACATCCCCTCTAGCTGCCTATCATGAGGTGCATTCCCTGCACACACCGCTTCCTGCTTTCTAGATTTGTAATCATAGGGAACCCCATCATGCGCACATGAAATCCACACAGCCTTTTTACACCACCGCTCCTCTGGACAACAAATGTCAGCACAGAGGCTGAATTTACTGGCCAGAAGCACCCAAACATACACCTGCAACCATGCAAAATAAGACCTACCAGGGACTGTAGATCAGCTGTGACAACACTGATACCATGAGGCAACCACATCTGCAAACATCACCTGACTTTAGCACCAGCACACTTGCTGAGAAGCCCACTATACACAGCAGAGCAAATGGGATGCCAGGGTACAGCATTAATAAATGCCACAGGTTGCTCTGACTGACAAAACAGACAGTCGTAGTGACACCAGTTCCACAAGCAATAAGCAACAACCAAAGTACCTCAGAAAATCAGGTCGAACCAAACATGCAAGTGGGAGCAGGCAACATGCCTGTCTATGTCAAAGACAAGATACTCATGCCTGCAAAGAAGCTATACCATGTGAGGCTACTGCACACTTCCAATAAATGAGAGTGCAAAGGTACAATTAAGGGCCTAATCACAACATAGGTGTACGCTAGACCAGCTCAGGATAAAATACACCAAATAAGACTACCAGTTAAGCAGCCCTACAAAGAGACAGTATTGGATGACTTTTAGAAGAACAAGCATCGGCATAGCAAAAGGTCTTGCCTTTGGGACCTTATAAGTGTTTAGTTATTCAGCACAATATCTTTGGTGCAACAACATCAACTGTTGCATGGGTAAACACTTATAAGGTTCCAAAGGCAACACCTATTGGCTATGCCAATGCTTGCTTTATAATGGCAGCACATGCGCTTTAGCTTTTAACATCTTAAGCTAAAGCGCGGAAGTCGCGATTGCTTCAAAAGTAAAGAAATAGAAAAAAAACATTCTATTTCTCTATTTTTGAACCAATCGGGCACCCACGCTTTAGCTAAAGGGCGAGTGCTGTGATCTATTTGCAATGCGATAGCTCTCGCAGTACTGAACATTTTAGCTGTTGGCGTTGCATTAATATTAGCAACGCCATCAGCTTAAACTTTCAGTAATGCGAGACCTATTGCATTGCAAATGCTTGGTTGATAAAGAAACCCCAAGAAAACAGCACAACATAGTGAAACAGGTCCCACACTGCCCAGCATGTTTTGACTTGGAATGCACACTGGCAAAAGACATCTAGCACACAAACATTGCACTGTACAAGAAGGCCACAGAGAGCATTGCATGCTGGCTTGTGGTACATAGTCATGGCAGAAACATCCACTACACGACACTGTGAAGCAACCCACACACCTAATGTCACAGTGACTGCTCAGCGCAGTGGCAGATACACTGCAGTTGTCAGAAATTGCAGCTACAGGCACTACATTTTGCTGTTTCTGCAACAACCATAATTTTTTTCATCACTTTATCAAGTTTTTTTGTTTTTGTTAGAAGCCTTAATTGCATCATTATTATTTTTTCCTGTCCGTGCTATCTGACACACACACATACATATATTTGTGGTAAATGTGATGGAAATTGTCTACAGGATGACATGTGTGTCTGGTCAATGATTGTTTTAATTAACAACTATCTTTATGTATTCATGGGGGGTAATGTTGAACTAGAGCCTGTTACTATTTAACAGGAATGCAACGATTACAGCATGGTTAGACTGTGTAACTTGCATGGCAGAGTGAATTTTAACCACTACTTTAACAGAACAATTGAGACATTCTCGCTAACATGGAGTGACAGTCCTGCCAACTCACAGGGTGACGCAGGGCCCCAGAACTCGTCACGAGGCCACTCTGTTAAGAGCGACTAGCACAAGCAAAGCCAGGTGGAGCTGGAAACAACTCTAAACAGTAGGTTCTCAGCTCGTGCATGCAGGCTCTGCACAGCAGGAGTCCATTTAGACTTTTAAAACTGACTGGAAGCATAGTTAGGAAGTAGCTCATGAAAAGTTTGTGTATGCTGGGGGGAGAATTTGAAGGGGGTAGGTGAGATTGTTCAGGCAGTGTCGGATGGGCGTCCAAGGCCCCTCCCACTCCCCATTGCCATGCCCTCTCCAAGGTGCCATCCCCTCAGTCCCCCCTACATTTAAACTGTGGAAATTATTTCAAAGGTATCAGGTTTTTAGTGTGCATGTAAAATAAGAAAAAATATCATACACCTCCCACGGAGCTTTCTAACCCATTTTATTCTGAGTACTGCAACAAACTGAGAGGCAACACCATAGTTAAATATTCTGCCTGGGGAATGTTGTACCGAAGTGCTTAAACAGCCGGTTCCACAAATGTGCTTTGAAGTGCTACTGATGCCTGTATTTTGATGGGGTGTAGTCCACATTTCTATTTACAGCAATAAGTATTTAAAAAAATAAATGCAAAACTCAATTTTCTAATTGTCTGAGCAAGAGAATATCAATATTGCTGGTAAACAGAGCTAGTAAAAGAAGCAGAACAACATTGTACACATGAGCAAAATGATGTTAACCCCTTCCGTGCGGCCGCGATTCCCCCGTGTGCAGCCGCGGAACGAACAGGGCGGGGCCGTGACGAACCCCAGCCGTCATCAGCACACGAGCACCGTGGAGCGTGACGGCTGGGGTTCGTCACCAGCATGGAAGGGGTTAAACCACAGGCTCATGCAAAATACTCATCATTTTGGTAATTTATGGAAAACTTCAGCGCTGCGAAGTGGAGTGGAAGAACAAGCACTAAAACACAAGCGCGGCCCCGCGGCGGAGCGAGGCGCGCGCGCTTGAGAGAGCAGTCTGCTTTTTTTCGAAGCACACACTTGTGCTTGTGGCATGCCTCTGCGCGCTCCTGCAAGGTGTATGCCGCCACAAGCACGAGTATGTGCTTCGAAAAAAAGCTGAACGACGGCTAAAGGTCTCCAATGCAGCGCATGCGCGCTGCGTAGGCGAGACCTAAAAAGCATACTAAAAGAGCTGCCAGGTCTGACACTGACAAAGTACAGTCTCAGCATAGTAAAGATATGTACATTATCACACTCCTGGCAGTGTTCCGGGTGGTCCAAAAAACTGAGGAAGAGAGCAACACATCCTCAGCAACCCTGGTAAAGGTGACGCCAGAATCCCCTGACAGGGACAGTTGTTGAAGAAAGAAAATGATGCCTAGTTGAAGTGTTTTCCATTACAAACACAATGAGGCCAATTCTCAAAGGCATTTATTATGAGCACTTGAAGTAGTATACAGAATATTCAAACTAACCCTGGGCAGAGTTCGCGGAGTTGCACTACGCGAAGCTATGCGAAGCAATGCGAAGTGCAAAAAAACTCTGCCGCACTACGCGGAGCTCCGCGAGTGGCCGAGTATGGTAGAAAAATGAGGTTCGCAGTGATTGCACAGTGCTGGATGCTTGTCCGCACTGTGCAATCAATGCAAACAGCACCATGCACAGCGCAAGCTTACCTTTTCTGCCGCTCAAATAGATTTTTACTCGAGCTGCAGCTTTCTCAACATGAACGGGCAGTTTCTCAACGCGAGCGGTCCGAGCATGTGCGACCACTCGCAATGAGAAACCTGACCCCCCACCCCCTGCATTGAGAAATCTCGTCGGGAGGTTTATTTTCCACGCTTGCGCTCGCCAACTTGACGCTGATGAACGCGATCGAGGAAAAAAACTCTCCACGCTCCGCATAACGCGGAATGCGGGAAACTCCGCAGACTCCACGAGCGGAGCAGAGTTCACCACCAAGGGTAATTCAAACACAATGCACATAGAAAGCACTGTGATATCTTTACTATTATCGAACTGGACATTGCATGGCTGATCCGCAAAGGCATTTAAGAGCATGTGATTTGGTACCACAGGAGTGCAACTTCGCATACTCATCAATGGCCTGGTGAATAAGCCCCATACTGTATAGCTCCTGGGAGGTCACAACTCACAGCACTCAGTTTGAGGCCTTATGCAAACCTGGTGCTAAATGAATACCCTCCAACAGAAAAAAGTCAAGCCAGACCATGTTAATATCTGCCAAGACCTTTAACATATGTTGACACCATCTAAAACACATAGGGGACTTGCAGGCGTCCCGCACTGTGTCTGCCTCTGATGGTAGTCATGTACTGTAAGGCTGTACTGCTGTCCACCTTGATTCAGGAGACCAACCATGTTAAGACAGATGGCCTGACAATAAGCTTTTACAGTCCTACTCACATCTGAGAGGTTTAGTTTCTTGCCACCTGAGACAGAATGATCCCTCAGCAAAGAAGGCAACATGATATCCTGATGTTGATGGCAATCAGGTGGCATCTTTCATCTAGATAACAAAAAAAGAATGCAGGGCCATTCCCTATAGAAGAAATATTACATAGTGCTTCCTACAGACAAGATCCAATATTTCTCCAAAGTGCTTGGAAGGTGTTATGGCCGCTAAGTATAATTGTTTGTTGTTAGGGTAGAAATGTCCCCTGCATGGTGTACAGTTATGTCCCATGGCTTACTTGCCCGGGAGGCAGTATCTAATAGCCAAGTTTTTTTTATTTTTGGCCCTGGCCTCTGGCTAATTCCGCCTATGCTCAAATACCTATTCCTGCCTTGTGGTGAGCTTCAATTCCTGGATTTGTCCTGGGCCTGAAGGGGCGTACTAACATTCCCTCAGTAGTGGTAAATACCAACTGACCATTTCACAGGTTCATGCATGTGGCAGGGTGGTGGCAGCATACCATTTTTGAGAGATTTAGTGTGACTTGAGTCACAGGAGCCGGAGCCTACTGGTCCACTTGTGTCAATTCCTGATAGCAATGAATTCAAACTCTTAGTCCAAGATCCCAAGTGCGTGGATATATGTATGTAGGGTGTGATGAGCGAGCTACACACTGCAAGTTGGTATTAGTGAACCAGAGTAGCACAGGCCTGCGGGTTCCATTTTCCATATCCTGTCCTGTCCCTGTGTACAAGATGGAGGTGAGGTTACTTTCCTAGACAGTGGAAGTGTACTGCGGACATTCTTGAGACTTGAGAGAGGGAACTAAGGCAACAAAGTAGGGGACGAGGCGCTAGGCTCAACTTTAGACATTCAATTAGATCCTCTCATTCAGAGGGCTGGTGATTAATCTTTCTGAAGGCTGCCATTTTGTGGATGCTGGGAGTTAAGGGTGGAATGCAGTTCTTTATATCAGGGTATGAAGCCTCTATTGAGGAGGGTCACCCTTTTGTGTTTTTCCTGATCACTGTCAGATGTGGTTGTAATAGTCAATTGAAGGCTTCAAACAACTCTTTGTGCCTTAGTTGTAGGTGCTCCAACTTACAACCTTCCTTTGGCGAGCATCACTCAAAGCAAAGGTTAAGTCTGATACCATGACCCGGAAACCGTGACCTGGAAGCTGTTCGTACTGAAGCAGGGAGGCCGCTTGTGATTTTATCGATTTTAAATTACCAGTATCGCCAATGTTGAAAATGCTGATACCTCCGAAAACAGAACTAATACACTCAGTGAACAACTGGAAGCAGTTTGTTTTAATTCATCCCAGAGACCTTTATTCCTAAGAAATATCTCTGGCTTGAAACTTGATGGTGGCTCCAGTTGAATAATCAGTAAAGTTTCCGTACCTATTTTAAGGTCCTTACTTGGCTTGGATGAGGTTTCCCTCGCAGCTTTAAGAAAATGTTTCTTTTAAACCTTTAGAACACATTACCCCTAAAGCTTCCATGAAGAATACTAGATTAGAAAACTTGTCCTGAAGAAGGTGAAGAAATCAGTTGTCACCGAAATGCTGCGTTGACTCTTTTACTTAAGTTTTCTACATTCCATTTGTGTTTTTTAATCCTAAGGAGGAACATTTTGTACTTGATTGTATATTTCTCTATAAGAAGATGTTTTTAATTGTGTCAAAACTTGAATTTTAATGTATTATGTAATAAATTGTTCACTTATACACTGATTACCTCTTTATTTTTAATTTTTGTCTACATGCCCTTAATTCACATTGTGTGTAATCAACCTGAGAATAGTGTCTGTTTATTTATGTTTACTTGTGAGTGGTAATAGCACATGATCCATACAGTGACACTTTCCTGATTACGTAGTACTCTTGTCTGAAACTAAGGTTCGGACAACAGGGACTTCTTTAGTATTCCTAAGTCTGGAAGACAACCTGAGAAGGACACATGAAAGGAGAACTGTCTCAAATCGGTCATCAAAGTGAAGGCTGAGAACACATCTCGTCGCTGCAGAAGCGTCTGTGGCAAGAAGAATACTGCCACAAGATCTGTGATGCCTGGGCACACTACCCCAATGCATAGGCTGGAGACTATAGACAAAAGGGCACATGGAGATTTGCATCCTCAGTTCCCGAATATATGACGTTATCCCGCAGGATAAAATCCCGCATACCATTAGTCTGCATTTTTGATAACGCAAAACCAATACAACGAAATACCATTATCCCGCAAACATTTACTCCCCATATGCCTTTACCACGCATGCCATCACAACGCAAAGGCATGCGTGGTGAAGACATATACTTTGTAAAAGTACATTATTTTTATATATATATATATTTTTCCTTCTGTCCTGAAAAGCAAAAGGCAGTAATGTGTGGCAGCGCAACGTAAAGGATTTCATTTCCAAAAATAATTTGCTCAACATTGAATTATACTGTCCCAGACAACAACCATCAGACGCAGGCATGTTTTGTGAATCGACCAGACACGAAGATGCCCAAGGCATGTTTAAAAAATCGAATGCGGACGAAGTTCAAGCTAGTGCACCAGATCCTAAACCACCTAAGACTAAATTTAATGAAACCATGTTAAAATTGGAGCGTTTATATGAACGCGAAGTCAGAAAATGGTGGGAGGCAACCAGTCTGCAGGGGTACATTGAGGTGGACAGAGTCCCAAGAGGATTAAGGGTGTATACTGTCCCCTCATACGAGAGCCCTGACCCCCAACTACTTACCGACTGGGCAGAACATACGGCCCATTACTGTAAAGGGACATTAGGATTACTGGTCAAATACGCATGGTGCGACCGCGACAAAACATTAGCGGAAATCAAACTGCTAGAAGAAGAACTACGTAAGGAGGAAGATGATAAGAAAATAACTGAAGCGATGGATAAAATGAAACCTAGATTATTGAAATATGAGCAGAAAATCAAAACCCGTAAACAGGAGAAATTTCAACGGGATGAACGAGATTATTCCCAGGGCAGAGTACTAACCTATGCAAAAAAAATTGATGTGTCTCGAAAAGAACTGAGTTCTAAAAAAACAGTACCGGTCCAAATAGTAGAGACATCGGAATCAGATCTGACAGGTAATGAATCCAGCGATGATCAGACAGCACAGCCCGCAAGTGGTTCTAATAAACAGACCCCTTTTCAGACAGAGTTCCAAGTTATCAAACACTGTTGGCTACGGGGGGGGAAGAACAAGCCCCCAGAAGCAAACGCAAGTGCCAGCGTAGGAGGACAAGAAGATCCGACAGCGGCAGGAAAACAAAAAAAAGCAACTTGGACCAACCGCAGACGGAACAACAGAAGATAATAGAAATGTCCAATTTAACAGTGGTAAACTTGACAACTAGACCACTTACCGATGCGGAACACAACGTTTTGAGCCTAGGTTTAACATTCTGCCCTGACTCACGTCTTGAATATACACAGACTAGAATCGATCTCTTCAGCTTCGTGAGAAAGCTAAAACTTCATAAATATTTCAAGACTAGGACCCATTTGAAATCAACAAAGAGGCCAGAAGCAAGACTCACGGCAACTGATAGTCTTGCAGTGAACGATCTTCAAGGTATAGAAGCACTTGAGGATTTAAGGAAAGTCCATATAAACCATGCTCTAAGTTTAACCCACAAATGCCGTATGATGCCCTGGACATCTTTTCAGAAGCAATGACAAAGGATCTTCAAAAATTCCGAAAAAAACAAAATACTGGAAAATATGGTTCCAATCTATCCCAGGAAGAGAAGAATGCACTAAACACTCTAGCCAACGATAAATCCATTATTGTAAAGCCCTCGGACAAGGGGGGCAATGTGGTGGTACAAACTAGAGAACAATATCACTGTGAGGCAATGAGACAATTACTGGATGTGAGATGTTATCAAGAAACCACTTTTAAGATTTATCAACAAAGTATCCAGGCATATGACGAACTTATAAATAAGTAGCACAAAATAGGAATGCTTGGAAATGAAGAACACCTTTATCTACGAAGCTCTAATCCAATTTGCCCCACGTTCTACCACATCCCTAAACTACATAAGGACAATCTGCACCCCCCCGGAGGACCTATCGTTTCGTCAGTCCAAGGACTAACGGAACATGTCTCAAGGTTTCTTGACTTTTTTCTGGCAATACTGATAATTCAACTATCTTCCGACATCAAGGACACCAAGGATTTTTTAACTAAAATCCAAGATGTACAATGGCAATCTGACTACTTACTTATCGTACTGGACATAACAAGTCTCTAAACTTGTATCGAACATTCAAAGGGAATAGAAGCAGTAACGATGTATCTGCAAAAAAGACAGCTCAGATACGCACAGCATAATTGTATGTTAATTGAGTTTCTGCATTTTTGTTTACATAACAACATTTTCCTTTTTGAAGATACCTATTTTAAACAAGTGTCTGGTACTGCGATGGGCACCTGCTTCGCTCCCAGCTACGCGAACTTGTTCATAGGCTGGTGGGAGGAGCAGGTGTCCAGAACCTACAGGGACGAACTGTCCATTGGCTCGGTGATAAAATGGCATCGATATATCGATGATTTATTTATCATTTGGCATGGGACAGAGGAGACTGCACGTCACTATATCGCATATCTGAATGAAAATAATCACAAACTGCATTTCACGGGAACAATTAGTCCGACTACTGTGGATTACTTGGACCTGAGAATTCAAGTTGTTGGGGGTAAGATCGAAACATCATTATATCGGAAGGCCACTGCTGGCAATTCGACACTATATGCAACCAGCAGTCACCCCCCCAAACTAGTGCAGAGTATCCCCTATGGGGAACTGCTTAGACTCAGGAGGAACTGTACAAGCGATGGTGATTTTGAAAATGCGGCCACCGAAAGTGTAACCAGATTCATTGTAAGAGATTACAACCCCATCACTCTGAATAAAACGCTTTGCAAAGTAAGAGCCATGACCAGAGATAGTTTGTTTGAACAAAGCAGAGGCAAAAAAACTGATGGAGGGAAATTTCGATTAATTACCCCATATTCAGCGGAAGCTAACCACCTCAAACAAATGCTGAAGAAAAATTGGCATATTCTAAAAGCAGACACTGTTATAGGTGAAGATATCCCTGCCTATCCTCTGGTCACATTCAAAAAAGCCAGATCCATCCGTGACCATCTGGTACGGAGCCACTTAGAAAAGATACCGCCAAAAAGTAACACCCTGAGAAGTATGAAAGGTTTTTTCCCCTGCCATAAGTGTAAAGCGTGTTGCAACAGCAAAAGGACGCTCACTTATACCATCCAAGATACTGGTATGGTCAGGAAAATCAGCAAGTTCATCACTTGCAGTACACCTTATGTGGTGTACTGTCTTGCCTGCCCATGCGGGCTGAAATACATAGGCAGCACAGTGCACCCATTCAAATTTTTTTAGAGCACATGAGGGCGATTGATAAGGTGGATTAAGCCTATCCGGTCGCTAGACATTTTGCGGAAAACCACCAAAGCGACCGGAACCAATTACTGTGCTACGGATTAGATTCAGTTCCTGACAATATCAGAGGAGGGGATAGACTGAAGAAACTTCGCAGACTTGAATCAAGGTACATAATAGACCTTCATACTAAAACATCTTGGGGTATGAATAGTGGTGAGGATCTGATGGTTCATATCGGTATATAAATGAATGTTAATAACAACTGATAGAATTGCAAAGGTATAACTGATACCTCGGAATATATACATATGTATATATGTATATAATTGTATATGTGTATATAGAAATGAGACTTCAGAATCATTTTGGGTGAGTTACCTCTGTTATTATCTGTTTTATCCTTGGGCTTTGATTGATTTATGACTCCTTGAAAGATGAAATTTGATTTGAATTTGAATTTGGAGTCATTAGATATACCCTAATACACCTTAATATGTCCGCTAATCGAGAAACATGACTTTGATTAATGAAATGAGAAATGAATGAAGAGAAAAAGAAAAACATGACATTTTGAAAAGATGAAATAATGCAGTTTGAAATAGATACATGTTTATATAAAAAGAAGTATATGAATGAACAAAATGTATATAAATTATGGAACTGCTTTTTGGTTGATTTACCTTGATGAACAGACTCGAATAACATCTTAGGAAGGATAATAGCCGATCCACGACTTAATTGTGTTCTAACCAACAAGTATATACGAAAAAGTGTATATATGAGAGGGTCCTCAATTGTACATACTGTAAGTTCTAATGTACTTGGTTTAAATGAGTGGTTTACATGGTTAATTATATCATACATGTAGAAAGATGTATATATCAATATGATTTACACACCACTCTAAGATGGCGTTGATAAATGTCAAACTGCCAATAGTCCTTCCTTGATTGTGGGGAATTAGTTTAAGAACATGCCGATGTCCGGTGGCCACCGACATCGAAAAAGGCTGTTTGCCGAAACGCGAAGGCGTCTGTCTTGTCTGTTGAAGATTAAAGCAACTTTTTGGAAATTGAAAATCCTGTGAGTGCGGGTATTCTTTACAGCGTAAAACGTGGAGGTTTCGAGCAGAATATATATATAATTATATATATATATACATATATATATATATATATATATATATATATACATACATACAAATATATTTTACTAAATTTAAAAATAACCTTTTTTTTCATTTTAATTGAATTATTTATCATTATATTTGTTTATAAATGTATATTTAATATTTATATATATATATATATATATATATATATATATATATTTTTTTTTTATTACCCTATAGACCCTAAAAAACAACAACCCTGGTCCCTTAAAATACACCTGCACCCCAAAATCATAACCCTTACTCCTTATAATACCCCAGCACCCTTAAACAATAACCCATCCTGACCCTAAAAATACCCCTGTACCCCAAACCTACCCCTGAACCCTAAAAATACCCCTGTACCCCAAAACCCAAACCTACCCCTGAACCCTAAAATACCCCTGTACCCCAAAAAACCCAAACCTATCCCTGAACCCTAAAAATACCCATGTACCCCAAAACCAAAAACTGTCCCTGAACCCTAAAAATACCCCTGTACCCCAAAACCCAAACCTATCCCTGAACCCTAAAAATACCCCTGTACCCCAAAACCCAAACCTATCCCTGAACCCTAAAAATACCCCTGTACCCCAAAACCCAAACCTACCCCTGAACCCTAAAATACCCCTGTACCCCAAAACCCAAACATATCCCCGAACCCTAAAAATACCCCTGTACCCCAAACCTAGCCCTGAACCCTAAAAATACCCCTCTACCCCAAAACCCAAACCTATCTCTGAACCCTAAAAATACCCCTGTACCCCAAAAATACCCCGGTACTCCTAAAACATATACCCCAACACCCCCAAACACACCCTTAAAATACTCTTGAACCCTTAAAACATACCCCAACACCCCCAAACTAAAACCATATACTTACCTTACACTTCAATATTAAAAACATATGCTTTTACCATTCATGCTTTTACAACGAATTTCGTAAAAGCATATAATATATAATGGCATGCATTTTTAAAATTTTGCGGACTGATGGTACTTTCGTTATAATGGTATGCGGACTAAAGGTATGCGGAATGAAAGTTGCGGTATGAAGGTGTTGAACCTCAGTTCCCATCTTCACCTGCTCTTCAAAGTGGGGCCCAAACACATCTATCTGGGTAAATGGAGCTTCAGCAGCCTGGCCTGCTGCAAAGCATAACCCTTCCATGAACAAACCCTAAGCTGTCTCCTTGATTCTGCCACTTCAGCAGACGTACAGAGGTATGTGCAATAGTCTTGGCCAGCCATAATCAGCCAGGATCAATCCCTTTATCAAGGGCAATAACAAGAGAGTGGAAGTCTCATAGCTCAGATTGTGAGGTGTAATAAGCATTTGCTTGGAATCTTACGGCAAAACATGGTGCCTCATTTACTCACTTCAGGGCATTACAGCAGTAAGCAAATGCCGTTCCTCAAGAGCCAG
The DNA here is from genome assembly GCF_964261635.1 of Lissotriton helveticus. Taxonomy (NCBI): domain Eukaryota; kingdom Metazoa; phylum Chordata; class Amphibia; order Caudata; family Salamandridae; genus Lissotriton; species Lissotriton helveticus. The sequence goes on along the minus strand of NC_136067.1, from coordinate 1,935,113,912 downwards.
GTTGCCCCGTGGGTACTTGACTAGCTTTGAATACCTCCTTACCAATGTATTTTCCAGAAGTTTTAAAGTCACGCATTTCCTCCTGGTCACCTCCTGGGGGGGGAGGCGGGGGGCGCAAGGAGCTCTGTTGGACTTGGCCCTTTCTGCAGGATCATCCCCAGACTTTTTTCTTTCCACTTCCGTTTTGGCAGATTTCGTTTTTGCTGACCATAGGACTTTGTGCAATTTACCACTGCTAATCTGTGCTTAAGCCCTTGTACTCTCGCTTCCAAACATGATAAAATTGGCTTATACCCAATTGGCATATTTAATGTAACTATAAGTCCCTGTTAAAGTGAAGGTACATGGACCGAGCACTTGTCAATTGAATGCTATTAGTGGCCCAGCAGCACCGATTGTGCCACTCACTTAAGTAGCCCTTTCAAACAAGTCTCAGGCCTGCCATTGCAGGGCCCGTGAGAGCAGTTTTAAAAACTGTCAATTCGACCTGGCAAAATAAACCTGTTAGACCTGCCATCTGTGGGGTGGTCTTCCGCTAACCTTTTTCTGCTTACTTTCACCTTTTGCTGCATTTTTTGTTAGCCATAGAACTCTGATCACTCTACCAATGCTAACCAGTGCTAAAGTGCATGTGCTTCTCCCCTAAACATGGTGACATTGGTATACACCTTATTGGCATATTTAGTTTACTTATAAGTCCCTTGTAAAGTGGTATACCATATACTTATGGCCAGGACTATAAATGCTACTAGTGGACCTGCAGCACAGGAAGGGGGAGTGGTAGCTAAATCTGAATAGGCTGTGCCCTGTGTCCCATATAAGGGGTGGATTACCCCCCACAGATAGCCTGGCAGACAGGGCAGGGATGAAAGGGGACCAGTGCACTTGAAGGAGCTGTTTTGAAGTCACTTCCACTTCCACTTCCACTTCAAAGGCACATTTGGGTATTACTGGGGCTCTGACCCTACCAAGAGAGTACGCTACTGGACCTAGGAAGAACTCTGCTGGAATAGAGTCTTCTATGCTGTAAGGATTGCCACTATGCCTGGACTAACTTCTGAGGAACTGCTTCTCTTCTATGCTGAGCTGCCCTGCTGATCTCTTCACTGCTGAGGACAAATACTGGACCCATATCACTTGAACCCAGAGTGATTCCAAGTGCTTGCTGGTGTGCTTCCTGGTTTCTGAAGTCTCAGGGACACAACATACTTCCTGCAATCCTGCTGGTGCTGCTGGACTCTGCCATCTCTGAGTCCTACCCTTGGTTTAGGTGCCCCCTCCAATCCTGGGCCTCAGAAGTTGATTCTGCAGCTGTTTTGCCACAAAACAGACACATTGTCACCACTGCGTTGGTCAGAACATTTGCATCGTGCTTCAACGCTGATGCAGAGACTGCGTGGAAAAGATCAACTCATCATGCCATCAGAGTCGATGCTTAGCTCCATCAAAGGTAGTTTTTCAGCGGGACCTGCGTGAGTCTCGTAGGCCTCTCCATCACAGTCAGCCTGAACTCAAGTAACCTTTAAGCGGTATTGACTTCTAAGAAATGTTTTTTTGCATTTATTCTATAAATGTCACAATTTCTACTGATTGAATTTTTGTCATTTTGGTCTTGTTTTACTCAGATAAATATTCTTTATCGTTCAACACCTATGTGGAGTCTTTCTGTGGTGTTTTCATTGTGTTACTGTGTGTGTGTGTGCATGTGTTGGACAAATACTTTAGACATTGCCTCTTAGGTTCAGCCGGTATGCTATGTGCCAAGCTACAAGTAGGTGAGCACAGGTTAATTTAAAGTGTGAATCTAGCTTTTCCTGACTAGGATTGTGGTCCCTACTTAGACAGGACGCAAATCTCTGCCAACTAGAGACCCAGTTTCTACAAAACCTTTTGCAAGACCAAACATTCCATTCTAATACAAATAAGTAATTCCCAAAGTAGGCCCTAGACATCCCAGTGGGTAGGGAGAAGTGTTTTTAAAAAGTAGGATATGTACTTTAAGTGTTACATGTCCTTTGTAGTGAAAAACTCTCTTATGGTGAAGTCGGATTTTAAATTACAATATTGAAAGTGCCACTTTTAGAAAGTTGGCATTTTCCTGCCTTAGCCATTTAGTTCCTGCAGCCTGCTTCTGTGTCACATGACTGGGTGTAGTTGGGAGTTGGTCTACGTGTATTACTCGTAGAGAACAAAACACAACAGAGAGTTTAGGTATGACTGGCTTGGCCATCACGTGCAGGATGGGAGGGTGGAGCTGGGCACAGCCCCACTTACACCTGTGTCCTGTCTTCACACAAAGGATTGCAAATCCCCGGTAGTTAGTCTGGAGTCAGGGCTTTGGAGGCAGGAATCCTGTACCCTTCAAAGGAAAACCTCTAGAAGATTCTCCCACTTCAAAGGAGGCACCAGGTATAAATATTGAACCTCAGACACTAACTCTTCAGTACACTTCTGGACCTGTGGACTAGAGGAAGAAGTACTGCTGTGCTGCTGAAAGGACTGCCACTCTGCTGGACTGCTGCCCAGCTGGACTACTGCCTTGCTGGATCACTGCCCTCCTGCCTGAGTCAGAGGGATTTGCATGTGCACTTGAACCCAGGACCCCCAGACTGACTCCAAGGGCTAGTCTCCTGGCCTCCTGTTCTGAGCAACAGGGATATAACAGCCTACCAACCATCTGAACCAGCACCCACATCCAGCAGGAGCAAGCCCCTGACTGCCAGTTGGTGCCCCTCAGGTCCTGGACCCTTGATGCGGCCTCAGAGAGGTTGATGTGAAGTTTTTGATCTCTTTAGTACCACCACAAGGCCATCTAGCACTGAAACCTTGTCACTCACACAGCCTGTCAATGCAAAGTTCCATTTGCGCGACTCTTCGCGCTACAGCATCGACTACTCTCAGGGAGTGCCACCACAAAGCTCCGGCTCGACCACTCGAAACACAAATGGGATCTTCGTTCTACAGCAATGTCCATCCATGACACCAGGCCTGCTCTTTGCGATACATCAATGACTGTCTGCGCCGCTTCCCTGCTCCTCGTGACCCCCTCCACAACGAACGTGGCGCTTTGCGCTGGACTGAGAAGGTAACTTTTCAGTAGGACTAACCTGGCCCCTGTATCTGACCCAACTACCCCTCCAGTTACCTCCAGTAAGTCCCACACAGCAGGAATGCTGCGAGGCTGTCCGATGCCATGCCCCCTTTCTCCACCACTCTGCAAACAGGACTCCTGGTGCACTACTAGTAGGGGGATAAAGTTCCATTGGCTCTTGAGGGTCCTTGGGGTCTATAGAACCCTCCAGTTACCTCCAGTAAGTCCAACAGAGCAGGATTGCTGAGAGGCTGTACGAGGCCATGCCCCCTTTCTCCACCACTCTGCAAACAGGACTCCTGGTGCACTACTAGTAGGGGGATAAAGTTCCATTGGCTCTTGAGGGTCCTTGGGGACTAAATACCCCTCCAGTAAGACCCATCCAGCTGGATAGCTGAGAGTTCGTCAGAGGCTACGCCCCCTTTCTCCACCACTCTGCAAATGCACCTCCTGGTGCACTACTGGTTGGGGAAGAAGTCCACTGTAGTACTGAGGCCCTCAGGAGTAAAGTGGAATTCATTCCCTAACTAGCAGCATGCCAGAAGGCACATTTGCAGAGCGGTGGGGAAAGGGGGCGTGGCCTCCAACTCCTCTTAGCGAGCCCACCGTCTTGGATTAACTGGATGTAACAGAAGGGGTTACTGAACGCCAAGGGCCCTCAGCATCCAAAGGGACCTCATCCCCCAACCACCACTGTGCCACGAGGCGCGTTTGCAGAGTAATGGCGAAGAAAGCATGGCCTCCGGCAACTTGCCGGAGGGTGTTTAATTGTTTATTTTTTTTAAGGGAAGGGGCCTGCGTGCCCCCCCCACCCCTCCGGGCTGATTTCGGGCCCAGAGACCCAATCCTCCGGGGCCCAGCCTTTTCTTGTTTTTTTTTATATAACTTATAGGGAGGGGGACTGCCTGGCCCCCTCTTGAGCCTATTTCGGCCACGATGACCCCATCTCCTGGGGCCTGGAAACTTCTTCATTTAATTTTTTTAAAACAGGGGAGGGGGGCCGCCTGGCCCACCTTCCCGGGCTGATTTTGGCCCCCAGGACCCCATCCCCTAGGGCCTGGCCACTTGTTTATTTCTTTTTTATAGTAAAAGAGGAAAGGGGGCCATGTGGCCTCTCTCCCAGGGCTGATTTTGGCCCCAGTGAACCCATCCCCTGGGGTCTTCCCATTTAAAGTGGGTGCCTTCAGGGCATCCACTCACCACTGGGACTATGGGGGTAGTCTGAAGGCCCCCACGGTCCCTGCCGGCTCCCCGCCTCCTGCAAAAGCCAGCATTGCTTTTACACATAAGGAGCTGCTAACATGCATCTTTAAGCAGTCTCTAAATTTCAGATGACTACTTTCCCGGTGAAAGGAAGACGAAAATGAGTTTTGGGCTCGTCCAAGACATACACTTTTTAAGGAAAAAAATATGTTTGGGTCCTTTCACAATTCAGGTTTGTGCTAAAAAACACTTTATATATTTCTGCTTTATAATGTTTACCATATCTTGAGTTTGTGGTATGCTCACCAACCATGTAGATTTACAAAAAATATAAGTAACTGAAAAATGGACAGTTTAGTTACGAAAAATCATGTCTGCTTTATTGCTCTTCATGGCTTTGTACATTTGTAATCATTTTAATCATGTGACAACAGCTTTGGAGTGCTCTGTCTGTAAGCCCCTTGATTTGTGATACAAGTTGTGAATGTCCTTTGCTTTGTTTGCTCCATCGCCCAAGGATACCTTGCTTTTAGATGCACATTTCAACTAAACGGAATTGCTGCCCCCCAGCGCCTTGAGCCCTCACAAGTGAGTAGTGCGCTTATAAATCCCCGGATTGATTGATTGATTTTAGTCACTGACAAATGAAAAGTGTTGAGAAATGAAACGAGTCTTTGATTTTAAGCACCATCTGAAATCTGAAGTAATATTTAATGTTCCGATAGATCTCTTTAATGTGACACCCTTGTATCGTTTCTTGGTAGCAACCCCCCTGTTTTTACAGCCGCAAAGCTAATTGTAATATCTCAAGAAAAAAAAGATACACACAGATAAAAGCAAAAAAAGAGCCCACTCGAACATCAGTACCTGTTCATTGGGACAAAATGAAATGTTCACTATTATGTATTTATGCCAACGCCGGATAAATAATGCAAAGGCCCCTTAAGTACTGTGGGTGCCTGACATGTCTGGTTTCTTTTTTTACCTGCCCTCCTGGAATTATTAATAGAACGTCTACTCTCATCGTCTTGTACATTCGTAGCACTGCTGCGGTCAATGTACTCATTTTGGGCCAGATGTAGGTAAATCTAATTTACCGATTCTAAAATACCGAGTCATACCGAATCGGTATTTCAGAATCGGAAAATGAGATGTAGATAAAAAATCGGTATCTGAAATCGGTATTTACAGAATCGGTTCATACCGACTCGGTAAAATCCGATTCGGTAAAACCCATACATAACCCATACATACCAACGGGCCCATGGCCCATAGGAATGAATGGGTAGTACCGAATCGGAATATACCGAATCGGAAAATACCGAATCGGTAAATACCGAATCGGTAAAATCCGAATCGGGAATTTGAAACTGACAAACATGTGAGCCTCTGAACCAATCAGGAACTCCAACCACACCCAATTCCAAAGGCACTGGGGAATCAACCAATCAGAATCAAGCACCCCTCCCCAGTACCTGGGACTGGCCACGCCCATGCAGGTGCAGAAACCAACAGTCAGCAGAGCAGGAGGACAGAGTGAGGAGCAGGCTTCCCTGAGCTAACCAACACAGCACCATGGAGAGTCAGGATGCACAGAGGGATGCTGCAGAGCGCAAAAGGAACCTGAAGTTCAGCCATGAAGAACTGCAGGTGCTTGTTGCAGAGGTTGCAAGAAATTACAGCAAGATATTTGGGAAGCAATCACTGCATGTAGCTGAGTCCATCAAGCGCAGCACCTGGATGGAAATACAAGGCAAGGTAAATGCCATTGGTGTCACCCACCGTGAACTGGAAGATCTTAAAAAACGGTGGTATGACATCCGCATCATCACTAAGAAGAAACTAGCTGCCCACCGCAAGGAATGTGCTTTAACAGGGGGAGGAAGAAACCGAGCCCCACGACTCACCGACATAGAGGAGCTGGTGGAATCCACCCTTGAGCCTGAATGCATCCACGGCATCGGGGACGCTGACAGCTCTGCAAGAACTGCAAAGAAACAAGGTAAGATGCAAGTACATTGTCAATTACATATTTAACTATTCCCCCTCACACTCTCTGTGTGCCCACATCATACTCCTGAACAGGTTTTACAAATGTTCTGCAATGCATCATGGGAAATGTAGTAATGGGTAGACACCTCTAAGCAGTCTGCATGCCATGCAGCAAGGGAAGCAACAGACAACTAGCATAGGCAAATTGAGAGACAGGCAAAAGTGCAATAGTAGTGTGTTTAATCATGAGACACAGGTGAACCACTCCACTGACACAATGTCCATGTCTGTCCACAGGAGAGTCAATGCGCAGCACAGCAGAGGATAGAGAGAAGAGGAGGGAAGGAGCTGGACCAAGCACATCACACGGAGGGAAGGACCAGGAGCAGGCAGCCAAGTCACCTGAGGAGCCAACAGCACCACAGTCACAGTCCCCTCTGTTATTTGGGAGTCAGGAGACAGGAGCGGCTGCACAGTCCCCCACCCCCACAACACCATCCTCAGTGCTGGGAAGGGCAAGGCGCTTTGATGTGCCCCTCGCCGAATACTGGAAACATCTGAGGAGGAGGAGGAGGAGGGTGACACACAGGAAACAGCCAACACTGAGCAGCTGCCCACTCCCAGAGTTTTGCGGGCCAGTGTCTGAGGACGAAGGCCACGGGAGGCAGATGATGTGCGTCAGGATCAGGGGGTCTTCTGCGGACTGGAGGCCACCATGGTCAAAGTACAGCGCCTGCAGGCGAAAGCAATGATGGGGGTTCAGAGGCAGGCACGCACAACAAACAACAAGCTCGATGCAATAGGCAAGGGCATTGGGGAAATATCTGAGAGCATGCAGTTAATGGCGTCTGGCATTTCCGACATAACACAGTGCATGACTGTCCTGAGTGACAAGTTGGACAGGGACCATTTGGAGAGACGCAAGGCTCATGTTGATGTGCGGCAGCAGACAAAAGCCCTCAACAGGTTTGCTACTGCTACCACCGTGCTGTGCAGACGGTCAGTGGCGATGCAGGATGCCATTGTGCAGTGCTGCACCAATTTATCAGTAGGAATGGCCAGAATGACCTCTGCAATGGAGCTCATGCTCGCACAACAGACTGGCACTGGAGGCGACACTTGTGTGTTGGAAAGTGAGGGGTCCACCAGCAGGAGTGGCGCAAGCACTCCTGTACAAGACTTACGTAGGAGCGGCAGGCGTCGGGCAGGTGAGACAGGCCACACCGAGAACATTGACACACAGCCACAGCAGTCCCGCCCTGTGGTCCGTGTCCACAAACATTGACTTTGCCCTCCACCCAAGGAAGAGGTCACGGTGGTGTTAACCGTGACAACACAGTCATGGACAGTTTAATATTGTGTGACCAATGTGTGCTATCAATGCAGTAGCGTAGTGAATATTAAACTACGTACGCCATTAACTTTGCCTGTCTGTGTCTCATTACTCACTCAGAAATATTGCTGTGTGACCTCTTCCCGTCTCAGTCTCCCATCTGTAGCTGCTGCTGCTACTGTACCATGGGGCTCTGCCGCTTCTGTGTCATCATCAATGTCCTCATGATGTGTGATCTCCACCTCTGTGCCTTCCTTGGTGGCGAGATTATGTAACATTGCACAGGTCGCTATGATTTTGCAGCAGATGATTGGGGTGTACTGCTGTGCCCCTCCACTCTTGTGGAGGCAGCGAAACCTGCTCTTAAGGAGTCCAAATGTGCGCTCCACAACGTTGCGTGTAGATCTGTGAGCCACATTGTACCGCCTTTCACTACTGGTGGATGGTTTGAGGTAGGGGGTGAGCACAAAGGACCGCAGGGCATATGCACTGTCGCCTACGGGATTGAAAGAATGACATTAATTGCATGTACATGATACGTAGATCTGCTGTGAGTGTCATGGTGTGTCAATGTGATTTACCTAGCAGGTATCCATTTCCAAATTCTCCGGCAAGTAGGCGTCTGTGTATTCCACTATTCTGGAATATGTACGATTCATGGGTACTTCCGGGGAACTTCGCAACGATGTCGGTGATGAGGTTCCCTGCGTTACATATGACCTGTACGTTGATGGAGTGCGTTGACTTGCGGTTTCTGTATATGTGCTCTGTGGCTGCAGGTGGACAGAGTGGTACGTGGGTGCCATCGATGCAGCCTATCACGTGAGGGAAGTGTGCCAGGTGATAGAAGTCTGTCTTGGTTTTTGCTAGTTCTGCTGGTGTAGCAGGGAATGAAATGTAATGCTCCATCCTCTGCATCATGGCGTCAAGAAACCTCCTGAAGAAGCGGGACAGGCAGCTCTGGGACACACCACCCACTGCAGCTATCACACTCTGGTAGCTCCCAGAGGCCAGCAGGTGTAAGCTACATAGCACCTGGACATGGGGTGGGATGGCGTGGGCCCTGGGTGTTGGGTGCTCCAGGAGTGGGTGTAGGTCCCTGATCAAGTCCTTGATGGTGTCGGGTGTAGCCTGTACCTCTGGAGTATTTCAGGCTCTGTCAGTTGGAACAGTGGTATTCTCTGCCTGTACACTTGTTCCTCCCTTTGCCATTCTCTCTTTTCTGCTGCCTGTAGTCTTTGCCGCCTTGCTATGACGTAAAAAGCCGCCATTATGGTTCCAGAGGTGCATTTTGGGACTCTTTTTATGGCCTTCACCTGGTTACCACCTGCATTCAATCCATGTTAAATACCGACTCATAAATACCTAATTTCCGTGAATTCAGTATTTTTGAGCTTTCCTACACCTCCATGACTTTTTTTACCGTTTCTTATTTACCGAATTGGAAAATAAGGAATCGGTAATTATGTAATCGGTATTTTCCGCCTCGGGATAAATACCGACTCGTATTTACCGAGTCGGATTTTTAACGGCTCATGTTTTCCGATTCGGTAAATAATATGCTCCTACATCTTATTTCATGGTTCCCGGTCGGTAACGGCCGAAATTACCGATTTTCGGCCGTTACCGACCAGTATTAGGCTACCTACATCTGGCCCTATATCTCCTATGGAGAGTACAAGGCTTAGCTGTTATTGCCCACATTCAAACATGTGATCATCAGTTTGCCCAAAATAACTAGAGCAGATACCTTAACCCACCGAGCTGCTTTTCTGCAAGATGACATTATTTTCTTGCCGTGCAGACGCTCTCTGTATTTCTGCAGCACCTTTCAGCCTCGCCATTTTCTGATGAAGTGGAGTAGCAAGAAACAGTACCAGGATCTTTTTGCTACCACCACCAGAGGATCGAACCAACATGTACCACGGAAGAGGACAGAGCCTCTCGCCAGCTTGGAGCCTTATTTATTTTATTTATTTATTTATAAAGTTTTATATAGCGCGAACTTGACCCAAGAGGGTATCAGAGCGCTTTACATTTAGGATCGTTGCAATACAAGTTACATCAGATACAAGAGCATAGTAAGGTACAGTACACTTAAACAATGTTTCAATAATTTGTAGGAGGGAGGGGAGGAAGGAGTAATAGCAGGGAGACGAGGGGGAACAATGCCCAAAGTCCGGCTGGGAAGGTGACGGTCAATGGGGAACACCAGGGCCAATCTCAAGTCAAGCAGCTCCACCGGTCCTCAGCCCTGTTGCTCAGGTCTCAGCATTTAGGAAAAAACAGTTTTTAGTTTATTTGATTTCCGAAGGTTATATAGCGCTATCTAGACCCGGAGGTATCAGAGCACATAACCAGGGGAACGTTGTATTAGAAGGTACATCAAAAGGATTATAAGGCGCTGGCTAGACCCGTAGGGGGGCGAGATAGGGAGAAGGGGAGAAACTGTGCCCAACGCCCGGCTGGGCTGGTGACGGTCAGGGGATGAAAAAAGGCCGATCTCCTCATTAGCAGAACAGAGCAGCTCCGCCGGGCGGCGAACAACATGCTCGGACTCCACTGTCAGGGTAGAGATCATGTGTACTCCGGGCAAGACAAGTAGAGAGGGCCATGTGAGGCTATCTCTGGAAAATAGGTTGCGGTGTTATAGACAAGAAACTGGAAGCCTTGCAAAGTGTGGGTATTAGGGTGGGCATCTTTAAGTAGCCAAATAACTACGATGCAATAGATGAAAAATGCGTAATTTAAAATAAATGTGTTTCTAATTATATTAAAACCCACAAAGCAGAGCACACTACTCTGTGCTGTGTCAACATGCACACGTGCAACTCAATATCGTTCTGCAATCACCAGCAAGGTAGTGCCCAGTCAAACAAGTGACTAGCTGTTCATATTCTGGCAGTGTACACGCGCGTGCATACCTACTGAAGCTCGCAGGTAATTTAAAAACCTGCGCTCTAGGACTGGTCATCCATTTAAACAAGACTTCAACAAGACAGATTCCCCCTTGAAAGCGAGACCAAAACCAAATGACTATCCTACCAAAAAGATGTGTAAATGACAATCGACACTGTAAAGTTGCAGAAAGACTAAAAAAACACAAGAAAAGGAGCAAGGGGGAGATGGGTGGCAGCATCACCATAACTGTGGCATTAGGAGGAGGTGCGAGGAAGGAATGCTATAGTAAAATATAAACAGCAATGGCTCCAAAGCTGAACACAGCCAAATAGTAACAGAACAGGAATCCAAAAAACAAATAGTCCCCCAAAGAACATATGAAGAACCATAGCGTAATGAGACAGTACAAAGTCCCTGCTCTGTGGGAGGAACAGAAGAGAGAAAGGAGGGACAAAGAGGCAGGACTGACCACTAGCAAGCAAGGATTTTAAAAGGACACTGACATAGACAAATAACAAGATTGCCAAGAAAGGGGATGGACTTGATTCATACAGACTGATTACAGCAGGTCTCAAAGCGACCTAAAAAGAACCATCAGATTTGGAAGGGTCCGAAGATAGCTGAGCTTTCCACCATGTCCATATTGACCATGATAGTGCAGAACATGGCCCTTGCAGCATCAACAATCTTGAAAAGAGAGTGACGAAATTCTATCCTACAATCCCTTGCTCCACAGAGGGCGAAAGGACACACAAGTTGGTTGTGGGAGAGTGGCGAGGACAATAGGGGGAGGAGTCACAAAGAGATATTTCGAACTAATAAAGTGCCTGCCTCGAAGGGCGAGTGGCCTTCAGGTTATGACGACGATGGGGAGGGAGAGGAACAAAGCGGTAAGAGAGTACCTTTCGCTTCATAGCGCTGGAAGGACCGCTGTAGATGTAAGAGTTAGCCCTGCGAGTGGTTCCTTTTCGTTGTGTTTAGGATCCATGTATTCTGTTATTGTTTCTCGGATACAGGGCCCACAGAGCAATGTCATTAGCACAATCATGAATTGTTAATGCGCCTGGGTATCTAAAGTGCCAGGTTTAATGGAAGGTGCCAGAATCACTAACCTGACCCACTTTCAGTTCTTGTTTTTGAAAGATATTTCTTTACTTTCGTCTCTTGTTCTCTCCCCCTCCCCACAGCCGCCCATAAACTGCAAGCACTGTTACCTCTGATGCCTTCTGCTTCTCCCTACGCCTGGGATATTTCTTTTCCTTTTTTTCATGTCTTTGCTGCGCTTCCAGGAGCACATTTCAACAAGATTCTTAGGGACCTAAATATTGTCACTGAATCTATAGGACCAGGTGAAGTTTCAGTACATCTCCACAGGTGTATGAATTCACGGAACTCTGCACCTCGCATAGAAGTCGATTTTCTATGGACAGGAAGTCAGGGAAGCTGGATTCAGAACAAGAAACGAGGCACTTCTCATTGAAGGAGGCACATCTCCGGCCAGGGTTAGGCCATTGGTGACCTCTCACCTAGGTTTGATTTTCAACCTTGTAGACATTTTTCTCAGCCAGTGCTCTCATTCTTCTGTTTGGTAGCCATCTCACACTCATTTCCCAGATCAACAAAAGTGTCCCCCCTTCGTCTGTTTGAGGATGCGCCGTAAAATCCTCACATTACTTCCTTCTGTTTTCCATTTTACTGTATTATTGGCTATGAGTGGCCCATTACTATAATTCATTATATCTTGGTTAATATACATACTTCCTTAACCATTTGCAACTTGTTCAGAACACTGCAGCGAGACCCACCTGCAGCATATACAGAACACTGCAGCTAGACCCACCTGCAGCATATTCAGAACACTGCAGCTATATCGATCTGCAGCTTATTCAGAACACTGCAGCTAGTCCTGCCTTTAGCTTTTTCATAACACCACAGCTTGCAGCTTATTCAGAACCCGGTAGCTGGACCCAACTGCAGCATATTCATAACACTGTAGCTAGACATGTCAGCAGCGTGCTCAGAACACTGCAGCTAGACTCACCTGCAGCATATTCAGAACACTGCAACTAGACCCTCCTGTAGCATATTCATAACACTGTAGCTAGACATGTCAGCAGCGTGCTCAGAACACTGCAGCTAGACAGGCATGCAGCTTATTCAGAACAATGCATCTAGACCAATCTGCAGCTTATTCAGGTCACTGTAGCTAGACCCACCTATAGCTTATTCAGAACACTGCAGCTGGACCCGCCTGTAGCTTATTCATAACACTGTAGCTAGACGTCAGCAGCTTGCTCAGAACACTGCAGCTAGCCCTGCCTGTTGCTTATTCAAAACACAGAAGCTAGACCCGCCGGTAGCTCACTCAGAACACAAAAGCTGGACCCACCTGTAGCATATTCAGACCACTGCAGATAGACTCGCCTGTAGCATACTCAGACCACCGCAGATAGACTCGCCTGTAGCATATTCAGAACACTGCAGCAAGACCCACCTGCAGCATATTCAGAACACTGCAGATAGACTCGCCTGTAGCATAATCAGACCACTGCAGATAGACCCACCTGCAGCATATTCAGACCACTGCAGATAGACTCGCCTGTAGCATATTCAGAACACTGCAGCAAGACCCACCTGCAGCATATTCAGACCACTGCAGATAGACCCACCTGCAGCATATTCAGAATACTGCAGATAGACCCACCTGCAGCATATTCAGAACACTGCAGCAAGACCCACCTGCAGCATATTCAGAACACTGCAGATAGACCCACCTGCAGCATATTCAGAATACTGCAGATAGACCCACCTGCAGCATATTCAGAACACTGCAGCAAGACCCACCTGCAGCATATTCAGAACACTGCAGCAAGACCCACCTGTAGCATATTCAGAACACTGCAGATAGACCCACCTGCAGCATATTCAGAATACTGAAGATAGACCCACCTGCAGCATATTCAGAACACTGCAGCAAGACCCACCTGCAGCATATTCAGAACACTGCAGATAGAACCACCTGCAGCATATTCAGAATACTGCAGATAGACCCACCTGCAGCATATTCAGAATACTGCAGCAATACCCACCTGTAGCATATTCAGAACACTGCAGCTAGATCCACCGGCAGCATATTCAGAACCCTGCAGATAGAACTGCCTGTAGCTTATTCATAACACCACAGCTTGCAGTTTATTCAGAACCTGACAGCTAGACCCACTTGCAGCATATTCATAACATGGTAGCTAGACATGTCTGCAGCTTGCTCCGAACACTGCAGCTAGACTCACCTGCAGCATAGTCAGAACACTGCAGCGAGACAGTCATGCAGTTTATTCAGTGCACTACAGCTAGATACGCCTGCAGATTATTCAGAACACTGCATCTAGACCCATCTGCAGCATATTCAGAACACTGCAGCTAGACCTGCCTGTAGCTTATTCAGAACACTGCAGCGAGACTTACCTGCAGCTCAATCATAACACTGCAGCTAGACCCGCCTGTAGCTTATTCATAACACTACAGCTTGCAGCTCACACAGAACACTGAAGCTAGAGCCACCTGCAGCATATTCTCAACACTGCAGCTTTCAGCTTATTCAGACCCCTACAGCTAGGCCCAAATGTAGCTTATTCAGAACACTGCAGCTAGACCCACCTGTAGCATATTAAGAGCACTCCAGCTAGACATGTCAACTGCTTGCCCAGAACAATGCAGCTAAATCCACATGCATATTCAGAACACTACAGCTAGACCCACCTGCAGTTTATTCAGAACACTGCAGCTGGACCCACCTGTAGCTTATTTAGAATACTGCAGCTAGAACCACTTGTAGCATATTAAGAGCACTGCAGCTAGACATGTCAACAGCTTGCCCAGAACAATGCATCTAAATCCACACGCAGCATATTCAGAATACTGCAGCTAGACCCACCTGCAGCTAATTCGATGCACTACAGCTTGTTCTGCCTGCAGCTTTTTCAGAACCCGACAGCTAGTCCCATCTGCAACTAAATCAGACCCCTACAGCTAGATCCATCTGCAATTTATTCAGATAATCGCATCAAGTCTCGTCTGCAGCTTATTCAGAACACTGCAGCTAGACTCTTTCTTGGTAGCACTCATGCAGCTCATACGTGTGGAAAGTAGGCAATACTACACTGGCTTCCAGTGGCCAAACGTGACCTAAAAGAGCCTATGCATTAGCCACAAGTGCATCACTGACCACAGGCATAATTTCTTGCAAGGGTATCTTCAAGCCATATGTCCCACCAGAAATCTTTACTCCTCATACACCAGACTCCAGTCTGTTCTGGAAATGAGAAGAGAGGGCATAGATGGAAATTCCTTTTCCTACATCACTGCCAAGAAATGGAATTCTCTTCTGGCTCACCTCTATTCACCATTTTACTTCCTGCAAACTTCTCTAAACTGGCTATTTCTCCAGTAGGCCTCCTGCATCAGTCATCATATATCATTAACACGAGGATGCTCTAAGAGATAATCACAAACTTTACAAGCTGAATAAATAAATAAATACATAAAATAACAGGTAGCACGACACCAACAGCCATGAGAATGTACAGTATAACATAGCACAGATCAGAACCAACCAACAAAACAATTCTCACAATGGGCAACCATCACCCCATATCATCATTACCAACATTCACCATTCACTCAACTGTTCACTCAGCCCTCATACTTGCCCACACAGAAACAAAAAACAGGATGGTACTTATATTCCTGTTGGGTCTGGCCCTTGTTTGGGTTTAGGGTGAAAAGAAATTTGGCGCCCTCAGTGCTGCTGATGAATGTACTGATGATAAATAAACTGGTCCTGTGGGACTGTCTTTGTATACTGGTACCTGCACTCACACAATTGGAGGTATTCATTTATACACCAATTAGTAAATTCATGGCCAGTTGATCTAATTTTGACGTTTCAACTCTTAGCCGATTGGAAGGGTCTCATTAGGACTAGTCATCTTGGGAACGTAGCGAGAACATGAGGCCCATATAGAATAATGTGTAATCTGTGTGGTGTACACAGTGCTTACCTGACCCCGCGCAGAATGTACCCAGAAACGGCACATCAATGCCCCTGATGTAAACTACCTGAAGCAGATTTACTTCCGATGTTGTGGGCATGCGTAGGTCTTGCTGACTTCTGTAGGGGGGTTAAACACATTTTGGAGGATGTTACACACCTGTCCATGGGGAACACGGCACTAGAGTGCATATTAGGTGTTCGTAGACGGACGAAGACACACAAGGTTCAGCTACACTTTTTGGACTTGGCCCTTATAGTCGCAAAGAGATCGATCACTATGCGCTGTAAGTCAGCCAGAGCCCCCACCACATATATGTGGCATAGCGAATTGCTTAGACTGTCAGGAGCTAAAAGCGCCATGCAGAGAGGAGGCCTGAGGCATAAGGAAAAATCCAATCTCCCTGGAATGGGATGCATAGTGGAAGCCTACAAAAATATCACCCCGGATGATGCTTCCACTGTACCAAGTTCCCAATAGTAACTGTAATAGTATGGTATGGAATATAGTAACCACTGGCGGTTACAGAAGGAGCAGTGTGATCAGGAATTGTACACACAATAATTTAATTGGATGGAGATGATCAATTGAATTATACACTGAACAGCCATAGCTAGTTGTGGGTGGGGGTGGGCTTTAGAGGGGTGGAGGGTGGGGCCATAGGGTATTGACGTATTATAAGTATTCTTATAAGTGACCTGTACATTAAAGTGTAGGAGAAGCCTGTTCAGAACCAGCCGATAACTGAAGCATCTCCGGAAACACACGATGGTGATGATGTAACCTATTGGATAACAGGCATTATATGCCATAGAATTACCACGCTGTGGAGACAATATGCACACTATGTATCATGTTTGGTAAAGGAAAAAAAACCAATAAAGTTTGTTTCACAAAAAAAAATCTGTGTGGTGTAACCATGAATAAATAAACAAACTCACCACCTAAAGACTCTTAGTCGAGACTCATCAAATTCATCCAGAATCCAATCATATGGAAATCTACAGAGAAACGTACAGTAGTATGAATAAATAATCAACCCATAATAGGTAGGGTCAATCAAAATCCTAGCTAGGATCGTGCAAACATACATGCTGTGTGTTTACAGCGATAGTGCCCTGAAATATGCCACCCTATACAGAGTGTATCTGTGCTCAACATACAACCATTTTTACAGATCAATACCAAATGGTCACGTCCTGCCACCATGGAATCATGCAAAACCGGATGCTGAGGATTGGGAGTGATTATATGCTAAGATAAGGAATGATTCCATGCCAGACATGATCTACTTTTCCTTGAGTCAATAATTCAATTGACCACATTGCGTGGCCATATGTGTTGAGCCACATCTCAAAACATTGCATTCAATAACACGTGTCATGCATAGAAAAACCACATGCTCTACCTCGAGGAAGGTGCAGGGGAGCCAACCGTATGTATGCATTATGTCAAACCCTTGTGTCACAGCTGGATCCCTTCCCGTGGACTTGGGATAGCCTTTGGACCTGAAAGAGTTTAACTATAAGAAGGCTCATAGTCTGTAATGAAAAAACCCAATAATTATGGTTTGATTTGCCTCAGCACCACCAACAAAACCGCTAGTGTCCGACCCATCAACACATCATTTACAATGCGGGATGCGCCTCCATTCACCGTTAATGGATGAGCGGGAAGCTTCCCTGCTGATAAAACCATTGTCTGTGACTAACTAGACCTCCACCACGGGTACGGGGCGCTATGTTGGGGAAAGAAGTGCATGTACACCCATGCGTTAACAAGTTGGTGCAATTGCTGGATAGAACCAATCTTGTTGAAACCACACAATACTTCACTAAGGTTCCTGTGTCGATACTGATGGAGCAGGGTTTTTGCATTAAAAAAACCTGCTCAGATTGAACCCTCATTAACATTTACTAAACGTGTGCAGTGGAGAAAACTAATGAAAGAGACTAACATGAGTAAAATGCTTATGTACAAGTGCGAAACTAAATTGACAAGTAGGCTGCAAAACTTGTTTGTTTATGGCTAATGTAAGTAAAAAGACTAAAGCTGCTTTAGATGCACGTCATTAATATTATCAGAAAATAAAATAATTAATCTAACATGGGTTGTGCAGGGATGGAAGCAGCATTGGGTTGGTGTGTAGAGAAAACATTTTCATGAAATAATAAATGTTTGTGTTTCATTCTTATTGAATACAAAGCATGGGGTTTTGTTCTGGATGTTGGGTTGAGGGTTAATACGATGAAGAGAACAATCAGAGAAAATGATCTTAAAACTATGAAGTGTGAGCAGCAGAGGATAAAGAGCCTGAATGCGACCTTCAGAGACTCACAAAAGTACCACAATTCTGAACAAAAGGACATCACTATGAACAAAGAGAATCTTCCTCTGCAGAAAGGCGCACAGCGGAAGAATGATATACAATGTTTTAATATGTTGTTAGAATAGAGAAAATGTGGATAATGAAATGAAGAATATTTCCTGGGTTAAGTGGTTGATATCATAGCCTGTTTTTAAAACAATGGCCTTTGGAAAAATGTTTACGTGTAGACAGTGGATTGACTATACACCCCCTTTCCTAGCCAGTCAAATCACTAGTAGAGCCTAAGTTTGATGCTTTTATGGAATGGTCTTTTGGGTTTGAATGTTTAATTGAGGAGCCCGGAGGGAGGGGTTGAGAACAGACTTTTCTGCAGACTGTTGGGGTGAGGTCATTGCATGTCGTCAGTTTGCTGTTTCTTCTCGCATTCCTGAGCTCAATCTTTGCCTTTCAAATCTACTTGAAGGGCCTATGCTGTTGCCCTGGCCAGGTGACAGTGTTTTCTAATGGGGTTAGTATTAGCCTGATATCTAAGTTTGCATAATCTTTGTAAATGTATTTTCTATCTGAAACTTTTGTCTCTTCATCTATCCACTCCTCAAAGTACTGTCATTGATTATGAGTTTGACATTTTATCTTCTAATATTGTTTACTTGGTGACAATCCATGATTTAATCTGTATTTCTTATATGTACTGAGATTTCATTCACAATATTTTTATTTAGATAAATAATATAAATTTACAAATTAGTCTGTCTTTATAGTTATATTTTACTCGTAATTATTAATTTGTCTCCCCTGTCCGATTACAAAGATCTAAGTGCCATATTTGGTAAATTAATGAGACCCAAATAGGAAAATGGTAAGTTGGTTTAGTCTTAGAATTACAACTAACCCAGCGTAAAGGTGCTTGTTGGTTATTAGAATTTGGGTCCAGTCTTTAGAAATTGTTCAATCCCTGAGCGCTGGATCAATACTGATTATTCCTATGTGAAACACTGCACCGGTATACAGACGTTATTGTGAAAATCATAGCTTATTGAAAAGCATTGCATTTCTTTGAAAACAGGCTTCCCAACAAAACATCAGCATCAATCAAACCTGTCTATTTTTACATGTACAAATGGTGGATCATCCAGCAAATTATCTTTAGTAACAATGTGCTGAGTATAAATACTGTGGATGTTAGATTCACAATGTCCACTTGATCCTGTACAGTCCAAACAAAGTCAGGGTAAGAGATTCCTAGTTCAAAATTTAGAGGCAACACTAATCATATATATCATTCAGTCCCAGCTGTGTGTTTTTCAGTGGCTTGATCCATCTACATTCTTGCTGGTTCATCTTAGTCACCAAATTGTCTCCACAACTATCCATTCTGATCAATTCAAGTACTTGCCATCGTCTGTCATCCGCACTGTGGTTCATGTCCATGACATGCTTAACCAGAGGAGAGATATGAGGCAGAAATAGACCGACAACTAAGGGGCCGATTCCGATCTCAGTCGGAAGGGCACCGAATCAGGTTCGGCATTAGCGGATCAGATTCGGAGGCAGAATTTCCGTCCGGTTCGTACACGGGTCCGGACGTCCGTACTTCTCGGCCGTAAGCTAACCTTGGCGCGCAATGGAGGCGAATTCCGACCAAGCCAGTACAATGCTCGATTCGGACAGCCGGATTGAGTCGGAGCTTCCGGCTCACAATTGGTCCCGGAGTTGGGCTGTGGGGGTCCGCATCGGACCCCCTGTTACCCGCAGCCTTACGACTCGGACACAGGGGGAGACCCAACACAGACAAGTACGGTGCGGATGGCACCAACGCGTACCCACTGTAGGGGGCGCACTTGTCCGCATCCATTCAGTCAATGGGAGTTCGGTCGGAGTGCTTTCCAACTGAGATCAGAATCGGCCCCTAAGTGTGGAAGACCACTACACCAAGTTTACAGGGGACCCCTTGAAAGACATTCAGGAGGAAATCCACAGGATTGTGACGTTATACGAATAATGTATGTTCTTCACTTACATGATGTTTGAAATATATATAAAAGATTGCAACTATACAATAAAGGTCCATATACTGCATTAATGACTACTATTGAACAGATCCTTTCAATCAGGGTACTACTGCGGGTACGAGGATACAACGAGACCTATTGCATTACAAATGCTTGTTTAGAAAGGTGATATGGTGCTGGCTGAGCTGCTGAGGAGGGGTTAAGTGTACAAATGGTCTGACCTCAGATTGATTGATTATTTATGTATTGTTTATTTATTTTGCAGTTTTAGCGCGAACACAACCCAAAAGTTTGAGCACTTTACATGTGCACTAGGCACATTACAGAAGTACACATGGATTTTTGTGTGTGTGGGGGGGGGGGGAGGTTAGGCATGGGGAGAATAAGTGATTTGCCCAGAATCACAGTACGCAGAGACTCAAACGCGCTTCCTGAGTTCCAAAGTCGGCAGCCCAGGCATGGAACACTTTCAATGTAAACATGTCGCCATTCCATCAGTGACGCGCACCTCGGCATCGTCTTACACCTTTCAGGACAAATCAGGGTGAGTGTAAAACAGAAGAACTGGTTTAGCACCTGATAAGAGGCGCAGTTGTCTTCAGGGCTTTAATCGGGTTAAAAAGAGATTAAATGAAATGTGACATTAAAGAAACTGCCATGAATTACCACAAGGCGCTTTACATTCGTTGTTGAGAATTTGATCAGCGTTTTTACCCGTAAAGTTAAGGACATGGTATATAGGGACCCATTTCAATGTTCGTTATGAATTACTTTCGGGTCTGTGACCCGGAGGGACCCGCCTCACCTAAAGCTCTGGTTGTCCGACTCTATTCATGAGTAGCTTATATAAGGTAGTCCAGCATACCCGTTTTTTTCCTCCCGCCCCATTTGGGAAACCTTCTTCATGAATGTCATATAAAATACGTGATGGAAGTAATAAAGGGACTACTTTCTCTTCCTGGTAAACTGCATTGCACTGTACCTGCGGCCGCAAAAATTAAACCTACCGAGGTAAACGGTCTAGTGTACAAGATAACTCAACGAGATGAGTGCTGGTTTTAAGCATCTGCGCAGGTCGCAGGCGCAAGTCCCAGCAAGGTCCAGCCTGACGTCAATAAAAGAATACCCATATCGATTGGCTTATAATCACTGTATTCAAAATGGTATATGAAAAGCACGAACCAATTGACAGGTATTGCAGGCCTTAGCATTACCATATGTACTTTGATTTACTGCAGACATTGTTTTTGTAGAAATAATTGTTCTCTAATCTATCTACCCTAATTTTATTTGTGGAAATAATCAATAAATATGTACGATACAAAAACACAGGGAGACAAGACAGCTGCAGCCGTCAGCACAGAAAGCCAACCGGGTGTCACCCCCTAGCCCCTTCCCCCAGGTCCCGAAGAGAGAGGGGAAATAGGGAAAATCACTAAAAGAATTGCCACAAAAATTATCTCTGTTAAGGGAATGTAGGTTCAACCCTGAGTCGGAGAGATTGACAGATACTGAAGGGCCCTTTCAAGTTCGGGAAGACGCCAACGAGTCAGTTTCTCAACTCCACCATCTAGCAGCTCATCCAGTCCAGAGAACAGTGCATTCTGGGCCTTGTAGT
This sequence comes from Lissotriton helveticus, assembly GCF_964261635.1. Lineage (NCBI taxonomy): Eukaryota > Metazoa > Chordata > Amphibia > Caudata > Salamandridae > Lissotriton > Lissotriton helveticus. The sequence goes on along the minus strand of NC_136067.1, from coordinate 1,935,092,382 downwards.
TTTTTATCCATTACAAATGCGGGGCTTTTGTATGAGAATAAATAGAACATACTGAATTGGGAACTCACAAGGACCAGGGTAGGACAAGAACTGTGAAACAGTTGGGATTGACCATCTGGCCTCATCGGAAGCCTTGTTCAAGAGAACCTCTAGAAGGCAGGCTGAAGCTGTAAGAGTGCTTCTGAGCACAAAATGATACATGTTGATTTTAGGGGCAGATAATATAAGAACCCTGTAAGGGAGTCACTGTAGGTGGGCACATTCCTCCTTGGAGTCTCCCTACTCCCACTGTCCACGTATGTCACTTCCTGCCCAACGCCCCGACTTCCTGCATCCGGTTGACTTTTGCAAGGTTGCGCAATAGATTTCTTGATCTAGAGAGGCATGAGCCCCCTGGGACAGCTATGAAATGACAAATGTGTCCTTGCAAGTCACATAGTACGAAACATAGTTTGTAACATAAAGTCATATTTAATTCTCAGATATGAGAGTGCATTAAGCTAAAATGAGTTGATAATAAAACAAGAAAAACAAGCACGCGAGTGGTGCGCACGCGCCACAGCGAGCCAAATGGTTTCAATTATTGCGCCCGTGTCTGGGCACGATAATTGAAACCATGCCGAGCCGCTCTGCACTGCACTGCCTCGCGGCTATCTGTAAGCCCCCGGCACCTGAAGCCCCCGGCATCTGAAGCCCGCAACTGAAGCTCCCGGCATCTGAAGCCCGCAGCCCGCACCCGCTTGTCAGCCTGCCTGCCCGCTCCCTTCTCCCGGCGTGAGAACCAGCTCTGCCGCATGCAACGGCCCGACCCCGGTCTGCATCCGAGGCCAGGAGCAGTGAGGACAGGGGCGGCAGGTCTGCCTGATTAGGGGCCGGTGCCTAGCGGGAGCAGAGCAGGGGCGGAGGAGAGCAGACGGATGCGGGTGAAGCCAGTGGAGCCAGAGGAGAAGCTGCCTCTTTGACCTCGCTGGGAACCGGGACCGGACCCTCGGGAACTGGCAGAGGCAGTAGCGAGCAGCGAGACTCAATCAGAGTGAGCCACGCAGAGGAGGTGCCACGAGCGCACGCAGCTCTCCCCCGCTCATTTCAAGCTGCTCATCTCCGGTTTTCTTCCTCCCCGTGAGGGCAGCGCCATCATCAGCAACAACAGGGGAGGCAGAGGCAGAGGCGCCGCAGGGGGGGCGAGCTGCCAAGCACCACCGCATGCCACGAGCGGCAGGTCCTCGAAGCTGGAGGGGCTACCCTACGCACTGTGAGGTGAGGTGAGGAGCTGCGAGGGGGGCTGTGAGGGGGGTCACATGAGTCTCGAGAGTCACGCGGGAGAGCCACCTGAGCTGCTAGAGCTGCGGAAAATTTAACAGAGTGTCGGGGGGACACTCACCAGTCTTACTCCACCCCCTCGCTCCCCAGCTCCCCCACCCACCTGCTAGTGCCAACCACTTAGGATCGCTAAGAGAGACCTGTCAGCAGCCACCAGTTACCAACTACCAACTCAAGCCGGCACTAGCATCATCATCAAATCCTTAACCCATTGTCAACTAGGAGGAGGTCTAAGCGCTGAGCACACTCCTAGCACTCAGGAGTTCACTAGGGACAAAATAAATAAATAAATAAAAAATAGCAAAGGACCAAACACCTACAAACTTGCCGAACACCGAGCCTAATCCTCAGTAGAGGGTGCCAATCCTACCCAATAATGAGGTCTGGCAAGGAGAGGCGTGCACCAACAACCACCATCAACATCAGGAAAAAGAAGATTAAGAACCCTAAGACTTCAAACGAGCCAACCAAGAATACTTCCCAGGTCCCAAACACTCCGAAAGGACGGGAAAAGGTCACAAGCACGCCAGACACCTTGCTAGTAGACCTTGACCCAGACTCAAGGGAGACTGGAGTAACGACCACTTGGAAGCAACTTGCGTCCCAGGGGGCGAAAAAATTCCAACCCAAAATTTACTCCAAATTTTCCTTCATTAAAGACGCAGGAGCGTTACTTCACCTCAACACCAATAACCAAATGGATCTCCCCTCCCCGCTACACCCTCAGCCATCGGAAGGCACTCCAGGAATGATCCCAGTCATACCGGTTTTACCAGTCACCCGCTTGTATACCCAATCGACCGAATCAGGGAAGAGGAGACACAGCCCTTTAAACACGTCAAACATAGGGGCCTCCAAAGAAGTAACGCAACCACCCGCAATTACCGTACCCCTTTCAATCAGCTCTGAAAAAACCACAGGAGGCGCTCCCGAACTGCCCCTGTCAAGCAATGAAACCATGCTCTTACCAGTTTAGCAGCCTCCTCAAGCGGATGAAATGGAACTACCTACGGAACCACCCAGGTTCCCTCTAGAGCCTGAAATTACAGTTCTGCACCGCCAGTCTATAAGTCATCTTCGAGACGCCTCAGTGTCAGACGTATTTCACTTTACAGGCCTCACGACCCCCCCATTTCAGGACAAAACTGTTATAAAGGCAACCAGAGAGCCATCCATCCTACAACTCCCAAAATCACATCCTACCGACCCCACTGATCATAACTACGAACTCAATATGTACAATCACAATCATAACCAGAAATGCAAAGACAACAATAAAGAAACTCCCCTCAATCACTCAATAGCGGTCCAACTACCCATTCGAAACAGCACAAATCATACGCTCCCGAAGCACACTCCGGCGGAACCACATTCTGAGGTACACCTACTCAAGCAACTTTACACAACGGTCAACGCGGAGGGGGAATCAGATGATATAACTCTAGGAGGCACTAACATTGCCTCCCTCACAAATGAAGAATAGGAAAACCTTGTTACCACCTACACATCCGAGGGCAAGAAAGAAGAGGTCCCCCAAGGATTAGGAAACACTTCCAAAAAGGTGGACGTAAACACTCAGCCAGGTGAATCAGGAATATGGACCTCCCTTTTAAATACCATGCAACTCTCCACCAAAGCTTTGGAATACCACTCCGACAAAATGGACATTCAACTCACTCTTCTCAATTGTATGGCATTACATGTTACCAGCATAGACAGCAAACTTTCAGACATGAACAACTTTATCGAAAGAGCCCAACGGGATACAGTCATAATCCCACCAAGCTGCACCTGCCACCTAATCGTTGAAAAAAATCGCTACACTACTGACAGCGATGAACGATCTCCTCACTGATTTGAAAACTATAGGCTCTCGTTTGAAATTTGACAGAGACAGCGTAAATACCAGCACTAGAGGACCAGTAACCAACAATCAAACTGGTCCCAGTTAAATGGACACAAAGAGAGGCCCAAGAACCGGTCATTAAAGACCCGAACTCACCCATCACTTGCAACTCTTTTTTCCTCAGTACAGGTCCAGGGGAAAGTACAAAGGAAGAAGCAACCCCCTCGACGGACCTGACCATCCAAGATGCCGGCCAAGATTCAGAAACCAGAATCGGGATCAAAAGTTCTCTTAAAACATCCAACCCGTCTCCTCCCAAACCACCAGGGACTGTCGAGGCCATAAATCTGGAACCAGCGGCAGCAACCACAAGCCAGCCAAAAACGTATCAAGCAATATTCTCAGGAGGTAAGGCTGAGCAGAACAAATGTCAATCCTCCAAGCAGAGAAGGAAACAAAGGAGGAAAGGGAGGCATAAGAACTCACCCATAAAAACATATTTCCAAACCGCACCAAACCCACAGAACGCTCCTAAGCAGGAGCACAAAGAACTCGGGTCACCAAAGATTCAACAGCCGGTCCAAGGCTTAACCAGCTCCCTGACACTAAGAGGCCCAGTGCGAGTAGTCGAGGAAAGTTCCAAGGCTCACAATCAACACCTAATAAACCTTCAGGAAAAAGCGAGGACCCAACAATGGGCATACATCCTGCAGTACGTGATATTACCCAGCAACAACCCTCAACTGCACAAATAAATTCAGAAGTAACAACTGAATCAACCACAATTCTCTTACCTAACGCTGACGACCAACCTCATCCAAAAGAGCGATCCTTCGGCAACGAAAATAAAGCAGAAAAAATCCAAACAAATTTATTGACTGAAGACGCAGGCCGCAAGCGTCTACATAGCAGCAAATCGGCAAACCAATGTCAGCAAGCCACCTCACAAACAATCTTGTTTGTCCCTGAATATAAGTCCAAAGGCAGAAGGGATATCCTAAACCGTGGCAACATCCTCCACATTCTAAACGCAATCCGAAGTCTAGCCGGGATCAAAACCCAAGATCTGCTGTCAGTAGAATTTGAGACCTTCAAACATCTCTCAGACCAAGAGGCAACTAAAACCGAGTGGGCGACACCCGAATTAGCAGGAAGAATCCTCACTGAAGACCAACAACTAGAGGCTTAGGGGATCCGAGTGTTTCAGCCCCGACGAGTTGGTTACCCGACCCCGCTGATACAACACCAACTAGCTCCCAACAAGAGGCTACTGAGCGACGGGATTGGCCGCAACCAAATCAGCAGTCCTTAAAGGAGCCCGCAGCACTTTGGTCACAGGCCCAGACGGACACAGCCCTCTGATGGGGGGGGGCAGGTGGGCAGAAGAAAACTATCCCCCAACCGACTGGTCGTGGATATCCAAAACTGACAGCCGATGACCGATCCTCGAACAGGGAAACAAGGAAGGGAACTTAAAACTCTGTTCATGGAATATTAATGTCCTCGGGTCTAAAACCAACGACCACTCACTACTATCATACTTTCAAAAGTTCGACCTAATCCTCCTACAGGAAACTTGGCTGGAGGAACCCCTGCACCTCCAAGGCTACAAGACCTACCATCTTCCTGCAGTCCGACAATCAAACTTCGGGCACCACAAAGGTGGACTGACCGTCTACGCCTCGATTGAAGCTATAACTGCAGGAAAAGAACGCTTGAGTAAAAATACAACATCTGTTGAAATATTGGCAATACAATTTGAAATGCAGGGTCGAAGTAACCTACATCACATAACCCTGGCTATTATCTATATTCACCCCCAGAGCAAGACAATTGCTGCTAAGCAGCTGATACTCGAATTTACGCAGTTAATAACGGAGGATGAAGGCCTGAACTATATTATAACAGGCGATTTTAACATTTTCCTAGCTGAGGGAATAGACGATTGCAACCCAGAGGATGATAAACATCGAGCATGGGGGATTATTTCCCAGGACAATTACAAGTGGGGCAAGCCAACCAAAACCTCAAAGGACTTGCACAGAGAGCTGGAAAGCCTATCGATGGTAGCACTAAACGGTCGCATGCAAGGGGACAGACCTCAAGCACCAACTTTTCATAGGAACTCAGTTAACTCTGCAATCGACTACACCTTCCTCGCCCTCCCACTCCTTGGCCTAGTAAAAGATTTCCAGATCGGGGTGTCCGACCTCAGCGACCACCAACCTCAAGAGCTCACTCTTTGTATTCAGGGGACTGCCTTAACATACGCAAACCCACACCCCCATCAGAGGTCGAAATACGAACACATGAGAATGCGATGCAAAATACGCGACCCAGAAAAGTTATCAGTCGCTGCAAAGACATTATGGGACAAAATCACATTCATCGAAGGAAGTACGGTCTGCGCCTGGGATACTTTCTTCAAAGCTCTGGGCCAAACAGCCCCGCCGGCCGCTACCCAACCAGCACAACAAGAACATAAGCTAAAACAAAACATCTGGGCGGGAAAAAGCCAGTGCCCTCACCTGACCTCATGCCAGCATGCTGAACTAAGACAACTAAGGGGCGATATAAACAGAGCAATCCGCTCCCGGCGCCAAAACAGCGCAACAGCCAGCACCTTAAATGTACTAGGAAAACTTCGAGCAAGGAAAAAGAAAATTATTTGGCGTGCAAAAAAGGACCACACGGAATTACTCTGGGCCAAATTATTGCACGATGCCAGATCGAACAACAGTGCAAGATTCTGGCAACTGTCAAGAGCATAGAGAATCCATCGGGTCCTAGGATCAACTCACATATAATGGAGGATGCCTGGACAAACCATCTGCAAACCTATTTCAGCGCAGACCCCAATAGCTATTTGGAAAAATTAGCGGAACCTCATCTCGCACTCCCTCCACCTCACGAAAGGTATAACTCGCCACTCAGCTGCTCTTTAAAAACAATCGAGGGCAGAATTAAGCAAAGTCATCAAGAGGGTGCCCCCGGGCCCAACGGCTTGCCACCAATACTATACAAACATGATCAAAAATACTGGTCCAGTATATTACTACGGCTTTTTGATAACATCGTTGCAACAGGAACAATCCCAGAATCCTGGAAAGGTTCCATTATCTCCCCTATCTATAAAAAACGCTGTAAGAGCAACCCAAAAAACTACAGGCTCATCGCCCTTATTGACATCGAGGCTAAGTACTACGCCGGTGTCATCCTGGCCGAACTCCGGGAATGGGCAAAGGATAAAATCCTTAATCCCAATCAATCAAACAGGGTTCCAGGAAAACGTAGGAACCACCACAAACATCCTGGCTCTTTCGCTTTTAGCTGACTTCTCAAAAGCGACAAGACAACCATTATTTGTCTGTTTCATCGATTATAAAGCCGCTTTTGACAGCATAGATCGTGGAAAACTATGGTCAAAGCTAGCTCAATGGGAAATACCTACCGCTCTCCTGAATCAACTTATCCTTTTACATACCGAGACATGGGTGCAAATAAAACTGGGGGACGGTACAATCGTGTCCAGGCGGATCTCAACTACCAGAGGATTAAAGCAGGGATGCGTTCTGACCCCAACTTTATTTAATCTTTTTGTGGCCGATCTCTCAACTGATCTAGACAACTGCAACCACCATGCACCAAAACTGGGAGGCCTCCCTCTCTCAAACCTACTCTACGCCGACGTCCTGATATTAAGCAGCCAAACACCAGTCGGCATACAGCATCTGCTTCACACCGCTAACAACTTCGCCTCAAAAAACAGGTTAGAAATTAACCTAGAAAAGTAAAAAATAATGGTGCTAAACCAGCGCAGCACAAAAAATCGACTGAAATGGCAGCTGGGCGAGAGAGAACTCGAAGTTGTCAAAGAGTATAAATATCTAGGAATCATCTTTGACAAAAATGGGTCGTACAAGCAACAAAAGGAGGCGATTCAAAGGCGAAGGACCATCCTAGCAATCACTTTGAAAAATCTCAAAAACAAAATTACTGGCCCAAACCTGCTCCCGCTGCTTGAAGTGCTCCAAGCAAAGCTGTTGCCAACGTTAACCTATGGCAGTGAGGCCATGCGAGGGTCGGATGAAGAAACCCTGAATAAAACGGTTGCTAAAGCCCTCAGAATAATCTTCAAGCTTCCAAAATATACCTCCCCCACCCAAGTAAGACTTGAATTCGGAATAGCAAATCAGACAATAAGTAGGAAGGCTGCATACGTAAAAAGCTGGTATAAAATAAAGAACGCAGCGGCGGGATCATTGAATTCATTTCTATGGAAGGAAATATCAAGAAAAAATTACTCCCCCGCCAAGGCCTACCTTCAGTCAGGGATTAGGATGTTAGCCTTGGAAAACATCTGGGAGTCAGGACTTCCATTTAAAAATGTTAAAGACTTGGTAAACAAGTCGGCAAAGCTTGTCTCTCTTGAAAACGACAAAGAAAGCTTAACTAAGAGGGCCCACAACTGGTTTGTGATACAAAGCTACCTAAAATGCACGCCACAACCATACCTCAGAACCAGCTTCTCAGGCTCACTAAAGGAAGGCTTCTTAACCTTGAGGATGGGCATTTTACCTGTCAAACCCCACATGCCCCCCTGGAAACGTTCATTTGCAACCACATCATGCAGATTATGCGGCGAAACCAAAGAAGATATGCTGCATCTTCTGTGTATATGCAAGTCTCTAGACCGGGAAAGGAGAGAGCTGTTAAAACCGCACATAAACGAAATGCATATCCGGTCTTGCAGACAGGCAGTGAAGGCATGTTTTAACGGGGTCAACACCAGACTAATCTGCAGTTTTGTCCGCTTTATGAAAATTGCACAAACAAAACTTTGCGCTGCACCCTGAGCAGTCGCCCTTGCTTAAGACTCTCAAGTCGGTAACTTCTCGACCCCACTGTTCACCGACACAAAGTCTAGTAGATCATGATTAAATAATCGACCATTAGATCTACGGACACACATGTTGCCTCCAGACCGGGACTCTCCCACAGCCTCACTCGAACCATACACTTTTACTTCAATTATATTTTATGGATTTTTAACTAACCAACCGTTCGCTTTTTGTACATTGGCACCACGTTTTTAATGACACTCTATATTTATGCTATATATGTACTTTTTATACTGCTGTGTGAGTTGCTAAGATTTTAATTAATCAAGCAATAAAGATTACTTACTTACTTACTTAATAAACACTTAATTTATAAGTGCAACTTTTCCTGTCTACTTCTTCGAGCTTCACATTTGGCGACGATGGATTAATTCAAACCAGCCCACCGACCAATAAAGATTCTGCAGAGGATTTAAAGTTTTTACCGTCTATGCGAGCTAAGCCTCCCAATCGACATCGATTCATCTGAAAGTGGAAAGCAGCCTTAGACCCTCCCCTCTGACGTTGTGACGACTTCCTCTCACGTTTCCAGAGGGGTTTGGTTAACCTTTTCTAAGCATTTGGGTGGGGAAAGGCTAGCTCGGAGACAGGAATGGTTGCTTAGCAACGCAGCAACGATCGTCGTTTCTCAGCATTTAAGACAATTAATGAGGAATCTCATCTCAATTTCTACGCGAAGGCAATTGAAAGCGGTGAGATGTGCCTGTTCTTCGGTGACAGGCACACCATTTACTCATTTAACTTCATTTGTTGTGTATAGTGATACAAATCAAAAATTCAGTTTATCTCAAGTGGAAAATTCTTTTAAAAAGACTGCATGTGCTTTATTTTACAATTTGCACAACCTGCATGTAATTTTTTTTAATTATTTTTATTTGTATTTTTTGTCTGCATGGCATCCAATATTCAACTTTTGAACATAGTTGACTTTCTGCCCTCACCAGGGAAACAAGCAATTCCCTGGAAACATTGGCTTAACTTGTTCCAAAACTATTTAATAGCCAATGATGCAAATGATTTTGATGCCAAAAGGAAATTTGCACTGTTGTATGGTCATCTGGGGTTTGAAGGACAAACAGTGTTCAATAATTTGCCACAAATCCAACCCCCAGCAGGTGCTGAAGAAGGATGGAACGTTTATTCTGAAGGTCTGGCTAGACTCACAAGAAAATTTGCACAAGAACCCAGTATACTTTTGGAACGCTTTAATTTCATGAAGAGGAAACAAAACTTAGACGAATCTGTAGAAGATTACATTTCAGTTTTGAGACATTTAGCATCCACATGCAATTTTGGGGCAGTGTTAGACACATGTTTAAGAGATCAATTTGTTTATCATTGTTCTCCTAAAATAATTCAAGAGAGGTTACTAAGCTGTAGGGACCCAACATTAAATGAAACCATTGAGATAGCTAAAGGGATAGAAAGGTCAAGGGTTTCTTCAAAAGTTATTGCTAATGATTCTTCTTCTCCAAGCTCAAGATTTTGATAAGATGCTTCTAGCACTATCAGATGACAATCTAGAAGATGTATCAATCAAAGGACCATATTGCCAAGTAATGGTATCTGACGTCCTTATTGATATGATGGCTGACTCGGGTGCACCAATCACAATCATTCCCGACTGGTTATTTATGGAAAATTGGAAAGATAGGCAACTATCTCAAACTGATGTTCACCCAAAAGCATTTGGAGGTCAAGACATTGACATGTGTTGTAACCTACGCATGTTTAATAAAGTGGTACAATCCATCCCCCCCTTCCTGCCCCAGCCACTTGGTATCTTCCCCCTAGTCATCCCTGGAATGTGACATTTTCCTGTCAGTGTGGAGAGCAGGGTGACAACAATAAAGACAAGTTGACTTACCATCGGTTCACGAGTCATCTTTACAACACTGGCGACGAGGTCAAGAACCTGGCGCAGGGGGCCTTGCTGTCACCTCCCCTTTCAGTACTCTCTCCGTCCAGTGAACAGGTGCTAGAGTTACTGGTGAATGCGATGCGTTACTTGAAGGAAACTGCCGGCTAATCTGTAGTTTATGACAGATTATTGTCCAGAGTGCCAAGTGCTAAGTGATTCAGATGAGAAATTGGAAGGATATTTAAGGAATTTCGAGATGCGAAGAAGGATATATGAATTTGATGACAGTGCCGAGTCTATTTGGTGAAAAGTAGAGGAAGGGAATACCTGGCAGAGGTGAAAGAGGCGTATGGTGGGTACTTGCTGTATCAGAGACTGATTTCCAGCTAATCATATCCCTGACTCCACTGGCACTACATGGGACTGGTCCGGTGAGGGGAGTGAACCCTGAGGCCCCTGCTGTAGGGGGGCTGGTTGCTGATTCACCGCTGTATGTCAGGCCTCATCCTGCACTGGGTCCGCCTGTGTTGTCTCACGCTGTGGAGGTGAATGAGGCTGTCATTGAGGACGGTGTTTTGAGGTGCCTTGTCCAGCCGACGTCCTCCGGTGCCTTTGCCGTGTTCTCAAGTGCTGTTGTTCGACGTGTCCACCGAGGTTTTCTCTCGGTTTGCCCTGCCTGTGGCCCTGTAGCGACCGTTGCTCCACGCTGCTTCACTGGCTGACGAGCACCGAGAGTAGTTTTCCTCAGGGTGCTGTGCCAGTCATAACCTGCAGTGCGCGGAGCCACATGGGCAGAGGGCAGTCATTCCTGTCAGCTTAGAGGAGCTCGTCAATCGCCTCAGAGCAACCTCGTCAGTTTCATTTTTGCCTGCGCTGTGCCTGAAGAGAATCCCAGTCAGCGGTAGACAGGCGCAGTCTTCAGACACTGCTTTCCAGGTATCGTCGTGATTGCTGGGTCTGCGCAGATGCGAGTCAGGAAAATCCTGTCAGGAAGCCTTGCAAGTCAGGAGGCGGCGTTCCGGCGCTCCAGCCATTTCAGGATCGTCATACTTTGATCTTCAGTTTTCTTTCTGTTCGTGCTGTGAACCGAGTGCTGCAGCATCTTGGTGTGAGGATCGGGGAGTGTGAGAGAGGGCAATTTTCGGTCTATGAAACTACTCCAGTGGAAGAAGGAAGAATTGGGGACTACTAGTTTTCAAGTAAGACGGTTGCAAGACTGCTACTCTCACAGTCCCATTTAGTCCTTGTTTACTTTGGGGTCTGCTCATTCCAAAGTAAGACTGCCACTAGACTGTCTCATTCCCATTACTTTTTGGGTCCTTTGCTAGACTGTGTTTGGGTGACGTGGGGACTGCTGGTTTTCAGATAAGACTGCCTAAGACTGCTACACCTCCCATTCCTATCAGTCACTGTTAGACGTTATTTGGTTGCCCTCCCCTCCAAATCTTTAGCCCTCTGCAAGGCATTCCCCTATAAATTTGTCCCATTCTGCCCCGCAGCGCCCAGTAACCTTGTGTTTTGTCTTTCTTTCCCCCTAAAGGTAAAAGAATATCCACATTTCAGGAACTGTGGGGCAGTATACTATATCCTGTCGTGGTTTACTCCGTACTGTGTTTGATTTTAAATTACAGGTGGGACAATAATTCTTGAGCAGCGGCTTATGTCTGAGTGATTTCACAGCTATATGCCTCGGCGTTCTTTTGATCCTTGTGGTTCATTTCTCAGTGTAGCTGCCATATTAGTTAAGTGCGACACTGTGCATTTTGGGCAAATTACAGGTGAGGGGAAGCACTGATATCAGGGTATTCCAGGGTACACACTCCAACGTACCTACCTTCAGTTTTACGGTGCAGTGTGTGATATCCCGTATACAAGGTTAGCAAGTACCCCAGCATTTCTGGTTCCATTTATGTGTTAGCAGAGAGAGTAGTTCGACATACACCATACCACAGTCCCAAACTTCAGTTGTACCGTGAAGGGGGTGTCATATTGTGCAATTGTGACTAGGTAAGTACAGGGGTGGTCAGGGTGACAATTTGGTACACTAGATACTTTCGGCAGTTTCAGTAGAGGGTCCAGTTCTACCATATGAGGAGTGTAAGTACCCAATACTTCTTTTGCTGTTCAGTTGTTCCTTGTACATTTTCTGAGCGAAGGTGACATTTTATTGTGTGAGTGGGGTAGTGACCTTCAGTACATCTCAGTTCAAGTTTTCAGTTACAAGGCACACTGGTGACTTCTGGGTTACAGGTCCACTCCACCCAGTATTCATAGACGGCCTGTTGTGTACTCCTTGTTCGCAGTGACGATTTTTCCCTCTACATACCTTATTCCCTGGCTCCTGCAAGTAATTATTTCTATATCTGAGTATCCCTAAGGACCTAGTAAGGATTCTCCTTCACTTCTTCCTAGTGCATTGGTGCTTATACCTGCAACCTTTCACATGGCGGCTTCATCTATGAATCCCCCTCCTTCTTCCCTAAATGACATTGGCGATCCAGACATACACTGGAAGGATTGGATTAACTTGTTTGACTCATATCTAATAGCCATTGGGGGGGAAAAATTCTCAGCTGTGCGGAAGCAACATGTCTTGCTTCATAATCTAGGGGTGCAAGGGAGGAAAATATATGACACTCTCCCAGACCCAGCATTGGAAGACGACGAGTTAGATTCAGATGTTTTCAAAATTACAATGATTAAACTAGAGACACATTTTGGGGACAAGGTTAACGTTGTGCTTGAGCGTCATAAGTTCTTTTCACGAGTGCAGGCAAAGGGTGAATCCATAACTAATTACATTGCCGCTCTCCGAGGTCTCACACAGCTGTGTGAGTTTGGGGAGTTGAACGATTCCCTCATTAGGGATCAGTTGGTGCGGTGCACCCACAACGCTAAGATAAAAGAAAAACTGCTGGTAAAGAATCCCTCGTTGAGGGAAGCGGTGGCCATCGCCCACTCCATTGAGCACACCGCAAAGTGCACCCAGGAGATGGACCAACCTAAAGAATCCATGGGTTGTGTGCATAAAATCAAAGGGATGGTGTTGGAAGATAAAAGAGAAGGAGAAGGTTACAAGTTCAAATCTAAAGAAGTAAAGAGTGATAAGCCCTTTAGTGTCACAGAAGGGTTAAAATGCTTCAGGTGTGGAAGCAACAATCATCTCGCTAATAGTGTACATTGTACTGCACGAAATTCAATATGTATGAAGTGTAACAGAAGGGGCCACTTCGCAAGGGTGTGTAAGGAGGGGGAGAGGAGTCAAGTAAGTGTGGTACACAACGAAGAGGTACAGGATCCAAACTTCGTGTTCTAATAAAAAATTTTTGGTTACCTGTTCTAGGGTGAGGTATATTGCATACAGATTGTAATGGAGGTGGGGAGGTCCTTGTCTTTTGGACCATGGTAATTACCCTCTATTGCCTTTCCACCCGCCCCTAGGGGTGCTGTGTTTTAGGTTCCTTTTCCCTGTGTTTTTACTGTTATTAAGTGCCAGCATTTTCCCCTGTCTTCCCTTTCCCCTTCCCCTTCTTCCCATCCTTCTCCTCCTTTTGGTCCAAGGGAGATGTGTTGTAACTTATGTTGGGATTGTAAATGCTTTGTTGGTTCAAAGGGAGATGTGTTGTAACCTACGCATGTTTAATAAAGTGGTACAATCCATCCCCCCCTTCCTGCCCCAGCCACTTGGTATCTTCCCCCTAGTCATCCCTGGAATGTGACATTTTCCTGTCAGTGTGGAGAGCAGGGTGACAACAATAAAGACGAGTTGACTTACCATCGGTTCACGAGTCATCTTTACAACAACATGTCTGGTTATTTCATTGATGTTCTTTTATGTTTGGGTAGGAAAATAACTACAAAGATATATGTAGCCATCAAAGGTAAAAACATAATTGGATGGAATGACTTAGCTAGGCTATGCATTTCTCTTTTTCCTGGTTCCGAAAATCCTATTAGGCTTGCAGAACAATCTAATAATGTTATTGAGAGTGATATTGAAACTAATGTTAGTAATGTTATTAACAAATTTGACGACATTTTTTGTGACAAAATTGGTAATATAAAACAGTTTGAGCATTTAATCAAGCTTAAAGAGAACGCTTCTCCAATTGTACACAAAGCGAGATCTGTCCCTCTTAGTGTAAGGCAAGATCTCAAAATTCTGCTTGACAAACTTTGCAAGGAGGGTGTCATTACTGCCACAGACCCATCGGAATGGGTAAGTCCGATTGTTATTGTTAAAAAAAGACAAATGAGATCCGTCTATGTGTGAATCTTCGCACCCTTAATAAAAATATCATCATTGACTGTCACGTCCTACCCAAGGTACAAGATTTATTGGCAAATTTGGGAGGTGCAAAAGTATTTTCATTACCAGATCTTAGATCAGCGTACCACCAGATACCGCTTGCGGCAAGCATGTTCCAGAAATTTATGGACACCATTCTTAAAAGTATCTCAGGTGTACAAGCTTTCCAAGATGATGTTCTCATATTTGCAAAATCTACAAGAGAACACAATCTCATCTTGGAAAGAGTTTTATCTGTATTCAGGAATGTTGGAATTACTCTCAAAAAAGAGAAATGCAGATTCATGGTTGAGTAATTAGACTATCTTGGTCACTGTATCTCAAAAGATGGCATCAAACCCAGTTTCCCTTATCTCTGCCATTAGAGACACTGTTCCCCCCAAGAATGAAGACACTCTTAGGTTGTTTCTAGGACTCTGCGAATACTATTCTCGTTTTATCCAAGGATATTCTTTGATTGTCCAGCCATTAAGGGAGTTGTGCGCAAAGGTAAAGCTCTTATTTGGTCTGATGAAGTTCAAAGAGCTTTCTCTGAAATCAAAATGTTAATTACTTCAGCACCCATTTTGTCACCTTTCACCCCTGGTCAACCTTGTTGTTTAACCGTTGATGCCAGCCAGTTAGGCTTAGGTGCTGTTTTTGTCTCAACATTTTGATAACACAGAACACACTATTGCATATGCCTCACGGTCCTTATTGTCCTCTGAAAAAAATGACAGTACAATTGAGAAAGAAGCATTGGGTTGCACCTGGGCAGTGGAGAAGTTCAAAACTTTTCTCTGGCGGACTCACTTTTTAATTTTCACTGATCATAAGCCTGGTTCGAATTCTTTCCAAATTGCGTGAGTACAATTTCTCTACTAAATACTTACCTGGTGGCAAGAATGGTCGGGCGAATTGCCTCTCGAGGATGGCCATTGATGAAACATCATCTACTGTACATGATGAAGTGGAGTGTGTGGTAGCCCTTGTTGATGACATGTTGGTTGATAATTCTCCGTTGTCTAAAGATTCATGGTTATCTGGACTTGCTGAAGACACTCTTCTTCAAAGTGTCATGTCTTATATCAGATCAGGTTGGCCACATGAGAGGAATCTCCCTGCCAACATTAAACCCTTTGCGCAGGTCTCTGATGAGTTATCTATTGTCAATGAGTGTTTATTTCGCCATGATTCCTTGGTTCCCCCTTGAAAACTCTGGTACCTACTGTTCAAGAAGAGTCATGAAGGACATATGGGTGTGTCAGCCACTATTCGGAATTTAAAAACAATTCTACTGGTGGCCAGGTCTTGATTCTCAGGTAAAAATGTGGATCTCTGATTGCAACACCTGTCTGATCTCTGATAAACATTGGCGGACCTTTGAACCTAACATCCACATGGTCCCACTACCTAACTCACCCTGGGAAAAGGTTGCCTTAGATTTTGCAGGGCCATTTGAGCTCCTTCCTGCAAATAAAAGTCATCTTTTAGTTTTAATTGATTATTTTTCAAAATCGGTCTATTTTGAGTTTGTTTCAGTTCCAGACACCAATGCTGTTATGACATTTTGATATTGAAGGTCCGCCAAGACAAATTGTTACAGATAATGGCACTCAATTTAGATCTCATCAAATGTTAAAATTTGTTCAGAACTTTCAAATCAAGCATCTCACTGTTGCACTCTACTCTCCTTCATCAAATGGTCTTGTTGAACGCATTAACACATTTTTGAAAGAAGGAGTTCAGACTGCCTTATCTGCTGGCTTTCAAGTGGAGGAATTTTTAAAGCAAAAACTTTGGACTTACCACAACACTCCTCACAGTACTACAGGTGTCTCTCCTTTCAAATTGCTGTGTAACAGAGTTGCAATTTCAAACCTTTGTCCCCATTGGGTTAAAGACATGACTAATAACAATATTTCTCATGAAAGTGACTTACTAAAAATCAGGGAGGTTGTTAAATCTAAACACAATGCTGTTTCTTTGTATCACCATGATTCTAAAAACACAAAGGACAGGGGGGTCAAAAGTCACTTTGCCTGTTAAAGTAATACAAGTGACTAAAAGTGCTGCTTTATTAAAAGGAAGGGGTGGTGGAATAGAAGGAGTTTGGTTAACATTACCAATGATCAAGCATTAAAGATCATTTCTACTAAAAAGAAAAGTTTTTATGATTCTGACTTAGATGGGACAAACTCTAGTATAGATTTCTGTTGCGACAATTCATCTTTGACTAATGTTGACAGAAGTTCTAATTTATATACAGCTTCAATGTCAAATGATTGTTATTCTGCTGTGATTCCAAGTACAACTACATGTTGCAATTCTCCACTGACTTTGCAATCATCATCTGATATTCTCTCTTCACCTGTTGCCTCTCAAAGACCACATCGCAATGTTTCTGTTCCACAAAAATTCAAAGATTTTTATTTGATGTAATTACTTTATTATATAATAGAAATATAATTTGTTACAATGCATTGTTTAACTTTTCCAGTGTTATTTACATTTTTTATTTTTGTTGTAAGTTATTTCCTTTTTCCTTTAACTGTTTAATAAGGGGGATGGTGTTAAGGTAACAAGTTGCTCTTTCCCCTTTAACAGCAACTTGTTATTTATGTATGTACATTTGAATACACCTCGAGCGTGTCCCCGCGCTCTGCTATTGTTTATGTTATCTCACGCTGTCATGTCTTCGCCGTTTCTGCCTACAACTGTTATCTCGGCAGTTACGATGAAAACGCTGTAGCTGCTGGTTGTGGGCTTCATTATTCTGAACCTGGATGTATCAATAAACACTTAATTTATAAGTGCAACTTTTCCTGTCTACTTCTTCGAACATCACAGCGAGCAAAGCTGCGCACTGCAACGCTAGGCGCGAGACCTAAAAAGAGTTCCAGAGGGCCATTGTGATTATTATTATGGTTATACCCAGGTTCCTGTGGGCTCATTGGGATGGTCTTTATGATTACATTCCTTAGAAGCACAGCCACTGAATGTGGTCAGGCAGCAGGAGGCCCATTTTGCGTTCACGGGTCAGTCGCTGGGTAGTTGCATCGCATGGTGGCTGGGTGGAGGCATCTCTGCACCTTCCTCAGCTCGCCTGATTTACTCACACCTTAGTTAAGTTGTTGGTGGGGCAGATAGGGTTGTTGGTGCATCGGTTGGGGCGTGGCGTAGTTGTGGTGGTGGGGATGTGGGATAGGTATGAGGGTGGGGTTAATCACCAACACTCAGCTGAGCACAGGCACCATGTGAACACTGGCATTTTGTGGGGTTGGTGGGGTATTGAGGGCGTTAACGGTGGCAGGTGAAGAAGACATGATTGGAAGAGGTTTAGTCTTAATAATTGGAGCCGGGTGGGTGAGATTCTGTTGACAGCTCCCTGCACCTCTCTAAAGATTGGCGCCCTGGGCCTGGGCCCAGCTCGCCTTTCCCAAAGCCGGCCCTGATTCCTGCGTACATTAGACAATCCTGTTTTTTCAGTCAATAGCACTAAGCATGCATGAGACTTGGAGAACTATGTTTGGTATGGGAAAAGTGAAACTACAAGTACCATCATGCTTAGCGCTTCAGACTGAAGGAATAAAAACTGTCTACAAGTCACCTAGTGTCATAGCGCCCCCTGACACTTATTTGTTAATACTCGGATGAGAAATACGTAGGATGATAGAAAGAGAGATGCCGACACAAGGTAGAAAGAGAGATGCCAACGCATGGTAGAAAGAGAGATGCCGACGCCAGGTAGAGATGAGAATAGCTCTTCTATTGTTTATATGTTAAATGCGAGCTGGAAACATGTTTAGACAGTGTATTTTGTTGCCACTGCAATCAACAGCTTGCTAGAGCTGGTATGCCCTGGTTTTTAATCAATCTTTTGAATCCACTGCGGCTCGTTTAATTAAAAGTTTGTTCAACAACTGAACGAATAGAAATCCCGCTTTTTAAAAAAATTAATATTGAAACATGCTAGAAAGAATGTACTACGAGGAAATCCACTGGGTAGATAACTGGATTTCTTTCGTAAAACCAATTTTTTAGTCGTCTGCAGCTCCTTAGTTGCTGTGAAAGCTGCCTCTACAGGGGTGCAGCTCTCAATGGTACAATGCTTGCCCTCTTCATTCCCTTTCTGTAAAAAACGACTTCGGTAGTCACTACCGGGGCCGGCTTTAACACTGCTGGCGCCCTGTGCGAGATTGTCTGTTGGCGCCCCCCAGCCCCATGACCACCTCTGTCACAGATTTCCTCACTAGCACCCTTTAACAGTAGCCCTCAAGTCTCCAGAAGCACAGTCTCTCAGATTCATTTAGTTTTATAGCACCGCTCATACCAGTGTAAGGTGTCAGAGCACTTTACATCACACTCACATGTGTGTAAATCAGTGCATAGGAAATAATAATAATAATAATTCAGAATTTGTACAGCGCCTGGTTACACTAACCAGTGTGTCCCCGCGCTATTCAGTGGCCTCAGCAATCCCCACACACGGCTCCCAACCTACCGCCATTTAACACCGTGGGAACAGATATGTTTTAAGTTCCCTCCGAAAGACAGCCTCCAAGGGCTCCATGCAGAGTCTGGGGGGAAGAGTATTCCAGTTGCGAGCAGCCAGAAGGCGGAAAGATCTTCCACCCTTTTCTGGCCCTAGTGGTCTTCGGAATGCACATTAAGCCAGCACCCTAGGACCGCAAAAGCCGAGTGGGCTTGTACAGGGTAAGCAAGTTCCACAGGAAGCTCGGACCATTCCCTTGGACAATCCGATGACTAATACAGAGGGCTTTGAACTGGATGCGTTCCCTGATTGGCAACCAATGCAACGTCTCCAGTGCCTTTTTGGAGGAGGATCTTCTAGGCAACATCCATACCAGGCATGCGGCAGCATTCTGGATATGCTGCAGTCGCTGGAGACACCTCGCCTTAGCGCATAAGTATAGGGCATTCCCATAGTCCAGCCTGGAAGTAACCAGGGCATGAACTAGGGCCCTCCTAGCTGACAGCGGGAGCAAGTCGAGCGTCTTCCTCAGACTACGTAGAATGCCAAAGCAAGTTCCAGCCACACGTCTAGTGTGATCCTCAAAAGAGATCTCCGAGTCAATCCACATACAGAGGTTCTTAACCTGATCCTTAGGTACGGGTAGGGGGCCCAGAGTCTGAGGCCACCAAGCAGATGTCCAAACAGAAACTTGCCAACAATTAGCACCTCCGTCTTGTCCCCATTTAATCGTAGACAGTTGTTTGACATCCAGCTGGCCAGGTCCTGAAGACAAGACGCAGACCTGCTGGCTGCATGCTCAACTGGCTGTGACAAAGCCACAACCAGCTGTGTATCATCAGCATACGTCACCACATCCACCCCATGTTTCTCTGTGATTAATGCTACCGGAGCAACATAAAGGTTGAATAGGGTGGGGCTCAAACTAGAACCTTGCGGGACTCCCTGATTCAGGGCAATAGCCTTTGACCTATAAGGCCCCTGCTCGACACAAAAACTAAGTTCGTGGAGAAAGGATTCCAGCCATAGCCAAGCCTTCCCAACCACTCCGCCCTTCCTCAGACACTGTAGCAGAGTGTGATGTGCCACAGTGTCAAACGCGGCACTGAGGTCAAGAAGAATCAGTGCCGCTGTCTGACCCTCATCAGCATGTTTTCGCAACATCTCTGTGGGGAAGAGTAGCGCTGACTCCGTAGAATGGAGGGCACGGAATCCAGCCTGAGTGGAATGCCGAAATCGGTGAGTTTCAATATGTGCCGAGAGTTGTTGATTGACCAATTTTTCCGCTATTTTAGCAAAATAGGGAAGGAGTGAAATAGGTCGTAGGTTACTCAATTGAGTAGCGCCAATCTGGGGTTTCTTCTTCAATGGAAGCACCACAGCTTGTTTCCAAACTGTCGGTACCCTGCCAGATTCAAAGGTCAGTGTAAGGAGATGCCTGATATACGGGGCAAGCGTCTCGAATGTTACATTAGACAGGATTACAAGGTGTATGTCATTGATACTCGTAGGCAATCAAGTTTAAGAGCCCTTATCCTGGAAAAGCACAAATTCAGAATTTCAAACGTAACTTCATTGTAAGGGGTTCTCTTTAATAATAAGAATTTTTTGTACCCAAATGAACCCTGTTCACAAGATTAGGATAATGAAAGACAGGGCAAAAAACATATAGCTTTAACATATACCTTGTAGTTTGCATGCAGCTCTTTGATGACAGTTAATAGCTCAATGTTCTATAGTAGGATTTTGACTTATAAAGGACAAGTTACAAAAAGTGCTCGCTTACA
This sequence comes from Lissotriton helveticus, assembly GCF_964261635.1. Lineage (NCBI taxonomy): Eukaryota > Metazoa > Chordata > Amphibia > Caudata > Salamandridae > Lissotriton > Lissotriton helveticus. Next base: position 1,935,071,884 of record NC_136067.1, on the reverse strand, counting down.
GAAGCAGTAACACACTGACCTATTTACTTTATTTGCACTTTGTTATCTGCAGAGTACAATTTCTTAGCAGCAGGCATTTTAACCCTCTGTGCTACCTTAGGATGAGTCAAAACTTCCACTAGACAAACTCTGGTCTCTTTTCAGGAAGACCATTACACACAGTTATCTTGACATTTTAATTTATGCCTGAAAATTGCTGGAGGTGAGGAACAAGGCAGCAGGTGCTTTTAAAATGTTAATACACTTGCAAAAATGATGTCCCCACCCCAAGTCAGAGCCTGGTGTGGTGGTACTGATCGCACTGCCCTAAAGCCTGCCCTGGTCACTACTACAGCGCTCACTCCCTTACCCGCGGTAATTCTGACTCATGGACAGAGTTCACGCCCAAAATCGCGGTTATTCCTGAGTTGCAAACACCACACACAACCATTAATCTCCCCACCCTCCACGCACAAATTACGCCTTGTAAATCCAGTTGACATTAATGAAGGGGAAAAACGCAATATTCAGAGTTTTGCAGCTCAGAAAGAAACAAATGTGCTGGATTACTTTATCCTTCATTACAACCTAGGAATAAAGAATAAGGAGATAATACCACGACACGGTAAGGATGAACTCTTCAGTAACGGTATTTATCTAGGCGGGATTACTATAGCCTTATAGCCTGCTGTAGAGGGCTATACCGGCTATTAAAGGCCCTCTCCAGCGTTAAAGGCCCCGAGCCGAAGGCAAGGGCCTTTAACAAGGGTGAGGGACTTTAATAGCCGGTATAGCCCAGCTACGAAGGGCAATAAGGCTATTAGAACATTCTGCCACTAGAGGGCAGAATGTTCTAACAACAAAAAAAACAAAGCCTTATGGGAGCGTGAGGGGATTGGAATCCCCTCAGGCTCCCTGAAGCCTTTGTTCACAGCCAGAGCAGTGAACAAAGAAACATTGGAATGTTGGAGCTCCAGGCTTATACCAGCCATTATAAGCCCAGAGCACTCCATTGTTTCAATGAAGCTCCCAACATTCCAATGTTCTAATACCCCATAAATACCGGAAAATCAGAATGGGCTCCTAGGCCTATAGTGCTTGGGAGGTCAGTGTATGTGGCACTGCAAGGGAAGGCATTTCATTGATTTTTTTTACAAGGTTCTAAAGCAAAACAGCAGCAATGCCCTGAAGTCTGACCATAAAGGACGAAGTCTGAAACCTAATACTCACATGCTATCACACAAGGTCTTCAGCTAGACACTCGAGGGGAGGGGCATGAGGCCCCGCCCAGCCTTTGTTGATTTTTGCCCCTCTAAACTCTTTTGGAAACTTTCAGCTCAGGAAGCTCAAGTAACCTGCTATTAAATTAAATGAAACCAATTACCTGAAATTAAAGCATGCAAGTTAAATTGGGAAATTTTCTCTGCATTATTACACAAACATGTTCAAAGAAATACACTTTTCCAACATGTAAGCAAAGGTGAGGTGTGAATATGAACATGGCAAAAAATATAAACACTGCAAAGTGTAATGTATGATTGCGCTACATATATGTAAACAATTTTCTGTCCCTCCCTTTGATTCAGTTTGGACCCTTTTTATGGTCTGGATTGACAGCGCGGCTGTTGCCAGACAACTATGTGAGAATCACCAGGAGAGGGGCTATGGCTCTGTCCACATGTTGGAAGCCAAGAGTAAGTTTTGAGTGGACAGAAGTTGTGTGCTTCCACTAAAAAAAGCTTGCCCTACACACAGCGGTCATAATTTTGTTTAGTTATCCAGCTGCCTGAGCTTTCAGGTGCAGACACATGCCATTGTAATACTAGTAAATTATTTTAGATAACTAAATAATGTATGGTGTTTTTCTTTGGCAGCAGCACCCGATGGGAGGAGGGCAGTCATCAACATATACAGATTTTTAGGTCTAGCTTGACAGTGCATTAATAAGGCAGACCTGTTGGCATTGACAGTGGTGGTATAATAATGTAAAACCAGCTATCCTTTATGTGATGGTGTGAACAGTCTAGTAGTTGGGATGGGAGGAGTTACGGGATTGGAGGAAGAGGAGGGGCCTGGACAGGAAAGAGGTTAGTTAGAGTAGGGACAGGGACATAGCAAGAAGCAAAGAATAAAGCTCCTTGTTAAACATAATTAGTGTTTGTCGTTATTAAGTTAAAGACAAACAAAAAACAAGCATTGGAGATTGCAAAACAAGCATTGGAGGTTGCAAATCAAGCATTGGTAATTGCAAACAAGAATTGGTAATTGCAAAACAAGCACTGGTAATTGCAAAAACAAGCATTGGAGGTTGCAAAACAAGCATTGGTAATTGCAAACAAGCATTGGTACTTGCAAAACAAGCACTGGTAATTGCAAAAACAAGCATTGGAAATTGCAAAGCAAGCATTGGCAATTGCAAGACAAGCATCGATGAATGCCATACAAACATTGGTAGCTGCAGAACAAGCATTGGTCACTGCAAGCAAGCACTGACGACGGCAAACAGCAAGCAAACAAGCACTAGCAAGTGTAAAAAAAAAAAAAAACGTGACATTGAGATATCAGTCCAGAAATGTCGAACTCACCGACCCGGAATGGTGGCGGTGCAGCGGCGGCTGCCCCTGTCACGCCTGGAGTTTCACATCTGCGCCTCCCAGAATCACTGACCCTGGTGGCTGGCGGAAGTATGGGCCCCAGATGGCAGGAGTGGCTGGAGGACTTCGAGGACTATCTTGAAGGATCAAAAGTCACGGGAGACAGAGACAAGCTAATTGCACTATGCCATCTGGTCGGCAAAGAGGTTTGCAAATTGATCAAAGAATTGCCGACAGATGATAAAGGAACTTATGACAAGGTGCGAGATGCATTAAACAGAAAATTTGTGCACAAAAGAAATGTGGACTACGAGAGATATTTATTCCATCAAGCCCGTCAAGACAAGGAAGAAATGATGAGCACATTCATATCCAGACTACGCCGACTGTCTCAGTATTGCAACTTTGACGCGTTTTCGACGGAGGATGCCATCCGACTAAGAGTCATCGAGGGCTGCCACTCAGAGACACTCCGAAGGCGGCTGCTAAGGAAAAGTCATGATCTCGACGAAATATAGGAAATGACCAGGGTGCATGACCAAGCGGAGGAGCATGCCAAGAGCATGGAGACAGGGCGTAGTGAGAGAAGAGAGCAAGCATATTGGATGCAAAACAACAGCACTCGGAGAAGATCAAACGAGCGACAGAGAAGGTCTCGACCAGCGTCCCGCCATCAACACAAAGGTCGTTGACGCTATGAATCTGGAAGGAGAGAAAAGAAATCAAATCATGCCAGAAAGCCAGAGCGCTCACTGAAATGCTAACGTTGTGGGTAGATATCCCACATACAGATGTATGTCCAGCCATGGGTCAACAATGCCGAAAATGTGGACGGAAAAACCACTTTGAGGTGATGTGCGGAGTATATAGCAAAGAAAGAAGGAGTGAGACAACAAAGTCGTTTTGCCCAGATAACAAGCGACATCATGCAAAAGCCGTACAGGACAGAGCAATATCATCCTCTGGTTCGTCACACTCCAGCAGGGAGTCTCGAAAATCCCAATGGACAAGAAGGTCGCCGAGACGGTCATCGTCGAGAGAATCGAGATCGACATCTCAGGAGTCACTATACACGGATGAATATATCTGCATGGTGGCAGACCCGGACCAGCTAAAGAAGTATCCTCCATTAGACATCAAAGTGGGGACCCATGCAACCAAGTTTGTTTTAGACAGTGGGACGTCGTTGAATTACATGCCCGTGACCGAATATAACAAAATGAGGCCACCTCCCCTCCTGAGTCCTGCACATGTCAGGGTGTTCACCTGGATGGCGAAGAAACCACTTCCGTGCCTGGGCAAATTTGCAACAACACTTAAACAAGAATCTACTTCAGTGTCGGCATATATTCACATCATCGAGGGCCCGGAGGCTGATTGTCTCCTTAGTCTGCCTACAGCGCAGCGCCTCCGACTGGTTGAGATCTTATACCGAGTCAGTGATAATCCAGACATTGTTCGTAAGTCCCCCAAGTTATTCACTGGGCTCGGAAAAATGAACAAATGTCTGATTCGCTTGCACATCAATGATCAAGTGCGCGCTGTGGCTCAACATCCCAGGCGTGTGCCCTTTCATCTTCAGCAAGCTGTAGAGGATGAAATCCAGGAACTGTTACAAGCTGACATTATTGAGAAAACGGATGGTCCCACACCATGGGTGTCACCAGTTGTCATCGTTCCAAAGAAGGGCACCCCTGAAAAGGTACGCTTATGTGTGGACATGAGGCTTCCCAACACAGCCATAGAAAGAGAGCGTCACCCAGGGCCTCACCTGAGTGATATGATATCAGCTTTGAATGGAGCCAGGGTATTTTCCAAACTTGATCTAAATAAGGGATACCATCAGCTGGAACTTCACGAAAAATCAAGGTACATAACGACATTTGCCACTCATCTGGGTTTGTTTCGATACAAACGGCTGAGTTTCGGTATCTCCTCTGCGGCGGAAATATTCCAAGAGGTCATCCGTCAGACTATCAGACACATACCAAATTCACTGAACTATAGTGATGATATTCTGGTGTATGGGTCGGACACACAGGAACATGACAAAGCTTTGGATCGAGTATGCCAGAAGCTAATTTAACTCTCAATAAGGACAAGTGTGAGTTCCATCAATCCACTCTTAAGTTCTTCGGACATGTGTTCTCGGGGGCCGGGATGAAGCCCGACCTTGAGAAAGTGACAGCGCTCAATACCACCAAGAGCCCTCAAGATGTAAGTGACATCCGATCGTTTCTGGGCATGGCGAGCTATTGCGCCAGATATATAAAGGACTACGCCACCATCAGTCACCCACTCCGTGCCCTCACCAAGCATGGGCAACCGTTTGTGTGGAGCTCTCAGTGTGAGCAGGCGTTCCAAGAAATTAAACAGGCGGTGGAATCAGCGGACAATCTAACCTACTTTAACCCCAAGAGGAAGACGGAGATAGCGGTGGATGCCAGTCCAGTGGGATTGGGTGCAATCCTGGCTCAGTACGATAATGACACTGATCGACGACACATTGTGGCTTATGCCAGCCGCAGCCTATCAGACACCGAGAAGGCGTATTCCCAACCTGAGAAGGAGAGTCTCGCGGTTGTATGGGCTTGTGAGCATTTTCATGTGTTCATCTACGGCAAACACTTCACCATGATTACGGACCACCAGACGCTTGTCACCATCCTTGGTAATCCCAAGGCCAAGATGCCACCTCGCATTGAAAGGTGGGGTTTACGCCTGCAGGAATATACCTACACAATCATACATAAACCAGGAAAGGCAGAGAATCCTGCGGACTACATGTCCCGGCACCCTCAAGCATCCCAGGCCTCACCTCCTTGAATAGCTGAAGAATACATACACTTCATGGTAGGTTTAGCCCGGCCACCGGCAGTCCCTTTGGAAGCGATACAGGAAGCCACTGCGCACGACAACATTCTTCAGAAAGTAGTGCGCCGACTGCGCACACATCGCTGGAGACATGAAAGTGAGGAGGAAAAGAGTGATCCTCAAATCCGTCAAGAAATGCAAGCCTTCCAACATGTCAGTGAAGAGTTGTCTGCTACCTCAGAGGGGCTCCTGCTGAGAGACCATCGGATTGTCATCCCGAGGCAGTTACGTCAAGGTGTTATTAACCTCGCCCATGAGGGTCATCGTGGGGTCGTTGCAACAAAGAGAGCTCTCCGGGAGCGAGTATGGTTCCCACTACTTGACCAAATGGTGGAGCTCATCTTAAAGGACTGCCCCCAGTGTCAACTAGTGAAGCCTGGAGATCCCCCAGCTCCTCTTCAAACGACTAAATTACCCAGTGGGGTATGGCAGGAACTTGCCATGGACTTTTATGGACCACTCCAGTCAGGCAAATACGTATTGGCCATCATGGATGAATACTCAAGATTCCCAATGGCACAGTTTGTGTCTTCTACCAATGCCTCCAGCACGATCGCCAAACTAGACGAAGTGTTTGCTGCATGGGGTGTTCCCAAAGAACTCAAAACAGACAATGGTCCCCCCTTTAACGGACATGAGTTTAGTGAATTCGCAAAATATCTCAACTTTCGACATCGCAAGGTAACGCCTCTGTGGCCACAAGCCAATGGCACCATTGAACGGTTCATGGCCACCTTGAAGAAGACATTTCAACAAGCCACCTTGGAAAAAAGAGACTTACAAGTGGCTCTCAATGAGGTCCTAAGAGCTTATCGAACAACACTACATGCTACGACCGGAAAATGTCCTGCCACTCTCATGCTGGGTCGACCCATCAGAACGCGGATCCCGACATGGGAAGGAGCTCTACGACCGGTGTCTCCGACACATGTCCATCGAGAATTAGCGGTGGCTGATCAAGCTGGCAAGAGCAAAATGAAATCGTATGCAGACACTCGACGGAAAGCAAAGTCTCCATCCCTTCATACAGGAGACTGTGTGGTGGTCAAACAAGAACAGTCAAAGAAAACAGACTGTAGATTCAAAGATGAACCTTTGACTATCACTCAGCAGAAGGGCACCATGATTACTGCAGAGTCTGAGAACAGACGAATCACCCGAAATGTGTCCCATTTTCAAAAATGTACCCCAGCCATGAAAAAGGTCCTTGACAGAGACACGGACCAACGAGATGCAGAAGGACTTAGTCAACTGGGTACCACACCAAGACCTGATCATCAGAGAGTAGCTGCGTCCGCAGATGTTGGAGTGAGTATCCGACCTCGAAGAGACATACACAAGCCCAAAAGACTGATTGAAGAACTATAATCAAGTCAGTTTTGTTTATTTGTTAACAAAGGGGGAGATGTGATGGTGTGAACAGTCTAGTAGTTGGTTTGGGAGGAGTTACGGGGTTGGAGGAAGAGGAGGGGCCTGGACAGGAAAGAGGTTAGTTAGAGTAGGGACAGGGACATAGCAAGAAGCAAAGAATAAAGCTCCTTGTTAAACATAATTAGTGTTTGTCGTTATTAGGTTAAAGACACGACACTTTACATAAAAAAAGGATAACAAAAAATACTTTGTACTTTCTCAAAGCCCTTCCATCCTTCGCATATCCGCTACATCACCATCTGTTCAATGATAGCAGCTTTAAGTGACTTTAGGGAGTTTAAGCGCTGTGGGAGCGCAGGTTTAACAAACAGGCGAGAAGGCTGTATATATGATCCAAAAGCAAAGGGTTTATTCGAAGTAGGGGTTACTTTTAGCGATACAGATGGTTTAATGTCCTGATCTTCTTCTTCTGAGCTGCTTGAGGAAACAAGGCCAGTCCTAGGTGTTCCCACTTCGTCTTCTTCGGACAGGTTGGGGTCTCCCCGGAGGCTCATAGAAGAGAGAAATAAAGGGAGCCGTCAGTCACTCTGTAACGCTTTGGGTTACATCAAAACCGGTCACCACACCGTAGGTGAAGGAAGGCTGAGGTAAGGGAAAACGTGCTCAGGTGAGGGAGGGTAGGAATAAAGTAAACATAAGAATGGGGATGCTAGTTTTGTGATGGGACAAACAAAAGAAGGTGACGTATTGCTAAGAATGTGGATTATTTATGATCTTCTATAGTATCGGGCATATAAGTTTCAGGCACCGGTAGTTCTAGGCAAACGGGCGGTCAAACGGGCATGTGGCGTTCAAACACTGGACTTTGCTACCCGCCTCCCGACTTAACTCTACCCACAACCCTCCTCCCCTCCTCCCGAGTCCCCGGAGCACTCCCCACTCACCGACTCCGCCGCAACTCTCTCCGTGAGTTGCGGCCGCTCTCCAGCGTCCTCCGGTGGGGACCACCACTCCTCGGTCCACCGGTCTCCCGACTCGTCGTCGTCCTGGTCCGCAGCAGACTCCGTGTCCTTCTCGATCTCCACGGCGTCTTCCCCAGGTGTTCTCCGGCGTCCCGCGTCTCTACCACCTTGTCCGTCCTCTTTCTCGTTGCTCCACGAAGAGACCGCCTCTTGGTCAAGGTCCTTTTTCATTGGCTCCTGTTGTTTCTTTTCCGGGTCTCCCGCACCGACTTCCGGGTCACGACTCTGAGAAGACAGAGTAAACGGACGTGTCATTCGGCCATTCTTTATGTCCTTCAAGTCCCAAGATGCATTAGGCGGCAACGTTGGAGACACCAGTCCATTCCGACCATGGATATCGCAAGTATGGTTGCCGTCTCTCTCACAAGCGCTATAAGCAAACAAAAGGAAAACACTGGCACCCTCATCTAAATTTTCTTCTTTGGATCATCAATTAAACTCACATCTTCGCTCATTCAGTGTTTGAGATTCTGCTTGTCTGGATAATATGAAAATATTTCCATAAGAATTCTCATCTTTAGCCCAGTTTGCACTTTTCAATTCCATGGTTACACGTGAAAAATAAGCGGACATTTTCAGTAGCCTGTGATGTTAAAAGGTGCAGAAAGGCAAACAAAAGAAAGCTTTCTGTGACAAGTATGTATAGTGCAGCAGGTGCAGTGGCATTATGGTGCAGTGGGAGTGCGACCCAGGTCTTTAACCCCTTGGCCGCAGCGCGAATTCTGCGGCGGCGCTGGGGGAGTGGTGACGGAACCATGCCCTCATGAGCCACGGGCAGAGTGTGCTCATGACGGCGTGGTTCTGTCACGACCCTGCCCGCTCACTAATTCGCCCGTACAGGCTGGGAATCATTGCTGCGTGGGCGGAGCGGCCCCAGCATGACGGAACCACGCCGTCATGGGCACACGGCGCCCGTGGCTCATGAAGGCGTAGTTCTGTCATGAGCAGGCAAGGAGTTAAGACTCCCACTTAGGAGTGCAGCTATCAATAGTGCAGCGTATGCAGGGGCACTGTGGCCCAAAAGCTTGATTGGCCCACTGCTCGTCAATTGTTATTATCTTATACTTACTAGGGCTGTTCTTTGTTGTTGGTTCTTCTGAGGGACCGTCGGTCGTTGTCACAGTTGGGGAACTTAAAGGAGAGAAGAACATGAAACTTTAGTCGAGGAAAACAAGGAAAGTTGCCAGGTCCCAGACATTCTTACAGATATGCGCACCACTCTGATTACACCATCCTTAAATTCGCACAGAAGTTAAATAAATCACAGTTGCATATTTCTGACCTGGTCTCCTACATACACGTAATTTTCCTGAAGTTTCACATAATTATGAAAAAGCAAATGACTAACCCTGGGAGTGTAACTCCCGCTCCGCCAGTGGAGTTTGCGGAGATTTGCCTACTCCGCGATCTGAGGCGAACACGGAGATAGGCAAAGGTCCGCCTCCATGGCAGAGCGGAGTTACCCGCTCCCTCACCCCTTCCAAAAACTTTAAAAAGAAGGCACTTACCTGTGTTTCTGCCGCCTTCCCTGCCTGGCTGCTCTCCTTCCTGCTCCTATTGTGTCCTTTTTCATTAAAAAAAAACACTACGTTGTACTTCTTGCGAGTGCGCATGACGTACAAGGTAGTGTTTTTTTAATGAAGAAGGACGCAAGGCAGCGAGGACCGGGAAGTAGAGTGGCCAGGTAGGGGAGGTGGCAGAAACACAGGTAAGTGCCTTCTTTTTAGTACTTTTAAAGCACTTGAGAGGTGGGAGCGGGGAGGGAGAAGAAAAGAGCTATGCGTAGCTCCACTGAGTTTTTTTCAAACTGTGTGGAGCTACGTGTAGAGGCACTACACCAGCTCTGCCCACCCTTACAAATTACTCGAATTCCGCACACCTCTAATACACAACTCCATTGTCCAGGCTAAATCTAAAGGAACATACACCGGGAGCAGGTTTCTGCAACAGTCTACACCACATCAGAAGGCATCACAAAAATAAACCTCATGTAAGTGTCAGGCATCTTAGGATGAAAGTTTGTTAGCCATAGTAAGTTTTGATCACACGGTCTCTACAGCAGAAGCAGCAGACCATGCTATGCGAGACTGATATTACATATTATATGGCAAAATCAAGGTGGGAGCGGTGTGGCGCAGCGGCCAGAGTAGCTGACTCTGGAGCGCGGGGCTTGATCACCGGCGGCAGCTCAGCTCAGCATCATGTGATTCTGGGCAACAGCTCACAATCTCCCCAATGGCCCCCAGCGCCTTGAAACCCTTAAGAGAGTGATATGTTCGCATTTTACAAATAGGAATCCATATCCATACTAATATTATAAAGAGAGAGCCCAAACCTTTGAGGCGGGTTATCTCAGTAACCACAGCACCAATCACAACACTCAATACAGCGTTGGAAAGGGCAGTTGCAGCAGAAGGACATAGGCTATGCAGACGGCCACCATATACATTTAAAAGGTAAAAGAACCGTGCCAGCAAAGTAGTCGCTTGTGGGCGTGTCTGCGTTGTGCTGTGGGCGTGGGCTGGGGGGCGTGACTAATGCTGGGGGCGTGTGGTACGGCCATCATATCGTGGGCTGTGGGCGTGTGCTGGGGGCGTGACAAACACTGGGGGCGTGTGTCCGCCCTTCATGCCATGTGAGTCGTACATACAAGCGCCAATTACGTTGTTGCGCAGCATCAAGGGGTACGCAGAGGGCGTGAGAAACGCTGGGGGCATGTGTCCGGCCTTCATGCCATGTGAACGCAATTGCGCCGAATCAAGGGGCACGCTGGGGGCGTGAGAAATGCTGGGGGCGTGTGCTACGTTCCGCCCTTCCGTTTCCAGAGGGGTTTGGTTAACCCTTTCTAAGCATTTGGGGAAAGGCTATCTCGGAGACAGGAATGGTTGCTTAGCAACGCGGCAACGATCGTGGTATCTCAGTTTTTTTTTTCTAAATCTTTTTATGAAACTGAAAAAACATAAAAGCCAATTACAGGCACCTTACTTCACGGAACATAATACAATTATACCATCATAGAGTAAATCAATGGGCGTTCCCCAGGGCAAAGACGATGTTATGAATAGTTGCTGTCGTGCGGTCGCATTAAAACAGGAGAAACGCTCTTTTCAGATCAGTCAGCATTAATCACAGACCCCACCACCCCTAGAGACCGAAGCGTTACAGACAGGATATTTCCAAGTGGCAGGAGTGCGTAAGGCAAGAGAACTTAAAGTGAAACTACGACCGCAACAATCATGCAAAAATAACACACGATACATTCTACAAGTCAATGCGAGCAATATCACACTGGGACCCGTCTACCCATCGAGCAGGATTACCCCATAGGAAGGCACTTGATATCAGGATATTAATAGGATTTCGGACACAGAAACAAACAAAGACAGTACAAAACACCCCAATCCCCCACCCTGCACCCCTGCATATGGCTTTCGCCTAACCCCAACTAACAGTGTGCCTGTCGCCCCATCTAACTAGGTTCTAAAAGTAGAAAAAAGGAAGTGTGGAGGAGGATATCTTCATTTAGGCTCCCAGTCTCCCCTCCCCTCCGCCAGAAACAAGCAACCCCCGTGAATTAGCTAAAAATTTGTTTAAAGAACATCAACAAAACAGACAGGGGAAGCCGTAAACACCGCCCAACTTTCCATGATCATAATTATGACAAATCCCGCATTTATTGAAGCCACAGTCTTAAACCCAGTCCGTAGATCTCATCCCTGGTTCTTCCGATCTTTCATGCGAACCCCATCCATACGAAGTTCAGTCTGGAATGAGTCAAAAGAATCAAGCCCCTGTCGGTTCCTCCATCCCTGACGATCTCCCTCACCCAGTCCGATTCCCGATGTCGTTTCCTTCTCGACCCCAATAAATGAGCCAGGGAGGGGAAAAATGGCTTTGTGATCCGGAAACAAGTACCAACAGTATCCAGGGACGGAGAACCGACAGGTCCTCCCTCAGTTGGCAGCGATGTTAAAGATGGCGATTTTCCCAAGGCCACGGGCTCATTTTTGTTTATAGACACACTGACCAGGGACTTCATTATTTCTTTCTGCACGGGGCTCATATTCGTTGGCATGATGGTCACCGTGGGGATCAGTCTTCAGCGACGGCTCGGACTCCGTCCGAATCTTCCCCTCTCGATCAGCTTCGAACATGGTCACGTTCCCCAGAGAGCCGGGTCTCTCCAGGGGAACCGACAAGAACGAATCGGACAGCTACAGAGGGTGACTTGTCTATTATCACAGGCTCCATAGCAGCAGAAGACCTGAAGCGGATTGGCGCCTTGGCCCGCCTGCATCTTGACATCGTTCAGCAATCTGCGGACCGCTTGAATTAACTGACCGCTTCGCAACCGTCGGGAATTCAAGCCCGCATTGCCATCACGGCTGTCCTCACCGGAAATGCCGTCAATCTCTCCCACCTAAAGAGCCATTGAGCTCACAGCGTCACCGCACGCCTTGACCCACCATGAGCTCTGACTTATGAGCTCCCTCAGCCCTGATAGAACACGCAGCGTCATCATACGCCTTGTGCCCCTCCTCGAGCCCCCGCAGAGGCGTATGTATTATTTTAACCAGGCAATTAATTGTGTTAAGTCCTGATGATGATCCCCTTGTAACTAGAGCGCGGGATCGAAACGTCGACTCTCTCTAGTAGACATACATCTGACCATTGTATATTACTGTATGTATGTGCTACTCTGGTGAACACTGTTAACACTGATTTAAAAAGTGCCCAGAACGCTCACTCCTTTTGCCTGAAGAAACTTTTCCCCTACTGTATTCTTTCTTTTCTTTCATTGTGTCTACCTCTTCAGTACGGTGCAGGACTGTGCCTTACTGCAAAAATTGTTTGTTGCTAATGTATTCAGACTCTAAACTTTTGATTCAACTTAAAATAAATTTCTTGTCCGGCTGGGCAAGGAAAAATATATAGCAGCCTATTGTGGTCTATATAGTATTAATTAATATTTTTGCTTTGCTTTGGACCTTTGTTTCTTTACTTGTCTATTATCACGGTAGCACTCCGTTAGTCTGCTACCGCGAGCGAGGATCCTGACCCAGCAAACCCGGCGGCGGCAAACCGGGACTCCGGGACAGAGACCTCCGCCCACAGCCCTAGAGGTGTTTTGTCACCACTCCTGCTGTGGTATATCTACCAAGTGACCGCCATCGAAATTGGGAAAAAACAAGTTCCACATCGAGAGACCGGACCCTACCCGTGTCCCACGGTTGATGTTGATCAATTGCAACCCGGCTGGGTCAGTACTCGAGGCCCCGGCTCACAATCTGGGTTAGGCCGTAAATTAAAACACGACGTATCTCCGTCATTCAGGCCGGTAATATTCTCCAGACTTCACCATCAGACTCTGCACCAGTTCATACACACGAAAGGGGGGCGGAAATTCAGGATATTAGACAGGATCGTCCGGCTGGAGAAGGAGGTCGGCGGAGTCGGGAGCCTACGCGGCCATCTTGGTTGCTAGCGTAGCTCCTCCTCCAGAAACAGTTCGTATCTCAGCTTTTAAGACAATTAATGAGGAATCTCAATTTCTACGCGAAGGCAATGAAAATCGGTAAGATTTGCCTGTTCTTCGGTGACAGGCACACCATTTACTCATTTAACTTCATTTGTTGTGTATAGTGATACAAATCAAAAATTCAGTTTATCTCGAGTGGAACATTCATTTAAAAAGACTGCCTGTGCTTTATTTTACAATTTGCACAACCTGCATGTAATTTTTTAAAATTATTTTTATTTTTATTTTTTTGCCTACATGGCATCCAATAATCAACTTTTGAACATAGTTGACTTTCTGCCCTCACCAGGGAAACCAGCAATTCCCTGGAAACATTGGCTTAACTTCTTCCAAAACTATTTAATAGCCAATGATGCAAATGATTTTGATGCCAAAAGGAAATTTGCACTGTTGTATGGTCATCTGGGGTTTGAAGGACAAACAGTGTTCAATAATTTGCCACAAATCCAACCCCCAGCAGGTGCTGAAGAAAGATGGAACGTTTATTCTGAAGGTCTGGCTAGACTCACAAGAAAATTTGCACAAGAACCCAGTATACTTTTGGAATGCTTTAATTTCATGAAGAGGAAACAAAACTTAGACAAATCTGTAGAAGATTACATTTCAGTTTTGAGACAGTTAGCATCCACATGCAATTTTGGGGCTGTGTTAGACACATGTTTAAGAGATCAATTTGTTTATCATTGTTCTTCTAAAAAAAATCAAGAGAGGTTACTAAGCTGTATGGACCCAACATTAAATGAAACCATTGAGGTAGCTAAAGGGATAGAAAGGTCAATGGTTTCTTCAAAAGTTATTGCTAATGATTCTTCTTTTCCAAGCTCATCAGTAGCTGTTGTTTCCAACGAAGATGTTCAGATTTCAGCCATTGACACTAGAAGCAGATTTAACAGAATTCCATTTAGGAAACGTAACAATTTGTTTCAGATGCGGTTCTCGTAATCATTTAGGAAACAATCCCAGTTGTCCAGCCTCATTCACAGGGTGCACAAAATGTAGTAAATTGGGTCATTTCATGTCTGGGTGTAAATCTAGTAAAAATACTGTGAGAGTAAGTTCAATTGAGGTCACACCTAACACATGTGCACAAGATTTTGATAAGATGCTTCTAGCACTATCAGATGACAATCTAGAAGATGTATCAATCAAAGGACCATATTGCCAAGCAATGGTCTCCGACGTCCTTATTGATATGATGGCTGACTCGGGTGCACCAATCACAATCATTCCCGACTGGTTATTTATGGAAAATTGGAAATATAGGCAACTATCTCAAACTGATGTTCACCCGAAAGCATTTGGAGGTCAAGACATTGACATGTCTGGTTATTTCATTTATGTTCTTTCATGTTTGGGTAAGAAAATAACTACAAAGATATATGTAGCCATCAAAGGTAAAATCATAATTGGATGGAAGGACTTAGCTAGGGTAGGCATTTCTCTTTTTCCTGGTTCCGAAAATCCTATTAGGCTTGCAGAACAATCTAATAATTTCATTGAGATTGATATTGAAACTAATGTTAGTAATGTTATTAACAAATTTGAAGAAATGTTTTGTGACAAAATTGGTAATATAAAAAAGTTTGAGCATTTAATCAAGCTTAAGGAGAACGCTTCTCCAATTGTACACAAAGTGAGATCTGTCCCTCTTAGTGTAAGGCAAGATCTCAAAATTCTGCTTGACAAACTTTGCAAGGAGGGTGTCATTACTGCCACAGACTCATCGGAATGGGTAAGTCCGATTGTTATCGATAAAAATAGGACAAATGAGATCCGTCAATGTGTGGATCTTGGCACCCTTAATAAAAATATAATCATTGACTGTCACCCCCTACCCAAGGTACAAGATTTATTGGCAAATTTGGGAGGTGCCAAAGTATTTTCATTACTAGATCTTAGATCAGCGTACCACCAGATACCGCTTGCCGCAGAGAGTCAAGACCTTACGACCTTTATCACACCCTTTGGTGCATTCAAATACTTGCGCATGCCATTTGGTCTTGCCTCTGCGGCAAGCGTGTTCCAGAAATTTATGGACACCATTCTTAAAAGTATCTCAGGTGTAAAAGCTTTACAAGACGATGTTCTCATATTTGCAAAATCTACAAGAGAACACAATCTCATCTTGGAAAGAGTTTTATCTGTATTCAGGAATGTTGGAATTACTCTCAGAAAAGAGAAATGAAGATTCATGGTTGATCAATTAGACTATCTTGGTCACTGTATCTCAAAAGATGGCATCAAACCCAAAGTTTCCCTTATCTCTGCCATTAGAGACACTGTTCCCCCCAAGAATAAAGACACTCTTAGGTTGTTTCTAGGACTCTGCGAATACTATTCTCGTTTTATCCAAGGATATTCTTTGATTGTCCAGCCATTAAGGGAGTTGTTGCGCAAAGGTAAAGCTCTTATTTGGTCTGATGAAGTTCAAGGGGCTTTCTCTGAAATCAGAATGTTAATTACTTCAGCACCCATTTTGTAACCTTTCACCCCTGGTCAACCTTGTTGTTTAACCGTTGATGCCAGCCAGTTAGGCTTAGGTGCTGTCTTGTCTCAACATTTTGATAACAAAGAACACACTATTGCATATGCCTCACGGTCCTTATTGTCCTCTGAAAAAAACTACAGTACAATTGAGAAAGAAGCATTGGGTTGCACCTGGGCAGTGGAGAAGTTCAAAACTTTTCTCTGGGGGACTCACTTTTTAATTTTCACTGATCATAAGCCTCTCATTTTCATGCTAAATGGAAACGGTACAGGCAAAGCTTCAGCTAGACTGGTTAGAATTCTTTCCAAATTGCATGAGTACATTTTCTCTATTAAATCCTTACCTGGTGGCAAGAATGGTCGGGCGGATTGCCTCTCGAGGATGCCCATTGATGAAACATCATCTACTGTACATGATGAAGTGGAGTGTGTGGTAGCCCTTGTTGATGACATGTTGGATGATAATTCTCCGTTGTCTAAAGATTCATGGTTATCTGGACTTGCTGAAGACACTCTTCTTCAAAGTGTCATGTCCTATATCAGAACAGGTTGGCCACATGAGAGGAATCTCCCTGCCAACATTAAACCCTTTGCGCAGGTCTCTGATGAGTTATCTATTGTCAATGAGTGTTTATTTCGCCATGATTCCTTGGTTCCCCCTTTCAAACTCAGGTACCTACTGTTTAAGAAGAGTCATGAAGGACATATGGGTGTGTCAGCCACTATTCGGAATTTAAAACAATTCTACTGGTGGCGAGGTCTTGATTCTCAGGTAAAAATGTGGATCTCGGATTGCAACAGCTGTCTGATATCTGATAAACATTGGCGGACCTTTGAACCTAACATCCATGCTGGGGGCGTGTGTCCGGCCTTCATGCCATGTGAACGCAATTGCGCCGCATCAAGGGGCACGCTGGGGGTGTCAGAAATGCTGGGGGCGTGTGCTACGTTCTGCCCTTCATGCCAAGTGGGTCGTACATTAATCAGAAGATCCTCTACTGTGGCCGTGTGCTGGGGCGTGACAAACGTGTTCAGCTGGAGGCATGGTAAGTAACGTTACTGGAGCATCTCCTGCGCGCTGTTACTGAACTCTCTCATTCAACGAAATTACACGCGCCTGCTACCATCAACCAGGGCTCTAGCCGGGCTCAGGCGGCGGATCAGTACACTAAATACACGCGCCTGATAACATCAACCAGGGCTGCTGCTGGGCCTCAAGCGGGGGAACACGCGCCTGCTAACATCAAACAGGCCTGTATCTGGGCCTTAAGCAGGGGAACGCGCAAATGAGCGTGTCTGAGGGGACAATTACTGCAGCCTCTCCTACTCGCTGTCACTCAACTCTCTCATTAAACGGATTTACCCACAGCTGATAACTCTCTCATTCAACGACATTACACGCGTCTGCTAACATCAACCAGGGCTGTAGCCGGGCTCAGGCGGCGGATCACTACACCAATTACACGCGCCTGCTAACATCAACCAGGGCTGCAGCTGGGCCTTCTCCGTGCCGATTCTAATGAAACAAAAATTTTTGTCTACCGCGAGATTTTAAAATAAATTGCCCTTGCCAAATACACACATTACACACATTCTATTTCATACCCGGACAACGTCGGGACGGGCTGCTAGTAAATATATATAACGGTGGCAGATAGTGTCCCAGGGCATCATTTAATAAAACAAAGTGCCTAACTTTAGAAGGGGCAGAGGTTCACAGAGCACAAGAAGAGTAAAAATAACAAGTGTTATTTACAAAGCTTATAAGCATTAGTGAGACTTTGCGTGCTATAAAGCATTAAAAGGGTGATTTCCACATCACCATTGCTATTACAGAATCTTGAGCAACTCATTGATTGCCGTGTGGTTGGCAGGGAGAGAGTCCGTGCCATCAGAACATAGCGCCTAGTGCAGTCTTACAGTCTGTAAGGCACTATTCCATTGCCTGTGAATTAGAAACTTCATTTAATTGGAGGAAATAGTAAGTTCTGAGCAGAAAGCTGTGTTTCCATAATATCAATGTGAATTTTAATATTTCATGTAACTTACTGAGGTCAACTGCTCTTTCTAATAATGCCCCTTCTCTTTGTACTATTAATTATATATAGATATGTCCCATTAAAATACACAGGAAACGCTTCTTTTGACAAAATCCTCCGGGTCAGAGCAGCTGTAAGTTAATGTACTCCCTCAAAAAAAGCAAAGAGTTCCCTGCTGCCATAAACGGACTTGAGGCAAAAATGTGCAGAGAAAAATAACTCGTTTCTCCACACGTTCTCCACTTTTTATATTAACTACGGCCACCTTTTTAGATAGGTTTCATCTCCCTTCTTTTTTTAAAGAATTTTTATTTGAAAAGAATTCAAGCAGATACAAATGTAAACAGAAGATAAAATAATACAAGCAGCGGTAGAAAGAAAATATTAAGAAAAACCAGGAAACCAAGAAAAAGCGAAAAGGAAGCAAGAGAGGTAGAAAATAGAGTAAGAAAATACAATACTTTAATATGTCGGTCCTCACACTTATACATTCATATCACCGTGAACAGTAGGAAGTCAGGGTACAAATGAATGGGATACAACTGAACAGTGACATTTGACAAAGTAACGACCAATTAAAGAGCGGGCCAGCTGGTTAATAAATCCTTTCCCCCACGGGATTGCTGTCTCAGTCTCGTATCCCCCCACTTTTCAACACGAGTGAGGTCATAATTACATTATGAGAAAGAAGTGGAAAGGAAAACCACACTTTTTTCCTCATATCTTCCCAGTGAAACTCGCACTTTCTATGAGTTTAAATGAGGGTCTGAGAACCTTACTCAGTAAAGGACTATAAATGAGGCAAAGACCTTGGTTCAGGGACTCTGACATCAGAGTGCTGATTTTAACACAGTGACTCAGGAACTATAAAACATGCCACCAACACCAAGGTGACTTATTGACATTGATAGGGGATACTGAAACAATGACATACGGACATCAACACATGGCAATGTCATCAATCAATCAATCAGGGATTTGTTAAGCGCGCTACTCACCCGTGAGGGTCTCAAAGCTCTGCGGGGGAGGAGGAGGGGGAGGCGTGTAGCTCCGAAACAGCCAAAAACCCAGATCTTGAGGCTCTTCCTGAAGGTGTGCAGAGTGGGGGAACGTCTGATGTTCAGCGGGAGTTCATTCCATCCCTTGGCAGCGATGTAGGAGAAGGCTCTTCCAGCCGCCTTGGCTCTGCGGATGCGCGGGGTTTCTACAAGGTCGACGGAGCGGAGGTTTCATATGGGTGCGTGGAAGGAGACTTTTTCATTGAGGTATTGGTGCACGATATTGTGGAAGGATTTGTAGGCATGAGTGAGTAGCTTGAAGGTTGCTCTCTTCTCGACGTGGAGCCAGTGGTGGTCTCGTAGGTGCTTGGTGGTGATGTGTTCATGTCGTGGGATGCCGAGGACGAGTCTGGCAGCAGTGTTCTGGATGGTCTGGAGTTTCTGGAGCAGGGATTTGTTGATCCCGGCGTAGAGGTCGTTTCCGTAGTCCAGTCTGCTTGTTATGAGTGCATGGAAGGAAGTGGGGCACTCATGTGAGGAAACTCACACAAAGACAATGACGGGAAGCATGTTGAAATCGACACATTCATGCTAGCACCATCTCGTGAACATTTACATAGGAACACTGACATTGGGGCACTGAATTTCAGAAAAGAACACTGGCTTAAGGAAACTGACACAGGGACATCGGGTAGTCTACCTCACCAGGAAGACAGCCAGAGACATAAGGAAACCATGAGAAAGGTGGTATGGATATCAGCACAAGCAAGCCTCTGGCCCAAACTAACAAAAAACACATTCCTACAACAGCCCTCACTCCTAGTATCATTGACATGTATTGTGCTTTTCTCAACCATTAATATTTTGAGGGAATAAAAACTGAAGTGATCAATCGTGCCAAGGTCTGAGGGTTCTGAAGTCCTGTGTACAAAGCCTGGCTTTTGCTCAACTTTCATATTGAAACAATGCGTCTTCCTCATGTAAAGCACTCTGATACCTCCGGGTCTAGCCAGCGCTATATAAAACTTTTCAAATAAATAAATAAATTGGACTGCATTTCAGGAACCTCATAAAACAGAGAACAGTGGCATTGCCACATGAATTTAATAATAAATATTGTAGCGCTGTAGGACAGGAGCTTTAGATTAGTGTGGCCAGCTCGGACAACGCATTTCCTGTACAGCAGGAGGGCAGTGTGGCCTAATCATGCAGCATGGATGTTGCTGATGTGTATGAAAAAATGCAGCTTCCTGTTCCCATGGGTATAGACCCTCCACTGCCAACCAGCCTTATTCCGTGGGACCAGCTTCAGCCAAGGCTAAAGGATGGATGTTGCAGCCAGTGCTACTGATAGGAAAAGTGACAGAATTAAAAATGTTAGTAATGAAAGCAGTGATTAGCGCAGGTGACCCGTGACATGTCCACTCCCTCACACGAGTCTTCGGCAGGAGTCTAATGAAAATATTCAGTTCTCCTTAGATAATATTCCGATAATATGCCTTTGTAAAGTTCAGGTTAACCCTGAGGTGTCTACTGGTACTATTTACAGATTAAGGTTGTTACCCAGCTGAATGGTACTCCTTTTCTCTGGATGATGACACATCGAGTGGACATGTGAGGCAGTAGCGGCTGCTACCGAACAGGCGTGGGAGGGCGGGCAGCAGAAGGGGGGGGGATTAAAAATAAGAAATAAGAAAAAAGAAAAGTAAACTTACTTAGAGGTCTCAGACTCTGCATCTTCTCCAACAGGAAGCACCGAGCCTCCCAGAATCCCATGACCAATCACAATGCTGCCTTAAGGAGAATTGTGATTGGTCTGAGCACCATGGTTCGGTGCTCAGACAGGGGCTTAGAGGCTGAGCATCCTCTCCACTAAGACTGTATAATACAGCCTGTGGAGAACATGCACAGTGAGCATGATGGTTTAGCCGGCATGAGATGGCTGGCCAAACCTTAATGCGCTCTTTAGGTGCAGCCACAACTCCTCCTCCGGCCTCGACGTCAGTGGAGCCCACCCCGCCCGCCCTATCAGCGGGGTTGCTCTGCAGCTCAATAGCAATAGTATAAATAACATGATAATAATGGACGGCTGTTATCATTTTATTTTTATGTTTCACTGCTTCAAAGCAGTGGTGTGACACTCCTCCCTGATGTGAGGATTTAAACCTGTGGCTATTGGAATGAAACAGGTTCCCTGCACTGAAGGCACTAGTCCACTTAGCCCCAAGACACTGCAATTGGTGCTATCCAATAGCATTATAGCATCCCTGCTAACAAGTGCTGACATTGTTCAATAAGAATATGGGCATTTTGCTGAGAAGTATTAGGATAAGTGTTGATACCATCCATGAAAAGTGCAGCAGCCATACCGGGAAGTACCGGCCTTGTCCCATGAAGAGAAAAGCGGCCCAACTGAGAAGTATTGGCATTTTTCAATAATGCATAAAAGTACTGCTGAACAGGTTTAAGTAAGACCATTCAAGGAGCAGCAGCCATGCTGTTTAGTGTTGGGAATACTTGTATGGCAGATATTCTGAGGTGTGACTCTACTGTCCCAAAGTAGACATCGCATCCTTCCCAAGAAGTTCTAATATTGTATTTTAAAGCAGAGCTGACCTATATCAATTTTCTATAATAAAGATATGGCAGCCCTTAGAAGTGGTGTTATTGTTCCTGAAGAGTGTGGTAGTGCTAATAAAAAGTGGTGCCTTCTAATTAATGATTTGGTAGCCTTGCTGACAGTGGGATCATTAATATGGTGGTGGCATGATGGGTTCCTGACTCCCTTTCAACTAAGCATTCGAGCCGCTGCCTAATACCAGAAATTCTGGACCCTGCTCACCCTGTACTGGTTAATTTCCAGAACTGTTGCAAATATTATGAGCACACTTTGGCATAGGTTCCCTCATGCATACTTGGTGAGTGAATCCCAAAATGACTATAAAGTTGTATTTCATTTTGCCATGTTTTAACCAATGTTCCTGCCACACAATGCACCATGTCCTATCCGGCCTCACAAATACTATGTAAGGGAGACTCCTATGTCCTCCCTTATAAAACTGTATTTAACCTCTTCCAGTGTTCACCAATGGTAATAAACAGACTGCTTTAAAACAAATGATGTGCCACAAATTTCCTAGAAAGGTGTTAGAGGAGCCCCCTCTAAAACTGCATACTATTTTGAGTCCCTTACTCACAGTAGTGTTTAAATTGGTTAATATTTATTCTTGGTTGAACTCACTCAATCCCCCTCAAAAATCCCTTTTGCATTTTTCTCATTACCAGGGCCCATTATGCCCCCTCCCCTCGCACACGACAGAGTTATACTTCTGTCCATGGTTCTGTGATCGCCAGGCCCTTTCTAACAGATCCTAACAGGGAACCTCCCTCAGGCGAGGCTTGTAGTTGTGTGACAACCGTAGGGTACACAGCACCCCCCTTACATCTTGCTCTTTCATAGGAAAGTTTCAGTTCCACCAGTCAGCACACATCTCCCCTTCAGTGCCTTTGCTGACAGCTTCCTGCTAGATGATGAGAGCCCGGGGGACGCCTAGCTTCCTGAGAGTTGGTTAAATGCAGCTTTCAGTTTCACTATAGTATCACATCATGGAACTAAACTGTGGGGCATTTTGGAGTACGTAGAGGACTAGACTTGTAGTACTATTATGTACTGTGAATCACATCCCAAATGGGAATATTCAGTGAATATTATAAACAATAAAAATAAATAGAACAAGCTGTGCCCTCTTTGCACTTTTAGAAATAGGTAGTACAATTTCGGGTGTTCAAAGCTTTTGTGCATAGGCATGTGTGCACATGCACCACATGGAACCACTGGGGGATGAATGAAGGCACGCTTCCTAAAATTGAAGCAACAATCTGCCAATTGGCCCAAAAAGACCGGTAAAGATAGGATTTCATTCAATACTTTAAGCACTATCAGCCTGATTCATCAAGCCGAAATCGGCTCGCAAAGGGCCAGATTCTGAGAATCTGGCCCTTTGCGAGCGCTATTTTTGCATTTGGGATTCATCATCCCAAATGCAAAAATCGGTAATAGCGATTTCGCTATTTTGCGAGGAATTACATTTAAGGAATCTCTATTTGAGATTCCTTAAATGCAATTCATCATCCATTTAAAAATTGCGAATTCGCAATTTTGGCCCCGTATTTACCGCGAGGTCAAACCTCGTGGTAAATAGCGAAAACTTAGAAAAATGCTTTTAAAAGCATTTTTCTAAGTTGCATGGTGCACACACACATGTCCTTTGGACATGTGTGTGCGCAACACCTGTTTCATTTTGCATTTAAGGGGTGCTACAAGGTGTCCTTTGGACACCCCTGGCACCCTTTAAATCGCTATTTTATTTGTGATTACCTAATTGCTAATCGCAAATAAGGAATACTCCCCATTCATTCCTATGGCCTTTTGGCCCATAGGAATGAATGGGGAGTTATTCCTTATTTGCGATTAGCAATTTGCTAATCGCAAATAAGGAATGTGTAGGAATCGCATTTTTTCATGCAATTTCTACATGAATCCCGTTTTGCAAGTTCTTAATAGCGATTCCTTATGAATCGCTATTAGGGGCTCGCAAAACGGGAGAATGATGAATCAGGCTGAAGGTCCGCTTTGCTCATCTTGGTAAGTAAGTCTATCAGGAACCTTCCCTCTCCAAATATAGACGGATCGACTAGTCAGATCTGAACTTCTCAAAGCTAAAGAGAACTTTATGATTCTTTGTATGTTAAGATGGTTAAGGAGCAGGCGAGTAAATAGTTGTTATGGAGCAGCGTCACCCCACCTGCTGCTGGCTCAGCAGGCACACACATTAATAAAATGGTAATAAAAACATTTTTGTGTGGCAGGCTCGCGCTGCTTCAGCGCGAGGGCAGTGGGCGGGGCTGATTACTGCAATTGCACTTACGTCAGCCGCCTGCCAGTGCACATGAAAGATTGTCCGGAGGTCTACAGCAGCCCAATCTGTCATGCACACTTCAAAGCCTGCAATCCTAGGGCTGAAAAACCAGCCGGAAGATTGCAGCCGCAGGCCCCCAGCCTCAAAAGGGAGGCTTGGGGGGGCCGCCGACCGTAGGGAGGTCCCCCCCCCGGGCAGTTTGGGAGGGGCAGGGGTGCAGGGGGGGTGGTGGGGGGTCGTGGGGGGAATATGTAGGCTTCAGGTGGGGTTTTTTCTATTGGGCTCCTTTTTGGTAGCGCCCAATTGGAGCCCAACTTTTAGTTCTGTTTGCTCCTTTTTTTCTGGTGTTCTTAGTTAGCCTTTGACTAGTATTTGGGTAGTTTGGAGTAGTCAGTGGCAAATTTAGTTATGGCAGCAGAGGATGTACGTGTTTTAGAAGCCATCGGCTCCTAAGTGAAGCGGGAAGACTCGATCTCGTCTTGGGTGACGCGGCGGGGCCTTCCTGTCCGCTGCGTCAGGCATCCGCTGGAGTCGCGGCGGTCGTTGCCGCCTGCATGACTCCTAGGAGGCCCAGAGTGGAGGTGAGTGAGCGGGGCCACTCGCGTCTTCCGAACGCGGCCCCGGGATTGAACCCACGTCCGGCTGCGGTGCGGGCACAGGGCACAGGGCTCCGGACGCAGCCGGAGTTCAGTGGGAATGGAAGAGAGCAGGCGGGGGTATGTATGGAACCGTCGGAGCTGATCCCTGCTCCGGCGGTTCAAATTTGCACTTCGTTGGCCCCCGCGCAGCGAGGTAGTCGTGGGGGCGAAGGGGCAACAAGAGGCGCTCCGCTTCATTGGCCACAATGTGAGAGTTGGTGCAGGGAGGAGGGAGGGTTGGTGATCAGGAGGTTTGTTTAAAAGCTTTGGTGAAATTGTTGAGTAGCGCTACAAGAGAGGGAGATCAGGGGATTGTCAGCCCCTTTCCCAAGTGTTTTTCACGGCGCACAGCGTACGGCAAGAGGGGAGGGGGGGAGTGCTTTTGCCTCTCGGCCCCCATCTGTTTTAGGTTTGCATGGCACTGTGGGGGAGGACATTCAGTTAAAGGGGGATGAGCATGAGGAGGCATGGTGAGGGCCTGTTCTTTTCAGCCCCCTCCTTTTTTCACCTAAGGATTCGCCCAGAGGTGAGGTGTTTGCTGTGCATAGTGGTTCTGTGGGAGAGGGTGAGTGGGAAGGTGGATGTGGGCGCTCTACACCACAAGAGGCAGGTTTTGAGGCAGGGCTCAGGACACCCCCACCCATACTTGGGCCTCAGGGTGTCATGTTTTTGGGGGCCCGGGTAGTGCTAGGAAGATGGTAACAGCATCAGGGGGGGGACGGGAGACAAGGGGGGTTGACAGATCTTGGGAGGGGTTGGATATTTTCCTATCCTGGTCGGAAGGGTTGCGGGACGCTGGGTTGGGGGATACTGGGTCAGTTTTTGGCTGACAGCAGACCATGGTGAGTGGGGGTGATCATCCAAGTCAGCTAGAAGGGGTAACAGGTAAGGCTGCAGTAGCACAGGTGGTGTCAAAGGTAGGTAACAAAGTTCAAGAGGGTCAGGTTCTGGGCCCAGCGGCGTCTGTCGTCCATGCTAGATTGGAGCAGTGAGGAAGAAGTAGGGGAATCCCCCCGTAGTGGACACTTGCAGGGCGGAGAGGAAAAGGTTCAGTCAGGTAGAGATGGCGAGAGGTTTGTGGTCAGGCGCAGGGATTTTAAGTAGATAGGAGGACTTAGGGGCGTGTAGTTTTAAAGGTACCGGCACATCAGTCCTATTTTTCTCTCCACAGGCTAGGGAGTTTCATGGAACGGCAGACTCGGTAGGGCGAAGCGCGGCCCAGTAGCGCCGAGGAGAAGGGAGGGTGTAGCCTGGCGCGGCACATCCTGTACAGTCGGGGGATCCCGGCGCATTCAGTAAACGAAGGTCCGGCGCGACCCTGCTGGCCCCAACTATAATTCCTTCACGTCAGACAGAGTGGACATCAGGAAATGTTTCTAACATTGGTCAACGTTTGGGGGGGTATCGGCGGGTACAGTCGGCTCCCCCACTTGGTGTAAAGAAAGGGTCTGGTCAGGCCCAGGCAGGTCATGAAGGGTCCGGTAAGGCCTGTGGTATGTTGTCAGTTGCTGGCCCTTCACAGATGGAGGAGCCTTTGTATTTGGACTACAATGAGGACAGCCCTAAAGAAGGGGAACTGTGTGAGGTAGAGGTTGGGGGGGGCCTTCTCATGCTTCTTGTAGTTTTTTGCAGGCACCGGCAGTGATAAAGCCCAAGGGGGCAACAGCGTCTGGACCCAGAAGAGAGCGCGGCGCCTCGGTGAGGGCTACTCGACTGGTGGATGATGTGGAACACGTGTCATGGCGGTCGGTGCCTGGTCAGGCCCCCTTGTTAGGGCCAGGTGAGATTTGTGAGCCACGGACCAAACCAAAAATGGTGTCTGTGGGGACAGGGGGAGATGACGTTGGGGAGGCGAGTGAAGGGAAGCTTTACAAAGGGCGTTATGTAAAAGATCAAGGGGTAGGCACGAGGGAGGAGGAAGGAGTATTGGGTACAAAGATAGAGAGTGGAATGAATACTGAGGAAGTCGCCATAATAAAAGCGCCGTTGCATAGTAAAGAGTTGAAGATTAAGAAGCTGCCCTATATGGGCGTAACAAAACCTTTGGGAGCACATTTAATGTTGGCAACCAAGGAACGAATTTGGAAAGGGGAATATGTTGAAATTTTGAAATTGTTGCATAGAGAGGTACGATCAAAAGAGGGTTAGACCTGTCAGCCCCAGGGTGGTCTTTCCCTTTCGTCAGCTACATGCTGACATTCCGCAGCCAGATGGCCAAGCTGTGGAATGAAGCCTCAGACAATCTGGAGGCTAGCCAAGCCGTCATGAAGGAGTGGTATGACCGCAACGCTCGGACGGTGGAGTTGGATGCTGGACAGAAGGTGTGGGTCATGGAGCCTGGGGAGCTTTGCGCCCTCTAGGACAGGTGGACTGGTCTGTACGAAATTGTGGAGCGTCGAGGCAAGACCACCTACGTCGTGGATTTGAAGACCCCCCCGACAGCCCCACCATGAACGATGGGAGCTTGCTCTCCTCATGGTGACGGATAGGAGCGAGGAGGTGGAGAGTGAGCCTCTTCCTGACCTTCTGGCGGCCCAGGAGAAGGATGGATCGGTAGAGGGAGTGGTCCTCTCCCCATTCTTGACCCCAGAGAAACAGAGGGATTGCCGCCAGGTGTTGGAGCAGTATGCCTCGTTGTTCTCCCTCACGCCTGGAATGACACATCTGTGTACCCATGATGTGGACACAGGGGACAGTCCGCCTGTAAAAACCAAGTCTTACCGGCTGTCCGACAAAGTGAAGAACAGCATCCAGGGTGAGGTGGCCAAAATGCTGGAGCTGGGGGTGATCGAACTTTCCAGCAGCCCTTGGGCTAGTCCAGTCGTGTTGGTGCCGAAAGCAGCCCCACCGAGCACCACACCAGAACTTCGGTTCTGTGTGGACTATCGGGGATTGAACTCTGTCACCAAGACAGATGCTCACCCGATCCCACAGGCAGACGAGCTGATCGACCGGCTGGGAGCAGCCCGGTACCTCAGCACCATCGACTTAACATCTGGGTATTGGCAGATTGCCATGGCAAATGGGGCAAAGAAGAAGACAGCGTTCTCCACCCCCGAGGGACACATCCAATTCAGAGTGATGCCCTTCGGGCTCAAGAATGCTCCGGCCACTTTCCAGCGGTTGGTGAACCAGGTAACCAGGTGCTATCTGGCCTGGAGTCTTTCTCAGCGGCGTACCTGGATGACATAGCTGTCTTCAGTAGCACCTGGGAGGACCATCTGCAGCATCTCCAGGAGGTGCTGCAGGCTCTGCAACGTGCTGGCCTGACCATCAAGGCTAGCAAGTGCCAGATTGGGCAGGGAACTGTCGTCTACCTGGGACACCTGGTGGGCGGGGTAAGGTGCAACCCCTCCAGGCAAAAATTGAGACCATCATGGCCTGGGAGCCCCCCAACACCCAAACTGATGTCCGAGCTTTCCTCGGCCTCACTGGATACTACCGCAGGTTCGTCAAGGGATATGGTACCATCGTAGGCCCCTTGACTGAGTTGACGTCCAAGAAGCAGCCACGCAAGGTGATCTGGACGGCTGCTTGCCAAGAGGCATTCGAAACACTGAAGAGTGCGATGTGCACCGCTCCGGTGCTTGCCACTCTTGACTTCAAGAATAAATTCATCGTGCAGAAGTACGCCCCTGAGCACGGCGTAGGCGCCGTGCTATCGCAACTCAACAACGACGGCCAAGACCAACCTGTGGCCTTCATCTCCAGAAGACTCCTCCCTTGGGAACAGCAATGGAGTACCATCGAGCGAGAAGCCTTCGCTGTGGTCTGGGCCTTGAAGAAGTTGAGGCCATACCTTTTTGGCTCTCACTTCCTGATTCAAACCGACCACTGACCCCTTCGCTGGCTCATGCAGATGAAAGGCGAAAATCCCAAGTTACTAAGTTGGTCCATTTCCCTACAGGGGATGGACTTCAGGGTGGAACATCGGCCCGGAGTTGACCACACCAATGCTGATGGTCTTTCCCGGTTTTTCCGCCTTAGTGACGAGAACTCCCTAGAGGTTGGGTAGCTCTCCCCATTTTCGGCTGGGGGGCACGCATGTTAGACCTGTCAGCCCTAGCGTGGTCTTTCCCTATTTTTTTCGCCCTTGCCTCATTTTTCCCACCTTCTTTTTTTTGTTGGCCTTAGGTCTCCGGGCACCTTCCCATTACCAATCAATGCTAAGGTGCAGCTGCTCTCTACTTCAAACATGGCTGCCACTGGCCCCTGCTACTGCATCGTGGTCTTTTTCTAGCAGCACCCTAGTTGCCAGGAGCTGGCTGGGATCCCACACATTGTTGCAATGCCAGCCTTCCATTGCCTGCCCATAGTTAGAGTGGGGAAGCTTCTGGAACCTTCCAGAATAGAGGCGGAGCCTATTTTTGCTGCCTCGGAGAGTGGTCACCTGACCTGGGCATATATAACGAAAGGAGGGAAACTTTTTAGTCAGTTGGGGGCATCACTGACCTGGGGGACCCACGCAGGAGACTTAGGCGGTAGGGGCTAGTCAGGGGCCTATGCCACTGGGAGTGACAGGGCTTAGGTGCTGCCCTCCAAGTAGAGTGAGGAACCCTGAACTAGCCCACTGATCTGGCCCGGCGGGAGGGGAACCCAGGGGCCACCTGAAGTGACCTGCTGACAAGCCTTCAACTCACTCCCCCTTTTTAAGAAACCAGGAACCTGCTTCCACAGAAGGGCTCCAGAACCAACAAGCGCCGAGAAGAGACTCCCCTGCACTAATCAGGACCACTGGGGATCAACCAGGTACAGGGCTGTGTCCACTGCATCCTTTTCCTCAACCTGGGCCCCTGCGCTGTCCTGCTTAACTCCGACTGACTGAACTGCCCGAATTGCTGTCCTGCCTGACCTTATCTGGCTACCCCACGCTAGCTCCCTGAGCTGACTGAACTGCCGGTGGGCCGAGGCTCTGTGGTAATTGCCCCCCTGAGTAGCGCTGCAATTCGCGCCCTGCTGACTGACCCAAGCGCCGTGAAACCCACGGCGCTAGACCCTTTTGAGAAGCACTATCATCCAGAACTGCCTCAATTACCACAGGTGAGTGAACTGCCCCAGGCGCCCCCCCCCCCCGCTGTGACCCGGAGGGAGCGCTGTGACCACCCAGAGGCGCCACACTCTTCAAGCGCCATCCTGCCTTTGAACGAGCCGCTGTCCCTCAGACCCCCCCCTGTCAGGAACTCACCGCCGTGTGAGAAGAATTGCTGTGATATCCCAGGGCCTCTGAAGTGTCCGGGCCTCGCCATCACCGTCGCGGCGCACCCTGAGTGAAGCCAGCCCCGGCATTCGCGCCCCCTCGGCGGCCCTCGGAGCCAGGAGAGGGCCGCCGGACTCTGAAGTGGGCCGCGTTAGGCCCAGAAGCCATCATCTCTCCTCACGTGACGGCGGCGACATCACCAACTCCGCCCCCGCCGCGCTTCCATTGGGCCCTGTAATCGCGCCCCGCAGGCCGTGCTGCCATTGGCGGCTGCGGGTGCGTCCTCCTCGTCTGCCTGCCCTGATTGGTTCCCGGGCCCGAGGAAGTGAAGGGAGGCCCGGGACCGGCTCCGACACCAATGAGGGGGTTCCCGAGGAGAGTAGGAGCCCTCCCCTCACTCCGGAGACCTCCGCAAGGGCTCGACAAGGAGCCGAAGACTGCAGGTAAAGCCCCGGGGGGGGGGCAGAGGACCCAAGTAGACGCGGGGCCTCCCAGGAGCGAGAAGGAGGCCCCGAAACCGCCCATCCCCTCGGGGGGAACTGTTGCTGGGCACCGTTGGCCCTAATTAGCCACCAGAAAGTGCTGGAACTGGGCCAATGCCCCAAGAGACACGCATGAGGGCCTAAAAGGAATAGAGTAACCCCATAGCTGGAGAATAGTTAATTACCGTTAATTGATAGGCCCTGGTGCCTGATTTATTGTTGCTTAAGGAAGCATTCTTGCCGGATTAATGGCTTATATTTGCCAAATGCAAAACTCCTTGTTACCTGATGCAGTGTTAAATCCTACAGAAATGGTGATGCATAATTAATGAAATGTTTGGTCCTGATACTGAGAGGTTCACTGCTAACAAACGAAACGTTTTACACTTACCTGATGCAATGGTTGTTGATACATGCATTACTGACATGCTCTAATGCAGGGGTCCCCAAACTAAGGCCCCCGGGCCACATCCGGCCCTTCTAATCAACTGGAGTGGCCCACTTAACGATCCCAAACAATCCTTTGCTTCTTATCTCATGCAGAGACACGTATTCCCACTTCCAGGTAGCAGGCGGTTGGCGGTCCAGTTCCAGGCGACCGGAAACCGCTGGGGCGTCTCACAGCGCTTCCTGGGGAAATCGCTTAACACAGAAGTTCCCGCCAACACAGCGGTTCGGATTGATGCCTGTCCTTTGCCTGCTTCTATGCAAGTAAGAACCGTGTTTTCTGAGGCGGTGTTTTCGCGACTTTTACTGAGGTTCTTTGACACTGCGCAGGAGCGCTATTCTGTGTTTGTTTTGACACCGCGCTGGAGCGCTATTCTGGATTTGTTTCGACACCGTGCTGGAGCGCTTCACTTGGGGTTTGGTTGTTTGTTTGGGCACCGCGCTGGGGCGCTATCCTGAGTTTGTTTTGGCACCGCGCTGGAGAGCTTTACTTGTGGTTTGTTTTGGCACCGCGCTGGAGCGCTTTACTTTCAGTTCGTGACAACGCGCTACGGCGCTTATGTGAATACCTTGGACACCGCGCTGGAGCGCTTTGATTACGCGCTAGGGTGCTTATCTTTTTTCGTTTCTAAACAGGAGCGCTGTTTTCTAACTAACCACTATAGACAACTTCTACTCACTGGGTGTTCCTAAGCTCAAGGTAAACGCTATTAACCGCATGTGCACAAGAAGTAAACATAGAGAGGGCTTTATCTGTGCCCATTGTAATCAGGTCTCCCTTACTTCCCCTACCAGCCCGAGAAGAACGGAAGAAAGACAGACAACAAAATGTCGACACTGTTGGGGAAACGGAAAATAGATTCAGAGTGCAGAGTTTTTAAACAGCAGTGGACAGATGACTATTTTTTTGCCCAGTGCAAGGAAAAGGCAGTTTGTTTAATCTGCAAAGAGACAGTGGCGGTTTTTAAAGAATTTATTATCCGCCGACACTATGAAACCCGCCATGGAGGGCAGTATGCTAGCTTGCTGGGCCAAGTGAGGAGAGACAAGGTGGCTAAGCTACAAAATGCAATTGCCGCCCAGCAGAGTACAATGCTACGCCAAACACAGGCAAACCTGTCATCCCTTCGGGCCAGCTTCAAGGTAGCTAAACTACTTGCAGTGGAAGCTGTGGAAAGTCGTTCAGTGAGGGGGAGTTTGTCAAGAAGTGTTTGAACGCTGTCGCGGAGGAGTTGTGTCCGGACAAGAAAGATGCCTTGAACGCAGTGAGTCTGTCCGCATCTACAGTTACCTGGCGAATTAAAGAAATGGGGCATAATGTACATTTCCAGCTGAAAGAGAAAGCTAAAGATTTTGAGTGTTTTGCATTGGCAATGGATGAGAACAATGATGTGCAGGACACAGCGCAACTGCTGATTTTTATTCGGGGAGTTAATTCAACTTTTGAAGTGTCCGAGGAGCTGGCAGCTCTACAAAGTCTCACGGATACTACGACAGGAGAGGATATTTTTTGTAAAGTACGCCAAACGATGAAAGAGTTGGATTTAGACTGGGCTAAGCTGGCTAGCATCACAACGGACGGTGCTCCGAGTATGGTTGGTGCGTCGCGGGGGCTAATGGGTGCATAAAAAGAGAAATGGAGGAACGAGGTCTCACCCCCCCCATTAAGCACTGTCCTGCAAAGTTCTGAAGTGGGAATCTGTCATGAAGGTGGCTGTGCCTTGCATAAACTTTATCAGAGCAAACGGACTAAAACACAGGCAGTTCCAAGCTTTTCTATCCGAGCTGGAGTCTGCCCATGGAGACGTGCTTTACCACGCTGAAGTCAGATGGTTAAGCCGGGGTAGAGTTTTGAAGCACTTCTACGAGCTGCTACCCAAAATCAACATGATGGGTGGATGTCTGGTAGATTAAGTTTGTTTGTTTGTAACTGTGAGCAGTGCACAAAAAATGAGTGTGATAAAAATTATAAGTGTAAGATTGGATGGTGCATACAATTATTACTTTATTCTGGAGTCATGCACCTCCAACGTTAAAAACAATAGTGCAAAAAAGTCAGGTGGTTCAAGCAAATACATTCTGACTGGGCTATCTGGTCGACATGTTTCTGCGGTTACTGGTCAATTGTTATACCATCCGCTTCCTCAGGACCCATAAACTTAATTGCTACTGCTAAACTGGTGAAATGTGAAAAACAGGACATTTGTGAACGAAAAAAAGTGTCACCTGTACACTTCCATTTTTTCTCCTGTAAGTGTCCGTTTATACCATAGCCAGCGAATCCACATGTAATGAAAACACAAACAATCATAGCACTTACGTTAGTTCAGGCTATCAAATCATTATTGGTCAAATTATTCTTATACTGCATCTGGGTCAAGTGACCCTAGTATGTATAACATTGTCAGCGTAATCAATGTCTCACCTTAATTTTTAAGGGAAATGGCCTCACCTCACCTGGCAAACAGCTCAGGAAAATGAAGCACCGCTCTCTCCGTCGGTACTTCAAACAGCCAGCCGCCCAAACAGCACGGCTGGCTGTTTGAAGTACCGACGGAGAGGTGACACTTTTTTTCATTCACAAATGTCCTGTTTTTCACATTTCACCAGTTTAGCAGTAGCAATTAAGTTTATGGGTCCTGAGGAAGCGGATGGTATAACAATTGACCAGTAACCGCAGAAACATGTCGACCAGATAGCCCAGTCAGAATGTATTTGCTTGAACCACCTGACTTTTTTGCACTATTGTTTTTAACGTTGGAGGTGCATGACTCCAGAATAAAGTAATAATTGTATGCACCATCCAATCTTACACTTATAATTTTTATCACACTCATTTTTTGTGCACTGCTCACAGTTACAAACAAACTTAATCTACCAGACATCCACCCATCACTCCGTATCCCCAATATATATCTATGGAGATAGAGTGGTGGTGAAACTACTGTGGAGTAGACCAAATGATGTACTGGGTGCCCAAAATCGCGTAACTGATGGACATTTTTCACAGTGGTTAACTGTCCAGTCTGTCTTCTATCGTTCTAGTAGTAGCAGACACATAGCCAGCAACACTTAGCATGCTTTGAGCTCACTTCTAGACCCGCAGTTATCTGTTGTTCTGTAATACTTGTGTGGGGGGTATAACTGTGCTCAGGTCTCAAAACACTTCCCTTGAACCCTAGAAATATTGTTTGTTGTTTGTAATTAATGACACCCTGCCTTCTCTTCAATTTGAACTGGCTGAGTTGCAGACGTTTGATGTGCTGAAAGACGAATTCAAGCCCAACTGTCTCATAGAGTACTATGCTTCCCTCCCAAACAAGACCTACCCCAACATCAGAAAGCACGCTATGAAGATGTCCACAGTTTTTGGGAACACATATATCTGTGAGCAAACTTTTTCACGCATGAAGCTGATCAGAAAATCCGACAAGATCAAGACTCTCAGATCAACACCTGCATCAGTCTCTGAGACTGGCTGTAACTGGAATGGAACCTGACATCAATCTCCTTACCAGTAAGAAGCAACACCACAGCTCACACTGATATGGTAAACCTGCTGATTTCAGTAACTATGAATATGAAAAAATGTCAGTATAGTAATGCTCTTTTTATAGACAACATGTTTCTTGAACAGTGATGTCACATACAAAATGAAACTGCAGCATGTCATCTGCTGATAGGCAGCTTGTGTTTTTTTATCTGCCATTCCTGAAGGGCCTGCATGCTTCCAGGACCACCCTAAAGTCCGCCTGTTTATTACAATTATTCTGTATTAATGTTATTTCACTGTGTGGCAAAAAAATTATCATCAGCTTGTGTTTTTATTTTCGAATCTAATCTATATCTATAAAATAAAAGGAGTATCTGTGGTACTTCAAATAAACACAAGAAGACTTTCTATTACTTTTTTCTGCAAACCAACAGGTGGCACCAAGTCCCAGCGAAGGGCAGCTGCAAAAAAAGTCATTATAATCTGCACAATAATACTGGTTGTCACTTTGCCCCATATCATTTCCTGTTATAAGACTGACCCCGGCCCCCCATCACAGAAAGTAAAGTTGATGTGGCCCCCGCCAAAAAAAGTTTGGGGACCACTGCTCTAATGAAATGTACTCATGAGTTCCTGATACCCTGAATATTAAATTGCTCCCTTTGCTTCCCTGAATGAAATGTGCCAAAGACTTATTGCTACTGTGATTATTGATTACTCTGATTGTGGTCTTAGATAAAACGTATTGATTTGAATCAAACGTAACTGGTGTGGTCTAAGTCCTTGCGTGCATTTATTGTCTCAGTGGATGTGTGTGTTGTGTAGTCACTTAACACCTGAGCTTTCGGGTGCCTACTCAGGTTACCAGAGGGGGAAAATGTCCACAGGGGTCTGGGCCCAAAGGCTCATTCTCCGGTTAAGCTAGAGCAATTAGCGGAAGGGCTGCGGGGTATGGAGATGTAAGAGTTAAAAAGATGCTACTGGAAGGATTTGGTGAAGGGTTTTGCCTTCGTTACAACGCACCGCGGCTGTGGCGTTGGTCAAAGAGTTTCAAATCGGCTGATAACCATAAGGAAATTGATCAAGCTATTCAAATATTCAAATGTTTTGGTTAATTTTTTTGTAAAGGGAAGATGTGTAGAGAGGTCTCTGTTAGAATGTTCATATGTATCTAAGTAACATAGAATGTTATCATTGGAAAGACTGAGGCAGTACAGAGTGAAGCTGGTGGACAGAGGAGCTGGAGTTTCCTGTGCTATATCTTCAAATAAAGTCATATATCTACAATTCTACAAACCTTCAATTTCCTTTATTTCATCTTTACAATGGCGACGAGGATGGGATGATTGTGGATATTTCTGCGCAAGGGACAGATGTTGGATTCTCCACCCTTGGATTATCATTGTATAATAGATAAAAAAAAGCCTCATCCACGTTGTGAGTACAATTTTTACCTTTAAAACAAAAAAGAAAAAAAAGGAAATATATTTGGCTTCAGAAAGACTGTACTGAATTTAATTAGAACATTTTAAATTCAGAAGGACTGGACAGAATTTATTTGGAACATTTTAACCTGATTTAATTCGTGATGGAACCCGTGATTCAAGTTCTGATTTAATTCGTAGTGGAGTTGGATTTTTGATTTTTTTTTTCATGAAATGTTCCTTCTAAATTATAAATAATTTTCCTAGAGACAGAGAAACGAACAACTGATTGAATTGATGCCACTTTATCGTTGCGAATGCATAGCTACAAGTGCTTCTGGATGCTCTAGCAGATTATAAAAGCCTGCTTCGAGTCGTTTTTTAAAAATTTTTAGTACCATAACAAGCTCTACTTTTACATTGGCATCATTCACGTTGATAACGTTTCTTACTTCGAAAAATGCACTGTCTTCAGCGGCTGCATCCGAATCTTCTGATGCTTTGAAGGACGCGATTCCATCTTCCTTGTGTTTCGAAAATCGCCACATCATCTAGGAACAATTTCCTTTCAAAACAAACGTAAACCATGTTACGTGGCGGCCATTTTTCATTGTTGGGAAGGCTTCATCCATTAACATTGAGAATGCGACTTCGTCGTGATTTTGGCATTGGGAATACGATATTCATCGTAATTTGAACAATAAATACTGTTCATTAACTGGAATTCTCACAATTTGAAGCAAAGCCATTTCTAGTACTTTTGACTGCTGATTGCTTCGTTACATTAAATCTTCAGGAACTTTTACAAGATTTTAATGGATTCAACCTTCGAGTCAAGTAAAGCTAATCTGTAATTGTTTTAGCTTGTTATTTTAATTTCTTTCTTTATTAACCAATTTTCTTCCTACAGGAACAGTATTTAATTAATTATCTTGAACTTTGACAATAATTTTACTTTAGTATGGCTGACCAAAGCTTGTCTGCTCCTTCCTCCTTTCTTCCTACTCCTGGAGAGCCTGCTATTCCATGGAAAGAGTGGAAAACGTTATTTTTAACCTATATCCTTGCTACAGGTGCAGATAAATATGGACCAGTGCGTAGACAGGTCATTCTACTTCATAATTTAGGAGTCGAGGGTAGGAGATTGTACGAAAATTTACCCGAAGTTTCATTAGGTACTGGTGATGGTCAGCCTATCAATTTATATGAGATGAGTATGAAAATGTTAGACATTAGATTCATTACTAAAGTCAATGTAGTATTAGAGAGGCATACATTCTTTTGCAGAGTACAAAAGGCAGATGAAGACATATTATCTTATGTAGCAGCTTTAAGAGGATTATCTTTGACCTGTGAATTTGAACAATTGGCAGACTCTTTAATACGTGACCAAATTGTCAGGTGTACAAATAATAAAAGAGTACGTGAAAAATTATTAATTAAAGATTCTACATTGGAAGAGGCAATTCAAATTGCAAGAGGTCTAGAGCACACTGATATTTGGATTAAGGAAATGGATAAATGCACTAATTCTGTAGTAAACAAAGATTCTGCATCAAAAATTGTGTCATCTAAAGATTCAGAAATACAAGCTGACATTAGCGAGACTAAAGCCATTAAAACTAAACCATTTTCTAAGTCACCCTTTAATAAGGTCACTGATAAAAGTAATGAATCTTCTCAATTTAAAGGACCTGTGTCTTTTTGGTCACGACCTGTTACTTGTCATCGTTGTGGTGCACCCGGCCATATTGCTTCTAGTACTAAGTGCTTGGGAAGGAATGCAATTTGTAGAACTTGTGGTAGAAAAGGACATTTTGCTAAAGTTTGTAAAACCAAAATGCCTGTTGTACATGCAATTGATGACTCTTGTGAAAGTGTCCATGAATGTATTCCTTCCATTAATGTTGTTACTACTCAAACTGACGTTTTCACTGTTAGAGCTAACTCTAACACCACTGATTCTTCTATCAAGATGGAGAGTACAAGCAAATTAGAAAAACCTCACTATGTAATTAATTTAGATTCTAAGGTAGTAAGAATGTTAATTGATTCTGGAAGTCTCTATACTCTTTTAGCTAAAGAAATGTACTTTGAATCTTGGGGGAAGTCAAGTAGCGAAAAGGATTGGGATGCTCCAGACATTAAAGCTGTAGGTTATGGTGGTAAAACCATTGATATTTTGGGATTGAAATGGATGGTGATTGAATTCGAGTCTAAAAAGGTTTATGGACGTGTTTATTTGACCAAGCAAGGGTCAAATTTATTAGGATGGCGACATCAAAAAGATTTAGGGATTGTCTTGAATCCAAATGCTAGTGAACCTGTTCAATCTGTGATTGGAAATAACATAGATGACTATGAGTCCTTGATAATGAGTAATTATGGCGATGTTTTTACTGAGGAGTTGGGGAAACTTAAGAACTTTTCCGATAAAATCATTCTTAAGAATAAGACTACCCCCATTGTTCATAAAGTTAGGTCAGTGCCTCATTTAATGAGGGGTCCCTTGGAAGAAGAACTTGATAAGTTGTTAAAAATGGGTATTATTGAGCCACTTGAGGCTTCTGAGTGGTTGGCGCCCATTGTAGTCGCGCCAAAGGATAGTGGAAAGAAGATTCGTTTATGCATTGACCTTCGCGATTTAAATAAGAATATATGGGTAGATCGTCCACCCTTGCCCAATATATCGGAAATGCTCACTGCAATGGGTGGGGGGAGTGTATTTAGTGTCATGGATATGTCAGCAGCGTATCATCAAATAGATCTTGATGATAAATCCAGGCACTTGACATCGTTTGTAACTCCCTTAGGTGCATTCCGTTATTGTCGAATGCCATTTGGCCTAGCTTCGGCCTCAGCAGTTTTTCAAAGAGTCATGCAAAAAGTGTTACAAGTATTGAAAGATGTATTCTGTTTTCAAGACGATGTACTCATTATAGGCAAGGATTATGAACATCATGATATTGTAATGGAAAATGTTCTATGTCGGATGCGAGAAAATGGTTTGACAATCAAGAGGGAAAAATGTCAGTTAAGAAAGGATGTAGTGTGTTATTTAGGTCATGAGATCTCTAAGCACGGAATCAAACCTAAAAAAAAAATTGTTTTAGCTATCAAAGATGCTCCTACTCCAACAAACAAAGAACAACTTAGAAGTTTTTCAGGATTAGCAGAATACTGCTCGAAATTTGTAAAAGGATTTACGAACATTGTTGAACCTTTACGTTTACTAATGAAAACGGGGGTAGAGTTTGTTTGGAGTGAGGTTTGTGAAGCAGCCTTCAAACAAGTCAAGGAAGGGATTTTGTCTGCTCCTTCTTTAGGACATTTTGATGTTAAAGCAAAAACGTATGTTACAACTGATGCCAGTGCTGTGGGTATTGGGGCAGTCTTGTCACAGGTAAAAGATGGTGAAGAAAGGGTAATAGTATTTGCATCCAGGAGATTACAAAATGCTGAAACCTCGTACTCTGTGATAGAAAAAGAGGATTTAGCATGCTGTTGGGGAATTAAACATTTCAAATATTTTGTTTGGGGTATTCCCTTTAAGCTTAGAACTGATCATAAACCCCTCGTGCACTTGTTTAAAGGTGGGAAAGGATTAGAAGGGAGTGTAACTCCGAGAATTTCAAGGTGGATTCTTTCTGTATTGGATTATAATTTTGAAATTGAGTATTTGAAAGGTTTAAAAAACGTCGTAGCTGATTGCTTATCAAGAATGCCCATTAAACTAAATAAGGAAGAAGAAATTGTTGAAGATTTGATATGTTATACTGAAGAACAATCTTTTGATAAGGAAGAATGGGAAACTGCGATGTTAGATGATGTTGTTTTAAAAGAGGTCACTCTGGGAGTGTCTAATGGTTGGAAGGGTGATTCTAGTCATGATTCGTCTTTCAAGGGTTACAAGAATGTGGAGGAAGAGTTGAGCGTAAGAGAAGGAAAGTTGTGGAGAAGAGATAAACTTGTACCTCCTCAAGGTCTTAAAGCCAAGATCATCAATCTTGCTCACGAGGGTCATATAGGAAGGAGTATGACTAAAAGACGCATTCGTCAGTCATTCTGGTGGCCAAAAATAGATAAGGATGTTGAAGATACTGTCAAGGATTGTTACGCTTGTGCTGCTAGTGACAAAACCAAAGTTGTTCGTCAACCACCACTTTCTTGTGTTAAGTTTCCTGATCGTCCTTGGGAAAGAATAGCAATAGATTTTCTTGGTCCCATTTCGAAGTTGGGGTCAAATTGTAAATTTTTAATGGTTTTAGTGGATTACCACTCCAAATGGTTTGTTGTGGAAACAGCTGATAGTATTGTATCTGAGAAAGTCATAACATTTTTGGGGAAGGTCTTTATGAACGAAGGAATTCCCAAAAATCTTGTGTCGGACAATGGTCCTCAGTTTCTTTCTAGGGCTATGCAAGATTTTCTTCATGGGAAAGGTGTGAAACATGAAAAAGTTGCTATGTTCAGACCTCAAGCGAATGGTTTAGTGGAGAGAATCAATCGGTTAATAATGGACAACATTCAGCTTTCCTTGTGTAATGGGTTGTCATGGTCAGATGAGTTAAGGAAATTAATTTGGTCTTAAAGTGACTGGTGTTTCACCTTTTGTATCACTCAAAGGAAGAGAGCCGGGGGTTAAGGAAATACCTGGGTGGCTAAAAGACAAGGAATGTGTGTGGGTGGACCGGGAGAGTATTGGTAGAAACGTTAAGTGGCAACAATTAACTGCTACTTCTCGATATAATCAAATGAGAGGTGTCAAGGTTCCTACTATTGAAGTAGGGGACTGGGTGGTTGTAAAACGGGGTGGTGTTGTTGTCAAAGGCAATAGTAAATTTTCTAAACCTTTTCTAGTCAAAGAAGTGAAGAAAAGTGTGGTAGTATTAAGTGATGGTTCCACTTGGAATTATGGAAACATTTCTAAATGTTCATCAACTTCATTGTTGCCATACAATTGATTACTTTAATTTGAGTGTATATGTATAAGTGTATGTTCAAGCTATTCAAATATTCAAATGTTTTGGTTAATTTTTTTGTAAAGGGAAGATGTGTAGAGATGTCTCTGTTAGAAAGTTCATATGTATCTAAGTAACATAGAATGTTATCATTGGAAAGACTGAGGCAGTACAGTGTGAAGCTGGTGGATAGAGGAGCTGGAGTTTCCTGTGCTATATCTTCAAATAAAGTCATATATCTACAATCCTACAAGCCTTCAATTTCCTTTATTTCATCTTTACAAATAGTGTAAGGAAAACTGGACAAGGAGGTGCGGGAAGGAAGAATGGCGGGGCCATTTGATGATTGGCCCTTGGAGGATCTGATTGTGTCTCCAATTGGGGTAGTTCCCAAGAAGGAGGCAGGTCAGTACAGGTTAATTCAACACCTATCATGGCCAGAGGGGTCTTCAGTCAATGATTTTATTAATGAGGAGGCGGCATCTGTGTCATATTCCTCGGTTGACGTTGCAATGTAACTAGTGGTGACCGCGGGCGCAACTGCAGAAATGGCAAAATGAGATATTAAATCTGCATTTTGACTCCTTCCAGTCCATCCAGATGA
Organism: Lissotriton helveticus; assembly: GCF_964261635.1. NCBI lineage: Eukaryota > Metazoa > Chordata > Amphibia > Caudata > Salamandridae > Lissotriton > Lissotriton helveticus. The sequence continues at coordinate 1,935,030,816 of NC_136067.1, read as the reverse complement.
TTGGAATCTTCTGGGGATCCATTTCGCTGGCAAATGGTATGTGGACAAAGCATTGCCGATGGGTTGTTCAATGTCCTGTTCCCTTTTTGAGTCTTTCAGTACCTTCTTGCAATGGTTTTTCACACAGCGTAGTGGCCAAGAGTTAGTGACGCACTATTTGGACGATTTCTTTTTTGTGGGTTCCCCGGGTTCCCCGGAGTGTCAGGCAGGTTTAGACACGTTTTAAGAGCTCATGGAAGAAATTGGGGTGCCATTGGCACCAGAGAAGACAATGGGTCCTTGCACGACCATGTCTTTTTTGGGAATTGAGATTGATTCAGTGGCAATGCAGGCCCTCTTGCCCGTTGAAAAGAAGGTGAAAATGTTGGAGCTCTTGGAGACCATGTTAAGGAAACAAAAAGTGACAGTGCGGGAGGTGCAAGTTCTGCTGGACCATCTTAATTTTGCGTGCAGGGTGGTCAGGACGGGGAGGACTTTCTGTAGGCGACTGAGTCGGGCACTGTTCGGTCAGCACTTTCCCCATCACCATGTCCGTTTGTTAGCCGGGGTGAAGTAAGATCTTCGAATGTGGTCAGTCTTTTTGCATTCCTTTAATGGAGTTCCTTTGGCCAGGGAGGAAGATTGGGATTGGGACATACAAATTTTCTCAGACGCAGCGGGCAGTGAAGGTTTTGGCCTTTATAGGCAAGGCAAGTGGTGTGCGGAGAAGTGACCAGACCAGTGGAAGGAAGGTGGGAGGAGCATTGCCTTTTTGGAACTCTTTCCAGTGTTGGTAGCCTTGACGTTGTGGGGACAGGATTTGGCCCATAAGAACGTTCTGTTCCGAATTGATAATATGGCCGTGGTGGACATCATTAACAGACAGTAGGCCAGAGATGAACAGATTTTGAAATTGCTGCGAGTCTTTGTGTTGGGTTGCCTCAGATTTGACATCAGTTTTAGGGCTTTACACATCCCCGGAGTGAACAATGACATTGCGGATGCTTTGTCTTGTTCGCAGTGGGAGAGTTTTCATGTGCTTGCCAAGGACTCGGACAGGGCACCGACCCCCATCCTGGACCATTTGTGGTATGTAGGCAACGTAGGGTCTTACAATTGGTGGTAGGTTCTTTGTCAACATCCACTCGGGCTGCTTATGCACTGGCTTGGAAGATATTTTTGGCGTCAGGTGCTGGCAAACGGGAACCTGGTTGGCGGCGGTCTGAAGATGTCATCCAGTTCATTCTTGATTTAATGGACAAAGGCCTGTCTAGAGTTACGATAGCTGGGAAGCTAGCAGGCATTGCATTCATGGGGAAACTCCTTTGGGGCTACCCCACTTCTGCAGGGGAGGTGGGGAAGAGAATGTTAGAAGGTTGGGCTAGGGAGCGGGGAGCGGAACGGCCAGTTCGGTCTCTTTTGTCTTGGCAGACTTTAGCCAGGGTGGTAGAGGCCTTGCCGTCAGTTTGCAGAGATACTTTTGAGGCATGTCTTTTTTCTACACTCATGGTATGGATGTTTTCTGGAGCGTTTCGAGTTTCTGAGTTGCTAGGTTCTAGGTTACTTCAGGGCATAAAATGGCAGGAGGTGCATTTGTCAGACAGAGGTGTTCATATTTGGCTGAACAGATCTAAAACAGACCAGAGGAGTAGGGGTAAAGGAAATTGGTTAGTAGCGTCTTCCCCCCTTGGGACGTGTCCGTTACAATGGGCCCGGCGTTGGTGGGTGATATTTGGTGGAGGTGTTGAATCCAGTGTTTTTCAGCATGCCGATGGGGCTTGGGTCTCGGAATACTAGCTTTGCATGGTGCTTTGTAAAGCTTTGCGGAGTTTTGGTCTGGATGGTTCACAGTATGGTACTCACTCCTTCCGGATCGGGGCTGCCACTGAGGCACATAACCGTGGTTGGTCTAGACAGGATATCATGCGCTTAGGGCGTTGGTCATCTAATTGCTTTCAGCGCTATGTGAGAAGGGATGTGGGGGAGGCGCTTGCATCATCTGCTTTGTCATAAGTCTGATACTGCTTTTCTCATTTCAGGTTCTGTGGCTGGCCCCCGTGCGGCGGAAATGACCATCTGGATTGTTGGGCACTCTTTTGTAAAATGGGCTCATGTTCAAGCATGCCGTAGTTGTTTTGGGTCTTTATTGGGCTTTAATGAGCGTTTGTTTAAAGTTGTGTGGAAGGGTAAGGGAAGAATGCTATGGAGTGAGTTGATTCCTGCCCTTAACTCGTGGTTGGTTGGGGGCCAGTGCCCAGATGTGTTGCTAATCCATCTAGGAGAAAACAATGTGTGTGGAGTTAAAGGTGTGGTCTTGTTGAGGGCAATGAAAAGAGACCTTACTCTTTTGAAGGAACAGTGGTCAGGTTGTCACGTGTTGCGGACCGAACTGGTTCCACGTAGAATTTGGAGAGGCGCTATCAAACCTAAGGCTATTTATAGGGCACGCAAAAAAGTTAAACTTGGAAGTTTCCAGATTTTGCAGAGGCCTGGGTTTTGGTAGAGTGATCCGCAGAGACATTCATTTTGACGCTGTAGAGTTTTTTCGGAGTGATGGGGTACATCTATCCAGGATGGGTATGGATTTATATCTATTGGAGATAAGGGAAGTTTTGTCTCGGTGTCTGAAAGTACAGGATTTTGCCAGTTAAGTCATCCGGCAGTGGTATTTAATTCCTTCTTTACTGGTTTTGGGGGGAAGAAAGAGGGGGTAGTATTTCTCCCCCTCCCGCTTTCTGGCTGGCGGGGGTAAGTGGTGTTTTTGCCAGGATTGGCAGGATTGTGGTTGTTCATTTGCTTGGTTGTGGCATCGTCAGGGTGAGTTCGGCAGGCCGAGTTGTTGGGGTGGTTCCTGGGGATGGGGGAACAACATTGGTTAAGGGGCAAGCAGGGGAGTTTGGATAATTGTTTGGGGGATTTGTTAAGTTTAAATGATTATGCAGGGATTTGCATTGTTTGTATATTGTAATGATGTAATGTATGGGTGGGGGCGGGGCCAATGACGTGTTAGGGGTGGGGCGGGGATCGGGGGTTAAGGAAATGTGTTATTTAGTGAGGTTTAGTTTTGTAAGGCGTTTGCTGAGGTTTTATAATTTGTTAATGTGCACCTGTTTCAATAAAGCGGCCTTTTTCACACTCAAAAACCTGGTTGTGGTCTGCTACCCCCCACCCCTCCCTCCCAAGGGGGGCTTGGGGGGGGCCGCCAACCGTAGGGAGGTCCCCCCCGGGCAGTTTGGGAGGGGCGGGGGTGGGATATGTAGGCTTCATGCAGGGTTTTTTCTACTGGGCTCCTTTTTGGGAGCGCCCAATTGGAGCCCTTGCCTCATTTTCCCCACCTTCTTTTTTTTGTTGGCCTTAGGTCTCCGGGCACCTTCCCATTGCCAATCAATGCTAAGGTGCAGGTGCTCTCTACTTCAAACATGGCTGCCACTGGCCCCTGCTACTGCAGTGTGGTCTTTTTCTAGCAGCACCCTAGTTGCCAGGAGCTGGCTGGGACCCCACACATTGTTGCAATGCCAGCCTTCCATTGCCTGCCCATGGTTAGAGTGGGGAAGCTCCTGGAACCTTCCAGAATAGAGACGGCGCCTATTTTTGCCACCTCGGAGAGTGGTCACCTGACCTGGGCATATATAAGGAAAGGAGGGAAACTTTTTAGTCAGTTTGGGGCATCACTGACCTGGGGGACCCACGCAGGAGACTTTGGCGGTAGGGCCTAGTCAGGGGCCAATGCCACTGGGAGTGACAGGGCTTAGGTGCTGCCCTCCAAGTAGAGTGAGGAACCCTGAACTAGCCCACTGATCTGGCCCGGCGGGAGGGGAACCCAGGGACCACCTGAAGTGACCTGCTGACACGCCTTCAACTCACCCCCCCCTTTTAAGAAACCAGGAACCTGCTTCCACAGAAGGGCGCCAGAACCAACAAGCGCCGAGAAGAGACTCCCCTGCACTAATCAGGACCACTGGGGATCAACCAGGTACAGGGCTGTGTCCACTCTGCGTCCTTTTCCTCAACCTGGGCCCCTGCGCTGTGTCCTGCTTAACTCCCCCTGACTGAACTGCCTGCATTGCTGTCCAGCCTGACCTTATCTGGCTACCCCACGCTGGCTCCCTGAGCTGACTGAACTGCCGGTGGGGCGAGGCGCTGTGGTAATTGCCCCCTGAGTAGCGCTGCAATTTGCGCCCTGCTGACTGACCCGGCGCTGTGGTAATTGCCCCTCTGAGTAGCGCTGCAATTTGCCCCCTGCTGACTGACCCAAGCGCCGTGAAACCCCCGGCGCCCGGCCCCTTTGAGAAGCGCTATCACCCAGAACTGCCTCAATTACCACAGGCTAGTGAACTGCCCCAGACGCCCCCCCCGCTGTGACCCGAAGGGAGCGCTGTGACCACCCAGAGGCGCCACACTCTTCAAGCGCCGTCCTGCCTTTGAACGCGCCGCTGTCCCTAAGACCCCCCCTGTCAGGAACTCACCACCCTGTGAGAAGAATTGCTCTGATATCCCGGGGCCTCTGAAGTGTCCGGGCCTCGCCATCACCGTCGCGACGCGCCGTCAGTGAAGCCAGCCCCGGCATTTGCGCCCCCTCGGCGGCCCTCGGAGCCAGGAGAGGGCCGCCGGATTCTGAAGTGGGCCGCGTTAGGCCCAGAAGCCATCATCTCTCCTCACGTGACGGGGCGACATCACCAACTCCGCCCCCGCCGCGCTTCCATTGGGCCCTGTCATCGCGCCCCGCAGGCCGTGCTGCCATTGGCGGCTGCGGGTGCGTCCTCCTCGTCTGCCTGCCCTGATTGGTTCCCGAGCCCGAGGAAGTGAAGGGAGGCCCGGGACCGGCTCCGACACCAACGAGGGGGTTCCTGAGGAGAGTAGGAGCCCTCCCCTCACTCCGGAGACCTCCGCAAGGGCTCGACAAGGAGCCGAAGACTGCAGGTAAAGCCCCGGGGGGAAGGGCAGAGGACCCAAATAGACACGGGGCCTCCCAGGAGCGAGAAGGAGGCCCCGAAACCGCCCCTTCCCTCGGGGGGAACTGTTTCTGGGCCCCGTGGCCCTAATTAGCCACCAGAAAGTGCTGGAACTGGGCCAATGCCCCAAGAGACACGCATAAGGGCCTAAAAGGAATAGAGTAACCCCATAGCTGGAGAATAGTTAATTACCGGTAATTGATTGGCCCTGGTGCCTGGTTTATTGTTGCTTAAGGAAGCATTCTTGCCGGATTCATGGTTTATATTTGCCCAATGCAAAACTCCTTGTTACCTGATGCAGTGTTAAATCCTACAGAAATGGTGATGCATAATTAATGAAATGTTTGGTCCTAATACTGAGAGGTTCACTGCTAACAAATGAAACGTTTTACACTTACCTGGAGAAGTGTGGCTCAATGGTTAGAGCGGCAGACCCTGATGCAGAGGTCTAGTCCGGGACCAGGGTTCAATTCCCCGCCTTGGCGGGTCTTGGGTTCAAAATTCCACGGACCTGATAATTCTCGCCTCGGTGCCTATTCCAATCATGGAATCCCACTCTGCAACTCTGGGCAATAGCTTGCTTAATCTCCACAACGGCCCCCACAACGCTAAGGATGCCTGGCCTCCACCTTGGGGGTGCCCAGGAGTGGACACCTCACAGGGAAAGCCAGGATATGTTCCACAGCGGTATTCGTACAAGCGCCTTGAGACCCTTGCGGGTGAGTAGTGCGCTATACAAGTATCAATTTACATTACATTACCTGATGCAATGGTTGTTGATACATGCGTTACTGACATGCTCTAATGAAATGTACTCATGAGCTCCTGATACCCTGAATATTGAATTGCTCCGTTTGCTTCCCTCAATGAAATGTGCCAAAGAGTTATTGCTACTGTGATTATTGATTACCCTGATTGTGGTCTTAGATAAAACTTATTGATTTGAATCAAACGTAACTGGTGTGGTCTAAGTCCTTGCGTGCATTTATTGTCTCAGTGGATGTGTGTGTTGTGTAGTCACTTAACACCTGAGCTTTCGGGTGCCTACCTGCTCGTACCAGGCTACCCCGGGGGAACTGGTGACCCCAGTTCTTACAGTTCCAAAGAGGAAGAATATGAGTTGGCTAAGTGTCCAAAGGTACCTTTAACAATTGAAAATTGGACAGCAGCATTTTTCATTTATGCCAGCGTCTATTGCGAAAAGTACCCAGAGCGCTGCGTTGCTATTTTCAAATACATGGACGTAATAAGAAAAGTGTTGTGAATAAATGATGGGTAGTCAGGTAGTTTCTTGAAGCTCCTTTATTCAAGTAAGATAAACAGGAGGAAACCCCACCAGGAGCAGGATGGTAGCTGCTCAGCCCTCTCTCTTCAACTGTCATTCCCCACACACACCAGGCACACTAACATTCTACTCACTCTGTCATCCAGCATTCAACATTCCACGCAGACATCACATTCATATTGGCTGAGCAGCTAACAAGGAGATAACCCAAGGTACAACATATCCCCTTTCCTTCAATGGGAATAAAACACAATAATATACTACATAGCAATTTAAAATTAGCAAAAGATAAAACTTGCACTATTTTAAAAATAAGACCAGAATACCAAAGATAAGAGAAAGGAAGACTGAGCAAAAGATAAGCAGCAAGGAAAGAGTGCAAAAGAGAAAATGAGAAAATATAGCAAGACACATCCCCTTCCCTTGGGAACGTTATAAAAATACAGAGATGGTAAAATGCAATAATACCAAAATGTGTATATAATAATCAAGTGCAGAGTAGGCATAGCACAAGTGAGTACAGATAGATATAAAGGCAAAGCTGATACTAAGCACAAAGATTACGTAAGGTGAAAACAGTGAAAAGGGTGTGCGCACACCCCACACTGAAAACGTATAGAGACGAGCTCAACTACCCTACAGATGAAAATAACATCTAGACTTAAAGTACCAGCAATTACAAGATCCACCCAATCAGGATCTAATCTTGCTAAAACTGTACCAATAATTGATCACTTAAATCACTTACTAGAATTGCTGTATAAAGCATTGAAAGTAATACAGACTTACTTGAACAGCTGTAAAAATCATTAAAAGTAATACAGACTTACTAGGATTGCTGTATAAACCATCAAAACTAATACAGATTTACTTTAATTGCTGTAAAAATCATTAAAAGTAATACAGACTTACTAGGATTGCTGTATAAATCATTAAAAGTAATACAGACTTACTAGGATGGCTGTATACATCATTAAAACTAATACAGTCTTACTTAAATACCTGAATAAATAATTATAAATGTAGTACAGCAGACTTACTAAATAGCTGTATGAATTACTTTAAGTATAACAGACTTATATAAATTGCTGTATAAAATACTTTAAGTATAATAGACTTATATAGATTGCTGTATAAATTATTTAAACATCACAGTCTTACTTACATAAATTGCTGCATGAAATACTTTACATATAACAGACTTATATAAATTGCTGTATAACACTATAAATAAATCAGCAGTTGTTTAAATTGTTGCAAGAATTAATACTTATCTATTAAAACAGACTTACTAGAAATTGCTGCTTATATCTCCATAAATAAATGAGTCAAATATGTCAAAACAGACTTACTAGAAATTGCTGCTTATATCTCTACAAGTAAATGAGACAAACCTAAACTGCTATATAAATTATTTAGACAGCTAAATAAACTACCACAATATTGGTTAAATTAATGTATAAATACTTGCAATACAAATCATAGTGCACTCGAGTTCTCCTCAGAAGAAGGAATAACTGTCCTCATCAGCGCTTAATCCCCAAGTAACATGCACCACACTACAATAAACACTTTACATTGGCTGCTAAGTATTTCACAATATCGACCTGCATGTCAAAAGTTGCTGCTAAAGTACTCCTCACTGTCTTGCGATGTAGTTGCTCAGTTTTGTAAGCAATCCAGATTCTATGTCAGGACAGGAGGCTCCGATTATGCTTTCTCATTTCTTTAATGAAATGCTCAGCAGCCAATAAAAAACAATGAAAAACTACATTTCCCATGAACACTAGGGAATGACCATAGAGACTATCCTATAAAAGGCCCAAACATTAGTCCTTCTTCCTCTTTCTTTGCTGCTCCGCAGCCAGTTAAGTCTCTTTACCTTTATTCTGCTACATTTGCTGATATTACTGTTTTTGCTGTTGTTTTTCATACACTTGCCTTGTATTGCGCTGCTTTGTTTCTTCGTGCGCGGTGCTTGTGTATATTTGTTCACTCCGGCTCCGCCTGTTGTGTGTGCCAGTGTTTTTCTTTCGTCCGTTCGCGGCGTGGCCGCTTGTGCCCGGTTGCTGTAGTGGAGCAGGAGCAGGGGTCGTCGGCTCACACGGAGAGCGCGAGCGCTCTCGAGCCGGTGTTTTCAGTGGCAGCAGCGTCGCGCATGCGCGCTGCATTATTTCCGGCTTCAGGCTCTGTTTTCTCCTCACGCCGGTCGAGTGAAGGAACGCTTTGACAGCGCTCACGCCCCCAGCCCTGAACTCTCGACCCCGTTCGACGCCGGAGCACAGGAAAGTGCAGGAAAGTGCTTTGGTAGTTAATTTGTGTGCATAGGCTCTGCCTAGAGTGATTTTGACGGCAGGCTTATCTCCCTCCACATTTGATTTGTTTTTATTCTTGAGGTTAACCTCAAATTGGCCTGCTTTGGGGTGGTCACTCCCCCTTCATTGTATCTTTGATACTACATATCTGTGCCAGTCATCTTGTGGGCGCTGAATATCTGCACTCTAGTGCAATGGCGGACTATTATGACGCAGATGATGACTGTTTCTATAATGATGAAGAGGATGACACTCTTGAATATAATCTGGTGGAGGAATTGGATAAAGGTGTGCAGTTTTCTGTTAATAAGGCGCTTGTTCGTGCTATCAATCCCCTAAAGCGCCATTTCAACCAGTATGCGATGCAGCAAGGTTGGTTGCCTCCTTCCCAGAAGTCCACCAAATCGCCTCATAATCCTCATAAGTCTGACTTTCAGAGGCTGGCGACGACTTTGGCTACTGGAACGTCCAAATCTTCAGCGTCACATTTTGCGGAGGAGTCAGACCAGGCTCAGGCCTCTTCTGGTCAGGACTCTCCTCCTCCCAAGAAGTGTCTCCGCAAGGAGCATTTTGTTGACGCCCCTGACCGTCCTTCCCTGCTCAATTTTGAGCCGGAGGACATTGTCCATCCAAACTCGTCATCGTGGTTGCCCGCTCCAGCTGTGGCCGCTTATATTGAGGCACATATTCGCCAGCCTTTTGAGGCGTCGGTTCGGGCCAGGCTCCGTTCAGAATGCCCGAGACCTGACCTTGCTAATCACCTAGCCGAAACTCCGGAGGTGGACCCGATAATGGTCACCTACCTCAAGAAATATTCAAAGGATCCTAAGAAGGGCCTGGACCGTTCCTGGAGGTCTTGCCAGGATAAGTTGCTGGACATGCTTGGTCCCCTTTCCAAAATCCTGGATCTAGGCTTCAAAGCTAAAGACGCTTCGGCTCTCGTGGACCCAGATGAGCTCATTGAGTGGGCGCAGAGGGCTATCTGCCAGCTGGGGAATGTAAATTGCGCCGTTTCTGCGGAAAGGCGTAGATCCATTTTGCTCAAGTTAGATCCCAAATTGGCAGAATTGGCGACTTCGGAATCAGGTCCAGAGGCGCAGGGCCTCTTATTTGGTCAACCGTTTTTAAAAGAACTGACTAAATTTGTATCCGCTTTCAGTGGAATTGACAAGGCGCAGGCGTCCTTGCGCCGGGCCATGCGTCCGGTTTTTGCCAAGGCCGGACGACAACAGGGACGCTCGTTCGGCCGTGGGTCGCAGCAGCAGTCCCAGAGAGGAGCCTCACAGCAGCGTGGTGGACACTATAACACGGGATACTCCACTCATGCAAATTTCTACCCATCCCGCAAAGGAAAGGGACAGTACGGCAAAGGTCGATCAGGTGGACAACAAGGCCATTACCAAGATTCCGGCGCTGCAGGTGAGCCTAATTCAAGCTTGCGATGTGATGTTGGGGGGCAGAGTGCAATTTTTCCTAAACAATTGGCGTATGATCTCCAACGATGCATGGGTGCTAGAAACCGTTCAGGGTTTCAAAATAGAGTTCTATCACCCATTGCATTAGACCCGTCTTCCCCCTCCTTTGCTTTTTTCCCGTCAAGCACAAACTTGTCTTTCAGAGGAAATCAACGTTCTCCTACAAAAAGGAGCGATCGTTCCTACCGACCGTCATCCGAAAGGTTTTGTCAGCTCAGTCTTTCTGGTCGAGAAGAAAGGAGGCGGGTCTCGCCTGGTTCTCAACCTGAAAGACTTCAACAGCGGAGTGGTGTACAGACACTTCAAGATGGAGGGCATCCATCTTTTGCGGGATCTCCTTCGGGAGGGAGATTGGATGGTCTGACTGGACCTGAAGGACGCGTATCTGTCAATCCCGATTTACAAACCCCATCGTCGATTTCTCCAATTCCGGTGGCAGGGGCGTTGGTTCGAGTATCAGGTCCTCCCGTTCGGCCTTTCGTCAGCACCATGGTGCTTTACGAAACTACTGAGACCAGTTGTAGAACATCTACGGTCGCGGGGAGTCAGATTGATCATATATCTGGACGACATTCTCCTTATGGCGGATTGTCCTCTCAGACTTCTGCAACATCTGGAGTGGTCCATCGAACTCTTGCAGTCTCTAGGTTTTCTGGTCAACATTCCGAAATCAGTTTTGGTCCCCACTCAATCTATAGATTTTCTGGGCTTTCTGATCGACTCGGTGACTTGCCAGCTTCTCTTGCCCGGCCAGAAGCTGCGCTACATCAAGAGGGAGTTGACGTCTGTTATTTCCAGACAGACTGTGTCATTGAGGTCATTAGCACGTGTGGTAGGTCTGCTAGCGTCCTCCATTCAGGCGATCTTTCCGGGTCCTCTACATTACAGGGCGATGTAGCGCCTGAAGATTCAACATCTCCGGAAAGGCCTCCGCTATTCGGATCAGATTCCTCTTTCAGAGGAAGTGCGGTGGGAGATGCAGTGGTGGCTGGACCACATGCAGGCCTGGAACGGTCGAGCCCTGTTCGGTTCGTCTCCGGAACTGGTGGTCGAATCCGATGCCAGTCAGTGGGGTTGGGGAGCCAGTTGCGGGTCTATCTCGACGGGGGGCCGTTGGTCCCCCCAGGAGTTGTCTCTCCACATAAATTGTCTGGAACTCCTAGCGGGGTCCTTTGCGATAAAGTGTTTCTCTCCCCTTCAGACGAGTTGTTGCATTCTTCTCCGGATGGACAACGTGTCCGCAGTCCGCTATGTCAACAAGCTGGGCGGGACTCGGTCCAAGGTGTTGGCGGAGATAGCCAAGGATTTTTGGCATTTTTGTCTGCAACGGAAGATCACGGTTATTGCAGAATATCTTCCGGGTCGCAACAATCAGGTTGCGGATTGGCACTCCAGACATCTTCGGGATTTCAGCGACTGGAGGCTTCATCCTCGAGTCTTCCGTGCCATTCTCCGGCAGTGGGGCCAGTGTCACCTGGATCTGTTTGCCTCTCGCCTCAACGCGCACCTTCCCCGGTTTTACAGTTGGAGACCGGATCCCTTGGCTCTGGCCACGGATGCTTTTCCTCAACAGTGGCCATCGACTCTCTGTTATGCGTTTCCCCCATTCATGATGCTTCCCAGGGTGCTGGCTTACACCAAGCGGTTTCGAGCGGAGCTGATTCTGATTGCTCCTCTGTGGAGGGCTCAGGCGTGGTTCCCGGTTCTCCTAGAGATGTGTTGCGAACCTCCGCTCCTTCTTCCCCTGAAGTGGAATCTGTTGCTGGATCCTCTCGGAGATCCACATCCCCTCATTCTGTACGGCTCTCTCCAGTTACTGGCATGGCGCATCTCAGGGATCATTGGACGATCCCGGGCATTTCTAGCGACGCTGCCAAATTCATTAGTGACGCCTGGTCTCCCAATACTCACAAACGATATAAAGGGGCTTGGAAGCGCTGGTGTGATTGGTGTGTTCAACGGGAAGTTGATCCCGTTTCAGCGGATGTCAGTCTGATCATTAACTTTTTGACATCCCTGGCCACCTCAGGTCTGGCCTATCGGACAGTCAATAGTTTTCGTTCCGCTATTTCAGCTGGCCACGTTCGGATTGATGGCAAGCCCGCTGGTGAGCATCCCTTAATTTCCAAATTGCTTAAAGGGATTCGTCTTGCGAAACCTCCCACTCCTAAATATGTCTCTTTATGGGATGTTTCTATTGTTCTGCGTTATTTGGAGGCTTGGCCTTCTAATCTCATGTTCTCTTGTAAGCAGTTGTCTGCGAAATTGACCATGTTATTGTGTCTAGTATCGTGCAAACGCGTTTCTGATATCCGCGCTTTGGATCTTGCGGGCCGTAGTTTCACCCCTGAGGGTGTTACGTTTATTCTCTCTAGGAGGACTAAGTCTAATACTTCCTCCATTACGTATCCTTCTTTTCCTGATCATCCCAATCTTTGTGTTGTCCAGTGTCTGAAGGATTATGAGGTGAGTACTGCTGCTTTGCGTACAGACATGCAAGGTCAGTTGTTGATTGCCCTACAGAAGCCATTTCGCCCTGTTACCCCAGCTACTCTGGCTCGCTGGGTGCGTTGGCTGATGTCCGAGGCGGGCATTGATGTATCTGTTTTTGGTGCACATTCTGCAAGAGGGGCGATGGCCTCTAAGGCTTTTTCCATGGGTGTCACTCTATTTGATATTATGAAAGCTGCAGATTGGTCTTCAGACTCTGTTTTCAAGACGTTTTATTATAAACCTATTGTTAGTGTTGCTTCTGTTGTGGTGGATCAGCTTTGAAAAAGCATAATCGGAGCCTCCTGTCCTGACATAGAATTCAAAATTTGCAAACATTCGTGACAAGAATTTTCAATTCTATTAAGGACTAGGAGGCGAGGATTATCCCACCCTTTTCTGATTCATTTGCATTGTTATGTACTGTATACTGCTTGCCTACTGATGCAGGTCTGTTTATCCTTGTTCTTTTCCCCCCCCCTGGATTGCTTTGACTTTTTCCTCAAATTATTTGGATATTACGGCTATGTGTCTTTTTCAGGTTCAGACCCGAAATTAAGTTGCTCCTCTTCTTCAAGAGTCTCCTGTGTTTCCTGGTTCACGGATCCAGTGTTCCTCGATCTTCTGCTTCAAGATCCTTTGGATCTCTGCAGCGTGTTTGGAACTGTTTTTGTTGTTTTACTTGGGATTGTTTTTCGATATGGAACTGTTTCCACAAAGAAAGAGGAAGAAGGACTAATGTTTGGGCCTTTTATAGGATAGTCTCTATGGTCATTCCCTAGTGTTCATGGGAAATGTAGTTTTTCATTGTTTTTTATTGGCTGCTGAGCATTTCATTAAAGAAATGAGAAAGCATAATCCTCGCCTCCTAGTCCTTAATAGAATTGAAAATTCTTGTCACGAATGTTTGCAAATTTTGAATTACACACTGCGTCTGGCCATGTACATTACTCTTCCGACGACACTCCGGTTGTCCCACTGCGACCTCTCTTTCAAAAAGGCACGTCGCACCGGGTGGCTCAAGGCCAGTGCGTGCTCCTACTGCCTCGCAAAACATCATAGTAGTGCTGGAGTCCTCAAGCGTACGATGTGGCAAAATGAAAGATCGCGCGACAGAGGCTCAAGGTAAGAATGTGCCTTCAATTCAAATGTCGCATGTATAACTGTTGTAACTCCAACGTACTGTCTGTGCTGTCTAACTTGCAGCAAACTGAAGAGATTTCAATCAGCTCGTTTCTGATCTTGCCATCAGTGGCTCCGCACGAACAGGGAAGCCCCACCAGATGGCGTTTGTTCCCTACACTGTCAGACACCAAAATACACGGAACTAGTTGGAAGTGAAGCTTCAGAAATAAACAGCACAAGTGTATCGGTTTCAAATAAGAGGCAAACGTGCACTGTGACTCTCCTTTCCACTTGGCTCATTTCTTTCAAACATTGTTGCTTGGCAGTTTAATTTACACACATACAGTTTCAAAACGATGTCACAATCCAGACCTGAGTGTTTTTTTTACTCACAGTTTCCATTTTTAAAACGACATCTGATTTCCGTTTCCTCGAGAACACACAGTTTAAAAACGATGTTCCAAGCCAGTAAGCCATTTCTTTAACAGTCTTTTGCTCTCCACTAAATGTGATTTATTCATAAATCTTCCCAGTAGCTGTATTCATTCACAAGCTTCTAAACGCTCTTGCAGCTCCTTGTCAACCTGAGATCGGCAGGTCATATTTCATTTGTAAAATCAGTGGGTTGCTCTCAGTATCATAACAGCACCAGTTCAAATACGAGCAGTAACAAAACATGGCACACTCCACTGCTCATAACACCATTTAAAATTGACTTCAACATGGACAAGTAAACTTAATCTGGCACTTATTTTAGAGTTTAGGGCGACCGATTTCGGGGTCACTGGTGGGGTTTTGTAGTGCCAGGTAGCTTAAACAAAGTTTAACATTTAAAAATCTTTAATCTTAAGTCATTTCATTTCCTTCTATTTTCATTGCTTGTAGGTACCTTAGTTTGCTTGAAAGTAGTATCTTGCACGCTTCTTTAAACGTCGCCAAAATGTTGTGAATAAAAGATGGGTAGTCAGGTAGTTTCTTGAAGCTCCTTTATTCAAGTAAGATAAACAGGAGGAAACCCCACCAGGAGCAGGATGGTAGCTGCTCAGCACTCTCTCTTCAACTGTCATTCACCAGACACACTAACATTCTACTCACTCTGTCATCCAGCATTCAACATTCCACGCAGACATCACATCCATATTGGCTGAGCAGCTAACAAGGAGATAACCCAAGGTACAACAAAAAGCTCAAATTACTGGTAGTGGTTTTGCATGGGCCCAATACGAAGAGGAGTTTAGGGCTCGCATGGCTTGGGATCCGGAAGCAAAGTGGGGGGAGCTGGATACCGATCTCTGGAAACACACGATGGGAGCCTCAGCTGGGGGTAAGACAATATTTACAGCTAGTGGTTTGCCCTTCGTATACCGGCCCTTTCAGGGGAAGCCCCCCCGGGGAGGGGTGGGCAGTGTAGCAGCAACGCAGACTGGAGTTGGAGCATGCTGGAATTTTAACAAGGGTCTGTGCACCAGAGAATATAGTAGATTCTGGCATGAATGTTCACAGTGTGGTAGAAAGCATCCCTTGGTCAAGTGCTGGGGGGGCAGGAAATTCAGGCAGTCAGCAGTGGCTCTGGCCGGTGGCCAGCGCTCCAGGCCCATCTCAGCAGTCCCAGGTTACCAGAGGGGGAAAAGGTCCACAGGGGTCTAGGCCCAAAGGCTCATTCTCCGGTTAAGCTGGAGCAATTAGCGGAAGGGATGCGGGGGTATGGGGATGTAAGAGTTAAAAAGATGCTACTGGAAGAATTTGGTGACAACAGACCGCGGCTGTGGCGTTGGTCAAAGAGTTTCAAATCGGCTGATGAACATAAGGAAATAGTGCAAGGAAAACTGGACATGGAGGTGCGGGAAGGAAGAATGGCAGGGCCATTTGATGATTGGCCCTTGGAGGATCTGATTGTGTCTCCAATTGGGGTAGTTCCCAAGAAGGAGGCAGGTCAGTACAGGTTAATTCAACACCTATTATGGCCAGAGGGGTCTTCAGTCAATGATTTTATTGATGAGGAGGCGGCCTCTGTGTCATATTCCTCGGTTGACGTTGCAATGTCACTAGTGGTGACCGCGGGCGCAACTGCAGAAATGGCAAAATGCGATATTAAATCTGCATTTTGACTCCTTCCAGTCCATCCAGATGATTGGAATCTTCTGGGGATCCATTTCGCTGGCAAATGGTACGTGGACAAAGCATTGCCGATGGGTTGTTCAATGACCTGTTACCTTTTTGAGTCTTTCAGTACCATCTTGCAATGGTTTTTCACACAGCGCAGTGGCCAAGAGTTAGTGACGCACTATTTGGACGATTTCTTTTTTGTGGGTTCCCCGGGTTCCACGGAGTGTCAGGCAGCTTTGGACACGTTTCAAGAGCTCATGGAAGAAATTGGGGTGCCATTGGCGCCAGAGAAGACAATGGGTCCTTGTGCGACCATGTCTTTTTTGGGGATTGAGATTGATTCAGTGGCAATGCAGGCCCGCTTGCCCGTTGAAAAGAAGGTGAAAATGTTGGAGCTCTTGGAGACCATGTTAAGGAAACAAAAAGTCACAGTGCGGGAGGTGCAAGTTCTGCTGGACCATCTTAATTTTGCGTGCAGGGTGGTCAGGGCGGGGAGGACTTTCTGTAGGCGACTGAGTCGGGCACTGTCCGGTCAGCACTTGCCCCATCACCATGTCCGTTTGTCAGCCGGGGTGAAGTAAGATCTTCGAATGTGGTCAGTCTTTTTGCATTCCTTTAATGGAGTTCCTTTGGCCAGGGAGGAAGACTGAGATTGGGACGTACAAATTTTCTCAGACGCAGCGGGCAGTGAAGGTTTTGGCCTTTATTGGCAAGGCAAGTGGTGTGCGGAGAAGTGGCCAGACCAGTGGAAGGAAGGTGGGAGGATCATTGCCTTTTGGAACTCTTTCCAGTGTTGGTAGCCTTGACGTTGTGGGGACAGGATTTGGCCCATAAGAACGTTCTGTTCCGAATTGATAATATCGCCGTGGTGGACATCATTAACAGACAGTCGGCCAGAGATGAACAGATTTGTAAATTGCTGCGAGTCTTTGTGTTGGGTTGCCTCAGATTTGACATCAGTTTTAGGGCTTTACACATCCCCGGAGTGAACAATGACATTGCGGATGCTTTGTCTCGTTCGCAGTGGGAGAGATTTCGTGTGCTTGCCAAGGACGCGGACAGGGCACCGACCCCCATGCCGGACCATTTGTGGTATGTAGTCAACGTAGGGTCTTACAATTGGTGGTAGGTTCTTTGTCAACATCCACTCGGGTTGCTTATGCACTGGCTCTGAAGGTATTTTTGGCGTCAGGTGCTGGGAAACAGGAACCTGGTTGGCGGCGGTCTGAAGATGTCATCCAGTTCATTCTTGATTTAATGGACAAAGGCCTGTCTAGAGTTACGATAGCTGGGAAGCATTGCATTCATGGGGAAACTTATTTGGGGCTACCCCACTTCTGCAGGGGAGGTGGGGAAGAGAATGTTAGAAGGTTGGGCTAGGGAGCGGGGAGCGGAACGGCCAGTTCGGTCTCCTTTGTCTAGGCAGACTTTAGCCAGGGTGGTAGAGGCCTTGCCGTCAGTTTGCAGAGATACTTTTGAGGCATGCCTTTTTTCTACACTCATGGTATTGATGTTTTTTGGAGCGTTTCGAGTTTCTGAGTTGCTGGGTTCTAGGTTACTTCAGGGCATAAAATGGCAGGAGGTGCATTTGTCAGACAGAGGTGTTCATATTTGGCTGAACATATCTAAAACAGACCAGAGGAGTAGGGGTAAAGGGATTTGGTTAGTAGCGTCCTCCCCCCTTGGGACGTGTCCGTTACAATGGGTCCTGCGTTGGTGGGTGTTATCTGGTGGGGGTGTTGAATCCGGTGTTTTTCAGCATGCCGATGGGGCTCGGGTCTCGGAATACCAGCTTCGCATGGTGCTTCGTAAAGCTTTGCGGCGTTTTGGTCTGGATGGTTCACAGTATGGTACTCACTCCTTCCGGATCGGGGCTGCCACAGAGGCACATAACCCTGGTTGGTCTAGACAGGATATCATGCGCTCAGGGCGTTGGTCATCTAATTGATTTCAGCGCTATGTGAGAAGGGATGTGGGGGAGGCGCTTGCGTCATCTGCTTTGTCATAAGTCTGATACTGCTTTCCTCATTTCAGGTTCTGTGGCTGGCCCCCGTGCGGCGGAAATGACCATCTGGATTGTTGGGCACTCTTTTGTAAAATGGGCTCATGTTAAAGCATGCCGTAGTTATTTTGGGTCTTTATTGGGCTTTAATGAGCATTTGTTTAAAGTTGTGTGGAAGGGTAAGGGAGGGATGCTATGGAGGGAGTTGATTCCTGCCCTTAACTCGTGGTTGGTTGGGGGCCAGTGCCCAGATGTGTTGTTAACCCATCTAGGAGAAAACAATCTGTGTGGAGTTAAAGGTGTGGTCTTGTTGAGGGCAATGAAAAGAGAGCTTACTCTTTTGAAGGAACAGTGGTCAGGTTGCCACGTGTTGTGGACCGAACTGGTTCCACGTAGAATTTGGAGAGGCGCTATCAAACCTAAGGCTATTGATAGGGCACGCAAAAAGATAAACTTGGAAGTTTCCAGATTTTGCAGAGGCCTGGGTATTGGTAGAGTGATCCACAGAGACATTCATTTCGACGCTGTAGAGTTTTTTCGGTGTGATGGGGTACATCTATCCAGGATGGGTATGGATTTAGATTTATTGGAGATAAGGGAAGTTTTGTCTCGGTGTCTGAAAGTACAGGATTTTGCCAGTTAAGTCATCCGGCAGTGGTATTTAATTCCTTCTTTACTGGTTTTGGGGGGAAGAAAGAGGGGGGTAGTATTTCTCCCCCTCCCGCTTTCTGGGTGGCGGGGGTTAGTGGTGTTTTTGCCAGGATTGTGGTTGTTCATTTGCTTGGTTGTGGCATCGTCAGGGTGAGTTTGGCAGGCCGAGTTGTTGGGGCAGTTCCTGGGGTTTGGGGAACAACATTGGTTAAGGGGCAAGCAGGGGATTTTGGATAATGGTTTGAGGGATTTGTTAAGTTTAAATGAATATGCAGGGATTTGCATTGTTTGTATTTTGTAATGATGTAATGTATGGGTGGGGGCGGGGCCAATGACATGTTAGGGGTGGGGGCGGGGATCGGGGGTTAAGGAAATGTGTTATTTAGTGAGGTTTAGTTTTGTAAGTCGCTTGCCGAGGTTTTATGATTTGTTAATGTGCACCTGTTTCAATAAAGCGGCCTTTTTCACACTCAAAAACTTGGTTGTGGTCTGCTACCCCGACCCCTCCCTCCCAAGGGGGGCGCCAACTGTAGGGAGGCCCCCCCGGGCAGTTTGGGAGGGCCGGGTGGGTGGGATATGTAGGCTTCAGGCAGGGTTTTTTCTATTGGGCTCATTTTTTGTAGCGCCCAATTGGAGCCCAAATTTAAGTTCTGTTTGCTCCTTCCCCGGCCACCATTTTAGATTTCGGTCATTTGGTGGCCGGAGTTTAGTTGGTTGCGCTTTTTTCCCTCTCCCCCCCCCCCCCTTGTTTTTTGCTTAGTTATTCTCTTTTCAATTTTTCCTTTTTTAAATTTGGTGGTTTTTGTTGGAACAGGTATGCATGGGGTTTGGTTGCTGTATTGTCGCTTAGAACAGGTGCAGGTGCGGGGGTTAGTGGTGTTTTTGCCAGGATTTGCAGGATTGTGGTTGTTCATTTGCTTGGTTGTGGCATCGTCAGGGTGAGTTTGGCAGGCTGAGTTGTTGGGGTGGTTCCAGGGGTTGGGGGAACAACATTGGTTAAGGGGCAAGCAGGGGAGTTTGGATAATGGTTTGGGGGATTTGTTAAGTTTAAACGATTATGCAGGGATTTGCATTGTTTGTATTTTGTAATGATGCAATGTATGGGTGGGGGCGGGGCCAATGATGAGTTAGGGGTGGGGCGGGGATCGGGGGTTAAGGAAATGTGTTATTTAGTGAGGTTTAGTTTTGTAAGGCGTTTGCCGAGGTTTTATAATTTGTTAATGTGCACCTGTTTCAATAAAGCGGCCTTTTTCAACTCAAAAACCTGGTTGTGGTCTCCTCCCCCCCTACCCCTCCCTCCCAATGAGCGCTGTGTTAGCCTGCTCCAACCAATCCTGTGATTGGTTAGATTCGCGGGGCATAAGGTAGGAAGTTCCTGCCTTTCTGCCTGAGTCCGAGGGGAGCGCCGGAATGAGAGAAGGCGACTGGAGCATGAGGCCAACCACATACATATGGTACGTTTTTTGGGCATCACGCTCACCATATTTTTATGTTGCTGAGCACTACTGGCATTTGCTGTCATCCGCGTTGGTAGATATGGCGTGTTTTTTCTCATCAGAAAAAAATCTTTTATACCACCGTTTTTGATGAGAGATACAACGGTGCAAAATCCTTTCCCACAGATATGATGCACAGAAGAAAGCGTAGACAGCAGACACTAGGGTCCCGCACATTAAAGTGACCTGGAAAATGCACAGAATGAAGGATTGTGAAACGAAGAAATGCATCCTTTATTTTGAAAAGAGGAATAATTGATTGTCTGAAACCCTTTATTTGATATAATGTGAATGAACTCAGCAAGTAAACCCTTATTTTTTTCTATTCGGATCGCTCACAAGTTTAGCAAGTATTTCAGAGAGACACTAAAAGTTCATAAACTGTACTTATGAATACAAACATTTCCACTCAGGTCTAAGGTCAGTCCTGAGTGGTGGCAAATAAAACTTCTCCCACTGCATAGCCAGCTCCCTGCAGCTGTTGTCAAATCCTTATTTTGGATATAATTGAATGAATACTTAACTGCTTTTGTGGGCACATCTAAAATGGCCAGACAGCACCACCTTTTGGCAGACTGTCCTCCCCCCCCGCGCCTTGAGACCCTCATGGGTAAGTAGTGCGCTCTTCAAGTGTCTTGATTGATTGATTGATTGCCTGTCACAAGCACCGGTGCTGGCAATTAAGTGCCGTTGCTGAGCACCGGGAACCACTGACTCAAATTAAGCACTGTGGGTGGCTGGACCATGCTAGAGCAAGTCTGAATCCTGTTGTTGGAGAGTTTTTCTCTGAAGCTTTAAGCTGCACACAGGAACATCAAGTTAGCCCGGTGTTGAATCAGAAATCTATTTGCTATCCTTGGCACAAGTCCTGTCTTTCTCCATGCCATATCATGATGCTTGGCCCCCAGTTCCCTTTCCTCCATCCTGTTCAGCCACTGGCCCACATGAGCATGTCTGTCTCCTGACCCCTTCTCTTCTACCTTTGCAGTGTGGTAGTTCGGGAGTTGTTATTCAGTCTCTGCTCTTTAGAGATGTCTGCTGGCCAGGCAGAGGTTTTTCTGCTTTCGGATGGGCCGCCATCACTCCAGCTCCTCTGACGGTACTGAATGTTTGCTGAACGGCAGCAATGTTTCATGCGGCAGCTCAGCAAACATTTTTATTCTACAAAAACAAACCCCTAGGGTGTTTTCTCCCAGAGAGTGAGTGTTCTTTTCCTTGTTTTTCGCTATGGGAGCACCAGGCTTTTACTGGTGGTCCCAAAGAGAAAAAAAGCACTGGCATAGCCAATAGGTCTCACATTGTTGCAGGGATTCTGCTCAGGAACAGAACTATGCCTGGGACCATAGAACATCAGCATGTAGGGACTTAGTCACCATAGCACATCAGTGCCTATGGGCCCGAATCCGAATAGCTTATAGGGCCTCAGTTGCCCCCTAACCTTTGCAGAGAGAAAAGTGATTTGGCATCCCAGAATACAACACTCTCGACCCTCTCACGGATCACATTAGTAGGTCATCCCCTATCGTTCTCTCACTTGTACGTGTCAACAATAAATAGAAAAGAGACACAAAGGAAGCTAACAATATTTATTTAAACTATTGTGCTCTAATATGCAATAACTGTGTCTAAATTAGAAAACATATACAGGTCAGAAATGTCATTAGCTTAATCAGCAAATCATAAACAGTAAAAAGCCCTGTCATATTAGTTAACAGATTTGCCTAAACCCACCCTCAATACAGAAGTGAAGTGATTATAGATTATAGATCTCTGGGATTAGTGGCAAACTCCATACGTTTACATTCAAAGATAGTTGCTCTACATCTCAGTCGTCGCAGCCCTCTTGTCTCAGAAGCTTTTACTCTGGCTGCAAGTCTCACCTCTGTGTGTTTTTAAAACTACACATCCCGGGTTATATGACAAAACATGTGTGTTCAACAACAGCAGCTGGGTTTCTCTATTATGTCTAGATGCCAGTGTCCAAACAGAGAGAATAACAAGGAGCAATGTTGTTTGACCTTGCATAGGCTGTTCCGACTAAATCCCAGGAAAAGAACAAAGTACAAAACATGTGCTGCTATGTGTGAAAACACAATGCGGCACAAAAACAAGCGTGATATTTGGTAGTATGTGCAAAGCAAAAGCGACCTACAATGTGCATAATTGGGTTAATATAGGGAAAATAACAATGGGCTATATAGGGAACACATAACACCAGATGCTAGAGCTATTGGCTTTGGCAAGGTATTTCAGCCATATTGTACACCGGTGTAGCTTCTGTACAACAGGAGTGGGGTATATTGGGGTAGAGTGGATTGAGGTAAAACGGAGTGGAGTGGGTTAGATTGGGGTAGAGTGGATTGAGGTAGATTGAAGTTGGGCAGACTGGAGTGGGGGATTGGGTAGATTAGCATGGTAAATTGGAGTGGGGTGGATTGTATTGGGGTAGATTGGGGCGGAGTGGGGTAGACTGGAGTGCAGTATATTGGAGTAGATTAGAGTGGGGTAGATTGGAGTCAAGTAGATACGAGTAGCGTAAATCATGATAGATTAGGGCAGAGTGGAGTGGAACATATTGGGGTAGACTGGAGTGGAGTAGGGTAGATTGGAGTGGAATCAGGAAGAGTAAAGTGGAGTGGGGTAGATTGGTTGGATTATAGTAGGGTCGAGTGGAATGGAGTGGGGGTAGATTGGAGTAGTTTAAAGTGGGGTAGATTGGAGTGGGGCGAACTGGATTGGGGTGGTGTGGTTTAGATTTGAGTGACATGTGGTAGATTAGACTGAAGAGGAGTAGGATAGATTGGGGGAGAATGGAGTGTTGTAAATTGGGTGGATTGGAGTGGGGTAAATTGGGAAGAGTAGAATGGGGTAGATTGCAGTAGAGTGGGGTGGAGTGGAGTTGTATAGATTGGAGTGGAGTGAGGAAGATTGAGTAAGAGTGTAGTGGAGTGGGGTAGATTGGAATGGAGTGTAGTGCGGTAGATTAGGGTGGAGTGGAGTAGATTGGGTGGATTCCAGAAGGGTCGATTGGAATGGGGTTGAGTGGAGTAGGGTAGATGGAATGGAGTGGGGTAGACTGAAATAGGGTAGATTGAAGAGGGATGATTGGAGTGTGGTCGTTTTTGAGTGGGGTAGATTGGAGTGGATCGGGGTGGATTAGTGTGGGGTGGGGTAGACTGAGGTAGAGTGGGGTAGTATATAGTAGAGTAGATAGGGTTACATTGGAGTGCGGTAGATTGAGTGGGGTGGGGTAAATTGGGATGGGGTCGACTGGAGTGGGGTAGGTTTGATGGAGTGGAGTGGGGTTGATTGGAGTAGAGTAGACTTGGGTAGATTGTAATGAAGTGAAGTGGAGTAGATTGGTGCACATTGGAGTAAAGTGGGATAGATTGGAGTGGGTTAAATGGTGTTGAGGGGCACAGAATGGAGTGGCATGTTGTGTTGTCGAGCGAGTGGCTAGATTTAAGTGGCATGTCATAGAATTTCTTAAAGTGGAGGGCGTAGAGTGGAGTGGCATGGTGTAGAGAGGAGCACTGGTGGCTCCTCCGCTAAGGTAGAGAAGCGTCGCCTTACTGCTCCCTGAGCTTTTTAAAAGGGGAAAATAAAATGATAATAACGCAACGATATCATTTTAATTTATCATAGCTCAGTTGGTTGGGGGGCGTGGCGGGGCTGGGCTGGTCGGAGCTGGGTGAGGAGTGGTAGGCACTTTCTAAGTGCACAGGACTGTTTGGCCGGCCCTTTTGGGGCGGCCAATTTGCACTGTATTGCACAGTCTGGGTGGAGAACATGTACAGCCTCCAAGTCTGTCTCTGTGCACCGAACCACGGCACTCAGACCAATCACAATGCTTCTGTAAGGCAGTGTTGTGATTGGCTTGGGGATTCTGGGAGTCTTCCTGCTGCCGGGGAAGAGGACGGAGGAGAGGCGGCAGCCAGCGGCACCCAGGTAAGTGCTTTTATTTTTTTATCCCACAATCCCCATTTGGTAGCAGCCCCTTCTGGAGTGGTGCGGTGTTTAGTTGCATAGTATTGAGTATGCATGGTGTGGCAATGAACTGCCATTGCAAACAACACATTTTCAATCAAAATGACCATTACATTTGCACCAAAATAGGGTTTCACTGTAAACAAATGATAATGAATGCAAATGTCCTCACCTAGTGTATTGATGTGTTTGACTATATTTAAATATTTGTTTCCAACGCACTTCAGAATTACAAAAGAAATTTGCTTACTAATTCTGATGTATTTTAAAAAAGCAGCACAGTTCATTTGTTTGGGGTTATGTGTAAAAAAAAGACATCCTGCACCCTTTCCTCTTCCATGGGTACTCAGCAGGATTGTTACATATATTCTCTCACTTTGTAGTACCAGAAAGAAAAGTAAACACTAAGCTCCCGCGGAAGACAGCTTGACATTTGACCTGTGCCTTTGAAGGCAAAGCCAGTTTGTGGAAGAATACAGTAAGCAAGGTTTGGGTAACAGGAGGGACAAACTTAAGCTGGACGGTCTAAATCAAATAAAGCAAGCAAATAGAAAGCCAGAAAATGTGAGTTACCAACCACAAAGCCAATGGTCAGCAATGGACGGCATGCATACCTAGGTCCGTTTTCGGTCCCCAAAATGTCTAGCAAACCAGACAGCAGTATTGTATGTTTGGTTTCGACCTAAAAAGCACTCCAGGCCATCTGTAGGGCTTGTGCGTTAGTTAATGGAACGAGCTCCAGTGTTCAGCTCACACTGGCAAATTACTCGAACCAGCAAACCAGCAACCAGGTCCCCCATTGGGTACCCTGTGTGAACAAGAAAAAACAAAAAAGAAAGTGAAAACATTGGCAGTTCTTTAGCATCATCGTCTATACTTGGTAATGCACTTTCGCAAATAGAAGTTACACTTATCTATGGTGCAAGGAGAAGAGTCAAAAGACAACCGGAAAAGAAAGGAAATGAAAAGTGCACAGTTATTTATTGAAAACTTGCACTTACAATTCTGTTATCCACATTGTTGTGGTGCATAAAAATGTGCATATAGAAAACATTGTTGATTTTCCATTGTGAGAACATGTTATTTTCTTATTAGAGTACTCTCAAGAAATGCACAAGATTCACCCAGGGAAGTTCAGTACAATCAAATGAGGCTACATGAGAGGCAGCACACAATCCTGATAAGAGCTTAAAGAGGGAATTAAAGCCAGGCTGACAGAAGCGCTAGCAGATCCAATGATCAATGCATCTGGCAGTGTAGGCAGAGACTTCATACCAACATCCCTAACTGGAGGCTATCCCTCTTGTATCTCTCTGGTCCCACTCTCTTCCCCTAATGGGTAACTTGTAGCTACCATTTCATTTCAGGTGTTAGTGAAGGGGCATACGTCCATATGTACAAAATGTCTATTTTGTATTTCCTTAATAGTGAATCCCAAGAAATCGCTATTTAGGAAATGTATAATGGAATGTATTAAAATTAGAGATTTCCTAGTGGCGATTCCTACAGAGCCTAAAGGCCCATAGCTACGAACGATTTTGCATTTCAAAATTAGCGATCTCCTAATAGGAAATCGCAAATTGGGAAATGCAAAACCAAGGGTGCCTATGGGCCGAATGCCCCCCTTGATGCACTCCAAAAAAAGTGGTGCACATGTAAACTGCACAGAGGCAGCAGGGGCAAGTGTGCGCTTTATGGCACTTAAAAAAAATCATTTTTGGGTTGCTTTTATAATTTGCAAATGGTTACCATAGACTTGGAGTCGATGGTAATAACATTTCCTAAATGTCCATTTCACATTTAGGAAATGCTTTGTACATGTGATTGCGAAATCACTAATAGGAAGTCCCTACTTGCTGGGTAAAAAACGCACTTTGCGATTCTCTATCTGCCTTTGTACATTAGGAAAGGCTCTTTTGCGTTTCTTAACCGGCCGAAATTGCAATTTGTCCCGTTAAGAATTGCATAAAGCTTTTGTACATATGGCCCATAGAGTGGTTTTGGGGGCCACCAACTTGTAAACCCAACTCACTTCGTCTTGACAAACAGGGCTGGATATGCATTGGGCCGTCCAACATCTGTACCTGAGGACATAAAATCCCTCCCAAATTTAGATTAAAGTAAATTAGCAACAATGATTAGCCCAGACTACAATTTGGAAGACCCCATTTCAATGCTCTATTGAAGAGTTTCTTCTCCTCCTGTGTGTCCTTTGGGGCATTCTCAAGATGCTCCTCCCTGAGCAATGGTCGTGATAGTCAATGTAGTGATAATGTCCCACCTGCAGCACTGCAACAGCATCTGTAATGGCCTCCCCACAAAAAAACACTTTTAAACCTCTACAGGTACCAACACTATGTAGTGTGTAAAATCAGGGTTCAATCTGCTGGAACCACAGTGGAACAGGATTTAAATCCCAGTACAAGCTTCCCATCAAAGAGCAAACAATAGCTAAAGTACTGGCCCAAAAGGTGCCTTGCACCAGACTATTTCTCCAGACTGTCTGTACCCCACCAGTCCATCTGACGCCTATGTATGTATACGTGGAAGTATAGGTATTTGTAGAGCGCAAACATAGATAGAGAGCAACAGACTGGAGCCCTAAGTTATGATTAAAGATCATTTACAATAAAGGCAGATGTTCGTGGGCAGTGAATCCTACTATATGGACACTGCACAGACCATTCCCCAACTATGGTATTTTTACGGCAGGGAGCAGACTGTTAACCTCCACTCCCCCCTCTTAATTACTAGCCAAAAACCTATTGCAATAACGTTTTCTCGCCACCCCTGGCCCCATCCCTTGGCTCTCTGGCGCAGCCTCTCAGGGGTTGTGGGTACTTTACAAATCCTGGAAATAAAATATAAAAAACAAACAACTTAAGACACAGTATCAGTAAAAAGTGCATGCGTTTGTGCACATACACCTTTTACTTTCCCAGATCTCATCTTTGCACCAATACACTTCACCCCCTCCTTGCACCCTCACCCCCCCCCCCCACACACACACACACAAAGCGGTCTGCATACTTCCATGCATTGCTACGAGGTGATTGAGTGTTAAATGATTGGCAGGTGACCCTGTGGAGTGAAAAGGCTCATCATACTTCTCACCTAAGAGTGTAAACACAAGATGGCGTCTGAATGCCCAATGCAGCCTAAAGCCCATAAGGTACCAGCCATGTCTGCGCAGAAGCCGGCCCCTGTCCGCCCCTCATCCCCTCTGCCGCATCGCAGGCACGGCGTGTTCCTTCCTTTCGCTGCAATCACAAGAGACAAACACTTTTCCATTTCACCAGCCAGCAATTTCTGAAGCACCAGCGTCCTTCCAGTGGATGCATAAAAGCAATCACACAGAGGGGGCTCTCGAATGGAGGAGCATCTTCCAGGTCTGAGATTCTGATCTCATGAACCCTTCTTTTTATTTCTTTAGGCATTGACGTGGAACAAACCAAGGAGCAGCAACGCGCTTTATGGAGAACATTTGAATGCATTGGAGGGTATTATCTATAGAACAGAACTGAGGTACAGTGAAATCAAGAAATCTAACAAGTTTGGGACTCAGGTATAAACCAGGCAGTGGAGCCCCTGCCTGGACTCTCACCTAAGGATTTTCTAGAAATAATAAGTGCGATATTGTGCATTTTCAAGCAAGTCAATGCCCATGGCTTTGGCTAAAACAATGAGAGGATTTAAATTCAGTGTTAGGTTGGAAATGTGGGGTGAATTCATGAAATGAAGTTTATGGATGGTTTTGGTCAATACAGTTACAACAAAATAAAGTTTGAAATGAAATATAAGGTTTTGGTATAAAGTTCAAAATTGTATGGTTTCGAAGAAAATATAAAACATGTTTAGTACTTATTGGTATTAGAAAAATTGCCTGATCTTATGAATAAAGTGGCCTTTTATGCTATCAGTGATGTTTCTCTGCTTGTTGCGGTCTGGATTATTTTGGGCGATGGGATCCTCGGTGGACCAGAGCGCTAAGAGTTCTCCCCCCGGGGATTTTCGCCCGAATAGGTCAGACCACGGGCTATGATTGGTTAGCGGGCAGGAGTAGCTCGAGCCAGGTAAGTACGTAGGTTTTTAGTTAGGCGGGAGCGCCATATTAGATATTAGCGTGAGGAGGTAGGAGCTTTTAGGCGAGGTGTGCGTGAGGAGACAGGTTTTTATTCATTATAAAACAAAGGGAAGGCATTATATTTACGACGGTGATGGTGTCACAGGTGGAGTTGCAGGAAGCGCTCCGAGTCATTGCTGAAGCTGGCAGAAACGACCTGCTGCTTAAAGGCGGAGATGGCACTGCGGCCCCCCTGTCAGGCCCCCGAAGAGGTAGGCGGCCAAAGGTGTTCAGAGAGCCATGGAAGCTTGCCGGCCGCCGTCAGTCCAGGGAAGAGGCCTGCGGAGAGCGCGCTCGGCGAGAAGCACCAGGCCGTCAGCAGCATGAGGCAGTCAGCTCTTTATGGTGAGAGGCAGGAAGACGCGTTCGCTTTTCCCAGCGTTGCTGAAGGGGACCAGCTGTATTGCTGGGCTGCTGGGTGAGTCAAGCACGCCCACAGGAATGAGGGCGGGCCTAGCGGGGGGTGTGACTATCAGGGAGCCGAGAGCTTTTGGAGGAGGGAGGGGCCGACGAGCAGGAGCAGGCTCTGTAAGGCTGCCGCGTCCCAGACCGGTCCCCTTTTTCAGTGTGCCTCAGCTTTCAGGAAGCACGAATTTGCAGGTGGCTGATACACAAGAGCCTGCAATTTTAGGTTCAGGTGCAAAACAAATACAGTCCCGGGCACTCGTGGATTATTCTAGTGGCAGTGAGGAAGAGATGACTGAGCAAGTTCAACAGGATGACCACTTCAGGGGGCAAAGGAGCACTGTGCCTGCATTTTTTATTGCCCGGGAAGAAAAGACACAGGGGGTGCGGAAGGAGTGGGTCAATTTAATATTGTTAGGAATAGCACAGAAGCTGCTTCAGACAGGCAAGAATATGACCAAGAGTGGCTGGGGAAACAGGTCATTGGACAGGGGGAGCCGGTTAAGGAGGGTTTTCAGCAAAGACGGTCTCAAGAGGATTACATGGATTACATGTATGGAAATGGATTGGAGCATACCATGTTTAATCGGGAATACATTTTTCCGGTCACGCGCCAGGCTCCTGCGGGTTTTGGACCAGAGGAGGATGAGTTTGGTGAAAATTTAGATGGTCAGTGGGTGTGGGTAGAGCATACTACAGCTGAGGACAAGAAGCGACACAAAGGGAACAAAAGGGCCACTGGTAGTGGGATGTTTTTGGTGGGGAGTCAGGAGGAAGGGTCGTTGTTCAAAATAGCTGAGCACGTTAGGGGCAAGAAGAAGACTGGCATGGATGGAGCACATGGCAGAGCGGCTGATCAATCAAGGGCACCACTGGGCAGAGTGGTTTCAATGTTGAATTTTCGGCGGATTCACAACAGGCGGGCAGGCTTTTAGAGCGAGGGCCTGCTTTCAATTGGACAACATACGATGGGGGAGTGGGGGATGGAGAATGTCCAGGAAGAAGCCAACAAGTTATTTATCCCCAGAGTACCGGGGCACGGAATGAGGAATTGGAGGTGGATTTGGAGGAGGGGGGATGTGAAGAGATTGTTTGGGGATCTACGGAAGTTGGCTCAAATAAGATAAGGGACAGGGGGGGGGGGGGTTGGGGACAACAAAATCTGTTAACTCATTTCAGGTTCAACGGGAGGAAGCAGCACCCGTGGCGCAACAGGAGAATCTAGAGCGGATATCTCAATCCGAGCTGCAGGGGAGAGAAGAGCAACTACCAAAGGGTAAGCCGTGTTGGTGGGGGGCATGGGATGTTGTTCCTCGGGGTAAAGACAAAGAGGACAATGAGCAGGACATATTGGTGCAGAAGCAGGTACCTTGTCAACCAACAGGTGAGAAGGTTGGGGGGGACGATAAAAGGCAAACGCAAGAGGTTACTAAAGAAGGGGCACCTTTTCCAAAAAGATTACCGTATATGGGTCTGGCAATGCCGTTAGGCTCTCATTTGTCACTGAAAACTAAACAAAAGATATGGCAACATGAATATGTTGATGGTTTTCGATTGCTGCACCGTGATGTGCAAGCAGAAGAAGGTTCAAAAGAGGAAGAAATGGAACTGGCGAGGCACCCTAGAGTGCCTCGCAGTATAGATAATTGGACATCGGCCTTTTTAATCTTTGCTAGCATTTACTACGAGAAATACCCAGAGAGGGCAGTCTCAATATTCAAATATATGGATGTAGTGAGGAAAGCACACATGCATTTAGGAGGCTTTTCGTGGTTGAACTACGACGAAGAGTTCAGGGCAAGGATGGGTATGTCTGGGGACAGACCATGGGGGGACATAGACGCTGAACTCTGGCTCCAGTGGATGTCATCCTCTCACCCTCCGGCAACTACGCACACAGCCAGTGGGTTGCCAGTGACGTACCGGCCCTTTCAAGGGCGCACCGCCCAGGGAGGGGTGGGAACGATGTCTAGAGGGCAAACAAGTGGAACGGGATCATGTTGGAATTACAACCGGGGTTATTGCAACAGGCCATACTGCCGCTTTAAACATGAATGTTCACAGTGTGGAGGTAGGCACACGCTCTTTCAATGTTTTTCAGCAGCGCCAGGCGCAATGGCACACAAGTTTCAGGAGTAAGTGCAAGCAGCAAGGGGGAGAGGGGAAACACTCCCTCCTTTACCAAAAGGCTTTTACCCCAATTAAATGGGAGTTGTTTATCCCTTGGTTTGATAATTACCCAGACAGGTCGGCGGCGGCCAAATTATACTGGGGGTTTAAAGAAGGTTTCCAAATTAGGTACCAGGGCCCTAGACTCAAACGATGGGCAGACAATCTACGGTCTGCAAAAGAATTCCCAGAAGCGGTAAGGAAAAAATTGAAAGAAGAGGTAGGGTTAGGCAGGGTAGCAGGCCCCTTTAGTGAAATGCCTTTTGCTAATTTGATGGTTTCACCGTTAGGGGTCATTCCTACGAAACAACCAGGAGAATACCGAATGATACAGCACCTCTCATGGCCAGAGGGCATGTCAATCAATGATTTCATTGCAGAGGACGATACTTCAGTTTCTTATACCACAGTCGATGAGGCATTAAGAATGGTCAGAGGGTTGGGAGAGAAGGCAGAGCTAGCAAAATGTGACGTCCAGTCAGCGTTCAGATTGATTCCGATACATCCTGTAGACTTTGAGCTGATGGGAATGCAATTTGATGGATATTTCTTTTTTGACAAAGTGCTGCCAATGGGATGTGTAGTCTCCTGTGCCCTTTTTGAATTATTTAGTGCAGGTCAAGTTTGTCATTACTTGGATGATTTTTATTCATGGGGAAGGCACAGTCTGGGCATTGTGAGCTAGCATTGCAAACTTTTTAGAACATGGCCAAGGAATTTGGTGTGCCTTTGGCACCGGACAAAACAGAAGGACCAGATACACAGATTACATTTTTGATCATAGAAATTAATACAGTGGTGATGATGGCAAGGCTTCCGCAGAATAAGTTGGAAGAGATTAGAGCATGTGTCAAAGAGGTGTTGCAGGTTGCAGTTGAGACAGGTGCAAAGGTTATTAGGTTATTTAAACTTTGCGTGCAGAGTAGTCAGGGCTGGCAGGACTTTCTGCAGACAACTAGGTGTGGCCATGTACGGTGCAACAATGCCTCATCACAGGATTAGACTGACCAAAAGCATGAAAGAAGATTTGAGAATATGGCTTTTGTTTCTTGAAGAGTTTAACGGAGTTTCCTTATTTTTCAATGAGGAGGGGATGAAATGGCAGGTCCAGCTTTATTCAGACGCATCAGGGGCAAATGGATTTGGTATATTTTGGGTGTTGGTGCGCGGAAGTGTGGCCAGACTTATGGAAGACACAAGGTCGTAGTATTGCATTCCTCGAGCTTTTCCCACTGTTAGTAGCACTGCAGGTATGGGGACATGAGCTTAGCAATAGGACAATACTTTTCCATGTAGATAATATGGCAGTGGTCAACTTGTTAAATAGGCAGAAAGCAAAAGACCTGAGACTGCTGAGTTTATTGAGGGCTTTTATGTTACTGAGTCTGAGATTGAATATAGTTTTCAAGGCGAAGCACATCCCGGGTGTAAATAACACAATCGCTGATGCGCTTTCTCGTTCCCAGTGGGAAAGATTTCGGTTGCTGGCCCCGGGAGCAGCAGTCATGAAAACACCTGTTCCTCACAGCGTCTGGGCTCTAGGGGACTGAGGATCGTGCAGCTTGTGGAGCATTCTATAGCGCCGTCCACTCAACGGAGTTACATGCTGGCATGGCATGAGTTTATAAGTTATGGCAAGACTTTCAGCAATATAAAAAGTGATGAGATGTGCATTCCTTTAATTCTAGATTTTGTTTTAGCATTAATCAACAAAGGGCTTTCTCATACAACAATTGCAGGAAAATTAGCGGGGGTTTCTTTTTACGGGCAGTTGTATTGGGGAGTTGATCCTAGTTGTCCTAGTTAAAAAAAATGTAAAAGGCTTGCAGAGAGAGAATTCCAAGATTCCCCACTCGAGAGCCCCTATATCCTTTGAGTTATTGCAGCAATTGTTGTTGAAATTACCAGGATCCTGTTACAATTTTTATGAAGTTAGGATGTTCAGGTTATGTATGATATGGCTCTTTTTTGGGGCATTTAGAGTTTCGGAATTATTAGGTTTAATATCTGAAACGGGTTTAATTAGCACGGATGTATGTTTGGAAGGAAACAGTTTAAAAATCTGGTTAAAAAAATCTAAAACTGACCAGATGGGGCAAGGAGCGTGGATACAGCTAAACGTCAGTCAAACAAAGGGTTGTTGTCCTGTTAGAGAGTGGGGGGCTTTAAAGGCTGCAAGGGAATTTTTTGAGGGGCCGATTTTTGTTCACAAGTCAGGGGAGAAAATATCGAGCCACCAGCTGGTGGTGGTTCTGAGGAGAACGTTATTATTACTTGGAGAAGATCCAACGAAATTTGCAACACACTCTTTTAGGATCGGGGCAGCGTCAGAGGCAGCTCGTTTGGGGCTGGGCAGGGGAGCGATCAAAAGAATAGGCAGATGGCGTTCAGATTGTTGTGTGCGATATGTACGGAGATAAAAAAAACAAAAAACAAAGACAAAACAAACAAGATTCATGGTTATAGTTTATGTTTTAACTAAGTGTTTTCTTTTATCTAGGTGATATTCGGGGTTTGCGTCCTATCAAAAAACAAATATAGATCATAGGGCATTCTTTCGTCAAGTGGGCTGCGATTTTTGCCAAACATCAGATATATGGACGAAATCTGGGCATCCCCAGCGATGGACACAAACTTTACTGGTGTGGTAAAGGGGGGATGAGATGGGATAACTTGTTTCCATTGCTAGCAAAAATCAGGTATGACAGAGGCGGCCCGACATGTTAATACTCCACTTAGGAGAAAATGATTTAGTAGCACTATCAGGTTTAAGTTTAATAAAGAAAATGCAGTTAGACTTAGCTGTGATCGTAAACAACTGGTTAGGGACCAGGTTGGTGTGGACGGAATTTGTTTTCAGGAAACAGTGGAGGAATGCGCGGAACCACAGTGCTATGGAAAATAGGCAGATGGCGTTCAGATTGTTGTGTGCGATATGTACGGAGATAAAAAAAAACAAAAAAAAAACAGACAAAACAAACAAGATTCATGGTTATAGTTTATGTTTTAACTAAGTGTTTTCTTTCATCTAGGTGATATTCGGGGTTTGCGTCCTATCAAAAAACAAATATGGATCATAGGGCATTCTTTCGTCAAGTGGGCTGCGATTTTTTGGGCGATGGAAGATTCATGGAACGGCCCCCAAAGTTTCAAAATAACTCTTTGATCAGGACAAGGTTGAGTGTATATATTAATGATGCTTCATATTATTATGAGCTGATCAGGACTTAAACCCTGGGGTATAATCCCTGGTCAAGCAGTAACCACAATCCTATTCAGGGTAAGTCACATTAACCTGTGCTCACCCACTGGTTGCTTGGCACAGAGCAGTTAGGCTTAACTTTAGAGGCAATGTGTAAAGTATTGGTGCAAAACTTCAAACAGTAAACCAGTGAAACCACCACATTAGAAAAAACAGAGCTTCATTTTATAAATAAAAAAAAGACTAAAAATGCAATAAGTAGAACTTGAGATATGATTTTTCAAAGAATAAACTGCAAAACTGCTTTTAGAAGCAATAAGCTCTTACTTGGGATATCTGGTTGCACCGGACCATGAAAAAGTCAAAAGTTCCGTCTGATCTCGATAGATCGCAGCCCAGATACAGGGACCCACTGAGGCCTGCTTAACAAAAGTACCGTAATCGGGCTGGGGCGACGTAGAAGATGAGGGGTGCAGCCAAAGTGATACATTGGTCCCAATCCATGCAGTGGCAGCAATGCGCCAGTTTTGGTCCATGCAACAGAGACGATACAGTGGTTCTGGTCCACGTAACAGCAGCAATGCACCGGTTCTGATTAATGCAACATGGGCGATACCCTGCTTGTGGTCCACGCAACAGGAGCAATGCGCCAGATCTGCTTCACGCAACAGGAGGGATGCTCTGGTTCTAAACCACGTAACAGGACTGATGCACCAGTTTTGATCCACGCTACGGCAGTGATGTTCAGGATTGACATAGGGTGCTTGGATTGTTTAGGGCAAGCGCCTTAGACCCACTTACAAGGGTCCAGGACTGGGGAGGCACCACTTGGCAGGACAGACTCAAAGATGACAGAGTCCAGGTGCAGATTAGGGGTGGGCGGAATTTGCGTAGTTGTGCTACGTAAAGCAACGCGAAACGGTAAAAAATATCCGCAAGCACGCAGGGTTCCGCGAACACGCCGAATTGCTTGTTCCGCCCGATGTGTTTTTCCTGTTCGCGAACGCTGTTTGCATGCTCGGGGGGAAATATCTTGCGAACTTGCCAATGCACTCGCCAGTTGGCATGGCCATCTTCTTTCACTTGTTCTGCCTGCTCGCAATACATGTTTCCTGTTCGCGAACGTGTTCGCGTCTGAATGACGTGTTCGTGACCACACACACTCGCTGGATCGCGCGTCCGGCTACCAAAATCTCATGGCGCACGCGAACGGTTCGGAAAACTCATCGACGAACGCAGGGATCCCGGTAAGTTGCTCCCACACGCACAAACACACATTTTGAAAGCGCGAACAAGAAAAAAATTCCGCAACGCACTGGATCGCGGAATTTTTGGCAAGTCCGCGTTGAGCGGAACGGAATTTACCGCCTGGGCCTAATGCAGAAGCAGGTGGGTTGGAAGTTTTTTTATGTCCCTGGAGTCACTCTGGGTTCAATTGATACAGGTCGAGTCCTTCTCACCCAGGTAGGGCAACAGCAGACAGCAGGGTAGCACAGCAACGAAGAGTCTTCACAGGTCCAGACGTGTACTGAAGTGGTGGTGTCAGAGGTCCAGTACTTATACCCAGTTTGGCCTGTGAAGTGGTGGGACTTCAAAGACAGATATTTGAAATAAACAGAGATCCTGCTGTCCCTACCCTGGCTCCAGACTCACTGTAGGAGGTTTTACAGCCCTTTGTGTGGGGACAGGACAAAGCCTATTCAGGTGTGAGGCTGGGTCCAGCTCCTCCCTCCCATCCAGCCAAGATGGCCCATCCAGTCACACCTAAGCTCCGATTGTGTGTGGCTGACTAGGAGGAATATACAAAGCCCAACTGTCACCCACCCCAAACATCTGATCAAAGAAAGGAAGTAAGCACCAAATGGCTAAAGTAAGAAAATGCCAACTTTCTAAAAGAGGCATTTTCAGAATTGCAATTTTAAAACAGTCTACACCATCAATTGTGATTTTAAACTCCCGCTGCACCTTCACCCACCTCCGGACACAGGCAGCTACCCCCAACCCACCTGATGCTACCACACACAAGCCACTGAGCTGCATCCTCCTCAACATACGTTCCCCGCACAGACGCGCTGTAGAAATCTTGGACTTCCTCAACACACACACAACCAACGTCACCTTCCTCACAGAGACGTGGACCAACGCCAGCTCCGCATCCGACATCAGAACAGCCATCCCCGACAGATACAAGATCCTGAGAAAAGACAGCCCCAACCACCCAGGAGGATGCCTTGCCATCGTTCACAAAAGCTTCCTCTGACTGACAACCACCAACTTGGATGATGCCTCGCCACTCCCCCCCCCCCCCATGGAACACATCCACATCCAGCCCAAAGCTCTATGGAACACTCACCTACAGACATCCTGGACCCTGCACGCCCAATACCAACATCATCGCCGACCACATCGCACCCCACGCCCTCTCCTCTACTGACTACATACTCGGAGACCTGAACTTGCCCCTAGACAACCACAGCGATCCCAACACCACTGCCCTCCAGGGAGAACCTGCCCACCATAGGACTGAGGCAACTTGTCTCCACCCCCATGCACACAGCAGGACACACACTCAACCCAATCTTCACAGGAGGAAACAACATTCTCTTCAGCCACACCAAGGAATTGCTCTGGACAGACCACCACTGCATCCACTTCTCCTTTACGAAACTCACCGTACACAAGCGCACGTGCCGCCTCCCACGCAAAAGCTGGAACAATGGGCCATATGTATCAAAGCAAAATGGGTTCGCAAACGCCGAAATTCGCAGAATTCCGGCGTTTGCGAACCCATTTTCGCTAAATGGTATGTATGAAACATTTTTGGTGCAAAATAAGGAATCGCTAAATTTGCCATTCCTTATTTTGCGATTGCATTTAAGGAATTGCAAATTTTGCGATTCCTTAAATGCAATGTATCAAGGAAAAAAACATTCCAAAATGCCATTAAGGAATCGCAAATTACCACCAACTTCTAGTTGGTGGTAAGTTGCGAATTCTTTAAAAAAAGCATTTTTGTAAACATCAAAAGGTGCCATGTGACGCTCATACATGCCCTTAGGGCATGTATGTGCGCCATATGCGCACACATGTCATTTTCAGGGGTGCAGCAGGGTGTTCTTGAGACATCCCTGCACCCTTGAAAATATTCACAATTTGCGATTAGCAAATTGCGAATCGCAAATTTCCCCTTCATTCCTATGGGCCTCCTGGCCCATAGAAATAAATGGGAAATTATTCCTTAATTGCGATTAGCAATTTGTAATCGCAATTAAGGAATTTTAAGGGATCGCTAAAAAAAAGCGATTTCCTACATACATACCATTTTGCGATTTCTAAATAGCGATTCCTTAAAAATCGCTATTTAGGAATCGCAAAACGGAATGTTGATACATATGGCCCAATGTCTCAGAAGAACACCTCACCTATGCCCTCATTTGCAATCCACCCCCAACTATGATAGACACCAACACAGAGGCAAGCAATCTCCACCAATGGATCGCCAACTGCGCCAACACTCTCGCCCCCCTTCAGATCACCACAAGACCACACAACAAGAAAGCCAACTGGTTCAATATGGATCTCGGAGAATCCAAGCGCTCCTGCTGACGACTGGAGAAGACGTGGAGAAATAGCAAAACCCCAGAAGCACGCTCCGCCTACAAAACAGCCATCACAGCACACCACCAACTCATCAAATCAACTTAATCGAAGACAGAATCCTCTCCAACGACCACAACTCCAAGGAACTCTTCGCCATCATACAGGAATTCGCCAAACCCAACATCGAAACAACCAACGTCCCTCCCTCCCAAGACCTTTGCAACAAACTCAGCTCCTTCTTTCAACTCAAGATCAAGACGCTCTACGACAACTTTGATGACCAATATCATGGCACGCCTCAAATCCCACCCCCAACGACACCACCCAACACACCCTTCTCATCTGGACCCCTCTCACCACAGAAGCCACCTTAAAGACAATGCAGAGCATCCACTCCGGAGCACCTTCAGACTCTAGCCCGATGCACATTTTCCACAGGGCCGTCACTACCATCGCATCCGAGCTACTCCAAACTATCAACTGCTCCCTCGAGACCGCCACATTTCTAGACAACTGGATGCATGCTGAAGTCTACCGCCTCATAAAGAAACCCTCTGCAGACCCGACGGACCTCAAGAACTTCAGGCCTATCACACTGCTTCCTTTTGCTGCCAAAGTCATTGAAAAGGCCAGCTAGCACACTTCATAGAAACCAACAGCATCCTAGACACCTCTCAATCTGGATTCCGCAGCAACCACAGCACCGAGACCGCCCTCCTCGCTGCCACCGGAGACATCTGCGCCCTCCTTGATCAAGGCCACACGGCAGCCCTCATACTCCTGGATCTATCAGCTGCCTTCCACATCGTCTCCTACTGCACCTCAGCCACCAGACTCCATGATGCTGGCATCCAAGGAAAAGCCTTAGACTGGATACGATCTTTCCTCTCAGGCAGAACACAGAGAATAAGACTCCCGCCCTTCCTCTCAGAACCAACAGAGATCAGATGTGAAGTACCCCAAGGATCCTCCCTCACCCCACACTCTTCAACGTTTACATGTCCGCCTTCGCAACCATCATCAGAAACCACGGGCTGAACATCATCTCCTACGCCGATGACACACAGCAAGGAACCCGACATCACCAGGCACAACTTCCAAGAAGGGATGAAAGCCGTTGGGGCCTGAATGAGCAACAGCTGCCTGAAACTCAACTCAGAGAAAACAGAAGTCCTCATCTCCGGTCCCAACCCCTCCGCATGGGACAATACCTGGTGGCCACCCATCCTCAGAATCCCCCCACCCCAACAGACCATGCACGCAACCTTGACATCATACTCAACTCTTCACTCACCATGAATCGGCAGATCAATGACGTATCCTCCGCATGCTTCAACACCCTCTGCATACTTCGCAAGACGTTCAAATGGATCCCTCCAACTCCAGAAAACCATCACCCCCGCACTCATCACCAGCAGACTGGACTACGGCAATGGCCTCTATGCCGGAATGAACAAAAAACTACTCCGCAAACTCCAGACCATCCAGAACACCGCCGACAGACTTATTCTCGATATCCCACGACACAACCACATCCCCCATCACCTCCGCAACCTGCACTGGCTCTCCATCAAAAGAAGAATACCTCAACGACTGAATCTACTTCCACCCCACTAGGAGAAATCTCCGCTCAGCCGACCTTGCCCTAGCCACCATCCCTCGTTTCTACAGGTTCAGGTGGAAAATCCTTCTCCTACCTAGCAGCCAAGACCTGTAACGAACTCCCCCTTCACCTCCAACGAAGCCCGACACTGAACCAATTCAGAAAGGACCTCAAGTCCTGGCTCACAGGGGCGTCTCCTCCACTAGAGCGAAGGAGCGTTACCCCACTGCTTTCTCGCAGTGCGAGAAAGCCAAAACATAAAATGGTACTAACTTTCAGTTATTACCGTTTTATGATTACTTTGCACATTCGGGTGGTCGTTGCTGCTGTGCTCTCAGAGCAGGAGAGGAGTGGTTTGCCCACTCTTGAGTGCGCAAAGACTGTTTGGTCAGCACTCTCGGGCCGCCCAAACCAGTCACGCGCACTCTGCCCTTCTCCATGCAGGCTGCATTGCAGCATGCGTGGAGAAAATGCCTACCCAATTAGCCCCTGGCCAGGCACCGTCCTGACCAATCACAATGCTGCATTGCAGCATTGTGATTGGCTTAGGGGAGGGAGCCTGCTTCCTGTTCCTGTTTGAGACAGGAGAGCAGAAGACCAGGAGCAGGAGCAGAGAAGACGCTGCACCCGGCCGAAAGATAAGTTACTTTTTTTTCTTTCCATTTTTTTACCCCAAGGTCCACTCAGCGTGACACCCCTATGAATCCACCACCCGCTACCCCTTGTAACCGGCTCCCCACCTACGAGCCACACCGGCCGCTACTGAAAGTACATGCCCTGCCTTTTAAATACAGTACACCATGCCCTCTGGGTTGTCCAGTGCCTACCTTAAGGGTGAACTATATATATAGAAAAAGGGACGGTTTTGACCTGGCAAGAGGTTTATTTTGCCAGGTCGAAATAGCAGTGTAAACTGCACATACAGGCTCTTCAATGGCAGGCCTGAGACATGGTTAGAGGACTACTTAAGTGGGTGGCACAAGCAGTGCTGCACGCCCACTAGTAGCATTTAATTTACAGGCCCTGGGCACATATAGTGTACTTTACTAGAGACTCATAAGTAAATTAAGTGTGCCAAATTGGTGCTGCTAAGGCCGAGTTCCTT
The DNA here is from genome assembly GCF_964261635.1 of Lissotriton helveticus. NCBI lineage: Eukaryota > Metazoa > Chordata > Amphibia > Caudata > Salamandridae > Lissotriton > Lissotriton helveticus. The sequence goes on along the minus strand of NC_136067.1, from coordinate 1,934,990,746 downwards.
CCTACCAATTTACTGTGGAACTCAGGGCCAATGGACCTTTGTTGACTGCTGAGAAGTGTAGAGTGGAGAAATAACCAATTAAAGCAGACTACAGATTTTTAAGAACCATGACTCTATAGAATCACAAACTCTGGATTACAAGTTAGTGGGTTTATTACAAAGCCAAAAACAACTGGATGTACAAACACCTCATAATGAGGTTGTAGAAGTACATATGAACTAATACAAATCCAAACCTACGGGCAAGCTTTATGCGTTGAATCATAAACAGAATATGAATTTCCAGCAGCAGAACGCAAGCAATGATTACCAACACGTCACTCTTGTTAAAACATTGTGTTAAAACATTGGATTAATGTGCATTAAAGAAAGGAAATTTCGTACCTGCTGTGAGTGCTTTTTCTGCTGCAAGAGCACTTGAAATAAAACAATTGAACACAACAGGTTTGTCGTGAGAAGAAGCACCTCCTAGCAATAGAGGAAGGATTGGAGACAGGGGCCGCCAAAACAAAGAATTTCTGTTTGGATGCCGGCACAGCAGTTTTGCCTTCAATGCGGAGGGGATACATCATGGAACACCCTGAAGTGCTTGAAATGTCACAGTGGACTCAGTATTACCTCTGTGACTCTGCTAAATTGTCAAGGACAAAGCGCAACTCACTCTGATTAAGAACAATAAACAAACACTACAAGTCCCAGAAATCACCTTGATTGGGTCACATGCTACTAAGCGGACACACCTGCATCCAAGTACTACTAAAGATGGAGGCAGCTTGGGACGGTTTGATTCAGAATGCCGTTTTGTTACCTTAGCGCAGGAAGAAGATGCGGACAGCATTGAAACGCATTGGCGAGTGGAGTAAAGAACGAATGTTGTATCATCTCTGATGCGCATTAAACAAAGGAAATTTCCTACCTGCTGTGAGTGCTTTTTCTGCTGCAAGAGCACTTGAAATAAAATATATATATATTTATATATATATATATGTATGTATATATATATATATATATATATATATATATATATATATATATATATATACTCACACACACAATTTAGAGTATTACTCATAGGGTGCAATTGATTGTCAGTCCATATCCATGTCAGTCACAGCAGACACACCCCGCATACGTCGCAGCAACAGTGGAGGACGGCCCTTCACCCACCTTGCTGCAAAAGCCTCGAACAAGCTCTCATTTCACCTATGGACCTCATCCTCTTTGCTGGAATTCAGAAGAGGACACAAGACCTGGATATTTGAATGCGCCCCGGCAGCAGCAGCTAGCACACCTGGATACTCTCACTGGTGATTAGCCGCGCTTTACAAATCCATCTAGATTGGACTGGACTTGAGGTGCCCACTAATAAACAACACCCACTTACAATCCTATTTGCTTAGGTAAACAGCTTGCACAATGCCCAAAAATCGTAATCAGGCAATCTCTCCTTCTCGCTGTTGTGTTCTGACCTGGGAAAGTTAAAGGCACTGAAGGTCTTGATCAAGTGGGGAATAACTCACCAAATGAAACCAGTGATTACAATCTCAGATGTGTTATCAATGGATTGTAACCTTTTTCAAATGAGTTGCATCAGTATGATAAGGCTGCACACACACATCAGGGCATTATACTGCCACGTTAACTACACGACCAGTCATCTATTCCGCTGAATGACTTCAAGCTCAGTGAAGCCGTCTCTGGAGACAGTTTACCGCCTTGTTGTAGACATGCTAGCCAGGCTCAGGACAAGCCCAGCCGCAGGGTCTGGAGAGAGTAGACATATTACTAACATTTTGAAGGAGAGGAGTTGCCCTCAGGCGATGCCTGGAGGCATGGGGGTGGAGCTTTATGACTGAGCATAGTCTAGATGTCTATCTGCCACAAACCTGTCCTTACCCAGAGCCCAGCTCAGCTCCTCGTCCGTTCTCTCTTTCTACTTCCCTGTTCTCATTCCACAAACACCCTGGAGATGATGGGAATAAATAATGCCTCTCCATGCCAGGATGTGTCAGTATGTGCACTGTAGCCTGTGTGTGTGTGTGTGTAAGGGAGGGTGCAGGCACACACTTCTGTTCATGCACACAAGAGTGAATCAATGCATGCATGGATAGATTGATGAGTACAAAAGGGGTGCTCTTGTCTCCCTAACCTTCAAGGCGCTAGTAGGGGGTACGCTGGGTGCCCCATCTTTCAATGGTGACAAACAGTATTCCAAAATAGTGAGATAATTGGCAGTAGCACAGCAAGGATGCCCTGTGCACTAGTGCTAGCAAGGAAAATGGCCCCTTTGTCTGCTGTTAGGGTAGTAAAATATAGCAATTATCATGGCCCAATGGGCCCCTCTGGCTCTGGGCCCCGGTGCCACTGCACCTGCTGAACCAACAGTACCTATGCCCCTGCTGATTGGGAATATTAATCAAAAATGAGTTGTACCAGATGTCAGGTGGATGGTGTCAACTTGTTGCTACAGACTGCTGCAGTGCTCCATATTCTGGCCTGGACTTACCTCAGCCTTTAAAGTCCTTTGTGATACATTTTTGGGCTCTCAACAGTACAAAATCTGGCAAAACTCATGTTTACATATTCCTTATTTGTTTCTGCTCACATAGCTCTCCTTTCTGTGGTGCACGCTTCATGGGCTGCTGCAACTCATGCACTGATGGATCCCTCTCAGCCTACATTATCAGCAAGCCCTTCTTCTACCTTCCTTATACTCCTTCACTGAAGGACTATCTACCCCTATCCCAGGTGACCAGCCGGCACACCTCTCATACTAGCTGCTGTGGAACCTCAGTGCTTACACTTGATATTTGTGTCCTGGCGAAGACCCTCTAACTGATCTGAATAGGATGATAATTCTTTATTGTGGAAGTTAAAAGACTGGACTTTGATGCAGTTCCCTTCACCGCTTCATGCGCCTTTTATCACCCAATGGGCATGTGCGATTCCTCCACCACCGAGCAAACTCGTTACTTACATTTGCTGCATCATGTTTGAATAAAACATATTGTATGACGCTGTTATTTAGATGAACTCTTTTTGAGAATAGTTACAAGTTTCTTTTATTGTAGTATTTTCTCTAAAAATGATACCTCTGTGAGCCCCTGTTTACATTTTTTCATTAAAGTCTTAATTAATATTTCGAGCATGAATAAACACTTGACATATCTCTAAACAGAAACCGATTTTCTCCCCTTTTAGCCCTATTTTCCCATCCCCTTCCACCCCTACATGCTGGTTTATTGTAATTTAGTGCGTGTTGAGCGTATTAAAAACAAGCATTGGCAAAGTCAATAGGTCTCGCCTATGCAAGAGCTATTGGCTTTGCCAATATGTTTTTATCCACCAGCGTGACTGCTGTTCAGCATGGCTAAAAGTTAGTAAGGTAAAGGAGAGAGCAGTGTAGTGGAGTTGAGGTTAGTGGAGTTGAGGTAAGTGGAGCGTCGTAAAGTGGAGTAGAGTGGAGTGGAGTGGAGATTTATGGAATGGGGTAGAGAGTCATGGAGTGGTGTACAGTGGAGTTTAGTGGAGTGAAATGGAGTGCATTGGGGTGGCATAGGGTGAAGTGGTGTGGAGTTGTGGAAGAAGTAGAGTGTTATAGAGTGCAAGGGCGTAGAGTGGAGTAGAGTGTACGAGTGGAGTAGAGTGTCAGAGTGGAGTAGAGTGTTGTAGAGCAGAGTGGAGTGGCGTAGAGGGTGTTGTGTAGAGTAGAGTGTTGAAGAGTAGAGTGACATAGAGCAGAGTAGATTATTGTAGAGTGGAGTGGCATACTATGGAGTAGTGTAGTAGAGTGGGATGGCATAGAGTGTAGTAAAGTCAAGTGGCATAGAGTGGAGTGGACAGTGTGTCAGAGTGGAGTGGCATAAAGTGGAGTGGAGTAGGATGGAGGAGTTTGGCGTAGAATAGAGTGGAGTACAGTGACATGGGGTGGTGTAGAGGGAGTTGCATAGAGCGTCGTAGTGTGGAGTAGAGCAGGGTAGAGTGTTGTAGAGTGGAGTAATGTCATAGAGTGGAGTAGAGCTTAATGTAGTAGAGCATCTTAGGATGAAGTATAATGGAATGGAGTGTCATAGAGTAGAGTGGAGTAGAGTGGACTAGATTGAAGTGGCGTAAAGTACAGTGGTGCAGGGTAGATTGGCGTAGAGTGCATAGGATTCGAGTAAAGTGATGTAGAGTCCATTGGCGTAGAGTGCAGAGTAGATTGCAGAGGCATCCAGTGCAATGGCGTACAGTGGAGTGGCACAGTGAGGAGCAGAGTAGTGTACAGTGCTGTGGCATAGAGTGGAGTGACGTAGAATAGATTGTTTCAGAGTAGAGTGAAGTGGCGAAGAGTCGATTGGTGCACATTAGTGTGAAGAGGTGTAGAGTGGCATAGAGTGCAGGGCCATAGAGTAGTGTGGTGTACAGTGTAGTGGTGCAGAATAGATTAGTGTGCCATAGATTGGAGTGATGCAGAGTAGAGTGGCGTAGAGTGCAGTGGTGTAGAGCGCATTGGCAGGAGAGTAGCATAGAGTTGAGTGCAGTGGCATAGAGTGCAGTGGAATACAGTAGCGTGGTGTTGAGTTCTGTGGCAGGGAGTGCAGAGTAGAGTGTCATAAAGTGCAGGGTCATGGAGTGCATTGCTGTAAAGTGCATTGTCATATGTTACCACTAAGCAAGCAATCACAAGCAGGTTCCTTGCAGACACAAGGGCCATGATTTGGATGGTGCAGCAGGTGCAGTGGCACAGGGGGCAGAAGCCCTAGGAAACCCCACAGGACATCGGTCGTTGCTCTATGTTACCACTAAGCAAGCAGTCACAGGTGCAGCTACCTTGCAGACATGAGGGCCATGATTTGGATGGTGCAGCAGATGTAGTGGCACAGAGGCCAGAAGCCCTAGGAAACCCCACTGGACATCGGTCATTGCTCTATGTTACCACAAAGCAAGCAGTCACAGGTGCAGCTACCTTGCAGGCATACATGCACAAGTGTAGCTGCTACATTTGGGTGCCAAACCCCCATGCAAATGAATGAACTTCCAAGGTATAGTGTGCAAATGTTAACCTTGCACTGTGCTGAGTACTGCAGAAGGGGGTGCAAGCTACCTGCACTGCACCCACTCCTGAAAAAGCTCAATACAGATGCCATAGCCGTCACATTGCCAGGGCAATATTCTAGTACGACAGCCCCAGGTGCTTTTAGTTCTCGCGCAGGTATGCACACCCACAGCAGTAAAGAAACCAAGATGTCTGGTACTAAAGGGTGGCTATATTCTGGGACCAGTGGACCAGTACGCTGAGTCGGTTATAAACTAGACAAGCTATTACAAAAACTAATTGTAGCAGACATACCCAGTGGAAGGTACCTTCTAATACAGAGTAGAGGGAAAGGGGCTTCCATGAAAAGCACAAAAAGCTGTGGGTCACAAGAGGTCCCTTTAGTCTTGGACAGCGGAGCACCATGTAACATAATGTGCACAACTGAATACATGAAAATGAAAAAACAACCTAAGGCAGAGGTCTTCAAACTTTTTGATGCCGAGACCCCCTTGTAAAACCTTTTTAGGCGCAAGGACCCCCCTTCCAACAAAAGTTTCTAGAAACTGGTACTCCTCATCATCAACCACTATCGACAACCATAAATGCGCCTGTTAGACCTCATCACATCCATCCATCCATCATTCATCCACCCACACTTTCACACATCTATCCATCCATCCTTCATCCATCCACCCTTTCATCCTTCCATCCCTCCTTCATCCGTCCACCCTTTCATCCTTCCATCCATACATCGATCCACCCTTTCATCCTTCCATCCATACATCCATCCTTCATCCATCCACCCTTTCATCCATCCACCCATCATTCATCCACACTTTCATCCATCCACCCATCCACTCATCCTTCATCCATCCACCCTTTCATCCTTCCACCCATACATCCATCCTTCATCCGTCCACCCTTTCATCCTTCCATCCATACAGATGGGTGGGCTGGCCATTATTACAAAGGACCAGTACCACTGCCGCACTACAGTTGACACTATCCCTGGCTGTGAGAGTCTGGAATTCTGTATAGAGTTCAACGCAAATAACTCCTTCTCAGGTACTCTGATCTATCGTCCCCCTGAGTCTGCGAAACTATTCCTTAGTGCACTCCCAGAGATCGTAGCAAAAAGAACTCTATCGACGGCTAATTACACGGTGTTGGGAGATCTCAACCTGCACTTTAACTCGCCGTCTGACCACTCTGCCAAGGAGTTAATAGATGACCTCGGAGCCCTTCAATTGGTCCAGTTGGTCACAGCCCCGACCCATGAAAAAGGGAACATCCTAGATCCTATCTTCAGTAACAGTGTGGATCTAACGACGGACCAACCCATCCCCCTCCCATGGTCAGATCATTTTCTGGTCCCGTTTACCTGGTCTATCCATAAACTCCCTCAACTACCCTCCCAAATAACAATGAGGAGAAACTGGTCAAAACTCCCCGTCGAACCCTGGAGACGGGAGCTAGACTCCACCCGCCCGCCACCCTGCCCAGACCCTAATGTGGCATATGGAAACTATGTAAGCTGGATGGCAAACTCCTTAGACTCACTCCTGCCTCTTCGCAGATCGTCCTCTAAGCGAGTGCAGAAATCAGCTCCCTGGTTCTCCGACTCGCTAAGAGAGTTAAAACGCCTTTGCAGGCAACGAGAGAGAGCCTGGCGTCTAGACTTCCTTCCGGAAAAAAAGGCATCTTATAGAGAGGCGATCAGAGGTTATAAAGAAGGGGTCAGGGCAGCCCAGGCAAACTACTATTCCGACAAAATCTTGGAAGCAAAATCAAAGCCCAAGGAAATCTTTAATATAATAAAGCAATGTACCAATGTCGTCACTGCTCCCCCTCTGACCAAGACCAAAGAGCAATGCAATGAACTGGCGGAATTCTTCCACAACAAGGTGTTAAACATATACTCCACCTTTCCAACTACAGCCCCTAATCATGAGTTGCCTGACTCACTCTACTCGGAATACTCCCCCCCTCCAGGCCAGTCTACTCCTGAGCCGACTCTGGATCATTTCCCCCTCCTGGACCTTGACACTTTAGACAAAGTGGCACGCCAGGTTAAGTCGGGCTCCCCCCGCGACCCAGCCCCTCCAGAAATCCTGATGCAGGCAGGTGAATCCATCCTCCCTGTAGTCCTGGAATTGCTAAACTCGTCCATAACCACATGTACAGTCCCCACTGCCTGGAAGCAAGCCTCTGTACGGGCACTTTTGAAAAAACCTAATCTGGATCCTGACGACCACTCCAACTACCGCCCCATCTCACTTCTCCCGTGGGCTGGCAAGGTGCTGGAGAAACACATAAATGCCCGCTTGGTCCAGTTCCTGGAGAATCATTCCCTACTGCATACTTCCCAGACAGGCTTCAGACCAAGACACGGGACTGAAACCGCCTTGCTAGCAGTCACCGAAGAATCTCGAGGGATACTAGATCAGGGAGGATCAGTGGCAGTGATCCTCCTTGATCTAAGTGCTGCCTTCGATACGGTCAGCCATGCCACTCTGCTGAACCGTCTCCAGAACATCGGAATTTCGGGAAATGCATTAAGGTGGTTCAGTTCCTTCCTAGCTGATAGATCTTTTCAGATCTTTGATGGCAACACAACATCTACCATCAGGCCTCTCAGCTGTGGAGTACCGCAGGGCTCGTCGCTGAGCCCTGTACTATTCAACGTATACATGAAACCGCTGGCTGGGGTAGTCGAACCGTACGGCATTAAAATCGTGTCGTACGCCGACGATACCCAGCTAGTGGTTTCACTGGCCCAAGAGAACAGTAGGCAATCCTCGGCCGGCCTGTTGAACTGCTTGGAGAGCGTGAGGGAGTGGATGACCATCTCCTCCCTCAAACTGAATGGAGGAAAAACAGAATTCATGCTCCTAGGTCCAGCTTCACCAGTACCCTTTTCCTCCTTGTGGCCCGTTGGTCTAGGTGTCCCCCCTACTCCCAAGGACAGTGTTAAGAGCCTGGGAGTATGGCTAGACAACAAGCTCTCTTTCTCCACTCAGGCCACCAAGCTGTCTGCCACCTGTTTTGGCCTACTAAGAACGCTGAGGAAGGTCCTCCCACTTTTGCCTCTAGACGCCAAGAAGGTGGCGGTACAGGGCCTCATCCAGTCCCGTTTGGACTCAAATAATGCCCTATACCTAGGGGCACCTGAGATGACCCTCCGGAAGCTGCAGGTGGTACAAAACTGCGCAGCACGTACCATACTCCAGATCCCACGATCTCAGTCCGTCAGGCAGGGACTGAAAAGCCTACACTGGCTGCCTGTGAAACAGAGAGTGGCATTCAAGGCTCTGTGCATCACGCATCGGGCTTTTTGGAAGACCGGATCAGCAATCAACAGCCTTGTCACCCCTTACCACCCTAATAGGAACCTCCGGTCTACGGGGGCTTTTCTGGCAGTGGTACCCAGAGTGAAGAGAGCCAGGTCCGGGGGTAGGCTGTTCTCGTTGAACGCCGCCAAGCTTTGGAATGCCCTTCCCCTCGCTCTCCGATCCACACCGACCTGCTCTCATTTCGCAAGAAATTGAAAACAACACTATTCGTGAAGCCCCTCTAGTTCTTCCTTCTGCTCCGTCACGTCTCTGTCTAAACTCAGCGCTTGGACGCCCCTGGGCAGCAACTGCGCTTAACAAATCGATAAATAAATAATATAAATAATATACATCCATCCACCCTTTCATCCATCCATCCATTCATCATCCACCCACCCTTTCATCCATACATCCATCCACGCATCATTCACCCCCCACCTTTTCACACATCCATCCATGCATCATTCATCTGTGGTTCTGAAAAATCTGGATTCATATTATAGTACTGGACTCGAGAATAAAAACTTTGTCGAAATAGGACGAATTTGGTATCAAAAGACCGAGAATGACGAGTACATCAAGTACATGTATTTTCGGCATATTCGAGTGACGATTTCACCTCGAAATCGTCATTTACCTTCTAAACCCTTAGCTGCATGTTGCCCTTTACATAGGCCTTAATCCAGTTGAATTTGATTCCACAAGGACACATACTCCTTAATCGACTTCTCTCTGACCCCAGTACAAGTTAGAACCATTGCCCCAGGCCGAACTCGTTAGGTCAGTTCCCTCCCAGTGGCCGAGCAAGATAGCATCTAGGCTCAACCAGCCATAAAACCATTTCAGCGCGCACACCTGCCATATCTCGCTCACATCTTTCTCCACTCCTTTTCTTCACTTGCTTTATGATGGGGAGGTGACCATTTTTATTAGGGGTCCAGCGATATCTGATGAAATGTTGGGCCTTGCCGGATGACTTGTTATGAGCAGCACGACGTGAAATATGTACATGTCATCATGACTCTGCTTTTCTTTTGTAATCAGTAACCATAAATGAAATACCACGAATCCAAGGAATGTTTTGCTCAAGGCTGAATATTAGGTATAAGAAGAGAAGCCTGACTTTGTGAAAGTGTGCAGTCTCCTGAATATACTTGTATCGTACTTCTAGGACCCTGTCACCTTGGTTGCAGCCAATAAACTAATCTTTGACTTCACCTTGAAGACTCTGAAGTTTCTGTAGGTCTGACTCAGGAGAACCCGAGGTCTCTGGGTGTTGATCCCCTGGCACCGCTGGGTTACCGGTTCTGCGCCGGTTCTTAAAAACCCAGTACCTCATTTGGCGCCCAGCGTTTGGGGCGATTCCAGTGGTACCAATCAGCCTGAAGATCGTGAGGAGCTTCGTGTGAAAATTCCGGAGGAGGGCCCACCACCTCATCGACCCCTGCATGTCGACGTGGTCCGAAGGTCTTTACTGCGAGGTTCCCTGCTTCCCGACGGCTACAAGGACTGCTGCCCTGGCTATCGCCCTGATGTTGGACCCTTGAAATTTTCGGTAGAGCGAAACGCTGAGACGAGTCTTCTGGTGAAGCCATCGATATTTTTCAGTTAAGTATAAGTGGAGCGTCTCCCCAGTCCTTAGTTGGACTTACTTTGTGGTATCTTGGAGATACATAAAGGTTTTTATTGGTACTTGCAAGCACCATAACCGAAGGACTCGTGTATTCACGAGAAATATTGTAATCGATAAATCCTTTGAAGTTTTGGAACTAGACTAGAGAGCGAGGATGCCTAGTCTTAGACTCGGGAATTGGTTTTGTCTTGGTAGTAATAATAGGGACTCCCGATTGGAGGGCTCATGTCCGGTTCCTCCAGTTGGAACTCCGACTTACGAGATGTACGTTAAACATGGGGTAGGCCCCATCGTTTACAACGAGGTATGGATTAAATACACTAGGAAAGACGGTGTTTTAAAATGGCCCCAATATGGTAGCTTTGATTCTGAAATCTTAGACAACCTTGAAGTTAAACTCTTCAAAAAGAAAGCCCGGCCGGCGATGTTTGACTCTTTCCGCCTATGGCGCAAAGAAGCCAAACAAAAAGAAATTAAATTAGCTAAGAAAAATAAGAGAGAAGGGGGACTTTCAGTAATGCAAGCTGCCGTGCAGTTTAAAGATAATGAGGAAGAGCAGATAAATGAGCAGTTGCACAGGCAACGTAAGATGGCAATAGATAAGTGTTATCCAGTTTTGCCGTCTCTTCAGCAAGGGACAGCAAAAGAGCGTGAAAAAGACCAATTAATGTCGCAATTATTAACTTCGCCACCCCCCTATGCGCAGAGTGCTACAGCACCCCCACAACCTTTAGTTGCACAAGCTGCGCCTCTGGCTCTTCCACAGCACCCACCAGCTGTTCTTCAGCTGGCTCCTACTTCTTCGGTGCAGCCTCCTCCAGGCCCACCGACCACTTCTGTTTCATCTATGTTTTCTACGATTTTGCCTACTGTACTTTCTACATCTCCTAATGCCCCTTCTATGATTTCGCCTAGTACCACATCTATTATTCCTCATACGCCTTCTGCCATCTCTACCCCCGCCTTATCTCACCCCGTTTTTTCATCTGTTTGTCCTTCCGTTTCACCTTCCCTTCGGCAGAAAATGGCCAGCACTGTTACTAATCTTCTTTTACCCCTTTTCGGGTCGCCTGCTACGACCCCTAACATAAGTAGAAGACAGTTGCGAAGTCAACTGCCTGATTATCAAGAGAGAGATTCCCTGAATAGTTTAGCTCGGAAATGGGTCATGGACACTGCAAAATATGATTTACAGTCTGTCATGGAAGTTTTCCATCAATGGGAAACAGCGACACAGAGATATGTGTTCGAACAGATGTGTGTTTTTCTTTGCGAGGATTTAGAAGACAATGATCAGGATTGCCTCCCACAAGAGATGTGTCGTATAAGGTTTAAGTTTGGAGAGGGTATGATTGTAGGTCCCGATGTGGAAAAAGCAGTTGAAATGCTATTATCATATCGAAGTAAGGGAAGCAGTTCTGGGTCACCATCGGAATCCAGTGCATCTAGTAGGAAAAAGGCACGACAATACCCTATGAGAGAAGTTCCCCCACAATGGAGAGAGGGTGACGCGACAGCTGTCCCACCTGTCCTGCCCCACTTTCACCGAGTATGGGTACATGTTCCATGGAAGCGAGCTGAAGTTTTAGCACTCAAACAAACACTACCAGATCCGCGTAAAAATCCTGCAGGGTACTATAAAGAATTGTCGCAAACTGCTGGGTCATGTAGAATGAATTTGGCCGATATCGATATGTTATTCGGGAACGTTGTTCCACAGCCTTTATGGGGAAAAATTCGTCATGTAGATCATGACCAGGAATTAGGTGACATGTGGGCTAATATTACTGCTGCAGATGCACGACAAGTTGGTGGTGCCAAACCGGAGCCTCTGATAGCGGAACTACCTGGTAGAATAGTAGATTACATGAAAACGATAATGCCTGCAATACGCGTAAATTGGGATAAGTTATCTGCATGCAAGCAAAAGAAAGAAGAAACTGTTTCAGATTTCTTCACCAGATTTGAAGAAACATTCATTGACCACAGCGGTCAAGATATGACCACAGAAGGTGGTCAGAGATTATTTGTCGATAAATTTGTGCACAATCTACTTCCAGACTTGTGTAGAAAATTGAAAGATTCGGAAAGTTCTTGGGCAGTCTCATCTTCAGCCCAGATATTAGCTACCGCACAGTACTACGAGAATAGAGACAAGGATGAGAAAGATAAAGTAGAGAAGAAAACTAGAGAACTGAAAACGAAGGTTTTGCTACAGCAAGCCTATCCTCCACGTGGTGGTGGTAATAAAAATAATAATGGTCAGAATCACTACCAGAACACTTTTCAGCAGCCTCAGAGAAACTTGCAGAGATTCGATTACAATCAAAACCGCGTAGGTCCCAACCAGTGTTTATACTGCAAACAAGAGGGTCATTACAAATACGACTGTCCTGCCCTGCCACAACGTGCGAATGGATTTTCTGGCGTAAGAGGTCGTGGTAGTCAGCAAGCGCCTAGAGGTAGAGGGCGTGGAAACGCCCCTCAGGACGCACGTCCCCTTCCGCCACAAAACTCTATGAACAGGTTTGACCAGCAAAATAACGTGTCTGACAGGACAGCTCAATACTACGTTGATGAGTATTACACAGTAAATGAGCAGTGGGAGAATAATGATTGCTAGGACAGCCTTAGACAAGGAGAGGGAGTTGTTTCAGTTCCAGTAGATCAGAGTGGACCTTACGTTGAGGTGATTACATCGGGTGTGTCAGAACCTTTTCTGTTGGATACTGGTGCTACAAAGAGTTCTATTATGCACTCCAAACTCCCTGGCGCACCTTTGTCTGGCGAAATGAACGTTTCCGTAGGTTTTTCTGGCGCCCCGGTTAGAAATCCGATTTCTGACCCGTTATCTCTTTCTGTTGGTCCTTGTGAATTCGAAGCACCCCTTATTTTAACAACAGGTTGTGGTGAAAATTTGCTAGGATTAGATTTGCTAAAAAGATTGTATGCGACTTTGTACTGTTCTCCTTCAGGAGTACAACTGACTTTAGGTAAGAAAGTGGTTTCTCCCATGTATTTGTCGAGAAATACGCTTCCAGCAGAATTGGCACTTCTTCCAGATATTCTTTGGGCTACTGGTCCGAATGATGTAGGTCTTTTAGAAATTCCACCGTATATTGTAACATTGAAACCGAATGTCAAAATGCCACGAATGAGGGCGAAAAAGCTTTGCTAGCGATTGTTTACGAGTTGATTGAAAAAGACGTAATTGAAGAAACACGAGGCAATGTTTGCAATAGTCCTGTTCTGCCTGTTTTGAAACGAACTAACACTTCTCAGCCACCTGTGTATAGATTTGTGATTGATCTTAGGGAAGTGAATAAGATAGTGGTGCCGCAATTCCCAGTTGTCCCCGACATTACAACATTATTGACTATGATTCCAGCCTCTGCATCCTGGTTTTCGGTGATTGACCTGAAGAATGTGCTTTCTTCAGTATCCCGATTGCTGAGGAAAGCAGGGATATTTTTTCCTTTAGTTTAGGTGGTCGAAGCTTCCGCTTCAAACGCGCTCCTCAAGGCTACTGTGAAAGCCCCTCAATATACAGTCAAGCTCTGAAAAGTCAGCTCGACGCAATGGTTTTGCCCAAAGGTTCCACTCTCGTACAGTACGTGGACGATTTGCTCATAGCTGCGGATACTGAGAAAATATGTAAAATGGCCACGTTGGAATTACTGCGTCATCTATGTGATCTACATCACAAGGTGTCACTTTCCAAGCTCCAATATTGTCGACAAGAAGTGACCTACTTAGGTCATCTCTTATCGAAGGAGGGAAGGAAACTGACCCCAGAAAGAATTCAGGCAATAGCTAAATTGAATGTGCCAAGAACGCAGAGAGAAGTACGCGCTTTCTTGGGCATTACATCGTACTGTAGACAGTGGATTCCAAATTTTTCGTTATTAGCCAAACCCTTATTGGCACTAACGTGTACAAATACACCCAATCCCATTCCTTGGTCTGATGAGTGTCAGAAAAGTTTTCTCGAATTACGCACAGCATTATGTTCGGCCCCTGTGTTAGGTAACCCCAACTACAGTAAGCCTTTCACATTATATGTCCACGAGAAGGAGGGTTGTGCATTGTCCGTGCTGACTCAGTTATACGGAGATAGACAGCGGCCATGCGCCTATTTTTCGTCAACTTTGGATCCGGTAGCACGAGCATTGCCAAGTTGTCTAAGGGCCACAGCAGCAGCAGCTGTTTCTATTCGACAGTCTGCAGGTCTAGTAATGAATAATACACTAATCGTGATGGTCCCGCATGCAGTAGACACGTTGTTAAATAGGACCAAGACACAGCACTTAACTAGTGCTCGACTGTCCAGTTATGAATTGACGCTACTAGCGAGCCATGTGCACATCAAAAGGTGCAGTACCTTGAACATAGCCACATTGTTACCAATTGCTGAGGAATCGGATGCTTCAGAACAGCACGATTGTTTCCTCAGAACAGAGGAAGAGACTAAAGGGAGAGTTGATTTATTCGACACTCCTCTTGCTGAATGTGATGGTACATTATGAGTGGATGGTTCATGCTTTAAACTCCCAAATGGTAACGTGACTACAGCATATGCTGTCACAACTTTGCACACAATCGTTGAAACTGCGCGAATACCACATGGTTCAGCTCAAGCCGCTGAACTCGTGGCATTGACGAGAGCATGTGTGTTATCCAAAGGAATGAGAGTGACTGTCTATACCGACAGTCAGTATGCTTTTGGAGTGGCTCACAGTTTTGGACGATTGTGGAGAGAACGTGGGTTCCTGACTTCGCATGGAGCTAAGATTCAGCATGGTCAGTTGGTGAATGAGCTTCTTGAATCACTGACGTTGCCCCTGAAAGTAGCGATCGTAAAATGTAGTGCACACAAGAAAGTGATTGATGATGTTGGTCGTGGAAATGCATTTGCTGATGAAACTGCTAAGGATACTGCAAAGAATATGATGAGCCGAATGTATGTTGCGAGCCCAGAAAGATGGACTGGTGATGTTGGAATATGTGAAGACACGATAGAAAGTGTGAAGTCCATCCAAGCTGAGGCCACGGAGAAAGAGTTAAGCATGTGGAGAGAAAGTACAGGGAGAATGGATGCAAATGGTTGTTGGATTGAATCGACAGAGCAACAGAGATGGTTGTTACCCGATGCATATGTGCCTGCAGTGGTTACAATGGCTCATGGGATGGCCCATATCAGCGCGAAAGGGATTTGCGAGTTGTTGGCCCCAGTGTGGAAGAATTCAGGGATTCCCAAGTGTGCAGAGAATGTTGTCAAGAATTGCATGGTATGTCTGAAGCACAATCCTGGTAGGGGAACCCCAACTCCAGCTGGTCATTTTGCACCTCCTACGTATCCGTTCGAGGTTTTGCAGCTAGATTTCATACACATGGAGATGTGAAAATACAGTTTTTGTAATGGACGAAAGCTCCTCCATTTTGTATTTTCCAGCAGCCATTTTGAGTTAAGTTTTCTCTAGCCTGCCACCTCAGCACATATAACATGGCCACTTCATCTGCACGAAGAAACGATGATACATCGATCGACCCCAGAGCATATGTTTGTACTCTGCTTTATGACACACAAGTAGAGCAGGGTGCATTGCTTAAAGGTCAATGACTCATTTGTTTAACTTTCCTACCTAACTACTGCCAATGTATTACAGTTAACTAAACACTGCTGATGGTGATAAATTACTGTTGACACAGGAGACATAACCTTTTGTTCCATATCCAGATGAGTAATCAAGTGAGCGCCTGACTCTGTAACCACAGGCCCGCCTATGTTTATACTTGGCACAAGTTATGCATAGTTCTGCTTTATTCTGTGTATCACAAGATTATTGATGACTGATGGGGTTTAGTGAGTAACCTTTATATTTGCGTTCTGCATGCCAAATATACATATTTCCAGAGTGACTCGTCCTGACTAGTACGTGGGTCCGTCCTGGGATCATTCATCATCCTTGGCAGTTGCTGATCTGTGTATTCATTCCCACCTACGCTTCTTCCAGCACAAAAGTATATAAGGCTGTCTATGACTTTGTAAGTTGTCCACTTCTCTCATAGCCACATGGAGCTGTGAGGTGGTGTACCCGCTCGAGCGCAATAAATCTTTTTATGTTACAGTTACCTCCGACTGCTGGTCTTCCTTTGTGAGCATACCTGGGCGAGGTAGAAGAAATCCACTTCGACAAATTGGCGAGCCAGCCAGGACCTCTCCGTGGGACATCCAACGGCTAGCTGAGTCCGTGGTTGAGAGGTGCGACTGAGGACCGAATGATCGTAGGGGCCCCTGCACGAAGGAGACGGCGTTTCTCCGCAGCAGCTGCCATCTGAAGTCCCGACTGGCCTCTTGACACAGGATTCCCCGGCAGAGGTCCACGAGCTGATCCCTTCTGAAACAGACGTGTTGTCCGAAGACCAACAGTCGGACGATTCAGGACACACCACAGATTGGTGAGATTGTTCTGTTGCATGTTTTATTAAAAAGAAGTTTGGTTAACTAGGGTTGTTGAATACGTTTTGAGTAAAAGAGTAAAAGGATAGTTATAACTAAAAGAATAAATAGGAACAATGAAGAAATGCATTTCTAAAACGTTCTGTTGTATAAAGTCAGGTCACCGGTTGGACGAAAGCGTCCCCGCCCCTGTTGAAGATAGTCCAGGTTGGATATTAATGATAAAAAAGGGAATAAATGTGAATTTATACAATAGAATATGGCATGAGTACACAAAAAAGGATAAAGAATTACAGTTTCCTATTGATGGTACCTTTGATTTAGCCAAGTTACAGTATTTACAGCAATGTATGATGGAACGAAAAGTCCGACCTGCTATGTTTGAAGCATTTCAAACATGGGAGAAATATGCTAGAACTAGGAACATGAAACAAAAACAAGATAGAGAGAGAGAAAAGAATAAAACGACTATGGCCAAGGTAGCGGAATATGATAAAATTAAGATAAACGAAAACATTAAACAGCATGACAGGGAATTTAGAATGACAACAGAAAAATGCTTTGTCGCAGTAGACCAAAGAAAGTGCCCCCCAGTTGACGAAATACTGGAGGACTTGTTAGACAAACCCCCTCCATATAATGTCGTCCAAATACCGCCACCCCCACCAGGTCCGGGTATTGGGGGCCAACAGCCTAATATTGTTGCCCCACCACAAGCACAGCCTGTGCACCCTCTCGTCGTACCGGCCCAACAAGCATCCGCCCCCGCTGCACCAGCTCAGGCCCAACTAACCGCCCAACAAACAGTCTCTCCTACTAATACTTTGCAGGGCACACATGGATCTGTAGGAAGCATTCCAGCAACACCGTCCACTCCAGCACTTTCCAGCGTGGCACTTCCAGTACCAATGACACCCCTCGCTTCACAAAGTGATTCCCCCGCATCAGACGCACAAAGAGCAAACATGTGGCCGAATTCCCCGTGGTTTAGATCACCAATGACAAATAGGCGAACACCAGACATGTACGTTAGACACACCCGATTAGGTCGTGATGAAAAAGAAACTATAAAAAAGATGGCACAAAAATGGATGGATCTTGGGGACATAACAAAGAGAGGAGCCTGGGAAACATTTGAGGGAATGAAGGAACTAAGAGCTAGAAATCTTGTTGTTAATAGCATGGCGACTAGATTGCTTGAATACTGTGAACTCTTGCTAGAGAATAGTCCTGTTCTTTTTAGAATACCAATGTGGTTACACAAATTATGGAGGGAGAGCGAACAATCCATATTAACGAACACAGAATGTGAAGATGCATTTAATGATTGTTATCACTATCACAAAGAGCTAGATATTATTATGCATAACGCCACCGGTCAACATATCTACCAGCATTTTGGTCCAGAACACGAGCATGATACCTCAGCTTTCCCTATGAGAGAAGTACACCCAATTCCTGATCCAAGGGGTGGAAACCTCCCCGCCATCCGACAATATGTGCACACCCCATGGACGAGGGCTGATTTATTGGCCCTAAAGAAAGAGTTGCCTGATCCTAGAAGTAATCCGAAAGTGTTTTATGAGCATCTTGAATCTGCTCTTAGTTTAACGCCCATGATATTGAAAGATGTTGACCTTCTGTTCGATTTTTTGGTACCGCAGGAATTGTGGCGCCCCGTTAGGGATCATAATTCGGCACACATTAACTGGGGAGCGATAGCGGCTGCGGATAATCGTAGAGGAGCAGGAGAGGATGTGCCACAAGTGTTAAAAGATTTACCTGGACACATTATAACACGCATGCAGGAAATTCTGCCTAGACAAAAGGTAGACTGGGATAAAATGACTGCATGTAGACAGAAGGAGGGAGAAGAAGTGACTGATTTTTTTAGCAGAATAGAAGAGATTTTTAAAGGACACAGTGGACAGGACATCCAGACAGTACAAGGAAAGCGCATTTTTGCTAATCAGTTTGTTAATAACATTTTACCTGAGCTATCGGACAGTATAAAGACATACGAAAGTACCTGGACTGCTAAAGATCCGGCTGAGTTATTGACAATGGCGTGCTATTATGAAAATAAGAGAAATTCAGGCAAGGGAAAAAAGGATAAGCAAATGAAGGAATTGAAGACAAAAGCGTTAATGCAGCAAGCTTTTCCTGACAGAGGAAGGTCAAGAGGACGTACAAACTTTCAGAGGGCAGGTGGACGTAGTCGTGGGGTTGGTCGCGCTGCTTCAGCTCCGGCGCAACAGAGAGCAGGGTTAGGATATAATCAATGTGCTAACTGCTATGAGGAGGGACATTGGAAGAGTGAGTGCCCTTACTTACAGGGCAAGGGTCAAACTATGAGAAATAGTGCAAACACTTACAGAGGAAACTCAACTCCGCGTGTAGACAGAGGGAGAGGTAGAGGACAGCAAAGAAATTACAGTGACACTGAGCAGGCAAATTATTTTGACAATAATAGGAACAATGCGTATTTCACTCAAGATTATACACCATATGATGACAACGAGGACTGGACACAATAGGGATGCCCAGGAGAGGACAGGGAGCGAGTGCAGATACCAGTGGATTCTTCAGGCCCATATGTAAAAATGGTAGTTGAAGGTGAGGAGAGGAAATTTCTTCTAGATACTGGTGCCACTAATACATCGATTTCCCACCGCTTGCTCCCCCATGTTCCTCTCTCGGGAAGATTAGATAAGTCGGTGGGATTTTCAAATGCTGTTGTCACAAGCCCCATTTCACGACCATTGGACTTCACAATTGGTCCTATAACAGGGAGTATGCCATTTGTACTAACAGAGAAATGTTCGCTAAATTTGCTTGGTTTAAAAGCTTTAAAAATGATGCATGCTACTATATACTGTACACCAGATGGTGTTTACTTAACTTGTAAGAAGCAAAAAGTGTCTAGACAATACATGGTTACAGATAAAAATAACATTCCGCCTGAACTGCGAGATATTGATCCAAATTTATGGGCACACGGACCAAACGATGTAGGGAAAATGGATATTGAGCCAGTGCATATTACAGTAAAGCCAAATGTCAGACTACCTCGCATCCCCCAGTATAAAATATCAAAAGAAGGTGAGGAAGGTCTGAAATTAGTTATCTCAGACTTATTGCAACGGGAGATAATACAAGAAGTTACAAGCAGTCCCTGTAACAGTCCAATTTTACCTGTGGTTAAGCGGGATGATGGAACAGGACAGATCAAATATAGGATGATTGTTGATTTGAGAGCCATAAATAAAATAGTGGAACCACAATACCCTGTTGTACCCGACATTACAGCAATGTTTTCATCTGTACCACCTTCAGCCCAGTGGTTTACTGTCATAGATCTGAAGAATGCCTTCTTCAGTATCCCCATACACCCAGACAGCCAGTATCTGTTCAGTTTCAGTTTCCATGGGCGATCGTACAAATTTTGTCGGGTTCCCCAGGGGTATACAGAAAGCCCTAGCATCTATAGTCAGGCATTAAAGAGACAACTAGATGACTGTGCTTTACCACCAGGTACAGTATTACTGCAATATGTGGATGATTTACTGTTAACAGCTGAAACAAATGAAATTTGTAAGCAAGCTACGCATGCTATTCTAACTTTTCTTGCTTCGCATGGACACAAGGTTTCGCCAGCTAAGCTACAGTACTGTCAACAGGAGGTAACCTACCTAGGTCATCTCCTGTCGAAAGGTGGGAGGAGATTATCATCTGACAGAATACAAACAGTGCAGAACATTCCCAGACCTAGAACACAAAAAGATGTGCGTGCATTTCTTGGAATGGTCTCCTTTTGTAGGCAATGGGTACCAAATTTCTCTTATCTGGCCAAGCCATTACTGTCCTTGACTCACAAAGATGTGGAAGATCCTGTTCCTTGGGATCAAGAGCATCAAGATAGCTTTGTGGCTTTGAAAACTGCTTTATGCAATGCACCTGCTTTGGGCACACCAGATTACACTAAGAACTTTGCATTGTTCGTACATGAGAAAGAAGGATGCGCAATGGCTATACTAACCCAGAAAAATGGAGAGAAGAATAGACCATGTGCCTATTTTTCCTCAACATTGGATCCGGTAGCAAGAGGTCTACCGAACTGCCTCAGAAATGTTGCTGCGGCGGCTGCTGCAGTAAGACAGGCAGACTCTATTGTACTTGGACATCCAGTTGTGGTTTACGTACCTCATTCAGTAGACATACTGCTGAACAAAACCAAAACTCAACATTTAACTAATGCCAGGTTGACTCAGTATGAGCTAATACTAATGGCCACTAACGTGACCTTGCAGAGGTGTAACACCATAAATCCAGCTACTCTGATGCCTCTCCCTTTGGAGCAGGATGAAGTACAACATGATTGCGTGATTGTTACTGAAACTGAAACAAAAGGTCGAGTAGATTTGGCAGACACACCTATGCAAAATGTCGATGGAACACTATTTGTGGATGGCTCTTGTTTAAAAAGACCAGATGGAACTACCTCTGCAGCCTATGCAATCACAACAAATAAGACAGTTGTTGAAACATGTAAAATAGAACAGATGTCTGCTCAGGCAGCCGAGTTGATCGCCTTAACTAGAGCATGTGAGCTCTCAGAGAAGTTAGCCGTAAACATTTACACCGACAGCCAATACGCCTGGGGGGTGGCACATAACTTCGGCCGGTTATGGGCCGAAAGAGGGTACATCACATCTGGAGGTGCAAAAATACAGCATGGCACCTTGATTACCAGACTGCTAAATGCTCTTGCATTACCGACTAAATTGGCTATCATGAAGTGTAGTGCACACAAGAAAATTACAGACCATGTAGGTCAGGGAAACGCTTTTGCCGATGAAACAGCAAAACACACTGCATTGAGTGAGTACACCTTAACATATGTAGTGTCACGATCTAAAGAAGAAGAGACAAATATTGATCCATATAAAGAGATAAAAGACATTCAAGACTTTGCAAGTGAAGATGAAAAGAAGCAGTGGGTTAAGGAAGGATATTATTTTGACACACATTTTGGGGCTTGGATGCACACACTTGGTGATTTGAAAAAGTGGGTCCTGCCCGACAGTTTTCTCCTTCCCATGCTTCACATGGTTCATGGTCCGGCACACTTGGGGGCTGATGGAATGACAAATACCATTGAAAAGATATGGGTCAACAAAAACATTAGGAAGGCAGCTGTAAAATTATCCAAGAACTGTATGACCTGTGCTCTCCATAATGTAGGAAAAGGGATACAAGTACCACCGGGTCATTTTAGATTGCCAGAATACCCCTTTGAATGCCTTCAGATGGATTACATAGAAATGCCCCCTGCCAATGGCAAGAGATATGTTTTGGTTGTTATATGTAGTTTCAGTAATTGGGTGGAGGCATTCCCTTTGAAAGACAACACCGCATTAAGCACGGCCAAGATGTTGCTGAAAGAGTACTTCTCACGCTACGGCTTGGCCAGAAGCCTCTGGTCTGATAACGGGGTACATTTTTCGAATAAAATAATGGATCTAGTATGCCAAGGATTAGGGGTACAACAAAAGTTCCATTCAGTGTATCACCCAAAAGCGGCAGGGCTTGTGGAGCGCTGCAACGCTACATTGAAAAATAAACTGCAAAAAATATGTGCATCAAGCACTCTCAGTTGGGTAGATGCTTTGCCCTTAGCCTTGTTCTCCATGAGGACAACTGTTACATCCAAAAACAGACTCTCTCCATATGAGCTCGTTATGGGGAAACCAGCAAATGTATATGGGTTTGCCTCTCCACCAAAGTTGCAAGAATTGACGCATTCTGCTTTATTGGATTATTGTAAAGAACTAACTTCTGCCCTGTCTACCATTCGCCAACAGGTCAGAGACACTTGGTCCCCGCCTCTGGAAGGAGAAGTGCATGATATCAGGCCCGGGGACTGGGTCCTGACCAAGAACTTTGTGAGGAAGAACAGCCTACAGCCCAGGTGGAAAGGGCCAGCGCAAGTTTTGTTAGTCACACAGACGGCGGTCCGATGTGACGGACACAAAAACTGGATTCATCTTTCTAACGTGAAGAGAGCACCACCATTCTGGCCAGAGCTGCCCCCGGAAGAGGACCGTTCTGACCGAAGGACTGGTGACTGCACTCCTGCACGCATCGATGATCAACCAGCTGCATCAGGATACAATCTACGCCCAAGGAAATTGAAGAGTGCTTAGGACGGAGCAAGCACCAACTGCCGCACTGAATAGTGCCAACTTTAAAGGACTAACTTGTGCAGTGAGGTTAGTAGAATAAGGACACTGCCAACTCTGATCTGCAAAGAGAAGAAAGGATCACCTCCGAAGCCCAGCGACCCATAGGAGGAGAGGGTGTGAGGTCGAATTTGTGTTATTTCCACCAATTGCAAGGTCTGTAACAGTGAGGCCTATAACGAACACTGTTGAACTGCCGCACTTGTGAGATTGTATATTTCAAAATACGGAATATTTCGAATGGTATATTTGTTTGGAAGAACAACAAGACACCTTCCTTTACTAGAGATGGAGGATACATATTCCACCCTTAAATTGAACAAAAAGGGGCGTTGGTACTCCAAACTATGCATATTTTGTATGTTGTTTTGCATAATGTCTTTGGTCATTGGTTTACTATATCTTCTAGAGCTCTACCATCCTATTGCAAAAACAGCCCCGCTTCCATCAGAGCTTCCCTCTGACTTTGTCCCCTCAGTTACAGTACCACCAGAGGATATGGATCACAGAGAGGAGATGCGTCACAATTCTTTCCTTACCTTACTTCATCAGACCCACCAAGTCATTGATAAAAATAATTGTTGGATCTGTATGCAATTCCCAGCTTATGTAGATGAAGGTATACCCCTTCTCCAAGTACCCCTGCCATTTGAGGCGTCCTGTTATGCATTACACATTGCAATGCTGAAAGTTGAGTTAATAAGAGTTTTCAGTAGCTTAGTAACTCCCCGTTCTACCGCCAGAACATCAACTGCCTCCTTGTATACCCATTATGACAAAGACATTCTCCAGGCAGGGAATTGCTCTGAAGTTATTTTGCCCAATGCAACATTCCCCTTTTCAAATATATTCACCCCACTGTCTTTGATAAAGAATGATAGCACACCTCCGCTCCAGAGGGACACAAGACAGGTACCATTTTTGAAAATGAGGCAGCGTAGTGTACTTGGGAGTATATGTATCAGGAGTAACGGTACCACTGACATGGGGAATAGTACCAATTGCAATATAACATTTGAAGTGTCTTCCCAGGAAATAACTGTTCCACTTTATGTTGGTGACTCAGTCTATTTCATTTGTGGTTCCAGGGCCTACATTTGGCTGCCAGTAAACTGGGGTGGCTGCTGCCACCTGGGTCTTGTAACACCAGCATTGTCTGTAAAAAGTACTGCAGAAGTGAATAGAGCATCCAGAACTCTAAGGGGCAGGAGAAGTGTTGATCAAGGAGATACAGTGGGTGAGATAGCTGGTGATGTGCTAAAGGCCTTTGTTCCTTGGTATGGCCCTGCCATAAACTCCAGAAACATACGTAGGTTGTCCCGTCTATTAGAGGCGACTATAGAGGAGACCGCAGGTGTAATTGAGAACATCACAGTTGAGCT
Organism: Lissotriton helveticus; assembly: GCF_964261635.1. Lineage (NCBI taxonomy): Eukaryota > Metazoa > Chordata > Amphibia > Caudata > Salamandridae > Lissotriton > Lissotriton helveticus. The sequence goes on along the minus strand of NC_136067.1, from coordinate 1,934,966,677 downwards.
GAAGGCTCTTAGACTCGTTGCCCTTCAAAACAGGGTTGTGCTAGACATGATGTTAGCAGAACGGGGTGGAGTCTGTAGGGTGATCGGGTCCTCCTGTTGCTCATACGTTCCTGACTCATCTACATCAGTTAGAGAAGCTGTCAAGAGACTATATGATATAGGAGCTCAGGCCCATAATGATGTTGGCCCCTGGGACCCTGTAGGTTCCTTTTGGAATGCTTTATCCGCCTGGGGCTGGAAGATAGGGATGTTTCTGGTGATTATCTTCCTCGTGGTGATTGGGTGCTGCATTTTCATTAATTGCCTGCCCATGTGCTGCCAGTGTCTGGGGCGATTGCTTAAACCAACCCCGATGCCCCCTGTGACAGTGTCCAATGCGCTTATAATGAGAGATATTGAAACTCAACAATTGATGGATATTGATATCTCGGATAACAGCCCCACTGACACCAACACAGTTGACTATGTTAATGAGCGCGATGAGGCACACTATAGTAACAGCCGGCCTATCTACGAACATGTACATTAGGCCACAGCAAAATGTTGGACCTTGCGTCCAAAGGGTCGATTGTGAAAATACAGTTTTTGTAATGGACGAAAGCTCCTCCATTTTGTATTTTCCAGCAGCCATTTTGAGTTAAGTTTTCTCTAGCCTGCCACCTCAGCACATATAACATGGCCACTTCATCTGCACGAAGAAACGATGATACATCGATCGACCCCAGAGCATATGTTTGTACTCTGCTTTATGACACACAAGTAGAGCAGGGTGCATTGCTTAAAGGTCAATGACTCATTTGTTTAACTTTCCTACCTAACTACTGCCAATGTATTACAGTTAACTAAACACTGCTGATGGTGATAAATTACTGTTGACACAGGAGACATAACCTTTTGTTCCATATCCAGATGAGTAATCAAGTGAGCGCCTGACTCTGTAACCACAGGCCCGCCTATGTTTATACTTGGCACAAGTTATGCATAGTTCTGCTTTATTCTGTGTATCACAAGATTATTGATGACTGATGGGGTTTAGTGAGTAACCTTTATATTTGCGTTCTGCATGCCAAATATACATATTTCCAGAGTGACTCGTCCTGACTAGTACGTGGGTCCGTCCTGGGATCATTCATCATCCTTGGCAGTTGCTGATCTGTGTATTCATTCCCACCTACGCTTCTTCCAGCACAAAAGTATATAAGGCTGTCTATGACTTTGTAAGTTGTCCACTTCTCTCATAGCCACATGGAGCTGTGAGGTGGTGTACCCGCTCGAGCGCAATAAATCTTTTTATGTTACAGTTACCTCCGACTGCTGGTCTTCCTTTGTGAGCATACCTGGGCGAGGTAGAAGAAATCCACTTCGACAGAGAGGTGCAACAACTTAAAATATGTGCTCGTGGTTGTTTGTGCCTTCTCAAGATGGGTAGAAGCCTATCCCCTAAGGGACAATACTGCCTTGTCCACAGCGAAAGCCCTTGTGAAAGAGTTCTTCCCCAGGTTCGGAATGCCTAGAATGGTCTGGTCGGACAACGGAAGTGAATTTGTGGGTTGTGTGATGAAAAGAGTGTGTGAAGGGCTAGGCATTAGGCAGAAGTTCCACGCTGCAAATCACCCCCAATCAGCTGGATTAGTGGAATGTTACAATGGCACGCTTAAACTTAAATTGGCCAAAATCCAAGCGAGCACGGGTCTTAAATGGCCTGACGCTCTACCCTTAGCACTCCTATCCACCAGAATGACTGTGCATTCGCGAATGAAACTCAGCCCCTATGAGATAATCTTTGGTCGGCCAGCCAACATATGGGGAGTGCCTAGGCCCACGAAGTTTAGCGAGCTGCAACACCCCATTTTGTTTGACTATTTGTATGAATTGACGGCTAAATTGCGTGTTTTATATCAACAGGTCCACAACACCTTGCCTCCGGTCTCTGAGACACCGGGTCACTCCATTGACCCCGGTTCCTGGGTGTTGGTCTGCAATTTCCAGAGAACAAGAAACGACCAGCCCAGATGGACCGGGCCTCACCTCGTCCTCCTGTCTACAAGGTCGACTGTTAAAGTGGAGGGGAAGGCCAATTGGGTCCACGGGATCCATTGTAAGAAGATACCCTTCCCTCTGCCACATGACCAATGGGTCCGAAAAGGAGGCACTGACTCAGAGCGCACAACTGATGAACGTGTAAAAGAAGCTAAACGTGATTATAAGAGTGAGAACATTTTTCAAAAAACTACGCCGCCATCAGAACAATTGAACTCTGTGGAACCTGAGCTACTATTTCTGGACCAGACAGTACCCGGGAAAAGACGCTACAATTTACGACCAAGAAAAACAGACTAAAGTAAAAGTGATTTATTTTTATGATCCGAGAGAAAAAACCTGTGGACTAATAAAGAGTTCGTTTTTTCCCCCAAATCCTATTTTTGGAAGTGCAGATTCTCCCATCTAGGTAACTTGCTTATTTTTGTTTTTTTTTCTCGTACCGCCATCCGGGTTCCGCTGCTAGGGTCGCGGTTGATTAAAGACTTTTGGGTGCAGCTGACGACAATAGGTCGCTGGTTCCAGTTGGTCCAAGGGAGCCACCCTAGACTGACGGAAGCATCCTTTAGCAGAAACAACCTACCGCCGCGGGCAGCACCTTAGAGAGGATGGAGTTTCCTGATGTGGAGAGAACTGCCAAACAAATGAACTTTAAGCAGAGACTTTTGAAAATAATAAGGAAGAGAATTTTTATAATAATGTGTATTTTTATGCTATTTAGCGTAATGGTCTTTTTGATAAGCTATGTTTTATTCTCTTTTCATGTGACATTCACGCCCACTACATCACCCATACCTCCCCCTACTGTTTCCTCTCATTCTTTCCACTCTTTGCCTGACCCGGAATCAAATAGGAGATTAGAGTTCATTAATAACTCCTTCGTTCAGTTATTACACCAACACCAACTTGTAATGAACACAACCAACTGTTGGGTGTGTGGTCTCATGCCCCACACCACGGATAGAGGTATCCCCTATTTGGTCCTGCCATTTAGTCACAATGGGTCAGTATGGGCATATAGGACAATGTTCATATATGCACGAGAAATCCAACCCCTACGTTCTGTAAAAGACAACCTCAAGACTAGCGCCTTAGTCAAGGGTATAGTTGACATGATCAAGGAAGTAACTTCTTACGAAGATACCCCGGATGATGAGATACTCGCATATGTAGGTTGGAATGTGACCGGATATGGCACTACAGTAAGTGAGAAACAGCAAGCCAAGAGACCGTCCCCTATCTGGATCGTACCCCATCAAGGTCACCTGTGTCTGCAAGGTATTGGTAAGAATCCCAGAGCTCAGCTAGGGAAGAGTGTCTGTACAGAAACGTACGTTTTTGGATCTCAGACTTCCCCTGCCTTTTTAGCTGCTAAGGGTACTTATTTCATCTGCCATGATAGAGCCTATACATGGTTGCCCCCTGACTTCTCGGGCTCATGTTTTGTTTCATTCCTGTTACCTCCCACCTACACAGCAGCGGCGGATTACCATCGGACAAGGGTAGTTAGAGGTGTTTTGAGTAAAGAAGACACTGCAGGTCAAGAATTCGGTGACTTTGCAATGGGTTTTCTGCCATTCTGGGGAGCCATGGTTAACAGCAGAAACATAAGGCAATTGACAAGGGTAGTTGAATCCACCGTGATTGAAACTGCTGGTGCCCTTAGTAACCTGACTGCTGAGCTCCAGTCGGATCGACTGATGACCCTTCAGAACCGGGTCGCTTTGGATGTAATACTGGCGGACCGAGGTGGAGTATGCAAATTGATCCAGTCCAGTTGTTGCATTTTTATTCCAGATAATGCTCCAACAGTGTACGGGGCCATCTCCAAACTACATAAGATTTCCGAATCTATTCATGTGGATAAAGGAGATTGGCCATTAATGGGATGGTTCTGGGGACTGATATCTGCCTGGGGATGGAGAATTCTGATGGTCATTGGGATGGTCTTAGCCATTCTTTTCCTGTTCTGTCTATGCATACAGTGTGCTCCTGCAATATGTGGCCTCTGTGTTACATCATGTGTAAGGAAGCCTGTGTCAAGACATGAGCTCAGCACTAGAATGATGTTGCAGCAACATCTCAATGACTTTAGGAATATAGATCTGGACTCAGATTAACATGAGGATAGATTAATTGCCTATGTAAGGGCAAAAGGAGGGTCTGTGGTTCTGAAAAATCTGGATTCATATTATAGTACTGGACTCGAGAATAAAAACTTCGTCGAAATAGGACGAATTTGGTATCAAAAGACCGAGAATGACGAGTACATCAAGTACATGTATTTTCGGCATATTCGAGTGACGATTTCACCTCGAAATCGTCATTTACCTTCTAAACCCTTAGCTGCATGTTGCCCTTTACATAGGCCTTAATCCAGTTGAATTTGATTCCACAAGGACACATACTCCTTAATCGACTTCTCTCTGACCCCAGTACAAGTTAGAACCATTGCCCCAGGCCGAACTCGTTAGGTCAGTTCCCTCCCAGTGGCCGAGCAAGATAGCATCTAGGCTCAACCAGCCATAAAACCATTTCAGCGCGCACACCTGCCATATCTCGCTCACATCTTTCTCCACTCCTTTTCTTCACTTGCTTTATGATGGGGAGGTGACCATTTTTATTAGGGGTCCAGCGATATCTGATGAAATGTTGGGCCTTGCCGGATGATTTGTTATGAGCAGCACGATGTGAAATATGTACATGTCATCATGACTCTGCTTTTCTTTTGTAATCAGTAACCATAAATGAAATACCACGAATCCAAGGAATGTTTTGCTCAAGGCTGAATATTAGGTATAAGAAGAGAAGCCTGACTTTGTGAAAGTGTGCAGTCTCCTGAATATACTTGTATCGTACTTCTAGGACCCTGTCACCTTGGTTGCAGCCAATAAACTAATCTTTGACTTCACCTGGAAGACTCTGAAGTTTCTGTAGGTCTGACTCAGGAGAACCCGAGGTCTCTGGGTGTTGATCCCCTGGCACCGCTGGGTTACCGGTTCTGCGCCGGTTCTTAAAAACCCAGTACCTCACATCCATGCAGCCTTTTATCCATCCATACGGCCATCCTTCCTCCATCCACCCTTTATCCTTCCATCAATCCATCCTTCATCCGTCCACCCATTTCCACCTGAGCATTTCCATTCTGTCCTTCCTCAGAGCTCTCCCTTACCTTCAATGTGAGGATGTTAAGAAAAAGCCCCAAAAAAGCTTTAAACCTCCAGCTTGTGAAGAGATTGAGATATTTTTCACTTTCCCCGAGTACAAACTAGTGTAAAGAAGGAATTATCGTGGACAGAAGGAATTATCCGCGAATTGCAACAGGCAAAAGGAAACATTAGTGCATTTAAATGTGCGATGCACGTTAAAATTACAACTATTATTGTTCAAGTAGCTCCAAGTCTAAGATGAGACATCTGAGCCCACCCTTGCTGCCCTCCGGGTGTCAGATCCATGGCATCAGAGGGTCCTTCTTCCTCTTCTTAAAAGCAGCGCCCATCCCCCAGTCTGGAGATTAGAGTGACTTCCCTGCCTTTCAGCTTCCTGACGTGCTCATGGCCCTCTTGTTATGCATAGGTGTGTATGCGTGAATGTGGCTGTCATCTTGTGTTGATTTCCTTCTCGAGTTTCCTCTCAAGCCAGAAGAATTTAACATCCCTGCTGCTTAACTGAGGGTGAGCCTTCATTTACAGGATGGGGGAAATAAATGTAGCTTAAATTGATCCTTAAACGAAATGTGGGGGGAAAAATGATGAGGAGAGGAGAAGGCAGCAGAGGGAGGGGGGAGAGAGGAGGGGGCCTAAGCCTGTTTCCCTTGTGGGAAAACTAAGCCTCAGTAACCAGTTTACAAAAGGAATGTAAACATGCTTTAACGACCTGTGAAAAACTCAGGGGTGCCGGGCTGTGCTGGAGATAAGAGTGCAGACACAGCCCAGCGGAGCCCACAGCAGCTCCAGTTGAGACACACTACGGGGGAGGAGGGGGGCTGAATCCCTTGGCCTGGGCAGAAGTGTGACCAGGATTGCGCAACCCCCTTTCCATCACTCCACGGCCCCCCTGGGGGTCGCGCCCCACACTTTGAAGACCCCTGACCTAAGGTGACACCATCACATGTTAGTGTTGTTCAATGGGGTGCAAAACGTCCAGTTCTATGCCTAGAAAAATTTGAAGAAATTTTAAAAGTAAAGAAGATGTACATGTGTTGCAAGGTAAAGTTCCAGGTCCGTGTTTATTAAGCAATGTAACAGTCAACTAATGGGTTTGTTGGCAATGAATTGCAATATTTCAACGGATCATCCGATTTTAAAGGAATATCCTAAACTATTTGAAGTATTAGGCAAATTTAAAGGAAAAGAAGTTACTTTACACATAAATGAAGGAATAAAACCAACAGCACAAACACATAGAAGAGTGTCAATTTACATGCAAGGAAAAGTTGAAAAAGAAATAAAATCACTACTTGAGCAAGACATAATTGAAGAAGTAACAGGCCCAACACCATGGGTAAGTCCTATTGTCATTGTTCCAAAAAAGGATACTGATGACATCAGAATATGTGTCGACGTGAGGATTCCTAATACTGCTATTGAAAGAGAATGTTACCCAGGCCCCTATTTAAATGACATGATTAGTACCATAAATGGAGGGACTGTTTTCAAAACTTGATTTATGTAAAGGATATCACCAATTAGTAATTGACAATCAATCAAGATATATCACAACATTTTCAACGCACCTGGGATTATTTAGATATAAGCGGTTGAATTTTGGAATTTGTTCTGCAGCAGAAATCTTTCAGGAAATTATAAAGAATGTTATAAGGCCAATACAAAATTGTATGAATTACAATGATGATATTTTAGCCTTTGGAAGAACACAAGAGGACCATAACCAAGCATTAGACAAAGTGTGTCAACATCTTGAAGAAGGTGGAATAACTCTAAATGAAAAAAATGTGAAATAACATTTTTTGGTCACATATTTTCAGAAAAGGGGATGAGACCAGATCCTATCAAAATAATTGCGTTGAATGCAATGCAAAGACCAAAAGATGTAGCAGAACTGAGATCTTTTCTTGAAATGGCAAGTTACTGCGCAAGAAATATAAAAGATTTTGCAACCATAGGTTCACCTCTAAAAGAATTAACAAAGAAAGGACACAAATGTCAATGGAATATTGACTGTGAACAAGCATTTGGAAAAATAAAGATGGAAATAACAAATTTAAAATATTTTGACCCACATCTATGTACAGAATTGATAGTGGATGCCAGTCCTGTAGGCTTATGTGTAATATTAGTACAGCATAAACCAGGAAGAGAAACTCCAAGATATGTAGTTTCACATGCTGGTAAAAGCTTATCTGAAATAGAACAAAGATATTTGCAGCCTGAGAAAGAAAGTTTAGCTGTTGTGTGGGCATGCGAACATTTTCATGATTTTATTTTTGGAAAATCATTTGTGATTATCACTTATCATCAGGCACTAGTTTCTATTTTTGGAAATCCTAAAACAAAAATGCCACCAAGAATTGAAAGATGGGGAATGAGACTCATGGATTATGATTTTAAAATTATTCATAAACCAGGAAAAGAACATAATCCAGCAGATTATTTATCCAGGCATCCATCTAAAGCAGTAGATGAGCAACAGCTAGAGGTGGAAGAGTACATACATTTTATAGTAAGATCAGCAGTACCAGGAATTGTTAAAGAAAGTGAACTAATTGAAGAAACGGAAAAAGACAATACTCTTCAAGAAGTAAAGAAATTCTTACATGAAAATAGGTAGAGATTGATAATTGATGGAAGTCAATTTCAAAAGAATGTAAAAAAAAATGATGTACTAGCGTTCAAAAACATAAGTTCAGAGCTATCTGTAACTTCATCAGGAATACTACTCAGAGGAACCAAAGTAATAATACCAGAGAGTCTTCAACGTCGTGTAATTGATTTAGCTCATGAAAGTCATCGAGGTGTCTCTGCAACAAAAAATTCTTTATGAGAAAAATGATGGTTTCCAAGACTGGATAAGCAAGTAGAGGAAATTGTTCAATCCTGTTACATCTGTCGATGCAGTGTAAAGGAAAAAGGAGTTGAAGAATGACATATGTCAGATCTACCAGATGCTGTGTGGTCAAATGTTGCAGCAGATTGTTATGGGCCATTAGACTCTGGACATTATTTGCTAGCAATAACAGATGAGTATTCTTGTTTTCCAATTGGATAAATTAATATCTTCTACATCTACTTCAACGGTACTTCCAGTATTGGATGAAATATTCTCAACATGGGGATTACCTAGTATATTGAAGATAGACAATGGACCACCATTCAGTGGAGAAGAATTTGGAAAATGTATGAACTATTTGGGAATAATACACAGGAAGGTAACTCCAATGTGGCCCAGAGCAAATGGAATGGTAGAAAGATTGATGGCAACAATGAAAAAAGAAGTACAAAGAGCAAACCTTTCACAAAATTCAATAAATCAAGCGTTATGTCAAGTTTCAAGAGATTACAGAAATACTCTACATGTATCAACTGTAAAGTGTCCTTCAGATTTAATGTTTGGACAATCGTCTACCACAGTTGCCCTCAATTCCTCCAAAGGCACACAATGAAGTGCTGGAAAAAGACAAAGAAGCAAAAGAAAGAATGAAATATTACACAGAAAAAGGAGAAAAATATCACAGTCAAGACTATCAGGTTGGTGACCTGGTATTAGTTCGACAGCAACAAGTAAAAAAATCACAAACCAGACTTCACCCTACACCATTGGAAATTACAAGAAAACAAGGTACAGCATTGACTGCAGGAAATGATAATAGAACAATAACAAGAAATAAGTCATTTTTAAACAAAGTTATGCCTAACATTAAACAAGGAATTATACACCCAAATGATCAACAAAATGAATGGTCACAAAGAAATCAAACACATCCGATAGAAAGGGGGTCCCAGGGCATATTTATAGACCTACTGATAGACACAACCCCCAATGAGAACATTTATAACAACAAAAAGTGTCTAAGGGTCTAAAGAATCAACTACACTTCGTGATAAAAGGCATGAACTACTCAGAAAGGAAATAAAGAAAGAAAGAATGTACTCCTGTGTGTCAATTAAGCACAGCAAGGTATTCCCAGGGTATAAAAAGTACCTGATGGGTACTTTTCGACACTTTTTGTTATAAATGGTCACAAAGAAAATCAGAAAGAAGTTCAAGAAGACTGGAAAGACGAATTAAGCAATGTTGATTGATCTATTTATTTTATCTATATTGTTTATTTTGTTTATTTGTTTTTAGGGGGAGGGTAGAGAATGTAGTAATGTGTAATTGACATTATGATGTCATTAGTTCTAAAGAATGTTAAGGCTTAAGGAGTACTCAGTGGGCATTCAATTGATGTATCAGGATAGACTGGAAGCTGATGTACAAGCTCCATTAAAGGATACCAATTAATTATATTCACAGTGTCTGATGAACTTCTTTACAGTCACATTAAGTAAAGGAAATCATTTTCAGGGAAACTTTACGACAGTGGTTCCCAAACTTTTGACTTCTGGAGACCACCACTTAATGATTACTGGAACCCGAGGAACCCCACTGAATCATTATTGGACTCCAAGGACCTACCATGAGTCATTACTGGAAGTCGGGGACCTAGGCCTAAGCATTTTCGATAATTTGAAACACAAAAAAATACACAAAAAATACAGAAAAAAGCATTCATCAAACAAATAGACAAATGTTGATGCGTTACATTCATTCACAAACACATATAAATAAGATTGCAAACATGTAATTTTCATAGAAAGGTTGCAGCTTTTCTAAATTCAATTAAGGCCCCTCATCGTCTATACTATATTCAGTTTGATGCACCTGCACTGCTCCACAAATCAATCTGAGGATAATAATTAAATTTTTAGCCTCCAAATTCCAACCCCTTTACATTTACAGTACGTTTTAATATGTTCAATTGTACAATTAGCTTCTTTATTTCTTATACACTTTATTAATCTGTTAATATTAGGTAATTATCTAAGCAGTCGCATCCTTGAGAAGACTTCGCTGATCCCTAGGGGTCATTGGACCAGTTTGGGAACAACTGCTGTACGACGTTTCTCCACCAAGTTTTCATGAAGACGTCTTGGAGAATGCTGCCACCATGTGTCTATTAGGCGGAATGACATAAAGTCACACCAATTTAATCCGATTTCTGGTATTTCACCAGGTATAAATAAGTGTCAATTGTGTTTGTTAAGGTTATCCCAGATTATGTAAAAATTGCGCTGGAGCAACAACCGAGTAAGAGGCTTTTTGCATCACTTTCACTAACTGGATTGGCTTCAATCCATATTACAAAAAGATTCTGGCCTCAAACTTAGTTCCTCTGTCTATCCCATGTTAAAAGTACACAAATAACAATTCCATGCCCTGGTAAAGAGTGGAAAAGATTTGGGTTCAGGATATCAATAATTCAAACACCTAGTTCCCGCTACAGGGAGAGACAGAACCAAAACTAGTGTCTGATAAGCAGGAATATAACCTCATCCAGATATAAATGAGTTAATTAAATACATGTGTTTAGCGCGAGCAGCTACCCAGGAGTTCCTGGCGTTTGGAGACAGGTCAAAAAGAATTCCATGGGCCAGGCAGGGACAGACAGATTAGATCAGTACTGGGTGAAAAACCAAGTCTTTCTTTAGTTTTTGCCTATGGAAAGGGGGGGGGGGCACTTGCAGCCTTAGATTATAAATGGGGCCTTTGGAATTTTGCTATTGTGCAGAGGGGGCGATTTTCACATATTTATAGATTTTCCACATTTGTCACATAATCTATCCTCTGCCGCATAATCTGCAGATTTCACCCAAAAAACAATTTTGTTTCTAGATCAAACTGTTCGAAAGTTACTAAAAAGCAGTGGAAAGTGTTGGTTTGCACTGGAAGGTCATTTGCAAAACCTGACTGGTCACCCTTCTGTTGCTTATTGCTATATTTGGGTGTTAAACTGGTTCTACTGAGGTGCAACCAATGTCCAGACAATGTTACCAAGTTTAACAAGCAATGGAAATGTAATAGGTCTCACATTTGCTTGAGCTAGAGCTATTGGCATTGTAAATGATAATGTAGTTTACTGATGTGTAATGTGGTGTATGTTTGTGGTGTATAGTGGAATTATGTTGGTGTATATTTTACTGGTGAGGCATAAGAATGCCAAAACGGGTCTGGAGCAGACCGTGTGCCCACCTGGAGGAGACCTCACCTGGCACTTCGTATAAGACTGTTGTGAGTAGGAGCAAGGCTGAGGTGCACATGGCTGGTCTCTGTCTACAGTAGGAGTACAATGAAAGGCCCAGAGAGATGGCTAGAGACTGAAACTAATTTAAGCATTTATTTCCATCACTTTGTTGTTTATTGCAGTAGCTCTCCTGAATAGTTTCTCAATTGAAATGTTGTTTTGGAGTCATTTTGCATTCTTTGCTTGCGTGCTCTGTAGAAGGCATATCGTTTTGTGCCACAGATGTGATTATTTGAGCAAGATAGTGTTTGTGTGATTAGGAGTTGTGGTGAGAGACTTTCTCCATCATGGTAACTGATCTTCCAACAGTAGGTCAAAAGGATTTAAGCATGGACGAGTGAGTGATTGATGGGAGATAGGAGGTCAGAAGAGAGGAAGAGAGAAACACAGTGAAGTTTAACCTGGTACTTGTGTAAAGCACCCACATTTGTATGCGCTTATAAAACTGCATCTACAAAAACAACAATATTTGCCTTCGATTTCAGCACTGTTGTCAAAGTGTCTATTTTGTATTTTTTACTGCAGCTGGTAATATTTTACCTCTGTTGTGAGTGCATACATTTTGAGCTATATGCCTTAGTGGCTGTATTTGTATGAGCATGCTACAAAATATCTGTTGATTAAAGCTGCCCTTTTCTCCCTCGTCATATACATGTGCAGTGGTGATTTTCTCATGCCTTTGTTTTGCTCACGAACCGGACACTTCTTTTATGAACACACTACACCTGATTCCAAGACACACCTGCTTTGTCGAGGCTTCCTTTGTCTTACACACTTGCCATGTTATTTTGCTAAGCAGATAGTGTTTTTTATAATAATTAAATTCAGCCTTTTGTATTTTTGTTAAAACATTTTGCCACTCAGTTTAACTTACTGTTGTGAGGGACATGCCTACTCACTTTTTCTAAACTATCGTCGCTCCAGCGCAAGCCGCAAGTACTTCAGTCCTACTGCTTGGCTGTTGGTGCTGATGTGTTTTAAACTCATATTCACTCTTGTTCTAATACCAGACTCATTAGCCACACAGACACTTTTATGGAATAGCATTCTCTGGTGGTGGAAATTCTACTTCTTCAAAAAGCGCTTTAGTGCATCACAATTGTGAGGAGTATAGTGTCCTGGACTGGGCCTGCACTTGGGGCATGAAGATAGACTTGGAACACTAGTAACCATAGTGCCCAGAGCATAACTGGACAGCGCCGGGAGCCCCGGGCTCTTTATTTCCAAAACTCACGCTGGCGTGGCGTACACCGGGCCAGCCCAATTCATAGCACGCTCTGGGTTCCCAGACAGGTCAACCCTGTATTATGGGGAGACATGGTTTCTCCCAGGACTGTAAACATTACATTCCTCCTTTGCCAGGAGATAGTGAGATGTTGGGATTTCTCTTGCCTTTCACTGCATTCTGCATAGAATGTTCCCTGCGTGGAACAGAAGTGATAATTCTGCTCTCGGCAGTTGCTGCCAGGGAGACGCTGTGGCCGGATGTGAAATAAAGCCCTTCTCACCTGTCGTGTGGGCTCCACTTCCTTTCAGTGGCGACGAGGATGGGATCATATGAGATCAACTTATTGAAAGGACTTCCAATAAGAAAATTCAAGAGAAACTACTTGCTTCTGGCGATCCTGACTTGGAGACTGCTCTCACTTTGGCCAAAAGTATTGAGCATTCTCAGTTTTGTGTTATAGAGAGGAGTTCTTCCTCTCCATCCACGTCCTCTTCTTCGGTGGAGGTTAAACTGTTGAATTCCAAACCTCCTTCTAAACCTATGCTTTGCCTAATGTTACCCGTTCTGTCCCATCTAATGTTTCTTCCAGAACCAAGTTTGTGCAAAATGAATTAATATGTTTTCGTTGTGGTAGTAGGTCACATCTGGGTTCTGCTAAATTTTGTTTTGCTCTCAATCAAACCTGCTATAAGTGTGGGAACAAAGGTTACTATTCCCGTATGTGCAAAGCTGCTTCTGCGAATAAGCCCATTCACTCTGTAAAGAATATTTCAGGGGAATCTGATGAGGAATGCTATGAATTGTTGATGCTGTCTTCTGCTTCGCATGAGGCCGGAGTAGTTGAACTGTCTGCTTTGTCTGGTCTTCGGAAAAGGAAGTCTCCTTCTTGTTTGATAGCTGTGAATGGAGTTGTCGGCAAGTTTCTAGCAGATTCTGGTTCTCCGTTCACTTTGTTGAATTTTGCTGATTTCAGTAAACTGTCTAGTGTACTTTTGGAACCTTCCAGTATTAAGATTTTTGCGTATAATGGCAAAAGGGTAGAAGTTTTGGGAAAGTGTTCTGCCAAACTGGAATTTCATGCCGATCATACCACCTGTGTGGTATTCATAGTCAGGGATGGTACCAATTTGTTGGGGTGGGATGAACGGGGTGGGATGAACAGGGTGATTTGAACATCGTTTTGGATCCCAACCATCCGGACATGGTGATATCCCGCAGTGAATTATGTGAGTTTTACTCTTCAGTTTCTGCACCACCAAGGGCACTTACTGTGTCTCAAGTGTCTAACCCCAAGTGGGCGCTTATGTTTCCTGAAGTATTTAGCGGGGAGTTAGGCAAACTCAAGGGTTTTCAACACTGTATAATTTTAAAAGAAAATGGCATGCCTGTTGCCCACAAGGTGCGCAAAGTGCATCTACGTTTACGGGCAGAATTGAGGAAGGAACTAGAGCGTTTATGTGCTGCTGGAGTGATCGAGCCAATTGAGGGTTCCGAGTGGCTCGCTCCCATAGTTTGGGCGAGGAAATCCGATAAATGTTTGAGGATGTGTGTTGACCTGCGTGATCTCAATGCAAACATTTGGATCGACCGGCAACCACTTCCAAATATCAACGAGATGTCAGCTACTCTCGAGGGTGCTAAATTTTTCACTTCCCACGATATTTCATCCGCATATCACCAGATTGAGCTGTGTCCAAATTCTAAGCATCTTACCTCTTTTGTAACCCCAGAGGGAGCTTATCGTTACATCCGCATGCCGTTTGGTTTAGCTTCGGCCTCGGCTGTTTTTCAGAGGCTGATGAACAACCTGTTCAAAAACATTCCTGGTGTTGTCTTTTTCCAGGACGACATACTGGTCCACGGCAAGACGGAACTTGAGCATGATGAGCGTGTTAAACTTGTTCTGAGCATCTTAAGGTCTAGTGGGCTAACTTTGTGGGAAGACAAATGCAAATTCCTTCAAGATGGGGTGGACTATCTTGGTCACCATATTTCCCACAATGGTGTTGAACCAAAGGTCAAGATTATTGATGCCATTCAAAATGCTCCTGTTCCTGCGAACAAGGATCAATTACGTTCATATCTTGGTCTGGTGGAGTATTACTCCAAATTTGTTAAAAACTTCTCTTCCAAAACTGCTGCTATGCGTAGCCTACTCAAAAAGAATGCTAAGTTTGTTTGGGATGATGATTGTAGTAGCAACTTCAATGTCATTAAGCAAGAAATTATTGGTGCTCACCCACTGAAATTGTTTAACATCAATGACTTATGTATTCTTTCCACCGATGCCAGTAATGTGGGGTTAGGGGCTGTTCTCATGCAGAGAAGGAGTGATGGTCGTGAGGAAACCATTGCTTTTGCCTCCAGAACTTTGAGGGGTGCTGAGGGAACATATTCTACCATCAAAAAGGAGGCTTTAGCAATGTGGTGGGGGGTATTGCATTTCAAGAATTTTCTGTGGGGCAACAGATTTATCTTGAGGACTGACCACAAGCCTTTAGTCGATTTGTTCACGACTAAGGGGGGTGGCAGGGCAACTCCACGGATCTCCAAATGGCAGTTCAATTTGCAAGAATTCCAGTATCAGCTTGAGTATGTAGCTGGGGCGAAGAATTTGGTTGCCGATTGCTTATCCAGGCTACCCCTTTCCAATTGTGATGACAGTTTTGCTTGTGACGATTTGGAAGTGGTTTGTGCGGTTGGTTCTTTATGTGACTCTGTTGGGTGTGCTCTTTCTGAGTGTGAGTGGTTAGAGGGGATTGCTTCAGATGTTGATATGCAGATTGTTATTGATCTTCTCTGCAAACCTTGGCCGTGTGAAAAAGCTTGTCCTCCTGCTATTGTTCCTTACATGAGAGTTAAGGATGAATTGTCCCTTGTGGATGGAATATTGAGAAGAGGGGGTTTATTGGTTGTTCCTCTTTCGATCCGTGGTAAAATTCTTGGTCTCGCTCATGAAGGCCATCCTGGTATTCGTTCCATGAACCGTAGAGTGAGGCAGGATTTTTGGCGGCCGTCTGTGGACAAGGATGTTGAACATTTTGTTCGGGAATGCTGTGAATGTATTGTTAGCGATAAGTCACAGGTCACCCATCCTTTGCCTATTGTACCTATCTTTGTGAAGAATGTTCCTTGGTCCAAGTTAGCTTTGGACATTGCTGGACCCTATGGTCTCATTGGTTCAACTCCTAAGTTTATTTTAGTGTTGGTTGAATACATGACCAAGTGGCCTGAGGTTAGGTTTTTGATTCTATCAGTTCTTCTGTGGTGATTACATTTTTACGTGACATTTTCTCCAGGGAGAGTTTTCCTGAAGAGATAGTTTCGGATAATGGTACGCAGTTGGTTTCTGCTGAGATGTCTTCATTTTTCAAGGAGGTTGGTATTAAACATATTTGCACGTCACTCTATCATCCTCGTAGCAACGGTTTGGTTGAGCGTTTCAACCGTGTAGTCAAGGAGCACCTTCAACTGGCCTTGGTGAATGGTTTGCATTGGCGTCAATCGGTTAGCGACATGTTATGGGCTGTAAGAACCAATCCGCATGTTTCGACTGGTGTTGCTCCTTTTACATTGTTGCGTGGTAGGGTTGCTGGTACCAAGTTAAACAAAGAATGGATGTCTAGGAAAGTTGTGGATTTTGCATGTTTAGCTGGTGTTGCTGATGTCAGGGTTTCGGTTCAGAGTAAGTATGATACCAGATTGGATGTTTTGTCTTCTTCCAAGGTGAAGGTTGGTGACTGGGTGAGGATAAAGAAACCTGGGTTTCTCCGTAAGGGGGAGTCGCGGTTTTCTTCTCCCAAGAAGGTGTCTGCAGTGAAGGATTGTGTGGTGGTGTTGGAGGATGGAAGGGTTTGGAACAAGAGTATGGTTTCCATTGTGCCTGGTCTTATGGTTGAGAGTGTCAGCAAGCGGTTAGGGGTTAGTGTTTCCCCTGCTTCGCCTAAGGTGGGTGGTGTTGTGCGTTCTCCTGTTTTTGTCTCTTACCCACAGAGGGAAACTTCCTCCAGAGTCAGATCTGTTCCTGCGAAATTTCAGGACTATATGATGGGGTAAAACAATGTTTGTTTTACGTGGGGGGATGATGTGTTTTGTTTTTGCCTTTTGTTTTTCATCTCTTTTTGCTTCTGTCTTTATCTCTCCTTTGCTTCTATCTTTTCCCTTTCCTTTCTTTTCCTCTTTTGTTTTCTTTATGAAGAAAGGGAGGTGTGTTGGGATTTCTCTTGCCTTTCACTGCATTCTGCATAGATTGTTCCCTGCGTGGAACAGATGTGATAATTCTGTTCTCGGCAGTTGCTGCCGGGGAGACACTGTGGCTGGATGTGAAATAAAGCCCTTCTCCTACCTGTCGTGTGGGCTCCACTTTCTTTCATGAGAATAATCCAAGCTTTCAACAATACAAAATGAGAACAGTGAGAAACATTCAGAGTTCACAAATCACAGTCTATGACAGCGGGATGCTGATGGAACATTCTTATTTGGTCACAGGGTACCGTAGCCTCTTCTTACTGCTACAAGCTCAGCAGCAGTCGAGGATCAGCCGGATACAAAGTCCTTGTACTTCTGGGATGGCTTTGGATGTGACCGCAGGTTATATCGACCTTGGCTGCTGCGTCCTGAGGGTGTCGGTGATGACACGGACGTGTTATCACGGTTTCTGGGTCTCGTGCTTGCACCTTGGGTGTCGGGGATCTTTGGCTCAGTCTTGTGCTGTACCAGGGACTAGTGTCGCAACCAGGTCCTCTGCTGTTGTAGGTGTGGGGTTACCAGGCTCATCGTCAGCCCATGGAGGGCTGCTTGTGACCATCTCGCCTGGTAGGCTAACCACTGGAAACTCTTTGGTGTCGTCCTCCGGGGCTCCCTTGAATTGGGATATGTTGCAGATCACACTCTCATGTCCTCTCCGAGCGTTACCATGGTGCCTTTGACATTGATCACGGTCCAGGGGTCTAGTTCGAAGGGTTGCCCGAACGTTCCTCCTGGGTGGCGGTCTTGTACCAGTACTCGGTCGTCCACAATGACTAGGCGTTCTCTAGCTTGTCTTCTCTATGAGGCCTCAATATTGTTCTTGATTTGTTTGGAGTCCAACTGATTTGGGGATTTGGTGTCTCTGCCCACACCGGATGATGCAGGATGGTGTCCATCACAGTTCTACCGAAACACAGCATGCTGGGGGAGATACCAGTGGTGCAATAAAGAGTGAGTCGGCACTCACGGAGGAACTGGTACAATGCTTGTTCCAGATTGGGACTTTCCGCTAGGGCAATTTGAAATGTTTTGTTAAGAGTTCTCACCAGGCATTCCACTTCGCCATTGGCCTGAGGCCATCTCGGGGTTATCCTGTGGTGTTTGACTTTGTGGGATGCCAGATATTCTGTTAATTCTGTACTGGTGAATGGTGGGCCATTGTTGGTGCAGAGTTCACCAAAAAGTCCATGTGTCGCCATGAGTTTTTCAAACTTGGGGATTACTTCCACTGAAGACGTTGTAGAGACAAGCTCGACCTCCGGATAGCGGGAAAAATCATCCAACATTACTAGAGTGTACCTTCCTTTGGGTAGACTGTCAAAGTCAGCACTCACTCTTTCCCATGGTGCAACAGGAGCTGCTTCCGTGATGACAGGTGCAGGTCTGGTTGGTAGGCCAGTTGAAAGGCAAACAGGACAGTGCTGTACTATTGTTTCTATTCGTTGGTCTAGGCCGGGAAACCAGACCTTTCACCTTGAGGCGGTTCTTTGATTTGACTATCCTTGATGGGCTCTATGTGCAAGGAGGGCTGCTTGCTGGATCAGACTCTGTGGTAGGACAAGGCGGGGGCCTCCCAGGAGACATCCATCAGCAGTCACGGACAGTTCTTGGCGGACTTGGTATAGGGATTTTAGGATGGCCTGGGCTGTTACGGTACGGTGGGGCATTGGGCTTTGCAAAGGCTTTCAGTCGCCTGAGGTGACTGCTTGGATGGCGATCTGGAGGATATAGGATGGGGCCTAGACCTTTCCACGACCATCCTCATGTAATCTTCTGTGGACGCCACTTCTGTGGGCTCGGGGAGGGTGGCCGGCTGAGCGTGCCTTGACAGAAGTCTGCTGGGTTCCGGTGCCTGGTCTATATTCAACGGTGAATTGGAATTCCTGCAGCTGCAGAATCCATTTTTCAATCCTCAGGGAGGGAGTGATAAGGAACCCTGAAACAGCTGGATCAGAGGTTTGTAGTCGGTAATGACTGTAAACAAGTGGCCACACAGGTATATATAGAAGTGGCGGCACCCCCACAATATTGCAACTGGCACCCATTCCCCACATTCTTGTTGTTGTGCTAGGACACCGCCTAGACCAGTGGGGCTGGCGTCAACCACCAATTGGGACTCCCTTTTGTGGTCAAAATATACTAGTGCGGTGTCTGCAGATAGTGCAGCTTTAGTTTGTTGGAAAGCTTCTTCCTGCTCGGATTCCCATTTCCATGGGCTAGCGGTTTTGGTTAGGTCTCAGAGGGGGTCAGTTATGTCCAACAAGTTCTTGATGAAGCGTCCACAGTATGTAACCATACCCAAAAAACTGCGGACTCCCGACACTGACGTCGGGGCTGGTGCTTCCTGGATGTCCTTCACCTTGTCAGGGTCGGGGCCTTTATCAGCGAATTTATAGCTGAAGAAGCTGATGTCCGTCCTCAGGAAGTCACATTTATCCCGGTACAACGTCAGTCCACTTTCTCTGAGGCATGAAAACATGACTTGCAGGCGAAGTAGGTGTTCTTCCAGTGTGGGAGTGTGTACGAAGATGTCGTCGCTCACATTGAGCACACCTTTCAGCCCGTGGAGGATGTTCTTGACGATGTTCTGGAAGACCTCGGCAACGCATGAAATTGCAAATTTAAGCCAGGTGTACCTCCGGAGTCCTGCATATGTTGAGAAAGTAGGGATGGGGCGGGAGTCTGGGTGGAGGGGTATTTGATGGTAGCCAGAACGAAGATCCATTTTGGAGAACCACTTGGATCCTGCCAGTTCACAGATGATGTCATCTAATGTTGGTGTCAGGTGGCGTTCTCGCTTGATTGCTAGGTTTGGGACTCTCATGTTCACACAGATGCGTACAGCATCAGGCTGCTTTGGTTTTTTCGCTCAACGATGGGGGATACCCATGGCATAGGCCCTCGCACACGCTCGATGCTGCCGGCACTTTCCAGGAGTCTGAGTTCCGCTTCCACCTTCGGCCGGAAGTGGAAGGCAATCCTTAGGTGTCCGAGGACTATAGGACTGACTTATCAATGTGCAACTGGATGGCCGGACCTTTCAGACACCCAATTCCATCAAACAGTGGCAAAAAATGTTGTAGCAGTCGGTCTGTGACATGTACATGTACATCGAAGGCGAACTGGATTAAGTTGAGGTCTTGGGTGGTACGACAGCTGAGTAGGAATCCCAACCCTTCCTCTTGGGTAGGCTTCGGTAAATGCTGGCGGTTATGAGGTTCATGGCGGCTCCACTGTTGATGAGTGCAGCTACGGAGTGGTCTTGCACACCGATCTTGCAAATCGAATGGCATAGACAGGTTCTTCCTTGATCGGAATGGCGGGCTTAGGATCTATGTGGGCCGCCCTTGTCTTGGATAGCTCTTTGGAACGTCTCAGGGTCAGGATGTCTCTCATGGGCGTGTTATGTTCTTGCAGGACGCGTTCGCGCAGTTTGGACAATGTGCATCCCTCGATGAATTGGGCCCGGACTTCGTCATCCTCATCTGGGAGGGTACAGGTGCTCGCCAGCTCTCTCAGCCGCCCATAGAAGACGTCTACCGACTCGTCTGGCTGTTGACGTGCCTGGCGGAGAGGGAAACGTTCATAGTCAGGATTGGCGTAGGGAGCTAAATGAGCTGTGGTGGCATCGCGCATAGTGGCGTAGTTCCTCGGGGGTCCGGCTTCGAGTTCCGTCTTGGAGATCTTGTGGATGTCCGCTCCGCCCAGGTGGAGGAGCATGGGTCTCCTTCACAGGGCTGGGATCTCTCCCGCTTCGAAGTAGGTCTCCAGGCGCTCGACCCACACCTTCCAGGGTGCTGCTTGGGAGGGTGGGGGGCCCGTAATGGTGAATGGCTCCAATGGCGGGACTGATGCCATGCTGGTGAATGGAGAGTTGCAGCAGCGAGTGGGAGGCAAACAATGCTGGGTATTAGCACAGTTGGGCGCACTAGTGACTTGTGGTGCTGTGTCCCAGGCCTGCATGTGTGACAGGGCAGGCTATGACGTTGTGCGACCTCACCATGGGCCTGGCAGGGACCACGTAGTGACATTCTGCAGGCTGGTTGGTGGTGTGTGTGTCCACGGTGCAGCGTTGGCAGAAGCACTGCGAGGTAAGCTGAGCATACTGAGTGGTCCGGATTCTCCTGGCTTGCTGCGGGCTAGCCACCATCTAGGAGGGTGTTGGCATCAGTGTTATGTGCGTGGCAGGAACACCGCATGGACTGGTAGTTATGCCAGTGTGATTGTATTTATTTTCGTGTTTTGGTGCTTGTTCTATTTGTTTTTCAGCCTTGGCAGTGCTTTGTGTGTTCAGCGTGGGGCACGCAATACCGTGCAGGGCTTGATGAGCGGAGGTGGGCCCAGGCACGCTCCTCACTTCTGTCCCACAGTAGTTGCAGTGTGGCTCAGAGGAAAGGGGGCACAGCAGGTGCTAGAGCATGTCGGCGAAGCCGTATGGGAGTCCAGGCGTGTGCACGCGTGATGGGCCACGCAGGCGCTTACCGCTCGGGCCGAAGTGTGGACAATGACGGCCCCGGGAGCTTCGGCGGCAGGTGCGTGGGAGTCTTGGACAAAGGAGGTGTGGCGTGGTACGTGCCACCTCATCGCCAGTGTAGTGTCCTGGACTTGGCCTGCAATCAGGGCATAAAAATAGACTTGGGACACTGGTAACCTTAATAGTCAGATTGTAACTGGACCACGCCCGGAGCCCCGGGCTCTTTATTCCCAAAACTCAAGCTGGCTTGGCGTACGCCGGGCCAGCCCATTACAGAGAATGCTCGGGGTTCCCAACAAGGTCACCCCTGCTAAAAGGGGAGACATGGTGTCTCCCAGAACTGTGAACATTAAAAGGAGAAAGTTGCGCTGTAGGAATGCAATTGCAAAACAAAGGAGTAAACCGCCATTGTAGCCCCACTGGAATCAAGACCACACAAGCAACAAAACAGCTACAGGCAGCAGCGGGCTAGCCTGAATCACACCACCGAATTTGTCACAAGATCGAAAAGCTTAAGTGTAACAATGCGTAGCACAATCAGGGATTGGGGCAACTAGTGCTGGGACAGTGACCTTTCAACACGACGCTTCTCTGACAGAATGAGTGGCGCTTACGCTCCCCTTACAGACAGTCAAGGGGACAGAGAGAAAGGGGGGAAACTGTCACAAGATGGCAGTAACAGTTACAACAGGACAAGGCAGCATCACACCACTGAATATGTCACAAGATCGGAAAGCTTAATTGTAACAGAGCAGAGCACTCTTAGGCCCACATGCATCAATATCGGCTTTTGCGAGTTCTAAATTGCGAAAACTAACGATTCGCAATTTAGAATTCGCAAAAGCCTATGCATGAATTTTTTCTTATTTTTTTTGCAAATCGGTAAAAATCGCTATTTTTACCGAAATGCATAAAAAATGGGAATTTTAAATTGCGAATTCACAATTCCCATTCATTCCTATGGGCCAAAATGCCCATAGGAATGAATGGGAATTGCGAATTCGCAATGTGCAATTGCAATTCATCAATGCATTTCAAGGGTGGAGAGGGGGGTCAAAATGACCACCCCCTGCACCCATGAAATGTACTTTTCAGCATAAGTTACATACACACATGTCCTAAGGACATGTGTGTGTGTAACTTTACAGTTTAAAAAATGCATTTTTGTGCATTTTTAATCAATTTCGCAATTTACCACGAAGTTGAACTTCGTGGTAATTTGCACTTCCAATTTTAAAAAACGCATATTTTTCTGTAATGATGCATAGCATTTAAGAAATCGCACAATTGCGATTTCTTAAATGCTAACGCAATTTTAGAAATCGTAAAAAAGATGCGACTTCTAAAATGGCATGATGCATCCGAACAAGCACTTTTTCCATTCGCAAACGGCCGATTTTAAGGAATCGCACCGTTTGCGACTACAAAAATGCTTGATGCATGTGGGCCGTAATTCAGTAGCATGAACAGGGGTTCGGGCAACGAGTGCTGGGACAGTGACCCTTCAACATGGCGCTTCTCTGAGAGAATGAGTGGCACTCACGCTCCCCTTACAGACAGGTGAGGTGAGGTGACAGAGAGAGAGAGGTGGGGGGGGCAACTGTTACATGATGGCGTTCAGGGAAGAAAGAAGGAACACCCACGGATGTGTTATATTCCCAAATGTTGTGGTTTTCTGAGGTTTGTGCAGTTCCATTTCTCACTTTGCATTCAATGTTTATGTGGCTTTATTCGGGAATAATTAGGCTCGAGCTAATGGGAGCAGAGAGAAATGGAGCGACACAGGAGATGGAGGCAGAACTGTCCTATTACTAATATGTTTATTAAATGTTCAATAACATTTTTACACTTTACACTTTTTTCGCCACTTATTCCTTTCAACAGGATAAAAACAGTGAGGTCAGCATGCACCTAATTATACCATTAGGGTGCAGAACTTTGTTAAGCTGACGCAATTCCACTTACTTTTGCTTTTTCTCTCAGAGGTCCATGGGAGGCGGCATGAGCAGGAAGGGTGCGAGTTAAAACAGCGCTTGTGACAAGCGCTCCTAAAGGAAACATTTTTAAAAAAGCAACTAGGGCGGAAAGTGACGGTGGAAAAGTGCAGCAACTGGCAGGGTGGGAGAGAGGCCAGGGAGGAAGTGGAACTAAGGGAGCAGGAGATTAAAGAAATGGAGGTGCTCGAGCTACGCTGTGCAAAACAAAAGAAAGGCGCAGCCATCATACTTGAAAATACGGCATTGCAAGAATTATAAATAAGAGTTCTCCAAAATAATAGAAGATCAAAGGAAGCGGAAGGAAACTGTACTGTGTGGTGCTCTTGTACGAGAAACCGGAAGTGAAGTCGCTGCATGAGCCATTTAGGAAGCAGCTAAAAAGAGCAACACTGCACTGAACCAATGGGAAGCCAGCAGGTGGAAGCTAAGTCCTTTTTTGAGTACAGCATGTCTTGCAGAAGGCACATGCACGTTGCATAGGCTCAAACAAAAAATTACTAACCAATGAAGTAATACTATTACAAAATATGCAGTATAATTTGCCTTTTCTTGCCGTATAATTTACTAAAACCTTCCGCATAATTTGGCACTCTCCTGATGCATAATTCCTGTGGCCCTGATTATAGGGAAGAGTTATGTTCTATGTTGTGTATATTTGGAAGGTTTACTCTGTTCTGCTTTTTTGGGGGAATTTGGAATGTTTGGGAGGGTTATGTCAGTGGGTTCGAAGTGAGGCAGTTGCTGTCGAACTTCTGACTTAGGCTGGTGTGTGGAAACGATGCTGTGAAGATCTGGCAATAAAGAGAAGAGATTACTATCTAATCGGACTGGATCTTTCTTTATGGAACCCATCTAACATTTGGCGATGATCGGGATTTTTCTTTCTTCACATTTCCCGCATCTTTCTACCCTTTTGAGGCTTCTACGCTACTTTGAGGCATTATGCTGCTGTAATTGAACTCCTGCATGGTTGAAGTGAGTGCTGAAACGGATCGGATGAAGTGAGTGCTGAAACGGATCGGACCTCAATCTTTGGAGCCACCCAGGTCGTATTTATTTAAAATTTCTGACCTTTACCTCCAACTGCCACCCATCCGCGAGCGCTTAGTCATACCTTCACGCGCAGCAAAGAACCCTCTCTTCATGAAGTTCCACGGCCATCCTCACCGCCTTCTCCAGCCTCTGCACGCGTCATACGTACTTTCACGTCACGTTCTTCACGTAGTACGTATCACGCAACGTGACTCCATATTGAAGTCAGGCACCTATGCTGTGACAGCCTGAGTACAGTCACTGGTTTTTCGATGATGCGCACATCTTCAACAATCCTTGCGCTTACAATTTTTCAACTTGAAATTTAATTAAACTTCTCGATGACGCGCACATCTTCACAAATTGTCAATTTTGCGCACATCGTCCATATGTATTTAAACTTTTCGATGATGCGCACATCTACACATGTTGTCCATTTTGCGCACGTCGACCATATTTGTTAGCTGTTTTTTCATTTTATTCACATTATTCACTTTTATCTAGTTTTTATGCAGAAAGACAGTTTTATTCAATGCTTTTGTCCACAATTAGATCTTTGATGTTTTGTTATTGATTTTTCTCACAACTCAGTGACAACTTTCTATTTGTGAACGTTTAACATTATTCTATTTCTTACTTTAGGTTGTTTATGTTCTTTTACCACTAAGTTATTGAGGGTATAATTTTTCGCTTCATTTTCTAAAGCAAGTGGAAACATGTGTCAAAATATTGCCATTTTTTACCAGAACTAGGAATTCCAAAAACTAAATGGAAACAATGGTTCAAAGGTTTTGCGAGTTACATTATAGCTTTAGACGGCACTAAATTTGATTCTGAGAGGAAATTAGCGCTTCTTTACAATAGTTTGGGCGCTGAGGCCCAACGTATTTTTGATAATTTACCTTCTGTTGTTCAAACTGATTAATCTGATTGCGATGTGTATAAGGAAGCTGTATCCAGACTTGCTAATTATTTCATTGATGAAACAAGTTGTGACAAGGAGTGGTGGACCCCAGAACTGACCCTGTGATGCCTCCTTCGTTACAGACGACTCCTTGGGAAAATGAACAGGACGAACATGAAGAAATAGAACCCGGTCCCTTTAACTGGGCGTTTTCTGAGGAGGAGGCCCGACCTCCAGTCCACGTCAGTGCAGCCGGATTGGACAAAACCCAGGAAGTATGGTACGGGGTGTGTGACGTCACCCCGGTGGAGCAGGAGAGGAGCGTAGTCGGAGCCGGAGAGCGGAAAGGAGGACGGAGCGAAGAAACCAGGCGTATATCGGAGGAAGAGCCCGAAGACAGCGGAGAAGGGTCCCAAGGAGAGCCAGGAGGCCAACGACACCACGAGCCGCCGTGCCTCGCTCCCGGGGGAGGAGTGTGGCTTTCTCAGGTACGGCAGCGTATGGCGGCCTGGGTGGGAAGCAAGCGCGTGTAGAGAGTGTAAATAGCCCCGTTCTATCCATAGTCCTCCCCTCCTCGTGTTTCTTTACCCCGCGTTTACCCCTCACCTTCTGTACTCACTGTCCCACACGTGTGCTGAGTGTACAGCATCACCGGGTGAACCCCTATCGCACAACACGGTCCCGAGGTGCACGAACCCCCAGAGGACAGTAACACTAACGGCCCTGTTTCTGTTGGTCTTCTCTTTCCTGGGGAACCCGGAGCCTGTGAAGCAGACGCCTTACCTGGACAGCCCAGAGGAGAGCCGCACTACGTCAGCCCAGGGGGAACTCCTACCGCCGCCAAAACGTATCCTAGTCAATTCGCCAAAGATAGACTGACTTTCAGGACAAGAAGGACCTTAATGTTGAACACTAAACGGGGTATCCCAATAAAACCTGCTTTGCCACAACAGACTGGTGTGTCTCTAATCCCTGACCCACCTGCCAGGCCCACACAAGTGTTGTTGAAAGGCACAAATTTTACACTAGACGTCAATACGAGTTTGAAACAATTGATACATTTTTAACTGAGTTAAGAGTTTTGATTGCCACTTGCGTATTTGATGGCAACATAGATTCTTATCTTAGGGACCAATTAATAGTTAACTGTTTTAACAAAAAAGTTCAGGAAAGACTTCTTTGTTGTAGAGATCCCTTGTTGAAAGAAACACTTGAATTAGCAAGAGGTATCGAACGATCAACAGTTTCTCAAAAAGAACTCAATAAGGGTAAGCCTGATAATGGTTGTGAAGCAGTTAATGCTCTCAGCACCAAACCTAAAGGTAATTTCAACAACTTTAACAAAAATAGAGACAGTTTTAGAGATCAAAAAAAGCAAAAGGCCTGTTTCAGATGTGGATCTCTTTCACACTTAGCTAACTCCAAGAACTGTCCAGCCATTGGTAAACTTTGTCTAATTTGCAAAAAGTATGGTCACTTCACGAGGGTGTGCAATAAGAATCCTATCAAAGTTAACTCTATTGAAAATGTGGTGGATTCGGTTGAAAGCAATGTTTGTACAGTTAAAAGTTCCAAAAGAATTGTTCTTTCCATTGACACAGAGTTGGATGATGGGGGTCCTTTATGTGATGTCAATATTGGTGATGTGAAAATTCAGGTAACCATTGATTCAGGCTCTCCTGTTACCTTTATTACTGATATTTTATTTGACAAATATTGGAATGAGATACAACTTTTTCCTCCTGACATACACACTATTTGTTTCAGAGGTCATAACATTGATATGCTAGGATTCTTTCAAGATCATATTAGATTCAAAAGACAGAGAGATATACGCTAAAATTTATGTAGCCAAGAAAGGTTATAATTTACTAGGATGGAAAGATCAAGAAAAATTTGGAATGGTTTTGAGACCTGGTACTGCTTGTACCATTTCATTAGTGGACATTCCTGTTAACAATCCATCATTACAGCAATTGTTGCAAAAACACAATTCCTTGTTCAACGACAAATTAGGGTTGGTACACAATTTTGAGCACAAAATCATTCTAAAAAAGGATGCAGTGACCACCATCCATAAAGTAAGAAATGTTCCCCTTTGCATTAGGGACCAACACAAGCAGCATTTGGAGAAACTTTGTTTAGATAAAGTCATAGAACCTATCAATTCGTCTGAATGGGTCGCTCCAATTGTTGTCGCGAAGAAAAAGGGTTGTTCTAACGATATAAGACTCTGTGTGGATTTAAGATCCTTAAATAAAAATATTCTTATTGACTGTTTCCCTTTGCCCAAAATCCAAGACATGTTAGCCCAATTAGGTGACGCCAAGGTATTCTCTTGTCTTGATTTGAAGTCCGCTTATGATCAGGTGGAACTGTCTGAGGATTCGCGTTCATTGACTTCATTTAACACTCCATTTGGTGCTTTCAGGTTTCTAAGAATGCCTTTTGGGCTTGCATCGGCCGCTTCGTTCTTTCAAAAGTTAATGTTTAGACTATTTGGTAACTGTACAAATGTTCTTGCGAACTAAGTTGACGTTTTGATTTATTCAAAAAATTCTGAGGAACATATCACGAAATTGTCTGAAGGTTTAGAAATTCGGGAGTCAAATGATTTCACTGTCAGAAAAGACAAGTGTAAATTTATGGTAAACAACATTGATTATCTTGGTCATTGCATTTCTCCTAAACAAGACCTAGTTAAAGTCATTGTGGATAGTCCATGTCCTTCGAACAAAGACCAATTAAGGTCTTTTCTTGGGATATGTGAGTACTACTCAATATTCATAGACTGTTTTGCTTTGCAGACTGAACCGTTAAGGAAAATGCTCAGGAAGGGTGAACAATTGGTTTGGGAGGAGTCTGAGAACCAAGCTTTTAATAATTTAAAGAAATTAATTCTGAATGCACCTGCTTTACATTCTTTCAGGGATGACATTCAATCTATTGTTACAGTCGATGCGAGTGGTGTTGGTCTTGGTGCGATACTTACTCAAATAGCTGATGGTGTGGAATATACAGTTGGTTTTCCCTCCAGATCTCTATCTTTACCTGAACGACGATACAGCACCATCGAAAGGGAGGCCTTAGCTTGTTTATGGGCCACTAAACATTTTGTAAACTTTTTATGGGGCAGAAAATGTATTTTAGTTACAGATCACAAACCATTAGTATTTTTGTTATCAAAGAAAGATCATGACAAAGTGAGTCCAAGATTAACAAGATTACTTTCGAGAATGTTTGAGTTTAACTTCAGTATCAAACATATTCCAGGTGGAAAAAACACACGTGCAGACTTTTTGTCTAGGTGTCCTTTACTCATTGAAGACAATTCTACTTTTCACATTGATGACACTGAATGTGTTGTCGGTTTAGTTGATGGTTTAATTGTTTCTAAAAGTACCATCAATTCTGCAGAGTGGTTAGAATGTGTGGAAATGACAGTGTTCAAAATGTGCTTAAGTCTCACGTCATAAATGGTTGGCCTGATGAAAGCAATTTAGATGCAGGTTTACGCCCATATCATAAAGTTAAGGAGGAACTCACTGTTGAAAATAATTTTGTAATGAGAGGAAGTTTGTTGATTCCTCCAGGTAAACTTAAGTTGCGTTTGTTGAATCTTGCGCATCAAGGCCATCTTGGTATGACTGGCACCAAGAAAAGATTGAGGTTGTTTTATTGGTGGCCAGGGATGGATGTTGATGTAGAGAACTTTGTGGAGCGTTGCAATAGCAGTTCTAATGCTGATAAATCTTTGAAACTTCGTAATACCCCTCTTCATCCGGTTGATTATCTAGAAAGACCTTGGGAGAAATTAGGTATAGATTTCATTGGGCCAATGTATGATTTGAAACCTAATATGAGATTTGCTTTGGTTATTGTTAACTACTTTTCAAAGTGGGTGGAGTGTAGATTTCTGTCTGAACCTTCTACTGGTTCTGTAATTAGTGTGTTGAATGAATTGTTTTATAGAGATGGCTTTCCAAAGTTGATTGTGTCAGACAATGGGGTTCAATTCAAATCTCATGCCCTGCGATGTTTCTTAAATAATTGTGACATTAAACATATGACAGTGGCTTTATACAGCCCTCAAGGAAATTGTATGGTGGAGAGGGTGAATAAGATGTTTAAAGATACTATCCAGTTAGCCTCTGTTCAGGGCGATTCTGTTATAAAAGCTATTCAAGAGAGGTTATGGAGTTATCATAACACTCCACACTCCACAACTGGTGTGACACTGTTTGTTTTACTTAAGAAACGTTTTGGTTCATCCAAACTTAGCCCCAATTGGGTGTTAGATCAAACTAAGTGTGTTGGAAAATTACCTGATGTTGATCAAATAAGTAGCAAGGTTGAGAGGAGTCAGGGTAAAATGAAAGCAATGTATGATGATAAGATGAAAACAAAGGAAATTCAATTTAGAATTGGAGATTTTGTGAAAGTTAAAAGACCTTTTAAGGATAAAAGTCATAAGTCCAAATTTTATTCAATGACAAGAATTGTTAAAGTATCCAAGCATTCTGTTATAGTTGAAAATGGTAAATGGTGGAGTAAAAGGAATGTTGTGTTAGTTAAAAAATCATTACAAGACAATTTTCAATCCAATGTCAATTACAATGATTCAGATGTTTTCCTGCCAGTTTGTCTTGATGACAATTTGTCTTCGTCAAGAAAATTGTCTCAATCTTTTAGTGGTGGTGGTGCTCAAGAGAGTACTTCATTTTCAGTGTTTTCGTCTTGTGCTTTTACATCTGCTTTGCCAACGGAGGACAATGTTGCTGATGACGATACTGTTTTCAATTATAATTCAAGTTGTATCAGAAAGAGCACACGCACTACTCGTGCTCCTTACTATCTTAACGACTATGTACATTCATTTTCTTTTTTGTTTATTTTTTGTTTTAATGTGTGAAAAGGGGAAGATGTGTTATGTTCTATGTTGTGTATATTTGGAAGGTTTACTCTGTTCTGCTTCTTTGGGGGATTTTGGAATGTTTGGGAGGATTATGTCAGTGGGTTTGAAGTGAGGCAGTTGCTGTCGAGCTTCTGACTTAGGCTGGTGTGTGGAAACGATGCTGTGAAGATCTGGCAATAAAGAGAAGAGATTACTATCTAAACAGACTGGATCTTTCTTTTTGGAACCCGTCTAACAGGAAGACGATTCCACAACATGGGGCCTAGCAGAGAGAACATAATGCCCCACCTCCTCACTTTGAACGATTGAACCGAAACACAGCCATTGCCTGGCATTAGAATCATAAGGAACGGGATAGCACGTAATGGGACAGTCTGCGCTGGGTAAGCAGTGACAGTGGGCCTTTCTTATAGCATGCACAATGACAAAAGCACAACGCCTTAAACTGGATGGATGAGTGCACGCAGGGCCGGCTCTAGGGCGGTACGCTCGGTGCCGCGGTACGATCGGTGCCACTGCACCGGCCGCTGACTTGGGGTGGGGGGGGTCATTTTTACAAGTAACATTATCATTTTAAAAGCACCAACCTGCTGGCGCGTTCCTGGCCTCCAGCAATTTTTGTAGGCATCAATTAAAATGTCAAGATAACTTCGGTAATTTATCGTGTTCCTGGAAAGAGACCGGAGGTTTGTCTAGTGGAAGTTTTGACTCATCCAAAGGTAGCACAGAGGGTTAAAATGCCTGCTGGGAAGAATGTGTACCATGCAGTGAACAAAGTGCATGTATTGTAAATAGGTCAGTGGGTTACTGCTTCTGTAAGAGAGCTCCTTTTGTTACTTGTCGTTTGTAAGTAAAAATCGCAATATAGAACATTGAGCTATTAACTGTCATCAAAGAGCTGCGTGTAAACTGCAAGGTATATGTTTGCGCTATATGTTTTTTTGCCCAGTCTTTCATTATCCTAATCTTGCAAAAAGGGTTCATTTGGGTAGAAAACAATTCTTTATTAAAGAGAACCCCTAACAATCGTATTGCATTTTAAATTCTGAATTTGTGCTTTTCCAGAATAAGGACTCTTAAACTATATTGCCTACCAGTATCAATTACATGTCACTCCTACACTACACCTTGTAGTCCTGTCTGATGTAACATTTCCTATACACTGATTTATACACATATGATTTTCTCTGTGCAATGTGTGTGCGATATAAAGTGCTCTGACACCTTACACTGGTATGAGTGGTACTATAAAACTAAATGAATCCGAGAGACAATGGTTCTTGAGACTTGAGGGGCACTGTTAAAGGATGGTGGTGAGGGAATCCATGGCAGAGGTGGTCATGGGGGGGAGGGGGGGGGGGGCGCCAACAGACATTGTTGAACAGGGCACCACCGGCTCTAAAGCCGGCCCTGAGTGAGCGGGTAACCAGAAGAGCTCCTTTAAATAGAATGGCGTCTGGCAACAAGGAGGCAGGCTAAGGACTCTCAACGCTGCGTCTTGTGTCTGCTGGATTTGCTAAATATACTTCTTAGGGAGGCCCATAAAAAAGCACATTGCAGTAGTCAATGTGAAACAAGATAAGAGCACACACCACTGATTTACAAACTGACTCTGTAAGTAAAGAGAGGATCTTTGGTAACAGGTTAAGATACTGAGAACAGGAGAACCTGATGGAGTTAATTCGACAGACAAAGAAAAGAGATGAGTCCATCTTCATTCCTAGGTTTTCAACCACTTCTTTCAAAGTGGGACCAGGGCCCAGGCCCTCAGACTGCCTCTCAGGGGGCCAAGACACTGAAGGTCCCCTCAAAGTGAACTAGATCCATTGCATCCCCATTCCGTGCCATCCATCCAATCTTCAACAGCAAAAAGTTTGCATGGACATGTTCAGGTCTGCAGCAAAGGACACCGCAATGTGTGTATAATAAGTTTATGACGTCAGTTCAAGGGAAAAGCTACAAATAAGCATGCAATATGAATCACATAAATGTTGGAAAGTGTACGGCTTGGAATAGACCCTGCAAAGCTCCACACATGAGCATCTTAGAGCTGCATCTAAATGTCATCAGATACACTGTCTGGGATCTGTGACTCAGGAAATAAATTAATTAGCTGCTTTAATGCAAGATCAAAAGAGCCAATCACCATGAGCTGATCAACAAGGACAGAATGTGACATGGTGTCAAAGGCTGCGCTGAGATCCAGCTATATCAGTGCTACACAACCTCTGTTATTGAGTGTCAAGCAGATATGATTAAATGCCAGCAGAGTCACCTCAGTGCCATGTAATGGGCAAAATACGGCTTTGTGAGAGTCTGAAAGATGATTCGACTCTATCTAAGCAGATAACCTGAGTTTTACCCCTTTTCCAAGGATCCTGACTGGGTAGGGAAGGAATGAGCTCAAAATTTGGTCACACCCATCTGTAATGGTGTAGGAAGCGCCGGGCATTTGGACTGGCACTGGATATCTAGAAGCAGGAAGGAGAAAGGGAGGCAAGACAGGAGGTTTCAGAAAAACAGAAAGGAGCAGGGGATCAGAGAAGTAAGATGTGTGCCGATTAAAGCTCCCACCGCATATTCGTGTCAGTGTCTTCCATTCATGCACCCCGACACTACAACTGGCGACGAAGGTGGTCATGGACTCTGGTGCAGGAGTGTCCCGTCGAGCGCTCCGCTGTCTCGGAGCTGCTGTGCTGTGCCGCGACCCGGGAGCCCACGTCGGTCGCGTTGTGCCCCTGCTGTGTCTGCCGTCCTGTTTTGCGCTCCAGTGCCTTGGGGCTGTTCCGCGACCCGGGAGCCCACCCGGGCACGCTGGATCCAGGCTGCGAGTGCCCGCGTTGCTGTTCCGGCCTAGACGCGTCATCAAAGGTGTGTGAGGCTCGTCCTGGACCCGGAGGCTTCTTCTCCATATTTCAGTAGGCGCCAGTGCCTGCCTGCTCCCGCGCTGCCATCGCCTTCTGATTCTGGCCTGTACTCTCGCGAGGAGCGAGATTTCACTGGCGGCCATTTTGAGGGCAGGCAAGCACTGAGAATCGCCTGCAAACACTGCAAATGGGCTTACGTTGCATATTTTCAAAGGATTACAGGCTCACATCGACTTGAGGAGTGGACCACATGTTTCTACTGTTGCCTATATCTGAACACCATTACTGCTAGTGGTGGTTAGTACTTGGCTCTTCTCTGGACTCTGATTTACTACGCTACTTCCCCTTCTTGCTCCTTTCCTCTCCTCTGAGACTTAGGTTCTAGCGCCGGGACACCCCTTCGGGGGTAGCTGTGCGCTTTATAAACTACATAAAATAAAAATAAAATAGTCTCCGTCAAGTGGCTGTTGGGACTGCTACATTTCCTGGGTTCCTTGCTAATATTGTCTACATTACTGCATCTGCGCCAGGTGACTGTGAGGTCTCCTGTGTTTAGACAGTTCAATACAAATCCGTTGCTCAACGTTCCGTTGCATGTCCATACACCATGTCTGGGTCCCCAACGTCAAGACAGCGTCATGCCTCTGCTGGTGCTAGCACCAGGCCGGAGTCCCCTACATCCACATCTCAGACTGGAGGTCACAGACTTGGCATGCTCTGTGTCCAGTTTCTACACCCGCCAGAACCCCTAGTCCTCATATCTGGGGGAGGCATAGGCCTTCGCTGGCAGGAATGGCTGGAAGATTTTGAAGATTTCATGAAAGGTTCACATGTGACTGAGGAAGATCAGCAACTGATTGCGCTACGCAATTTAATCGGGAAAGATGTTGGTCAGATTATAAAGGAACTTCCGGCTGATGCTGCGTCGTCCTATGCAAATGTGCGTGACGCCCTAAACAGAAAATTCCATCACAAATAGAACATTGATTATGAAAGGTACACATTCAATTTGGCATCTCAAGAAAAAGATGAGTCTATGGGCACATTCATCACGTGCCTCAGATACTTGGACCGCTACTGTGAATTTGACCCTTTCTCGACAGAAGATGCCCTTCGCCTGCGAATCATAGAAGGATGCCAGTCTGAGTCGTTATGGAGAGGTCTGTTAAATAAAGGTACTCCCTCGATGAGTTTGTAAAATTGACAAGAGTACATGATCAGGCGGAAGAACAGGCAAAGCGAATGGAAGCTGGAAGTGGGAAAAATGAGAACAGGCGTTCCGGATCCAATCTCGCCACACTAACAGGTCTTCCCCTGCAAAAGCAACGATCATTGAGATCCAAAGTTCAATCTCACCATACAAGTCGTCGTCGTCGTAGTTCCAGTCGGACTGACAAACGACAGGAGCGCCAACTTAAATGTTATCAGTGTGGATATGACTTCCCCCACACTGAGACATGCCCTGCATAGGCCAAAGATGTAGGAAGTGTGGCAGGGACAATCACTTTGAGAACCTCTGCATGGTCGCGGATCCTGACATGCTGAAGAAATACCCGCGACTACATCTTCAAATGGACACACACTTGGCCATGTTTGTGTTGGACAGTGGGGCACCTCTCAACTATATTTCAGTGGCAGAATACAACAAAATGAATCTGCAGCCACAACTGCATAAGGCAGCCATGCGGTTATACACTTGGATGTCAAAGGAACCTCTTCCTTGTTTAGGACAATTTCCGACTAATCTCACATACTAGGACACGACTATTCCAGCCCGCATTCATGTCATTGACGGTCCTGAAGCAGATTGTCTTCTTAGCTTGCCCACGGCAGAATGACTTCGACTAGTAGAAATATTGTATCGAGTTGATGACGAACCTGATATAGTTCACAAATTTCCAAAATTATTCACTGGGCTCGGAAAAATGGCTCATTGTCAAGTTCGATTGCATATAAATGAAGGTGTGACACCCATAGCACAACACCACTGGAAAATTAAATTTCACCTTCAACAGTCCATAGAGGAGCAACTGCAAGATCTTCTCCGGGCTGACATAATTGAGAGAGCATCAGGAGCCACTTCTTGCGTCTCTCCAGTGGTCGTAGTACCGAAAAAGGGCTAGCCTATCAAAGTGCGTCTCTTTGTGGATATGAGAGCACCCAATACAGCCATTGAAAGAGAGAAACACCCGGGACCTCACATCAACGACATGATTGCGTCACTCAATGGGGGTGCAAATATTCTCCAAACTAGACCTCAACAGGGGCTATCACCAACTGGAACTTCATGAAAAATCGAGATATATTACCACATTCTCAACTCACCAAGACCTGTTCAGTTACAAAAGGCTCAGCTTTGAAGTCTCTTCTGCTGCAGAGATCTTTCTAGAGTCTATCAGGAAAATAATGTAAATTACAAGGGGGGAGAGAGAGAATAAAGGGGTGGATTCGTTCTCCCTGACACTACGAATAAACAACAAGAATCCACCTGATTAGGTGATGTGTTCCTTACTGTTGTGGGGAGCACATAGTGTTTTTAAAATACCCCTCACACCCCAAAAGGACCCTTGGTGTCATGCTTCATCATTGAGGTCTTCGCACCCCTCTACGGGATGCGGCGTGCTACGACCTACGACTACGCGGGAGCACTGATCACAAAGACTATGCGTGGTGTGTATGAGGGTTTTATGTGTGAGTATGTGGTGGAGCAATTTAAGTGAGTGAATGGTTAAAACGTGCCTGGCTCGTGGGGTAAGCCAAAATAATTTTAATGAGCCCGCGGGCTGGTACTGTTAAAAGGGGTGCAGGTTGAGGTGATTATGTGATATTATGCACATCGCCTCTTGGGTGCGTCGACATGTTTCGGTGATCAACTCCTTCTTCAGGACAGGGTGCACCACACCCCACCTTACTCACGTTTTTCTAAGTAAAAAAGTGTATTTACAAAAGAGTGAACATGTAGTACTGCAATGTGCCTAGAGTTTAAATGGAGTTTTTGCTATTATGCAAATAACCTGGAAGAAACAAAAGGAAGAAGGGACCACAATGTAGTACTCCGCTCCTCAGCATTTCACATGGTACAGTGACCTGGAACAAAAGTATATATAATGTGGGGTCACTAGACAAACAGATGTCATACTACTCGTGCAGGTGACCCTGTAAAAAAGGGGGGGGACGGGGGACAGAGACATTACGAACACACATATAATGTAAAACACACACTCTAGAGGATTAGACCGGTTGTGCCTCTAGGACATAACTGCTAGCGTGGAATATCAAAGTAGTAAGGAGGGCTAAAAAGTATACTTTTTTGTTCTTGGTTCAATGCCTCATGAGCCTCCAAACGTTGGGGGTTGCTCTGGCCCAATGGCTCCTGTAAGTAAGACATGGTATGGCAGTTGTTGGTACTTAAAGGCTGATGACTCACAGTGGTCCCATCTCTCTATGCAGCGATACTCACGAGTTACAGCAATATGAAACTCCTTGCCCCCCCGAACGCGGCTCCGCTGAGAATGTGGTAGTGCGCCGGAGGGGTCGTATTTATAGTGTTGAAATGCCCCTTGCAATGGTAATTGGTAGCCTAATTGGACAAAGTGGAAGGGCCTAATATGGGTGCTCCGCTGATCCGTTACGTAGGAGTTCTGTTAGAGGCCGTGTTTGTAGTTCTGGAGTCTCCGGCGCTCAGGCGCGTGTGTTGTAAGGCGGTGTCCTCTGTAATCGCATGCGCGTAGTTGATTGGGTGTTACGCATACGCGAGAGATAGACGCATCTTTCTACAAGGTAAAAGATCGATGTAGTTACCAAGGTGGGGGCGCGTCCATAATATTAACACCTTGGGTGCTTGAGGTGGTCCTCTGCTGTGCTGGGCCATAATGAAAATGGGTTTGGTCATGACAAGCTCAGCTCATCATGAGCACACGAGAGGTATACCTCATGACGAGCTGAGCTCGTCATGAGCATCGAAGGGGTTAAGAGGGCACATGGTCCACCCGTGGGGGATTTTATAACACCAGTGCCAGGTCGGTGTTAAGATACTGTCGAAGGACCATTGCTATGATTTTTCATACGTGAATACGATGATGTCCCACAAATACTTAATGCTAATCACTTAGGGTTTTAAGAGTGATACATCAGAGTAGGATGTTCATAATGAGAGCCAAGACGTTAAAATATGAGGAGCAAAAGTGAACATTAGGTATGTCAGGGGCGTAGTGTTCAGTGGTGGTATCATTATGTTTTTTTTGGGGGGGGGGCAGATGTTGTAAGGCAAAACAACATTGGATATTATAGAAGGGGACATAATTCCTATGTCATATAGAAAGGAACGTCCGGTTGCTGGCCTATAGTGATTCAGACAGGATGTGGGTAATATATTCAGATAAGTTGGCCCCACGGGATTTCGTCGTTGAGCCCGTCAATGTGTGTGCCCAGGCGGAAAACCCAGCATTGTTCCTTTTGGAACAGCCCTGACTCGGTTAGTAGTTGTTCAATCACCGTCCATTTGATGTCATTCACACAATGTTGGGCTTCCAAAAAGTGCGTGGCCATTTTCGTGGTACTTTTTTTTACATCTGACGTTGCTCTTGTGTTCATTCATACATGTTTTTATGGCTCTGGTTGTCATCCATACGTACTCCAGTGCGCAGGGGCATGTGATCATGTATATTACGTTTTTGCTGTTACAGGTGGTGAGTTTCCTTTGTTCCCATGTTGTACGATTTCTGAAGGTTAGATGTCTGCTCTTTTTGGTGAGGTGGCAACTGCTACAGTTGCCGCATGGGAAGTGTCCTTGTATGCCATGCATAGAATGTGTGTGTGTAAGACATTCTTTTGGGCGAATATGGACTAGTATGTCCCTTAGATTCCTTCCGCGTCTATGTGCGAACATTGGTATTTCAAAAACCAGTTCACCGCAGGTCAGGATCCGCCAGTTTTTATTAATGATTTTCGTGACATCATTCGAGTGTGTGTTTTATGTTGTGACACATATTTGTCTTTTCTGGTCATTGTCTGTTTTTATCTTATCTTCCAGGGGGGCATCTCTATTGTTGTTCCTTGCCCGTTTCATAGCGGCATCAATTATGCGGTGTGGATATTTTCTTAGTTGTAGTTTGGTTTTAAGATTCTTAGCCTGTGTTTTGAACTGAGCCACGTCAGTGCAATTCCACCTTAGGCGAAGGAATTGGCCATAGGGTAAGTTTTCTCGTAGGTGACGAGGATGGAAACTGTCAAACCTCAGCAGGCAGTTCCTGGCAGTGGGCTTGAAGTGGGTGGTTGTCTTGAGTGTGCCTGCTTCTGGGTAAATGTTCAGATCTAGGAATACTAAGGATTCATTGGAGACAGAGGTAGTGAACTTGAGGAAGGCATTCTGGATGTTAAGCCATGTCAAAAAATCAGTCACTGACTGCAGATCCCCTTCCCAGATCACGAAGACATCATCTATGTATCTCCTCCAGATGAGGATATTCTCCCTAAAGGGGTTGGTCACATTGGTGATCTTGTTGGTTTCCAAGTGGTGGACACATAGGCCAGCTAGGCTAGGAGCAAAAGTACTGCCCATGCTGGTCCAATGGCTTTGAAGGTATAGGGTGGTGTTGTATCTGAAAAGATTTTTGTTGAGTGCCAAGGTAAAGCATTCCAAGACCACACTTCTGGGTGTCTGGTACTTCCAAGGGTTACTGAATAGTACTTCTTCGATAATGTAGAGTGTCTCGTCGTGGGGCAAGCTCGTATATAAGTTCTCCACATCCAGGCTGAGCAAGAGTTGAGTCTCTGGGTTGAATGGTAAGTCCTTCAGAAGTTGGAGGACCGCCTTAGTATCTTTAAGATATGTGTCGATAGCCTGTACAAGGGGACGAAGGAAAGCGTCTGCAAATTTTGAAAGGGGTTCAAGGATGGAACCAATTCCCGAGACTATAGGTCTCCCTGGGGGTTTTTCTTGGTTTTTATGTATCTTAGGAATACTATAGAAATATGGGATCTTAGGTGTTTTTTGGACCAGGAACTCCCCTTCTTTTTTAGATAGCCAGTCGTGGGCTAGTGCCTCCTCCACTATACCTCCGATCTTGATCCGCAGTGACTCCGTTGGGTCATCTGATAGGACCGTGTAGTTACGTCTGTCTGAGAGAAGTCTGAAGCATTCTTGATCGTATGCTGTGGTGGTTTGTAAGACAATCGCTCCCCCTTTGTCTGCTGGTTTTATGGTGATCTCGTGGTTAGCAGCTAGCTGTCTGATAGCTTCTTGTTCTGTGCTACTTGTGTTATGGAAACTCTTGGAATGTGTGAGGTCCAGAGTACTTAACTCCCTCATCACTGCTTTTTCGAAAGTAAGAACCTCAATGGGCAACATCGCATCTGGTGGGGTGAAAGAGGACTTAGGTTTTAGGCCTGAGTCTAAAGTGGTTGTTTGTGGTTTTTGTCACGAAAGAAAGTCTGAAGTTTGATCTTTCTGACAAATTCCTTCATTTCAGCGTGCAGTTGGAATGTGTCTGGTTTGTTGGTGGGAACGAAACCAAGACCTTTTTTAAGTACCGTGTGCTGGACATTGGTAAGAGGCCAAGGTGTAAGGTTTACCACTAGGTCAGTCTCCTGTTGGCCGAGGTTGATGCTTGGTTGGGGAGGTTCCCTGTCATGCTCCTTGTGCTCATTCTGGGGTCCTCTTGTTCTGTGTCTTGCCACATCACAGTGTTGCCCTTCCTGTTCCTGCCTCTCCGTGGTCCAGGGCGTGTCCCTAAATAAGGCTGAGGGTTATAATAAGCCCCTTCGCAGTCTGGGGTCCACTGTGGATAACTGGATCCTGGTGGAGGCGGACCATATTGAAATTGAGTGAAATGTGGGGGGCCCAAGTATTGTTGGTACTGCGTTGGTGCAGGTTGGTAAGCCCCCCACCCCCTTTGTTTTGGGTATTGTTGTCTCTGTTGTCTGTATCCTCCCCTATGTTGCTTGTACCTCTGCTGTCCACTGGAGTTGGAGCCTGATGACCCACAATCTGAGTCCTCACTTTCAGTGCCGCTAAAGTTATTTTTAGACACATAGCCACTTTTGGTGTATGGATAGGCTTCTTCTGGTGTAAAACGTTCCTTATCCTTTTTTAATTTATTGAATTTACTTTGTTTGAGGGTGAGCTCCAAATCTGTCATTTCCTGGTTGAGCTCATCCAGCCTCTTTTTCAGCATAGTGGGTGTTTGATATGTTTTAAGTTGGACCTCTATTTTCTGAATGTCTATCTTTAGCTCCTGCGCAATTCTGGTTACTGTCTTGACTATAAGTACGAGCCAATCCCTCGTACAATGCCAAGAAATGAGGGACCATTCTTTCTTGAATTGTACATCTGATTGAAAAAGGAAGGGTTCGTTCTTTACAATTAGTCTTTGGGGTGGTATTTTATTCCTAAGGTACTCCGTCATGAGCAGTCCATGGAGGGCTGTCTTTATTTGTGTTCTCCTGAGGTTATTCAGCTCATCCCAGTCTGCCACACTGGGGCCGGGGTCTGTATTGCTGAGGCCCTCAAAAGGATTTACTGCAGCAAGAATTTTATCTATCTCCTCCTCGCCGAATGTCAGGCCATGTTCGTCCTCCATTATGATGGTGGTCGAGTCAATAGAAACTAAAGTGTGTGTGTTATATGTGTGTATAGAATGTTAGAGGGAAGTCTCCCACAGCTGTACGCTGTCTAAACACTGTAAATAACAAGGGGGGGAGAGAGAGAATAAAGAGGTGGATTTGTTCTCCCTGACACTACAAATAAACAACAAGAATCCACCTGATTAGGTGATGTGTTCCCTACTGTGGTTGGGAGCACATAGTGTTTTTAGAGCCAGTTGCCACCTCACCAAAAAGAGCAGACATCTAACCTTCAGAAATGGTACAACATGGGAACAAAGGAAACTCACCACCTGTAACAGCAAAAACGTAATATACATGATCACATGCCCCTGCGCACTGGAGTACGTAGGGATGACAACCAGAGCCATAAAAACATGTA
Organism: Lissotriton helveticus; assembly: GCF_964261635.1. Lineage (NCBI taxonomy): Eukaryota > Metazoa > Chordata > Amphibia > Caudata > Salamandridae > Lissotriton > Lissotriton helveticus. The sequence continues at coordinate 1,934,925,684 of NC_136067.1, read as the reverse complement.
TGAATGAACACAAGAGCAACATCAGATGTAAAAAAAGTACCACGAAAATGGCCACGCACTTTTTGGAAGCACAACATTGTGTGAATGTGTAGTAATCTAAGATAATCTATCCTAGATGTCTATACAATCACAGACTTTCATTATGTCATTGTTTGAATATTGACTCTCTGCTATACGCTGTCAGTTTCCTGGGTTGAATAGACTTGAACCAGTGATAGCACTTGGTGTGGTTCGATGGGCCCTCAACATACTTTGCGAATAAACTTCTCACCTCTCATAATCATACCACCCTCCTCCACAGTAAGTTCATCAGCAATTTTTGCTTTTAGGGTTTTGGAAGGAGTTGAGGATACAGTGGTATATCAGGATGATATTTTGGTGGCGGGTAACACAAAAAATGTACATGATCGTAATCTATCTAAGGTTTTGGAAAGATTGGAGAAAAATGGAATTGTAGCAAACAAGCTTAAATGTATTTTTGGTGTGCAATCTATTGAATATTTAGGACATCAAATTTCAGGTGCAGGAATAGTACCTAGGGAAGGTCTTATTCAGGCAATAGTAGATGCTCCTAGTCCAACGTCAAAGGAAATGGTATCTTCATTTTTGGGGATGTGTGAATTTTATTCAAAATTCATTTCAAACTTTTCAATGAAAACGGTACATATGAGAGAGTTACTTAAAAAGAGAGCTATCTTTAAATGGGATGAGACATGTCAAAATGAATTCATAAGTTTAAAAAAAGAATTGGGATCTTGCGAGATGCTTACACCATTTGATCCCAATATTAAATGCACAGTATCAGTTGATGCTAGTTTATATGGCTTGGGGGGCATGATATCTCAAGTTAAGGAAGGAAAGGAATTTACGGTGGGGTTTGCATCACGAGCGCTACGACCAAGTGAGAAAAATTACTCTGTAATTGAGCGTGAGCTACTGGCATGTTACTGGTCCATTGAAAGGTTTAAATGTTTTCTGTGGGGAAGGAGCTTTAACCTACTCACAGATCATAAACCTTTAGTTCCAATTCTTCAAGGGGAGGTGGTGAAAGATCATACACCACGAATTGCCAGGCTTAGTTCTAAATTATTACAATATAGTTTTCAAGTTGCACATATATCAGGTGGTAAGAATACTCGGGCTGATTTTTTATCAAGATTTCCAGTTTCCATGACTGAGAATGATTTTAAAGAAAACATTGATGAGGATTGTTTGATTGCCGCAGTGGATGCTTGTTCAGTGGGGTGCTTCACTGAAAATGAAGGGTTTTCAGCCATGTAGGCAGATTTAATACTTAAGAAAATTAAGCATTATATTGTCACAGGGTGGCCTAAGGAAAAACATCTTGATAAAAATGTTCATCCTTTTGCGAAAATTGCTGATGAACTTACTGTGGAGGAGGGTGGTATGATTATGAGAGGTGAGAAGTTTATTCCATCTGAAACTTTGAGAAATTGTATAATTAATTTTAGACATGAGGGACACCTGGGGCAAACTAATACTAAAGCTGTAAGTGTGGGTTTACTTCAAATTGAAAAGTATGTTGAGGGCCCATCGAACCACACCAAGTGCTATCACTGGTTCAAGTCCATTCAACCCAGGAAACTGACAGCGTAGAGCAGAGAGTCAATATTCAAACCTAAACATTCTGTTTCTATAGAGATGACAATGACATAATGAAAGTCTGTGATTGTATAGACATAGAAGATAGATAATCTTAGATTACTACAATATGACATCAAATGGACGGTGATTGAACAACTACAAACCGAGTCTGGGCTGTTACAAAAGGAACAACGCTGGGTTTTCCGCCTGGGCACACACATTGACGGGCTCAACGACGAAATCCCGTGGGGCTAACATCTGAATATATTACCCACATCCTAACTGAATCACTATAGGCCAGCAACCGGACGTTCCTTTCTATATGACATAGGAACTATGTCCCCTTCTATAATATACAATGTTTTTTTGCCTTACAACATCTGCCCCCCCCCCCAAAAAACATAATGATACCCCCACTGAACACTATGCCCCTGACATACCTAATGTTCACTTTTGCTCCTCATATTTTAACGTCTTGGCTCTCATTATGAACATCCTACTCTGATGTATCACTCTTAAAACCCTAAGTGATTATCATTAAGTATTTGTGGGACATCATCGTATTCACGTAAGAAAAATCATAGCAATGGTCCTTCGACAGTATCTGAACACCGACCTGGCACTGGTGTTATAAAATCCCCCACGGGTGGACCATGAGCCCTCTTAATATTATGGACGCGCCCCAGCCTTGGTAACAACATCGATCTTTTACCATGTGGAAAGATACGTCTATTTTTCGTGCATGCGTAACACCCAATCAACTACGCGCATTCGCTTACAGAGGACACTGCCTTACAACACACGCGCCTGAGACTCCAGAACTACAAACACGGCCTCTAACAGAACTCCTACGTAACAGATCAGCGGAACACCCATATTAGGCCCTTCCGCTTTGTCCAATTAGGCTACCAATTACCATTGCCAGGGGCATTTCAACACTATAAATACGGCCCCTCCGGCGCACTACCGCATTCTCAGCGGAGCCGCGTTCGGGGTAGCAAGGAGTTTCATATTGCTGTAACTCGTGAGTATAGCTGCGTAGAGAGATGGGACCACTGTGAGTCATCAGCCTGTAAGTACCAACAACTGCCATACCATGTCTTACTTACAGGAGCCATTGGGCCAGAGCAACCCCCAACGTTTGGAGGCTCATGAGGCATTGAACCAAGAACAAAAAAGTATGCTTTTTAGCCCTCATTACTACTTTGATATTCCACGCTAGCAGTTATGTCTTAGAGGCTCAACCGGTCTAATCCTCTAGAGTGTGTGTTTTACGTTATATGTGTGTTCGTAATGTCTCTGTCCCCCCCCTTTTTTTACAGGGTCACCTGCACGAGTAGTATGACATCTTTTTGTCTAGTGACCCCACACTATATATACTTTTGTTCCAGGTCACTGTACCATGTGAAATGCTGAGGAGCGGAGTACTACATCGTGGTCCCTTCTTCCTTTTGTTTCTTCCAGGTTATTTGCATAATAGCAAAAACTCCATTTAAACTGTAGGCACATTGCAGTACTACATTTTCACTCTTTTGTAAATACACTTTTTTACTTAGAAAAACTTGAGTAAGGTGGGTTGTGGTGCACCCTGTCCTGAAGAAGGAGTTGATCTCCGAAACATGTCGACGCACCCAAGAGGCGATGTGCATAATATCACATAATCACCTCAACCTGCACCCCTTTTAACAGTACCAGCCCGGGGGCTCATTAAAATAATTTTGACTTACCCCACGAGCCAGGCACTTTTTAACCATTCACTCACTTAAATTGCTCCACCACATACTCACACATAAAACCCTCACACGCACCACGCATAGTCTTTGAGATCAGTGCTCCCGCGTAGTCGTAGGTCGGAGCACGCCGCATCCCGTAGAGGGGTGCGAAGACCCTAATGATGAAGCATGACACCAAGGGTTCTTTTGGTGTTTGAGGGGTATTTTAAAAACACTATGTGCTCCCCACCACAGTAGGGAACACATCACCTAATCAGCTGGATTCTTGTAGTTTATTTCTATCAGGAAAATAGTCCATCCCATTCCCAACGCTCTAAACTACAGTGATGACATTCTCGTATATGGATCAACGATGCAGGAACACGACACGGCCTGGACCGAGTTTGTCATGCTCTGTTGGATGCCAACCTCACATTAAATAAAGACAAATGCGAATTCCACAAATCCACACTAAATTTTTTGGGACACATTTTTTCAGGCGCAGGCATAAGACTGGCATCCTGAAAAGATCTCAGCGCTAAACGACACTCCTAGGCGCCGAGACGCTGGGGATGTGCTTTTTTTCTAGGCATGGCAATCTACTGTGCCCGTTATATCAAGGACTAAGCCACTATCAGTTCTCCTCTGAGAAAGCTGACCAAACAAGGCCACCCATTCCAATGGACCACAAGATGTGACCAAGCTTTCCACGTGATCAAAGCGTCTGTTGAATCTGCCAACAACCATGCCTATTTCAATCCTCGGCGAAAAACTGAAATCACTGTGGATATGAGTCCCGTGGGACTTGGAGCTATATTTGCCCAATATGACAGGGAAGGTGATCAACAGCACGTCGTAGTATATGCCAGTTGGAGCCTCACGGACACAGAGAGAGTATACTCTCAGCCGAAAAAGGAAAGCTTAGCGGGAGTTTGGGCCTGAGAACCTTTTCACATCTTCATCTATGGAAAACACTTCACGCTTATCACGGACCACCAGGCCCTGTTAACTATTTTTGGAAATCCCAGAGGCAAAATGCCACCCAGAATAGAGCGTTGGGGCATCCGCCTTCAAGAGTATACCTATACTATCATCCACAAAAATGGAAAAGCTGCAAATCCAGCTGACTAGATGTCGGGACATCTTAAAGCAACGTCCAAATCAAATCCATCATTAGCAGAGGAATACATCCATTTTGTAGTGGCTCAAGCTAAACCACCAGCAGTCCAGTTGGAGGCCATCCTTGAAGCCACCAATGAGGATGTCACCCTACAAAATGTAAAACATCGCATCCAAACAAACAACTGGAGACATCTGGAGGAATCCGGACAGAGTGCACAAATCGACAGTCATGAACTGTCCTCTTTTAGACATGTGAAGGATGAACTGCCCATCACCTCAGATGGTCTTTTACTAAGAGACAAACAGACCATCATTCCGAAACTGCTGCGCCAACAAGTTATTAAACTAGCGCATGAAGGGCACAGAGGTATTGTAGCCACGAAGAGAGCACTGCGGGAGCGGATCTGGTTCCCTACTCTCTTGCCTCTACAAAGGTCAGAATTGCCGGACGGCGTCTGGCACCATGTTGCAGTAGACTTCTTTGGCCCGTTGCAATCTGGCAAGTATATCCTGGTCATAATGGACGAATACTCACGGTTCCCAATTGCGCACCTCAAAACGTCAACAAAAGCTGCCACTACCATACCTGTCCTGCATGAGGTTTTTGCAGCGTGGGGTATACTGAAGGTAGTGAAAACAGACAATGGCCCACCATTCAATGGGCAAGACTTTGCTGCATTTGCCAACCACTTAAATTTCAAACACCAAAAGATTACCCCCCTGTGGCCACAGGCCAATGGCACAGTAGAAAGATTTATGGACACTCTAAAAAAAAATCCAGCAAGCAGAACTTTCAAAGTGTGATGTTCAAGTGGCTTTAAATGAGGTGTTACGAGCCTATCGAACCACACCACATACTACCACAGACAGATGTCCCGCAACATTAATGTTGGGTCGCACAGTGCGCACAAGAATACCGGCCTGGGAAGATATAGCTAGTGACTCTGATCACGATAAATTCGTTGCAAGAGACAGACTGAAAAAGAAGATGAAGGCAGTCAGACAGTCGGAGAAAAGCTGCACAGTCATCCATCCAGGAAGGAGACTGGGTGCTTGTGCGGCAGGAACAACAGAGAAAAGCAGACTGTCGATACCATACGTGCCCGATGTTGGTGACAAAACAAAAAGGGACCATGATCACAGCTGCGTCAGAGGACAAGAGGATCACAAGGAATGTGACGCATTTCCAGAAATGTACTCTCCCTGTCAGAGAAGCACTTGACTGCACCCAGCAGTGCATTGAAAGGGGACGCACCTGAGTTAGTAAATGATTACCGGACTTCCACCTCCCCTGAGGAAGGGGAGCAGGCGACTCAAGAGGCAGCTCACCGGCCACAGCGAATCCATCAAAGACCCGTTCGCCTCATTGAAGAACTGTAACTATGTGGTTTCTCTTATTTGTTTATCCTGCTATGCACAGACACATCTGAGGTGTTTTCAAGTTGTTTACGAAGGGGGGAGATGTAATGTAGGAAGCGCCGGGCATTAGGACCGGAACTGGATTACTAGAAACAGGGAGGAGAATGGGAGGCGGAACAGGAGGAGTCAGAAAAACAGAAAGTAGCAGGGGATCAGAGGAGTAAGATGTATGGTAAATAAAGCTCCCACCGCATATTCGTGTCAGTGTCTTCCATTCATACACCCCGACACTACACCATCCAGTACTTGACCTCCTCTAGGTTCAAGGTGGAAAAGACTTGCAGGATTGAAGAAGCTTGCAGAGAAGGGGGAGGGCACACATTCCAGGTGAGACCTGTTAGACTGCAGGGGTGCACTTCTGACCACCAAGTCATGGACTTTGAGTATATTCAGTCTTGGACTCTGTTACTGCTTCATACAGATATTTTCTGTATTTTGTATTTAGGTGCTGGTTCCACCAATAGTTTCGGACTTTGATATTTGTTCAGGAGTTATTTTATTATGTGGCATGTGTTTGTTGCCATTTTTCATTAGTACAGTCTCCATATATAGCACGACGTCTTTGAGATATAGAGCTGTGTTATTTAATATTTGATCATTAGTTAAACAGCATGAGAAAATTGTTGACTTTATTGAGTGTCAGAAGCTTGATTTGTTTTGTTATAGAAATCTGGATCAAAGAATTTTCTGTGCCACAAATTTCTTGATAGTTCTTAAACCTTTTAAAATCTACCAAAGATGATTGCATGAGTAAAACAGGAACATTGTGTTTCTCTATGTTTTCAATGGAATGTTTCATGGAGGTAGAGTGCTCTCGCTATTAAAGGTGTACCTGGGGAAAGTGTGTCACTTTCATGGACAGGTTTATGAATTAATAAACATAAGATTAAATAGATTGTAAAACTAATGTTAGTGAAACCTATGTGTTATTTAGGGTGAAACGTGTCAGCAGATTGAGGTATAACAACTATAAACACAAAGATTAAATAGACACTATTGAAATTTATGAGACTTGGTGTGTGCTCCATTTGCTTATTACCTGTGTACACCTGGTGCCATTTAATATGATTAGATGTGTAAATCTGAACCATATATTGAACTATTTTAAAGAGGGTTGGTTTCCTTTTGCATCCAGTTAAATCAGGCAGTCTTTTGAGGCTAGGACCCTCATAGGGGAGATTTGACTCCCCAGGTTATTATTATTATTATTAAGCGTTCTTATATAGCGCTCGATTACCCGTAGGCATCTCGGCGCTTGCCTTGGGAACCCGTCCTGGTTTTTCCCTGTGAGATACCCGTACTGGGCATCCCCAAGGTGAAAGCCAGGCATCCCGCCGCAGGGGGCCGTGGTGGAGATTAAGCAAGCTGATGCCCAGAGCTGCAGAGTGTGAACCTGTGACTCGAGTAGGCACAGAAACGAGAATTATTGAGTCCGTGGATATTTGGGCTCAAGACCCTGCCGCGTCAGGAATTGAACCCTGGTCCCAGGTCTGACCTCTGCTTCAGGGTCTGCCGCCTCTAACCAGTGAGCCACACTTCTCCACTGGTTACAAATGGTAACATTGCTCAATATATTGCACTAAGGTCGTCTACTCTACTTAGGCATTCTAATGGTACAACAGGAATGGGAGAATAAGATACACTTTACAAAGGCCCACTCCCTCAAACGGGGAAACAGTCTTTACAACGCGGCTGTTTCCACGCAGGACCTTTACCACGAAGACATTACCACGCATATATTGTTACCACGCATAGCATTCTCCACGCAACGTACGTGGTGAGGGCATATGCTTGTAACAGTGATAATGGCACCTGCGTGGTCAAGGCTATCGGTGTCGTTATGAGGAGCAAAGAGATCCTTCTGCTTCCTCTTTCAAGAGTTGCCTCGTCGTTGTTCTGTTAAGGTAAGGAGGATTATTTTTGGGGTGGCTTTTGTTGTGGGCATTTTTTTTGTGATTAGGGTAGGGGTCGGGTATTTTTTTAAAGGGCAGAAGGCTGTGGGGGTCGTGCTGGTTTCTAGATTTTGGACTTAGGAAAAAGGGCGGGGCAGTGTGGAGTGCAGGAGTGTATTTTTAGGGATTAGGGCAGTGGTCGTGTATTTTTAAAAAGGGCAGGGGCGGTTTGGGTCATGCTGGGTTCTAAGATTACAAAAGGGGGTGGTGATGGACGGAGCATCTGAATCAATCAAACACTCACAGTTGGACTGTTCCCATGAGGCACAGGGTCAGACTGATTTGCATATAGCCATGTCTGAACTGTGGTGGCAGAGTGGGCTAAAGAACGGTGATGGATCAAACCCAGATCTTTTGACTGGGTGTGAGTGTTTGATTGGTTCAGATGCTCCGTCCATCACCACCCCCTTTTGTACCGCTTTTGGCCGCCATAAGTGTGGCAGGGTATGCTCAGACGTGAGTCCCTTGCTCACTTTGCCACTGGATTCAAGCTAGCCGGGCTGAAGACGGCTGTAATGCCAAAAACCGGTCCTCGGAAGCTTGTTTCCGGTCCAGGGAAGGCATGGCTTGGCAGTTCGGGCTGGACTGTTCCCATGAGGCACAGGGTCAGACTGATTTGCATATAGCCATGTCTGAACTGGGGTGGCAGAGTGGGCTAAAGAACGGTGATGAATTCAACCCAGATCTTTTGACTGGGTGTGAGTGTTTGATTGGTTCAGATGCTCCGTCCATCACCACCCCCATTTGTAACGGGTTCTAAGATTAGGCCTTAGGGCAGGGTTGAGGATTTTATTTAAAAGGGCGGGAGCAGTAGGGGTCGTGCAGGAGTGTATTTTTAGGGATTAGGGCAGTGGTCGTGGACATTTTAAAAGGGCAGGGGCAGTGTAGTTCGCGCATGGATCTAAGGTTAGGCCTCAGGCCAGGGTCGTGGATTTTAATAAAAAGGGCAGGGGCAGTGGGGTCGTGCAGGAATGTATTTTTAGGGATTAGGGCAGTGGTCGGGGAAATTTTAAAAGGGCAGGGGCGGTGTGGGTCGCGCTGGGTTCTAAGTTTAGGCCTTAGGGCAGTGTTGTGGATTTTTTTTTTAAAAAGGGTGGGGGCAGTGGGGGTCCTGCAGGAGTGCATTTTTAGGGATTAGGGCAGTGGTCTGGGACATTATAAAAAGGGCAGGGGACAGTGGGGTTCGTGCTGGATTCTACAATTAGGTCTCAGGGCAGAGTCGGGTATTTATTTTAATGGGACTGGGGTAGTGGGGGTCGTGCAGGGGACTATTTTTAGGGGTTAGGGCAGGGTTCGGTATTCTAACAAGCATTTGCAATGCAATAGGTCTCGCATTGACGCAAGTTTGAGCTATTGACATTGCAAATAACAATGCCTCTTATTTTTGTTTCCGTTTTTAAAACATGAATAAAAGGCATTGTCATTTGCAATGCCAACAGCTTAAACTCGCGTAAATGTGAGGCGTATTGCATTGCAAATGCCTGGTAGAGTTGTAACTAATCTCCTGGGGGTGAGACCAGTGAGCTAGATTGTTTTAGGGGTTGGCGTGCACGACTGAACTGCTGCACCTGCTCTCATTGCTGCACTTAGCCCGGACATCCCTCTCACGATTGCACCGGGGCCAGATGTGTAGGAAGTGTGTTACGGTCATGATCAGTCTCTCTAGATCAGGGCTGTTAATTGACTAAAGGCCAGAATCCCAACATCATTGAAGCTAGGTTCCCAGAGAATGATAGCAAATCAGAAAATGTGCCATTAAAATGTAGGGCATGGATACTTGCAGTAAGCTGCAACCCAGCTTTGACTACATTAAAGGGCCCACGTGCAAAAGTTAAAAGCGATCTTAAAACATGTGAAGTTCTAAGCAGTACCAGTGGAAGGTGCTTTGACCTCTGTGCTAATGGGTTCCTGGGGGCGACACTCGGAGACTGTTCGCCCCCGGGCTGCTTCGGGCTTTGGTACGCTCTTAGCCTGGTCGGGTTGAGGGACAGCTGGGGACAGGGGCGCGAGACACGGAGACCGGCTCTGACGTCAGCGCTGTTTACACAGGTGGCGCGAGGCGCGAGAGCCGGCTCTCCAGTGTCGCAGTTTCTAGAAGCAGGGTCTGAGGAGCGGAGGGAGCTGCAATTTTGGCATTTCCTTACCGGAGCTTTAGCGCGACTTCTGGCGGGCGGCACAGCATGGAGCGAGTTTCTGCTTCGGTGCGTGAAGCGCTCCGCATGCTTGCGGAAGCTGGACGAGAGGACCTGCTGATTCCTGGAATTCTTTCCCAGGCATGGGTCGGCTTGGAAAAGGGGGAGCGTCCGGCCGCCACACTCGGCACAGCAGAGGCTCCAGCCTTTACAGCAGATGGCGCCTCGCGCGTTGGTTCAGGAGAAGGTGAGCCTTCGACGCTGCATGCGTCTGACGTTTTTTGTCCACCTTTTTCTCAGACGGTTGCCCCTCCAGCCCCATCTTGCGAAGAGACACCTGCTATTCAGAAGGGGAAGGTTGGTAGGCCTCGCGCTACTACGGGACAGGCCAAGAAAATACCACGTAAAGCGAGCATTAACAGTAACAAAACTCCTTCAATGCTAGCTACTGTTGCATTGTCTCCTTTGCCTCCGCTGCCCTCTAGTGGTTCTATACAAAATAAGCCTGCTTTACCTGACGCTACACAAGGTTTGTCAAAACCCCTTTTCATTTTTGGGAAGCAGAATGATAGAGACCAGTTCGCATTTTCTTCAGAGTCATCGGACAGGGGGTTATCTCCCATTATTTCAGGAGTGCAGGGAGATTTTTTGATGAGTCAAGGCCCTCCTTCCCGTCGACCTCACAGGGAGCCTTTTTGCGCCAGTACTAGTTTTCCATCTGCCTCTCCAGCCCCTGGCATTACGCTTCCCATGTGGGCCACCTCCCACTAAAGGTACATTTCCTCCTATGGCTGGTAGTCCATTTTTGGTTCCGGAGCACGGTGAGGTCCAAGGAGAGTGGGTCTGGATTCCCAAGGACATTTCGCATGAGACTGGACTGAAGACGACGCAGGGAGTTGGTTCATCTCAGGCTGCAAAGTCTAGCGCTTTGCGGTCCCTCGAGGGTTCGACGCTGCCAGCCTTGTTAGAGGGCAGCGAAAGTACTCCTGGCAGGTTTCTGGCGTCCTGCACCTCCAGCGCAAAGAACACTCAGGGAGTTACTGCAGCTTTCCCGGCACCGGTTGATCCCAAGAGAGCACTTCGCTTCCAGAAAGCAGTCAATTGGAGGTTTTTCGATGGGGGTGCGGGTGATGGGGAAATGCCGGGGATTAGTGGTTCTGGTGCTAGGTCCAGCAGGGACGAAGTGAGGTTGTCTGGTGCTAGGGAGCAGGCTGCTGCCTTGGTAGAAGAAGGGGATGGCTCTGAGCTTTTGGGCGAAGGAGAGGCCTTCCCAATGGTTGCGAGGGGTCTGGGGGGGACCTCTAAAGATTTTTCCAGTTTTTCTTCCTTACAGGCTAGAGCCCAGGACACAGAGGCGGCGAAGGGACGGAAGAGGAACAAGGTGATGATGGGGCGTGTGGCTGACTCCCAAATTACCAATACGTCAGGTGAGCAGGACGAACAGGTTGTTAAACGTATGAGATTGGACAAAGGGGTAGGCACTGAGCCAGGCGATGCTATCGCTGGCGTGGTTTCGACATTACCTGCCAGGGATGATGCTACCACGCTAGGGTCTGATGCTAAGCAGATTTTTCCTTTCAAACGTTTGCCATACATGGGTGTTGCTATGCCACTAGGTGCTCATTTAAGCAAGACTACTAAAGAAAAGATATGGAAAGGTGATTTCATTGATGTGTTTAAACTCCTTCACAGGGACATCCAGGCAAAGGAGGGTTCCAAAGAAGAGGCTTGGGAACTTTCTAAACGGCAAAGGGTTCCTACGAATATAGATTCTTGGACTTCAGCTTTCCTCATCTTTGCTAGTGTTTACTGTGAACACTTTGCTGACCGATCTGTTTCCCTCTTTAAATATATTGATGTCATTAGGAAAGCAGCTCATGAATTTGGAGGTTTTGCATGGCTGCATTATGACGAAGAATTCAGGGCTCGGTTATCACTGCTGCCAGATAAACCTTGGGGGGAAGTCGATAATGAGCTTTGGGTTCAATGGATGTACCCTCAACGACCTCCTCCTTCTTTACACACGGCCAGTGGCTTAGCGGTGTCATACCGGCCCTTTCTGTCTAGGCCCACCCCGGGGGGGGGGGGGGGTGGGAGTGTGGCACAGGCCCCAATCCTTGTCAATTGGCGCATGCTGGAATTTCAACAAGGGTTTCTGCACTAGGAACCCTTGCAAATATAAACACGAGTGTTCCAGATATGGCGGAAGGCATGCGGTCACTCAATGTTTGGGGGACAACGTGCAGTGGGGGACCAGTTTTGCCAACAGGGGGAGAGGCTTTGCACCTCAGCTTGGCAACAAAGGCTTTTACACCAATCAAAGTGGACATTCTATGTAGCTGGCTGCCTTTGTATCCTGATACTCAAGTTGCTAACTTGCTGCACTGGGGTTTCAAAGAAGGTTTTCGGCTGGGTTATCAAGGTCCGCGGAATCCCCGTTTCGCACAGAATTTGAAATCTGCTAGGGCTTTTCCTCACATAGTTCGGGACAAACTTTTGCCTGAAGTACGTGCAGGAAGGATGGCGGGGCCTTTCAATAGTTGCCCATTGGATAATCTCATTGTGTCTCCCGTGGGTGTGGTTCCCAAAAAGACGGAGGGGGAATACAGAATGATTCAACACTTGTCTTGGCCGCAAGGTTTTTCTGTGAATGATTTCATTGCTAGGGAGGATTCCATGGTGCACTTTGAGTCTGTAGATGCTGCATTGCTCATGGTAAAAGACATGGGTGAGGGGTCACAGTTGGCAAAATGTGATATTAAATCTGCTTTCAGACTGTTGCTCATACATCCTTCAGATTTTTCCGTTGCTAGGCATATTTTTTGAGGGTCAATATTTTGTGGATAAGACGCTTCCTATGGGCTGTGCCATATCTTGTAAATTGTTTGAAGCATTCAGTTCTTTTCTCCAGTGGTGTTTTTCTTTCCGCACAGGCCATGCAGGGATCACACATTATCTGGATGACTTTCTTTTCCTGGGTCGGGCTCATTCCCAACAATGCGCTTTTGCCTTACAGGATTTTCAATTGCTTGCAGAAACTCTGGGTGTACCGTTAGCTGAGGACAAAACTGAGGGTCCTTGCTGTTGCCTCACCTATCTGGGAATTGAGATAGACACTCTTTCTATGCAGGCTAGGCTCCCCACACCGAAGATTGCAGACATTAGGCAGCTTTTAGAGCATGCTCGCTCTGTTCAGAAATTGACCCTTGTGGAAGCACAACGTTTGCTAGGTCATCTGAATTCTGCATGTAAAGTCATACGTGCTGGCAGGTCTTTTTGTAGGAGACTTGGTTTCTCTATGTCCGGTTTGCAGCTTCCTCATCATAGGCTCAGAGTGACGACACACATGCGTGCTGATTTCGAGGTGTGGTCCACGTTTTTATCTGACTTCAATGGCATTACGCTTTGGTCTCTTGGCGATGATTTTGTTTGGCAACTACAGCTTTTTTCTGATGCCTCTGGCGCATGTGGTTTTGGCCTTTTTTGGGACGGTCATTGGTGCGCGGAGCAATGGCCAGCCAATTGGGATACCGAGAAGAACAGCATTGCCTTCTTGGAGTTCTTTCCTCTCATTGTAGCGCTCAGGGTATGGGGTTCCAAATTGGCCAATAAAACTATACTCTTTAACGTGGACAATAGAACTGTGGTTGATCTGGTTAATGGTCAGAAAGCAAAAGATAAGCAGATGTTGAAGTTGTTACAGCGCTTTATGCTAGGATGTTTACAATTTAACATTGTCTTCAAGGCAAAGCATATTGCAGGTACAGCTAATAATATAGCGGATGCACTGTCTCGTTTTCAGTGGGAGAGATTCCGTGGTTTGGCGCCCGGAGCAGACTTACACAAGACTCCCATCCCCTACGACCTCTGGAGTTTGGGGATATGACTGCTTATCTGCTCATCGAGAACTCTATAGCACACAGCACCAAATTGGCTTACAGAAGAGCGTGGCTGGAATTTTTGGGGTCAGGTGCCACTTTTAGACCTTGCAGTGGTTCAGGTTTATGTCACCGTAGAAATGATGTTGTAAATTTCATTCTGCTTAATATCAAAAAGAACGTCTCCTCTACCACTATTGCTGGGAAGCTGGCAGGTATTGCTTTTTACGGGAAAGCCTTTTGGGGTTATGAACCTTCCGCTGGTGAAATGGGTAAACGCATGCTTCAAGGTTGGGCTAAGTCCAAAAAGAGGGTTTCTTTTCAAAGGGAACCTATATCTCTTCACCTTCTTGCTAGAATCATCAAGGTTCTTCCCCAAATTAGTTTTTCCCAATTTGAATTTCACTTGTTTAAACTGTGCATGGTTTGGCTTTTCTTTGGGGCATTCAGGGTTTCTGAACTGTTGGGGTCTTCTCTTCATGATGATTTGAAACTTCTTAATGTTTCGGGTTGTTCTTCACACATTGAAGTTTTTCTGGAACATTCCAAAACTGATCAGATGGGCAGGGGTTGTTCGGTTGAATTACTGGCCACAGGGGGTCCCCTTTGCCCGGTTCAGGCCTGGGCTGATTTTTTGCATATAGGTGGTGCTTTCTCCAAGTTTGTTTTTCGTCACCAGAATGGCTCTCGCCTTACAGCGCCCCAGGTTCTTGGCCTCCTTAGGAAGTCTTTGCACCTTATAGGTGAAAATTCCCAACATTTTGGTACTCACTCCTTTCGCATAGGGGCGGCTTCTGAAGCTGCGAGGTGGGGGTTTTCTGGGGGCGACATTAAGAAGTTGGGTAGATGGTCTTCTGATTGTTTTTTGCGTTATGTTAGACAGTTGTAATTTAGATTTCATTTTGTAGGATTCTAATTGTCTTTTCTTTTCAGGCTCGCAGTCCCATCACAAGAAGGTCTGGGTGATCGGCCATTCCTTTGTTAAATGGGCAGCTACACAGGCTAACAAAAGACACTATGGCACGAGTCTAGGTTTTGCCTCCGAGGACGTTGCTGTTTCCTGGTGGGGTAAGAGCGGTATGCGCTGGGGTCAGCTGCTGCCGTTGATTGCTGAATTTCATCCATCACATATGCCAGACTTTTTATTAATACACCTGGGGGAGAATGATCTCGTTCAGTTATCTGGCTTAGGTTTACTGATCGAAATAAAGACTGACCTCGAGCTTTTACTAAAGACTTGGCCGGGCATGCGGCTCATATTCACTGCTCTGGTGCCTCGCAGAGTGTGGAGAGGAGCTGATAGCTATACGGCAGTTGAAAGAGCGCGACGGAAGGTTAATAGAGAAATGCAATGTTTCTGTTTTATTCACAAAATTGTTTGGTTGCTCCATGATGAGATTCAGTCAGCTGATTTTCAATTTTTTCGCCATGATGGGGTGCACCAGTCGTTCATTGGGAATGAGATATACTTGTTGAATATAAAGGACATGTTGGCCAGCCTGTTGGGCATAAATCCATGGTGTTAAGTTTTTTATACTGTTTTAGCGACAGCTGGTACTTGTTTTTATACGGTTATCAAGATTTTTCTGGTTATTAATATTCTGTCCCTGTCTCTCTTCATTCCTCTTATACCTTTCCTTCATGCTGATCATTCCTTTTTCTTTCCGGTTCCTGCTCTTTTCTGCGATTTCTGCCTTTATCTACCTTTTCTACTTTTTCCTAGTTTCTCTTTCTTTTCCTCACATTTCTAGTTTACCGTTTTCCTTTTCCTTTTTTAGAGTGTCTTTTATGACTTCTACGCCTTGGCAACATGATGTTTTTCGCTGTTTTAACGGCAGTGTTTTTTCCCCCTTTTCCTCATGTTTTGGCTCATGTTACAATAAAATGTTTTTCCTGTTTGGCGACAGTGGTTTCTTGTTTTTCTGGTGGTACACTTTCACGGGTCTAAGCGGCTGCACGTTGGGGGGGACAGGAAAAACACCCGTGATGGGGTTTTTCCTGGTGGCAGATTTGGAAGTAAGCAAGATAGGCAGGAAGGGTTGGGGGGCATTGGGATTAGGTTTGGGCAGAGGGAAGCAGGGGAGATTAGTTGGAGCCAAGAGGTAGGCAGGAGACTGAGTTAGGCGTTAGGTGAGGAGCTTTGGAATGGACAAGGTGGGGAAACAGGTTGAGGGGGGTATTAGTTGGGGAAATGTATGTATTTGAATTGTATGCATATTTATGTCCTGCCTACCTGTCCAATAAAGCGGCCTTTTACTCCATTTTGGCGTAGGGTGTGGTTATTGCCCGATGGGTTCCTGGGGGCGACACTCGCAGAGTGTTCGCCCCCGGGCTGCTTCGGGCTTTGGTACGCCCTTAGCCTGGTCGGGTTGAGGGACAGCTGGGGACAGGGGCGCGAGACACGGAGGCCGACTCTGACATCAGCGCTGTTTACACAGGTGGCGCGAGGCGCGAGAGCCGGCTCTCCAGTGTCGCAGTTTCTAGAAGCAGGGTCTGAGGAGCGGAGGGAGCTGCAATTTTGGCCCTCCCTCCCACCCATCTGTTTGACATCATATATATAACTGTTTTTTGTCTAATTTACAATACACTATTGTTTATCGCTTAGGCTTCGTCGCTTGGACAGGTGGCAGATTTGGAAGTAAGCAAGATAGGCAGGAAGGGTTGGGGGCATTGGGATTAGGTTTGGGCAGAGGGAAGCAGCGGAGATTAGTTGGAGCGAAGAGGTAGGCAGGAGACTGAGTTAGTCGTTAGGTGAGGAGCTTTGGGATGGACAAGGTGGGGAAACAGGTTGAGGGGGGTATTAGTTGGGGAAATGTATGTATTTGAATTGTATGCATATTTATGTCCTGCCTACCTGTCCAATAAAGCGGCCTTTTACCCCATTTTGGCGTAGGGTGTGGTTATTGCCCGATACGATGGGGGAGGCAGAACATCAGTCCTTTTAGCTCGGTCTCATGGGCCATGGCTGTAGCCGGCCCCTTCTTGCACTGTCATTAGGGCTGGTGTAGACATGAATATTACAAAGTGTTTTACATGTTCTAATCTTTTAATAACTCTCAATAAAGCAATATCCACTGGTGTAGGGAAAATTCGTCCACATATTAATTAAATACACTTTTTAAAAATCCTGCATTCAACGAGGAGCGTCACACAGAGGGCGGGCCTGCAGGTGTGTCACCCTGTGCCAGGCCGAGAGATTCTAGCGGCGGGGTCTTGACCAGGAAGCTTAAGAGGTAACTTTTGTGTCACAAGTGTTTGCTACAGCTCAAAAAGCATGGGACAAGAATTTGTCATGTGCAGTCGCTGCTGCTGATTGGCCCTGGACAAGTCACGGAGGCACCTCGTGAAGGGGTCTGCAAAACAAGTGTCAGTGGGGTGGGGTATGCTCGCGTTTGGAGAAAGGAGGGGTGATTGAAAGCAAAGGTTACGAGAAGGGCTGGAGAAAGAGGGAGGGGGGAATGTAAGTGAGACTCATGTCTGTTTGAAGGGCTGGTGGAGAAGGGAGCGGGGAATGTGAGCAGCAGGTCAGGGGGAGAAAGGAGGGGTGATTGAAAGCAAAGGTTGCCGCATAAGTAACATCGAGTTTTAATAAAAAGTGTCCAAACACATGCAACTGACAAAAACAGGGCAGGGGGAGATAAAGCGTGCGCCCGTTTTGTTTAAATATTAATGCATGCGGCAATATCAACCCTCTGAAGCGTATGGCAGGCTGGATGTGCTTGGCAGCCTATAATAATGTACATGACTGCAAAAATAACAAGGGCGCTGGGTGATGTGTGCAGGAAGAAAAACTGCGTTGATCCGTGCAAGTGTCTGTCTGCATAGAGATAGAGAGCGTTAGGGGCCTATTAGGATGACGTCCGCCCACCATCCTGACGTGGAAAGGGACTGCCCGCCATAAGGGCGGGGGCCCGTTTTGGACATTAGGATGTGCCTGCCACAGTGGCGGGCGCATCCTGTATTTTTACCATTGCGGCGGGCGGTGCTGAAAGCACCGCCCGCCGCAATGGTAAAAATGCATGTTGTGCATTTCAAAGCACAACGTGGCAGGCACCGCGCGTGCCTGCCACGTTGTACATTGAAATGCAGGGGGGTACCGCACCTCCCCAACCGGCTCCTACAGGGAATCTCCGCATGCCTTTCCGTGGCGGCATTGCCACCACGGAAAGGCATTGTTTAAAGCCCATCGTAATATGGCCGGCCGTGTCTGATAGACACAGCCAACATATACCAACCTTTTCCGCCCCGGTCGCAAGGCGACCGGGGCGGAAAAGCAGCGGATGGTCTTTCCGTCCGCCGCGGTCCCCCCGCCATACTAATATGGCGGGGGTCATTTAGTTGTGGATGGCGGGTGGATTGCCCCCGACAGGCCGGCGGTGGCTACTGCCAGCCTGACGGGGGCAATCCGGCCGCCATCTTAATGGGCCCCTTAGTGTTGAAAGGAAATAGGTCAACATGTGCATTGGGCATAAAGAGAGAAGAGCACAGAGGGGGCGCAAATGTCGAGATGTGTACGGATGGCGGCGGCATCGAGGAGCATAGGAGAGCAGCTGTCTAGGTGCGCTTGAAAGATGCAGGGTTCGAGGTGTGAAGCGGAGGTGGGGGTATTGGGGTGTGTAAGATGGTGCAGGGTTCGTTAAGAAGCCAGGGACAGAGTTCGAGATGTGCAGGAAGGGCGCAGGGATGAGCTGTACATGATGAATGCCGCCCGGTGCCTACAGTGCTACACTGAGAGGTGCGGGGAGGTTTCCGGGGTTCGAGATGTGCATGGGCGCGGAGAGCAGAGATTGAGACGGAGGGCGCCAAGTAGGAAGGGGTCTAGGAGCAGAAGTAAGGGAGGAGCCCGTAGGTTTCTGTAGGGGTACCGAGGTGTGCTGTAGTGTCCCTGCAACCCTTGCCGTGCCCTGATGGGATCAGCGCGTAATCAAATGATGCGTGAAGCCCTCAGGATGGGCGTGTGCTCATTTTCCGCAGGGGTCATAATGAGACCACCTTACACTCGCCGATTAAGCGCCGCTTTACCCCTGGACAGCTCACAGCAAGATGCTACCGAGGCTGGCGACACAGAGGTTTAACTCCGGTCAACTATGAGGAATGCGTGCTGGCTTTTAGAAAGATTCGTTCACAGGGCTTCTCTCCGCCGCTGCGCTGTTTCCTTTCCAACAGGGGGCGGCGGAGGAAGCACTACTAAAGACAGGGTGCGCGCCGAGACCCTGCCCCTCTTCCCAGTGCAGCTCCGCCCCTTGTGCACCTTCTTGGCTCGTGCCCAGTGGCGGCGCCTGAAAAAGTGCTACGCGGCCCGTAAAAGCGCCTAAAGCAACCAAAAATAACAAAAAAAACAGGACGAGTAGAACTCAGTGAGGCAGGCGCTGCTAGAGTTCACCAGGTGAGAGCAGGCCGAGTTGGAGAGCGTGGGCTGAGACGCCGGAGGGAGGGAAAGCGAAAGCACGCAAGGCGCGTGTTGAGGGAGATGAGTACGTGCACTGGCTGGGGGCGTCTGGTGCGCGTGTGTGTGCTATAATTAAAAGTGAGTGTGTACAAAGGTACGTTTATGTATGGATAAATGTTTTACACTTCCTGAGTACATGTAATGCGTTGCAAAGAGAGATGCACGATATAATAGCAAAATGAAAATGCTGCTAAGGAGAAAACTGTAAGGCTTAAAAGTATATTTGTACGTAAGGTTCAGTAGCTCAATTGCCAAAAACATACCAGAAAGTAATTAACATGGAGTGGCGGCAGCCGCTAGCACGTTAAACTGCATGCTGGCTTGAAGGAAGTGGGACAGGAGATGTGCACGGCGCGTGGCTGTACGTGCGCGTGCCGTGCTGAAATCGCCGACGGCCCTGCGCGTACCCATCCCCTGTCCCAGTTCCAGAGCAAGTCAGTAACGATAGTTCTCTTCCAGGGGATCCTCATCAATAGTCATAAGCATTAGAATATTCCCACCCATGTGCGGGACCCCGGAAACATTATATTATATGTGCCCCACATATATATATAAACATATATATATATATATAAAAATAAACAATTGCAGCCTATAAACACCAGAGCTGAATTATGCTGTAAAGAATTTCCATAAACCATGAACAAACATGCATTATAAACATGAGAGACAACAACAGTTTTGTTTTAGAACTGTTTTAATGCTCAGAAAGCAGTGGAAATTCTCATGAAACACTGAAAGCATAGGAAGCTCCCAGGCTGCATTGCAAAACCACAGTCTAAAAGGACTGAAAAGCTAACCTGCATCAACATGCAGCAAAACTGACACTGTGCCTTTAAGGCACCCATGACCCCCAGCTTCCCATCATGCCTCAGGGGTGACAGTTAGGTCAGTTGTTCTTTCCGGCTCCTTCAGGAAGGACCCTGGTAACTCAGCTCCACTCTTTTCTGACTTTTTGTCCGAAATTTTCTTCATTATTCAGATTTTTCTTGCTTACTTTGAAATTTTACAACTAGTCAAGTAAGAATCTGTCTTTTACTGACAGTTTTTTGAGGCATTTTTACACAATATGCCCTCACTCTTTGATAACTGCCCTTCTTGTGGCTACAAGAAGGCTAAAACAGACAGTCATGATGTCTGTAAACTTTGTTTGCCTGATCATCATGACCCAAAGACTTGTCCTCACTGCGAGCGCCTGTCCGAAAGAACTCTTAAGGACAGGGAGAGGAATCGCATTTAAGGCCTAGCCCAAAGGTCATCCAGAGGAAGATCTCCGGTGAAGAAGGGCTCCAAGAGGGCTAGATCACCTTCGAGGGACAAATCTTCACGTCCTTCAGCTTAAGCGTCGGGCTCGGCGCTGAAGAAACAACAACCGGTGGGTCATTTATCTAGAAAACGACCGTCGACGGCGGGCTCGCCGTCGACAAGAAGATCAGGTTTGTCGCCGACGTCGAGAGTTCCTGCTCCGTCGTCAAAATCCCCTCCGCCGTCGTCAACCAGGCAACAATCGGCGTCGAGGGAGGTCACACCTCCGCCATCGTCAACAGGGCGACGATCTGCGTCGAGAAGAGTGACTCCTCCGCCGTCGTCAACCAGGCAACGATCGGCGTCGAGGACCAAGTCCCCTCCGCCGTCGTCAACCCGGCGACGATCGATGTCGAGGGGCGTTACACCCCCGCCGTCGTCATCCAAACGACGATCGGCGTCGAGAAGTGTGACCCCTCCGCCCTCGTCATCACGGCGACGATCGGCGTCGAGGCCCAGGACCCCTCCGCCGTCGACAACCAGACGTCGATCGGCGTCGAGGAGGCGATCTTCGTCGGCGTCGAGGGTATCCAAAACCCCTCCGCCGTCGTCGCATAGATATTCGACGTTGGGAGAGAAAGCTCCGTCGTCGGCTGGTCATCGCCGTTCGGCGTCGAGAAGCCATCATTCCTCGCATCGCTCGCCGTCGAGACATTCGACACCAAGATTGCTTGCTCTGTCGATACCCCAGAGGTTTTCGACGTCGAGAGAGAGGGTTCTATCGGAACAGCACTGTTCAACGTCGAGAGACCCACGTTCATCACCGCCGAGGCACTCGACGTCAGAACACCCGACGTCGAGACCTCATGAAAGGTCTGATTCGACGGCAAGGGACTCTGTGATTATGGTGACTGAATCAGCTTCGCGTCACTCCACTTCACACTCTTCTGGTTCCTCAAAATCACCCTCAAGGTCCAGAAGTCCTGTCAATAGTTCTCCTTTACGGCGGACAAATCCTTCTTCGGAGGCAGTGAGGTTGTCCCCTAGATGGTACCAACCGTTGGATCGTTGGCGAGATTCAGGGGCTGCCAAGCGGATGCGGGAGTACGCCAGTCCGGAGCACAGGTCTCCACACCAAAGATTGGTGGCAGAAGTGGACAGACGCAGCCCTCCCAGGCGCCAAGCAGAAAGATCGCCTGTGAAGAGGCCGTCCAGATCTCGTTCTCCCAGAAGGGAAGAGCCGGCCAGGTCTCGTTCTCTCAGAAGGGAAGATCCGGACAGATCTCGCTCTCCTAGAAGGGAGGAGCATCCAAGAAGTTCACGTGCAAGGAGGCACGGTGCTCATCGCAGAAGGCGAAGAACGCCCTCTTCTACTTCTTCTTCCTCAACCCGATCTTCCAGGAGAAATTATTCTCCCACACTAACAGATAGCCCCATCTCTAGAGTTTCGCCAGTGGACGACATCAACACTTTTCTGGATGTCCTGCAGAGAGGGGCTAAGAAACTGAACATTGAAATGTCTGTTCCCCAAGTGGCTACAACAGTGATTTTTGAAACTCTACATCAAAAATCAGTTTCTCGTCCATTACTCCCCTTGGTCCCGGAAATTATGGATCCTGTCAAAGGCATTTTCCTGACTCCAGCGACTATTAGGGCGGTGCCAGCTCGCATCCAGAAAAAATATAAACCAGATGACTCCGACCCAGTTTTTGTTAAAGCTGACCCTCCAGCAGACTCTGTGATTGTAGCAGCAGCGCGGAAAACACATGCAGTTGCTGCCTCCTCCTCAGTTCCACTGGATAAAGACAGCAAATCACAGGACTCGTGGGGTCGGAAGGTATGCAATTCTGCCTCTTCTTCTCTGAAGATCTCCAGTGCGGCAGCTCTATTAGGTAGATATGATAGAGCCCTATGGGATTCCATGGATCGGTTTAAGGCCAAACTGCCCAAAGAGGACCAGAAGGACTTTGAGGAGACACTGACGGAAGGCTGCCTAGTGTCTAACCAAATAATTAGCACAGCTGCGGACAGTGCAGTGCTAGCGGCTCATTCTTATTCCCATGGAGTTTGTGCCAGTAGGTCTTCTTGGCTACGCCTCACTGGCCTCAAGCCCGATGCACAACAACGCATCTTAAACCTTCCTATTTATGGTACCTCTCTCTTCGGTGAACACGCTGACGAGGAGATGAGTCGAATGAAGACCCAGCTGGACACTGTGAAAGCGGTCGGTCTAGAGAAGAAAAAGGAGTTCAAGCGCCGCTTTAAGACCAACAAGGGCAGAGGGGCTCAACAGAGGGTTCAAACCCCTCAGTGGTCCCAAAACAAGAGTCAAGGCAAGACCCAATTTCGAGGAGGAAATTCTGATAGAAGTAGAGGAGGTCACCAGCAGTCCTCTAACACGGCGAGGGGAGGAAAGGCTTGAGCAGTGGCTTCCTCTGGCGCCGTTGCCCACACCAGTGGGAGGAAGTGCTTCACAACATCTGGCAGAGTGGGTCAGCATCACAAAAGATCGTTGGGTGCTGAATACACGCTATGTTTCCGTGCGCTCCCAAAGAACATTCCTTCGAAGAAATCTTTTCCCCACCCTCTGGACCTGCTCCGGAGAGAGGTGAAAATTCTTCTGCAAAAAAGAGCTATAGAAGAGGTGCCTCCCTCTCAAAGGGTAAAAGGAGTCTACTCCAGATATTTTCTGGTTCTCAAAAGAGATCAGGAGGACAAATTCAGACCCATCCTAGACCTTCGTCTTCTAAACAAAGTCATAGTCAAGGAGAAGTTCCGCATGCTAGCTCTTCACCAAATATGTCCACATCTGCAGGTCGGGGATTGGGTGTGTTCGGTGGATCTGCAAGATGCATACTTTCATATCCCGATTGCACTGCGGCACCGGAAGTACTTAAGGTTTGTGATAGGCAACAAACATTACCAGTACAAAGTGCTGCCCTTCGAGCTCAAGTCCGCACCATGAGTCTTCACCAAATGCATGGCAGTGGGGGCGGCTTTCCTTCACAAAAAGGGGCTTTTCATCTATCCGTACCTGGACGACTGGCTCCTAAAAGGTCCATCTCCTCTACAGGTAGCAAACGATTTCCAGCTTTGCCTGCACCAGTTGCACAAGCTCGGTCTTCACGTCAACATGGAGAAGTCGGTCCAGCGGCCAACACAGTACATCCACTACCTAGGCTCCGTTCTGGACACAACATTGGGAAAAGCGTTTCCTTCGGAGGAGAGACTGTTTTCTATGCGGCAGAAATGCAGAATTCTGCTCGAGTCTCAAAACCCAACAGTCCGACAAGTTGCCTCCCTGCTGGGTTCCATGGTGTCCTGCATTTTTCTCGTACCGAACGCCAGGTTGAGAATGAGGCCTTTGCAACAGGCCCTGGAGGACCAATGGGACCAAGCGACAGGGCGTTGGGAGGACCGAATCAGTCTACCCCAAGCAGCGAGGACTTCCATCAAATGGTGGACTCGACCGCAGAATGTTCTGGTGGGAGTACCTTTTCACCAACCTCTTCCAACGCAGTCAATAGTGACAGACACTTCTCTGCAAGGCTGGGGGGCACACATGGGGTGCCTTCAAATTCAAAGTCGGTGGTCGGTTCAAGAGCAAACCTACCATATCAACATGCTGGGGCTCCGAGCGGTGCATCTTGCTCTCAAAGCTTTTCTACCAGCGGTCAAGACCAATTCAGTCCTGGTTCAGACAGACAATACAACCACCATGTTCTATCTGAACAAGCAAGGAGGCACTCGGTCACGCCCTCTCTCCCTGGAGTCACAGGCGATCTGGCACTGGCTTCTCGCTCGGAATCTCTCAGTGGTAGCAGTGCACCTTCCAGGCGAGTTAAACATCAAGGCAGACACACTCAGCAGGCACTTCGAAGATCAGCCAGACTGGGTGCTAAACGACGAGGTAGTAGACGAGCTTTTTTATTGTTGGGGTCGTCCAACTATAGACTTGTTGCAGACGACGAAAACAGGAAATGCCACGTCTTCGCGTCCAGATTCCACCGGCCAGGGACGCAGGGGAATGCTCTCTTGATGGATTGGTCAGGGACATTTGCTT
The DNA here is from genome assembly GCF_964261635.1 of Lissotriton helveticus. Classification (NCBI taxonomy): domain Eukaryota; kingdom Metazoa; phylum Chordata; class Amphibia; order Caudata; family Salamandridae; genus Lissotriton; species Lissotriton helveticus. The sequence continues at coordinate 1,934,901,107 of NC_136067.1, read as the reverse complement.
ACGCATTTACTCCCCTGTCGCTGATCCCAAAGGTGGTTTCCAAGCTCCTCAGGTCGAACATGGAGATGATTCTAATAGCTCCGGACTGGCCACGGCAGTGGTGGTACCCGGACCTTCTTCATCTGTCTGCGTGCCCAAACAAACAGCTGCCTTGCAGACCAGACCTGTTGAGCAAGATGAACGGGAGGAATCTGCATCTCAACCTCCCGTCACTGAACCTGGCAGCATGGCTCCTGAAGTCCTGCAGTACGGACATCTGAACGTGCTTCCTGAATGTATGCACATTTTAAGAGAAGCCAAGAGGCCTTCCACAAGAGCGTCTTATGCGTTCAAGTGGAAGAGGTTTTATATGTGGTGCAGGGAGCGTCATCTTGATCCTACTGCGGGGCAGGAGGAGTTGGTTCTACCATATCTCCTTTCCTTAGCGACATTGGGGTTGAAGTATGCTTCCATTAGAGTACATCTGTCAGCCATTGTAGCGTATAGGAAATCTCCAAGCCAGATTTCTTTCTTTCAAGTTCCAGTGGTCAAGGATTTCCTTCAGGGGTTGAAGAAAGTCTATCCCCCTGAAAGTCTATCCCCCTGTGCGAAATCCTTCTCCTCCTTGGGAGTTGAAACTGGTTCTATCCAAGTTGATGGGGCCTCCTTTTGAGCTCATCCACAAGGCCTCTTTGCAACACCTCTCTTGGAAGGTTGCGTTCTTGGTGGTAATTACATCAGCGCGACGAGTAAGTGAGATACAAGCGCTATGTACAAAAGAACCCTACATTGTTTTCCACCACAACAGAGTAGTCTTAAGAGCACATCCATCCTTTTTCACCTAAAGTGGTATCTGATTTTCATATTAATCAGTCCATTTCTCTTCCATCCTTTTTTTCCAAACCCTACGACCCTGGCTGAGCGGTCTCTGCACTCTTTAGATCTCAAGAGAGTGCTTAAATTTTATTTGGAAAATACCAAGAGTATTAGGAAGACGGATCAGCTCTTTATCAACTATGGTTCAATGAGAGCAGGCTTTCCAGCTGCCAAAAGATCCATCTCCAGATGGATTGTTTCCTGTATTAAATTGGCTTATCAGCTGGCGGGCAAGCCATTACTATTGTCACCCAAAGCACACTCTACTAGGGGGAAAGCGGCCAGAGTAGCTTTCTTACATGATGTCCCTATGTCTGAGATTTGCAAGGCTGCAACCTGGAGATCAGTTCATACCTTTTCAAGGCATTACTGTCTTGAATCTGATTCCAGGACGAATACTCAAGTAGGGCAAGCCTCTTTGAGGAATCTATTTGGGTAGCCTGCGGCCTGTACAAGCTTAGTTTTTCTAGGCTTAGTATTGGTATTACTGGTTTCATGACTCCTTTGCCGGCAGGGAGATGAGATGAGGCTCGCTATTCTATTCTAATGTTTATGACTATTGACGAGGATCCCCTGGAAGAGAAGGATTAGTTACTTACCTGTAATCCTAGTTCTCTTCCAGGGGTATCCTCATCAAAGTCATAAGCAACCCTCCCGCCTCCCCGGGCAAAGGATTATTTTAAGTTGGAGATATGGTTAACCTAAATGTTTCATGTTTTTTTCAATCTCCGCAAAGAACAACTGACCTAACTGTCACCCCTGAGGCATGATCGGAAGCTGGGGGTCATGGGTGCCTTAAAGGCACAGTGTCAGTTTTGCTGCATGTTGATGCAGGTTAGCTTTTCAGTCTTTTTAGACTGTGGTTTTGCAATGCAGCCTGGGAGCTTCCTATGCTTTCAGTGTTTCATGAGAATTTCCACTGCTTTCTGAGCATTAAAACAGTTCTAAAACAAAACTGTTGTTGTCTCTCATGTTTATAATGCATGTTTGTTCATGGTTTATGGAAATTCTTTACAGCATAATTCAGCTCTGGTGTTTTTAGGCTGCAATTGTTTATTTTTATATATATATATATATATATATATATATGTTTATATATATATGGATATATATATGTGGGGCACATATAATATAATGTTTCCGGGGTCCGCACATGGGCGGGAATATTCTAATGCTTATGACTTTGATGAGGATACCTCTGGAAGAGAACTAGGATTACAGGTAAGTAACTAATCCAGGCTTCGCTGGACAGCAGCGCTTTGCGCTGCTTACACCAGCTCGACCTAAAAAAGGATTGGGTGGGGGAGGTTCAGGGTCTGGCTTGAGGACTGAGGGCAGGAGTTAGGGAACATTTTTATAATGCATGGACCTTTACCATACATGCTTTACAACAAAATAAGTTGAAAAAGCATGTGTGGTAAAGGTTGTACGTGGTAAAGGCATTCGGGTTATAACGCATGCGTGTTAAAGGCATGCGTTGCAATGGAATGTGTTGTTGCATCATACATCCCCTCAAACAAGTAGGTACCAAACCAATGCCTTGAAAATATACAACTCTCTACCGCTGAACCCAAGCTGGTCTCACTGCGGTGGTCTTCGACGGAGGAGGACCTTCATGATTTTACGTTTGAGCCACAGTGCAATTACATATGAGTATATTTTCACGAAACAAGTCTGTGAATACACACATATGTATTACACCTATAGAAAACTAACTTTCTCCTACAGCACGGCTCCACAGCCTTTGAAACTGTGGACAAATGCACAAGGAACTTACCAATAATTCTGGTGACAATGGTGTGGGTTTCCCTCGTGGACAATTCTCTACAGCATAGAGAGGACCTGGACGAGGGGCACCGTGACAGACAGAGAAATGAAAAATGGGAGATAAGGTATGTTTTTTCATAAAATATTATGTTTCCGGCAGGTCAAGTGTAGAGGTCTTCCAGCCACAGGCGTTTGGTGGCAAGACACATCGTAATCTTGACAGCAGGAACAAGGGCGGGACTCACCCCTGTCATCTGTTACCGCCATTGAGAAGGGAAGAGAAAGGCAGCGGTCTTTCGTCTGTGGGCCCACCAACATAGTAGTTCAGCTGTTGGATCACCTAGTCGGTAGGCGGTGAATCAGACGCCGCTGCGACAGCGGTCCCAAGACCTCAAAACTCGTAATCAGTCCTTAGTCTCCTTTGTCATGTGCTACCCCAACTCATTATAATTATATTATATTTTAATCCAGGGTGGGATTTTAGTATAAATTAATAATCATTTTACTGTTCTTAATTGAGCCAGCAGAATGTACATACAGCAGAAGTGAACAATATTTGTCAAGTTTTTAAAATGATCAACTCCTGCACGTTATTATGTAAAATACTCCATATCCAGATAGTGCCGAATTAATGGATCAAAGTCACAGCAAGCACAAAATTGATAAAAAATATAGTTGGCGAATCAGACCAGTGAAAATATAACAACAAATAGTTTCTTTGGCCTAAATGTCATCCACTTCATTGAGATTGTTCTGTGCAGTGGAAACAGGCAGCCAAAGGTATGCATCGCACAGATAAGCGGGTTACTCAGAGACATCTCCCTATAGATTCGAAAAGATAGAGGTCTTGTTGGAAGAAGAGGCAACCAATGAATGCAGCACTTTGGCTCGTAATCCAATAATCCTGGAGGCACCACAGAGTCTGTACAATAGCACACAGGTGGTGATCAACATGATCCGTTTGAAGCACCAGATAACTGAGACAGAGTATGTTAAACACCTAGAAACCTTCTAGGAACACATATCAGATTCCCTAGACTTAACTCACCTAGCGCACTTGGCAAGTCACAAACAAAGTTACATTGAAATATCCACACATACCATTAAGAGATTTCAGGACTTGAGTTTATTTAGGCCACGCCGACTTTCACTCCTGCCCCTCCCTGGCCTCTCCCAATGCAGTCTTCATTCTCCTTTATCTCTTTGGGTTGCAAGTGCCCCCATCACCAGTGCTTTAAATGGGCCGGTACTGTCCGGTACGGAGTACCTGCACTTTTTTATTTTGAGAGGGAGAATACCGGCACTTCTCAAGGCAGACATAATACTTTTAAATGGAGAGTACCAACACTACTCAGAAACAACCAGGTACTCTGGTACAGAGTAACAGCACTTCTATTTTCCCATTTCAAGCACTGCCCGCCATATTCGCTCTCCCACCCTTCTATCCCCTTCTCCTCCCTTCATACCCCTCAGCATCTGCCTATCTGGCCCAGGGAGGCTAGAGCATCCCTCTACTGCTTCCTCCTCCCTCCTCCCTAGTTTCTCCTAACACCCTTAAAACAGCCTACCCTCTTCTTCACTTCACTATCCTTGGTTATCCACTCTGGCTCGACTCCTTCCTGGTACTACTACCTACAAGCTAATCTTTCAAAACTCTATATGTCGAAGCCTAGGATGGCGGTGCCTCGCAAGGCATACATCTACTCATTCCTCCCAATAGTTCAACTCTTAGTCGCCCGGAAAGAAGGGAAGAGTGGCTCCCTTATAAAGGAGTGTCAAAGCCTGTGTACGTTTCTCTTGCTTATACGGTTGGCCAATGGACTTGAGAACTGGGGTCTACAATTCCCCAAGAGCAGGTGGTTAATTTGAGCTGGTGGCTCCAGGTGGGGTCAACCATCACTGATTTTTCAAGACCGGCACTTAATTTCCAGCAGCAAACTTTGGTCCAAAGCAAGAGACAGAAAAAAACTGTAGGGGGATAGGGGGAGGAACCTAAATCCAGAAAAACATTGACAAAGGAAGAAAGCAGGAATGACAAAGAATCTGCATGAATGAAATATAGAGACCGGGGCCATATTGCAGAAAATGGCCTGGGGGTCCAACGGGCATGTATGCCCGTTTTGTGCACCCCCCGTCGGACTTTGGTATCACAGAAGGGGCTGTAGATGCTTGTGCAGCCCTTACTGAAATACTGACAGCACTGGTGCATATGTAGCGCCAGAGCTATCTCAAGAGGGTGTTCCCTTTATTGCATGGGGGTGTGGCCTCATGCAAAAAGTGCACTGTCAGTGAGCCCCCTCAGGGTAGCCCTCTCAAGGGATGAAAGGGGATCTAATGGACCCCCCCAGACACGTCCTAGCAGGCGGATACAGTCACTCTCTGCACCCGCCTGTAAGGGGATTATAATCCCTCTTGAAAGAGCACGCGGGTTGAGGCCTGCACTGTGAAACATGGAGGGGTTTTGAAGTAGCTGTTCCGTATTTCAAATAAGTACGATGCCCACAGGACAGTACGATTTCACAGCTGCCTTGGGGCAGTGCATTTAACATATTAGGGAGCACTTTCCATGTTCGTGCCCGGCGCAACTGTTTTAAGGTGCACCGTGGCGCAAAGAGGGAAAAGGTGCACCTTTATGGTAATAGGGCTTCAGGAGTGTCTGGTGATAATTTGATGAGGCGTGAGGTGGAATCAAGACTACCTAGCCTTGGTATTTAGCACCTGGACCTTCAATAGCACCGAAAGCCGACCTCTGATTAACACGTGGGACCTCATTACTTATTCCCTCTATTATTATTGACCTCTCTCTCATTGCGAGAAGCGGTCGCTCCCCACGCTCCCTGCCGACTTCTACAGCGCTTGCTCTCCCTGATTTGCAGAAAAAGGAATCTTGGTGCCTGGTATCGTAGCGCTTGGCCACATTGCTCTGCTGTGCATTTTCGTAGCGCTTTTAACATCGCATACTCTGCACGCATTTTAAATGAATTATTGGAGCGCTCACACTGTATATGCTTTTCAAATTGAATATCATTGCCTGATTGTGCCGGTGCCACTGGACATAGCGTCACGCTTCTTTGTGCCCCAATCTTCGCCCAGTTTCTGTTTCAGTTTGAGTTACGCTGCCATCTTGTTTGTTTAGCCTCGCAGCCAGCCTCTCAGCCCCGCACCCGCCTCCCAGCTGCTCCTCCCACCCAAGGACTCTTAAGGCTTGCCCTGCTGCTTGTAACGCTGTGACCTCTCTCTCATTGCGAGAAGCGGTCGCTCCCCACGCTCCCTGCCGACTTCTACAGCGCTTGCTCTCCCTGATTGGCAGAAAAAGGAATCTTGGTGCCTGGTATCGCAGCGCTTGGCCACATTGCTCTGCTGTGCATTTTCGTAGCACTTTTAACATCGCATACTCTGCTCGCATTTTAATTGAATTATTGGAGCGCTCACACTGTATATGCTTTTCAAATTGAATATCATTGCCTGATTGTGCCGGTGCCACTGGACATAGCGTCACGCTTCTTTGTGCCCCAATCTTCGCCCAGTTTCTGTTTCAGTTTGAGTTACGCTGCCATCTTGTTTGTTTAGCCTCGCGGCCAGCCTCTCAGCCCCGCACCCGCCTCCCAGCTGCTCCTCCCACGCTCCGCCCCCCCACTATCCACTTATGACAGTAAAGCTTACGCGCAGCGTCCACGCGCTGCGGACGCGCCCCATGCGCGCCGAAGGTGCGCCAATGGTAAGCCTGTCTGCGCCTGGACCGCGCCCAGCGCCAGACCCCTTGGCCCCCGCATACCGCACTCCTCCCGCATCACGTATGATGCCTCCACCCTCCTTGCTCTCAACCCCGGACGCACACCACAATGCTACAAAGCTGTCCCAGGTCGTACCCATGGTCCCTTCACCTGCCACTCCTGCAAGTTTGCCTCCATCAAGATCCACACCAAATCCACTATCTCCAAACACAGCCCCGACTCTAACCACCTGAAGTGCATCCTGCTGAACACCCGCTCGGTCCACAGACACGCTACTGAACTCTGGGACCTACTCAACACTGCTTCACCAGACGTCGCCTTCCTCACAGAAACCTGGATGAACGCATCATCAGCACCCGACATCGCCATAGCCATCCCGGACAATTACAAGATCACCCGAAAAGACCGCACCAATCAAACAGGAAGAGGCATCGCCATCGTCCATAAGAACACCATCAAAATCACGACCAGCTTCGACGATAACCTTGCAACCGCCGAACACCTCCACTTCCAGATCCACACCGACGCTAGGACCACAATTAGAGGCACCCTCATCTACAGACCCCCAGGAACCCGTAAACAATTCAGCGAAGACATCACTGACTTCATCAGCCCACATGCCCTCGCCTCCGAGAACTACATTCTACTAGGAGACCTCAACTTCCGCCTTACACAGAACCACATCTCCTTCAGAAAAGAACTTAAAACATGGCTATTCGATAAATAATTAACCCCCTCCCCAAGCGCCTTGAGACCCTCTGGGTGAGTAGTGCGCTATATAAATGCTTGAACTTGAACTTATTCCTTTAAAATTAAGCACTGAAAGCACTTAGCACAATCTTTTTATACATAGATGTATAATGAATGTCATCTCTGAGTTGGCCAATTATTGGCAGTGATGCTGGTTACTGCAGTGTCTTGAGTCGAGATAGTAACATAGCGGCCGCATTGTGCTGACTGCGCTCTATTCTGATATTCTATGGCAGGTTCTCCAACCTGTAGCTGGAGAGCTATTCATAGCTCTCCAGCTACCTGTAAGTAGCTCTCCTCTTTGCTGCCCAGCCTATTAAAATAGAAGCTTTTGCTTGGTTTAACTAAGATATGTATACTACATTTCAAAATGTGTGTATTTTCAGAACCCATAAGCTATTTGTAGAGAATACTTACATTACTGAAAAATATTCAAAACTGACATTTCAATGATACATTATTCTGCATTAGGAAGACACTGCTAAAATTATTACGTTGGTGAAAAGGGCATTGCAGTTATGATTGTTATGTGTTACCCATGATGAGGCATTTGTTGACAATACTAGTGATGCACTGAGGTCATTGGTACTGGTAATCTTGCACAATGCATCCATTAATGTCATCTTATCTGATGTAGTCACTATTACAACAGTGATAATATTTATTAGTAGCTGTCGGAGGCTGGCTTAGGATATGGGGAACACTTATCTAAGTAATGAATCTTGCACTAATCCAGGAAGACTTTAAGGTGGTTTTAGTGGTCTTTAATAACCATAGAAAGCTCTCAAAGTTGTAGCTGTGGAGAGCAGCTTTCAGGCTTACCATGAAGGAGTTTTTAAGCAGCTTGTTTTACCAATTTAATAATGGAATGTCGATTAAATTAGAAAGAACCACACCGTGTATATCTAAAAATAATTATATTTAATAATATGAACACTCACTTACACATTGGTATATCTCTGACCCAGAGATATCAACACAATACTTCAATTGCAATAAGGTAAGTAGCACACAATACGGTAGTCTCCATGGGGAGACCAAACCATATATTAAGAAAGTGAAATGCGAACTGCAGGAGAGGATGGGAGTTGGACCAGAAGACCCAGAGGAGCTGGGGACATAATGAACCACTCAAGGTAAGTAACCAGGAACCCCACGGAGGCTGTGTGCAGAGTGGGAACAATGTTGCGTGAAAAATGGAAGTCAGTGGAAAAGTCGCAGTTGCAGTTTTTCAGAAGAAGGACCGTTCCCAGAGGACCCCTTAAGAATTACCTTGGAAGACTGAAGGTTGGAAAGCAACTCCACCCGTGGATGCACCGGAGATCAGGTTAACTACATCAGGGAAGCCAGATGCATAGGGGTGAAGAGATGTTGGAAACCTCCATAGACTACAACGGAAGACTTACAAAAAGTGCCTCTGGAGAAGAATGTGAAGAAGTCCGGTGGAATCCAAGGGTGGATTCTGGAAGTGAAGAACCTGCAAGCAGAGGGGACAGAGTCTATGCCACTCAGTGACCAGGAGGCACGCAAGAGCAATGCCCACTGATGTTGGGCGGTTCAGACGAGTTGCAGGTGACCTTATCACAGCAGCTGTATGAACCAGGCAAAGCTGAGGAAAACCAGGAGCTGTGGAAGAGCTATCCCACATCAGATGTCGGTGACCAGGGGTCAGGATCCAGCAGGAGCACCAACTGGCGTTGGTAGCTGCAACTAATGTGGAGAACAAAGAAGGAGCACAGTTGGAACCAGCAAGGTCCAAGGGACTCACCACAAGCAGGAGAGTCCGAGCAGGTCCTGAGTAAGCAGAGGAGCCCACTGGACCAGGAGAAGACCCTCAGGAGGACCCACAGGCTGAAGGCACAGGAACAGCAAGGGGACCTAGAGCAGCTCACCAAGAAGGTGCAGTGAGGATGGTGTACTTAACAGGAAGAGATGCTGTAGGCTGAAGCTTCTTGTAGCCCAAAGATCTCTGGAGTGAAGAGCCTTTAAGCCTTGTCAACGGCAAGTCGATGTGGTGCACACGGGTTCAGTCTCAGTGCTTCCAACTAGGAATACAGGCCTCAAATTGCAGAGAGAGCAGGTCTGGCCTCAAGGGAGTTCCAGAACCACCACCTGTGTTGTTGAGCCTTTTGAAGTCTGTCGGAAGTCAAGAGCAGCAGACCAGTCAGTTTTGTTTGCAGTGCCTGCAGATGCAAAGGAGGGACTTCTTCACTCCAAAGGAGATTACTTTGCCTATCCTTGATGTTCCCAGGTCTGGTGAAGATCTTGGAAGAAGCACAGACGAGGAAGAAGACTTGCAGAACAGCGAGACCAGGAGCAGCAGAAGTCTTCCTTACTACAGTCTCGTTCCAGACAAAGTCCAGTGAAGTCCAAGTGTCCAGTTGGTTGAAGAGTGACATGGTTTCAGGCTTGAGTCTTGTCACATGATGAATGTAAGGAACAACCCACAGGTAAGCCCTTACGTACTCTGGGGAAAGGGTTGAAACAACTCAAAGGCTCCTCCCAGAGAAGGGGATGGACAGAGGGGAGGATACTCCCATGTCCTTTGTCCAGTTGGCACCAGAGCAGGAGCCAAGGGCTGCCTGAACTGACTCAAACTGGAGTATGCAAGGAGGGCACCAAATGTGCCCTTCAAAGCAGTCTGGCGGCACTGGCAAGCACCTGCACCCCTGCCCAATACCTTTAGTCCTGTCTGGGAGGTGGTCACATCCCCTGTGAAAGGAAACCTATTGCCTACCTTCCCATGCTCAAGCATGGCTCAGTTGCAGGAGGGCAGAATTGTGTCTAGTGTTGGCAGCACCACTAGCTTGCTGTCAGACCCTGAAAGGCTGTTACTGGTAGTACAGGGGGCTACCCCAAAGGAGCCCCCCAGTACATGGGATCATACTTCCAACACTGGAATCGGTGTTGGGGTGTGATTCCAACATGTTTGATACCAGCCATTTTATAGTTAGACATCTCGTAATGACTGATGTCCACTATATGTGTTAAAATGGATGACTGCACTTACAAAGCCTGGAGAATCGACTCCAGGGTTTGTAGGGGTGTCCTGCTCATGCAGGGGCACCTTCACACTTATTACCAAGCACCCTGCCCTTAGGACAGAAGAGTCTGCCATAGGGGTAAATTATAGGTTTTAAGTGGAGTGACCTCAGATATAAGGAAACGTATATCTGTTGCGAGAAGTGCAAGCACCTACTGACACAGGCTGTAATGGAAGGCCTGTACTTACAGTTTAAGTGGTCTCCCATGGGTGGCACAATACATGCTGCAGTCCATGGAAGACTCAAAGTGTACCTATTCTCTGGGTACCTTGGTACCATATACTAGGGACTTACAAGGGTACACCAGTAGCAAATTGTGGATGTACAAAAGTACTTACCATGGGCAATTTAGTGAGAAAGTACAGTGACTGGGGTCCTGATTAGCAGGATCCCAGCCAGACTAGTCAAAAAACATATTGACACCAGCAAAAAGTGGGGGTAACCATGAAAGCATATCGTACTTTCCTACAGTAGCTCAGCATGTTTTCAATTGAACATAAGTGGTTCTTATTGCAGAAAAGGTTGTAGGTCACCGAGGCAGAAAGTCTGGGGCAAGTGGGACCATTTTTTCTTCAGTAACCGGTATGATTTTCACAACTTTACAAATTAAATTGGTAGATGTCTACCACAAGTTGGGAAAAAAACAAACATGAGCTGTGCTGTAGAGATAAAAGGTTATAGGTAGATGGAAAAGAAATGAAGGTATATTAAGGGGTAGTGGTACAATGGACTGGGAAGGTGAGGGGTCTGTCACTAAAGACAGCTGTAGAGTTACAGGGGCATATGTACGTGTAGAGGTACAAGCGTGTCAGTGAGGGGGTAGAAACTTGGATGTAGAAGGGGTGTAAGAGCTGGAGTATAGGAGAGTTAGAGGTTCTACTGTATAGGCAAGATACAAGTACACCGGGCAAGATACAAGTGCCGGGTATAGGCAGGAGTAGAGGACAGGGTATAGAGATAATAATTGAAAGACAAAGACAAAAAGGGAATCAGCTTGGGTATAGAAAGCGGTATGAAGTGAGGAAGCAAGAAACAAAATGGGGTTTGGGAGTAAAAATGTAAACAGTATGTATGCAATCCAGGAAAAAGAAGGCTACAGGGGTGTTCTTTTTATTATGAAAGGCAGACACTCGAACTGATCCGATATTCTGGGACTGGAATTTGTTTAAAATATGCATTGGGGAACACAGTAGGTCTTTCATTGGTATGCTGGGGCGATGTTTAATTTTGGAAAAATAAAAAATGGATTGCAAGCATATACCATAAAAATTACACTGCCGGAACATGACAGCCTTGTGCTTGCAATACAAATTCACACAAAAAATACATTAGCCATCAGTGGCGGCTCCCCCACTGGGGAGTGGGGGCATTGCCCCACTGCTTTCTCACAGTGCGAGAAGGCAGAAACATAAACGGTAAAAACTACCATTTATGTTTCTGCTTCTCACACTGCGAGAAAGCAGAAGTGTCTGGTTGGGGGCGGGCGGGTGGGTCCTCCCGCTCGAGGGCAGGGGGGGAGTGGCTTACCCACTGTTGTGGGTCCTGCCTGCAACCCAGTCATGCGCACTCCCCCTTTTTCTCTATGTAGGCTGCTGCATGCAGCCTACATAGAGAAAATGGCCCGGCTGGGGCGCACTCCGCTGCGCCTCACCAATCACAATGCTGCCATTGCAGCGTTGTGATTGGCTTAGAGGAGCAGGAGAAGAGAGCCTGCCTATAACGCGCCAAGACTCCAGAGCAGCAGGAGTTGAGGGGGCAGCAGGAGCTGAGGGGGCGGCGCGTGATGCGGTCACGGAGGAAGGTAAGTTATTAATTTTATATAGATAAGATAGATTACCATCCGTGACCGTCCCACTTCCCTCCCCCCCATGGATTTCCGCAGCAATGCTAAAAATGCACGTCATGCATTTCAATGCACAACGTGACAGGCACCGCACAGTGCCTGCCACGTTGTACATTGAATTGCAGGGTGGTACCATAGGTACCCCCTATTGCACCCCCAACCGCCAGAGTCCCTGGGGGCCCGCAACGGGCCCCCGCAAGAGATTTCCACATGGCATGTGTCCGCTCCCATCATAATATGGATGGCGGTGTCTAGCAGACACCGCCACCATATTGAACTCTTTTCCACCCGGTCGACTTGTTGACTGGGCGGAAAAGCACCGTCCGCTGTGGTCCCCCCACCCATAGTAATTTGGCGGGGGGAAATGGGTGGTGGGCGGGGACGGATGTTGGGTGGATTGCCACAGCCATGCGGGCGGTGGCGATCCGCCTGACATCCTAATGACCCCCTAAGTTTAAATACAAAAAACATACTCTAAAATATAAAAAGGGATAAAGAATGGATAGAAAAATGGCAAAGTAAAGTTTTAGTCCACCTGCTCTGGCAGTGAAGGGCAGCTTTTTCAGCTGTTTTTATGTGAATATGCAGTGGTCAAGTAATTGCAGCCACTCACAAGTCTTGAGATCCAGTAGCTGTAGCGGACTGACCCACTGCCCCATGCTGAATGCTGAGGTGGGACAAAGTAAAATTGGAATGACAGACGAACAGACCAATGGATGACAAGGGCTGAGCAGAGGCGAGCTAAAGAAACTGTCTTTAGGCTAGACCCCATCAGGGTCGGTGTGATCTGTGCCACCGCACCGGGTGCTGACTTGGGGTTGGGGCGTCATTTTACAAGTATATTCTCATCTTAAAAGCACCTGCTGAAGCGTTCCGGCCTTCAGCAATTTTCAGGCATCAATTAAAATGCCAAGATAACTCCTATGATTAATTGTTGTCCTGGAAAGACACTGGAGGTTTGTCTAGTGGAAGTTTTGACTCATACTAAGCTAGGGCAGAGGGTTAAAATGCCTGCTGCTGAGAACGTGTACCATGCAGATAAGAAAGTGCATATAAATGGAAATAGGTCAGTGGGTTAATGCTTCTGTAAGAGAGCTCCTTTTTTTACTTGTTGTTTATAAGTCAAAATCCTAATATAGAACATTGAGCTATTAACTGTCATCAAAGAGCTGCATGCAAACTGCAAGGTATATGTTAGCGCAATATGTTTTTTGCCCAGTCTTTCATTATCCTAATCTTGCCAAAAGGGTACATTTGGATTGAAAAAAATATCTTATTATTAAAGAAAACCCCTAACAATGACATGCTTAAAATTCTAACTTTGTGCTTTTGAAACATAAGAACTCTTAAATGTCACTCCTACACTACACCTTGTAGTCCTGTCTGATGTAACATTTCCTATACACTGATTTACACACATACAATTCTCTCTGTGCAATGTGTGTGTGATGTAAAGTGCTCTGACATCTTACACTGGTTTAAATGGTGCTATAAATCTAAATGAATCTGAGAGACAGTGGTTATGGAGACTTGAGGGGCACTGTTAAAGGGTGCTAGTGAGGGAATCCAAATCAGAGGTGGTCATTGGGGGAGGGTGGGGCACCAACAAACATTTTTGCACAGGGCCACCAGTGTTAAATCCGGCCCTGGACCCAATGAATCAAGGTTGGTGGAGAACAGCTTCTATAAATGTATTTTTCTCTAGAATCACCGACAATTCGATTTTAAAATAAGGTAATTGAGCGTAAACCATGTGCAAAGTATTTACATGTATTACATTGAGAGATAATGCACAGTATTACAAATAGTATTTTCAGAGATAACATTGAAAAGTTTATTTGAAGTGTCATTAGTGCTTTAAGTAGGCTGAAATCCTGGAACACCAATGAAACAACATTAGCAATATAACTTTATCCCTGTGCCACAAAAGGGACACCATTTGACATTGTGTTGCAGCGCTAGCACGCGACACGCAGGAAGGTCAGAGTTTTTTTCTTTAGCCGGTGAATGACAGAAGTAGAGGGCCCCATGAGACCCTGGTTCAATGTGCATTTTCTTGCTTTTCCATAACCAGCAGTTTGGTCATCAAACATCTGTTCAGCTTTTTATCTCCTTCAGAGTAGGCAAAGTAAGTTGAAGCAGGGAAGTTACGCAGTGACCTTTAATTAAGAGGCCATGTGATAGCGCCTTCAAATGGAGAGAAGAGCCAAGGCAACGGTAGGGTCAACCAGGTAAAGAGTTGAAGTTAATTCACTTCCAGTTGTGTCCCAATTGTAGAGTTTGACACTTTCACCCAGGGTAGATACTGGCTAAGAACTAATTTGATGGAAAGGGAATTCCAAAGTGATCTCTCCAAATAAAAGGGATAGTTTCCTCTGTGATTAATATTGAGAGTGATGAAAAATAAGATCTGGCAGATGACCTGAGGGCTCAGTGTTCTTGTTTACGAAAAGCCAGACTGAGGGATTAAAATATCCTCCAGGGTGGTCTTAATCATCAAGACCATGTTGAGCAATCCAATGGCTAATGGATGATGACATGATCAGGCAGAAAAACATGTTGTGAAACCAAGTCCATGGAAAGGGCATCAAAAGCCTTGATCGGGATGAACAGAAGATAAAACCCTCTACATATTGCCATTCGTTCTCTAATCTCGAATGACTGATGGATAAACACAGTCACGTCCCTCACTAACCTGCTACAGGGACCCTGGTTGATAATATTATATCCATCAGGAAATATGTATCTATTTCTAAAGATTCATAAAGGACAAGCCAGGCAGAGGGTGGCAGAGCACAGAGCAAAGTTTCACGTAGAAATCAAGAATAATCATAACAAATTACAAACTTCTTCGAGTAAAGTCCAGAGGAAACAAAGACAATTCAAAATTGTGCACAGCTGGTCACTAAGCATAGCACGGTAAATAATATTGTAGTAATGGACCGCAGGAGGATCCTTTTACAGTCATCATATCCAGAACAGACGAGATGAAATTCCATGTCCTTAATTAAAATATGTTCTCAACTGTCGAAGTGGGAAGGGTCGAGAACAACCTTTTTACCCTTTGTGCACAGGAACGGGGGAAGGGCATCTGCCCCTGAATGTGTTTGGAGAGTACAAGGGATGTGCTGAGAAGGGCGAGGGTGCTCAGGTCTTTCCCACCTACAGATGCCTCAGCTGAGCTTGGTCAAGAGTCCATCCCTAAACCATATGCCTGCCATCCTTAAGAAGAACTTGTATCTTTACTTCTGTTAACTGCTGCACCTCTGCTTTGCTCAGAGTTGCTTAGATCAGGTTCACTCATCTTGCAAAGTAAATTGTTTTGACAGAGCTTCTATAACATTTAAAAGAAAAGTTGGGTTTAAAAGAAGAAGTGCCGCTCTAGTTATATTTGAGCATACCTCGATCAACCTATACTTTAATGTAGGTTTACCCTGTCTAAATGCAGAAAACTAGTGGATCAAGACTGTGGACCACTATAGCTGTTTTATTTATATCTCAAGGTCATATTAGAGTTCTGATGCATCTGGGAGCCCGGCCATATCCCACCTTGACTGGCTACTGCCTTTTGGTCACTGATTGAGGTCATCAGGTCTATACCTAGGGCCTGACTTATATGTTGGCAGTATGTGTAGTCCGCCGCAATGGTGACGAAGTGTACACATCGCCAACATAATGATCTACCTGCCCAATTTAAATATGGGTGGACTTTAGGTTTGGCTACGGCGGTGACTACTCCGCCACAAGACATAGCCAAACTCCTCCGACGGCCCTTTCTCCATCAGGCCCCAATCAGGATGGGTGGACATATATCGCCATTTTTTACTGTTTGACACCGCCAGGCAAACCCAGGTGGCAAGGGACAGTAAAAAGAAACTAATGTCCCCCTTCCCCACCACGGGTGAGGACTCCCATGAAAAGGAAAGCATTACTTTTTTCTAATTTCAAAAAGAAAATTCCGTTTTGAGATTTGCTTATCGAAAACAAAAAGAGAAAACTGATTGGCGCAGAGTTGCATCATGTTGACGCAGCCCTGCACCAAACAGCGATACAATTGACAGGAACCGCTGTGATTGCAGTTCCTGACAATGTATTCTAAATGACAGCCTGTTTGGCGGTCATTTATAAATTTAATGGGTGGTCCACCAGCCATGCTGAACGAGTAAAAAAGGAAATGAGTCCCCTAATCTCCAAATGTTGCAAGGAGGGAGCTTATGTTTTTTCTTCTTTCAAGTCAGAACAAAAGTAAACATTTATGAATAACATGAACTACATTGTCCCTGTATCAACCATCAACTAAGCTGCTAAGGGTTACATTTAGGGAATAATAATTTCTCTACAGTTGACATTGTCTCCCCCCAAGTGAATCACTTTCATCTGGTCAGGAGGGTAGCAGTGATATTTGCGGTAAAGTTGAGGATAAATTTCACCTCCACAGGCATGCTACCTTCATGGGTCTGGTCCTCTACTTCTGTGGGATAAAGATACCCAGGGGGCTGCTAATGAGCCAGGGCCGGACTGACTGTAGCGGGCACCGGGCATTTCCCAAGTAGGGTGGGGGCCAGTTTTAGTCCGGTGGGGGGCGGTTTTGGTACTGGGGGCTGGTTTTGCAGCAATATCGGCCCCCTATATCAAAAGCAGCAGCAGTGTTTCCCACCAGCATCCCCCCATGACACCCCGCGGCCAGTCAGACTTAATTGCCAGGGCCGGTTTGCATTCCCAGTCTGGCCCTGCTCCCAGCCTTCAAAAGAGAGCAGAGAACAAAAGTCTTCAAGGAAGCATTTGACCTCTGGAATCCCACTTGGTAACCCTTGAGAATGGGTTCCTGGGGGTGACACTCGCAGAGTGTTCACCCCCGGGCTATTTCGGGCTTTGGTACGCCCTTAGCCTCGTGGGTTGGTGGGCAGCTGGGGACAGGGGCACGAGACACGGAGGCCGGCTCTGACGTCAGCGCTAATTACACAGGTGGCGCAGGGCGCGAGAGCCGGCTCTCCAGTGTCGTCGAGTTTAGAGGCAGCAGTTCATGTCAGAGGGGCCTTAGGGAGCTGCATTTTTGGCATTCTCGTCAGACCTGCAGTGCGATCATTTATCGCATTTTGTGGCAGTATGGAGCACGCTTCTGCTTCTGTGAGAGAAGCGCTTCGCATGTTGGCTGAGGCAGGGAGAGAGGACCTCCTGGTTCCTGGCACGCTATCACAGGCGTGGGTCGGCCTGGAGAGGGGAGAGCGTCAGGCTGCCAGAGGTGTCCCAGCAGCTGTAGCAGCCTGTTTTTCCTGTGACGACTCACCAGCAGGTTCAGAAAAAGGTGAGCCTTCGAATTTGGATGTTTCTAACGCTGTTTCCCCTCAGGAACAGCAGGAAAACACACTTGCGGCCCAGTTTAGCAATGCACCCCCTCCACGACAGAAGGGAAAGGTTGGCAGGCCACGTACTAACACTATTCAGTCCAAGAAAATGACTGGAAAATCGAATTCTAAGAGCAACAAAACTCCTTTAATGTTTTCAACAACTCAAATGTCTCCTTTGCCTTCGTCTCCATCTAGTGGTTTTATGGAGAATAGGCCTGCTTTACCTGCTACTTCACAGGACCTTGGCAAATTTAAAGATAATGACACGTTTTTTTCTTCTTCAAAGACTAGTGATAGGGGGTTATCTCCCATTATTTCCAATGTTCATGGAGATTTTGTGGTGGGGCAGGGTCATCTTTCACAACGAGCACAACGTGAGCAATTATGCACCAGTATAGCGCCACGGCGGCCTCTGACAATTCAGCTGCAGACATTTTGCCGACTCCCACCACAGACACACTCGCTCCAATGACTGGAAGGCACGGTCCGGTTTCTACCCAATTCGGATACAAGGAGATTGGGTTTGGATGCCTCGGGACATTTCTGACAAGGCCAGATTGCAGAAACTACAAGTGGACTTTACATCTCCGGCTGCAAAATCGAGCGCTTTGCGGTCCCACGAGGGTTCGACACTGTCAAAATTCGTAGAGGGCAGTGAGAGTGCTTCAGGCAGGTTTCAGGCGTCCTGCTCCACCAGCAATACGAACACTCGGGCAGTTTCAGCAACTTTCCCGACACCAGTTGAAAGCAGGAGAGCGGCCCGCTTTCAGAAAGCGGTTAATTGGAGGGTATTTGATGGAGGTGTAGGGGATGGAGAACTCCCTGGTAGTAGCGGTTCAGGTGGTTAGTCCAGACGGGACGGGCTGATGCCTTCTGCTTCGAGAGAGGAGGGCTCTGTCTTTTTAGAAGAAGGGGAACTATCCGAGTCTGAAGATAGGGCAGTGGCGTTACCAAAAATTGCTGGGGGATCCGGGGGGGTCTTCTAAAGACCTGTCCAGTTTTTATTTCTTGCAGGCTAGCGCAAAGGACAGCGACGCTGCCAAAGGACAGAAGAGGAACAAAGGGGCAATGGAGGCTCATGTGGCAGACTACCACATTTCGAACAAGTCAGGTGAGCATCACTTGCAGACTGTTAAACGCATGAGATTGGACAAGGGTGTAGGCACTGAACTGTCTAACGTAGTTCCAACATTGCCTGCCAAGGATACTGATAACAAACCAGATTCTGATTTTAAACAGACTTTTCCCTTCAAACGTTTGCCTTACATGGGTGTTGCTATGCCTTTGGGTGCTCATTTGAGCAAAGCTACTAAAGATAAGATATGGAAGGGCGATTTTATTGATGTTTTTAAACTTCTCCACAGGGACATACAAGCGAAAGAGGGTTCCAAAGAAGAGGCTTGGGAACCTTCTAAACGGCCAAGGGTTGCTACTAATATAGATTTGTGGACTTCGGCTTTTCTTATATTTGCTAACGTCTCCTGCGAACAATTTGCTAACAGATCTGTTTCCCTTTTCAAATATATTGACATCATTAGGAAAGCAGCTAATGAGTTTGGTGGGTACGCATGGCTCCATTATGACGAGGAATTCAGGGCTAAGTTATCACTGATGCCAGACAAACCTTGGGTGGGGGAGTTGATAATGAACTATGAGTTCAATGGATGTATCCTCAAAGGCCGCCCCCTTCCTTACACACAGCCAGTGGCTTAGCGGTGACGTACAGGCCCTTTCTGTCTAGACCCACCTCAGGGGGGGGAGGGGGGAGGGGTATGGCACAGACCTCAAACATTGTCAACCGGCGCATGCTGGAATTTCAACAAAGGCTACTGCACTAGGAACCCTTGCAAATATATACACGAAAGTTCCAGGTGTGGGGGTAGACACATGCAGTCACACAATATTTCGGGGACAACATGCAGTGAACGTGGATGTCCTGAGGCGGAAGCCGGGACCTGTATGTGAGCGTGTGCTGAGCTTACGACATTCTCATTATTATTTTAACTGCACTTGCACTTGCGATCGTATTTGGCATTACTCTGCTGAATTTTTTAAAATTGGGCTATCGCGCTCCCTGCGCTGGCAATTACCCGCTGTAAATCTTAACTGCCCACCTTGACAGTGTGTTCTTCCCCATTGCAGCCGATTAGGTGCTGTTAGGGGTCTATCATTTCAGGCGCCATCTTGGGTGAGGTGAGGAGCAGGCGAGCGGTCTAGTGCTCGGCCCCTCCCGCCCTCACAGGCATAAAAACCCTGAAAGTTACTGCGCTCACCGATTGACAGTGTGAACGTGGATGTCCTGAGGCGGAAGCCGGGACCTGTATGTGAGCGTGTGCTGAGCTTACGACATTCTCATTATTATTTTAACTGCACTTGCACTTGCGATCGTATTTAGCATTACTCTGCAGAATTTTTAAAATTGGGGTATCGCACTCCCTGCGCTGGCAATTAACCGCTGTAAATCTTAACTGCCCACCTTGACAGTGTGTTCTTCCCCATTGCAGCCGATTAGGTGTTGCTTGGGGTCTATCATTTCAGGTGCCATCTTGGGTGAGGTGAGGAGCAAGCAAGCGGTCTAGTGCTCGGCCCCATCCGCCCTCACAGGCATAAAAACCCTGAAAGTTACCGCGCTCACCGATTGACAGTGTGAACGTGGATGTCCTGAGGCGGAAGCCGGGACCTGTATGTGAGCGTGTGCTGAGCTTACGACATTCTCATTATTATTTTAACTGCACTTGCAATCGTATTTAGCATTACTCTGCTGAATTTTTAAAATTGGGGTATCGCGCTCCCTGCGCTGGCAATTACCCGCTGTAAATCTTAACTGCCCACCTTGACAGTGTGTTCTTCCCCATTGCAGCCGATTAGGTGCTGCTTGGGTCTATCATTTCAGGCGCCATCTTGGGTGAGGTGAGGAGCAGGCGAGCGGTCTAGTGCTCGGCCCCTCCCGCCCTCACAGGCATAAAATGATTCCCCTGTTTCGGAAGCGCAGCAGGCGCGCCAAAGGTGAGCCCGTCTGTGCCCGTCCGCGACCAGACGGGACCCGGGGCCAGGCATGCTGCCCGTCTGATCTCATATTCCTGTCATGATCTTCTGATTTACAATAAAGGCCATGGCCACATATCAAGGGATATGTACAGCAGGGCTAAGAGACAAGGGATCTTGGCAGACTGCACTACTCTCGAAGAAATCCCTACTACATCGTGCATTGGCCCCTACAGCCAGGTCGAGCCTGCTCCCCACCCTCACTCCTTGACCATCTTTCATTTAAACACCCGTTCTCTCGTGAAACATCAGCAGGACATTTTTGTATTGTTGGTCACTGAGCATCCTGATATTCTTTTATTAACTGAGACCTGGCTGACCCCAGACTCTGCCCCTGATATAATAGCAGCACTTCCCCCGAATGACTACATTATACACGCGGACCGTGTATCAGGTAAATTTGGCGCGGGGGTGGCAGCAATTATTCATTCTTTCTTAAAAGTCAACACCCTCACTTGCCTCAATTTGCCGGACACGGAAAACTTAGTACTAAAACTCGAAACCCTATATACTACCATTTCTTGTGTACTTCTGTACAGACCCCCTAATTCCATGCCATCCTTCCCTGTAACGTTTAGTGAGCAAATTGCTAATTTGGCTATGGAACATGCCAGGATTTTTCTAGTAGGCGATTTAAATTATTGGTTTAATGACCCCTTGGAAGGTCCTCACTCAAGTGAGCTTACAGAGCTTCTTACGAATTTGAACTTCTCACAACAAGTGCCCTCGCCAACCCATTGCAAAGGACATATCTTGGACCAGATTTGGTCCAACTTTTCCTTAACCACAACCCCGGCAACTATTCCTTGCCTTTGGTCGGACCACTTTCTTCTCAAATTTAAGCTTACTTGCTTCCCCATTAAGTCAACTGCCACTCTAGCTGGTAGTAGAGCAAGGAAATGGAATACATTAGATAGGTCAGTTTCTAAATACCTTAGCTAACACTGTTCCACTTCCTCACCCCGACATTAATCTATCCGAATCCAACCTTGCTGGTTGGCTTTAAGCAGCAAGCGACATTCATGTACCTTACAAGGAAATCAAGTTGGCTCGGCGCGCAGATGCCCAACGGTGGTTTTCGCAAGAATTAAAAGTAAAGAAACTGTCCTTGCGCCAACTGGAGCGACAGTGGCGCCGCAGCTATTCCCCTGACCTAAAATCCAGATTTATCACGGCCAGGAAAGATTACATTAAGGCCATCCTTTCCACAAAAGCTGCTTATTTTTCCTCCCGCATCCTCAACTCGTCAGATAGACCTAAGGAAATTTTTTCAATTCTGAATGAGCTAACTAACTTAGACAGTGTCCGTCCTAGTGTGATTCCAACCCAGACCTTTTGTGATGCACTTAATGTCTATTTTATCGATAAAATTGCGGACATCAAAGAAAGTATCCCAAAATCCATCATTAAAACCTCCTCTGAAACTCATATCACTACCAACACCGTCTTACTTAATAGCTTTCCCACTATTACCCCAGAGCAATTCCAGGAGCTGCTAGTAAGAGTTAAATCTGGTGCCCCTCGGACAAATGTCCCCCTTACATTCTTAAAGAGTGCTTCTCCGCTTTCCCGACCCCGGCCTACACTCTGCTGAATGACTCCCTCACCTCGGGTCTAGTACCCCTGGCATTTAAGGAAGCGATGGTCATACCACTCCTGAAGAAACCGGGGGCCGATCCAACTTGCATGGCAAATTATCGCCCCATCTCTCTGCTTCCTTTCTTAGCAAAAGTAATGGAGGCCCACGTCGCGAGATGCCTGTCCAATTTTCGGGAGGGATCAAACTGCCTGGAACCCCACCAGGCAGGATTTCGTCCTGCCCACTCAACAGAGACAGTGGTAGTCACAGTTCTAGATACTCTCCGGGATTGCGCTGACAGACGTTCCCCCCAGGCCTTGGTGCTGCTAGATCTTTCGGCCGCGTTTGACGCGGTCGAGCATAACATCCTGATCGACCGTGTCAACCGGGCCGGCATTGGGGGCATAGCTGCCTGCTGGCTGAAGCCCTTCTTAGAGAACCGATTCCAGGCAGTCCGTCTTGGAGATCTGGCCGGATCTAAACAGACCATTACATGCGGAGTACCACAGGGCTCCTCGTTGTCACCCCACCTGTTTAATCTCTATATTTTCCTCTAATCCAGGCCCTAAGAGATAAACAGGTGACGGTGTTCAATTATGCAGACGACCTGCAATTGCTCTTTACCATCGACAACTCTGAATCCTCCATTTCCCACTTTCAGTCCACTATGAGGTTCATCCAAGCATGGATGAACCAATATCATTTAAAATTAAACCCTGGAAAAACTGAGCTGGTGCTTACAGGAGACAGCACTAAACATTGGGGCCCACATTATTGGCCATCAGATATGGGCCAAGCCCCAATCCCCTCCTCCTCAGCAAAGACACTCAGAGTCACCCTGAATAGTGATCTCTCACTAAAAGCGCAAGTGGGTCAGGTGGTCTCCAAGTGCTTTTTCCAGCTCAGGAAAATCCGGAAGGTGCGACGCTTTTTCACCCCAGAGGCCATCATCTAGGTGGTGATCGCCACTGTGCTTTCCCACCTGGATTATGCAAACTCCATCTACTTAGGCCTACCTCTCTATCTGCTGAGGCGCCTTCAGATGGTGAAGAACTACGTGGCCAGACTGATTACGGCGCAACCTAGATGGCAATCAGCAACTCCTTTGCTTAGGAACCTCCACTGGCTCCCCATGGTCCAACGTTGCTCCTTCAAAACCGGCTGCATGATTTTCAAATCCCTCCACTGCAAAAGCCCTAAATTTATTGATAAACTCATCACGAAGCATATCCCTTCCCGCAATCTGCGCTCAGCCCATTTGGCCCTCCTCCAGATACCTGCTTTCAAACGCAAGCGTGCTGGGGGCAGCAGATTTGTTATTTTGGCACCCAGTCTGTGGAAGAGATCCGGACTTGTCCGGATCTCATGTCATTTAGGAAAGCATTAAAGACCTGGCTCTTCAGACAAGCATATCAATAATCCCAGCATACTTCATGACCTCAGTCTTCGCTCTCTGTCTCTTATCAGCGCCAGGAAACCAATCGGTGGCAGTGCGCTTAACAAATTATTTTTAACATAACATAACATAACATAACATAACATGCAGTGGGGGAACAGTTTTCCAAGCAGAGGGAGAGGTTTTACACCACAGTTTGGCAACAAAGGCTTTTACACCAATCAAAGTGGACATTCTATGTAACTGGCTGACTTTATATCCTGATACTCAAGTTGCTAACATGCTACACTGGGGCTTCCAAGAAGGTTTTCGGCTGGGTTATCAGGGCCCAAGAAACCCCACGTTTCCACAGAATTTGAAATCTGCTAGGTTTTTTCCTCACATAGTACGGGAAAAACTTTTGTCCGAGGTAAGTGCAGGCAGGATGGCGGGTCCTTTCAATCAATGCCCTTTAGATAAACTAATTTTGTCTCCATTAGGCGTTGTTCCCAAAAAGGCTGAGGGAGAATACAGAATGATTCAACACTTGTCCTGGCCATAGGGTTTTTCAGTTAATGATTTCATTGCAAAGGAGGATTCCATGGTGCATTTTGAGTCAGTGGATTCTGCTTTGATCATGATAATAGACATGGGTGTGGGGTCACAGTTGGCTAAGTGCGATATTAAATCCGCTTTTCGATTGTTACCCATACATCCTTTAGATTTTTCTTTACTGGGCATCTTTTTTGAAGGTCAATACTTTGTTGATAAGACCCTTCCTATGGGCTGTGCCATATCCTGTAAACTGTTTGAAGCATTCAGTTCTTTTCTTTCTTTTGTTTTTCGTTCCGAACAGGTCACGCAGGGATTACACATTATCTGGATGATTTTCTTTTTCTGAGACCAGCTAATTCACAACAATGCGCATTTGCCTTAGGAGAATTTCAATTTCTTGCAGAGACTCTGGGTGTGCAGTTAGCGGAGGACAAAACTGAGGGACCTTGTTTTTGCCTCACGTATTTGGGCATAGAGATAGACACTATCACGATGCAGGCTAGACTCCCTACACAGAAGATTACAGAAATTACAAGACTGTTAGTGCATGCTCGTTCTGTACAGAAATTAGCCCTGGTGGAAGCACAACGTTTACTAGGTCATTTGAATTTTGCTTGTAAAGTCATACGCGCGGGCAGGTCTTTTTGTAGGAGACTTGGCTTCTCTATGTCTGGCTTACAGCTTCCTCATCATAGACTCAGAGTGACAGCACACATGCAAGCTGATTTTGAAGTGTGGTCCACATTTTTATCAGATTTCAATGGCATTACACTTTGGTCTCTTGGCGAAGATTTCGTTTGGCAATTGCAGCTTTTTTCAGACGCCTCTGGCGCACATGGTTTTGGCCTGTTTTGGGACGGTAAATGGTGTGCAGAACGATGGCCAGACAATTGGGTTTCCGAGAAAAAGAGCATTGCCTTCTTGGAGTTTTTTTACCCTCCTCGTAGCACTCACGGTATGGGGTTCCAAATTAGCCAATAAAACTGTACTATTCAATGTAGACAATAAAACTGTGGTGGATCTGGTAAATGGGCAGAAAGCAAAAGACAAGCCGATGTTGAAGTTGTTACAGATGTTTATGTTGGGATGCTTAAAATTTAACATTGTCTTCAAGGCCAAACACATTGCAGGTACAGCTAATAATATCGCGGATGCCCTGTCTAATTTTCAGTGGGAGAGATTCCGTGGTTTGGCGCCCGGAGCAGAGTTGCAAAGGACTCCCATTCCCAGCGAGATATGGAGTTTGGGGATATGACTGCTTATCTGCTCGTCGAGAACTCTCTAGCACACAGCACCAAGTTGGCTTACAGAAGAGCTTGGCTGGATTTTTTGGGGTCAGGTGCCACATTTAAAAATTGCAATGGATCAGGTTTATGTCACCGTAGAGATGATGTAGTAAATTTCATTATGCTTAACATCAAAAAGAACGTTTCCTCCACCACTATTGCTGGGAAACTGGCAGGTATTGCCTTTTACGGAAAATCATTTCGGGGTTATGAGCCTTAAGCTGGGGAGATGGGAAAGCACATACTACACGGTTGGGCTAAGTCCAAAAAACGGGGTTCCTCTCAAAGAGAACCTATATAACTCCAACTACTTGCCAGAATTCTCAAGGTTCTCCCCCACATTTGTTTTTCTAAATTTGAATGTCACTTATTCAAATTGTGCATGGTTTGGCTCTTCTTTGGAGCATTCAGGGTTTCAGAACTTCTGGGGTCCACTCTTTACGATGATCTGAAACTCCTCAACGTTTCAAGGTTTTCCTCACACATTGAAGTTTTTCTGGAACACTCCAAAACTGATCAGATGGGCAGAGGTTGTAAGGTTGTGTTACAGGCTATAGGAGGTTCCCTTTGCCCTGTTCAGGCTTGGTCTGAATTTTTTAACATAGGTGGTGCATTATCCAAGTTTGTTTTTCGCCACCATAATGGCTCTCGACTTACAGCGCCACAAGTTCTTGGCATCCTTAGGAAGTCTTTGAACATTATCGGAGAGAATCCCCAACATTTTGGTACTCACTCCTTTCGCATTGGGGGGGCTTCTGAAGCAGCTAGGTGGGGGTTTTCTGTGGGTGAGAAGCTGGGAAGGTGGTCTTCTGATTGCTTTTTACATTATGTTAGACAGTTGTAAGTTTTAATATGATTTCCAGGATATTAATTGTCCTTTCTTTCCAGTCTCGAAGTCACCTCGCAAGAATGTCTGGGTCATTGGCCATTCCTTTATAAAATGGGCGGCTACGCAGGCCAATAAAAGACATTATGGCACGAGCCTGGGGTTTTCCTCCGATGCAGTGGCTATCTCATGGTGGGGTAAGAGTGGTATGCGATGGGGTCAGTTTTTACCTTTGATTGCCGAATTTCCTCCATCGAATATGCCAGATATTCTGTTAATACACCTGGGAGAGAACGATCTAGTCCAGTTATCTGGCGTGGGTTTGATGATAGAAATGAAGACAGACCTTGAGCTCTTCATAAAGACTTGGCCGCAATCACGGCTCATATTCACTGCTCTCTTGCCCCGCAGTGTGGAAAGGGGCGGACAGCCATACTGCCATGGAAAGAGCATGTAGGAAGGTCAACAGGGAAATGCAACGCTTTTGTTTCATTAATAGAATTTTTGGGTTGGTACATGATGAGATTCAAACTGCAGATTTTCAATTCTTCAGACATGATGGGGTGCACCTCTCATTCATAGGGAATGAAATCTATTTATTGAATATTAAGGACATGCTGGCCGGAATTTTGGGCATAAACCCATGGTGTTAGAGGGTGTACTGTTATAGCGACAGCGGGGCATTGTTTATATTGTTATCAATAGCTTTATTAGTTTTTTGCTATTCTTTCCCTGTCTCTATCCATTCCTCTTCATCCAGTTTGCTTCACCTGTGCGTCCACTTCCCTTTCCGTATCCCACACCCTTCTGCGAATCCTGTTTTTTCTCTGCCTTCCTGTTTCCACGTTTTTCCTTCTCCTTGCTCATTTCTCTCATTGCCTTTCTCAATCTTCATTATAAGAGCAGTTTTTTCAGAATTTTGCTATTTTGTTACAATTGTATGGCACCAATGTGTTTCTGGCTGTTTCTAACGGCAGTTGTTTAAATTTTTCTTTAAGTTTGTCTCACGTTCTCGTGATAGAATAAAGTTTTTCCTGTTTGGCGACAGTGGTTTTCTTTCGGAACACTCTTACGAAAACAATGGTTATGGGGGTGGGTTGGGGGGGGGGGGGGGTAACAGGAAAAACCCCCGTGATGGGGTTTTTCCTGGTGGCAGATTTGGAAGAAAGCAAGACAGGCAGGAAGGGTTGGGGGCATTAGGAATAGGTTTGGGCAGAGGGAAGCAGGGGAGAGTAGTTGGAGCTAAGAGGTAGGCAGGAGACTGAGTTAGGCGTTATGTGAGGAGCTTTGGGATGGACAAGGTGGGCAAATAGTGGTTAGGGGGTCATGGCTTAGGGGATGGGGGGTGTTAGCTGGGGAAATGTCTGTATATGATATGTATGCATTATTATTATTCTGCCTACCTGTCCAATAAAGCGGCCTTTTACCCCATTTTGACGTGAGGCGTGGTTATTGCCCGATGGGTTCCTGGGAGTGACACTCGCAGAGTGTTCACCCCCGGGCTATTTTGGGGATTTGGTACGCCCTTAGCCTCGTGGGTTGGTGGGCAGCTGGGGACAGGGGCGCGAGACACGGAGGCCGGCTCTGACGTCAGCGCTAATTACACAGGTGGCGCAGGGCGCGAGAGCCGGCTCTCCAGTGTCGTCGAGTTTAGAGGCAGCAGTTCTTGTCAGAGGGTCCTTAGCGAGCTGCATGTTTGGCCCTCCCTCCCTTCCATCTGTTTCTATCCTTGTATTTATCTACTGTTGATACATTTCACTGTTTACCATTGTTTTTATATTCTTTCCGTCGCTTGGACAGGTGGCAGATTTGGAAGAAAGCAAGACAGGCAGGAAGGGTTGGGGGCATTAGGAATAGGTTTGGGCAGAGGGAAGCAGGGGAGAGTAGTTGGAGCCAAGAGGTAGGCAGGAGACTGCGTTAGGCGTTACGTGAGGAGCTTTGGGATGGACAAGGTGGGCAAATAGTGGTTAGGGGGTCATGGCTTAGGGGATGGGGGTGTCAGCTGGGGAAATGTCTGTATATGATATGTATGCATCATTATTATTCTGCCTACCTGTCCAATAAAGGCGCCTTTTACCCCATTTTGGCGTGAGGCGTGGTTATTGCCCGATTCAACCTCAGAAGGAAGGACTTCGGTTCATGTGAACACTGTTTAGAAACACAACCCTTTTTCGGGATTGGGTTTTCTCACCACTCACACCCCTGGTGCACACAAGATTTACCCCCTCACCGTTGACTTCACCCTCCGTCTTGTTCTCTTGCTCAACTGATGGACTGGGAGCAGTGGTAATTCCTGATCGGATTTTGGTGCTCGGCGTTTAAAGCATTTTAAAGTACTCTAAGAGAGTACTTTTATAGGGTTCTGAACACGGGATTTCATACCTTCAATACAATTGTACCACTGTTCCCATTGAATGAAAGAAATAGAATTAAATATATAGATACTGTTGCAAAAAAATAAGCTTGGAAAGTCTTTCCTAACTTTACAACAAGGAGCTTCTCAGGAACACTGCCTATTCTAGAACAAATATTGCTACATTTTGTTCAATTCTGCTAAGCTAAATTAAAACTTGAACATGTGCAATTCTGCTGAAACAACATTTTAATATTCATGGGAAGGTAATTCTGTTGCCCGTGAAAATACATTCAAACATGATTTTACTGAGACATGAAATGTTTGCCCATGTAATACAGTACATTGGTAGCAAATGTCACACATAAAATTGAGTATGCAGCCTGCAATGGCTATGTTAGCCAGAGTTAGATGTTTCATTAGTGCAATGCATATATTTTTGAAACACAAAGTTAACACAGTCCACTGTGCTGCAAAATGGCTGTGGCAACACGTTGGTCCATTATAAATCAAATAAATAAATAAATAGGAGGCATTTCCTCTCAGCCTGCAACGCTGGCCCTATTCTGCTTCGCAATGCCCTGAGCAAGAAAAATACGTGTGTGTTTCCCTGGCCACAGAATACGTCAACATTGTTGTTCTCGTCTACACTGTGCTCCTCTCCCGTCCTGTCCCATCCCTGGGATAGCCGCCAATTTCGTGTATTCAAGAAATTTTATTAGCAATCAATTCCTATTTTCTCTCAGGTTGTGCGTCTACCTTCAGAACTGGGGATTATGAGGTCACCCACTCACTCACTATGGTAACTACACAATTGGTGAACAATCGTGAGGCTATGCTCAAAGGGATTGGGGTAGAGGCAACAAGAGTTTAGCCCCATCTCAGTAACAAAAAGCTAAATCTCATGCCGGTGCACAGCCTAAATGTTGTTAGGCGGCCATCTTCCTTAGCCCTGTCTCTGCCTTAGTGTCAGTCTAGAGATGTTGCTGAGAAAGCTATCTCGACTGTGCCAGGGTGGTCAGTTTCCAGGAGTGGGACCATGGTTCTCTTCCACATAACCCACTACACACCACACTTTCAGGTCAGCCGTTGGTGTGGATGGTCTCTCACACAGAGCAAAATCCTCCAGCATTCATGTCTCAAATACAAGGGTTAAAGAGAAGCATCAGCCATCCTTGATGCATGGCCATGCCCCAAGCTATTTCACATCTTTAGGCGCAATCCTGCTGTACTTTAGTTCAGCAGTGGTCAAGTCACTATTGAAGAAGATCTAGAAAGACCATGGAGATTTGGACAATTTTCACCATCTATATCAATTGCACTATTAGGCCTAGTTGTTGAAGGAGAAGCAGCGTCTCGATTGCTGAACTATGTGCTAGAGTATTTAAATCTGGCTTGAACAATTCAAGTTAATATATATATATGCTTTTTAAACAAACTTGCTTGAGTGTCACATTAGTCAAGTTTTCGCTTCTGGATAATCTCAGGATGGGATCAGATTATGTTATTGTTGGCACACTGATATTGACCCTTTGACCTTCGGCGTCTCATCCAACATTTCTCAGTGCAGAATCCATAACACTGCCTTGGCCTGGTTTTAATATTTGATTTTTGATGATGCTCAGACAATGACTCCTCTTCAAGTTGCATCTACAGCCCAACTACCAATTTTAGTATTTACAGCAGGGGTGTGTATTGTCACCTGTTGTGTTCAACTATTACACGAAAGTCCTAGCAAAACTACTGACACTTGGATTTACATCAGTCTTAAAGAAACAAATAGTGTGTCATCGACAAAGCTACATTTCTTCCCTTAATCCCTACCTGTTCATGATGAGATTGAGGATGTTCACCAATGTCATACAATTCAACACTACCAATACATCTGCTCTCAAACAGCCTAATGCCAATGGATACCTGCCCTCAACCAGTTAAGATGGTAAAAAGATTTGCTTAGTATTGGAGTCCCAATTACTCATAGAGGCAGATGCCAGTGCAATAGTAGTTTTCCTCAGTTGAGACGTCGTCCCACATTTTCCCTATTTCAGATCTGTATCGTTGGTAACATGGTTGTAAGTGCTTTTAATACGTCTCAATTAGTTAATGAAAAAAACATCTATTTGGGAGTCTCTGTCAAAATCCACCACTGTCTTCAGCTATTTGAGAATGTCACAGCCAGGCTGATGCTCATTGGACGGCAAAAATATGATCATGGATCTCTAGCATTGGCAGAGCTACAAATGTTGTTGAGATCTATCACCCTCATTTACAAGGCTGTTTATATCAACTCCATATGTTATGTCTTCTAAATTTAATAAGTGCCAGACACTCAGTATGCTGGCACTTTAAGCTCTCTGTGCCCAGATTTTACAGGCTGCCGGGACAAGCAAGTTCATTTTTGAAGCTTTAGATAAGGCAATCACCCATTTACCACTAAAATACTCGCACTTTATGCTTTTATATGATTTTAACCTGCAGCTGGATAAATTGTTTGACACCGAGGCTATGAAGCATACAGAAATGATGAATTCTCTTGGCCTGAATCAATATAAAGTGAAGCCGACCCATCAGGGCGGCCACGTACTGGATCAAGTGTTTTCGAATATCATTATATGAACGGAGGAGCCGCAGCCCCTGATCTGGTCAGACCATTATCTATTAGAGCATTGGACTGTTGAAGCTCCACTGAAGACAATGGAGCTCCAGAGATCTGTATTCACTGGTAAAGGCCCTCTTAACTGAGTGTTTTAAACTCCACAAGCTGCCACTAGCAATCCATTCTATTGTTTAAAAGCTCAGTTAGCTCAACAGTCATACCAAGGTGAAGAGCTGAGCAGTATTGATGGCAAATCCTACGAGATATGAACACTTTTGCGAAAAGCCTCAACAACTTTCTTTCAATGTATTTGGACACATTTCCATTGATGTATGGGTAAATAAATCTGCTGGAGTATAAACGGAGAAGCCTGGAAAACGTCACCAAAACTTTGCTGCACATGAACTGGATATACTTGAAGAGCAGAGGGCTGAAACCAACACCAGAACAGCAACAAAATGGGCGACTCAAATATTTAGACACTGGTTGGTATTTATTTCAACAAAGATCAGCCAAAACTTCAGCAGGTATTTCTCAGATGTTAAAAGATTAGCATCATAATCGTTAAGCAGTATTGGTAAAAATACAGGCATAACAGTAAAACAATTCTTCTTGACCTTCCCCCACCTTCCTGTGCAATAAACTTGTTGCAAGTAACTCGTCTGCATGAGGTACCTTCTGAGACATTTTTATGCAGAGGTAAGAAATGCTAAGGGGGAATGTTATAGTAATCAAAGCCTTATATCAGTATGGGATAGACTAAATAGACAAATTAATAATCCTCCTTTCAGCAGAGCTGTTAATATCACGCATGATGCTGTGTTTGCAGCCGCTAAAAATGTGATAGTAGCAATAAAAAAAACAACATAGAGAATGCAAAGATATCAGTATAAGAAAAGAGTTTATATCAGTACAGGCGGTGTCATTGATAAAACACTGTGGTATCTTGAACTGTGATGAATCTATTTCACTGCAGTACAAAGTTTTTTTTTTACCCAACTACACCTTGCGAGACGTGGCAATGAAGGATTACAGGAGTTGCCTAAAAATGCTTTCAGCTTCCAAGAAGATGAAAATAACCAAGAGTATGCAACCTTACCTTTAATTGAACAAACAAAAAACCACAAATAAGTACATGAGAAACTAAGATACAAAAACAGAGGTCACAATTATGCCCAGCCAGGCAATATGTGTCCTGTGAAATCTTTGAAATTGTATATTTCCAAATTACCCAGAGATTGCACATGCTTCTAGGTTCAACCAATGAGACTTACTGTGGAGGATGCTGTAAGTGTCTCTGTTTGGTATTTCAAGTAGCTTCCTAGGAAAAAACTATTGGAGGATAAATGAAAGAAATCAGCAGAAAAGCACAATTAAGTTGTATTTACACAAACTATTGTCTGCGAGCTACAGCTGTGCAATTGCTTGCAGACAATGGTCTTGAAGCTCGACAGATTATAGCAGTCACTGACAACAAAAGCAAAACCAGTGTACAGAGTAGAATATATGGTCCACTGTACCAGCAAATGAAGGTGACAGTACCAAGACAAAATACATCTAGCAAGTACAGAAATGGGCCAGAAACCAGTGTAGAAATAGAAGACAATCCTTCTTTGAGGATACCAGGGAGCAGCACAGATCACAATATGAAAACAATTATTCCAGATGTTTTCTCACACTGTAATATCGCATTTAATGGCAATGTACAATTTTTTATTAAATGAAAGCTTACTGTAACACATTTTTTTGATGGTTGTTATGCTTTGCAAAGTTCCTTCTTTACCAAACGTATTAGTGTGCACGTTTAACTTGTAAATTTGTAACCTGTTATTCCATGATTAAGTACTGTTGTTATAGCACAAGGTGATATTAAATAGTGTAATAAATAATATTTTCTCACATACATAGCTGTCTGTTGTTTTTTATTCCTCCTGTCTGTATACAGTTGCATACCACTGTTCAAGTTCCTAAAGTTCAAGTACGGTTGTGTACTGTCTGTTTTTTTCCTGTCATGGACTGTTTTTTAAAAAGTGTTATTTAAATTACGGAGTTGGAAGGAGTTCTGTAGTAATGTTAAGTCCTTCCAACATGACATATTGAATATTGAATGTTCTGTCACTTCCTAGGTGATAGAATGTTTGTACTTGAATCTCCCAGGACTGTTGTAGTCATTCACTGGAAGCTGTGGAGACGAACGGTAATAAAGACACATTTTCCTCCACTTGCTGTGTTTGTGGCCACTTCAATTGGCGACGAGGTGGGTCCACCGTTCATGTCTCCATCCCACGTGTGCAGAGCCTATTCTTCAAAGATACATCTTTTTTTTTTCCGGTTTTGCTGCTCGTTCTTTTTCAAAGGAAACTTTTACTGCAAATCCTCTGAAGTGCATCGTGTTGAAGAATCGCCGATGGGACAGCGTGTCTCGGCTGATATTGAGGAATCTATCCTTTATTTCCATTTTTAATGCTTTTGCACGAGAGGACTTCATTAAAAAAAGAGTGAAAGACTGTCTCTACTCACCTAATCCTGCAGTGGTGTATTCTCCGGAGTTCCACCTTTCCATCGCGGCTTCAGGTTGGTCCCGTTTTCGTCATTTTGGATGCCCGGATGGTGCTTTGCATGGAGAAGATTGAATGTCTTTGAGGAAAACCATTGGTCTTCACTTCTCCATGTCTGCGGAGCAAATGATGGCGTGCTGCGTGTAACCTCTGTGACGTATTTACGCCTGATATTCTCTGGAACGTCCTTCTGCCTTCACCACGCATGCGGAATGTCCTTCTGTTGTCACCACGCAAGTGACGTATCGTGACTGTGACGCTAGTACGCGGCGTGTGGTGACTGTGATGTTAGTGCAGCAGTCACCTAGCAACGCAGAATCAATATGTTTAACACAAGTTATCGAGGTACAAATATGCGCTATATTTTATTTTCTTTGTGTCAAACTAGCAGATTGGTTTAATCAAGAAGAGACTAGCTCAAGTTAGTTTTAGGGGAGGGGGAAGACTCTGGTATGTTTTGTCACGGAGTGTGAACACCCGGCAAGTGTGTTCATAAAGCCCTCACCCACCAACCTAGTTGGTGGCATGCTTCATCATCGGGCCCACCCAGTGGCACCTAGCGTGCCCCGGGTGTGCTTCAACGCCTGACTACAGCGGAGCTGGTATATTGCTGAGTGTGCGGTGAAGATAGTTAAGGAAGTGATGTTAAAACGGCTGACCGGTGGTCCCAGTACCCGAGGGTAAAATTAGACTTTAATACCTGGGCCTCCGTCAGCGGTTAAAAATAAGGCAAGGGGATGTAAGGGGCGAGTTACGACCTAAATAAAAAGGTGAGTGCGGTATGCGAAGGAGGCACTACAGGTCCAGAGCAGGCTCAACCCAGAAATGCTGGTCAAGCCTTTGCCACCTCCCAACCTTGAGGTCAGACTGAGCAAAAACTAGCGTGGTCTTGAGAAGGGAATCCCCCTCTCACACATAGATACACTTTAGGGCGTGTAGACACATAGTCTTTCCTACACCCCCACTAGTTTACTTGCACTCACCTTTTTATTTAGGTCCTGAAGAAAGCCAGTTTAGTCATAAGGCACTGGCTGAAACATGTTGACCCATTGGATGTGAGAGGTCGTAACTCGCCCCTTACATCCCCTTGCCTTATTTTTAACCGCTGACGGAGGCCCAGGTATTAAAGTCTAATTTTACCCTCGGGTACTGGGACCACCGGTCAGCCGTTTTAACATCACTTCCTTAACTATCTTCACCGCACACTCAGCAATATACCAGCTCCGCTGTAGTCAGGCGTTGAAGCACACCCGGGGCACGCTAGGTGCCACTGGGTGGGCCCGATGATGAAGCATGCCACCAACTAGGTTGGTGGGTGAGGGCTTTATGAACACACTTGCCGGGTGTTCACACTCCGTGACAAAACATACCAGAGTCTTCCCCCTCCCCTAAAACTAACTTGAGCTAGTCTCTTCTCGATTAAACCATATATTAACCGGGGACATGGACTAGCTATCTGGTCCTACCTCTCTCTCTTGATCACGCAGCAAACTAGCAGATTGAACATCATTGTAATCTTCTTGTTTTGCGCATCCAGGTGAAGTGTGCATTTTCTCAAAGCGCCATCCTGTGGAACTTTTTATGTACTTCATCTGGCACACGAAGGCTCAATTCTTCTTCGGTGGAACATTGGTGTGCTATATTTTGAAACATTACTTTGATTTATCTTTGATGAAGTATCAAACACTCAACGACAAACAGTCCATGAACTTATTACTATTACTATAGACTTAAAATAATATTTTAACAAAAGAAAGGGAGAATATTGTTTTTGATACCATAGAGCTATCAGTTAAATTGGTAAAGTTAAGCATAATATTACTTATTTTTCATTATGCAAAGCGTACAAGCTCCTCCCCCTTTCTTACAGATTCCAGGAGACCCACCAGTAGTGTGGAAGGTATGGTACAGGGCATTCACTAAATATTTAGGAGCTATTTGGTGGTATTAGATTTAGTGCTGAACGTAAGAGGTATATTCTTGAGCACAATTTGGGCCTTGAGGGTCAAGCTGTATTGGAACACTTACCTTTACCTGAAGTAGGAGAGGGTGAAGAACCTCTTAATGATTTTGATCAAGCTGTTAACATGTTAGAAAAACAAGTTGATGTTGAGAAGAGTTTAGTGGTAGCCAGACACAAATTCTTTACGAGAGAACAGCAAACTGCTGAAAGTATTGTGTCGCATGTGGCCTCCTTACGCATTTTGGCTTCTGAATGTGAGTTTGAAGGTTTTACCTCTCAACTGATCAGAGATCAAATCGTTGTGCGTTGTACAGATAAAAAAGTTCAACAAAAGTTATTAACTTTAAAAAATCCTTCTCTTGAAGAAACTATTTCCATTGTTAAAAGCCTAGAGTTATCTCAAAACTTCTTCCAATGAGCTCAAACCAGACAAAACTGCGGTTGGTGCAGTGAAAGAAGGGAAAGACGTTGTAGAGAAAAATAGTGTCACTGAGAAAAATAGAGCTGAACATAAAGGGAAGTTGCCTTTAGCCAGACAAGAAAAGAAACAAGTGTTTTTTCAAAAGAAAAATGTCTGTTCCAAGTGTGATTTTTCTTCCCATTTTCAAAATTCACGCATTTGCCCTGCTAGAAATGCTTCATGTAGAAATTGTAGTAAGCAAGGACATTTTGCCAAAGTTTGTATTTCCAGAAGCAATGTTAATGTAGTATGGGATGACAACGAGAAATCGGAGAGTAATGTGGAAGTTGTGAGTTCCATGAGTGATTTAATGTTAGTGTTTAAAGTTGATGGTGAGGAGTGTGTGAATCCCATCGTTGACATCACAGTGGATGGGAAAACTTTACAATTACTTGCTGATTCTGGAGCACGCATGACGATGATCACTGAGGAGCTGTTTGGATCCGTGTGGGGTGATAAGTGTCTTGAGCCTCATGACAGAAATCCTGTATCATATGAGGGAAGGAAGATCAAATTAAAAGGTTTCTTTGAATGTACTCTAGTTTTAAAGGGAAAATCTATAACAGGGAAAATTGATGTGGCAGTGAAGGGTCTGAACATCCTAGGGTGGTACCACCAAGGGTTATTCGGGATGACCCTTAGACCTAGTACAAAGGAACCTGTGTCTATTGTTAACGAAGCTTCACCCAATGATCACTCATTAGAATGGGTGGAAACATTTCCTAAGGTTTTTTGTGACAAACTTGGTTTGATCAGAGGATTTAAACATCTTATTAAGGTGAAAGATGGGCCATTCCTGTGAAGCACAAATTGCGTAACGTACCCTTTAGCATCAGGGATGATTTAGCAGAAGAATTAAAAAAAATGTGTGAATCAGGTGTGATTGAACCCATAGAATCCTCCTTGTGGTTAAGTCCTTTGGTGGTCGAACTGAAAAAAAAATTAAATCTGAGGGTCTGCATTGATTTACGCAGTCTCAATAAGGATATATGGGTGGATTCACATCTATTACCACGTATCGATGATATAGTTTCTAAGTGTGAAGGGGCTAAATGGTTTTCGAAGATAGATTTATCTTCGGCATATCATCAAATTGAGCTTGACATGTCTTCCAAACATCTCACTGCTTTTGTTTTCCCTGTTGGTACTTTTCAATTTAAAAGGATTCCGTTTGGCCTGGCGTCGGCAGCTTCCGTGTTTCTGCGTGTGATGGAGAAGGTTTTGTTGGGTGTTCAAAACACAGTAGTCTTTCAAGATGACATCTTGGTGGCAGGAAAGTGCAAGTCATCTCACGATAAAAATCTTACTGAAGTTTTGAGCAGATTACAAGAGAAAGGTATTGTTGCCAATAAGGGGAAATGTGTTTTTGGGGTTGAGTCCATTGAATATTTAGGACATTGTATTTCAGGAAAGGGGATTCTTCCTAGAGAAGGGCTGATAGAAGCTATTGTCAAGGTTCCTTCTCCGAAAACTAAAGAGCAGGTTTCATCATTCCTGGGTATGTGTGAGTTCTATTCGAAATTTATTTCGAATTTTTCAGCTAAGACTGCTCATTTACGTGATCTTTTGAAAAGAAAAACTACTTTTTTATGGGATCAAACTTGTCAGACCGATTTTGATAATATTAAGAGAGAAGTTAGTTCCTGTAAGATTTTGACTCCTTTTGATCCTTTGTTGGAATCGATTGTTTCTGTTGATGCAAGTCTTGATGGTCTTGGTGGCATGTTAACACAAATTAAATTGGGTGTTGAACACACAGTAGGCTTCGTTTCTTGATCACTACGTCCTAGTGAAAGAAATTACTCAGTCATTGAGAGAGAACTTCTTGCTTGCTGTTGGGCAGTAGAACGGTTCAAAAGTTTTCTCTGGGGTAGAACTTTTAAGTTGTTGACCGACTATAAACCCCTTATTCCTATTTTGAATGGTATTGTAGTGAAAGGTCACACTCCAGGATAGCTAGATTGAGTTCTAAACTACTTCAATATAACTTTGCGGTTGACATTAGACCTGATTTTCTTTCAAGGTTGCCTTTGCCATATTCGCATAGTGAATTTTTAGCCGATGATGATGAGGAATGTTTAATTGCGAGCGTTGATGTCTGTAGTGGAAGATGTTTCAATGAAGAAGAAGGGTTTGATGCATTACGATCTGATTCTGTTCTCAAGGAAGTTAAAAAATTTATCATCCAGGGTTGGCCGAAGGAAAAACATTTAGAGGGTGAGTTTCAGCCTTTTTCGAAAGTCGCTGACGAATTGTGTCTTGAAGGTGGAGAGATGACATTACGTGGTGATAAAGTCGTACCCCCACTAGGTCAAGTGATAAAGTGATCAAAACTGTTACTCCTCCTATAGTGAAGGTTGAATTACCATCTGGTCCATGGATGAAGCTGGCTTTAGATTTCATTGGACCTTTCAATGAGCTACCCAATAAGTATAAGTTTGCGTTGGTCGTTGCTGATTATTACAGCAAATGGTGGGAAGTGCATTTCATGGTTGATCCCAACATAGACAAAGTTATTAGGTTCTTGGAGAGTCTTTTTGCCAGAGAGGGATTTCCCAAGGAATTAGTGTCAAACAATGGGGTACAGTTTGTTTCTAAAGAAATGTCCAGTTTTCTAAGTCAATCAGGTATTGCTCATCGTCGGGTTGCGCTCTATCACCCACAAGGAAACTGTTTTATTGAGCGCATGAACCGCATTTTGGTTGAATGTGTACAGTGGGCTGGGAAAGTTGAAGTAACAAAGGCCGTGCAGAGCATGGTATGGCTCACCAAACTACACCGGGTACTGAATTTGGGAAAAGTCCTTTTGAATTGTTGAGAGGGAGAGTTGCTACATTTAGTTTGAGTCCTGCATGGATGAGGCAGTGGGAATTAGTTTCCAGAACTTCTATATTCCCTTCTGACATGAAAGTCAATGGTGAGGGTTATGTGCCTGTTTTTAATAGAGTGAATAATAAAGGAAAGAGTCCATGTCCTTCAGAAGCGAGTTCTTACAAGGAAGTGTGGACTCATAAGATCTAGGTGGGAGATTGGGTAAAAATAAAAATTCCTCACAATGTACCCAAAGGTATGTCAAAATTCAGCCCACCTGTTTGTGTTGATTCGATTTCACGTTATGCTGTCAATGGAAACAATTAGTGGAATATATTCAGAATTTATAAAATTCCTGACAAAGTTGTACATCAAATGGGTTTGAAATCTCCTGTCTTTTCTTTCAATAAATCGGCTCAGAATAGTTCTGAGTTTCACATGAATAGGGGAAATTCTTTTTCTTCTGGAATGTCTGTGGACACTTCGGTCCCATTCTTGCAGAGGAGTAGTCGAAAGAGATCTACTCCCAAACGTATGGATTTGGAATATGGTTTTTACTTATTGTTGCTGTGTTGTTTTCTTTTATTGCAATATTATCAACTTCATCTAGAATTGGTTATGCATTCTTGATGTACATTTTCTTAGTGTGTAATTAGCAATTCAACTTTGCAATTTTAATGTATGATGACCGCATTTAATGTTACACATTCTTTTATTTTATTACATTCTTTTTAGTGTCTTTTTCTTTTTCCTCTTGTTTTTTACATTTGTTTTTCTGTGAGAAAGGAAGATATTGTAGTAATGTTAAGTCATTCCAACATGACATATTGAATGTTCTGTCACCTCCGAGGTGATAGAATGTTTGTACTTGAATCTCCCAGGGCTGCTGTAGTCATTCCCTGGAAGCTGTGGAGACGAACGGTAATAAGGACACATTTCCTCCACTTGCTGTGTTTGTGGTCACTTCAAGTTCCTCTCAATCTACTTTTGTTACCTGAAACAGCCATTCTCTGTCTCATCTTCTACCATTGCTAAATGTGAAAAATATGATCTTGACCCTTTCACTTTTATTAAATTGGTGGCAGCTTCAGATGACAAAACAGTCCTACAAAGTACCAATCGTTGTAAGGGTCATTTAAAGTCAGGCTTTTAACACAGATGCCAGAATTAATTTGCTTCTTTTGGTACTATGAGCAGGTCACTTCAAAAAATAAAAGTGAAAGGGTGGAAATGTTTGTTTTAAATGCAAATAAAAGGTATATTATGCAGAAAGCTCTA
The DNA here is from genome assembly GCF_964261635.1 of Lissotriton helveticus. Classification (NCBI taxonomy): domain Eukaryota; kingdom Metazoa; phylum Chordata; class Amphibia; order Caudata; family Salamandridae; genus Lissotriton; species Lissotriton helveticus. Next base: position 1,934,861,081 of record NC_136067.1, on the reverse strand, counting down.
TGCCTCATACAGGCTAATTCGGAAGCGTTATTGACCCAATATCAGAATAGCCATGGGGTTGGATGGAAAAACTAACCAATTGACACAGTACTGTCAGTTTGTGGCAAAAGTGGACATCATTTCCTGGCTGATGAAGCTAAAACATCATGCTGGCAACTAGCAGCACATTTGGCATTGAGTAACCACCAACGCTTAGCCGTTCCTAATTTAGGCCAGATGTGAAAGCTCAAACTAGCAGCCCTTTTACGGGCAGTACTTTCTTTTGAAAGCAGATTGAAAACAATACACATGATGTTATTTACTATGATCCCAGCGGTCCCAAAAGACCTCAAGAACTTCCGGCCCATCTCCCTGCTCCCTTTCCCAGCGAAAGTCATCGAGAAGATTGTCAACAGGTAACTGACCCACTTCCTTGAGGAGAACAACATCATGGACCTGACCCAATCTGGATTCCGAAGCAATCACAACACCGAAACCAAACCCCCATCGCTGCCTCCGACGACATCAGGACCCTACTGGACAACAGCGAAACTGTGGCCAACATCCTCCTGGACCTCTCTGCCGCCTTCGACACGGTCTGCCACCACACCCTACGTACACGCCTCCACGACGCAGCGATATGCAACAAAGCCCTGGACTGGATCACCTCCTTCTTCACTGACAGAACCCAGAGGGTCCGCCTCCCCCTTTTTGATCTAAAGCCAGCAATATCTCCTGTGGCGTACCCCAAGGATCATCCCTCAGCCCAACCCTCTTCAATGTCTACATGGCACCGCTCTCCAACATCGTCCGAACCACACAACCTCAACATCATCTCCTACGCCGACGACACCCAGCTGATCCTCTCACTCACCAAGGACCCCGCCACCACCAAATCTAACCTCCACGAAGGAATGAAGGCCGTGGCCGAATGGATGCAGAACAGTCACCTGAAACTAAACTCAGACAAGACAGAGGTCTCCATCCTCAGCACCAACCCCTCCGCCTGTGATGACTCCTGGTGGCCGCCAGCGCTGGGAGCCGCACCAACACCCACCAACCACGTACACAACCTGGGATTCATCCTGGAACATCGCTCTCAATGACCCAGCAAGTTATCGCCGTCTCCTCCTCCTGCTTCAACACCCTCTGCATGCTTCGCAAGATCTACAGATGGATCCCCACCAGTACCAGAAGGACGGTCATGCTGGCCCTCGTCAGCAGCAGACTGGACTACGGCAACGCCCTCTGCGCAGGAACCACGGCCAAACTCTGGAAAAGTCTGCACGCCTCATCCTCGACATCCCCCGCCACTCCCACATCACAGCCCACCTGAGAGACCTGCACTGGCTCCCGGTCAACAAGAGGATCACCTTCAAGCTCCTCACCCAAGCCCACAAAGCACTCCACAACACCGGACCAGCATACCTCAACAAATGACTCACCTGCTACACCCAGAACTGCCAGCTTTGCTCCGCTGACCTCACCCGCGCCACTGTGCCATGCATCCACCAGGACGACCACATGTGGCAGATCTTTTTCCAACCTCGCCGCCAAAACATGGAACACCCTCCCCACCAATCTGCGACAGACTCAGGACCTGCTGACCATCGGGAGACACCTCAAGACGTGGCTGTTCGAGCAGTAGCTGCACCCCCCGCCTTCCGCCCCCTCAGGGCCTTGAGACCCTCACGGGTGATTAGTGCGCTTTACAAATGATTGATTGATTGATTGATTAATGTAACATCAGTCCGGTCTGCCTGGTACAGGAGGATCTTTCCTGCTGTCTCAGTCACCATATCGGACGCCAACTTCTAATTAAGGTTCAGTTGCCTACCAGCCTAATACAATAAACAATTAACCTTTTCTAACTTAAAGAACACGATGATAAGACACCTGCAGAGGATATATATAAAAACAAGACACTGGCAAGATATTTATGAAAATGCAACATGTGCAACTCAGGCCTGGTTACGTTAGTCCAAGTTTCATTCCAGAAGAGTATCTAAATGAATACAGTTAGCATGAGTAAATATATTGAGGACATTTTAAGGAAGTATACATTTCTATTTATGGTGAATGCATTTATTATAACCCAGCTAATCTTACCGGAGGCTCTCATCGAAGTGAATATATGCAGTTCACTACAATCTATATAAATATATATATATATATATATATAAAAAAAACTATTATAACAAGAGAGCTGAAACCTTTGAGGCGGGTAAACTCAAGAAGTACAGCACCAATCACAACACCCAATACAGCATTGTAAAGGGGAGATGCAGCAGATGGACATAGGCTATACAGCTGGCCACTATTTACATTACAAAGGTCAAACAACCTTAGGGGTAAAGTAGTCCCTTGTGGGCGTTGGTGTGGGCGTGTCAAAGTACACTTGGTTGTTGGCGTTGGCGTGTCAAACTACACTACATTATTCCTTTGTGGGCGTGCAGCATTGACAGAGGGGCGTGGCACAACAGCGTTGTCAGAGGGGCTTTGCCACAAATAAAACAAAAAATGGCTGCGTACTTCAGTAGCGCGCCTTTCAGAAACAATGTGCGCCCCCACTCACGATCCACTTTCGCGTCTCACACGTCTGTCTACAAACACCAAGCTGCGCCGCATTTGCCATTCAGGCGCCATTAATCACATATAGTGCGGCGCCACCTTTGCGGGCGTGAGCGTTGTCAGAGGGGGCTGCACCAAAATTTAAATAAAAAGGGGCGCGCCTTTCGCCAGCAATGTGCGCGCACATTCACGCTCCACCTTGGAGTTCTGATGACGCGGCATTAATGATATATAGTGCGGCGCAAACTTTGTGGGCGTCAGCGTTGTCAGAGGGGCTGCACTAAAATTAACAAAAAAAAGGGGCGCGGCTTTCGCCACCAATGTGCGCGCACATTCACGCTCCGCCTTGGCATTCTGATCACTTCTCACATGGCCGTATCAAAACACCAAAGGGCGCCGCATTGACGGACCTTGCCATACTGCCTACAAAATTAAACTAACAAAACAAAACTTTACTCCTTTAGGAATGTAAGATTTCTCAGAAGTGGCTGCAGGAAAAAAAAAAAAAAGAGGCGCACAAACGCCCCATTCACTCACCGCGACATTCACGCTCCAACGGCTCCAGTGGACACAGAAGGCAGGCAGCATACCACACAAACTAAGCCACTTCACAATTCAAATTTAGTCCTGGGCTCAGGCGGGGCCTCAAACCAGCCCTCGTAAACACAGGATCACGCCGGGCACTGTCAGCGTACACACATTAACGTCAAAGACAACCCGCTTGGGAATTATATAACCAACACACAAAAGCTGCAAAACTTCAAGCTGAGGGCACACACATAACGAAGGACAAGCAAATACGGGACAGCTAAGGAGGCACATATGAAGAACGCTGTTACTAACAGTGCATGCACAACCGGATAAAGACGTTCCATAAACATTACAAACTGACCTTAGCCTATAGGAAGATGTAAAACACCACATGGAAGATCAAGGTTCAAATACGCATAACATTCCTCTTGCATTTTGTCATACTTACGTAATGCTGCATAACTCACAATTTGAAATTATATTAAAACACACACTTCATCAGAGGCTCATTCTGAATTACGTATAGCAAAGGGATCGCTTGCTACGCTGCCTGATACACACATTAGCACAACAATAAACATTACAGAACACTGAAGGTCAGCCATAGTATCAATAATATTTTTATTTCTCAACTGTACTGCAAGGAAACAAGGAAACAATAACAATGGTGAAGAGGAAGACACAACTTTCAAGGACAAAATATAAAACACCGGCACAGAGGAATAAGCGCATACAAGAAACACAAGCAAGAAATGAAGAAATGTTAATAAACATCTCTGCTCCCTCAACCTCTGCTGTTTCAAATCAACAAACTATGCGCCGTTCAGAACGTCTTGCTCACAGGAGTACAGACACCACAACCTCCACTACTACAGACACAAACAACATTCAAAAGCACATACCTCACACTTTCATTCATACTCACCAGATCAACACACACAACATACCTCAAACCCAAACTTTACAACACACAACACTGCAAGCTGAAACACAAGTAACACAACTCCATTTACTACAACAGCCGTACACTGTACACACCGTCAGATCTACATTCTACTACAACCCACTTACTGACTACATCAACAATCCACATGTAAACATTGGGAATATGGACAATGTCTGTAACAAGTGCTACGCATTTACATGGAAGGCTGAACCTCAAGGCTGCTGCTCCTCAGGAAAGGTAGTTATCAACAAGATTCAAGATCCACCTCTACTCATTAGACAACTACGTTATGGCACTCACCCACTTTGAAATAATTTCTTAACAGACACATGCCGTTACAACACTCTATTCCAAATGACATCCTTTGTGGCTAATGAAGTAAGGGAAGGAAATGTCATGCCTACTTTTAAAATACATGGCCAGTTATACCACTTTATTGGCAGTCTGCTTCCACAACAAGGCAAGCCTCCACAGTTTCTACAAATATATTTCCTATCTCAACAGCAACAACTAGACACACGGTCACACATGCTGCCAAATTTAAACAGACAGCTTATTCAAGAACTACAAGACACATTGCACAACCATAACACCTACATTCAGTCACTAAAATACAACTATGAGATGAATTTCCATGAAGAAGATTTGAAAATTATTATACACGCAGAGCAACGTCCTGCAAATACACATCCTGGAAGATATAATGCACCAACAACGGATGAGGTTGCAGTTCTTTTAGTCAACAAAAACAAAGGCCCACGCGACATTGTCTTACATACGCGGGACGGACTATTACATAAAGTGTCTAAATTGCATAGATCATATGATCCTTTACAGTACCCCATTCTATTCACTAGAGGGGAAGATGGTTATTGTCTCAATATACCCCAAGCGCACTCTGTTACTAACAAAACGGTAACATGCATGCAGTACTATGCCTATACTCTTATGGTTAGATCCACAAGTTTCAATACCTTGCATTGGTTCCGCAATCTGTTTAATCAATACATTGTGGATATGATGGCAAAGATGATCACGGAAAGACTCGACTTTATCCGACGCAATCAAACACAACTATGAGCTGACAACTACATCAATTTAAAAGATGCCCTTAATCAAGATCAAACCGTTCATGCATTAGATATTGGACAACACGTTATTTTACCAGCTACCTTCACTGGCTCACCAAGGTACATGCACGAAAAGACACAAGATGCTATGACATACGTCAGGCAGTATGGCAGACCAGATTTGTTCATCACTTTCACATGCAATCCAGAGTGGCCAGAAATTAAAGCTCAATAGTTTCCAAAACAAAGATCTTGCGATAGACATGACATCGTCTCACGTGTATTCAATTTAAAGGTGAAAGCACTCATGAAAATAATAACACAAAAAGCTATATTTGGATCTGCAAAAGCTTACATATTTACTATCGAATGGCAAAAAAGAGGACTGCCTCACGTACACATCTTATTGTGGCTTGAACCAAAAATACAGCCAGACGAGGTTGATCTCATTATATCCGCAGAGCTGCCTGATCCTGTCAACGATCAACAACTCTTTCTGATCGTAAAAAAAAACATGTTACATGGTCCATGTGGTGAACACAACATTCTTTCACCATGTATGAAAAACGCCATTTGTACTAAAAAAAATACCAACGCCCTCTCACTAATGAAACGGAAACTGGTGTTAATGGTTATCCCATTTACCGTAGGAGGAGCCCCGAACATGGTGGACATACAGTCACAATGACTGTTAGAGGACAGGAAGTCACTGTCAATAATCAGTGGGTGGTTCCATATTCACCTGCACTGTCTCGCAGTTTTAATGCTCACATTAATATTGAATACTGCCAATCAGTTAAAGCTATAAAATATATTTGCAAATATATTAACAAAGGATCAGATCAAGCAATTGCTACTATTGAAAACAAACACAATGAGATAGAAACATATCTAAATGGATGGTATATTAGCATTTCTGAGGCAGTGTGGCGCATTCTAGAGTTTCACATTCATGAAAGGCATCCCACTGTCACACATCTAGCTGTACATCTACCAAATGGACAAAGAGTATACTTCCATGAAAAAAACATGAAACACGTAGCACAAAACCTAACACCCACAACACTTATTCCTTCTTCAAATTGTGTGACACAGACAGTTTTGCTAAAACATTGCTATACCAAGAAGTACCGCAATACTATACGTGGGCTAATTCAACATTTACACGTAGGAAACGTGGCCAAGAGGTATTAGGACACCCTGGGGTAAAGAAAGACTCAGCTCTTGGTAGAATGTATAGTATTCCAATCAGAGTGCTTCCACTTACGCATTCTTTTACAACATGTTCGTGGACCTACAGGGTTTAACAGTCTTTTAACCATTAATGACCAATTAATGTCTACCTATCAGGCAGCGTGTAAAAAACTCGGCCTCATTGAAGACGACGAACATTGGAAACATACATTAGGTGATGCTGCACTTTCAGATTCACCATGAAAGCTACGTCAGTTGTTTGTTACTATTCTGTTGTTTTGTAACCCATCTGATCCTATGGCTTTATGGGACGAATACAAACATCATTTATGTGAGGAAATACTACACACTAAGCGTCAACAAACACATGATAACTCAATGCCAATGACTAATGACATCTTTAACCAGGGACTAATAGAAATAGAAGACTCGCTCTATGTACTAAGCGAGAAATCATTAACAGATTTCAAACTGCCGCCAACAGACGGGACAATCCATACACCATACAACCATACAGAAATCGGACATTCTATACACAACCTACATGAATACCTTGCGCAACATTTGCCAAACTTAGTTACTGATCAGACAGTCGCCTACAACAGCATTGTTCATAGTGTGGAAACAAAAGAAGGAAAACTATTCTTAAACGCACCAGGAGCACCTTGCAAAACTTACTTAATCAACCTCATACTTGCAAAAATACGCTCTTTAGGACTATTGGCTCTTGCTGTTGCATCGTCAGGAATTGCAGCTACTTTGCTAAGTGGAGGCAAAACAGCACATTCGACTTTTAAACTACCTTTAAGTGTTTCACTTGAAAAGGATTATACATGCTCGGTACGCAAAAACGGACCTTTAGGCATGCTGCTTCAAAGGGTGTCTCTTATCATGTGGGATGAATGTACTATGACACACCGCGCACATATAGGCACCGTGAACACAACTCTCAAAGATATTAGAAGTTCAACTCTAATCATGGGTGGTGTCACTTTTGTCTTTTCTGGTGACTTCTGACAAACTCTTCCTGTTGTTCCAAGAGGAACACGTGCTGATATACTAAAAACATGTTTAAAAGCATCACACCTCTGGGACTCAGTACAAACTCTCACCTTATGCACTAACATGAGGACACATTTGGGAGGTGGAGATACTCACTTTGCAGATCTTCTACTACAAGTTGGTAATGGAGAAGTACCTAACAGTAATGGGAATATTACTATTGAAAACTTAGGTACGCCTGTCTCTAACTTAGATGAACTCATACACCATGTATACCCCGACATTCAACATATTCTTACCAAAGACTACCGATGGATTTGCGAAAGAGCTATAGTTACACATACTACTACAAATCCCAGGTGAGGCAAAAGTCTATAAATCCATTGATACAGTATTAGATACTCAAGACACCGTACATTATCCTCAAGAATTCCTAAACTCACTTAACCCTTCCGGACTTCCGCCTCATTTACTACAAATTAAAGTTGGCATTCCTATAATGTTATTACGGAACCTACAGCCGCCCAATCTATGCAATGGGACACGCCTACAAGTTACAAATGTTTTGCCATATGGCATTAAAGCAACTATTCTCTCTGGCCCTGCAGCAGGCCATTTAGCTCACATTCCATGCATACCCATGATCCCTACTGATCTACCATTTCAATTTAAACGCTTGCAGTTCCCTAGTAACATTGCCTTTGCTTCTACCATTAAGAAATCTCAAGGTCAAACATACAAAGTAATAGGCGTAGACTTACGAGAAGACTGCTTCACTCATGGACAGTTATATGTCGCACTCTCTAGGTCCGGCAATTTGCAAAATCAATTTATTCTACGGCCACATTCAAATGAGACCAAAAATGTGGTATACCGTGAAATCTTACTATACATTAAAATGTACTATTACAAACATTACACACATAACATTTCATACCCGGACAACGTCAGGACGGGCTGCTATTGATTAATAAAATGCAAACACACATTGAGTATATGCATTGCACATAGAGGGGTGGGGCACTAAATTACGCTGCTCCACAAGCAAGTCCGCTTGTGCTGTAATTAGGAAGAGTCTTATTAGGTCTCGTGTTTGACAGCGCATGCAATGCGCTCTCAGCGAGACTTAAGTAATCTCTATGTTGGCTTCAAGTTTGTGTATTTTCTCTTCCCCCTTGTGATTGGTTTGAATCTGGCATTGCTGCTTTATCTTGCTTTCTGTTGGCTGTTGCTCCTGTGGTAACTTCCTTGTAGTCCCGAGGCAGCGGCGCCTAACTACAGTGTTCCTCTGCTTCCTGGCACTTAATTGCCTGCAGTGTGCCATCTGTTGTTTACGTCTCCCTGACTGATGTGTAAATGTAAGCTCCGGTTGTGGTTGGGGGCGTGGCCCCCCTCTTCTCCCTCCTCGCCTTGTTTTCTGCTTAGGTCCAATTTCAGAGCAACCCCCACCCCCTCCAAAACACACTCCTGAAGTCTTGTTTATTATAGCGCTAGCGATCGCTTTCAGTGCTGTTTATTTCTAAAAATGCGCTCCCGATTAATTTTAGGTAAATAAGCGAAACCTTACACAGATGGTAATAAAAACGAATTGAAACAGAAGGTACACTGAATACTCGATTTATTTTTCTTTCTTTCAAAAATTGCCTTTCTCATAGCTCGGGTGGGTTGGCAGCAGGGCAGGGGATATATCTGCCGTTAGTGCATTGGGCTGCAAAGGAGTAGCGTGCCGGCCAGGGAGGCGGCCCCAGCTGGTACAATGTAAATTGGAAAAGAGCAGACCGGCTAGTACTATGGTGACGCGAACTTCTGAAACCCGAATACACACTTGTCACTTTACTGGCCTGGGACACAGTATTTTGCGACTACTTATATATATGAGTTAAATTTTGTTGTCGGTAGTAATCAGCTTTATCAGCTTTTAACCACCTTTGCATTTGACATGAATTGGCGCCAGAAGTAGTCTCCCAGTGCCATCCCCGCTTCCCCAAACCCGCTGCCACCCCTCTGCGGTACCTCTGGTGCTCATTACCTCAGTCAAGCCCACCAGAGACAGACAGCTGAAGATGGGCAGTGGCCTCCCAAATAAGGCCAGTTCGCAACCTCCGTGAGATGAAAGCAGCTAGCGCGCTCTCCCTCCCTGAAATACATAGCGCCGATAATGGGCTCCTGGGGGTGACACTCGCAGAGTGTTCACCCCCAGGCGATTTCGGGCGGTGGTACGCCCTGTAGTGTCCTAGCATGGACACGTTCTAGTGTTCCAGTGTGATGTAACTTACTTTACACCCACCCACCACAGACGTCATGGTGTCACATGACGCTGGCAATAAAAGGGGCCGAGCGCACGTGCTTGGGGCGATTCCCACTACCCTCATCTGGTGTCTGTGTCAGGTCATTTACTGCTCCTAACATGCGGGCCTAGGGCCCTCCACAACAAACCCTACAATGGCGACGAGGCCGGTAGTGCAGCCCATGCGTGCCACTACCCTCGGCTAATCAAAAAGGAAAAGGGGAAGAGAGCTGCCCATCTAGAGGGCATCCCCTGTGGCGAGGCGCGACGCGCCGAGAAGACCGGTGGGCACGTCGGAGCCCCGCAGTGACCGGGAGCCCCTCAGCAAGCCGACCGGAGCCCACCCGCGTCGACCGCCACCACCGAGTGCACCAAGCAGCTGCGGACCGCCCAGAGCCCACCTGCGACGGCCGCGAGGCTTACGACCCCCACCGGAGAGGTACCCGGGCCGGGCGGAGCCCACCCGCCGCGACCGCGACGGAGCATCTGGCCCGCCGGCCGAAGGTGAGCCCCACGGGCGAAGTGCCCGCCCCGAACTGTGCCATAAATAAGCAGGACCAGCGGAGCCTACCCGCGGCCTGCCCGAGTCGTTCCCCGCCCCAGCCGCGTGTGTGCTTGGAAGCGGCAGGGGCACAGTGACTGAAGACCGCGTGGGAATACAGCGCGGCCGGACCCGCAACACCCGTCAACAACGAGGGGGAGGGAGCGGAGTAGCTAACCGCCTCCCGACCCCCCTCGCGACGTGATCAAGACCAAGCGGAGCCCACCCGCGGCCTGCCGGTGGCATCCCCACCGAAGATAGACTCAGCAGCGCCAGCGGAGCCCACCCGCGGCCCGCCGGTAGCCCCCAGCGAAGGAGGACTCAGCAACGCCAGCGGAGCCCACCCGCGGCCTGCCGGCGGCACCCCCAGTGAAGAAGAACACTGCAGAGCCAGCGGAGCCTACCCGCGGCCTGCGAGGGAAATTGCAAGTCTCCGCCGCGCAGCGTGTGAGAGGAAAAGCTGCTGCGGCGGGAGACCGGAAAGTGGAGCCTGCAGCAGCCGGTAAATCAGCAGAGCCGGCGGAGCCTACCCGCGGCCTGCCTCAAGCGTCCCCGCCCGAAGGCACAGTGAGAGCCGCGACGCGTTTTCCCCCCCCCTCACCTGAGGGAAGCATCTACACCCCAACATCCCCACAAGCGGGCGCTCACCCCGCATAGTGACACACCACACTGCCGGCGCAATCTTCAGCCCCTCTCCCAAGCCCCGGAGTGCAGCAGGACGGCTTAGGAACAGAGCCAGTAAGCTCCGAGGACAGTGTCGACTTTCCCCGCCCCGCGCAGCGTGTGCAATGAGGAGCTGCGGGGGTGGGCTGCAAGCGAAGAGTGGAGCGGAACGCCGCGGGCGCTGACACCAATATGCCCCCACCTGCCAGAATGATGAAAACGCTGAGAAGCGGCCAGCACTGACGAATGAAACCCTAACTGTGCCTAGGGACACTGGCTGCCACGCACAGACACTCCTATGTGCCACATCTCTAAAAGTGATTGTGCCGGTGCAATCAACCAACTGTGAGGCGCCTGTGCCTTTCTGCCCCCAAAAGTGAAAAACAAAAGAAACTCACCAGCTCCCAGCAGCAGCAGCTCCAGCCCCCTGTGCACTGTGACCATAGAGTGCACATCAGGGGAAGACAAGACAGACTGCTAACAATTCCTGCAACACTGCCACCCAGTGGCCAACTGCAAAAGTGCACCTGCCTCCACAAAGACTAAAACAAGCATTGCACAACGCAAGAAAACTCACGCAGCAAGTAAGTTCTCCACAGCGCAAGTGACAGCGAAAGCGTCTAAACTCCCGCAGCCAGAAAGCATCCAACCTCTCACTCAGCAAGTAACTGCGCAACAGCGCCAGCGACACCCACACACACCAGCAAGGAGTCGGCGACTGCCACTTCCAACGCGACGTGGGAAAAGGCACCAATGCCTCACAAAGCATCCAAGCACTGACGTCGGGAGGAAACGGCTGCCAAGCACTAAAAGAACGTCCAGGGAAAAGACTGCCGCGATCAAAGGACGGAGAGAGCAGCGACGCCTTGTGGCCACAGGCGCTCACCGCATCATCAACTACTCCCGTCAACGGTCCAAAGCATCAAGTACCCGACGACAGCCAAAGCAGCAAGTACCCAACGTCACGCCACAGGCGTCCCAGAACCCTGAACAGTAAGTGCGCAAACAACGCGCCACGTGGCGACGCACAGCCACCGCCAGCAGAAAGAAGAATGCATACAGCGCCATCGCGCAGAACAATCTTCGCGAACGATCGCCCATCAAGTGCCGACCCGCGACAGATCCATGGCGCCTCCCAGGAGCCGATCCCCAGAAGATCGCCCATCAAGTGCTGACCCACAACGGGTCCCCCAGGAACTGTTGTAGCGCTAAGTCCGACAGGACGACCGAAAGCAACCTGCCAGGCATCGGCAGAAGTGGACCACCAACCGGTCCAGGACGTTCAACCATGAACAGGTCTACAAACATGGACCCCCGAACGTCACCAACAACCATCAAGAAAAGAAAGCATCAAGAAAAGAAGGTTCGCGACACCAACTCTGGCTGCTGAGGAAGAAGGAGAAAGTGTCCCCGACGAGGACAAGACCAGGGGTACACATGCAGGGTGCGCGCACTGCATGGAGGTCCCAGGTCAGAAGAGAAGACACAAGATTGGTCCAAGTGATGTCGCGATGCAGAAGGAAGAAAAGGAGAGATCTGAGTGGCACGTTTGCCACTGCGAAAAGGAAGGAAGAAAAGGAGAGATCTGAGTGGCACGTTTGCCACCGTGAAAAGGAAGGAAGAAAAGGAGAGATCTGAGTGGCACGTTTGCCACCGTGAAAAGGAAGGAAGCATATCCATGTGGCCTGTTGCCACAATTAAGAGTAGAAGGAGAAGTCAGTGCGAAGCAACGTCCTCACAGAGAGACAACTAAGGAAAGACAGAGAGGAGTGCAGGAAGACGAAGACCGCTCACTCCCGAAGAGAAGTAAGGTGACAAGTGCCAGGACAACAGTGAGAGGAACACGAGGCCGGAAGAACACCAGTGGCAAAGAAGACCAGCTGACAGGCGATGTTTCCGCACACCCAGGATCTGCGGAGAGGAGCAAGCGAGACCGTTAGTGACATCCACCTTTGGGGTCACACGGACACTGGACACATGCCAGCCGTGGTGACCCAGGGGCAGAGGCCTCCGGGACGCAGTCCCCGCGACGAGAGACGGTCCTCCGACGCCCATCCGAAAGGTCCGGGGAGGGCGAAGACATCGCAAGCAAAGACAGAAACCAACAGCTACCTTGGGACGAGGCTGCGGAATCTGAGGTGAGACACATCGTCTCTTCCATACCCCCACTGACGGCGGCGCAGGAACAACTGATGTGGACACATCCAGCCCAGCGCGAATCCGAGAAAGAGGACCTCAAGGATATCCCGTGGCAGGGGAACACCGACGAGAGGGGTCATCCTAGTGAGAGGGATGCCTTGCAACGGATCTGACTTTTGCTAAGTAAGACAAAGACCACAAGTGAAACCAAGGCCGAGACCGGTATGTGAATATCATTTCACGGCGAACAACAAGAACTCTAACTGCACCCGTTGCCACGGAAGTCAACACAAGAAAGACTGTGAGGACAATTTGGTTGCAGAGTCGTCAACAGACTGTTTCCATCAAGCACCACAAACCGGTGCCACTGTGAACTGATGTTCCCCGCAACAGATTGAACATCATCTGTGATTCCAAGCAGCAGCGGATCGAAAGACACTGCGGAAGCTGAACACTTGACTACACCCTGATACATGTTAGTTTCCCCTCAGGTTGATTTTTGAATGTGGGTCCTTGCAATTAAAAAATGGGAGGGATGTAGTGTCCTAGCATGGACACGTTCTAGTGTTCCAGTGTGATGTAACTTACTTTACACCCACCCACCACAGACGTCATGGTGTCACATGACGCTGGCAATAAAAGGGGCCGAGCGCACGTGCTTGGGGCGATTCCCACTACCCTGATCTGGTGTCTGTGTCAGGTCATTGCTGCGCCTAACATGAGGGCCTAGGGCCCACCACCTCTAACTCTACACGCCCTACGCTACGTGTGGTCTTGGGGACAGCTAGGATTGGACGAGGTGCGCGAGACGCGAGCATTAGGTTCTAGCGTCGTCGTGCGTATGGCATTTTCGAGAAGGTTGGCAGACGTGAGGAAGTTTTGGCCCACATCTCGGTTTATTTAAATTGTGCATTTAAATTTCAGTCATGGAGCAAGCCTCCGCTTCAGTGCGGGAAGCGCTCCGGATGTTGGCAGCTGCCGGGAGAGAAGACCTGCTAGTGCCGGGCACGCTGTCTCAGGCGTGGGTCGGCCTAGAGCGGGGGGGGGATCGTCAGGCAGCGTTTCAGCAGCTGTTGCTGCATGCATTTCGAGTGAGGGCTCACCGTCATTGTCAGAAAAAGGTGAGCCCTTGAGAATACAATCTGCACAAGACAATAATTCACCACTGCACCAGGTAGAAGCTCCTGGGTCCCAGGCAAACAACAGGTCACTTACAGTAAAAGGAAGGCGGGGAAGACCACGAGCAACCACAGTTCCTTCTATTAAAATAAATAGACGGTCGATTTTTAAAAAGAGCAAAGTGCAGACACAGGTTTATGCTAAGAAATCCTCTCATGTGCAGAACACTCCATCTAGTGGCCAGGATGTGAATAGGCCCAGCTTGCCTGTTAATGCAGTTGATGTTTCAAGGAATATTGGTATTTTTGGCAGGTTTAAGTCCAGTGAATCTGTTTTTTCTCAGGCAGTACAGATGGACAGGGGTTTATCTCCCATAATTTCCAATGAGCATGGGCATGTCATTGTGGGTCAGGGCGTTTCTTCTCCAAATTTTAAATGTGGGCAGTCGTTACCCATACACAGTGCTAAGGTGTTTGACAAGGCTTCTGACATGACAGGTCTAGTACACATGGTTACTCCTTCAATGGACATTGCGGCTCAGATGGGCTGATGCAGGGCCCCTTTTCTAAATATCTTGAAGGGCAAGGCGAATGGGTTTGGATTCCACAGGATATTTCGGACGAATGCAGGTTATTGAAATTACAAGGGGACTGTAGGAATCCGACGGCAAAATCAGGCGCCTTGCAGTCCCACGAGGGCACAATATTATCAGGAAAAACAAAGGGCAGTGAGAGTGTAACAGACAGGCATCAGGCGTCCTGCACCGCCAGAAGTAAGAACACACGGAAAGTTTCAGCGGCATTTTCAACACCTTTGGAGGACAAGAGAGCGGCTCGCTTTAAGAAAGTGATGAATTGGAGGGAGTTTGATAGTGGTGTTGGGGACGGGGAGCTACCCAGTAGTAGTGGTAGGGGTGATAATGTAAGTCAGGATGGGGTGGTAGTTTCTTTTTCGCGGGATGAGGACACTGTCTCCTTAGAAGAAGGGGAACTGTCGGATACTGATGACAGGGACATTGTTTTGTCAAAAAATGTTGAGGGTGCGGGGGGTCTACTAAAGACTTGTCCAGCTTCTATTTTTTGCAGAATAACAGAATGGGCATGATACCTCTGGTGCTCTCGGGAAAAAACAGAACAAAGGGGTGAAGCACGGTTTCGTGGCAGAATACCAAGCACTGAATAAATCAGGTGAGAATCAAGTTCGGATTTCGAAACGCATACGGCTGGACAAGGGTGTGGGTACTGATGGGACACATTATGTAGATTCTCTGCAGGGTGGCACTCAGGATGGTAAACAAGGGGGTACAGTGTCTGACATAGTTCCAACATTAAGAGTGAAAGAGGCTGAAAGCAAAGCAGAATCTGATCTTAAAGCAGCAACCATTTTTAAACGACTACCTTATATGGGGTTGCTATGCCTTTGGGTGCACATTTGAGCAAGGGTACGAAGGATAAGATATGGAAAAGGGATTTCATTGACATTTTTAAACTTCTTGACAGGGAGATACGAGCAAAAGAGGGCTCTAAAGAAGAGGCTTGGGAACTTTCAAAACGGCCGAGGGTACCTATCAATATAGATTAGTGGACTTCTGCTTTTCTCATATTTGCTAGCGTATATTGTGAAAAATTTGCTGACAGATCGGTTTCTCTTTTTAAGTATATTGATATCATTAGGAAGGCAGCAAATGAATTTGGCGGATACGCACGGCTCCATTATGACGAAGAGTTCAGGGCTCGATTAACATTGATGCCAGACAAGCCTTGGGGGGAGTTTGACAATGAGGTTTGGGTTCAATGGATGTATCCTCAAAGGCCACCCCCATCTTTACACACGGCCAGTGGTTTGGCGGTACCTTACCGGCCCTTTCAGTTTAGGCCCACCTCACGGGGGGGGACATGGAATACACCTCAAACCATGTTGTCCGGTGCTTGCTGGCATTTCAACAAAGGATACTGCGTTAGGAACCCATGCAAATACAAGCACGAATGTTCAAGATGTGGGGGTAAACATGCAGTTGCACAATGTTTCGGGGAACAGACACATTGGGGGAACAGTTTTCCAGGCAGAGGTCGAGGGTTTACACCACAGTTTGGCAACAAGGGCTTTTACACCAATCAAGGTGGACATTTTATGTAACTGGTTGCAGTTATATCCAGACACCCAGGCTGCTTCTCTGCTATATTGGGGTTTTCAAGAAGGTTTCAAACTGGGTTACCAAGGCCCACGAAGTCCCAGGTTTGCACAGAATTTAAAATCCGCAAAAAGTTTTCCACACATAGTTCGGGAGAAACTTTTGACAGAGGTCTGAGAAGGCCGAATGGTGGGTCCCTTTGATCAATGCCTTTTGGAAAATTTAATTGTGTCTTCTTTGGGTGTTGTACCAAAGAAGGCTGAGGGAGAATACAGGATGATTCAACATTTGTCATGGCCGCAAGGTTATTCGGTTAACGATTTCATTGCAAAAGAAGATTCCATGGTACATTTTGAGTCAGTTGATTCCGCTTTGCTTATGATTAAAGACATGGGTGAGGGGTCGCAGTTAGCCAAGTGCGATATTTAATCCGCTTTCCGGCTGTTGCCTATACATCCATCGAATTTTCCACTGCTAGGCATCTTTTTTGAAGGTAAATATTTTGTGGATAAGACTCTTCCTATGGGCTGTGCCATATCATGCAAACTTTTTGACGCATTCAGTTCTTTTCTTCAGTGGTGTTTTTCGTTCCACACTGGGCACAAGGGCATTACACATTATCTGGACGATTTTCTTTTTATGGGCGCAGCTAATTCACAACAATGTAGAGCTGCTTTACACAACTTTCAACTTTTTGCAGAGACACTGGGAGTGCCTTTAGCAGAGGACAAAACTGAGGGCCCTTGTTGTTGCCTTACGTATCTGGGCATAGAGATTGACACTATCACGATGCAAGCTAAGCTTCCTAAAAAGAAGATTGTAGAAATCACTGGCCTTTTAGAACATGCACGCTCTGTACAAAAATTGACTTTGGTGGAAGCTCAATGTTTACTGAGGCATCTAAACTTTGCTTGTAAAGTCATTCGCGCTGGCTGGTCTTTTTGCAGGAGATTGGGTTTCTCTATGTCTGGTTTGAAACTCCCACACCATAGACTTAGGGTGACCGCACATATGCGAGGTGATTTTGAGGTTTGGTCCACATTTTTATCAGATTTCAATGGCATACCACTTTGGTCGCTGGGCGAAGAATTTGTTTGGCAATTGCAACTTTTTTCTGACGCTTCTGGCGCCCATGGTTTCGGCCTGTTTTGGGACGGTAAGTGGTGTGCGGAGAGATGGCCTGACAATTGGGTTGCCGAGAAGAAGAGCATTGCTTTTTTGGAATTTTTTCCACTCATAATTGCGCTTACTGTATGGGGTTACAAATTGGCCAATAAAACAGTCTTATTTAATGTTGACAAGAAAACAGTAGTGGATTTAGTAAATTATCTAACTACGGGGAGTCAATCGGTCTGTCGAAAGTAACAAATGCACCTCCAATGCTAGAGAATACCCAATTCACCAGTTTTCCACAACTTGCCCAATACCTGGCTTAAGACAAGTTTCCATCAGCCCAGACATTTGGCGGAACTTCGTCATCTGGAAAGATCAAGAGAGATGGGTCATGTGTAGCCAAAGTTAGATCTAGGGCTAACATACACAGATGTTAGACTGCATAATCTCAAAAATCTCAGCCGCTGGGTTTGTTCAAGATGTGTGGAAACAGATGAAGTGCAGTGCAGGTGATGAACGTGAGTGGATTAAAAGTGACTTTCAGGACAAAAAATATGTTTATTAGGGATTGTCCTAATGTCAACTACTAAAAACCGCCTGATAGTTTGAAATAATTGAACTATCACTAGGCAATAAGTGAGGTCAACATGTTTCAGCCGGATAGCTTACTGGCTCGGCTTTCTTCAGGACCATATGAAAACGAAGTGCTACTGCAAAAGAATACCATGAGTGACAAAATCTTACTTATTAGTGTAGTCGTTGGAAGAAAATAAATCAGTGGTATCTGACCACCCTACCAGACATGTATCCCATGTATGTGTAGTTTGTTGAGAATTATTTCTTCAATCCCAGCTTTCTGTGGGAGTAGGCCTCACCTCAACCGGCAACTGCTCGGTAGCGAGGCCCCGCTCTATCCGTAGGTACCCCTTCGCGGTCTGCGAACAGTGTGGGATTTAGTAAATTGGCAGAAAGCAAAAGACAAACAGATGTTAAAGTTGTTACAGATCTTTATGATAGGATGTTTAAAATGTAACATTGTTTTCAAGGCCAAACACATTGCAGGCATTGCAAATAATATCGCGGATTGCCCTGTCTCGTTTTCAGTGGGAGAGATTTTGTGGCTTGGCGTCCCGAGCGGATTTGCGAAGGACTCCCATTCCCAGCGAGATATGGCATTTGGAGATGTGACTGCTTATCAACTCATCGAGAACTCTCTCGCACAAAGCACCAAGTTGGCTTACAGAAGAGCTTAGCTGGAATTTTTAGGGTCAGGTGCTACATTTAGAATTTGCAATGGATTGGGTTTACGGCAGCGTAGAGAGGATGCAGTAAACTCCATTATGCTTAACATTAAGAAGAACATTTCCTCAACCACTATTGCGGGTAAACTGGCAGGTATTTCGTTTTATTGGAAATCTTTCTGGGGATATGAGCCTTCAGCAGGTGAGATGGGTAAACGCATACTACAAGGTTGGGCTAAGTCCAGAAAGCGGAGTTCATATCAACGAGAACCTATATCCCTACAGCTCTTAGCTAAGATTATCATGGTTCTTCTCAATATTTGTTTTTCCGAATTTGAATTCCATTTGATTAAATTGTGCATGGTTTGGCTCTTTTTTGGGGCTTTCAGGGTGTCAGAGCTACTGGGTACTGCCATTCATGATGACTTGAAGACTTTCAATGTTTCAAGATTTACTTCACACATTGAAATTTTTCTAGAACAGTCAAAAAACGATCAGACAGGTAAAGGTTCTACAGTTATTTTGCAGGCTATAGGCGGTTTTCTATGCCCTTTACAAGCCTGGTCTGAATTTTTGAGCACAGGTGGTGCATTGTCCAAATTTATTTTTCGCCATCAAAATGGCTCTCGACTCACAGCTCCACAATTATTAGCTATTCACAAGAAGGCTTTGAAGAGTATTGCCGAGAACCCTCAACAATTTGGTACACACTCTTTTCGTATTGGGGCGGCCTCTGAAGCGGCCCGGTGGGGTTTTTCTGTGGGTGACATTAAAAAATTGGGGAGATGGTCTTCCGATTGTTTTTTACGTTATATCAGACATTTGGAACATATAATTTAATTCAAGGATATTAATTGTCATTTCTTTCCAGGTGTGCAGTTCTCCCGCAAGCAAGTTTGGCTCATCGGCCATTCATTCATTAAATGGGCCGCTACCCAGGCAGATAAAAGACATTTTGGCAGGAACCTGGGGTTTTCCTCAGATGCTGTGTCTTTATCATGGTGGGGTAAGAGTGGCATGAAGTGGGGCCAGTTTTTGCCGTTGATAGGCGAATTTCCTCCTAAGAACATGCCGGATATCCTTTTGAGACATCTCGGGGAGAATGATTTCGTCCAATTGTCAGGTTTGGGTTTGTTGATTGAAATTAAAACGGACCTCAAACTTTTCATAAAGACATGGCCACAATCGCGTCTCATCCTGACAGCGCTCCTGCCTCGGAGAGTATGGAGAGGGGCGGACAGCTTTATTGCTGTGGATAGAGCGCGCAGAAAAGTTAATCGTGATTTGCAACGTTTTTGTTTTATAAATCAAATTTTTTGGTTGGTTTATGACGAAGTTAACAAGGCAGATTTCCAATTCTTTAGGCACGATGGGGTTCATCTGTCTTTCATCGGTAATGAGATTTATTTGCTAAACATCAAATAAATTATTGCTGGTATTCTGAATATTAACCCATGGTGTTGAAGTTTTTTACTGTTATAGCGACAGTGTGCCCGTCTTTGTTTTGTTTTCCATAGCACTGCCTGTTTTCCTGACATGTTCATTCCTTTCATCTCTACATTCCTTTTTCGCCACGGTTTATTCTCCTTCCCTTTCTCCATCTTTTTTCCCGTTTCTTTTCTTTCACCCCCCCCCCTTTTTTCTCTTTCCTTGTTATATTCTTATAACATGCTTATTAGTTTGTCTTATAGAACAATTTCAGAGTTTGAGGTGTGGCGGGTTTTTTCTTCTGGGTACATTTGTATTGAGATAATGTGTTTTCGCTGTTATGGCGACAGTACAGTTCTTTCATTTTTTTCTTCATGTATTGTTCAGATAATAAAGATTCTCCTGTTTGGCGACAGTGGTTTTTTACATACCATTTCTATAATACCATCGGAGTATGAGGGGGGGACAGGAAAAACACCTGTGATAGGGTTTTTCCTGGTGGCAGATTTAGAGGAAATCAAGACAGGCAGGAAGGGTTGGGGGCATTAGGAATAGGTTTGGGCAGAGGGAAGCAGGGGAGAGAAGTTGGAGTCAAGAGGTAGGCAGGAGAGGGACATAGGCTCGGGGAGGAGGTTAGGCCGAACAAAGTGGGGAATTAGTGGTCAGGGGGATATTGGGGTAGGTAGGCAGGAGATTGAGATAGGCGTTTTGGGAGGAGGCTTAGGATGACCAAGGTGGGGAAATAGTCGATAGGGGGTCATGGCTTAAGGGATGGGGGTGTTAGTTTGGGAAATGTTGTATATGATATGTATGCATTTATATTGTACTGCCTACCTGTCCAATAAAGCAGCCTATTACCCCATCTTGGTGTGAAGCGTGGTTATTGCCCGATAACCATGTGTGTATCGGGCCAACAAACTGAAGAAGTGTCACCGGCACCCAGGGTGGCGTGCTGGGTCTGTGCGGCCAGCCAGACAGCTTAGCATCACAGTACTGACTGCTTCTGTGTGTCTTCAGTCTAGGGTCTGTGGTAGGGACGTGAGGCATACAGAAGCAGCAGGTACTGCCTAATTGCACAGTGAGACTCGTGTGAAACCAATGACGTGTCAGAGGGAGAATGACACCAAAGAGGATGAAAGGCAGAGGCTGCCCAGCAGAGATGTGAACCTATAATCTGCAGAGAAAGACACACACACACACACACATACATACACACACATACATATACATATACACACACACACATAAACACACACAGACACATAAACACACATACAAACACACAGGCACGCACACATGCATACAAACACACACATACAAACACACCCACACATAAACACACGCACGTACACACACACCTACATACATACACACGCACGTACACAAAGTCGATCTACCATCCACCAAATTCAATGAAAAAAAAAGGACCAGTTAACACTAGTTATCAATTACAATAAACACTGTTCCACGTGTAGCGCTTAACATAAAAGCCCTTTATAACTGACACCCATTACATTTTTTTGTTGCAGAAAAGAATGTTCTTTATCCTCTAAAAGGCAACGAATGAATAGCCCCTGACCACTATCCAACACTGCCTGAACATTCTAGCCATCCTAGCTGCAGAATCGACTCTTCCCTGTATACCCGACCATATTGTATAATGCTAATAAAACAGAGACTTTTTAAGGTCGATCCTGGGCAGCGCATGTGCTGCTTTTTGAAGCACGCTGTATTCAGGTATGGACTTGTTAAGATAAGCTTGCAGTTTTGTCCTATCGCTTTTTATTTATAGGTGTTGTAGTATGCAGCCTTAAATTTTCTTGAAACCTGTGGTTTTATGAATATATTATTGTGTTTTGCATAGCAGTTGCTGTAGGATATTTTACAATTTTGCAGGACTATTAGTGATTCGTAATCAGTGCTTAATTGGAGCCAATACCTGCCACCCAAAGCTACGAAAATAGCTTGAATGGCAGGTTTTAGTCAGTTTTAATGTATAAAAAGTCTGAACTGTCATTAGTAGCGCAATAGATGGTGTAAGCTCCTGTGATCTCCTAACAAGGGCCCTGGCAGTTATTTCTTTACAAATTAAGTACTCTCTGTATCCGTAGTATCAGTCCTTGAAGGATGTAAAGCAGAGATGCCACTGCTGGAATTCGAGCTGGAAATGTAGTTCCCTGCAGGATGCAGATAGGACTAGCTTCGCACATATGCATATTTGTGCATGTTTTGATATTGTATGAATATAGTGGGGAGAGGATGTGGTCTCACGGCTAAACTGCCGACTTTGGAGCTGGAAAACTAAGGTTCGATCCTTGCGGTCGATTCCACATCCTGTGATTCTGGGCAAATTTCTTAATATCCCCGTGCTTACCCAAAAAATGAATGTGTCTTGGTGTAACATAACTGGTGCTCATGTAAAGCGCTCCAATACCTTCGGGTCGAGTTCGCCCTATATAAAATATACAAAAATAAAATAAAAAAATGTGTGCTTTGATCTCGTTATGCCAGGATATTTTATTTTCTCCACTTACCTCACTTGGGAGTGGTTAACTCAGAACTAAAGAAGCAGTTTACTCAGAACTTAAAAATAAATCAATGTGCTCCTAATATTGGAGATTTAATGTCATGCACCGTTTTAATTCCAATCTATTTTGTAAACCATATCATTTTCGCTGTATTTTTTTATCCCTGTGATGGGGATTATTACCTCCCTTTTGGTGCTCCGGGATTGTTACAGAGGAGCCCTGTTGTCTATTTGGGGTTGGAGTAAGATCTGATAACAGAAACTTTCATCCCCTGCTGCTGTGTTCACACCTGTGCCATGGAACCGATTAGGCAGGACAGATTGACAGCAGGGGCCCCTTAAGTGATGAAAACAAAAATAGATGTCCCACTGTAACTATGTTTAGGATGCGAGCAGTACACTTTGCTGTGACTGACCCGGCCACGCCAAGCTGGTAGCCCCAGTTCAAAGGTCCCAGCCCACGGCAACTGACGGGAAGGGTAGGGTGCGCTAATGGGGTCTTGGGGGCGACGCGCGAAGAGCGTTCGCCCCCGGGCTAATTCGGGCATCGGTATGCCCCGCTGCTGCTCGCGGGTGGGGGTTGTAGAGTTTGCATTCTAGTTTATGCACGTCACGTCAGACGTGACGTGCGGCGGCCATGTTGGCGCGCTGCGCGCGATTCCCCATTGCGCGCCGGGGAGAACACAGAACGGCAGCGCCGGCCGGCGCTCCTCCAATTTGCTCGTAATTAAATATATAAATAAAGATACTTACTGGAACACAACCTAGTGGTCCGCCTGTCATTAATCCTGCAACTTTACAGTGGCGACGAGGTCGGGAGGCCCCAGCTGACCACCCACGTGGACAGGATAAGAAAATACAAGGACACCCACGTGGACAGCAGCAGGGTAGGAAACCCCACACACTACTACAGCAGGAAGCTGAGCTGCCCCACACAGCCCACACCGCAAAGGGTTCATGGGAAGGCACAGCGGAGCCACCACACGAGCGGAGGAGCGTGGCAGTGCCACAGACAACTGAGAGGCGGCGAAGAGGCAGGAGAGGCTGCAGCACGCCCCACAGGAGACAGCCCACGGTGCAACCCTCACCACCACGCCGGGCCCTGGAGGTACAGCGCTGGCTACCAAAGAGGAGGAGGCGGGGACTAGCACTGAAAGTCCCCTGGAAGACACCACCACAGAGGTGAAGGACAGCACCCCAGGGAGTCCCACCAGCAAGGACGTCAAATCGACAGCGATCAGGGAGGTGAGGATGAGCACGCCAGCAGGCTATGCGATTGCGCCGGTACAATTCCTACCGAAACCAGGGGACCCCCTGATGAAGTGGGAGGACTGGAAAGAATACATCGACAATTTCATAGGGGTCTTGGAGGATGAAAACGAAGAATCGTTCACCCCCCAAAGGAAGAAACGGATCCTATTACTGAACCTGGGCCCGGAGGGTCTCAGGATTTACAAGAGCCTGGTGCCCAAAAAGAGGGACGATGCAGACAAGGATGTATATGCACACGCATTGGAAGATCTGGACGAACGTTATCGCCCCACCATATGTGTATCAGTGGACAGGTTTAACTTCCAGCCGAGAAGACAACGCCCGGGAGAGAACATTGAGGAATATGTAGCGGCCTTGAGGAAGCTAGCTGCCCCGTGCAAATACGCATTGTGGGAAGACGAATTCATAAAGGACCAGATCGTGATGCACACCACTAGCACAAATGTCCAGGACAAGTTATGGGCAAGCGGCGACACCACACTCAAAGACGTAATGGTCATTGTAAAGAGGGCGGAACTCGCACGGAGATGTGCCGATGCGACAAAGAAAGACATAACCCCCCCAACGATGGTGAACAGGATTCAAGAGGGAGACCACCGGAAAGACCAGAGAGGCAAAGAACCGATGGCCAGAGGAACCAACAGATGGCAAGGGAAACAAGCAAGCAATGAAGGCAAGAAATCATGCTACAGGTGCGGCAGTTGGTCCCACGACGCACGTGATCGGAGATGTCCCGCGTTCAGAGCTAAGTGCCTACACTGCGGCATTTTGGGCCACTACGAGAAGGTGTGTAGGAAGAAAAATCCCAAGGGAATGGTGAAAAGCATAGACCAAGGCGAAGAAGACCTAGAGGAGATCGCAGAGGAAGAGGTGATCACAGTCTTATGTATATACGACCAAGTACTAAGTGTAGAAGGGAAGAAATCCACGAAACCCATTCTGGAAATGTCTATGGGAGGAATCACCATCACGGTAGTGGCAGACACCGGATCTCCTTTCACCATTGTCCAGCGAGCAGTGTGGGAAGAAATGTTCAGACCCAAGTTGGGCCCAGAGCTGGAGAAACTAGACATTCGGCCGGTTACTTACAATGGTGACCGCATTCCAATGATGGGGTTCCGGCGCTTGCTGTTTGAATTCAGAGGCCGATCAGCGTGGTGCAAACTATATATAGCGGAGAAAGGACCCTCCGTCCTTGGATGGCTGGACCAGGGTGACTTGGGGATAAAGCTGGATCCTGGTGGAAAAGAACAAATACTACTCGCAGACCAAGAGGAATGGCCGGACTTGGACAAGTGGAAGGAGAGCTACCCAAAAGTGTTTGGAGGCACGGTGGGACGGATGGAAAAGTTCCAACACAAGATCGTGCTCAAGGAAGGGGCCATACCGGTAGCTCACAAGGTGAGAAATGTGCCGATTGCGGTACGAGAGGCGGTCCAGAAGGAACTGCAGGAGTTGGAAAAGAAGGGGATAATAGAACCGATAACATGTGCGGAATGGTTGGCGCCCCTGGTGGTCGTGATGAAGCCCAATGGGAAGGTCCGGCTCTGCGTGGACCTGAGAGAACTGAATAAAAATATCGTGGTGGAGAAGTTCCCCCTCCCCAGAATTGAGGAAATGTTGGCCAAGACCAGAGGAGTGAGGTGGTACTCCACTATCGACTTGACATCGGCCTATCACCAAATAGCACTCCACCCGGACAGCAAAAGTCTCACCTCTTTCATCACCCCGTTTGGTTGCTACCAGTTTTGTCGCATGCCGTTCGGGCTGGCCTCGGCGGCTGCGGTTTTCCAGAAGATGATGCACCAACTATTCAGGGACTGCAAAGACGTCCAGTATTTCCAGGACGACATCCTGGTGATGGGCCGAGACAAGCAGGATCATGACCGGAAGCTGGAACATGTGCTACAGACGCTGGAAACAAAAGGGCTGGGAGCTGAGTGGGCGAAGTGTCGGTTGGGTCTACAGTCGGTAACGTACCTAGGACATGAGATCGGTCAACAGGGCGTTACACCCAAGTTGGAAAATGTAAAGGCCATCGCTGACGCTCCACCACCCAAAAGCAAGGAAGAGGTCAGGTCATTCCTGGGGATGGCGGAGTATTACAGCAAGTTTGTGGTCCACTTCGCCTCAAAGACCCACAACTTGAGGTTACTGACCAGGGAAAGCACTGTGTTCCAGTGGACACCGGAAGCACAAGCTGAGTTTGAAACGATCAAAAGGGATGTAATAGGAGCTGTTCCCCTGCAGGGCTACGATCCACAAGGCACCACTGTACTGACGACGGATGCCAGCGACAAGGGCCTGGGCGCCGTGCTCATGCAAGACAGAGGAAGAGGAGAAATGGAGACCATCAGTTTTGCGTCCAGGGCACTGACGGATACAGAGAGCAAATACAGAGTGATCGAGAAGGAGATGCTGGCGGTCGTGTGGGCCATGGCGAGGTTCAGGCAATTTCTGTGGGGAACACATTTTTTACTCAAAACAGACCACAAGCCATTGGTGAAGGTGCTGACATCGAGTGGACATGCCAGCGCCACTCCCCGAATAGCCAAGATGTCACTAAAGTTACTTGAGTTTAGGTACGACGTGGAGTACCTTCCTGGGAACCGGAACCGAGTGGCGGATTTCCTGAGTAGGGCAGCCGCCATGGAACCAGGAGAGGAGGACCATACAAGCAAAGGAGAGTTGGTAGCCCTTATAGAGGACCAAGAAAGGTTGATAAGCTTACAAGAATGGTCAGAGTCCTATGAGGAAGACACGGACATGCAAGAAGTAAAAGAGAACATTGTTCAAGGATGGCCTGAGAAAAGGAATGTGAGGGCGAGCCTCAAGCCGTACTTTGAAGTCAGAGAGGAACTGTCAGTAGTGGACAAGGGGGTATTCATCTACAGGGGAGACAAGGTGATTCCCCCCAGGAACCTCACCTCAAAACTGTTGGACCTGCTACATGAAGGACACCTAGGCATAGGAAAACTCAAAGCAAGGGCAAAGCAAAACTACTGGTGGCCTGGCATGGACATAAAGGCTGAGAGGCATGTCAGGGAATGTCCACAATGTCAAAGAGCAGATAAGACCTTAAAACCCTTGAGACCAGCAATAGGGAAGTTTGACCCTCCCGCTAATCCTTGGGAAGAACTATCGATAGACATTTTGGGACCCGTCCTAGACGACCAAGGCTCGCAGAAATACGTGTGCGTACTCATGGATCGATATTCAAAGTGGCCGGAGGTGAAAATAGATGAGTCCATGGACACAGAAAACATCATAAAGTTCCTGTCAGAGACTTTCACCCGGGAAGGAATACCCAAATCGGTCTTAAGTGACAATGGGCCCCAGTTCACGTCGGAAAGGTGGAGCAAGTTCATGCAAAGGAATGGCATCACTGTCCAGCACACAGCGATCTACCATCCGGCCGGTAACGGCCTAGTGGAGAGGTTTAACCGGGTAGTGATGGGAGCCATCGGAGCCGCCTTATCCAGTGGACAAAGTTGGGAAAAGGCGATAGAGAACATGGTGTGGGCCTACAGAATAACCCCCACTGGCACGGGGTACAGCCCATTTCAAATATTGAGGGGACGTGAACCCTTCACCCATGACAACAGGATCTGGAAGGAAAAGGTCGTCACCAGTGAATGGTCCCCTGCAGTGGTGCGGGCCAACCTGGAAAGAGCACAGACAATTTACAGTGACCACTACAATAAACGGAGGAATGTCAAAAGTACAGGATTGGAGAAAGGAGAGTGGGTGAGAGTAAAATTGGCCACTCTACAGAAGAAGGGAGACAGCAAGTACAGCAAGCCTATGCAAGTGGTGGAGGTGTATGATCGAGCTGCTTTGTTGAGCGATGGAAATGTGTGGTCCCAGGACCGGATGGCTAGGTGCAATAAGGTTTTGGGCTGGGAGCAACATGGAAATGAATGGGAAGACATGGAAGGTGCGAACGAGGAGAAGAGACAAGAAGCCAGCGAGCAGCAAGACGGAGTAAGAGGAGAAATGGATAGAGAAGAGGAAGAAGAGAACGGAAGTAGAGGTATGGACATGGACAGGTTTGAGAGAAGCATGAGTGAAGAGGGAGCTGTGAGAGAAGGAGCAGAGAGCCAAGAGGAGAGGAGCCAAGAAACTATGGAGAACCCGGTGAGGGTTACAAGAAGTGGGAGGCCGGTGGTACGGCCCTCCAGATTTCGAGATTTCGAGTTGGACACTGGACTGTAAGTGACTCAGTTAAGTTTGATAAAAAGGGGAGATATGTAGAGTTTGCATTCTAGTTTATGCACGTCACGTCAGACGTGACGTGCGGCGGCCATGTTGGCGCGCTGCGCGCGATTCCCCATTGCGCGCCGGGGAGAACACAGAACGGCAGCGCCGGCCGGCGCTCCTCCAATTTGCTCGTAATTAAATATATAAATAAAGATACTTACTGGAACACAACCTAGTGGTCCGCCTGTCATTAATCCTGCAACTTTAAAGGGGTGCGCTGGGATTGGGCAAGAGGGCTTCAGGCGCGAGCGCGTAACATAACGTTCCATGTTGTGCACTTCAAGTCGGGACTAAGGCGTGAGGAGGCAATTTTCAGTCGGCGGCTCGTTTTTCTTAAGTATTCTTTTCAATTTATTAGCGGTTTATAAGCAATTATGGAGCAGACAGCCTCTTCTGTCAGGGAGGCGCTCCGGATGCTTGCAGAAGCTGGGCGCGAGGATTTACTCGTGCCTGGTGTTCTGTCCCAGTCATGGGTTGGGCTGGAGAGGGGGCGCCCAGCTGCACATGGTGTTTCTGCGGCTGTAGTTGCTTGCTTATCTAGCAAGGATTCGCCGGTACCTTTAGTTAAAGGCGCCACCCTGTTACAGCACTTTACAAAGGCAGAGCTGTCCCCTGGCCCCTCAGGGCTAGCTTCTGTCACTCCACATGTCGTTCCTGTCAACAAACCTTTACGAGGCATGAGGACTCGCCCCCTGCCTACCTTTCATGTCCAGAGACGAGCTAATTTTAAGAAGCGTCCCATTTCTAAGAAAGTTTCTGTACAGGACGCTACTAATGTGGCTTGTGCGACCTCTAGTGACAAGAGTGGGAATAAGCCACCATTAATTCCTGCATTGAATACAGTGAGGGACATCAACATTTTTGATTTGCAAAACGCAGGGCAGAATGTCATTTCTCCTACTTTGTCACTGGACAGACGCTTATCTCCTGTAGTATCTCAGGCCGATGGCGCTGTTTTTCACAGCGCGGCAGTTACTTCATCACCTCCTACTGCTGTGAACACATTGGCCATGACTAGCGGTGCTGTTTCCAATGAGTGCATTCTAGGCCCCCCAAAGATCTTTGTGTTCTCCTCCTTTGTTCACTGTGCCTTCTACCATGAGCAAGGATCAGGCTTCTGCTATTAAGACACTCGAGGGGCCGGGCCAGTGGGTATGGATGCCGCACGAAATCACCAACGGGCGC
Source organism: Lissotriton helveticus (assembly GCF_964261635.1). Lineage (NCBI taxonomy): Eukaryota > Metazoa > Chordata > Amphibia > Caudata > Salamandridae > Lissotriton > Lissotriton helveticus. Next base: position 1,934,831,882 of record NC_136067.1, on the reverse strand, counting down.
AGGCTAAAGCGCTTACAGCGAGATAGCACATTTTCAGTTGCAAAATATGGCGTTTTGCAGCCCAGCGGGGAAAAAATACTGCCAGGCACGAAAACGGGCAGTGAGAGCGTGCCACACAGGCTTCCCACGTCCTGTAACGACAGAAGCAAGAAGACAGGGACGTTTTTGGCGAATTTTCCCACCCCAATTGATGGCGAGAGATTTACACGTTTCAAAACAGTTGTAAACTGGAAAGAATTCGACGGTGGTGTTGGAGATGGGGAGCGCCCTAGTGGTAGTGCTGTGAGTGGTGTTTGTGATACAGAAGGGGTGGTAGGTCGTTTTTCCCAGGAGGGGGGCGAAGATTCACTGGAGGAGGGGGAGCTGTCAGGATCTGAGGGTGTTGAGGGTGCTTTCTCTCACGCTGGGCCATTGGGGGGGCGAGCTAAAGAGTTGTCCAGCTTCTATTTCTTGCAGACCAGAGGTGGCGAAGCTGCCAATCCCAGAAGGGGTATGAAGACCTCGAGCAACGGGGTGAAGCATGGCGCAGCTGACTGTACGACACAGAATATGCCAGGTGAGATTCTTGCACGGTGTGCTAAACGGGCGAAGGTGGACAAAGGTGTGGGTACTGATGGGTTGCAAGTGATTTCAGAGGCTTCCCGAGACTGCGCCCTTGATAATAAAGAGGGAGGGTCAGTGCCCACTGTGAGTCAGGCACCAGTAGTAGCTGAGATTTCGAACAAAACAGAGCTTGAACAAAAAACAGTTTGTGTTTTCAAACGTCTGCCTTATATGGGTGTTGCTATGCCTTTGGGAGCACATCTAAGTAAAGTCACAAAAGATAAGATATGGAAAGGGGACTTTGTTGATGTTTTTAAACTCCTCAACAGGGACATACAAGCAAAGGAAGGCTCCAAGGAAGAGGCTTGGGAACTTTTCAAACGACCACGGGTTCCCACAAACATAGATTCTTGGACTTCTGCATTCCTTATTTTTGCCAGTGTATATTGCGAAAAATAAGCAGACAGATCCGTCTCGCTCTTTAAGTACCTAGATATCATTAGGAAGGCTGCCTCTGAGTTTGGGGGATACGCATGGCTTCATTACGATGAGGAGTTTAGGGCACGTTTATCATTATTGCCTGACAAGCCATGGGAGAGGTAGACAATGAGCTTTGGGTTCAGTGGATTTATCCCCGGAGACCACCCCCATCTATGCACACGGCCAGTGGTTTAGCGGTATCTTATCGGCCCTTTCAGACAAGACCCACCCCGGGGGGGGGGGTGATGGGGGCCTGGAATAGAACCAACATCATTGTCTCTGGGGCATGCTGAAATTTCAATAAAGGATATTGTTTACGCAACCCCTGCAAATACAAACATGAGTGCTCAAAGTGCGGGGGTAAACACACCATCACACAGTGTTTTGGGGAACAGTTTTTGCAGGCAGGGGCAGAGGTTTTACACCACAGTTTAGCAACAAAGGCTTTTACTCCCTTCAAGGTGGACATTTTATGTAATTGGTTGCTGTGTTATCCTGACACACAGGGGGATGCACTTTTACGCTGGGGTTTTCGGGAAGGTTTTAGGTTGGGGTATCAAGGTCCTAGAAGCCCCAGATTTGCACAAAATTTGAAATCTGCCAGACAATTCCCACTTGTAGTGCGGTCGAAATTGTTGTTTGAAGTTCAAGAGGGCCGGATGGCAGGCCCCTTTGATCATTGCCCTTAGCCAAATTTGATTGTGTCTCCACTGGGGGTTGTGCCCAAGAAGGCTGAGGGTGAGTTCAGGATGATTCAACATTTATCATGGCCGGAAGGATCCTCAGTTAATGATTTCATTTCCAAGGAGGACTCCATGGTACATTTTGAATCAGTAGATTTGGCGTTTGCTATCATCAGGAACACAGGAGAGAGGGCACAGTTGGCAAAATGTGACATTAAATCTGCTTTTCGATTGTTGCCGGTGCACCCATCGGATTTTTCCTTGTTAGGTATATATTTTGAAGGGCAATATTTTGTCGACAAGACTCTCCCTATGGGATGCGCCATTTCTTGTAAACTATTCGAGGCTTTCAGTTCTTTTTTGCAGTGGTGTTTTACGTACCACACAGGCCATGCGAACATTACACACTACCTGGATGATTTTGTTTTTGTAGTTGCAGCACATTCATCTCAATGCACAGATGCTTTGAGGAATTTCCAATTCATAGCGGAAACCGTGGGAGTCCCCTTAGCAGAGGACAAAACCGAGGGCCCTTGCTGTTGTCTGACATATCTCTGCATTGAAATAGACACTATAAAGATGCAGGCCAGGCTCCAGGACAAGAAAATTGTGGAAATCACAGGGCTTCTGGACAAGGCGCGTGGGGCAAGCAAACTGACCTTATCAGAAGCACAATGCTTGCTGGGGCATTTAAATTACGCGTGCAAGGTTGTCAGTGCCGGGAGGTCTTTTTGCAGGAGACTGGGATTTGCTATGTCAGGTTTGCGACTCCCTCACCACAGAATCAGGGTTTCGGAACACATGAGAGCTGATTTTGAGGTGTGGTCGATTTTTCTAGCAGATTTTAATGGTATCACGCTATGGTCTCTGGATGATGAATTTTTCTGGCAACTACAGCTTTTTTCTGATGCTTCTGGTGCTCATGGTTTTGGCCTCTTTTGGGATGGTAAATGGGGTGCGGAGAAATGGCCGGAGCGCTGGTTTGACACTAAGAAGAACATTGCCTTTTAGGATTTTTTTCCGCTTATCGTGGCTCTCCGCATATGGGGTCACAAATTGGCAAATAAGACAGTGCTTTTCAATGTGGATAACAAGTCTGTGGTAGATTTGGTCAACGGCCAGAAAGCAAAAGATAGACAGTTGCTGAAGCTGCTGCAATTATTTATGCTTGGATGTTTACAGCTAAATATTGTGTTCAAGGTCAAGCACATTGCTGGCATAGACAATAATATTGCGGATGCCCTGTCTCGTTTTCAGTGGGAGAGATTCCGTGGTTTGGCGCCGGGAGCGGATTTGCAGAAGACTCCCATTCCCAACGAGCTATGGACTCTGGGGATGTGAATGCTTGTCAGCTCATCGAGAACTCTCTCGCAAACAGCACCAAATTGGCTTACAGAAGAGCTTGGCTGGAATTTTTAGATTCAGGTGCCCTGTTCCGATCTCATACTGGTGGGGGTTTACGACAGCGTAGGGAGGATGTAGTGAGATTTATTATGTTTAACATTGAGAAACATGTTTCTTCCCCAACCATAGCCGGCAAGTTAGCAGGTATTTCCTTGTATGGCAAATTTTTCTGGGGTTACGAACCAACAGCGGGAGAAATGGGTAAGAGAATGCTTAAGGGTTGGTCCAAACAGCGGAGGCGGGGTTCCCGCCAGAGAGACCCCATATCATTAAACTTATTGGCAAGGATCATCGCTGTCCTCCCCAAAGTTTGTTTTTCTGCATTTGAAGTCTGTTTATGAAAACTGTGCATGGTATGGCTCTTTTTTGGGGGCTTTCAGGGTGTCGGAATTGTTGGGTACCGCAGTCAATGATGATTTGAAGACCGCACATGTCTCCTGTTCCAAGTCCCACATTGAAATTTACCTAGAACATTCCAAAACTGATCAAACGGGTAAGCGTTCCAGGGTCATGTTACAGGCCATGGGGGGATTTCTTTGCCCCATGCAAGCGTGGTCCGAATTCTCCAACATTGGAGGTGCCCTTTCCATTTTTGTGTTCCGCCACCAGGATGGCTTTCCATTTAAAGCATCTCAATTGTTAGCCATACTTCGGAAGTCATTAACACTCATTGGCGAGGAACCCAAGAGATTTGGTACTCATTCTTTTCGCATTGGGGCAGCCTCAGAGGCGGCCAGGTGGGGTTTCTCCGTTGACAGCATTAAATTATTAGGGCGATGGTCTTCCGATTGCTTTTTACGTTATATTAGACAGCTGGATCAGATTATTTAGATCTTGGGTATTAATTGTTTTTTCTTTTCAGGTCGCAGGCAAGTATGGCTCATTGGCCACTCGTTCATCAAGTGGGCTGCCACGCAGGCCGATAAACGTCATTTTGGCCGCAATTTGGGCTTCTCGTCTGATGCAGTGGCCTTGTCTTGGTGGGGCAAAAGTGGGATGAGGTGGGGACAGTTGCTCCCACTGATAAGTGATATTTATTTTCAAACCATGCCGGACTTTCTGTTACTTCATCTGGGAGAAAATGATTTGGTCCAATTATCTGGTTTAGGTTTACTGATTGACATGAAAGCTGACATGGAAATGCTATTGAAAACATGGCCCCGTTGTCAGCTCATTTTGACTGCTCTACTGCCTAGGAGAGTGTGGAGAGGGGCAAATAGTTACACGACTGTGGAACGTGCACGGAGAAAAGTGAACAGGGATTTGCAACGTTTTTGTTTCATAAATCATATTCTTTGGTTAGAGCATGATGACATTAACAGAGCAGGTTTTCTTTTTTTCCGGCATGATGGGGTGCACCTTTCTTTCATGGGTAATGAGGTTTATCTGCTACGCATTCGTGAGTTACTTGCTGGAATATTACACATCAATCCTTGGTGTTGAAGCGGTGCTGTTTTAGCGACAGTACCTTGATTACACATGTTGGTTCAGTAGGATGTTTTTACTTTTAAATTTTATCTGCGTCTCTTTCCCTATTGCTGTTTCCGCCTTTCTCTGCCCTTGTTTTTTCTACCCCCCCCCATCCTTCCTATTCCTCGCCCATTTCATTCTTCTTCACAGTTTTTAACAATGTTTTACAGTTTTTACAAATTTAGCTGTATATTTTTCTCTTTCAGCGTTTCTTGAGGTGATAGTTTTTTCTATGTATGCTTTTATGTTAGATCTGTTTACTGTTTGGCGACAGTTATTTGGATCAATCTACTGTTTTTTCCATACCTGTGCATGTTTTTGTCTACATTCGCAATAAAGATTTTCCTGTTTGGCGACAGAGGTTTTATGGCATATAATTTGGTTATGTACAGACATTGGCTTTAGGGGTGAGGGGGGGACAGGAAAAACACCTATGATAGGGTTTTTCCTGGTGGCAGATTGGGAGGAAATCAAGACAGGCAGGAAGGGTTGGGGGCATTAGGAATAGGTTCGGTCAGAGGGAAGCAGGGGAGAGAAGTTGGAGTCAAGAGGTAGGCAGGAGAGGGACATAGGCTCGGGGAGGAGGTTAGGCCGAACAAAGTGGGGAATTAGTGGTCAGGGGGATATTGGAGTAGGGGATGGGGGTGTTAGATCGGGAAATTGTTGATGCGATGATATGTTATGTTATTATATTATGTAATGCCTATCTGTCCAATAAAGCGGCCTTCTACCCCGAATTGGAGTGGGGCGTGGTTATTGCCCGATGGGGTCTTGGGGGCGACGCGCGAAGAGCGTTCGCCCCCGGGCTAATTCGGGCATTGGTATGCCCCGCTGCGGCTCGCGGGTGGGGGTGCGCTGGGATTGGGTAAGGGGGCTTCAGGCGCGAGAGCGGAACATAACGTTCTATGTTGCGCACTTCAAGTTGGGACTAAGGCGTAATGAGGCAATTTGACCCGCCCTCCCACCCTCTGGTCTTTTGTCGTTTGTAAAAAAAAAAAATATATATATATATATATAGAGGTAGGCAGGAGAGGGACATAGGCTCAGGGAGGAGGTTAGGCCGAACAAAGTGGGGAATTAGTAGTCCGGGGATATTGGAGTAGGGGATGGGGGTGTTAGATCGGGAAATTGTTGATGCTATGATATGTTATGTTATTATATTATGTAATGCCTATCTGTCCAATAAAGCGGCCTTTTACCCCGAAGTGGAGTGGGGCAATTTTTTAGAGTACAGAGGAATTGTTCCACTGAAATCGGATTTAAGAAACATTCCGCATCACTACATGACCAACTCTGCCTAAGAAAATACCCGCCTAGACTAGTCCGTCTTTCGCTGAAACGTGCCAAAAATAACAACCGCTTAGCACTTCTGGAACCGTCAGTACCCAAACCAAAACTAGAGAGACTCACATTTGTCAACACTTTTGGTACTCTTTCTAACAGAATACAAAAGGTGGTCAGGAAACATTGGCCCATTTTGAACTCTGGCCATGAATCAATCCAGACCCCACTGTTCTCTTTTAAGAGAGGCCCTAATCTCAGAGACCATATTGTTCACACAAGACCCCGCAACAATATGCCTAGGGCTCTAGGCACTATCTGGGATCTTCCCCCTGTGATTGGCCACCATCCCTGTGGCTCATGTCAAGCCTGTCCTCAAACATCGAAATCTGTTGAGATCGATATAGGCACTAATAGACCTTGGTCACAGACGAAATTTACCACCTGCAACAGCGACACATTGATCTATCTTATCACCTGCCCCTGTGGGCTCAAATATGTTGGGAGGACGACACGTAAAATCAAGATCAGGATATCCGAACATAAGAGCACCATAAGATGCAAAAGACAGGCAACCAAATTGACCAATCACTTCTTAGAAGCACGACATGCCCCGACTGCATTTCAATGGACAGTCCTTGAACAGCCCTACATTCCAGCCCACATTACAGATCTCACGAAATACCTTTTATTGAGAGAACAAAAATGGGTTTTTAAATTGGGCACAAATAAAGTGGGGCTAAATGACGAGATTCCGTGGTCTTCACTCTAATGCCTCGTATAGTGCTGTTAACCAGATTTTGCTTACCCAGTGACCTATTACTCGGGCTCTTTCACATCTTTTTCCTGTACTCATGATTTGACATACTCCAGTATGGCCTCATCTCTGAGACATAGCTATATATCATCCACATTTTAGGTGTGGAGGTATGGCTTCCTGTTAATGACACAACTCTCTAGCTCCCCTGAATCTGTATTTTTTTCATACACGTGCCCATTAATATGGCATCATCGTCATCCTTTATTTTATTCTATCCGTGGGCTTGATACTTACAGCTTAGACCATTACTGCAGATTTCCCCTTTTGGCCGAGTGCCTGAAATGCCTAATGCATTCTCAATAAAGTTTTTTCTACAATAAGTTTTTTATACTGACATTCGCTCTAGCAGAGCATCGTATTAACAAGTTATGTTTACAATAAAGTTGCGAGAGACTAAGAGGCGGGGCCATGTTGCTATCACGTGACTCCAGCTACCTATCCCAGCGTGAGTTCTCCCCACGTTATAAACATAAAGGCGGCCGCATAGCCTGTCCGTGATACCGCACGTATCTCTGCGATGTTTGATGGATCGACCCGAGTGCCTAGTCCTCGATCTGACTTATCACGCACCCGATCGGTCTTTACATTTTGCCTGACATTATGATATAAACAAACAGGCGGGCACTTCTTGCGATCACCTGTTTCAGGGCCTCCAATCATGGCTAAGTATAGAGCAGCGTCATCTTACCAACGAATAGGCGTGCATAGAGTACGCCCACGTGACTCCAAACAACTAATCGTCGTTTGACATTTAAACGAGGCTCGCTTCCCGCCTCGGTACCTCCCCAGTCGGCTTGGACGCCGGCAGAGAAGTACCGACAGACAGGGAGCTCACTACCCTTTGGGACTTAAGCTATGGTTATAAGCACGGCTTTTTGATGGTGGGTTACCAGCTTACTATGCTCGCGGTGTGCTCTTGCTACCGATTATTCTTTGAGCCAGGTTTTTACCCACGAGCCTTTCTAATCTACCAAACGCGAGGATCAACACATTTTTCTGCGTGATTGTGCTGTTTAAATCCAACACCTTTTCCTGTGTATATGTATTAATTATAATACCTGGGTGACATCTGGTTCCCGTTTTTTCATTCTCATTCTTTTTTTCATTAAGTAATACTGTCTATATTAAAGGGAGCGACTTTACATACCTGTGTTCATTTGCTTCCCTTTTATCAGAGCGGTGCTTCCCTAATTTCCTGAGCCGCTGCCAGGTGGGGTGAGGTCTTTAACTCTTTTGATACTGGTAAGACGGAGTTTTTTTTATAACTTTTGGAATATAAACTTATATCCACTATGTTAACAATTATAAGCTCCACCACTGAGATTGGTATACTCATTAGCTACAGATTGTACAGTTACTTTCTTGCACTCTTCTTTGCCTTTAACTTGTGATATGTTAACTACCTGCACTTTCACTTTGTATCTTCTCCTTTTACCAGTGGTACATACAGTCCACAGACAAGATGAGAAGAAGACACCTAGGATATCAGGTGATCTCGTCTTTTGTCACATTATGATTTCTTATCTTTTGTGAAGTCACCTTTAATATCATTCTTTTTCACATTGCAGTAGCATAAGCATTCTCTAGGTCCTGAAGAAAGCAAGGACTCAGTTGTCCAATACATTTCCTGAAACATGTTGACCTTCTATTACACCCAGGCAGCTATTTTTTACAAACTGCCACTGCTTTTTTAATATTGGAGGAGTGAGTAGCACCAGAATAAAATTTCACAGTACTCCCTCACCCAATTTTAATACACATGTATTCACATTTTTTATTTGCACTGCAACACCAGTCACCTCTCTCTTTCTTCCACCATAGAGTACTGACTATTAGTACAAAGACCACACAGGCACCTAACTTGGCCGATGGAGGATGTTCCATTTTGTCCTCTCTCATCGCCGGTAGGTTGTCAGGAATATGGTCAATAAGGAATCCCAAATGATGAAGGGCGGTTTCGTGTGGTGACTGATGGGTATCCTTTTCTGATCTATATTAGGTCTGGATATTTATCTTCAGGTTGATGACACCACAGTGTATGCATCAGGTGTTCATATCACTTTAGGCACTTTGGGCCAGATGTAGGTAGCCCAATACCGGTCGGTAACGGCCGAAAATCGGTAATTTTGGCCTTTACCGACCGGTATCCATGAAATGAGATGTAGGAGCCTAATATTTACCGAATCGGAAAACACGAGTCGGTATAATTCCGACTCGGTAAATATGAGTCGGTATAATTCCGACTCGGTAAATATGAGTCGGTATAATTCCGACTCGGAATATACCGAATTCATATTTACCGAATTCTTTTTTTCCAAATAGGTAAATAAGAAACGGTAAAAAATGGCCATGGAGATGTAGGAAAGCCCAAAAATACCGAATTTTCAGAAATTCGGTATTTATGAGTCGGTATTTACCATGGATTGAATGCAGGTGGTAACCAGGGGAGGGCCATAAAAGAGTCCCAAAATGCACCTCTGGAACCATAATGGCGGCTTTTGACGTCATAGCAAGGCGGCAAAGACTACAGGCAGCAGAAGAGAGAGAATGGCAAAGGGAGGAATAAGTGTACAGGCAGAGGATAACACTGTTCCACTGACAGAGCCAGAAATACTCCAGAGGTACAGGCTACACTCCGACACCATCAAGGACTTGATCAGGGACCTACACCCACTCCTGGAGCACCCAACACCCAGGGCCCACGCCATCCCACCCCATGTCCAGGTGCTATGTAGCTTACACCTGCTGGCCTCTGGGAGCTACCAGAGTGTGATAGCTGCAGTGGGTGGTGTCCCAGGGCTGCCTGTCCCGCTTCTTCAGGAGGTTTCTTGACGCCATGATGCAGAGGATGGAGCATTACATTTCATTCCCTGCTACACCAGCAGAACTAGCAAAAACCAAGACAGACTTCTATCACCTGGCACACTTCCCTCATGTGATAGGCTGCATCGATGGTACCCACGTGCCGCCACAGAGCACATATACAGAAACCGCAAGTCAACGCACTCCATCAACGTACAGGTCATATGTAACGCAGGGAACCTCATCACAGACATCGTTGCGAAGTTCCCCGGAAGTACCCATGATTCTTACATATTCCAAAATAGTGGAATATACACACGCCTACTTGCCGGGGAATTTGGAAATGGATACCTGCTAGGTAAATCACATTGACACACCATGACACTCACAGCAGATCTACGTATCATGTACATGCAATTAATGTCATTCTTTCTCCCCCCCTAGGCGACAGTGCATATGCCCTGCGGTCCTTTGTGCTCACCCCCTACCTCAACCCATCCACCAGGAGTGAAAGGCGGTACAATGTGGCTCACAGATCTACACGAAACGTTGTGGAGCGCACATTTGGACTCCTTAAGAGTGGAGGGGCACAGCAGTACACCCCAATCATCTGCTGCAAAATCATAGCGACCTGTGCAATGTTACATAATCTCGCCACCAAGGAAGGCACAGAGGTGGAGATCACACATCATGAGGACATTGATGATGACACAGTTTGTAGTTTAATATTCACTACGCTACTGCATTGATAGCACACATCGGTCACACAATATCAAACTGTCCATGACTGTGTTGTCACGGTTAACACCACCGTGACCTCTTCCTTGGGTGGAGGGCAAAGTCAATGTTTGTGGCCACGGACCACAGGGCGGGACTGCTGTGGCTGTGTGTCAATGTTCTCGGTGTGGCCTGTCTCACCTGCCCGACGCCTGCCGCTCCTACGTAAGTCTTGTACAGGAGTGCTTGCGCCACTCCTGCTGGTGGACCCCTCACTTTCCAACACACAAGTGTCGCCTCCAGTGCCAGTCTGTTGTGCGAGCATGAGCTCCATTGCAGAGGTCATTTTGGCCATTCCTACTGATAAATTGGTGCAGCACTACACAATGGCATCCTGCATCGCCACTGACCGTCTGCACAGCACGGTGGTAGCAGTAGCAAACCTGTTCAGGGCTTTTGTCTGCTGCCGCACATCAACACGAGCCTTGCGTCTCTCCAAATGGTCCCTGTCCAACTTGTCACACAGGACAGTCATGCACTGTGTTATGTCGGAAATGCCAGACTCCATTGACTGCATGCTCTCAGATATTTCCCCAATGCCCTTGCCTACTGCATCGAGCTTGTTGTTTGATGTCCGTGCCTGCCTCTGAACCCCCATCATTGCTTTCGCCTGCAGGCGCTGTACTTTGACCATGGTGGCCTCCAGTCCGCAGAAGACCCCCTGATCCTGACGCACATCATCTGCCTCCCGTGGCCTTCGCCCTCGGACACTGGCCCGCAAAACTCTGGGAGTGGGCAGCTGCTCAGTGTTGGCTGTTTCCTGTGTGTCACCACCCTCCTCCTCCTCCTCAGATGTGTCCAGTATTCGGCGAGGGGGCACATCAAGGCGCCTTGCCCTTCCCAGCACTGGGGATGGTGTTGTGGGGGTGGGGGACTGTGCAGCCGCTCCTGTCTCCTGACTCCCAAATAACAGAGGGGACTGTGGCTGTGGTGCTGTTGGCTCCTCGGGTGACTGGGCTGCCTGCTCTTGGTCCTTCCCTCCGTGTAATGCGCTGGGTCCAGCTGGGTCCAGCTTCTTCCCTCCTCTTCTCTCTATCCTCTGCTGTGCTGCGCATTGACTCTCCTGTGGACAGACATGGACATTGTGTCAGTGGAGTGGTTCACCTGTGTCTCATGATTAAACACACTACTATTGCACTTTTGCCTGTCTCTCAATTTGCCTATGCTAGTTGTCTGGTGCTTCCCTTGCTGCATGGCATGCAGACTGCTTACAGGTGTCTACCCATTACTACATTTCCCATGATGCATTGCAGAACATTTGTAAAACCTGTTCAGGAGTATGATGTGGGCACACAGAGTGTGTGAGGGGAATAGTTAAATGTGTAATTGACAATGTACTTGCATCTTACCTTGTTTCTTCGCACCTCTTGCAGAGCTGTCAGCGTCCCCGATGCAGTGGATGCATTCACGCTCAAGGGTGGATTCCACCAGCTCCTCTATGTCGGTGAGTCGTGGGGCTCGGTTTCTTCCTCCCCCTGTTAAAGCACATTCCTTGCGGTGGGCAGCTAGTTTCTTCTTAGTGATGATGCGGATGTCATACCACCGTTTTTTAAGATCTTCCAGTTCACGATGGGTGGCACCAATGGCATTTACCTTGCCTTGTATTTCAATCCAGGTGCTGCGCTTGATGGATTAAGCTACATGCAGTGATTGCTTCCCAAATATCTTGCTGTAATTTCTTGCAACCTCTGCAACAAGCACCTGCAGTTCTTCTTGGCTGAACTTCTGCTTCCTTTTGCGCTCTGCAGCATCCCTCTGTGCATCCTGACTCTCCATGGTGCTGTGTTGGTTAGCTCAGGGAAGCCTGATCCTCACTCTGTCCTCCTGCTCTCCTGACTGTTGGTTTCTGCACCTGCATGGGCGTGGCCAGTCCCAGGTACTGGGGAGGGGTGCTTGATTCTGATTGGTTGATTCCCCAGTGCCTTTGGAATTGGGTGTAGTTGGAGTTCCTGATTGGTTCACAGGCTCACATGTTTGTCAGTTTCTAATTTCCTAATCGGATTTTACCGATTCGGTACTACCCATTCATTCCTATGGGCCATGGGCCCGTTGGTATGTATGGGTTTTACCGAATCGGATTTTACCGAGTCGGTATGGACCGAATCTGTAAATACCGAGTGATTCTGAATCGGTAATTTTTTCCGATTTTGTATCTACATCTCATTTTCCGATTCTGAAATACCGATTCGGTATGACTCTGTATTTTAGAATCGGTAAATTAGATTTACCTACATCTGGCCCTTTGTCTTAAGACCCATTGACACTCTTGTGTTAGAAATAAATAAGCCAATTGACTACAGTTCTGAACTCAGAGGTGAACCTATTCTCTTTTCTGATGGAGTGCACTTGACCTCAAAAATCCACTGCTCAATACAATAATGGCATTTGTGTTTCAACTCTACAAGGACATTAATTCAAACAATACACAGAATCCCTGGGAACAGCCCACTACAGAATTACAGTGTGATTTTACACATGAACAGTGAACACCTAATGGGTGGCACAAAAGAAGTCCTAAGAATTGCCAAGGAAAAATAAACTGAACTGAAGTGGTCCTCACCATTTTCTGGGATCTTAATCCTCATTCCTCGACCAATAGTAGACCTGTTGATGCTTTGGTTTTTCACCAGATATATAGACAAGCCATGCCTATTGGGTGCTGCCGGTCTTCTTCTCTGAACTTGTATTGGGAAGGCGAAATAAGAGCAATGAGCACAACTCACAGAACAAATGTAAGAGTGTCAGACATACACGAAAATGGCCTGGCCTGGTGAGGAAATGCTGTCTCTAGGTAGGAAGCTGTTATGCAGTGCACGCAATGAAATTAGTTTTATTTATTTATATGTTTACTTACCTGTTAAAGTCCGTAATCCATACATTACTATCCCCCACCCTGCCCCTCCCCCTCTCCACGTCACCGCCCTGTAGTTACACCTACTACCCGCCGCGGCTGATTCTGTACATAAAATATATTTTATCGCCAGGCGTTTTGCACACTTTAATGAAGGCAGACTCTATGACAGTCTTTTATTTGATCTTACACTTAGAATTTTTCTTTTTGTGTATTGATTATATTGATTTAGATTTAAATTGACTGTTTTTTGCTTTCTGTTATGATTCTTAATTTTGAATACATTTTCATGGTTTGGACTTTCAGTATTGTCCTGCATAGGTTTTCTTTATTTGCCTTGGGACATCGTCTTCACACGACCCGGTCCTGCATATTGGTCTTTTGTTAGTTATTGGTGCAAAGTGCTGACAAAACCAATTAATAAATTGGGGCAAGTGAAGAGTTCCATGGTTAAGGAAATATATAACGTATATTGAATTTGCCTTTCTTCAAGAACTTCAGCCAAAACTATAGGTTACAAGAAAACCAGCACTTAATTGGCAGCGATGTCATCGAAGATGCAGAGTGATGGTGATCACGCAGGGTGACCATGGCCCAGTTGGGTACCAGATGAGTAATGCTGCTGACCTGAGTCTACAGGGTGGGGGGACCAGGGAGTGGGACCATTAACAAAGTTTGAGAGGTTGGCAATGCCTGCTGGTGCTTGAGAGCATGGGTCTGGTGCAAAAATAAAAAATAAAGTTCTCTCCATCTCGAACAAGACCCCCAACACAAGAAACAAGTTCTCACCGCATGCATGACCAATGCCGTTAATTGAAGGCCGTTAATTGGATGAAAGACAACTCTCTCAAGCTCAAAACCGACAAGACAGAAGTAGTAATCTTCAGCAAAAACACCTCACCATGGGACTTCAACTGGTGACAGGCCAAACTCAGACTCACACTCAGCACCCCTGCCAGGAACCTTGGAGTAATCACCAACAGCAAACTGAACATGACTGCACAAGTCAACGCTGTCACTGCATTCTGCTTCAACATCTTGAAGATGCTGAGGAAGATCTTAAAATGACTCTCAAGTAATACTAGAAAAACTGTCACTCATGTCTTAGTCACCAGCACGTTGGACTATGGGAAAACCTTCTACGCTGGGATTACGAAGAAACTTACAAGTAAACGGGAAACCATCCAGAACTTGGCAATCAGACTTATTCTAAACCTCCCACACACAACTCACAATTCAGGTAGCTCAATTAGCTCCATATACAAAAATGTGCCAATTTCAAACTTCTCTCACACACACATTAAAGGCACTAGACAGCTTAGGCCCCAACTACCTGAACAGTCACATTTCTCTCTACCAATCATCCTGACACCTCTGCTCCACAGGACTCCTGCTCACACACATCTCACACATACATAAAATCAGATCAGGAGGGCGTGCATATCTCCTAAAGTGTGAAACTGCATCCCAATCCACATCAGAGCTTCCTCCTCTCTTCTGCAATTCCGCAAGAAGCTGAAGTCCTGGCTTTCAATTAACCAAACTACCATAGGCAGGGCCTAGGTTCACACACTTGCCGATATATGTTTACCTTGATAATATGGTGGTAGCTGACACTGTGACCCAATATGCACACATATTAATATTACTGACCTCCATATTTTCACATGCAGTCCACAAGTCCAAGTATCACCTATGTTCCGCTCAAAAACCGCGCATTCAGCTGAGAAACTTTATGTTAATATGCTTGCCCTGGGTTTAGAAACCTGACCCATTCACTGATCCACAAGGTGCTGATACTTTGATGCTTTCAGTGGATTGAAGTTATATTCAGACACCAAGTGGCAATGTGGGCCTCTTAAGGACGGACCTGTAGAATCAAACATGCCATTGCGGGACTAGTAAACAGGGATTCACTGCTCATGGGTTTAGTTCGGAAGAGTGACTGATTTGGGAGACATATTTTCTTTTCGCGCTATGGCACCCACACAGGGCACAATAACACCAGATGCCTGTACCCGACCCAACTCCATTCCTATCCAACTCCCCTCTTCTCCTTGTTGAAGCATACACCAACCAAGGCCATGACTTGGTTGATGTACAGGTGCTATAAAACCTGCTGTCCTTGTGTTCCTTGATTAAGCTCCTGAGCTGTGAGGGTGCTGCAGCTCCAGAGATGTAAAGATCTTGTGCGGGTATCACAGAGCCCACGGGAGACAGAGACCAGCCAACACCCACTTTAATAAGCTCCAGCATGCTGACCGCTGTCCTTTAAATCTCACAATTAGAACCTGCAGAGACCACAGGGCCTGCAGAGTCTTGACATGTGGAAACCCACTGCAGGCCCACAACGACTGCGGCACAACGCTTGTGGCATGTGATAGAGCACATGGGTGTGGTATGTAAGCACACGGTATTCAGTGCGCACTAGTGTGTTTCGAGGTGTGCTTGTTGTAGCTTGTAGGTTTTGCCTCGAGCCACACCATCATGTTTAGTTTTGAGTGCATTTATCTTTCAAGCGCTGCCTACTGGCAACGCTTCCATGTATTGTATTTGGCCCGCCACGCGCGTTAGCCGTTAAGCAGAACTGCTAGTTTATGAGTCAGTTGACTCTGCGGCTTCTGCTGACCGATGGCACCCTGTTGTGGACGAAGTTTTTTGAGAAATTAATGCTCTTACTTTTAACACGCTTTATTGGATCCTTCATTACTACATTTAGCGACCGAGGTTCTTCGCCAACCAACTGACGCACCCACGCCGATTTTGGATTTTTACTTTGTCTGCATCGTTATTTGGACCCCCTCCTGATGCCCCCTACATGCTGATTGGTTCTTGAAATCAGGTGCTTGGGAGACGCTTCACTTCGTATTGGAGACAGCGAAAGGTGAGTTTCTTTCTTTGCATGCCGATTGGCTCACACCGGGAAATGCTGTGAACCAGCGCTTTTCTTCGAATTGGAGCCAGCCAAAGGGTATGTTGTTTTTCCTGCATGCAGGTTGGTCACAGTTCAACCCAGTAATACGCTGTGATCCGGCAAAGGAAGGTCAGCAAGGGCAGGTTTTTCCTGAAGGGCGTGTTCTTCCTTCTACTTGCCGGTAAATCACAGCTTACCTCAGGAACAAATTCTATGTCAGTCCACGGAGGCTCAAATTATGCTTCTCTATCTTTACTGACAAATACAGCAGCAAAAGAGTTAAACTTTAAACAAGCATACCCCGGAAGTACAACCCCTTCCTGGTCTGCACCAATAACATCACAGTAATAAGTATCAATGGTCTAAATTACGTAGGCACTTCCTCTTTCTTTGCTGCTGCAGCAGCGAGATAAGTGACTTTTTTCTTATTTCATTACGTGTGTTTTTGGAATGCTTTAATGGCTTATTTGTACTTAAATTCATAGCGCGCTGCGCTCACGGTTGTACACGCTTGCTTGCGTGTCTATTGTCTTTCTCGGGAGTAGAGTTTTCGCTTCCTGTGTGGTTTTTGTTCTTTGCATTTGCATATCTCTTTCCTTACAGTCGCGCGTCTTCGCGCTTCATTTGTCGTGCTGTTTCCTACCTTTCCAGGGAGTTGAGGCTTCGGTGCCCCTCCGTTTTAAATCCTTTTCGACACCAAGTTTTTTTTAATTTATTTATGTTTTGGAACTCTAGACAGAGGTCCACATAAAATCTTACAACAACAACATTTGACTCATTATGAGGAAGTTACAAAGAGAAAATACATCTAGTATAAATTCAAGAAACTTTATAAAAAATTAAAAATTATACAGCAGAATCTCTCATTTGGTGGATTATACATGGCATCGAGGAAAGCAGAAGAGGAGAGAATTAGACAAATAGGTCTCAACCATTTTAAACGATAATTTTTTTAAGCCGGGCAAACAAATAACACGTGTTTCACATCTTGGTTGTATTTGTAGCAAAAGTTACACTTTACTGAAGAGCCATACCATTTTAATAACAGCATATTTAGAGGAAGAAGGTCCTGTCTCAAGAGAAACATAAAACGACGCACACCATGGGGGATATTCCATGAAACAAAAGGTTGGGGGATTCTAATTTGATAATGGTTAATAAGAGGAGACGGACCCCTTTTGACGATAAGGGCCTCTTTATCTAATTCAAAGCTTAGGTTCCAGGAGGCCAGTTTTAGAGTCAGTTTTAGCTGATAGGTAGATAAAGAAAAAAGGGTCGATTCATCTAGTTACAGGAGTTTAACTGCTGATCTAAAATTCTTTACAAGAATAGAGTGTTCATTTAGGGGACCAAGAAGTTCTTTTCAGATCAAGTATCTTAAGGTATCCGATTCACCCTTGGCCAAGCTAAAAACCCAGCGTACTACCCCAGCAAGACCCTGGACCCATGCACTGCGTAAGCCAAATTCCAGTCTAAAAGCTGCAATAGTGCACATAGTATTGACCGTACACAGTTTCCGTAGGATTTTTCCCTCTGTGGTATTTAAAAAGCCCCAACTCCCCACTTCAAGTAGTTCTATGCTATATAGTAAGGTAGCTGGGATTTTTGCTCTAAAAACCTCCAATAGATAGGCAAAATGCCTCTGGCCAGTAGATCTATAGAGGGTATTAAGACCCCTCTCATGGGACATGGTTTTCCGAACGGTATTGGTTATATGGGCTTTCTCACTTAATGAACTGGAAACTATTTTTCCCCAAAAAGTATAGGATTGGACAACTTCCAAACGAAGGCCCCCTATATTCCAAAAAAAGTTCCCACATTTTTGCTTTTTTCTTCCAACCATACACATGACTTTACTCTTAGTTACCTTTATCCACAAGTGATGGGATTCTGCAAATACGTGGAGCGCTTGTAACCGATTATTCAATCCCGTGGGGGTCAAATCCAGGATTAGTATATCATCTGCATATAGCAGACATACTATCGGTTTGCCCCCCAGGGACGGGGCAATACCATCACTTAAGGAAAGAGATTGGGGAAGATCAGATAGATAAAGTGAGAACAGTATTGGGGCCAACAGGCACCCTTGTTTTAACCCATTAGCAGATGGGATAGCTTGAGAAAGACCCATTTCACCTCCCATAAGTATTCTGCACCATGTATCGGAATGAAGCTCCCGAACCAGATTTAAGAGCGCGGGAGGCATACCCAGGATCGATAACTTTCTCCACAGCAAATGGCGATCCACCTTATCGAAAGCTGTGGAGAAATCTATGAATGCTGCGTATAGACTCCCTCCTCGGAGCTTGATGTATTTCTCCGCTAAGACATGTAGTGCGGTCAGGTTATCTAAGGTGCCATGCCTTTTTCGGAACCCCGTCTGCTCGAGGGGCAAGATATTATTCTCATCTACCCACTTATTAATTAATTGCAGGAGGCATTTGGAGAAGACTTTACCGATCGCATCAAGGAGGGCAATCTGTCGATAGTTTTGGGGTAAATTTCTATCGCCCTTCTTATACAGGGGTATCAATATACTACCCTTCCAGGAGGGAGGGATTACAGTGTGTAAAAAACAAAAACTAAAGATTGGAAAAAGGATCTTACTCCATATGTCACTATTCTGTTTTAGTACAGAGATAGGGAGCTCGTCAGGGCCCATTGCACCAGATGAACGCATACCTTTAATGGCCAATTCGATAGTTTTTTCCGAGGGAGGAATAAGACTGGAGTTGTTCTCTTTTTCCCTGTTGGGGGCTATAACCTTATCATTTTCAGCATACAAGTTCAGAATATATTCTACCCATTTCTGTTCTCCAATCGGGACAGGCAAGGATCTACGTCTATGACCACAACCGTTCCCGATCAGAGACCAGAATATCCTAGGATGGCCATTAGCTACCGCCTCCCGCAGTTTGATCCATATCGAATCCTCATTTTCCTTTTTTTGCTTGATTTTTAATCTTTTCCTCCTTCTTTGTAGTAACGCCAATCTCTGATAACTTAAAGGGTTGTGCTTCAAATAATTTTCTCTTGTTAGTTTGTTTATTTCTCCATTAAGTAACTTCTGAGAAATAGGAAGATTTTTAATATGGGATTTCTTTGTTGGATTTTTTGCAACCGATAATATCCTATTCATAAAGTTGGAGAAACAAATTAGTTCAGAACCCTTCCAGTTAGGCACATCGTCAACTGCAGTATCTAAATGGTGCTTAATACCCTTGATAGCTTTAGAGTTCCAAAAACATCTTCCACTATGGGCTCCAAAATTAACCAAATTACCATCCAGGGACCATTGGTCTGAAAGGAGAGGATTTAAATCTAAAGAAATACTAATTATTTTATGATCGCTGAAAGGAGTATAGGTAACCGTAAGGTCCTTAAGGAGGATAAAAGTTGACATGTCTACCACCACGTAGTCTATGATAGATTCCCCCGTAGTGGACTTGTCCGTATAGTTTGCTGGCGTATCGGAGGGAAGCCTACCATTCACTATGATTCCATCTATTTCATATAGTTCTTTAAGAAATAGTTTCCCTCTTTTAGTTGTTTTTATATTCCCGGGAAAGAGAGCTTGAGGTATCAATAATGAATTTTCTTTATGTTCGTTACGAAAGATATCCAAGCTAGAATTGGATACTTTACAATTTAAATCACCTACTATCATTATATGGGGTGAGACATCCTTTATCAGAAGTGATTTAATGTAGGTGAAAACCCTAACTAATATTACGTTGTGACAGACATCAGGTGGAATATAGACGTTTATTAGTATAATTGGATTAATTTTTGAGTTGGCCGAGTCAAATAACGTAACTGCTTGGAATAAATTACTCTGGTCTATAAAATGAGAAAAGTTCCAATGAATCTTGGAAGACAGAAGACATGCTATGCCCCCTCTAGCATGGCCTCTCCTAGAAGGACTTGCTTTGCCCTCCAAAACAAAGTAATCCTTCCCTATTGGAAAGTTCTCTATACACCATGTTTCTTGAAGGCATATGACACTGAAATCTAAGGCGAGTAAAAGTGATACATTTTCGGGGCAATTTCGTATTCCTGCAGCATTCCAGGATACTATCCTGAGATCATTGTTAAAGATACGGTTGCGATTGCAATTTTTGAGAGGATTTACTAGCTAGAATCCCAGGCAGCCAGTTCCATTGATGAATTGCCTCTACGTGAGCGCTTTGAGAGTGGGCGAGAGGGGGATTAGAGTATTTAACCTGCCGCCCATTTTTTGCAATGCTAATTTTTAGATCTTCAAAGTCAGCGGGTATCATCCCTTTTCCAATTCCTGCGAGAGAAGACTGAGGATTACCTCTTAATCTATTAGTCAGGGATTGTGCCGAAAAGGGCATAACGTCTATCCCTTTACACTGAAAACTTTCTGTTTTTTGGAGTATAAGATTAACCACAAGCTTGGAGTAGAATCTCACCCTAGTTGAGGACCCAGCTTCAGTGTTCATAATTTTTACTAGATCTATATCGTTGGTCTGTAACAATTTCAAACCATCCATCTCGTGGAAACATTGAAGGAGTGTAGATCTATTAAGGATAAAGTCCGAATCAAATAGTGGAAAAAAATCTAAAATAAAGGTGTCAATGTTATCCGGGTCAATTTTCTTAGTAGGCCTGATTGATTGTATGTCCCCTCCTGCGAGATTAAGGAAAGGCCTCGCTAATAAATTAAGCTTAAGATTAGCTGGCTCTTGGGCAGCATGATTTATGGGTTCAACAAAAGGAATTATATTGGCGGAGTGTGGAAAAGTAAATTTTGCCATGTTCTGTGTCCCTACGCCTCATCCATCATATGTTATGTGTGCATGACCAATATGCATATGTTATTCCCCATGTCTGATTAATGACGCAATTATAGTTGTGTCCACCTTTAGTATGCTAGTTTCCAGTCCTCGTGAATACTACGAATATCAGGCCTATGTAAAGCTACGTTGCCACGTTTCCCAGTGTGCACGTTATTCCATTATAAAGTCCCCGTTTCTAGGCCTCAACAGGGCCCGGACATCAGATTCAGCTCCTGTCTCCTGAAAGCCTCGCTGAGGAGCGATACAGCCCCCACCTGTATCCTCGACCCTTCACTTACTTCCTGCCTCGCAGTGCCCGGTGCAGCTTGGCTCTGCCTCTGAGTCTGCCAAAAGTATGTTATAATTCCAGCTATCAGTTCAGTCCTCCTCCTCTGCATTCCTAAGCTACTGAACTGCATCAATAGTTTCCGTCATTGTCTAGCCTATTCGTCTCCACGTTAGAGAAATACTGTATTAATGGTCATTTAATATTCTTCATCACGCACTACATGTAGAATAATGCATGGTCCAGTCTTAGAATCAAGTTAGCTTTTCCCCTCATGACTTCTAGTTTATATCAACATGTTCCCTAAACATCAGATACTAGATAGGGTTTAGGTACATGTCGCTCCGACCCTCCAGACTCTAGTCTCTGCTCCTAGCACAGAGTTCGTAGCCCCCAGCTTCTCCTAGTAACACGTCATTGCCAGTTTACGCGCACCATTAGGTTAGAGGTCCCGGCTCCTTAGGTAGCCCCCTCCAATGTTTCCGCCCCATTTCATGACATATTCTGTTACGTTTGCATCACATGTCTATGTATACTCCCAGTTACACCTCTTTTTACTGTTATCTTTCGCGACTGCTACGCGTCACGCCTTCTGCTCCACCCACTGTTACGCCTACTGCAATGTAATGCTATGTGTTTGCGCTATGTATATAAGTCAATGTATTGTTATTAAAAGTTAGCGCGCTCATCCCAGATCAAGCCCCGGCAGCTGCTGGGCCCCAGTTGTCCTGCTGGGCCCTGTCACCTCTGTTCCTATGCAGGTTGTCCTGATCCTGTCCTTATGCTGTAATAAACCTGCAGAAACTCCTACTACCTCGAATCTTGACTCTTATTTTTATTGAGCTATCTGTTATTCATTCGTTCATCCAAAAATAGATCCGGTATTATTTATTTATATACCACATAATGGCGCCCGAATAGGGACTTGCCCTTTCCCCACGCGTCGGTGAAGCCACGCCGACCCCCTGACCCTCTGCAGTCGTGACGGAACCATACCGTGCACTGGCAGATATTTCTGCTTCAAGTATCCCTCAGGAGGAGACGGAGGAGGCGGTCCAGCATCCAAACGAGACGGTGGAGGAACGCGGCGAGTCCCGACCAGAGCCCAAGCCGAGAGTCCAAGGTCCGAGGTATCCGGAGGCCCACCCGTAACTGAAGTCCGAAGTCCGAAGTTCGTCGTCGTAGCAGTCCAGTCCCGTCCGAGGCCTTCCGTTCCGTGCTGCCCGGTGAGTACCATTGCTGGGGTAGTATCTAGACAGGACCAATCTAAATTGACTCCTGGTCGGTGGGTTGGTGGTACCCAGACTCACAAACGAAGTGTTCACCTAGGTGGATACGGGTCTTGATGCGTCCCTTTATGGGACCGGTATGTTCCGTACTGTTATAGCAGTGCATCCAGTAACTCTAGTCTGTTCCGTTCTCGAGAAATTCTGTTCTGTTTCTGTTTTCAGTATTCCAGGTAATATTCTGTTCGAACTGTTATTTATAATGTTCTTCATGTATTTTTAATGTTGTGGTATGAGTGTGATGTGATTTCGTGTTTTCATTGTGTATTGTATTGTGCCCAGATTACAGTTCAGTCATGCCGCTCTTTTCAAGATTACGTCAGCTAAAAACTAGAAAGGGTTTATTAGAAGAAGCAGTTCCTGTCCCACCTAGGGACAGTCCAGGTCACTTTATGTATCAGAAACATGGCATAAGCGCCATAATGTATCTAGATTTATGGGTAGAGTATACTAAACAGTTAGAAGAAAAGTATAGATGGCCCGTATCGGGTACATGGGATGCCGAATGTATCATGCGAGTAGAAGAAGCATTA
This sequence comes from Lissotriton helveticus, assembly GCF_964261635.1. Taxonomy (NCBI): domain Eukaryota; kingdom Metazoa; phylum Chordata; class Amphibia; order Caudata; family Salamandridae; genus Lissotriton; species Lissotriton helveticus. The sequence goes on along the minus strand of NC_136067.1, from coordinate 1,934,808,950 downwards.
TGGAAAAAGAAAGCCAGACAGTCACAGAAAGATGCCATCGAGTTATGGCGTAAGGAAGCTCATAGAAGAACGGAAAAGGAAGTCAGAAAGTCGGAGTTAAGTAGAGAATCCCAAGAACGAGCCCAAGAAAGAGAATTAATCGAGATAGGTGAACAAGTCAAAGCCGAACAGTCAGACAGACAGAGGCATGCCCTCATTAAGGGTATGTATCCTCTTCTTGCCGAAGGTGTGCCAAAAGCGACCCCAGAGGCATCTAGTAATTTCCCGCCACCATTAGTTCCGACCAAGCTACGTCACAAACCGACCGCAGCTGATATTTTTATTTCGTCCTACTTGGACGACACAGTCCCAGAATATGCAAATTCTGTTCGCGCTCCGCCAGTCCCTGTAAATCAGGCACTTCCCGCTCTTCCAGACACCGGAGTACCTGTTACGGTACCCCCGGTCCAGCCTACAGTTCCATTTCCCACTCTGCCAGGACGTAGAGCCTCAGTCGACGATTCTAGTCTAGGGGCCGCAGGAGGAGGTCCTCCTCAAACCCCGCCGCCACATAAGCGTTTAACGTTAGCCGAATTACATGCACAAGCATCACAGCGTACGCCTAGATATCAGTCTGTTGCAGAAATAAGAAAATCCCTTGCCGAATGTTGCTATGATCCAGTCCCAGGCGAGGATAATATGGTTTTATATTCATTCCGCGTAAGAAAGGTGGCCGAGTATCTGGTCACCTTACCGAATATGAAAGAAGATCTAGACAGAATATATCGTTTCATCCGTACAGGGGATGATCCAGAAAGTATTGGCGAGATTATGTCTCAAAGGGAAGCCGAGATTCAGCTCATGATATTAAAGTTCCTGATCAATTGTCTAATAAGAGAACAAGATTACCCGTCTAAAGATCCCGCCGAAATGAGAATCCTGACAAGGTGGAGTGATAATATAGCCGAGGGTAAGCACAAGACCGTCGGTGCCATGGAGAGTATGTACAAGAAAATTCGTAAAGAAATAATAAGGTTACACGACCAGCGTAAAGCAGCACAAGTAAGCGAGAAAGAAAGTACCTCTGATCCTGAAGAGGAAGACGAGAATTCCGCCAGAATAGCGTATGTAGGAAAATCTAGATTTCCAGATCGCCATTTACGTCTAGAACACAAGTCTATTTTTCATCATCCAGCACCAGAACAAGGTTCTCTAGAACAAGTATTTCAAGCTACCGATCACATCCTGAAATCACGAATCGGTTATAGTGAGTTAAGTACCATGCATGAACAAGAACTAGCCCGATCAGCAGTCCGATGGATTACTGATTCTACCACTTTTCCAGACGAAATAGTGGCACAAATGTTTCTGAAACTGCCCCCAGCCGAGCAACGACTGGTGGGTATGTATATGATCCAGCACCTCATTACTCTGTATGAGGGTCAACATTCTGATCCAGGTCCGTTGCATGATATCCTGAACGAGTTACTCCAGTATAGATGGAGAGGTCTAGGTACCGATTTAATTAGTGTCATTCTAGAACAGCGTCACAAATATAGAACGTTTCTGAACCCGCATTTTGTTCATGTCTCACCCCCAGAAAGTAAATCATTCTACATAGACAGACAGAATCCGTTACGAGAAGTCCACCCAGTCCAAGGGGCGGGTGGCGTAATGCAACGAGTGTTTGTATACACTCCGATTTCAAAGATGGAACTTCTTGAAATGAAGAAATTAATTCCCTGTCATGACAAAGATCCAGCAGAGTTCCATAGAGAATTAAAAGACATGCTCCGTATGGGAGAATACACTTACCCAGATATCATTAAAATGTTAAAGGTCCTGTTACCCGCAGGGGTGTATGAAAAGTTAAAGGAAAAAGAATGGGAGGTGGGAGAGAAAAAGATCGATTGGGCAGCTCTAGAAGCTGAAGACAAGGCACGAGTACCAGGTACCGGTCTTGGAGATAAATGTAAAGAATTACCAGAATTATTGATTCAAGTTTTACCCAGATTATTGACAACGAGAAAAGAAGACTGGGATGCAATCTCAGCCTGTAAACAGAAACAAGATGAAGATATTAGTGATTTTTATTCTAGATTTGAAAAATGTTTCAGTATCAACAGTGGTCTCAAGACAAGTAGTGAGTCATACCCTCATCTTTTTGTTACCAAATTAGTCGAGAATTCAAGCCCACAAATTAAAAATCGAGTTTTGAAAGTCGAAAGCACCTGGCAAGCAAATACTCCGTCCCAGATGCTCCAGATGCTCCAGTACCACCAGAATAGAATCAGGGAAGAGCAAGAACACGAGAGAAAACGTATGAAAGACACGAAAATGAAAGTACTAGTTGCACAATCTGTTCCTCAAGACAGTCAGAAGAGGGGTCCAAATCAAGCCAATCAAGCCAGTCATCCTGCAGCTCCCGTTAAAGGGAACTGCAATTATTGTAAACAGCCAGGTCATTTTATAAACGAGTGTGCAGTTCTGAAACATAACATAGCTACTGGTAAGACTAAAGAAAGACCACGTCCGCCTAGACAAGAACAAGTTTCACAGATTCCTCAGCCGCAAAATGCACCACAGACAGTTACAGCACCGCAGCCCATCGCTGCAACACAGCACGTTACATCGCAGATGTACCAGTATGCACAGACAGAGTATCCAGAGTACCAGCCATATTCATGAAACAGCCTAGAGAGGGAGGTAGGCTTGCCTCTCATCGAGATACCTGTAGATCAAGAAGGTCCCTATGTTCACAGTCAAGTATTAGGGAAAGACAGAAAGTTTTTGATCGATACAGGGGCAAGTAGGACCACAATTAGTCATGCCGAAGTTCCAGGGGCTCCGCTCTCAGGCTCAAGAAATGTTTCCCTTGGATTTTCAGGAAAACCCATTATAAATGAGATCTCAAAGCCAGTTACTCTAGAAGTAGGTCCATTGTCCCGTACTACTGATCTGTTACTTACTAAGTCATGTCCAGAAAACCTATTAGGCATTAAGACACTGAAAGAATTAGGTGCAGTTATTTGCTGTTCCCCAGAGGGAATACGATTGTTCCTACGTGACTTTAAGGGTCACTATGTATTACGAGATTTTGATTCAAGATTGTCTAATGTTCCACAGCACTTATGGGCGCAAGGTCCAACTGATGTAGGTTACATGCAAATCACACCCCATCGTGTGACTCTCAAACCAGGTGTAGTGTTACCCCGAATCAGACAGTACAGATTGCCACCTGAGGCTGTAGCAGCCTTATCCAAAATTATTGACGAGCTCATGGCTCAAGGAGTAGTTGTAGAAACTAACTCCAATGTATGCAATTCTCCGATCATTCCAGTCATGAAACGTACTGATCCGAATGCACCCCCAGTATATCGATTAGTGATTGATTTACGAGAGCTTAATAAATGTATTATTCCTCAGTACCCAGTTGTCCCAGACATTTCTTCCCTGTTAACAGCCATTGATTCCGAAGCCATGTTCTTCACTGTCATAGACCTTAAGAATGCATTTTTTAGTGTCCCCATTCATCCAGACAGCCAGTTTCTTTTCGGATTTTGTTTAAATGGAAGGAGCTATATGTTTACACGCGCTCCTCAAGGTTTCACAGAAAGCCCTAGTATTTACAGTCAAGCACTCAAGCGACAACTAGACAACATTCACATGCCAACTGACACTGCCCTGCTCCAGTATGTCGATGATCTACTGATCACAGCCCGTTCTGAACGTGACTGCGAGCGAGCATCCCTTACAGTCTTGTATTTTCTAGCCGAGATGGGGCACAAGGTGTCACCTTCGAAGCTTCAATTCTGTGTCCAGCAAGTGGTATACTTAGGACACTTGCTGTCCAAGAGGGGTAGGCAGTTGACACCCGACCGTATCCAGTTAATAGCGAGTCTTCCCCAGCCCAGAACCCAGAAGGAGGTACGTGCTTTTATCGGCCTTACTTCTTATTGTAGACAATGGATTCCCCAGTATGCATTTCTAGCCAAGCCACTGATACAGTTAACGACACAGGAGGCAGCCGTATCGACTGTCCTCCCTTGGACATCTGAACATACACTTAGTTTCAACGAGTTAAAGAAAGCTTTATGTCAAGCTCCAGTTCTAGCTACACCGAACTACAGTAAGCCTTTTACACTTTTCGTTACTGAACGCGAAGGTACAGCATTATCTGTTCTCACACAAGATCAAGCAGGACAATACAAGCCCTGTGCTTATTTTTCGAGCACACTAGATCCAGTCGCCCAGGCTTTGCCTGCGTGCCTCAAGTCAGTTGCAGCCACAGCACTAGCTATCAGACAAAGTGATTCCATAGTGTTAGGACATTCCCTGACAGTACAAGTTCCACATTCAGTAGAAGTTCTTTTAAACCGAACACAAACTCAGCACTTGACCATTGCACGTTTAACAGGTTATGAATTGACACTGTTCCAGCCACACATAGAAATTAGACGCTGCAACGTCCTGAATCCTGCTACACTGTTACCATCAGTTAATTCAAATCCAGACCCACATGATTGTGTGGAAGTAGTTAATATTACGACAAAGCCAAGACAAGACCTGACAGACATTCCGTTACCAGATCCCGACCTGACACTTTATGTGGATGGTTCATGTATGAGAACTAGTACAGGAGAACTAGTCGCCGCGTATGCAGTGACTACTGACACCGAAGTTATTGAAACACACCGTATTGATACCCTGTCCGCTCAAGCAGCAGAGCTAGTCGCTCTGACACAAGCCTGTATACATGCCAAGAACCTGAAAGTTAATGTTTACACAGATTCACGTTACGCATTCGGAGTTGTACACGACTTCGGAGTGCTCTGGCAGGAGAGAGGTTTCATGACTTCTCATGGAACCAAGATTCAGCATGGTCTCCTTATTCAAGCCCTGTTAGATGCCATACATTTACCGACATCCATTGCTATTATGAAATGCAAAGCACATACGAAAGTTACTGACATTATTTCCCAAGGTAACGATCTAGCAGATCGCACAGCCAAGCTTACAGCACAGACTCCAGACATTCCAGTTAATCAGACACATACTCCAGATCCGATTACATGCATGACAGTTAAGGACCCTACTCAAGATGTCATAGATATACAGTTACGTGCTACTCCCGATGAAATCAAGAAATGGTCTGAACAAGGAGGGGTACAGACAGATCAAGGATGGTTAACAAAGGGTAGAGCCACATGGTTTCTCCCCGATTCTATGGTTCAAGTCATTATTAATACCGCACATAGTCCAGCACATTTAGGAGAAAAAGCTATGTTAGACAGTATCCAGAACATTTGGTTCAACAAGCATTTACGAGCTGCAGCCAAGCAGAAAGTCCGTACCTGTATGATATGTTGTCAGTTCAATCCAGGTAAAAGTGTCCCGGTGGAACAAGGTGGTTTCCAGCCCCCTGACCACCCTTTTGAGGTCCTCCAGATGGATTATATTCAGATGGAGCGATGTCGAGGTTTCAAGTATGTCCTTGTAGTTGTATGCGCTTTGTCCAGGTGGACAGAAGCATATCCAGTCCCAGATTACACAGCCGCGACCACTGCCAAGCAGTTGGTTTGTGAATTCTTCCCTAGATATGGACTCCCTAGAGTCGTATATTCTGATAACGGTCAGCCATTCTCATCTGAACTGATGAAGCACGTTTCCCTTTTGTTAGGGTACCAGTGGAAGTTCCATTGTGTACGCCATCCTGAAGCAGCCGGTCTGGTCGAGAGACATAATCAGACCCTGAAAATCCGTATTGCCAAAGTTTGTAAAGAAAAAGGTGTGGACTGGCTAGTAGCTCTGCCAGTCGCTTTGTTTTATATGCGCATGGTCGCACATTCCAGATCAGGTCTGTCCCCGTATGAGGTCGTATTCGGCCGCCCCCCTAACATGTGGGGTACTCCTAGACCCCGAAGTATTACCGATGTTTCATGTAATATGCTGACAGATTACCTAGCTTCCTTGATGTCTGCCCTCAACTCATGTCGTTCACAGGTTGCTGCCGCATTTCCAGACAATACCGAGGTGGCACCGCACGAGATCGTTCCAGGCTCCTTGGTGATGATCAGAAATTTTGACAGATCAAGTCCGCTGGAACCACGTTGGAAGGAGCCACGTCAGGTCCTCTTGACCACCCGTACTGCCGTCAAGTTGGAAGGCAGAAAAGGATGGATCCACCTGTCTCATGTTAAACTTTTCAAAGGACTGAAATCCGTTTCTAAAAACATTTCCCAGGATTTGAAGGACTGCCAGAATATTGCTCTTAAGGACTGTCCCGCAAAAGACATTATTACAACCCCTCCCTTGGTAGAGAAAACTCCGCAGCAGGAGTATAAGTTAAAGCTCAGGTCTAGTAAAATAAGTCAGTCAGTTTGATTGTATAAGTCCTCCCCTAGGTGAAACGGTTAGACTGTTTCTGACATGTATAAAATAGACCCCCATAGTGAGAGAGTCAGTAATAACTCAATTCAATGTATCGTTTTTCTGAGTTTCATATTATTCATCAGCATTATGATTTCCTGCACCAGCTATGCGTTCTATCTGTATTGTCCAGTTCCTTATGTAAATATGTCTGTTAATGCTACAGTAGAGCACACGTTTAGTGATCTGCCTCCTCACGAATATTCTTACCGCCTTGCTATGCGCAACAACACATTTATCCGTATGTTACATTATTCACACCAGACCAGCAATGCCACTAATTGTTGGGTGTGTGGTCGACTCCCCCCTTTCCAGACACCGAAAGGAGTTCTGCCACTTTTTCCTTATCCATTCTCACATAATGGTTCGTGTGGAGCATGGTCCACGTTAACGTCATCCTCAACAGATATGTCTTTTCTTAACAGCACATGTTTTTCAGACAAGCAAGGTTTCCCCCACAGAACAGGTTTAGATCTAGAAAATGAAGTATATAATTTAGGTAATTATTCGTCGAATTTTATGGTCCTGAATGTTCAGTCTGATACTACTCCAGACTTACCTGCTATTTCAGTACTACCTGTCAAAGGCGAATTATGTGTCCGTAGTTATGGTTCCATACATGTAGGTCATAGTGAATGTATTACTGTTATCCAGTATAGTGACAGTAGGAAATCTGTTTTCAAAGCTTCACGTCATTCTTATTTTATTTGTGGTCAAACTGCATATGTCCGTCTGCCCCTCGATTGGGAGGGAACCTGTTACATTGCCTTCCTACTGCCACCTGTTTTCCTAGCTCCATCTGATTATCACAGAAACACACATCTAGTACACATTAGACATAGAAGGGAGTCCCCAATTGTCGATTATACTGAAACTACTCTAGAACAGTATACAGATTTCAATAAAGGTTTCTTCTTCTTCGTAGGACCTGTCCAGAATAGTAAACTGATCCGTAGGTTAACAAGAACCCTTGAAGCTGTAGTAAATGAGACTGCCTCTGCTCTAGGTAACCTAACCGAAGAACAATCTGCTATGAGATTTGTCGTTTTGCAAAATCGTCTCGTCCTTGACGTCATACTGGCCGATAGGGGCGGGGCCTGTAGAGTCATCGGATCTAGTTGCTGCATTTTCATTCCAAATAACGCACCGTCTGTTTATTCAGCTATAACCAGACTCCATAAAATTGCCCATCTGTTACACCAAGATCCAGGCACCTGGACATGGTCCGGTTGGTTCTGGAATATAATTTCCGCATGGGGATGGAAAGTCCTGTCCTTTCTAGGTATTGCAGTAGCGATCATATTCAGCTGCTGCCTCTGTATACAATGTGGCCCTGCGATTTGCAGCATGTGTGCTACCTCTTGTATTCCTAGTCCCAAGCCCCGTTCTAAATCCCGTTCCAAGACAATTCGAGACGAGCAAATGGTACTGTATGAAATGATAGATGGTATCATGAAAATTGATGTTTCCTGATGGAAACGTAGTGACAAGGAGGGAATGTGGAAAAGTAAATTTTGCCATGTTCTGTGTCCCTACGCCTCATCCATCATATGTTATGTGTGCATGACCAATATGCATATGTTATTCCCCATGTCTGATTAATGACGCAATTATAGTTGTGTCCACCTTTAGTATGCTAGTTTCCAGTCCTGGTGAATACTACGAATATCAGGCCTATGTAAAGCTACGTTGCCACGTTTCCCAGTGTGCACGTTATTCCATTATAAAGTCCCCGTTTCTAGGCCTCAACAGGGCCCGGACATCAGATTCAGCTCCTGTCTCCTGAAAGCCTCGCTGAGGAGCGATACAGCCCCCACCTGTATCCTCGACCCTTCACTTACTTCCTGCCTCGCAGTGCCCGGTGCAGCTTGGCTCTGCCTCTGAGTCTGCCAAAAGTATGTTATAATTCCAGCTATCAGTTCAGTCCTCCTCCTCTGCATTCCTAAGCTACTGAACTGCATCAATAGTTTCCGTCATTGTCTAGCCTATTCGTCTCCACGTTAGAGAAATACTGTATTAATGGTCATTTAATATTCTTCATCACGCACTACATGTAGAATAATGCATGGTCCAGTCTTAGAATCAAGTTAGCTTTTCCCCTCATGACTTCTAGTTTATATCAACATGTTCCCTAAACATCAGATACTAGATAGGGTTTAGGTACATGTCGCTCCGACCCTCCAGACTCTAGTCTCTGCTCCTAGCACAGAGTTCGTAGCCCCCAGCTTCTCCTAGTAACACGTCATTGCCAGTTTACGCGCACCATTAGGTTAGAGGTCCCGGCTCCTTAGGTAGCCCCCTCCAATGTTTCCGCCCCATTTCATGACATATTCTGTTACGTTTGCATCACATGTCTATGTATACTCCCAGTTACACCTCTTTTTACTGTTATCTTTCGCGACTGCTACGCGTCACGCCTTCTGCTCCACCCACTGTTACGCCTACTGCAATGTAATGCTATGTGTTTGCGCTATGTATATAAGTCAATGTATTGTTATTAAAAGTTAGCGCGCTCATCCCAGATCAAGCCCCGGCAGCTGCTGGGCCCCAGTTGTCCTGCTGGGCCCTGTCACCTCTGTTCCTATGCAGGTTGTCCTGATCCTGTCCTTATGCTGTAATAAACCTGCAGAAACTCCTACTACCTCGAATCTTGACTCTTATTTTTATTGAGCTATCTGTTATTCATTCGTTCATCCAAAAATAGATCCGGTATTATTTATTTATATACCACAGGAGCCCACAGGAGGCGGAACAGACAAGCTTAGTAAGGGCTGCGTAGGGAGGGGGGAAGACGGGATTTGAAAGGATTTAAGAGGAGAAAACGGAACAGCATCCGTAACTGGAAGAGCTGATGTCACATACAACAATTTTTCTGCCCGCAATTCCTCAATTGGATCATTAAAGGAACTATTAAGGTTATTTTCAAAGTTAATTTTCCTCCGCCTTTTCTTTGCAAATCTACGCAGCTGTTTCCTCCTTTTTCCGCCATTCTTTTTTAAGTGCGTTACTTTTCCCTTAGTAGGTGACGATAGAACCTCATTTATTCCATCTTTAGTGGAGGGACAGAAAATAGGAAATAGCTCTTGGGTTATTCCTTTCTCCGGGACAGAGATGATTTCAATATCGGTAACATTTTCCACCACACAGTTATTCTCAATAACGTCTACCCTCTTTACCTTTTCTATATCTAGGGTCGGGGGATCCTCCAGTGAGTCAGTTTGGACCGATACATTGGTTACAATTTTTTCCAGTAAAGGGTGAGCAATCCCAGTTGGGCTAGTGACCTTCCCTCCCTTTCTCTCTAATAAAACCTTCAGTATTTGAGAGACAGTATCCAGAACACAGTCAGAACCCCCAACAAACTTTTCCAGCAGAGATAGAATAGAAGCTAACAGATGTTCAAGGCAGACTAGTGTTTCTGAAACTGGGTTTTCCTGACTAATGGGCCCATTTGAATCACTATTTAATGTATTAAATTGGGGGCTAAAGGAAATGTTTAATTGGGGCATAGAAAGGAGAGAGTTATTTGAGGGGGTACCATTATAGAGTTGGAGCCCAGATGATATGGGTAATACCGGGGATTTCCTTGGATCTAACGACTTATCAATTACATCCTCTATATATCCATTACATAAGTCCATATCTATAACGGGATCAGAGGCATCAATATTTTGTACCACCCCAGGGGAGTTCTCCAGAGAAATTAGGGACTCACCCGGGGATGGTATTTTATTATGCACCAGGACAACAGTAGAGTTAATTCTTGGAGCCGAAAGACTATGGACAGGGGAAGAGTCAAATTTATTTAGGGGATCATCAGTTTGCTGTCCTATCGTCGGGGTTTTAAATAAAAGTGATGAATTCCCCAACTCCTCGTTTGGGGACTCTATACAATCCGCCCTCCTAGATAAAAAAGTAGAGGGAGATAGAGCGCAATCCCTGTTTTCTACATATTGTGTCGCCTCATCACCATCCTGAGAACTATCCTGTAACCCGTTCAGCGCGGCGCAAATTTTCGCGCTGTGCTGAACGTTCTAAAAAACGGGTGTGGTCATGACGGAACGGTTCCGTCATGAGCACAGCTCAACCGACGCTCATGACGGAACCGCTCCGTCATGAGCACCGAAGGGGTTAAAGGGGGTATCACAGTAGGATTTTTTTCTCTGCCTCTATCCCATAAACTAAAAAGTTGGGATTTACCCTTTACCAGAGACGCCTGGGCGTCCTTATTTCGCAGGGGGTTAGATTTAATTTTTTAGCAAGACCTACCTACCAAGAGTCTCCCAGACCTCAATTTCTTAGCGGTCATACCTTAATGTGTTCGGGGGACTTAAACCACAGTGTTGCCCACACAAAGGGATGAAACTCAATACAGGTGGAGCAGGGGTCCGCACCGCCACAGCCTTTTCAGCCTCTGAGGGCCTCAGAGGGCCCGCCCTTTGCCCGGGCTTAGCCCGGCGCACGCCCGCGCGCGCTGTAATGGGCTTGCCTATATACTAGAAGGGGGTGGGGCGGGAAGAGTCGCAGGTGCGCCTGATGGCTGCGGCGCTCCGCCTGCTGGGACTCGCAGTCCCGCGCCCGCTGGTGAGTCCGTTCACAAAGTCACAAAATCCCCAAAGATAACAGGAGACCTCTGAAGAATCAGCTAGAAGGGTTCTCCTCCTCAGAAACGCCAAGTGTCAATAAAGATGCTCTCCTCACACACGGCTACGAGCGGCACCCGTGGAGCGGGGCCGCGAGCCGCTTTCAGGTGTCGATGGGGGAGGGGCGGGAAGAGTCGCAGGTGCGCCTGATGGCTACGGCGCTCCGCCTGCTGGGACTCGCAGTCCCGCGCCCGCTGGTGAGTCCGTTCACAAAGTCACAAAATCCCCAAAGATAACAGGAGACCTCTGAAGAATCAGCTAGAAGGGTTCTCCTCCTCAGAAACGCCAAGTGTCAATAAAGATGCTCTCCTCACACACGGCTACGAGCGGCACCCAGCCAGGTAGGTGAGATGACACACCCTGTAGCAAAATACTCTCCTCTTAATCACCTCCGCTTGCCTCCGCTCACCTCCGCTCCACTCTCCACATTTGGTGGTGTTAGGGTGCCAGCAAGCTGATGATTCAGGGTGGTGCAGAGCTTCAGGGTTTGCAGTTTAAGTTTAGTTTTTTAGTTGTATGTTTATTTGGGGCTGCAGGTGCAGTGCAAATGTACAGGTGTATATGGCATACAAAAGGGAAAATAAAGGAGAAAAAAGGAATCACGAAGAACTCACAAGCGGCTGGTCAGTCTGCTCACTCTCACCACAGCAATCGGCAGTCAAAGTCCGTGGTCAGAACCGAATGGGCTCCGCAGCCGTGACCACAATCGCCGCTGCCCAAAGCCTAGCCCAGCCTAGCCCAATACAACCCGCAGGCCGCGGCTGGGTGTAGACACCGTCTCTATCCGCTGGGCAGGCTGACTGGCTGGCCGACGGTCTGACAGTGCTGGCGGGCACTTGGTGAGCGCCTGACGAACCTGACGAGCAGCTGAAGGGAAAAGCCGCCCGATATTCCACGGCTGTTTCTTTGGTAAATTCTCGGCTCCCTCCCTGACTCCTTCACTCCTGACTCCTTCACTCAGCAAGGTGCTGTGCTGCAGCGCTCGAACGCTCAACGGCTCGAATGGCTGGAAAACCAGGACTGAACTCGTTCTCGACACCTTTTCTGCGGGCTGTGGCGTGGGAGCAGAGCTACGCACTTCGGTGCGCGAGGGGAGCAGGCTCTGGCTTAACCCCGCCTTCGGTTTTCTCTGCGCATTCGCGAAGTGCCGGTGCCTCGATTCTAGCCCGGCTCTTCGTGTTGTGTGGAAATACCTTTGCCTGTCAAATCCCTGGCTCATTTTGAACGCTGACTGGAGCGTTTTTCCAGATAAATGCTTGGCATTAGGGGAGTTTATTAAGGGCATGCTCCTGCCACTTATGTATTACTATTATATTTTTTGACCCAGGTCCTTTTGTTTTTTTACTTTAAGAGGTCTTTTGCCCTTGGGTTCTCCCCCCCTTGAACTCCTTCAGTCCTCCTGTATAAATTATGGCATACTACGCTGAGGAGGAAGACAAGTGGGTTGAATTCAATGAATATGAAGAATATCTGGAACCTTTTGATGAAGCTGTGGAGGAGATACCTTTAGAGACCCAGGGTTTAATGAATAAGGCGCTTCTCAAGGCGCTGAAGCCTTTAGCGAAGACTCTTAAATCTTCTGGTAAACGCAAATCTAAATCCGCTCGCACATCTGCTTCTTCCTCTCGGGCTTCGGCTGAGGCACTGTTGAATGTATCTAGAAGTGTGCTTTTGGACCATGGTTCCTTGGCTGACAGGGATGCACAGGGAGACTCGTCTCCAAGTACTCCTGATACTTCGGATTCTGATGATTCAGTTAAGCACAAAAGGAAGGTCAAGAAGACCAAGCACATGTTTTATGACGCACAAGAATAGGTGCAGCCTAAAAATTTGTTGTTTAACCCTCAAAATGTAATCCATCCTCGCTCCAAGGAATGGCAACCCTGTGTAGAAGTAGCACATTATGTCCAAAATAATCTACGTCAGGGTTTTGAGAACCAAGTCAGAGCCACCCTACGGTCTGAGTGTCCTGCCCATCTTTATTGGGCAAAGTGGCATTTACTCCGGATCTGGACCCCAATATGGCTACCTTTATGCGTAAATTCGGTAAGGACCCCAAAAATGGTTTAGATAGAGCCTGGAAGGGTTGCCAGGATAAGTTTTTGGACATCTCTGGCCCACTGACTAAAATTTTAGACGCTGCAGTCGTGGCTAAGGATAAGGGTACTCCTCTGGATCCATCTGAGATTATGGAGTCGGCGCAACGCGCCATGTGTTTCTTGGGCAACGCAAATGTGGCATAATCCACTAAGAGGAGAAGATCCTTTTTGATGCGTATTGACTCACAGCTAGCAGAAATGGCAACCACGGAACCAGGTTCCTTAGCCAATGGCATGCTATTCAGAGAAGATTTTGTTACGAAAATGGGAAAATATGTGGCCACTTTTTCGGCTTTAGATAAAGCACAGGCCAATATCAAAAAAGTTTTTCACTCTGGTGTTTTTAATAGGGCCGGTCGTTTCAGAGATCGCGGTTCCGGCCAAGGAGTAAATCAGACCTCTAGAGGTTCAGATCAAAGAGGTAGAGGAGGTGCCCAAAGACCCAAATTTTATCCTACCAAGAACAGAGGCGACAGAGGCCGTGGTCAACGCGGCACCTATCAAGGCCAGCAGTTCCAGTCTGGAGACTCCTCGTATTCAGGTACCCATTTTACATTATGGGGATCACATGGTGGGAGGTCGTCTGGCACAGTTCCTTCCCAGGTGGGAGGCCCTGTCTTCAGACCCTTAGATCCATCAGACTGTTCAGGGTTTCCAGATAGAGGTTTATTCCACTCCCAATCAAACAGTGGTTCCGAGTCCCCTAAGTTTTTCCCCTGTAGAGATGAGTTTCATCGACGAGGAAATCCGGTCTTTGTTGATCAAAGGGGCTATTGTGCAAACGGATCATCATCCGCACGGTTTTGTAAGTACAATTTTCCTAGTGCCCAAGAAAGATCTTGGCTTTCGTCTAGTTCTGAACCTGAAGGATTTCAATGTGGGTGTAGTGTACCGCCATTTCAAGATGGAAGGTATTCATCTCTTACGAGACATGTTATTGAGCCACGATTGGATGGTTCGGTTAGATCTAAAGGATGCTTACCTAACCGTTGCCATTTTTCCTCCTCATCGCCGCTTCCTCCAATTTCAGTGGCGCAATCGATGATTCGAGTTTGCGGCCATGCCCTTCGGTCTGTCGTCCGCTCCACAAAACTCATGAGACCGGTTGTTCAGTGGTTGAGAGGGAGAGGAGTCAGACTAATTATCTATCTAGACGACATTCTGATCATGAGTCAGTCGGTCGAGATAGTTCAACTGCATCTGTCCTGGACTGTTCGTCTCCTTCAAGAGTTAGGTTTTCTCCTCAATTTTCCCAAATCTCTCCTGATTCCATCGCAAGTCATCGACTTTTTGGGCTTTCAGGTCAATTCTGTGACATCTCAACTACTCTTACCTCTGAAAAAGAGGACTGCGATCAAGAAAGAGTTGAGGAGAGCGCTTGCCTCTCCGACAATATCATTGAGGACGTTAGCCCGCCTCGTCGGTCTGTTGGCGGCGTCCATTCAGGCGATATTTCCCGGTCCCCTTCATTACAGGGCTTTACAGAGGTTAAAAATCTTGCATCTTCGCAGGTGCTTACATTATGCAGAACAGATTGCGCTCTCTCGGGAAGCTCGTCTAGAAATGAATTGGTGGTTAGAACACATGGATGCTTGGAATGGCAAGGCCATCTTTGTAGGGACTCCGGATGCCATCATCGAGTCCGACGCCAGTCGCTGGGGCTGGGGGGCTTGTTGCGGGACACTGGAGACCGGTGGTCGGTGGTCCCAGGAGGAGTTGCGACTTCATATCAATTGCCTGGAGCTGTTGGCGGGTTCTTTTGCTATTCTAACTCTTTCTCCTCAGAAAGCAAGTTGCTGTATACTTCTGCGCATGGACAATGTGTCCGCGGTTCTTTACATCAATCGTCTGGGAGGTACCCGGTCCCGACTCTTAGTGGAGATTGCCAAGGATTTTTGGCATTATTGTCTGGACCATCACATCTCAGTGACGGCGGAATACATTCCAGGTTCCTTGAATGTGGTGGCAGATTGGAATTTCAGATTTCTAAGGGACACCAGCGATTGGAAACTTCATCCTAGTGTGTTCCAAGCGTTGAACTCCAAATGGGGCCCGTGTGTTCTAGATCTGTTTGCGTCTCGACTCAACAGACAACTTCCCCTGTTTTACAGTTGCCGTCCGGATCCGTTGGTGGTCAGCTCGGACGCCTTTCTTCAATCATGGACGACGGGCATTCTGTATGCCTCTCCACCATTTGTCATGATTCCAAGGTTGCTGGCTCAGACTCGCCGACAGGGAGCGGAATTAATCCTTGTGTCACCTTGTTGGAAAGCCCAAGCGTGGTTTCCGGGAGCAATGGCTCTTTCTTGTGCCCCTCCGGTTCAGATCATGTCCTTTCCGGAGTTGTTAACGAACCCAGTCGGTCTTCTTTATCCTTTGGTCCTGCAAGGCCAGTTATCTCTCATGGCGTGGAGACTTTCCGGCGTCGCTGGCAAGTGCCGGGAGTTTCGCAAGACACTCTCTTCTTTCTCTCCCAATCTTGGGCACCCTCCACTCACAAGCGTTATGAGTCCGCTTGGCGTCGATGGGTGCGTTGGTGTGGTGAACAACAGAATGATCCCTTGGGATCTAGAGTCTCTGTGATTGTGAATTTCTTGTCCGAATTAGCCAAATCTGGCATGGCTTACAGAACGGTAAACAATTTTAGATCCGCCATTTCGGCGGGACATCCTCATATAGATGGTAGACCTGTTGGGGAACATCCCTTGGTCTGTGCAGTTCTGCGTGGTATCCGGTTGGTAAATCCTCCTCAACCTAGATATCAAACATTATGGGATGTTTCCATAGTTTTGAGATTTTTACAATCTTGGCCGGCCAATGAAGGTTTGTCGCGCAAACAATTATCAGCCAAGCTGACTCTGTTGCTTTGTCTTATTTCATGTCGACGTGTGTCAGATGTTCGGGCTCTGGATTTAGCAGGTAGAGTATTTACTCCCTATGGAGTTTCTTTTACAATTTCTCGGCGTACAAAGACTAATTCTAAATGTGTTTCTTATCCTGCTTTTCCACATCATAGCAAACAATGTGTTGTGCAATGTTTGAAAGTCTATGAGGACTGTACCAGAGAATTTAGAAATTATGTAGCAGGTCAACTTTTGATATCACTTCAGAGACCTTTCCGCCCAGTCTCTTCAGCTACTTTAGCCAGGTGGGTTACGTGGCTCTTGACCCTAGCTGGTATTGATTCCTCCATTTTTGGAGTGCACTCTGTTAGAGGCTCTATGGCCTCGAAAGCCCTTCTCACGGGGTCTAGGTTACAGGATATCATAACTGCGGCGGACTGGTCCTCCGAGTCCACTTTTAAGACCTTTTATCACAAACCTATTGTGGATATTGCGTCTGTTGTAGTGGAGCAACTTTAAACTAGCATAATTTGAGCTTCCGTGGACTGACATAGAATGAAAAATTGTCTAGCTAACGCGACAAAGAATTTTCAATTCTATTAAGGACACGGAGGCGAGAATTATCCCACCCAGGATGTTTTATTGTATTTTGTACATGCTTTGTAATTATTATTGACATTGACTGCATTCTTTGATGCTATGTTTGACCTCTTATTTTTCCCCACCCAAGACATTCTCAATTTGCGATTGGCAATTAGCGAATCGCAAATTGAGAATGCAATTGCAAGGGTGCAGGGGTGTCAAAAGGACACCCTGTTGCACCCCTGAAATAAGCATGGGTGCACATGTGGCCATTTATACTTATTAATGTGATGTTATTGGTGCAGACCTGGAAGGGGTTGTACTTCCGGGGTATGCTTGTTTAAAGTTTAACTCTTTTGCTGCTGTATTTGTCAGTAAAGATAGAGAAGCATAATTCTCGCCTCCGTGTCCTTAATAGAATTGAAAATTCTTTGTCGCGTTAGCTAGACAATTTTTCATTGTGAGTTGGCTTCTGTGCTTTGGATATAGAAATGTCATTCTTAACTAGAGCTGGTATGCTTTGTCAGTGTCTGGAGCCACACAGGTACCTTATTTACTTATTTTCTAGTGAGGAACAGTGTTTGGAGCTTCAAAGGTACAGTTTCTGATCATTCTAAGCAACATTTGTTATTTAACGCTGGCCTTAATTAATCTAATCTAAACTATGGCTGCTCCTCACCAAATTACACAGCCCCCACCATTTTTATCTTCTCCTGGCAAACCTGGGACAAAATGAGCGCATTGGTTTCATCTGTTTGAAAATCATCTAGTTGCCATTGATGGTTATTCCCCAGAACGCAAATTAGAACTCCTATATGGCAGTTTAGGTCTTTCCACACAGCAAATGTTTGATAACCTTCTGCCTGCAGGAGGACCTTGTGGCCCATCTGGGGATAGTCCCTGGAACGTCTACTTGGAAGTTATTGAAAGGTTGCAAATACAATTCAGTGAGGAATCGAGCATCATTTTAGAGAGACATCATTTTGTTTAAAAGAAGCAACTTGCGGATGAAGGGATTGAGGACTATGTGTCCTCACTTAGGGCCATATGTATCAAGCAGAATAGCATTCGCAAACGCTGAAATGCCAAATGATATGTATGAGGCAAACCTGCGTGAAAAATAAGGAATCGCAAAATTTGCGATTCCTTATTTTGCGATTGCATTTAAGGAATCGCAAATGTTGCGATTCCTTAAATGCAATGTAAGGAGCACCAAAAAAGTGCAATTTGGCCTTAAGGAATCGCAAATTACCACCAACTTCAAGTTTGAAAAATGCACTTTTTTGCATTTTTCAAAGTGCACCCATGCTTATTTCAGGGGTGCAACAGGGTGTCCTTTTGACACCCCTGCACCCTTGCAATTGGATTCTCAATTCGCTAATTGCCAATCGCAAATTGAGAATGTCTTCCCATTCATTCCTATGGGCCTCTAGGCCCATAGGAATGAATGGGGAGGTATTCCTTAATTGCAAATCGCAATCTGAGATTCGCAATTAAGGAATATGCAGGATTCGCAAAATTTCTTGCAAATTCTACATACATAGCATTTTGCGATTCTCAAATAGCGATTCGCAAAAAATCGCTATTTGAGAATCGCAAATGGAGATGTTGATACATATGGCTCTTAGAGTTTTAGCTGCAACATGTGACTTTGGAGCAAATGTTGACATTTACATTCGTGATCAATTCATCTTTAACTGTGCATCTAGGAAAATTCAAAACACTGTATGAAGTATTAGACATAGCCAAAAGTATTGAGAGGTCACTCATTTCATCAAAGGCACTAAATCCTGCACTTTTAGTCAGCTCAGTTTCTGATGCTTCATCAAACATTAAAAGTGACAATTTGTGCACGGTATACAACAAGAGCAGATTTAATACGCAAAGTGAGTCTAACAAGAGATCCCAGTCATTTTGCTACTGCTGTGGCTCAAAGATTATCATAAGCAACTATCCAGCTTGTCCTGGGTAAATGTTGTACATCTTGCAAAGAAATAGGTCATTTTCAGGCAGTCAGCAGAAGTAGCAGGGATCCTTTAAGAATCAACAACATGAACACAGAACTTGACGCATGCACTAAGTCCATCAGTAATGTAGTTTTGACTATTGACTGTAACTTACTATCTACAACAGTGAAATCCCAACTGTGAAATCTTAATTGATGAATTCTCTTTACAGGTCATGGCATACTCTGGTTCACCTATCACCATTTTGCGTGACTCAACATTCTATAAATTATGGGGTAGTAACAAGGCACTTCTCACACCGCATGTTAATCCATTGGCTTTCGAAGAAAAATCAATTGACTTGTTAGGATGTTTCATGGCAAACGTGCAATGTCTAAGTAGAACAATACAGACCAAGGTTTAGGTGGACATCAAAGGTAAAAATATAATTGGATGGCAGGATCTAGCCAAGATGGGTATTTACCTGGTCCCCGGTTCAGACACTCCCATTAGACTAGGAGACATTCCAGTTACTGTGAGTACTGTGAAGAATCATTAGACATGGTTCTAGACAAACACAAAGATCTTTTTTCAGAAAAAATGGGGACTGTCAAATGGTTCATTCACCAGATTAAACTCAAACTTAATGCAAAACCTGTTGTACACAAAGTGCGTTCAATTCCTCTCTCTGTCAGAGACGAATTTAAATTACTTCTCAAATTTTTTTGTACCCAAGGCATAATAGAACTCATAGAATCATCACAATGGATTGCTCCGATTGTAGCCACACGCAAAAAATCAGGGGAGATTCGTCTATGTGCCGACTTGAGGTCCCTCAATGTCAACATTTTGATTGACTGTCATCCCCTCCCGAGAATCCAAGAGATGCTGGCCAATTTGGGGGGTGTTAAGTGGTTTTCAGTCATTGATCTAAGCTCTGCATACCATCAAATTGCCTCAGATCATGAGTCCCAGGAACTCACAGCATTTGTTACACCCTTTGTTGCTTACAATTACCTTAGACTTCCTTTTGGACTTGCATCAGCTGTCAGCGTCTTACAGAAGCTCATCGATGTCTTATTTGCTGGCATGCAAGGTGAACAAGCTTACCAGGATGGCATCTTGTTCTTTGCCAATTCATTGGAGGAGCACAACGTCATCTTGGAAAGTGTACTTTCCACCCTCACACTCAAAGGCAGGACTATCAGAAGAGACAAGTGCAAATTTGCTACAGAAGAGCTGGAGTACATAGGGCACACTAGTTTTGGGTCTCATATTAAACCCAAATTATCCTTAATTAGAGCCATCAATGATGCTTGTCCCCCCACAGATTGTGATGCACTTCATTCATTTCTAGGACTCACAGAATATTACGCAAGACTTGTTTCAGGCTATCCTAAGGCAGTAGAACCACTTAGAACGCTACTCAGGAAAGGTCAGAAATGTGAGTGATCTGATCAAATGCAGAATGCTTTTTGCAAGGTTAAGGATTTGATTAGACAAGTTCCTGCTTTATCAGCATTTAGAGAAGGTTGTGATTCTGTAATAACAGTTGATGCAAGTACACAAGGGCTAGGTGCAGTCTTGAGTCAAAAGGTGAATGGTAAGGAACAAACAGTTGCATTTGCATCTAGATCTTTAAGAAAGTTTGAAAAACAATACAGTGCAATTGCACGTGAGGCGCTAGTGGCCATATGGGCTGTACAAAAGTTCAAAATGTATGTGTGGAGCAGGTGATTTGAGCCCCATACTGATCACAAACCTCTTGTCTCCATATTCTCAGGTGGTGGCCACATTTCTGCCAGACTGACCAGACTTGTTTTCAAATTACATGAATGCACTTTTACCATTACTCATGTGTCGGGGGGAGCAACTTTAGAGCAGATTGTATCTCCAGAATGCCGGTTTCTGACTATAAAGACTCACCTTCTACACCCTAACCGCCAGCTCTGCTCCGCTGATCTCACCCTCGCCACCGTTCCACGCATCCACTGCACAACCACCGGTGGCAGATCCTTCTCCCACCTCGCCGCCAAGACATGGAACACTCTCCCCATCCACCTACGACAGACCCACGACCTGCTGACCTTCAGGAGACTCCTCAAGACCTGGCTGTTTGATCAGTAGCTGCTCCCCCCCCCCAGCACCTTGAGACCCTCACGGGTGAGTAGCACGCTTTACAAATATTTGATTGATTGAACATGACACTGATATTGAGTGTGTAGCGAGCATTGATGACATTCTGGGTTTACATGGTGAGGATGTCATCTTCTCTGCTTAAAATTGGAGGACAGCGTACCAAGAGGATAATGTATAGAAACGAGGAAGCACATACATCACCAAGGGTTGGCCTCACGTTTGCTGTTTACACAATAATTTGAAAACATATGCACAAACAGCCAGTGAACTTTCTATAAATTATGGTTTAATCATGAAGGGTGATATGCATATTCCTCCTACAAAAATAAAATGTGTCCCATTATCATTGCCAAGGATTACAAAGGACATCTTGGTACCACCAAGACCAGTTTGTGTATCAAAGAGCACTATTAGTGGCCCTCTCTTGAAAACCAAGTAAAACTCACCATTGACAACTGTCCAGAATGCCTAGTCTCAGACAAACATTGGAAAATGAGTAAAGGTATACTACACCCGATTCGACTCCCTGAAGCTCCCTGGAACAAGTTAGGCCTTGACTTTTCAGGACCTCATGTCAACCTTCCTAGTGATACAGCCATCAAGCTCCTTGAGCAAGGTTTTTCTACAGAAGGCTCTCCTGCAACCATGGTCACAGACAGTGGGAAACATTTTGTATCTGATCAAATGCAACGGTTCTTAGCTAAACATCAAGCACCTACGAGTAGCTCTTTATTCACCAGCATCGAATGGCCCAGTTGAGAGAGGGAACAAAGTGATTAAAGAAGGCATACAGACGGCCATGTCTGCATGTTTGAATGTAACATCATTTCTCAAGTAAAAAGTCTGGGAATATAATTCCTCTCCACACTGCACCACAGGTGTTTCTCTGTTTTTCACGCTAAAGGGAAGGAAACCTCATTCTGGGTTGTTTCCCAATTGGTAAAAACACCAGTTGGGAATCAGTGAACCTAGTATTGATGCAACTGTTAGAGAGAGGGTGTTACCAAGAGTTCAGATGAAACAATTCAAAATGTCTGCTGACAGGCAAACGTGGAGATAATAGCAAAAGTCTTCATGTTGGGAATTGTGTACTGATCAAGGAACCTGTGTTAGTAAAAAAAGAGGATTTTGTGTTTTCTCTTCACACTAGAGTTCTTAACATAGGTAAAGGATCTGTGCTGCTAGAAGATAGAGGATGGTGGAATATGCGGAATGAGGTCAAAGTATCACATCAAAAAGCACAAGTAATTAATCAAAGGAAAGTGATGGGGCCCGCCTCTGATTGGACACATTGGATCAAGACCATCTCTTATGCTACTGATGTTGTTTACCCAAAGGTGATTGTAACTCCTCATGCTTCTTTTGAAGTACCTGTTACCCGATCTCGTGAGATCAGAAGACCTAATAGGTTCAAAGATCTTGTGATGTATTGACTTGTGTTTTTGGGTGGGAAGGCGGTATGTTTGCCCAAGGTATTCAGTTTGCACTGGTGTGTCGCAAGGAGTGCATGTTGCATCATGTATTTTCTGCCTTGAGACACACCATCATGTTTAGTTTTGAGTGTGTTTATCTTTCAAGCATTGCCTAGTGGCAACGCTTCCATGTATTGTATTGGGCCCGCGACACGCGTTTAGCCGGTAAGCAGAACTGCCGGTTTATGACTCAGTTGACTATGCGGCTTCTGCTTTCCCTGTCTTGGGCGAAGTTTGTTCAGAAATAAATGCTATTTAACACGCTTCGTTGGATCCTTCATTACTACAGTAAGGCAGTGCGTAAGCCACTTCCAAAGCCCAGAGAGTGTCAAACGTGTGGCTGTCGACACCGCTGCTGGATCGCATTTCTAGAAGCTTGAATGTGAAGGCAGGCCCCAGCAGCACCACTGCATGCCTGCTGTGACTGTGTGTGCATTGGGCCAGCTGCCTCTGAGCCCTCTCTCCGATGGAGCACAGCTCCAGCACGCTATTCCACTGAGAACATTTCTCTCAGGTACCATGTGACGCGCCTCTGTAACCAGGATCTATAAATCGTTCCTTAGCATCCATAAGAAGGACAGCCGCTTGTGATGTACTGCCTAGAGTCAGCGCAGGCACCGAGCACAACCTTTAAAATGTGCCCTGGTACTGCAACAGAAACAGGGAGGTTAGCAGTCCTTTGCTTCAGGACTTATGACATGCCATCGCTTAGCATGGGATCTCAGAGCCCATTCATCACCATGATTCTCCCAGCAGCTTTTATCTAAGCTGGAGCGCCCATAAATAATTCATTGCTGGGGAAGACAGGCCATTAAAAAGTCATCTTCAATTTTCTTATGTCGGAATATCTGTAATCACTCATAACTATTATAGAACAGGGTGAATGAATACATAACCAGTGTGCAGTACGGTACAAACTAACCTGCGACACGAAATCCGTTTTATCTGGCAGCTAAATAAACACTGAACAGGAAATAAGCTCCCATCTTTACTGACTAGCGCACTCTGCCTTAAAAGGGCAGTCCAGCCTAGAGGAAAATACACTTCTCTTCTAAGAATCTGGATTCCTCCTTTTCCGTAAATTGACAGTGGGAGTCCCCGCAGGGCTCAGCACTAAGTCCATCTTTGTTTAATTTATACCTAACTCCTTTGGGCAGATTGCTGAAGCAGTCTGAGCAAAAATTATATCATATGCTGTCAATACGCAATTGCTGTTTTCTTTTGGCAAGGGTGATGAGATCTCTGGAGTCCAGATTAAAACCTGGCTAACTAAGTTTTCCAGTAATTGGCTGACCAATTAAAGTGTAATGTGGAAAAAACTGAAATTCTGTTTTCAGGTAACACCTGAATGCTGGCAGACCTTTTGCCTGAAAATGCGGCCTCTCCAGGTCTGCAAAAAGGCTCAGTTAAGAACTTGAGAGTTAAATTTGGTGATAAGCTATTCTTTAAATTCTTTAAATCTCTAATTGGGTCAGTGGTGGGCACTTGTTTTGGGGTCCTGCATTCTCAGAGGACAATTCTACATGTCCTACCTTTCTCAGAAACCTGTAATTCAGGCCCTTATAACTTCAAGACTAGACTATGGCAATGCATTATACTTTGGATTACCAGAGCGGCTTGTGGGTAAGCTGCAAGTTGTCCAAAACGCTGCTGCTCATCTACTTCTGAATCTACCAATCAGAACGCAAATGTCCTCTCACCTGCGAGATTTCCACTGGCCCCCGTTAAGAAAATTATTTTGTTCAAATCACTAGTTTTAGTGCTTGAGGCTTTATACCAAACGGTAGAAGCTTACCTTAGAGTAAGATTCAGCTTTTACTGCCCACAAACAAAACCTGAGCTGGGTTAGTAAACTGTTGGTGGCAGTGCACAAAATAAGAAAGGCTAGAACAGGAGGAAGGTCACTGGCCTACCTAGGAGATGTAGCATGAAATAAGATCCCTCTAGAGCCACAAGGGACAGTGCAACATTTCTTTAAAAAGTTGAAAATGTGGCTTTTTGTGCAGGATTACGGATGGTGTTAGATCTTTGGACTTTTTGTCACACGCTAGGACACTTTTAGGAGTAGCTGTTGCGCGAAACAAAATGTTTATATTTATCCCTTCCGAGACCTGCATCTCGAACAATCACCAACAAGAGGCTTTCTAGAATGTTGCTTTGTTTGGTTACTCATCTGGGGCTTTGAGGTGCATTGCGACATCATTTACAAGGTGATCCCTTTAACAGTCCACAGTATTAAAGTCACTTGTAGATCTTGCACCCCAGAGGTGGCTTCGTTCACTCTGACGTCAATATGAGGCAAAACATATATGCACCTAATTCCAGTTCAAGGGTCCTTATAATGGGGACCCCGGGAAAAAAGGAGCTCAAGACTTACTTCTTGCCACAACACAAAACTCACAGCACGCGGAGTTGCAATTCTGACATCTACTCGTTCCCTACAATTCAGACGTACATTAGTGGACCAGCTTGGGAGGTGTGTAATCACTGAATGCCGCAAGATTAATGGAGACCGACTCACCATATGCTCAATTTATGGCAGTACCTTAGACGACCGAACAGTGTTTCTGCATATTAATAATGAATTAGCTGCCTGGCCACTTCCTATAATTATTTGCGGGGACTTCAACATAAATTTGCCTGCCGATAGGAATATAAGCTTAGAAACTGGCTGGGTATATAGTGGCCGGAAATCAAAGGTGTATCGGGCATTAAGGACATTATGTATAGAACATGCGCTTATGATCTTTGGAATTGGCAGAATCCTACAGACCCTGGCTTTTCTTATTTTTTGAACCCACACAACAAACATGTAAGATTAGATTTTATATTAGTATCTCACAATCTTCTTCATGACTGCTCGATTAAGAAAACCCCACGCATATTGGCTGATCACAACCGCCTAATTGTAGAGCTTAAGGGGAAAGGGCCAAAAGGAGGGGGCAGTTTCACTTGGAGTTTCGAACGTGCTCTCCTTGTCAATGAAGAATACTGTGATCATATGAGGGAGTGGATTCCCCAATTTCTTAAAGAGAATATGTTTGGGATACACTGAAAGCAGGAGTACAGGGGGGAAATACTCAGATTCTCACTATCCCTGAACAAAAAGCACTTTGCGATAAATGATATGCAAGGCAGATTGGCTGTTGCTGAAGAGGAATTGATCACAGTGCTCCAGACTGGGGCCGACCCTGCAGAAGCACAGGAAAAAGTGATACTTGCTAAGTCAGCAATTATGGACATAATAGCTAGAGGCGCAGCCGACAAACTTGCCGTATGGCGGGAGTAAAGATATGAGTGTAGTGAGCAGGTTGGGCATCACCTAGCAACCAGAGCTAGACAAAAAGCAACTCGGAATATAATAGTAGAAATAAAAGATACTATAAGAGGGATGATCAGAGACCCAGAGGGAATCCAAAATGTATTTTAGTCATACTACCAAGAGTTGTATTGTGAGGATCCATCTGGAAATGTGGAAGATGTGGTGGCATATCTTAATCTGATTTCAACGGAACAGTTTTCTCAGGAGGATCAGTTACAGCTGGAGGAACTCCCGCAATGGACAGAGATATTATTATGCATCAACAGTCTCCCTAATGCAAAGGCCACTGGTTTAGATAGCATACCCCTCAAGTTCTATGAGAAATTTTCGACACAAGTGAAAGAGTGCATGACACAGCTATTTATACACGTATTTAAGGGTGGAAGACCACCGGAATCCTGGACAGAGGCGAAAATCGTAGTCTTTCTTAAAAAACATAAATCACCATCGGATCCCGGCTGATACCACCCTATAACATTAATTAATAGTGACAGTAAGATTTAGTCAAACATTCATACAACTCGTCTGGCCACTGTAATTCATATGGTTATTTCTATCCGACAACATGGGTTCATACCTGGGCGGAGGACGACGGAGGGTCATCTCACTTCTGGATGCCGCAAACATCTCTAGAGGCCCAACTGCACTCATTTTGCTAGATGCAGAAATGGCCTTTGACAGGGTCTCCTGGCTTTTCTTATGGGAGACCATGTCAAGGGTCGGAATTGGAAAAGTACTCCTAAAGGCCTTCAAAATGCTTTACTTTTGCCCTACTGCAAGACTTTTTGTTAATGGAGCACTTGCAGACACTTTCAAAATAGCAAGGGGTACCCGGCAGGAATGCCGAAGCTCGCCATTGCTATTTGCAATTTATATAGACCCCTTCTAACACCAATTGGAAAGTAATAGGGTTATTAGGCCTATCGTAACCCATGGTTGGGAAACCAAAGTGTTGGCATACGCCGATGATATTGCTCTAGTGCCTCCATATCCCGAAACGGCTATAGTTGTAATCGAAGTAGAAGTGGCGAGCATTGGGTACTCCCTTAATCGTAGCAAAACCCAATTGTCTATAACGATTAATGACATTCGAGCAGTTAAAAATGCAACATATCTCAGCGTCGATATCTCTGCAAACATCGACAACATTGTTAAAAATATTGAGCTGCTGAAACGAAACCAGACCTGGTGAGATTACATAATTTACATTATCGCCAGATTGCATTTTGGACACGGCTTCACAGTGGATGCATTCTTCTGCGGGGGCTGAGCCGGGTGATGAGGCGATTCTGAGTCACGGGGCCTGAGCCAGGCTATTGGGCGATTCAGAGTAAGTTTTTTTTTAAACGCGGGGCCTGAGCCGGGTGATGGGGCGATTCAGAGTACGTTTTTTTAAAAACGCGGGGCCTGAGCCGGGTGATGGGGCGATTCTGAGTAAGTTAAAAAAAAAACGCAGGGCCTGAGCCCGGTGATGGGGTGATTCAAAGTAAGTTTTTTTTAAAACGCGGGGCCTGAGCCCGGTGATGGGGCGATTCAGAGTAAGTTTTAAAAATAAATTGCCTTGCAAATTGAAAGCATTGCAGACATTCAATTTCATCCCCGGACAACATCGGGACGGGCTGCTAGTAATAGATAAATTACGAAAGAACAGAGATCTATCTATTGGAGTTTTAATTCACTAATGATTGATGACATGGAAGATCGGGTGTTAAAGTGGAAAGCGGATTCTGGAATCCCAGAAAATCTATTCTTTCACTCAATCAAATTAGCCAAACTCCAGAAATGACTACAACGCATACAGAACGCCTCTGTACGCCTCATCCTCGACATCCTCCACCACAGCCATATCACAGCATACCTGAAAGACCTGCACTGGCTCCCCGTCAACAAGAGGATCACCTTCAAGCTCCTCACCACGCTCACAAAGCTCTCCACAACCCCGGACCAAAGTACCTCAACGAACGACTCACCTTCTACACCCTGAACCGCCATCTTCGTTCCGCTGACCTCGCCCTCGCGACCGTCTCCCACATCCGCCGGCGGCAGATCGTTGTCTCACCTCGCCGAAAAAACTTGAAACACCCTCCCCATCCGCTTACGACAGACCCCGGACCTGCTGGCCTTCAGGAGACTCCACAAGACCTGGCTGTTCGAGCAGTAGCAGCAGCCCCCCCCCCCCACAGCACCCTGAAACCCTCACGGGTAAGTAGTACGCTCTACAAATGGATTGATTGATTGATTTACAACAATATGTTGCATCTCTGTGCTTCCCCTTGCGCTGGCACACAAACTGCTGCCATGGGCCAGCACAAGCAACCTTGCACTATGGTGCAAGGATGCCTGCGTCGTGGGGAGATAGTTTTTGTGCAGGAAGGAGCACCTTCCTGCTCAAAAACAATCACTTGAGTTGATTTCCTCTTCCAATGCGTGCTGTAGAATGCAGCACAAATTGAAAAAGGAATAAAACAAGGAGAAATAAAAAATTTCTCCTTGTTGCACCTAATTATGCCACACCTAGAGTGTCGACGGTGCATGGATCGTGGTTGACTGTACTACTGGCTAGTCTCCAAGAATGTGCGCTCATGGACAGTGTCAGTGGAACACCTGGCGAAAACACTATCTGACCATGCTCTGGTGCTCCTGAAGCTGGCTATGCCCACAGATATGGGGCCTTTGTTTCAGTGGAGGCTGCAGCCCACATACCTACTGGACCAAGTGTTCCGCACCACGATTGGGGCAGCCATCACAAATTATTTTTGGGAAAATGAAGGCACTGTAGACGGAGGTGGTACAGTGTGGGATGCTTTCAAAGTCTCAATACGGGGTGAATGTATTGGGGCACAGGCAGGCATTTTAAAATCCCTGAGGAATAGGCTACAGAAAATTGATGATAGGATCTGTGCACTGGAACAGCGTCCCTCAGACATACTGCTGGCTCAAATTGGAGAGTTAGTGACAGATTACAATCAGGTTGCAGAGCAGGAGATTCAACATCGATCTAGGAGGTGCAAAGCGGGTCTGTACAGGGAGAGGGGTAGGCCAAGTCAATCTCTGGTACATAAACTGACATTGCAGGGTGCAGGACCATATCGTTGAAATACTGGATAATAACTCTTCAGTACACTATACCACTCCAGAAATTAGTCACGTGTTTATTGAGTTCTACTCTAGTCTGTATGGGCATAGGCCAGCTGTTCAGGATTGTGAGATCTCCAGATATTTCATAGATATTGCGCTGGGCTGGTTGTCCCAGGGTCAACGAGAACATCTGACCCAGCCTTGGTCGGTCGAGGATGTCAAGGAAGCTACATTGCCCCTTCCAACTGGCATAGCGGCAGGGTTGGATGGGCTGCCCAGTGAGTTTTATAAACCCTACGTGGATACTCTGGCCCCTTAATTACTAGAGGTGTTCGCTGAAGCATATGAAAAAGGTGTACTGCCTCCCACTCTGGGATATGCACTCATTGTAACGTTATTGAAGCCAGATAAAGAGGCCAATCTGCGCAAATCAAACAGGCCATTGTCATTAATAAATATTGACACAGAAATTCTGACAAAAATCATTGCCAACAGACTTCAACCTCTGGTCCCAAATTTAATATTGCTGGATCAATCGGGATTCGTGCCCAAAAGATCAACCACACATAATATGCATACTATTTTTGCTGTGTTGCATCAGTTAGACCCCGAGCTTCCATCCACGGCGGTGTTACTGGACACGTGGAAAGCACTTAACTCGATGCACTGGGGGTATATGTTTGTGGTCTTGTAGTGTATGGGGATACCACCTTTTTTTCCTGAAGTGGGTGCACTTCCAACGTACAAGCGTACAAGCTCAGTGGCCAGGATACGCATCAATGGAGTGGTCAGGCCTCCAATCGAAAATTGTAGGAGTACCAGGCAGGGCTGCCCTTTCTCCCCGATGATGTTTTCCTTAGCGCCGGAACCACTGGCATGCAGGATCAAGGAGTGCCAAGCTAATGCCACATTGGGTTTCACGCAGCGCCTGTTTGCTATATCACTGTGTGACCTGGGCTTGGGGATCTGGGGTGACTGCTATACCAGGCTGCGGGTCAGGAACGAGAGTAACACCGGGTCGAGTGGGTAAAGAAGGTTTTATTGGAATCAAACGTCTCGATGGTAACATCAAAGTTCTTCTGGTTCTAAAGGTGAGTCTTTCCTTTGCAAACTGACTGGGATCCGTTTTGGCGTTCTGGTGTTGGACTGTTCGTCTTTCCTGTTTGTTTGTTTATGGGAACTTCAAGCTCTGGTCTGGTCGATGTGGCAACTCTCTTGGCTCCGGTGACCCATGCAAAGGAAGACCAACAGAGAGGGAGCCGTTAGTTCTACTGTCTACTGGGGTATTCCCTTGGGACCGTGTGTAGTGACTGGAGGGAATCACCGGTGAACAAGTACAGCTATACAAGTGTGAAGTGTGGCGGTTCTTACAGACAGTGAGGGGTAAACGCGGGGATATGGAAACGAGAGGTTGGGGAGACGAGGAAGAACAAACACGGGGTTTTTGTACACTATTTACACACGCTTGCCCACCCACGCTGCCATCCGCTCCCGTACCTGGGATAGCCACGCTCCTCCCCCCGGAGAGTGGCACGGCGGCTCACGGGGTCGTTGGCCTCCTGGCTCTCCGTGGGTCGCTTCTCCGCCTTCTCGGTGCCCTTCTTCGTGGCTCGGCTCTTCGGTCCTCCGCTCTCCAACAACGCTCCTCGCCTTCTCCTCCGGGGTGATGTCACACGCCACGTACATCACTTCCTGGGGTTTATCCAATCCGGCGTCCCTGACGTATGCCGAAGGTGTGTCCTCCTCCTCCGTGTATTCCCAGTTAAAGGCGCCGTGTCCCTCTTCTTCGAGTCCGTCCTGATCTGAATACCAGGAGTCCGTCTGTAACGAAGGAGGCAGTACGGGGTCATTTCCGGGAGTCCACCACCCCTCATTGTCACTCAGCCTCGCCCTGTTACACTCCTCCCCCCCTGGATTCTCCCGATTGGGGAGAAGGGGCATTCGAGAGAGAAAATCAGCGTTCCCATTGTCCCTCCCCTGCCTGTGCACCACCGTAAAGGCAAAGGGTTGGAGAAACAAAAACCACCTCAGTATGCGGGCATTCTGTGTCCTGTTCTTTTGCATCCACCGTAAAGGGGCATGATCGGAGTAGAGCGTGAACGCCCTCCCCTCCAGGTAATATCTCAACTTCTCAACAGCCCACCGTATGGCAAGGCACTCCTTTTCCACGGTGGGATATTTCTGCTCCCGAGGATGGAGTTTACGGCTTATGTACAGTATTGGGTGCTCAGCATTGTCGTCCCCTAATTGTGACAGAACCGCACCTATGCCTGTCTCAGAAGCGTCTGTCGCAAGTGAAAAGGGTTTTTCGAAGTCAGGTGGCATAAGCACAGGGCTGGTGGTAATGGCTTTCTTCAGTAGGAGGAAGGCCTTCCTGGCTTCATCGGAAGGAGGACGCGGTAGTGTGTTTCTGACGTTCTTCTGTAGTAGATTAGTCAGGGGGTTGGCTATCTCGGCGAAGTTCTTAATAAACCGACGATAGTAGCCCATAAGGCCCAGAAATGCCCTGAGATCCCTTTTTGTGGATGGAAAGGGAGTCTCTGTGATCGCTTTTATTTTCTCCTCCTGGGGTGCAATTACTCCGTCTCCTAGCATGAACCCGAGATATTTCACCTTGGAGAATGCCGCTCGTGATTTCTTGGCGTTGACATGCAGCCGGGCATTACCCAAAGACGCCAGTACTTCGGTTAGGTGTTCTAGGTGCTCTTTCCAGGTGTGACTGAAGATGACGATGTCGTCTAAATACACTGAACTGTATCTCTTATGGGGAGCCAATACTTTATTCATAAGCCTCTGGAACGTGGCAGGTGCCCCGTGGAGGCCGAAAGGAAGGACATTGAACTCATATAAACCGTCCTCGTGGCAAATGCTGTTTTGTGGCGGTCCTCCTCCCTGAGGGGTACCTGCCAATATCCTTTCGTCAAATCCAGAGTCGTTATGTATTTGGCCTCCCCTATTCGTTCTATCAATTCGTCCACCCGGGGTATGGGGAATGCATAGAATGTGGAAATGGCGTTTAACGCCCTGAAGTCCATGCAAAACTGGGTGGACCCATCCGGTTTGGGGACCATAACTATGGGGGATGACCAGCTGCTCTTCGATGGTCTGATGACACCGAGTTCTAACATGCTAGCGACTTCATGTCTTACGTCTGCCCTTTTTGCGGCAGGAATGCGATATGCTCTTTGTTTTACCATTTGCCCTTTGGCTGTATGTATCTCATGTTCTGCCAGGTGGGTGCACCCAGGAGTGTCTGAAAACAAGTGAGAATATCGGCGGAGTCCGTTAAGCAACTCCTGTTTTTCCGAATCGATGAGCTCTGGATTGATAGGTAGGGAGGCTAGGGTTGACTCGGTGCTATCCTCAGGTAGCACCAGATTAGACGATCGTGGTGCTGGTCCTAACCACTTTTTCAGGAGGTTTATGTGGAAGATTTGCTTGCGATTGGGTGACATTTGTATCCTATAGGTGGTATTGCCGAACTTCTCAAGCACTTGGTACGGTCCCTTCCATTCGCTCCTGAACTTTTGCGTAGTGGAAGGGAGCAATACCAGAGCCCAGTCCCCTCTGTTCAGCGTTCTCCACCGTTTTCCCTTATCGTAGTTATGCTTTTGGTGGCTTTGGGCCGACTTCAGGTTAGAATAGGCTAAATCTCGCAGTTTACCTAAACGAGACCTTAACTGCTGGGTGTAGTCTAGCAGGGAGCGTTGCTCATTAGCCTCCTCTCTTTCCCATGTCTCTCTGGTTATCTCGAGTAGGGACCTCGGTTGCCGGCCATACAGGAGTTCGAAGGGGGAGTATCCGAGGCTACTCTGGACCTGTGCCCTTACCACATATAGCGCTAACGGGAGCATTTTGTCCCAGTCCTTGTTTTCTGCACTCAACAGTTTTTTTAGGGTGTTCTTTAATGTCCTCTTGTATCTTTCCACTAACCCGTCTGTTTGTGGGTGATACGCAGAAGTGCGGATGTGTTGGAGATCCAGAGTTTTGCAAACCCTCTCATCATCCGAGACACAAAGGGTGTCCCTTGATCTGTTAGGATTTCCAGAGGAAACCCTACTCTTGAAAACAGTTCAACTAGCTTCTCAGCTATGTTCTTGGTGGTTGGGGCACTTAAAGGAAACGCCTCGGGAAACCTGGTGGAATAGTCCACCACCACCAGGGCATAGGTATGTCCCCTGGAGGTGCGTGGTAGGGGCCCTATGAGATCCATCCCCACGCGTTCCCAAGGATTGCCGATAATGGGAAAGGGTTGTAATGGAACTGATGGAGGTTTGGTCAAATTTTTCCTCTGACACACCTCACAGTGTTGGCAGTATGCCTCTGTCTCTTTATATATGCCAGGCCAAAAAAACAGACGCAGTATGTTTTGGGTGGTCTTTTCAGCCCCGCTGTGCCCTGCTGTCAGGTGAGTATGTGCATAGAACAATATCTGTTCTCTGAAGTCTTTTGGCACCACCAGTTGTCTCTGGTCTCCCTCTTTTCCTTCGCGGTATAGCAGTTCATTCACTATACTAAACCGGGGGTACCTTTGTATAGTGTCAGTTGTTAGTGCAAGGTGGGCGGCCTCCCACGCATTCAAAAGGGTAGGGTCGTTAGCTTGTGCAAATTGGAACCCCTTGTCTATAACCCATGGTTCGGTGGACAAGTATGCCTCAGCAGGATGACTATCTAGCTCTCTTTTAAACAAGGCCAGGAACTGCGGATTGTCTACCCCCAAGATCAGTTCTTCGGGCAGGGACCCTAGCACTCCTACTCTCACTGTGCACGGATCCCTCCCTATGGGGTGTATAGTGATGCGTGCAACGGGATAGGTCTTGACGTCCCCGTGAACACACCGGATGTGTACTACCCCTTCCTGCCCTATCTGAGAGGGATGTAGTAGTTTTTCCCGTATTACTGATTGTCTACACCCCGAATCTAGGAGAGCTTTTACCATGACGTGGTTCACCCGTACCCTTACGTAATAGGAAGGTCCCATTTCTGCGGTGTACATCACGGCTTTTGGTATATACCCAACTTCCATGGGCTCCTCACTGGGTTTTTTTCTGGGGCACAACCGTGCTATATGACCCCACTCCCCGCATTCGAAACACTGGGGTCCTTTTAATGGTGTCACATCCGGGCGGAAAGGCCGGAGTTTCAGGGGTTCATAGACGGCCTTCTTTTTTTCTGTCTTAGCGGGAGGGGTTAGTGTCTTTGAGGATTTTTCGGTGTCCCACGGAAATGTTCTCGGTGCTGCCCTCGTATAGTTGGCCGCCATCTCAATCGCCTGAGACGCAGTCAGTCCTGGATGTTGTCTCAACCACCGTTGAGTACCATAGGGCAGCGCCTCCATGAACTGTTCAAGGATTATGCTTGTCATTACGTCGTCTTTGTTCCTTATGTCAGGTCTTAGCCATTTTTCTGCTGCCATTTTGAGTCGCAAATATAGTGTTTTCGGGTTTTCCCCTGTGACTCCTTTCTCCTTCCGAAACCTGAGGCGGTATGCCTCTGCATCCATCCCCAGGTGATCCAAAATCACCCCCTTGATCTCGTTATACGTGGATGTACCCGCATGGTTTGCGACCTGGTATGCTGTCTGTGCTTCGCCCGTCAACAAGGGCGCTAGGAAGAAGGGCAATTTCCCCTCCGGCCACCCACAGGCGCGGGCTGCTCTCTCGAAATTAACAAGGAAGGCGTCCGGATCTTCCCCTATGACGTACTTCTGTAAGGCCACTCCTGAAGGATGAGGTCCTGTAGGCCTTCTATCTAGTGCAATGTTGGTCCCTGGAGACTGTACTACTTTGTGTAGATTGTCCATTTGCAGCGTCATTGTGCTGCGAAAGAGCGCTCTGTCTGCGTCTGCGGTGCTGATTTGTTGGTTGACGGCCCATTCCAGTTTCTGTTGTCCTTCTATTAATGTCTGGATGACTTGTTCCATGTTCGGGTCTTGCTCTGAGGGAGTAGATCCCACTTCTGACACCACTGTGACCTGGGCTTGGGGATCTGGGGTGACTGCTATACCAGGCTGCGGGTCAGGAACGAGAGTAACACCGGGTCGAGTGGGTAAAGAAGGTTTTATTGGAATCAAACGTCTCGATGGTAACATCAAAGTTCTTCTGGTTCTAAAGGTGAGTCTTTCCTTTGCAAACTGACTGGGATCCGTTTTGGCGTTCTGGTGTTGGACTGTTCGTCTTTCCTGTTTGACGTTTATGGGAACTTCAAGCTCTGGTCTGGTCGATGTGGCAACTCTCTTGGCTCCGGTGACCCATGCAAAGGAAGACCAACAGAGAGGGAGCCGTTAGTTCTACTGTCTACTGGGGTATTCCCTTGGGACCGTGTGTAGTGACTGGAGGGAATCACCGGTGAACAAGTACAGCTATACAAGTGTGAAGTGTGGCGGTTCTTACAGACAGTGAGGGGTAAACGCGGGGATATGGAAACGAGAGGTTGGGGAGACGAGGAAGAACAAACACGGGGTTTTTGTACACTATTTACACACGCTTGCCCACCCACGCTGCCATCCGCTCCCGTACCTGGGATAGCCACGCTCCTCCCCCCGGAGAGTGGCACGGCGGCTCACGGGGTCGTTGGCCTCCTGGCTCTTCGTGGGTCGCTTCTCCGCCTTCTCGGTGCCCTTCTTCGTGGCTCGGCTCTTCGGTCCTCCGCTCTCCAACAACGCTCCTCGCCTTCTCCTCCGGGGTGATGTCACACGCCACGTACATCACTTCCTGGGGTTTATCCAATCCGGCGTCCCTGACGTATGCCGAAGGTGTGTCCTCCTCCTCCGTTTATTCCCAGTTAAAGGCGCCGTGTCCCTCTTCTTCGAGTCCGTCCTGATCTGAATACCAGGAGTCCGTCTGTAACGAAGGAGGCAGTACGGGGTCATTTCCGGGAGTCCACCACCCCTCATTGTCACTCAGCCTCGCCCTGTTACACACTGTATGCTGATAATATGTTGCTATATGTTAAGGAACCTGTGATACACTTGGCATCACTATTACGGGAATATGTCCGGTTTGAAATACACTCAGGGCTATGTATAAACTGGCAAAGCTCACGTTTTTTCCTCTAACAGAATGCACTAAGGAGCTTGAGCTGGCGTTTTCACTGGCTTGGTCAAATGAACTGGGTTGATGCTTCTGCATCTGGGTGCACAGGGATCCAGACATGGTGATTAGTATGAACTATAGGCGGGCGATAGCCAAAATAACTGATCAGGCAGCTAGGTGGACACGTCTCACATTGTCACTGGCAGACAGAATAGCTGTTGTGAAGATGACCATTCTTCTCAACTGCTATATCTGTTCATAATAGCTCTGAACAGGGCAGCATTCAAGACGCTTCAGTCGTGTTTGTTGGCTTTGGTGTGGGTAGGTAAACAACTGAGATGTGGCTGGGACCCCCTGACGCTGCCGTTTGAACGGGGGGGGGGGGGGGTTTGAGGCCCCAGATTTGCAACTGTATTATTTGTGTGCGCAAGCGCAATTTGCACACTATTGTTATTTCCCACAATGATATTTGCTGCACTTAGCTGTGGAGGAGGATATTGCCTATCCGGTTCCATTGACTACCATGGTCTTGCATGATAGAGTGTTGTGTATCAATTTAGGTTCCGAATGAATTTCCAGATTCATGCCCTTATATAGGTGCATTTCACATTTGCCTTATATAGGCATAGAAATACAGTCCTTATTTAGGCATAGTCCATGCTACCCAAATACAGGCTTGGATACTTCCATCTGTTCATCTACGTCACAACGAGTTCTTGAAAAACCAGACTCTTAAGCCGCTAGGGACTTCCCCTTGCTTGGATATTGATTTCTCAAAGAACTCATTTATTACGCATGAACATCTATTCCTTAGGGGTTCATTCATGATGTTCATATGCCTGACTTTACGTCAATACTGGCATTCCTAAACACCTTCAAGGTATAAATATACCATCACTTGCTATGGCAGAGCACGGTGTGTTTCGGTTCAGTTAAACTACCTTCTTGCACGACGCAGCTCACCACAGCAAGTCCCGAAGGAAGCCAACTCTCCAACTGACGTATTATAAATAGTGGTAACTAGGTATACACTCAGGCGCACAGCTAAATGTAAAGGCAAAGTACTTTAAGAACAAACAATATAAGCGAGTGCTCCAAGGGAGAGGAACAGGTTACCACACTGTTCCACAAGACCCAGAAAGAATTTCTCTTAGAGTACCAATAATCACAATGAATTTCCCCCTGAGCACTTCAAATTATTATATGATATAAGTGTATCTCCTTATAACATAAAGTTCCAAAGTCTGAGTGCAGAGCAGCCCAAGTGAAATTATTTCTTATTTCTTTTCCAAATCAGAAATCCTTGAGTCAAAGTTCCAAATGTAAAACACCAGAGCACAAATATCCAGCTCTTTGTCCAGAAGAGGTTTAATGATTATCTTCAACACAATTCTCTTTGCAGCCTGCAAAGAGAATTGTGTTGAAGATATAAGAAATAATTTCATTTGGACTGCTTTGCACTCAGACTTTGGAACTTTATGTTATAAGGAGATACACTTATATCATATAATAATTTGAAGTCTCCAGCTGACGCACTGACTAGACGCTGTCATCCTCCTACCGAGAATCCAGCTCCAGTGTTTCTGACTCCCATTGCGGGGTGTTGGGCAATCGAGTCCAGGGAAAGAGATACCAGCCTCTCTCATTCTAAGGTATGGAGCTGATAAGAACCTAGAGAAACCTTTGGAATTCCTGGCAAAACTAAACTATAGCTTAAACAGCCCCTACTTCTTCCCTCGTACTAGACCTAGGTTAGGTACACTGGGGTAGGCGTATTTTAGAAGCACCAGATGAGTTTTTTAGCCTGTGTTATTTATATATGTTTTTTTATATATGTCATAGCAACAGACATTTCTATTACAGTATTATTTTATATTACTGTTTACGCTGTACGCATTATACTTTGCATTCTGTCCAACGATTGTAGCAGTTCATATCTCTTGCATGAGAGATAAGACTGTTCAATAAACCCTTTTATTGAAAAGCCTGTCTCTCTATTTCTATGAAGCATGCACGATTGACTAAGTGAAATAGTTATCTATTGTTTCCACGACTCTGAAGATATTGTTCCAGTTCTAGGGGAAACAAAGTTGTCATGTTTGTGCGGTTGTCAGAGACTAATCCCTTCTTGTTTATTCGAGAAACTTTCTAGTGACCTCTAAGTTAGCTGGCACACACAGAATTAAGTTTAATATACTTGATAGAGACATACTGACCTCAGTCCAATGTCAAATCTATAGTGTATGTTATTCCAATGCGCAGAGCCTATTAGGGATATAGGAAGTACACTACATGGCGCCAAACGGTTTGGAAAGGCACTAAATTAATGCTAGATACTGGAGTAACTCAGTGGTGCTTTTCTCAGAGACCCCTTTTCCCGTAATACTCCAATGGACGTCTGGAGTGGGTAAAGGATAATATTCGCCATAGCTGAGTAGGACGAAAAATCCTATGTATTGGCTTTTTGGTTTGTTCAACGTTGAAGGATACAGTGTTCCAAAATATTGTGCACCTTATCTTTGTTCCCTTGAAACTTGCTCTGCAGTTTTCATTAAACAGAAATGACCCTAAACGGGGATAACAACACCGAAACCGGTGGAGCTGCAGCTGATCCAGCCGATGCAGCTTTTAACTTCACAGGTTTCCAAGAAACCGATGAGTATGCTGTAGTCATTCCTCAAAATTTAAGGAAAGCTACCACTATAAAACGTATAAAACATGGCTTAACATCAAGAGGTGATAGGGCAGTTTTTGTGATAGAGGCACATGAATATCACCAGACAGAGGTATTCTATTCATGGATAATCTTCCCAGAAGCAAATCCAGTAACACACATGTTTTAGTTCTATAAAGAGGATGAACCACCCGAGGAATATATTCCTTTCGAGGATATTGAAATTCCACTCACATACCAGTGTAGTGTAGTTCCTATATTCCCAATAGGCTCTGCGCATTGGAATAATATAAACAGCAGTGTAGACGTAGGACTGAGGTCGACTAGGTCTCTACTGACTGTATTAGACTTAATTAGTTTTGCCAGCTAGCTCAGAGGTCACTAGAAACTTTCTCAAATGTTCAAGAAGGAGTTAACTTTCCTGATTAGACAAGAAGGGATTACTTTCTGACAACCATAAAACATGACAACTTTGCTCCCTCAGAATAAGAGTGTATCTCTAGAGTCGTGTGAAAACAATAGACAGCTATTTTACTTAGTCAATCGTGCATACTTAGTTTCACCAGAGTGCAGAGAAAAGAGAGACGGGCGTTTTCAATAAAAGGTGTTATTTATTGAGCAGTCTTCTTTCTCATGCAAGAGAAATGAATTGCCACAATTGCAATACTTAGTATAAAGTAAAGTGCGTACAGTAAAAGGAGTATTATGAAATAATACTGTAAAAGCATTGATATGGTTTCTTAGCCATATGATACTTTAAAATGGATAAAATATATACATACAAATATACATTAACTAACGTACTCAACTGGTGCTTGTAAATACGCCTACCCCGGTGTACCTGACCTAAGCCTAATACGTGGGAAGGAGTAAGTAAGTAGCAGTTTAAGTTAAGTTGGTTTTGCCAAGAATCTGAGTCTAGAATTCTCTTTAAGGGTTTAGTCAGCTCCGTACCTGGGTAATAGAAAGCAGGAGGTCTGGTATCTCTCTCTCAGGACTCGATATCCCAGCAACCCGCGAGGGCGGCTGAGAACACCGGAGCTGGATTTCTCGGCAGGAGAAAAGACAGCGTCTCTCTCAGTGCGTCAAAAGGGAGGGGCGGCGTCCGTGGGCTCTCGCATCAGCTGGGCTCTCGGGCAATAGATAGCCGCTCTGCTCCAAACCAGCGTGTGTTTGCTTAATCAATCAATCAATCAATCATAGCATTTGTATAGCGTGCTACTCACCCGGGGGTCTCAAGGCGCTTGGTGGAGGGGGTCCGCTACTGCTCGAACAGCCAGGTCTTGAGTTGTTTCCTGAAGGCGAGATGGTCCTGGGTCAGTCAAAAGGTTGATGGGGAGGGGTTCCATGTCTTGGACGCCAAGTAGGAGATGGATCTGCCTCCGGCGGTGGCTCTTCGGATGCATGGTACGGCGGCGAGGGCAAGGCTAGTAGATCGTAGCTGGCGTGTGGGCGTGTAGAAGGTCAGTCGGTCGTTGAGGTACTTGGGGCCCAGGTCGTGGAGAGAAATGTGTGCGTGGGTGAGGAGCCTGAACGTGATCCTCTTGTTGACGGGGAGCCAGTGCAGGTCCCTCAGGTGGCCGGAGATGTGGCTGCGCCGGGGGATGTCCAGGATGAGTCGGGCGGAGGCGTTCTGGATGCGTTGGAGGCAACGTTGGTATATTTATACCTGAAAGGTGCCGGGTTTGACGTAAGGTTGGACAAAAGACGTCAATAAAGATGTCACTAAGAACTGGCCGTTCTTACAGTGCTCACAGGAGTTCTAGAACAAATCAAAACAAAAGCCATGGGGATTTCCCAGGTTGCTGGAGGTTTGTTTTGTTTAGAGAACTTGTTGTACTCTCTAGGAGCCTGGGGAAGTAGCCTTGCTTAATGTGGACTGCATGGGCTACGACTAAATATGGATATGATTCTTATGCCTTTATAATGATATTATTTATTATAACCGCATCAGGGCATAAATCAGGAATATCGAATTAGGGTCCTAGATAGAACTACAACACCCACTCCACGATCTAATGTCCCTCATTACTTAAAACTAAGCAATAGTAAACATATAATGGTGCATGTGTTTTCCCACCCACCCCAAAAATACATAAGTCGCATTTGAAATGGTGTAAATACACAAAAATGAGTATTGGTACTGTACGCTTTTCAAGCAGTGGTATCATTCAGTTAAAAAATGCATATATATATCAGCTGAATGAATTGCGAAAATTTACACATGAAATGGCTCTTAATACAGAAGAGAAGGTCGAGACCATTCCATCACATAATAATACAAGCTGTACATGTGCTAGAGGCTGAGGTAAAATATTGTCTCTAGAGTTCCTAAAATAGAAGCTCTGTTCTCTAAGAATAGTTCTACTTTAAGCAGAGTACTCTGTGCCAGAAAAAGGTAAATATTTTGGAAGTGTAAAAACATTTTTTTCGCTTTCAGGGGAAAAAATAATTCCAAATGTTTTCAGTAGCTTTTGTTTATCAAAGCTGAAGGCCGAATTCAGAGTTCAGGGAACGCTGTGTGCATGTTTGCTTAAAAAGTTATTCTTTCTGTTCAGGGGAGAACATCATTTCAGACAGACTCGCACAAAATTGGTCTACCGCTTCAGGTGAAAGTTCGACCAAGTTTGAAAATGCCGCAACAGTGCAGACGTGAGAATGATTGCTATCATCGATGTCAGGATCAGCAATGCTCACAGAAGGTTGTACCTGGGTGATGCTGCTCTCATCTCGTACTTCACTGCCACATATTCGTAGTGGTGAAGTCTCAACGAATGCCATCATCAGAATCGGTAGCCGCTGGGGACAACACGATGCATGAGTCGTTACCGGACCTAGCAAGGTATCTGTATCCATTGGTACTGCTGATGGTAGTGTGAGACAGATGTCCAACACGCATTCTTTTCCGCATAGCATACATCGAAGCACCGGTAAGATGCAATTTTGCCAGATTGGTCTGAATGAAAGAAACCAGGTCATATTCAGATCTCTTAGCCGGGCTAATCCGAGGACTTTAGTTATGCGGTCCCGGTAGCGTACTGCTAGGATCGTTTTTTCCATCGTTGCTGGAGTCTTGTCTGCGACTTGGCTTGCCATATCGGAGTAGAAGAATCAAAAATAAAATTCCTGCTACGAGTCCCAAAAGTAGAGGTAGGCCACCAAAGACTGAATGGACAAAATTAGGAAAAATGCCCAGAACTGTTTCGAAGGGTGTTAACAGTCCTGAAAAAATTGTCTTAAATACATGTGCGATGCCACTGGTATCTGACATATTTAGGATTTGGCGTAGCATTTCTGCGAAATTACGGGGCAATTTGTTGATAAAAGGCTATGTATCTCTGCCGTTGTCCTTGCAACTTGCAGATCATACGTTTCTCTGGACGAGGTCAAAGGCACAGTCGTCTGTAAAAGAATAGACTTCATTTTGCTTAAAGTATCAATTTGAATAAAAACGAGCCCATAATGCCGCCTCCATATCTGGCTTGCTGTTTGGATACAATACTTGCATACAGCAAGTGACCATGGAACTAACGCTTACGAGATAGGCTTTCCCTGGCACCATGCCACAACAGCTGTGGTCCATGTTAGACCTGTCTGGCTTTTTGCGTAGTTCCTCCAATTTATTATTTATTTTGTCCCCTTTTTGCCCCTCATACCTTTAATAATTTTTGTCCACTAACTTTTTCTAGGTGTTGGTCAAAGGGATAGGTGTTCTTTCCCCCCCTCATAGTTTTTCACCTTAGGCCCAGAGGCCTGTTCTGACAGGAAGATAGTTGGAACCACAAAATGGTGGCTACCAACTGCCCTAACTGCCAAACCCAGAACCTGCCCATAGACTAGTATAGGACGTTCCAGAACCTTCTGGTCCCTTCTGGACCACTGAGGGACAGCCTATATAAGGCGGAATGCTGGACAGCCATTTTGTCTGTCAGTGAGGAGCAGCTAGAGTAAAGGCTGAGGTCTGGTAGGGGTAGGATCCTGAAGGGTGGATTGCTCTACAAGGGTAGCCCTCTGTCAAGGCTTTCCCACCTCCCATTTCCTGTTGTCCTAGCCAAGTTAGTTCATCCTGCTGATCCTGGACAGATAGGGGAAGGAGTTAATTCCAGTAGTCTTGGGAACTGAGAAGGACCCTCCCCTGGGAGCAGAAGTAAGAGTTCCCTAGTGCCCCTAAGTCTGTTCAGTAAGGAGGGATAGGGGATTAGTGCTGAAGAAGAGCTCTGTGGCTCTACTCTGAAGGAGCCCCCCTTTTACCCCCCCTCCTCTCTAAAGTGTGGAAAGGAAGCACTTCCTCGATATAACAACGAGATATCCTTACCACTGACTGGTCCTGCGGTGTGTGGCAAGCCTCCCAGCCTGTTAGGTGGAGAGTGAGGGGTTAGGAACTTGTTCTCTTCCTTGAACTGGGAGCGGGGCCCCTGAGGCACCGATCGCTCTCTGTATCAGCGCCTTCACAGGATCCACTGAGCCTGAGAAGCCTTGCGAGGCTTTCCTTCGGTAGCGGGACCCCGGGGGCGCCTGCCGCGTTCCAGTCGCGTTGCTGTGCAGCGCCCCGGTTGTCAGGGGAAAGTGAAGGTGAGACACTGCCAAAAGGCGCCTTCGCGCATGCCCCAGATCGTTGCAGTCATTCCCTCAGGAGGGGCCTAGGACCGAGCAGGCCCGGGTGAAAAGCGTCACTCCTGAGAGCGGGCGCAGTGAGAGGCGGCACCAGCGCGAGCGCTACCGCGCATGACAGCGGGAATAGTGGCCCCACCGATCAACACGGAGGAAGAGCGCCGGCTGCCTCAGCAGCCAGAGTGAGTGTCCCGCCTTTTCCCTCTGCTCGCGCGCCACGCAGAGGAGCTGGCCCGAGTGGGGAGGGAGAGCAGAGGAGCTTCCAGAGGCGAGAGAGCCTTTTCCATACTCTGTTCCCTGGCCATATCGGCTGTTATTCCCCCTTGCTTCTGGCGTAAGACGATTTCAGCATACTCAACTACAAGTAAGGAGGTAAACATGTGGGGGAAGTGACTTCCACAGGAGTAACTGGTGTCATAGCCTGAGACTTCAGATGTGAGTAAACAGAGACTCTGTCTCCCGGAGTGCAATGTCCATGAGGAATCCCAGACAGGGTTTTATTGAATGCTGATTTAATTGATTACAACCAGTTCTTCTTTGGCAAGCTAAGAAGGGGAATTGTGGGATTATCAATGTGATGGATATTACCTACCTGACTAGTTATAAGTGCTGAACTTGCCTCTTCTAAAGTAATGCTGTGATGAGAAGTTGCTGAAGAGTAGAGCAGAGTACAGTAAATGCATATCTGAGCTAGTAGAGTAAAAGTGTTACCTGCCAGACTTGGTTAAGAGGCCTGACTAAATGTAATGTACTATAAATGCTGGTTGATAAAATGTTTTAGTAGCTTAAAAGTATAGTTATTGCTTCCAAGACAGTCTGAAATGCCTAAAGTGTGAGAGGGAGAGGGGTTGGCCTAACGGCTAAGGCGCTCGACCTCGGAAACTTGGTTCGAGTCTCGGTAACGACACCAAAAACCCCCTGTGATTCTGGGCAAATCACTTAATCTCCCCGTGCCTAAAAATGAAAGTGTCCTCATGTAACGTAACTGGTGCTATGTAAAGCGCTCTGATAACTGATTCGGTTCGGTTCTAGTTCGCGCTATATAAAACTCTGCAAAAAAAAAAAAAGTGTACATTTTGAAACCAAAGAGCAGAGATATTATTTTTATAAACCAGTACTTATTTTTCCAATATTGGTGTAGTGTCCTTTTTATGTGTTATTGCGTGGATTTACTGCTGGGTGGTTTGCAACCTTCACACTTGTGCCTCTAGGATTGCATGTCTTAACCTAGGCCAGGCTACCCTAGGTAACCTGACATCCCAGGTTCCAACAGATTGGTGTCTAGCGGTGGGATCTGACTTGGTTGCAGCTACTCAATAGTAATTCAACGCAATACACTGGCCTACACCAGGAGTTTTCTCCTTGCGGCCCTCCTAATTTGAATTTTGTTTTTCCAAATTTGTTCCTGGTGGGGGGGTGGAGGTAGCTTCAGGTTTCCCTTGCCACTCTATTCTTTTTGTGTGCTTAACCTTGTGTTGCCTTTTGCAAAATGGAATTTGCACTGGAAAAACTGGACACTTATTCATTGGCCCAGCTAAAAGATTTCTGTCAACAATTGGGAGTGTTCTTTAAGCGTGGTGCCAAGAAGGGGGAACTCCAGACCAGTTTGAGGGCTTGGGTGGAAGCGCGCAATGAGGAGGGAACGGTGGAAGAGGAGGAATCGGACAGAGGTACTGTCATTGATAGGACTGCAGAATGTCCCCCGGGGGTGGGTGAGATGTCAATCAGCCCCAAGGCAACCTCACGGGAGGGCAG
Organism: Lissotriton helveticus; assembly: GCF_964261635.1. Lineage (NCBI taxonomy): Eukaryota > Metazoa > Chordata > Amphibia > Caudata > Salamandridae > Lissotriton > Lissotriton helveticus. The sequence goes on along the minus strand of NC_136067.1, from coordinate 1,934,764,344 downwards.
CAGTGTGTCATCGAGAGGGTTGTCAGAAACCGAGTTAGCTGACAGGAGAGAGGATAGACTGTGAAGGTGGGAAATAGCAAAAATGGAGTTGGAAGAAAAGAGGGAGGGGAGGAGGTTAGAACAGGAGAAGGAAGAGCGGAGAATGGCTCGTGAATTCAAACTAAAAGAGTTAGAACTCCAGGCCCTGCAACGGGGACCCTTTCCAACTCCAAATGGTGGCAGCGAAACCAGAGAACCAACCAGGGAGTCCAGACCCTACCTGCCTAAGGATATAATTGCCAGCTATAGTCAGGGGGATGACATAGCCAAGTGGCTGGCAGCCTATGAGGTCTCCTTAAGAGCCCATGGGATCCAGGAGAAGCACTGGGGGGGTGGGTTGTATAAGTACATGCCTCCTACTGGTCGGGACACATTGCTGGCCTTGGAATCAGAGGAGCAGACCAACTACCCCACCATGAAGCTAGCATTGGTCAGGAAGTTTGGGCTTACCCCGGAAAGGTATCGCCAGAAGTTCAGGGGGAGCCACAAGTTAAGCACCCAGAACTGGGTGGACTTCCTTGACTACGCACGTAAGGCATTGGAGGGCTGGGTCAAGGGCAGTGAGGTGAAGGACTATGAGGGGTTGTATGATCTATTTTTGAAAGAGCACCTCCTCGAGAAATGTTTTCCCGAGCTCCGCCAACACCTGGTGGACAGCAAGCTGACCAATCCCCGGAAGCTTGCAGAGGAGGCAGACATCTGGGCAAGTACCCGGGTGTCCTCAAAGGGGACTGGAGGGGATTCCCAAAAGGCCGGACAGGGCGCCCCCCTGAAGAAGGAGGGAGGAGATAAAAAGAAGGAGTTCTCTAAAGGTCCCCAAAACAATTTCCAAGGAAAGGGAACAGGTTTCACCCCTAAGGTAAACCCGCCCAGAAACCCTAATCCTGGCCAAAGCCAGCAGCCAAGGGTTCTCCACTGTTTTGAGTGTGGTGGTGTTGGACATTATAAGGGAGATGTCAGATGCCCAAAGAGACCACCCCCTCCCACCGGAGGAAAACCACCGGGAGTAGCTAGTGTAGCGCTCGGGGAGGAGTTGCCCTTAGATAAGGGGGGTGAGTGGGCGGGTGTCACCTTAGTGTCCCTGGGAGAACGGGAGATGGTTCCAAAGATCCAGGTGCCCCCAAATACTACAAAGTATGGGCAATGGGTCACCATCAATGGCCAAAGAGGGGAGGCTCTGAGAGATACAGGAGCCAGTATGACTATGGTGAGAAGTCGACTGGTGCCTCCAGAGCAGGTGGTTCCCAATGTACTCCACCCCGCCGCGATGGCTGACGGCAGAATGGGCCACTATCCAGTGGCTGAGGTTCCCTTTGAGTGGGAAGGGGTTGCAGGTTCACTTCGAGTTGCCGTAAGCCCTGCCGTGCCAGTTGATTGTCTGCTGGGGAATGACATGGAGCACAACACTTGGAGAGAGGTGGAATACCGGACGCACTCTGCGATGCTGGGTACACCTGATTGGGCCTGTGTGAGCACAAGGTCTGCGACTGCCCGGAGAGGGAGTTCGCCTGGGTTGGAGCCTGGAAAAATGGCCCAACCCGCTGCCAAAAAGGGACAGACCCGAAGACAGGAAGAGCCTGCTTCGGCTTCCACACCCCATGTGACAGATCGGCCACCTGCAGTGGTGGACCAGGAGTCTGTGGAGGGGGAAGTAGACTCTCTGGAGGATTTACCCATCCCTGCTGAGTGGCACGTGGAGGGAGGACCTACCAGAGAGGAATTCTGTAAGGGGCAGAGGGAGTGCCCTACCCTTGAGGGACTGAGGCGTCAGGCTGAAGCCCAGGCAGCAGGTGATGCTACGGGACACCACCATATTTACTGGGAGGATGGACTCCTCTACAGTGAACCCAAGGTACCCTTACCTGGCTCATCAAGGGCCTTGGTAGTCCCGCAGCAATACCGAGCCTTTCTGCTGGAATTGGCTCATGCAATACCCTTGGCAGGACACAGGTCAGGACAAGACCTTTGCTCGGCTTGTCCTCCACTTTTACTGGCCTCAGATGAAAGTGGCGTCCAACACTTACTGTCGGACATGTGTATCCTGCCAGGCCAGTGGGAAAACGGGGGTGAAGCTGAAAGCTCCCCTGGAACCACTTCCAGTCGTTAGCACCCCCTTTGAAAGGGTGGGCATCGACATTGTAGGGCCATTGGATCCACCAACAACAGCTGGTCACAGGTTTATCCTGGTTCTGGTGGATCATGCCACACGTTATCCAGAGGCCATTCCTCTGAGGACTGTCACTGCACCTGTGGTGGCTAGGGCCCTGATGGGAATCTTTACCCGAGTAGGATTCCCTAAGGAAGTTGTGTCCGACAGGGGGGCCAACTTTCTGTCGGCTTACATGCGGGCGATGTGGAAGGAGTGTGGAGTGACTTACCGGTTCACCACTCCTTATCACCCCCAGTCGAATGGACTGGTAGAGAGGTTCAATAAGACCCTGAAGGGCATGATAAGAAGTCTGCCTGAGAGCCTACGGAGGAAATGGGACGTCCTCCTGCCCTGTTTGCTGTTTTCCTACCGAGAAGTGCCGCAGAAGGGAGTGGGCTTCAGCCCTTTTGAACTGTTGTACGGGCACCCTGTGCGTGGACCTCTCAGCCTGGTGAAGGATGGATGGGAAAAGTCTCCCAGAAAGCCTCCTCAAGATGTGGTGAGCTACATGCTGGCCTTCCGGAGCCAGATGGCAAAGTTGTGGAAGCAAGCTTCTGACAACTTGGAGGCCAGCCAGGCAGTAATGAAGGAATGGTACGATCACAATGCTCACCCGGTGGAATTGGAACCTGGCCAGAAAGTGTGGGTGATGGAACCTGGAGAGCTTAGTGCCCTCCAAGATCGCTGGGCAGGCCCATTCTAGGTGTTGGAAAAGAAGGGTAAGGCCACTTACTTGGTGGATCTTAAGACCCCGCGACAGCCCCTACGGGTGCTGCATGCCAATCGCCTCAAACCCCACCATGAGAGGCCAGAGGTCATCCTGATGATGGTGACTGATGGTGCCGAGGAAGCAGAAAGCGAGCCTCTACCTGATCTCTTCTCGTCTCAAGAGAAGGATGGGTCGGTGGAGGGAGTGATTCTCTCCCCATCCCTAACTCCTGAGCAGCGAGAGGATTGCCGCCAGGTATTGGAGCAGTACTCTTCGTTGTTCTCCCTTGTCCCGGGAAGGACCCACCTGTGTACCCATGATGTGGACACAGGGGACAGCCCACCAGTGAAGTCGAAGACCTACCGGCTGTCCGACAAGGTGAAGGCTAGCATCCATGGAGAGGTTGCCAAGATGCTAGAGCTGGGAGTTATCGAACCTTCCAACAGCCCTTGGTCCAGTCCGGTGGTGCTAGTGCCAAAAGCCGCCCCACCAGGCACCACACCAGAACTGAGGTTCTGTGTGGATTACCGAGGACTGAACTCAGTTACAAAGACTGATGCTCATCCGATCCCTAGGGCGGATGAGTTAATTGACCGGCTAGGAGCTGCCCAATACCTAAGTACCTTTGACCTCACTTCAGGGTACTGGCAGATCTCCTTGACAGATGGAGCAAAGGAAAGGTCAGCCTTCTCCACGCCCGAGGGACACTTCCAATTTTGTGTGATGCCCTTTGGGCTCAAAAATGCCCCTGCCACATTTCAGCGGCTGGTGAATCAGGTCCCCTCTGGAATGGAGAGTTTCTCTGCTGCCTACCTGGATGACATTGCTGTCTTCAGTAGCAGTTGGGGGGACCATTTGCAACATTTGCAAGCAGTTCTCCAGGCCCTGAAACAAGCTGGATTGACCATCAAAGCCAGCAAATGCCAGATTGGGCAAGGGTCGGTTGTGTACCTTGGACACTTGGTGGGTAGGGGGTCAGTGCAGCCCCTGCAGGCAAAGATTGAGGCAATCATGGCCTGGGAACCCCCCAAGACACAGACTGAGGTCCGAGCTTTCCTGGGCCTCACAGGATACTACCGTCGCTTTGTGAAGGGGTATGGCACTATTGTAGCGCCCCTCACAGAGCTCACCTCAAAGAAACAACCTCGACGGGTAGTTTGGACGAAGGCTTGTCAGCAAGCCTTTGAAAAGTTGAAGCAGGCAATGTGTGCAGCACCGGTCCTGAGGGCCCCAGACTTCTCCAAGGAGTTCATTGTCCAGACAGATGCATCAGAACATGGCATTGGGGCAGTGTTATCGCAACTAAATGAAGAGGGCCTGGATCAGCCTGTGGTCTTCTTATCCAGAAGACTGCTTCCCCGGGAACAGAAGTGGAGTGCAATTGAGAGGGAAGCTTTTGCGGTGGTGTGGGCTCTGAAGAAGCTGCGGCCATACCTGTTTGGCTCGCACTTCCTGGTTCAGACTGACCATCGACCCCTTCGTTGGCTGATGCAAATGAAAGGGGAAAATCCCAAGCTGTTGAGGTGGTCCATCTCCCTACAGGGAATGGACTTCCGGGTGGAACATCGGCCTGGAGTGGACCACGCCAATGCAGACGGTCTCTCCAGGTATTTCCGCCTTAGTGATGAGGACTCCCAAGGGGTTGGGCAGTTCTCCCCACTTTCAGCTGGGGGGGGACGCGTGTTAGACCTGTCTGGCTTTTTGCGTAGTCCCTCCAATTTATTATTTATTTTGTCCCCTTTTTGCCCCTCATACCTTTAATAATTTTTGTCCACTAACTTTTTCTAGGTGTTGGTCAAAGGGATAGGTGTTCTTTCCCCCCCTCATAGTTTTTCACCTTAGGCCCAGAGGCCTGTTCTGACAGGAAGATAGTTGGAACCACAAAATGGTGGCTATCAACTGCCCTAACTGCCAAACCCAGAACCTGCCCATAGACTAGTATAGGGCGTTCCAGAACCTTCTGGTCCCTTCTGGACCACTGAGGGACAGCCTATATAAGGCGGAATGCTGGACAGCCATTTTGTCTGTCAGTGAGGAGCAGCTAGAGTGAAGGCTGAGGTCTGGTAGGGGTAGGATCCTGAAGGGTGGATTGCTCTACAAGGGTAGCCCTCTGTCAAGGCTTTCCCACCTCCCATTTCCTGTTGTCCTAGCCAAGTTAGTTCATCCTGCTGATCCTGGACAGATAGGGGAAGGAGTTAATTCCAGTAGTCTTGGGAACTGAGAAGGACCCTGCCCTGGGAGCAGAAGTAAGAGTTCCCTAGTGCCCCTAAGTCTGTTCAGTAAGGAGGGATAGGGGATTAGTGCTGAAGAAGAGCTCTGTGGCTCTACTCTGAAGGAGCCCCCCTTTTACCCCCCTCCTCTCTAAAGTGTGGAAAGGAAGCACTTCCTCGATATAACAACGAGATATCCTTACCACTGACTGGTCCTGCGGTGTGTGGCAGCCTCCCAGCCTGTTAGGTGGAGAGTGAGGGGTTAGGAACTTGTTCTCTTCCTTGAACTGGGAGCGGGGCCCCTGAGGCACCGATCGCGCTCTGTATCAGCGCCTTCACAGGATCCACTGAGCCTGAGAAGCCTTGCGAGGCTTTCCTTCGGTAGCGGGACCCCGGGGGCGCCTGCCGCGTTCCAGTCGCGTTGCTGTGCAGCGCCCCGGTTGTCAGGGGAAAGTGAAGGTGAGACACTGCCAAAAGGCGCCTTCGCGCATGCCCCAGATCGTTGCAGTCATTCCCTCAGGAGGGGCCTAGGACCGAGCAGGCCCGGGTGAAAAGCGTCACTCCTGAGAGCGGGCGCAGTGAGAGGCGGCACCAGCGCGAGCGCGACCGCGCATGACAGCGGGAATAGTGGCCCCGCCGATCAACACGGAGGAAGAGCGCCGGCTGCCACAGCAGCCAGAGTGAGTGTCCCGCCTTTTCCCTCTGCTCGCGCGCCACGCAGAGGAGCTGGCCCGAGTGGGGAGGGAGAGCAGAGGAGCTTCCAGAGGCGAGAGAGCCTTTTCCATACTCTGTTCCCTGGCCATATCGGCTGTTATTCCCCCTTGCTTCTGGCGTAAGACGATTTCAGCATACTCAACTACAAGTAAGGAGGTAAACATGTGGGGGAAGTGACTTCCACAGGAGTAACTGGTGTCATAGCCTGAGACTTCAGAAGTGAGTAAACAGAGACTCTGTCTCCCGGAGTGCAATGTCCATGAGGAATCCCAGACAGGGTTTTATTGAATGCTGATTTAATTGATTACAACCAGTTCTTCTTTGGCAAGCTAAGAAGGGGAATTGTGGGATTATCAATGTGATGGATATTACCTACCTGACTAGTTATAAGTGCTGAACTTGCCTCTTCTAAAGTAATGCTGTGATGAGAAGTTGCTGAAGAGTAGAGCAGAGTACAGTAAATGCATATCTGAGCTAGTAGAGTAAAAGTGTTACCTGCCAGACTTGGTTAAGAGGCCTGACTAAATGTAATGTACTATAAATGCTGGTTGATAAAATGTTTTAGTAGCTTAAAAGTATAGTTATTGCTTCCAAGACAGTCTGAAATGCCTAAAGTGTAAATTTTGAAACCAAAGAGCAGAGATATTATTTTTATAAACCAGTACTTATTTTTCCAATATTGGTGTAGTGTCCTTTTTATGTGTTATTGCGTGGATTTACTGCTGGGTGGTTTGCAACCTTCACACTTGTGCCTCTAGGATTGCATGTCTTACCCTAGGCCAGGCTACCCTAGGTGACCTGACATCCCAGGTTCCAACAGTCCACTATTAGAAAATAGCTTCCGTTAGAAAGCCGTCTAAAGAATGGCTCTATCTGTGTTGCAGGTGTGCCGTGCTGGTGACATGAAAGGTTATTCGAAGACCCTTCGCAGGCCCCATGCAAGTTAATACCTTGACACAGAAGTGTACCGCTTAGTGATCGTTTACAATTTTTTAAGTTCAAGTTAAATTTTATTGGAATAACAAAGGTGTCATTACAGAAAAAGAAATGAGATACATTATCATCAAAAAAGCAAGGTAAACTAGGTTACAACAAGAAATATCAGAAAGTGAAAAACTACAGGGGAAAATAAAAATAAAAAAGGGTGTAAATGCGGCTAGAGATACGAGATATGTGAGGCTGTGTAAATGGGGGTAAGATAGTAAATAATATGTGAGGAAAAAAACCAGTTCTAAAGAGAAAAAAGGAACGCAAGGTAATCTAAGGAGGTTTTGAAACCTCTTGTTGAAAAGGGGGTAAATGAGAGGAGCGTGTGGCATCTTGAGCTTCTTGGTTATGCAGCCTGTTGCCAGGTTGCCACATGCATTAGAATGCTCTGTACAGATTCTGTAGTTGTGATGTTTAGACTAGCTAGGCAGTTGAGCTTAGACCTGACTACTGACGTGTTCTTTATCCTGTGGATGGGATCCTATTCTACAATAAATACTTATTTCACCTTTAATCTACGTTTGAACTTCATTACATTGGCGACGGGACGGGATTTATGAAGAAACCAAGAAAGGATCTCAACAAGGATACAAAGATTTCTTCCTTTACTTCATTCTTGAAGTTTATCAAGGTACTGTCAATTTGCTATAACCTTTCATACATTGAGGAACTTGACAAATTTTAACAATTCTACATTGTCATCCTGCAGTGTGCACAGCGTTATTTATTGACTTTTACTTACAATCTGCTTCCTCATTTGCACTCTACATTGTACATAGCGCTGCCTGAATTTTTTTTCATTTACCTCACGCAGCGCTCATTGATACCGTGAATCTGCCGATTGCCAGCGCAATTACAATTTGTTTACTTTGTGCTTTTTATGGTCTTTCTGCTTTGAACTATTTAATTGGACAGCCCTCAGCGCTCAGCCTTCAGCGCTCCTCATCTGCCTCTGTCTGTTTTATTTCTGGCAGTTTCAATTCATAGCTGTACCAAGTCATCTATTTTTGTGCATTGAGGTACATCGACAACCCGTTTATTTGATGTTGAACAACATTGGCAGCATTTCTTGAAAGCTTACCCCTCGAGCGCAACGCTTGTTCTCGCGCTCGAATACAGCTCCAGGCAACATCTCCTTACAGTGCCGGCATTTTTTAAAGGCTTTCCGCTCGAGCGCAACACTTCTTCTCGCGCTCCAACGCAACGACGCAACTCGAGCGCAACACTTGTTCTCGCGCTCCAACGCAACTCCAGTCACGGCACTTCTTAAAAGATTACCGCTCGTGCTCAGCGTTTGTTCTCCAAGGCAACGTCGCACATTTCAGCTGTGGAAAGAGCGTCATCACGTTTACCACGACGCGACAACCATTTTATTGTTAGAAACTACAGTTTCACCACAAACAACACGAATTTAGTTTCTACAACAACAAATTCCCCACGAACTTGTCATTATTTTCATTTACATTTCAAGTGGTTTTCTTTACGGAGAAGTCCGGCATCAACAGGTATTACACTGGAAATTTTTTTAAAAGAAAGAAAGGAAATGAGACAGAGACTGTATCTGATTTTTGTTTAAAAGAGGAAGACAGACATTATAATTTTTTTTTAAAAAGAGACACTAATATTATTTTAAATGTTATAACTGTATTAATAACAGAAATTTTATTTCCAGGTGTTGAACAGTTCTGTAACAATTTATTGTTATTTATCCTAAAAACCTAGTTTGGAGTGACATTGGTCAGATATATATAATGCAGAACGTCACTGCTCCTCCATTTTTTTTACAAACTCCTGGTGATCCTCCCATTAAATGGAAAAAGTGGTGTAAAGTATTTGAAAGGTATGCAAAAGTGTGTGGGGCCAACCTAAGTGCGGAAAGGAAAACAGCTCTGTTATTACACTGTTTGGGCACAGAGGGCCAGGAGGTATTTGATCATCTACCAGAGATACAAGATAGGAATCTTAATGAATATGAAATTTGTATTGCTATGTTAGATAAACACTATCTTCCGAAAGTTTCTACTATCTTAGAGAGGTATCATTTTGGCCGCAGAGTACAACATGAAGAAGAAAGCATAGAAAATTATATAACTGCCCTAAGAAAATTAGCATCTTCTTGTAAGTTTGCTGCCTCTTCTGATGAAAGAATAAGGGATCAGTTCATGCTAGGTTGTAGTATTGAGCGTGTTAGAGAGGAATTATGGCAAAAAGATGAACCTGATTTAGATGATGTGATTACCATAGCAAAAAGAATTGAACATTCCATTAAGTGTGTAGATGTCATAAAGAAGAATGGTGAAAGTAAAACTAATAGCACTGTTAATCTTGTAAAGACCCCAAATACTACTAAAGACAATACTAACCAGAGAGGTAGTATGAGAGATACAACTAATAACAGATATCTCAATGCCAAATCAGATAAGAAATTTGATTTTACACAAGTGAAATGTTTTAGATGTGGAAAAATGGGACACTTTGCGAATGATAGACAATGCCCGGGGTGGAAAGCTACCTGTGGCAAATGTAAAAGGAAAGGACATTTTACTAGTGTTTGCAAGGGGAAGGAATACAAAGGCAAGGTTAATGAGATTCATTATGATTTTGATGACACAAGTGATCTTGATGAGAATGTTGAGTGTGGTCAAGTTTTGGTTCAAGTAGTTTTCGGTCCTCAGCCAAAAAATTGTCCTGTTGATGAAATATCAGTCAATGGCCATCCTGTTAAAGTATTGTTCGATTCAGGGGCAAAAATCACCATTGTGGCGAAAGAATTTTATCTTAAATATTTACAAGGTAAAATTAAGATATTTCGTCCAGATATAAGACCACTTGCATATGGTAGGAAACCCATAGAAATTTTAGGATACTTCCGAGGAAACATTAATTACAAAGAGAGACTCGCTGATTCAAAAATCTATATCTCACAAAAGGGGGACAATATTTTAAGTTGGTTTGTTCAAAAGGATTTGGGTGTGATGTTGGATCCAAATTCCTCTCCCTCCATCATCTTAAAGGACTTACCCTTTGTTAACACTAATTCTGTCAATATTAACCAGAATAGTGATGAGCCCTTCTCAGATAACCTAAGAAAGAGTTTCCCAACTGTCTTTACTGAGAAATTGGGTTGTTTGAGGAATTATGATCATCACATTAAACTAAAGAAAGATGCTGTGCCGGTTTGTTGTAAGGTACGTAGTGTACCCATTACTGTTAGAGATCAAGTTAAAGCAGAATTGGAGAAATTGGTCAAGGAGGGCATCATAGAGGAAGTTGAAGCAACCCAATGGGTCGCTCCAATTGTAGCCGCAAAGAAATCGGATGGCTCTCTCCGTCTATGCATAGACCTTAGGGAGTTGAATAAGAATGTGGTGGTAGATCACTACCCTTTACCTAAAATTACAGACATGTTGATGTTGTTAAAAAGGGCAAAAGTTTTTAGCACAGTGGATTTAAAATCCGCTTACCATCAGATAAGACTTGATGAAGACTCAAAAGATCTGACCGCTTTTGTAACACCTTTTGGCACTTTTCGCTTTGTGAGGCTTCCATTTGGGCTAGTCTCAGCTGCCTCAGTTTTTCAAAGAGCTTTGGAAGGTGTCTTAAAAGGTTTGGAAGGTGTGAGAGTGTACCAAGATGATATTCTGATTTTTGGGAACTGTAATGAGGAACATGATTTAAGATTAGTTGGTGTGTTACAACGTTTGTGTGAGTCTGGTCTAACAGTTAAACTGGAAAAATGTAAATTTAGAAAAAATTCCATAGATTATCTTGGGCACACAATCTCGGGGGATGGTATTTCACCGAAAGCTGGTCTGATTAACACCATGATGAACATGTCCTCTCCCAAAAACAAAGAAGAATTGATTAGCTTTCTTGGTATGGCGGAGTACTATAACAAGTTTGTTTGTGGTTTTGCTTCTTTGTGTGTTTGCATGAGATCATTACTTAAAAAAGGAACAGAGTTTATATGGAGTGATGAATGTGAAAAAGAATTCATTGTCCTAAAGAGAAAATTGAACAATGCTCCCAAATTGAATAGTTTTGACCCAGAGAAGAAATCTATTCTAATAACAGATGCAAGTTTGAAAGGATTAGGAGCAGTCCTGACACAGAAGAGTGAAGGGAATGAGGTTGTTATTTTGTTTTTGTCAAGGAGCTTAAGAGGTCCAGAACTAAGATATTCTGTGGTAGAACGTGAAGCGTTAGCAGTATATTGGGCCATAAAGAAATTGAAAAACTTCTTGTGGGGAAGTACTTTTGAAGTGCGAACTGATCACAAACCGTTATGTGAAATCTTAAAAACAAAAGGGATTGATGCTGTTTCCAGTAGGATTACAAGATGGGTTGTAGGATTACAAGATTATAATTTTCAGGTTAAGTATCTACCAGGTGTTGAAAATAAGGTAGCAGATGCCTTATCTCGTCTTGTCTCTCAGGAAGATTTGGATCTGGAGGAGGATTTGGAAGGTGAGGATGAAATGGTTTGTTCAGTTGATGAGGGTGTCATTGATAAGTGTAAATGGTTGCAAGCCTCGCAGGAAGACTTGACTCTTATGGAGATTTTGAATTTGATCAAAGTTGGATGGAATGTCAAGCCAAAAGATGGAGACTTATTGGAGAAATTTTGGCATGTTAAAGATCAGTTATCTGAACATGATGGATTACTTATTAGAGGTACTAGGCTGGTTCCCCCGATATCTATTAGGAGTGAACTCGTTTCATTAGCTCATAGTGGACATATGGGCATTTCAAAAACAAAAGGGAATTTGAGGATGTCGTACTGGTGGCCCAACATGGATTTGGAAATTGAGAGGAAAATTAGGGACTGCATGGAGTGTGCTTTGAGTGAGAAGGTGGCGAAGCCCAAGATTCAGCCCATGATTATCAGAACGCTTCCAAATAGCCCTTGGGAAGAAGTTGGCCTGGATATCCTTGGACCTATATACTCAGCAGGGTCTGAATGGTATGTCTTAGTTTTAATAGACTTCTATTCAAGGTGGCCAGAGATTGCTATCACTCGTGGTATAGAGTCCAAACATGTTATACTCTTTTTGGAAAAACTTTTCGCTAGGGAGGGCATTCCCAACATCATTTTGACAGACAATGGTAGTCAACTTGTCTCTAGGGAGATGGAATTATTCTTGTCTAAACATGGTGTTAAACATAAGAAATCTTCTCTCTATCACCCAGAGACGAATGGCACCGTGGAGAGATTTAACCGTGTGCTCAAGGAGACAATTAGAATGTCTAAATCTGCAGGTTCAGATTGGAAATCTGATGTTTTTGAAAAGGTTAAACTTTACAGGTTATCACCACATGCCACTACGAGCAAAACACCCTTTGAGCTCTTCAGAGGTAGATGTCCAAATACATTAGTCTCCCCGCCTTGGGTAAATGGTTTGCATCTCAAGGTTTCTAATGAAAGTAAGGATTGGAAATTAAGTCAGGAGAAAAAGCTGCAAGCTAGGAAAAGGATTCATGATTTGAAACATTCTGTAAAACACACGGTGGTGCATGTGGGTGATTGGGTTCTTATAAGAAATCCATGTAAGAAGAACAAGATGTTATCTGCTTCATTTTTAAAACCCATTCAGGTCATCAAGGTTTTAGGTAATGCTATCAAAACATCTGATCATCGCATTTGGAACTTGAACAGAGTTGTGGTGATCAAGAAAGATTTTGTTGACGATTCCAAATCTCCTGTGTCAAGTTCTTCACCTACAGGTATCTCATCTCATCACCCTGTGATTGACTCTTCGACAACTACCTCATCTCATCGAGCTATGGCTGGTCCTGTCATCACAAGGAAATCTTCAAGGATTACACGTATACCTACTCGTTTTAATGACTTTATAAGATAATGCTTTCTGTATATATTTATCTGTTATAAGGAGAGAGATGTGTGGCATCTTGAGCTTCTTGGTTATGCAGCCTGTTGCCAGGTTGCCACATGCATTAGAATGCTCTGTACAGATTCTGTAGTTGTGATGTTTAGACTAGCTAGGCAGTTGAGCTTAGACCTGACTACTGACATGTTCTTTATCCTGTGGATGGGATCCTATTCTACAATAAATACTTATTTCACCTTTAATCTACGTTTGAACTTCATTACAGAGCGCTTGGCACAAACATCAAGGTAAAGGGTAATGGGAAGCCATAAGGCGTGTATTTTCGGGGCAAGATTGAGTGGATAGACAAATGCAGTATCAAGTCTATGATTATAACATACATTAAACCACCAAGCTTTAAAAGTAATGTCATTTGAATTTTTCCAATTAACAGTGATCTGTTGGAATGCAACAGCTAGTAACAAATCTATAATTTGAACATTTGAATCAACAGCAGCCCAGGAAGAGGAAAGTGAGCCAAGGAAAATATCAGTAAGAGAGAAAGGGATAGAAGTTTGAAATATAGTATTGATTTGGTCCCATACTTGAGTCCAGAAAATGTGTGTGGGGGAACAGAGAAAAAGCATATGAAAGAGCGTGGCGTTGGGGGTGGAGCAGGACCAGCAAAGATCCGGAACCAAGGGGAACCGCTTGTGAAGAAGAAAAGGGGTGTAGAGGAGTCGATTATAAATGAAGAAAAGTGTTTGTGTGAGAGAAGCAGCTCTAGAGGATTTGCGGAGCTTAGTCCAAAGTTTATCCCAGAGGGAGGTAGACCAAGACGTGGCAAATTCAGATTCCCAGTGCTCTTCCACTGTAGATTTCGGCCGGGGTAATGGAAGTTTGTGAAAGGAATGATAAATGGAGGAAGCGGAGGGGCCTGAGCGGAGCAGGGAATGGAGCGATGAAGTTAGAATAAGAGAAACAGCTGGAAGAGGGGAGTGAGAAAGGGAATCATATACGGACATAACTGCCGTCCTAAGTAAGAAGAATTTGCGAATAAAGGAGGAAGGGAGAGAAAAAGCTCGGCTAAGGATAGAAAAAGATTTGAAAACAGAACCAGTGAAGAGTTGGGAAACCCAGATCAGGCCTCGTTGCCTCCAAGTTTTCCAGTAAAATGGTTTCTGGTTAATGAGAATGCTATTATTATACCAAATAGTGGTGCTGAGGAAATCAGTGACAGAGGAGGGAGGAGCTGGAGCAGAGGCTAGGAGTAGTTTCGCAGTATATTTGTGAATTGGAGTAGAAATGAATTGAGGTTTGCGGGAGAAGGAGAGATATTCGGCAAAAGAGAAAGGAGAAAGCGAGAGACGTTCAAGTTCAGCCCAAAGGGGAAGAGGCTCGGAAGGATCTTTGAGCCAAAGGGCGGCTTGTTTCAGGAGGAAAGCTTTGTGATATGCAGGGAAACTTGGGAAATTAACCCCACCCTCCGATTTGGGGAGACGCAGTCGGAGTAAAGACATACGCGGTTTCTTACCAGACCACAAAAAGGAGGAGAGGATAGTGTTGATTTTAGTAAAGAATTTGGCAGGGATGGAAACAGGAATATTTGAAATGGTATAGAGGACGATTGGGGATAGCATCATCTTGATGGTGTCGAGACGGCCCCACCAGGAGAGGTAAAGGGGGTGCCATCTGGAAGTAAGGTCCGATAATTTTTGGGTACATTGATTAAGGTAGAGTGAGATAGTATCTGAGATGGAAGAGGTTATATGCAGGCCAAGATATTTTATATGGGCCGGGCTCCACTTGAAGTCGGATGCCGCAAAATCAGATTTAAAGGTGAATTTGGTAAGGGGGAGGATTTCGCATTTATCGTTATTCAATTTATAGCCAGAGAGTTGAGAATAAACGCTGACTTCGGCAAGGAAAGCAGGGATGGAATCAGAAGGATTGGAAATGAAGAGTAAAATATCATCTGCATAAGCAGCTAGTTTAACCTGCGAATGGGAAAGTTGAAAACCATGGATGTTTGGATTTTGACGTAGTTTAGATAGGAAAGGTTCCAGGGCCAGGTTAAAGAGGAAGGGGGAAAGAGGGCATCCCTGGCGGACACCTCTGCCAAGGCTAAAAAAGGAAGAGATCAAGCCATTGGCACAAACCGCTGCTCTAGGGTTCGTATAAAGGAAGGAAATGAGGGAAATAAAATTAGGGCCAAACCCAAACCATTTTAGTGCAGAGAAAAGGAAAGACCATTCCACTCTATCGAACGCTTTCTCAGCATCCAAGGCGACTGCAGCTAGGGAGTCATTAAAACGTGAAGACTTAGAAAGGACATTAAAGAGGAGTCTGGTGTTATCGGTAATGAAGCGACCTTTGACAAATCCAGATTGTTCGGGGCCAAGGAGCTCTGGAAGAAAAGGATCTAATCTGATGGCTAAAGATTTGGCATATAATTTGTAGTCAATGTTAACAAGTGAGATTGGTCTGTAATTTTTACAATGCTGAGTGTCCTTCCCTTCCTTGGGTATAATGCAAATGTAAGCGTCTGAAAAAGTGCCCGAGGATTCACCTCTTGCTTTAAAGGAATCGAGGAGACTATGTAATTTGGGTAACAAAAGGGATGCAAAGTGCTGGTAGAATTCGACTGTAAACCCATCAGGGCCTGGAGCTTTGTCTTTTTTAAGGGAGTGAAGTGCGGTATGTAGTGCGGTATGTAATTCGCGAATAGTAATGGGGGTTTCAAGGGCAGATAGGTCAATAGGAAAATTAGGAGGAGGCTGAATGCTGGCAAAGAAGGTGGAAAGAGAATGAGCAGAAGGTTGAGTTTCAGAAGAGTAGAGTGTAGAGTAGAAACGAGAAAATTCTTCCAAGATATTAACATCTTTATGTTGCAGGACTGAATTAACATCAAAAACAGACTCAATATTTAATTTGTTTTGCTTAACTTTCAAGTAATTAGCAAGAACTTTTCCCACCCAATTCTTCCCGCCATAAATTTTCGAACTGGATTTCAGTAAGTAGAGTGATGCATCTTCAGTGGATTGCTTGTTGTATTTCATTTTGGGATCAACAAGAGCTGTGAGACTGTCCTGAGTGTGGGAGGTGTAGAAAGCATGTTCTAGGGTCTTGATCTGAGATAAAAGGTCAGTAGTGCGTTTACGAGCAGCTTTACGTTTTGTGGCGACATGTCTGAGGATGAAGTCTCTGGCCGCGGCTTTGTAAGCATCCCAGATGGTGTGTTCGGCTAAAGAGGGAGTGTCATTGAGAGCAAAAAATTTGGTTGTGAAATCGGTAAAGGAGGCAGTGAATTTGGGATCGAGGAGAAGAGTGTTGTTGAAGCGCCACCTCTTAGGTCCAATGGATTTGGGCAAAATATCAATGTTAATTAAAACTGGGGCATGATCAGAAAACATTATGGGGCCAATATCAGCCTGGGTGAGGGATTGGGACATGTGGTGAGACAGGAAGATATAGTCGATACGTGATTGGGAGTGGTGCACCGGGGAGTAAAAAGTAAATTCCTTACAGGTCGGATTGCATAATCGCCAAGCATCAACAAGCTTATGTTGAGAAATGGCGTGCGTGAAAAGCTTGTGAGATTTGTTAGGGACAAAAAAGGATTTGGAGTGCCTATCCAGAAAGGGGTCCAAAGGCATATTACAGTCGCCTGCCAAAATGAAATTGTCATCAATGCATTCAGTGATACGGGAGGCAAAGGCACTCCAAAAGATAGGATTCCCACCAGTGGGGGCATAAACATTAAGCAAGGAAAAAGGGACACCTTTGGAGGAGAGCTTAACAAATAACCATCTGCCTTCAGAATCAAATTTGGACAGTAAAACTGAGTGAGAAAAAGACTTGCGAATTAACAAAGCAACACCATTTCTTTTACCATCACCAGGAGCAGAGAAAACAGTCCCCACCCAACCTCTTTTAAGTTTAGCAGCTTCAATGTCAGATAAATGGGTTTCTTGCAGAAAGGCAACATCTACATTCAACTTGGCTAGATGGGAAAGGATCTTCTGCCTCTTAATGGGGGAATGCAAACCTTTAACGTTTCAGGAAACAATACGTATTGACATCAAGGAAAATTAAGGAGGGAGAGCGGAATAAAAATAGTAAACAAAAGGAAAGCCTCATAATCAGGAAAAATTGAAAAAAAGGAAGAAAGGAAGCAGAGAAAGGGGGAGAAGCAAGTGACCAGAAGAAGCAAGGGTACAAAAGAGAAGAGGGCTAGAGCGTCGGAAAGAATGATTGAAGAAAAAGAAGGGGATAATAGAGAAGAGTGATATAAGAAATAAGAAGAATCATAGGAGAGCAGGAGAAAAAAGACACCAAGGAAAACAATGGCAAGAATCCTGATGAAGAAAAAGAGCAATGTGGAAGAATGAATGAGCTGTGGTAGAAAAACAAGTGTAAACCAGGGTGAAGGAGAGTCAGCAGAAAGGAGAGACACAAAAAAGCGTATGGAAAATGTAACAGAGAAATGACAAGATGAAAAATGTGTAATAAAATAAGAGGGGAAGCAAAATAGAGTGCGAAGAAAATACAAGAAAAAGAAAGGACTGAATATATGAAACAAAAGAACGATAAGAAGAAGAAGAGAAAGAAGTGAGAAGAGAATAAAAAACATTGTAGACGAAATTGACACCAGAATGAATGAAAAAGTCAGGGAGGGTACAAAAAAGAGAGCAAATGTGATAAATGGTAACATGTTAAAATAAGAGGGGAGGGGAGGTACTAACAAAGGATGTCGGAGAGGGAAGACGATCAAAAGTCGGGATAAAAGGGGAACAATACGGAAGTCACGGGAGGGAGGTAAGACCAACCAACGAAGGGCGGGTACACAGGGCAGCGAGATGTCCAACCGGAGAGGACATGACGGAGCGCTAGATAAGATCTGTGGAAAAAGGAGAGTAACACGGTTAGAAGACGATAGACAGCGAGAGCACAACAAATATCATGTCGACAAAAGAAAAGGAATGAATGTAACGATAGCAGATAACAAACAAGAGAAATAAAGACTCGTCTGAGAGTCTAAAAGCTTAGAACTAAGTAAACATGAATGAACAATGAACAAAATGGCATGGAATAATCAGTGAAAACAACAACAAAAGTCATGGTGGAAACGAAGAAGAAGAGCTGGAGAACTCCATGCCAGCAGAACCACAAGAGTTCAAGAAACTTCGAAGTCGTACAGGGTCTTCAAAAGTTGTAGTCTTATTGTTATAGGTGACTTTAAAGAGACAAGGGTGGAAAAGTCCGTATCTGGCTCCAATGGAACGAAGATCCGCTCTCATGTCAAGAAAGGCTTTACAACGAGCAGCCGTGGACTTAGCGTAATCTTGAGCAAAGAATAAGGAAGAACCTGACCAACTAATACGTGGTGAAGCTTTGGCAGCCAAGAGGACCTTCAGCAAGTCCGTATATTCAAGAAAATACATTATCACTCCTCTAGGCTTAGTTGAAGGAGAGACAGAGGAGGGGATTCGGCCAAGCCTGTGAGCACGCTAAATGTTGAGTGAGGTGTCTTCAGGTAAGTGCAATAGCTTGGGGAGAAAGGACTTGAAGAAAGCAATAGGATCACTCCCCTCGCTGCCCTCCTTCAGGCCGTAAAGACGCAGGTTATTGCGCCTATTCCTGTTTTCAAGGTCCTCAACCTGCTTTTGAAGGGAGGAAATCTGAAGATCCATGTGAACAACCTTGGTTGCCGTTTCCCGAAGAGAAGAGACATCCTTTTCCACGGTGGAGACCCTGGCGTCCATGTGAGACCAGTTGTCAGTGAGCGTTTGCAACTTGGCATTTGTGTCTTCCATGTAAGGGCGTAGGGCTCGTATTTCTTCAAGGAGTAGTTCGATTGAAATGGCCGAGGAGGGCTTCAAGGGGGAGGGTGGGTCCTTCTTCAACCTCTTAGGGTTGGTCTTGGTTGCAACCTGAGGAGAAGACTCCATGTCAGCTGTCTTAGTAGCAATAGGAAGTTCTGTGGAGGCTTCTAGGTGAGCCAGCGCCGAAAACAATTTCGAGTTTTTGACGTAATTGCGCTTAGAGGGCTTGTCGAGACGCTGCGCCATGAAAAGGCAGGTGAGTGAAGCGTCAAGATTAGCGCATAATATAGTTGATAGAAAAAGGCAGGGGCTCCAAATTGGGAATAGAGCCAATTGAGGAGTGAAGCAGGAGAGGAACCAAAAAAGCCAAGAGGAACAACAAAAGCGTGCAGAAAATTGCAAGGAGATATCAGCATCCACAGCATGCCAAGGCAAAACTGCCTTCAAAGGAACAAAATGGCCGCCAAGCCTGAGGAGAGCGTTAAAGTTGAAAAAAAACACAATAAGTCAATGCCAGAGGTTTTGAAAAAGTCACCTGTGGTGGTTGAAGGAGGTCGCTGTCAAAAGATGTAGGAGGACGGCATCAAAGATAGAACAGAGGAGCCGGTGTCATTATGTGCGGCAAAACGCAAATCGAAGAAATGCGCCGGAAGAAAACAAAATGGCGGTCGCGGCCGGGAGGAGCCGCGACCGGAGTGAAATCAGGCGCTTATGTGGGCAATGTCGGCACATTTGAAGAGCGAAGTCCGGCTCTGGTAATGCCCGCTCAGTTCCGCCGCCTGGAACAGGTCTCCATGGGTCGCTAGAGTGACGCGGACCGCCGGTAATCTCCGGTAGGGACGGAGCTCCTACCGCTGTGCTGCCATCCGCGTCGGGCGCTTTGCCACGCCCCCCATCGTTTACAATTTTTACCACTAAGAAATACATTCTTTTTCTTTTCACTGTAACATGTGTGTGTATAAGGTAAATTCCATGTTGACTTGATGTACCCTTTACCCAACCTTTCATACTGGCCCGCTGGTATATACTCTTGGCAGTATTTAAATTGGAAAGTTGTTATCAGAATTGTGAATATTCCGTGTATTATCCATTCAATGACAGGTCTTTCTGACATTATCAATGGTAATCTCTCAAGTTTTTCAATGCTCAGAATCGTATAGTCTGCTCCTTTTTGTGCCAAACTGATTTGTTTATCAGTAAGGTTAAAGATAGAAAATAATGACGTTGTGTTGATTAAACGCCATGGCACGTAGCCTGAACGCAGATTTTGCAACGTCCAGCCCAGCTGTACAATAGAACGTAATTGGGACTGACCATGTTGTAACATTAGTAAGTCCTGCTCCATTATGTCAATAGCAGATGATACAATACTGTCCAGTGAATATATTCTGGATGACAGTCGTTAACCCATTGTCCACAACAGAAAGTGATTTTTCCAAATTAATACGATCAATTTCTCGTTTTTTTTCTGCTGTTTCAATTTGCATTACTTTCCAAGCTTCGTTGTACGCAGCGTATATACCGGCTGCTATGAAACGTTTTTGACGCTGTTTGCGTGGTCCCAGAATGAAATCACGCAAGTCAGCACCGTCTTTAAGTAAAGTCAAGTGTTGCTTAATTTCAGCCAGAGTGGATTTCTGTAGCC
Organism: Lissotriton helveticus; assembly: GCF_964261635.1. Classification (NCBI taxonomy): domain Eukaryota; kingdom Metazoa; phylum Chordata; class Amphibia; order Caudata; family Salamandridae; genus Lissotriton; species Lissotriton helveticus. The sequence continues at coordinate 1,934,744,238 of NC_136067.1, read as the reverse complement.
ATTCGAGGCATAGTTTCCCTACACTGTATGTTGTAACTATCCCTGGATGTTGTCTCTGGGAGTATCTTGGGTCTGGCCTGTTCATTTTTAACCCCTGTATTTTGTTCAGGAATCTATCTTGACAGTTATTTGTGTCTGTGGGCCAGATCAACCATTTTTTCCAATCAGGATGTGTTCTGTTTTGGGTTAAAATATGGGATACGTCTATCTCCATATCAGTAGTGCTATTACTATCAGGTATGGGCTTTGGAATAGACGGTTTGTTTAAGTCCTTAATTTTGGCTAGGCCAAGACAGGTAGTCTGTTGAATGGTGTCATTCAAGAATATTAATTGTTCTGGGATCATGCAGGCTCTAAATAATGCTTCTAGACCTTGGACCTGCCATTCTTTTGTACCCCAGATGGTTTTCGTTTCAATGTTATTTTTCCAGAATTCAAAACCAAATGTAATAATTTTTTCATTAAATGTTTCAGAGTAAATCAATTAAGTATTTGTCAACATTGTTTTCATTCCTGTCTTATTCAACATTTTAAAATAAAACGTTTCTGCATCACTTGTGTTAAACCCTGAGAAGTATGGGAATTTCTCATGGAATGTTTTTGAGCTGCTTTTAGGCGGAGTTGCACAATGTTCCCATTGGTTGTAATTAAAAACATTTCTAGGCTGTGCAGATTTATGCAAATAGTGATGGCCAAAGTGATTATAACAGTATAATTCTTCATAATTTGATGAACCCTGTAAGTAATCATGTTCTGTAAATTTTGCTGACATTACTAAATTTGACATCATATTATTAATATTTTCAAAGTCCCAATCATCAGAAAAAGTACTTGGTTTTACAAAGTCACTTAATGAAACCCTAAACTGGTGTGGATATTTCAAGAGCTCAATCGGGCCAAAAATGTCAAAATCAGTTCTGTCCCATGCTACCCCGCCGGGTATTGGATTGGCTGTAACGTTCACTGATGATAGTTCTCTTTTCTCGATGTGAGATGACTTGTGAGGCTTTAGGACCAAGTTGATGTTCTGACTTGCTGTGTCCATTGTACTGTATTTTCCTTCAATGAATTTTCCCAAACAAAGAACCACGATGAGCCAAAGCAGGAGGAAAAGTACACCTAACACAATCCAAAATTCAATCCATGGAGAAATCAGATAGGTCGCTTTGAGTTGATGAAAGAGTTCTGTTACTTTGTCTTTTAAAGTTTTTGTTGCTGGCGTTTCTTCAGGTTCGCTTTGATCTTCAGAAAAGTCATCGAAATTGATGAAGTAGCCAGATGCAGTTCTGTCAATTGTTGGAATTGCTTCCGGATTTTCATTTGCTTTTGGATTTCTCTTTGTTTCACTAGCATAGTCTGAGGCTACATCGTTGTAGACTGGTATTTCTTGACAAACTGTTGCAATTTGGGTTTCAAGAGGCACAAGTTCCATGGCATTGTTGTATAGTCCTTTTTTATTCACTGCAGGTTTATCAAATGTGATTAGTTTCTCAGTTTGAACCTCTTGGATTGTAGCAAATTTTGGTACTCTGCTATTTCTTGGGAGTCCACTGGGCCTACTACTTATTATTGGCCACATGATTGCGGTTTTACCAGGTCGATGGATACAACTCGGTTCTCCTTTTTACCAGCAAGGGGCGGTAGTACTACTGATCTTGTTCCGTTGGCAGCTAAGACAGGTACTGCTTTTCTATAAGAAGGCCCAAATCCCTTCTTCACCGCGATCTTCTCTCTGACCAGATCCCCAATCTTTGGAATCCAGACAGGTCTTGCTGGGACAGGTGGTTTTTCTTCAGTGGCTGTTGGCTGTTGTTTTAACTTTATGTTGCTCAAGTTTCGTCTCGTTTCATTTAAGTCCTGTAAAATAGCCAAACGGTCTTTGATATCAAAGCATTTTTCTTCTACCACTGAAGTCTGACTATCAAGGTCCTGAATATGCATTCTAGTACCGAACAATAGTTCGTACGGACTGAAACCTTTTAGAGAATTTCTTGGCAGATTATTATGACTACGTTGGACACTTGTTAAATGTTGGACCCACCCAGCACCTGAACCTAATACCCTCGCCGTTATAGATTGCTTTATCTCCCGGTTTTTTCTTTCCACTACCGCATTTCCCTCAGGATGGAAGGGACAAGAGTACCGCAATTCAATGCCCATGCTGGCCATGGCCTCCTTATAAGCTCGAGAGCTAAAAGCAGGACCCTGTTCAGAATGTAGCATGGCAATTGCGTATATGCCGATACGGACTCGCAAATCTTTTATAACAGTTCTGGCGACAGCCGAGCGCTGGTGTCTACATTTTAAGTGAATCTAGTGTTAAACCTATATGGGACGCATTTCTCCTATTGGATTTCTGCGTATAGATAGCCTTATGCTTTCTAAAAGAAGGGTCCTGGCAATACTCCGGTCGGTTTGCCACTGCGATCTCTGTTGCAGTTTGGACAGCCCATTGCAAATTTGTAGTTTTGCAGGCTCATCCCCGGCCACCAGTATTCTGATTGTAATTCTTTTAGAGATTTCAAGATCTCTTGGTGCCTTAGACCCAATCCCATATATGCGTCTGCTATTAAAAAGACTCTCCTGTTCGTGTTTGGAATTACCCTATCCCCCACTCCAGGGATTCGAGCAAAAGGAACGGAATTTGCGTCTATTATGTATGTATAATTGAGTGGATAGTTCACAGGTAATGCTGCACAGTTGCTTTGCAAAGACGTTTTTACCGCAAGCATTGTTTCCCCGTCTATGTATTTTTCTGAATGCTTTTTTGTGGCTACGGAAGCCGGTTGAGTTGCTTCCGAAGTGGCTCTGTGGGCCAATGAATTCCCTGCAATGTGAACGCCATCACGTTGATGACTCAGTGTATTTATTACGTGAGTCTTTTGTAGTTCTTTCTGTTAAAGAACTACTTGTTCCCAAAGCTTTTTATGCTTTATTGTGGCACCTGTGTCATCTTTGTAATCGTTTTGAACCCAGTTCTGCAAGTCGTTGTTGTAAGATTTGACGCAGTAATGCGAACCGCACACTATTATTGTGGGGAATTCGCGATCGGCAATATCGAGCGCCATCTTTAAAGCTAGCAGTTCAGTTTGTTGAGCCGAACTATCTTTTACAGATTGAGTTATAGTGACCAGTGGTCTCAATTTTCCTTCGTGCCACCGGCATTTAACAACCGCGCACGCAGCACTGTAAGCTTGCTTACCCCCAACCGCGGGTTGTGCTGATCCATCTGTATATATTATACAGGCGTGATGTTTCAGAGGCAGAATTTCGATTGGCAGAGGATATTCTAATTCATATTTTAGATTTTTTAATTTTTTCATTTCCGGGTCAAAATAGTATTTCACGTCTTCTGCAGCAAGAGAATTTTCCCATTGTATCCATTTTGGATCTAATGCCACGGTAGTCAAATTGCGTGGGCTTGTTAATGCCTCAAGGGCTGATTCTGCTGTTAAAACAGTGATCTTCCTGCCTTGGGCTTGGGCACTTACTTTTGCTACAGCAGTTTGAACCGCTATTAGTGGAACTGAATTTCATTTCCGCTTGTGTGTACAAGTGTGATTTGTAAGCTATTGGTACCATTTCTCCCTCATTAGAGGTTAGGTATGTGAATCTGCATCTTCCTGGGATGACTCGGATTACAAGGTTGCGAGTGTTTTCGCGTGTTTGCAATTTAGTTTTAGCTAACATGTCTGTTTGCAATGATCTTAAAATTTCTGTGTGTTTCCTAGTCCAATTGATTGGTTTGAAATCAGGTTTTATTAATTCATAGAGAGGTTTAACCCTCTCCGCATAATTTAGAATGTATGTTCTTCCGAAACTCAGGAAACCTAGTACTGATTGTAAGTTCTTCAGCGTTTTAGGTGCTTGGAGTACAGCACACTTCTCTAAGAAGTTGTCTGCTAGGCTTTTGCCTTCACTTGATAATTCATATCCTAAAAATAGGACAGTTAGATGGGCAATTCTTGACTTTTTAAAGTTGAATTTGTAACCCTCTGCTGCGAACCCAAGTATTATGGTGTTCACTTTTTTCAAGTGAGTATCCAGGTCATCATCTGTTAGATAGATGTCATCGACATAAGATAATGCCTCATCATCATATATTTGTAGTAACTCTGTTACCCTTGCTGAGAATAATCCTGGGCTATTCTTGAATCCATGTGGGAGTCGACAGAAGTTTTTTTGTGACCCCATTATTGAGAACGCGGTCAAATACCTGCTCTCAGGTGCAATGTTCTGACAAAAGAATCCATTAGAGATGTCTAATGTCGTTTTGTATTTTTTGCGCACGATGTTATTCATTAGTGCTGCACTGTGTGAGTTTTGTACTGCAAATGTTTTGCAACAGGAGTTTAAGTGTCTGTAGTCCAAAACTAGACGATATGAATCGTCTGGCTTGGAGACAGGAAACAAAGGATTGTTCATTTGTGAGGTGCATGTTTCAATCACCCCCTGATATTCAAGTTGATCAGATCTCCCTGACTTGCTTTTTAGCTTCTTGCTTAACAGGATACTGCTTTTGTGCAGTGGGTTGACATTTTAACGGGATTTTGTGAGGAGGAGAGTCCTCATCCCATCCTACTTGATTTTTATATAATGCAGGAGCTTGGGCCACTGCCCATTTTCTTGCAAGTGTATATTTTTTATGAATCGAAATATGATTTGAGAAGGCAGGCATAATCATTTCTTCGCCATGAGGGCACTCCCTGACAAACTCTGGTGGCCGATCTTTCTCAGCTAAAAGGATGTCATAGCCTTTCGAAAGGTTATCCCAAAAGAGACCCCTTACTTTCCTGGTCTTGTCCCCCTCTATACGCAGTGTTATTTAGTATATTTTATGAGGTTTGCTAACTCTGGTATCTGCAGTTTCCACTTGAATGTATTCATTCATGTCCACTGTCTCCAGAACATTCATCAGGATCTTACGAGCTATGGTCACTTCTGCTGCGCTGTCTAGCATTGTCTGAGCCCACTCTCCGTTTTTCAGTTGTGTCCTCAGTATCCTCGGCATGTTTAATTACTTTAATACTGGCTACCTTCTTTCTTGGAAATTGTAATTTTTTACTTTGATGAGCAGGTTCTTTGTCTTTGGACTTGACGTGCTCTTCCTTGTGTTCTGACCGTCCTCTTCTTTCCGATTTCTGTGAGGAAGTCTGAAAAGATCGAGAGGGACGTGTATCAATATCTTGATATCTATCAGGTTTTTTCAATTTATCCTTATCTCTAAGGTTGTATCTTTTCTCAGAGGGCTCCCTCTGGGGAGACTTGCTTCCTTGGTCCGGAGATCTTTCTCTCCGTCGAGGAGACCTTCCTCTGGACTGGAATCGTTTTTCTTTGGGAGAGGATTGTTTATTTCCATCCCAGCTCTTTTTTGGAGTGTTTAGATTATTTTTAATAAACGTTTTTTCAGGATTTCAGTTAGTTGGGGTTTTACTGGTTTCCCACCCAAACTATCTCTTCCTAGTTCTTCATAGGATTTTTCTATGATTCTGGCAAGTTCAAAAGGTTGTTCTGCTGTATCTGTTTCTTTCAATTTCTGGCGGATCGCCACAGATGCTGCTTCTCCCTTTATGTTGGCTAGTAATATAGATGAGACCTGCTTGAAGTCTTTCAGTAATTTCATACCCAGAGTTAAAGCAGGTTCTGGACCGTATTCATTTTGAATCTGTCTTAATACACAGGTATTACCGCCATAGACGGAACACCATGTGTTTTTGTGTAAATGGAAGCAAAGACTGTGCCCCAAGTGTCACAGTCCTCCACATGTGGTGCGATCCCCATTGGAAGACAGATAGTCAGAATTCTGTGTTTCTCAGTAGGTGTAGTATCAGGAAATACTGCCTCTATTTGAGTGATTTTTTGTGCTAACCAGAATGGAATTTGTTCCCATTTCGCGGGTGTTTTACCAAGACATGATAGTATGTTCTGTGGTGTAATTTTGTTTGTGTTCCCCTGATGAGGGGTCAGCTGTGGAATGTTAATTGCTGGTTGGACTGTTGAAGTCCGCATTACATATTGGACCAATTGTCTATGTATTTAAATTAGTATTTTTAGCTGAGCTAAAAGTTCCTGGCCCGACATTTTATCAATGTCTGGGTGAGGTGTGTAGCTGGCTAGAACCGGCCACGTTGCTCCTGGTCTACCTAGTGGACCGAGCCTGGTGATGTGATTTTTATGTTTTAGGGCGCCTTTAAACCAGAGCAGGTGCTCTTGGTAATTTAATGGGATTTCAACCTCCTCGAAAGGAGTGTATTCATCCGGAGGTTCCTCTATTTTGTAATAGTGGAAGTCGTGTGTCACAGCATGTGCTGCTGGAAAATGTATCCATGAATAGAATACCTCTGTCTGCCGATATTCATGGGCCTCTACCACGAATATGACTGTACCACCTCGTGATGTCAGTCCATTTTCTATAAGTTTAATAGTTATAGTTCTTCTTATATTTGCCGGAATGTAAATAGCATTTCAGGTCATTCTGTTGGATAGTTGTGTTATCTAACAACTGTGGAGACGCTGTAGCATCTCTTTCTTCGTCTCCGTCAGGCATTTTACTGACAGAAAGTTTTTTTGTTGCAGATCAAGTTTCAAAGGAAACAAAGATTAGGTGCACAATATTTTGGAACACTGTATCCTTCAACGTTGACTAAACCAAAAACTATACATAGGAATCTCTTCCTACTAAGTTCCGACGGATTTTAACCTTTTACCCACTCCAGACGTCTTTTGGAGTATTTACGGGAAAAAGGGGTTCTGTGTGAAAAAGCACGACTGAGTTACTCTAGTGTCTTGCGTTAGATTATCGCCTTACCAAACGTTGGGCGCCATGTAGTGTAGTTCCTATATTCCCAATAGGCTCTGCGCATTGGAATAATATAAACAGCAGTGTAGACGTAGGACTGAGGTCGACTAGGTCTCTACTGACTATATTAGACTTAATTAGTTTTGCCAGCTAGCTCAGGTCACTAGAAACTTTCTCGAATGTTCAAGAAGGAGTTAACTTTCCTGATTAGACAAGAAGGGATTAGTTTCTGACAACCATAAAACATGACAACTTTGCTCCCTCAGAATAAGAGTGTATCTCTAGAGTTGTGTGAAAACAATAGACAGCTATTTTACTCAGTCAATCGTGCATACTTAGTTTCACCAGAGTGCAGAGAAAAGAGAGACGGGCGTTTTCAATAAAAGGTGTTATTTATTGAGCAGTCTTCTTTCTCATGCAAGAGAAATGAATTGCCACAATTGCAATACTTAGTATAAAGTTAAGTGCGTACAGTAAAAGGAGTATTATGAAATAATACTGTAAAAGCATTGATATGGTTTCTTAGCCATATGATACTTTAAAATGGATAAAATATATACATACAAATATACATTGACTAACGTACTCAACTGGTGCTTCTAAACACGCCTACCCCGGTGTACCTGACCTAAGCCTAATACGTGGGAAGGAGTAAGTAAGTAGCAGTTTAAGTTAAGTTGGTTTTGCCAAGAATCTGAGTCAAGAATTCTCTTTAAGGGTTTAGTCAGCTCCGTACCTGGGTAATAGAAAGCAGGAGGTCTGGTATCTCTCTCTCAGGACTCGATATCCCAGCAACCCGTGAGGGCGGCTGAGAACACCGGAGCTGGATTTCTCGGCAGGAGTAAAGACAGAGTCTCTCTCAGTGCGTAAAAAGAGAGGGGCGGCGTCCGTGGGCTCTCGCATCAGCTGGGCTCTCGGGCAAGTAGATAGCCGCTCTGCTCCAAACCACCGTGTGTTTGCTTAAGGCAACGTTGGTATATTTATACCTGAAAGGTGCCGGGTTTGACGTAAGCTAGGACATAAGACGTCAATAAAGATGTCACTAAGAACTGGCCGTTCTTACAGTGCTCACAGGAGTTCTAGAACAAATCAAAACAAAAGCCATGGGGATTTCCCAGGTTGCTGGAGGTTTGTTTTGTTTAGAGAACTCGTTGTATTCTCTAGGAGCCTGGGGAAGTAGCCTTGCTTAATTTGGACTGCATGGGCTACGACTAAATATGGATATGATTCTTATGCCTTTATAAGGATATTATTCATTATAACCGCATAAGGGCATAAATCAGGAATATCGAATTAGGGTCCTAGATAGAACTACAACACCAGGAGCATGAGCTCTGGTTTAAAGGCGCCCTAAAACATTTAAATCACATTACCAGGCTCGGTCCACTAGGTAGACCACGAGCTACATGGCCGGTTCTATTCTCTCACGGCCCAACCTGCAGTAGTTATTCCACAACAAACCTCTCACCAGGGGAATACACAAAAAATTACACCACAGACTTTACACGCAGTCATGGGTAAATTACCGACAAAGCGTGAACAAATTCCATTCTGGATATCTCAAAATCAGATCGAAGCAGTATTTCCTAATACTAGCCCTCATGAGAAACACAGAATTTTAACAATCTGTCTACCAATGGGGGTCACACCAAATCTGGAGGACTGCACCACTTGGGGTACAGTCTTCGCTGCAATCTACACTAAAACACATGGTGTTCCGTCTATGGCGGTAATACCTGATGTCCTGAAACAGATTCAAAACGAATACGGGTCAGAGCCTGCTTTAAATGTAGGTATGAAACTACTGGAAGATTTCAAACAGGTCTCTACAATAATATTATCCAATATTAAAGGAGAAGCAGCATCAGTGGCGATCCGCCAGACATTAAGGGAATTTGATGTAACAGAGCAACCACAAGAACTGGCCAGAATAATTGCGAAATCATATGAAGAATTAGGCAGAGACAGTTTATGCGGGAAACCAGTGAAACCCCAACTGTCTGAAAGTCCTGAAAAAGTATTTACTAAAAACACTCCTACACCTTCTAAAGAGAAGTGGGAAATTAGCAAACAATCTTCTAAAGAGAAGCGTTCTCATTCCAGAGGTAGGTCTCCTCAAAAGGAGCCCTCTGAAAGGAGGTACAACCTCAGGAATAGGGATAATTTGAGAAAACCTGATAGATATCAAGATACTGATAAACGTTCCTCTCGTACCTTTCAGACTTCATCACAGAAATCCGAAAGAAGAGGACGGTCAGAAAACAAGGAAGAACGCGTGATGTTCAAAGACGATCAACACTTTCTGGAAAAACAAGAAACCTCAATTTACCAAAAAGAAGGTAGCAGGTCTAAAAATCAGACATGCGAGGATCTTGAGGACACAACTCAAGAACGGAGAATGGGCTCAGACAATGTTGGACAGTGCAGCAGAAGTCACAATAGCTCGCCAGAACCTGAAGGGTCTTCTGGAGACAGTGGACTTGAATGAAGACATTGAAGTTGAAACTCAAGATACTAGGGTTAGTTCTCCAATATGAAATAACACTCTGGATGGAGGGAGACATACCAAGAAAAGTGAAAGCACTCTTTTGGGAGCTACTTTCTAAGGGTTATTACATTCTTCTAGCTGAACAAGACTGGACACCAGAATTTGTCAGGGAGTGCCCACGTGGCGTAGACATCATTATGCCAGCCTTCTCTAATCATATTCCAATACATTTAAAATATACTCATGCTAGGAAATGGGCAGTCGCCAAAGCCCCAGCATTATTCAAAAATCATGTAGGATGGGATGAGGACTCACCTCACTCTAAAATCCAATTATAAAATCAACCAACTGCACAAAGGCAGTACCCAGTTAGGCAAGAAGCTAAAAAAACAGGTCAGGGAGATCGTAGATCAAATTGAATACCAGGAGGTGATTGAAACATGCACCTCATCAATGAACAATCCTTTGCTTCCTGTCTCCAAACCAGACAATACATATCGTCTAGTATTGGATTACAGACATCTAAACTCTTCTTGCAAAACATTTGCAGTGGAAAATGCACACAGTACAGCATTAATAAATAACATTGTGCGTAAAAAATATAAAATCACATTAGACATATGAAATGGTTTCTTTAGTCAAAACAATGCACCAGAAAGTAGCTATTTGACCGCTTTCTCAATAATGGGGACACAGAGTCACTTCTGTTGTCTCCCTCAAGGATTCAAGAATAGTCCTGGGTTATTCTCAGCAAGGGTAACAGAGTTACTACAAACTTATTATGATGATGCATTGTCATATGTCGATGACATCTATCTGACAGACAATGACTGGGATATGCACTTGAACAGGGTGAACACCATTATACTGGGCTTCGCATCTGAAGGGTACAAATTAGATTTTAAGAAATCAAGAATTGCCCACCTCAATGTCCTTTTCCTTTTAAGAGAACACACATAAATTTTGCGTTCACTCCTAACAGACATGTTAGCAACAAAACATTTGCAAACACGCGTAAACGTTCGCAACTTAGTGATCTGAATAATTCCGGGTCAGTGCGGATTCACCTACTTAACTTTTAATGAAGGTGAAAAAGTACCAATTGTATACAAATCACATTTGTATACACAAGCAGAAATGAAATTCACTTCTACTAAAAAAAAATTCTGACAGCTGTTCAAACCGCTGTAGCAAAAGAAAGAGCGCTAGCACAAGGAAAACGCATTTTGGTCGTAACTCCTGTACCTGCCTTAGAAGCAGTGACAAAAGCGAGCATTCTAAATGCAAAAGCATTACATCCGAGATGGATACAATGGGTTAAGCCTCTTGCTGCAACAGATGTTGAATACGTTTTTGATCCTTATCTGAAAACACAAGCATTTCTACAATACGAACAAGAATGTCCTCTGCCTACTGAAATTCTGCCACTAGAACAGTATGAATGTATAATTTATACTGACGGATCAGCACAACCCGCTATGGGGTAAACAAGCTTACAGTGCTGCATGCGCGATCGTTAAAGGTCGTATGCTCGATGGCAAATTCAGACCCATGGTCACAAAAACGCAATCGCTAGGAGATTGTACAGCTCAGCGAACTGAACTAAAAGTGTTCAAAATGGCACTTGAAAATACGGATCGCGAATTCCCCACACTCATAACGTGCGATTCTTTCTACTGTGTCCAATCCTACAAAGAATATTTACAGAATTGGCTTAAAAATGGTTTAAAAGATGCAAAAGGTGGCACAATGAAGCATAAAACGCTTTGGGAACAAGTAGTTCAATTACAAGAAGAACTACAAAACACTCACATGTGGTTCAAGGAGCTCTGCAGGTTAATTCACATGACTCTGAGCGGGGAGAGAACCAGCAATGTGCTTTTGAATCTGCAAAAGAGGCTACACGGTGTGCTTTAGACGTGTGGCCAATACAGAAAGGAAACTTGTACATTGTATGATTCATCATTACTGTGAGTTTCTCTAATTTGTACATTGTATGATTTTTCTTTTTCCCCCCTTTCCCTTTCTCCTTTAGGCTATTATGGCTTGTACTATTTAGGCATTATTTTGTCCTGATGATGATCCCTCTGACTCTTTAATGGGATCAAAACGCCGTCGACTTTTTAAACACCATATACTGTGAATGAGTAACGTCTATGTTAGGCTAGTAATGGTGTCCAACTGAATTTCTGTTATTGTGTAACTTACAGAAATCTACAGCTTCTGCCTAAAAATCTGTTCTATTTCTTCACTACTGTCTTCATTATGCCAAACTGTATACGTTTGGGTACAGGCTTGTGCCCTACTTCGTAGAACTGTTGAAGGTATCTTTGTGTGAACCCCCTCTAAGTAACAATTGGACCTCTGTCCGGCTGGACAAGTCATTACTGAATATAGTTTCCATTGTGTCTATATTTATTTGTGCTCTTATATCCTTTATGCTTGGGACCACTGTTGCTCTAGAAATATGTTCCCCGAGGTCCTATGCTGACTCGAATGGGTGCCCTTTTTGTTTTTTACAATTAGATTGCGCAATCAGTAGATTGCAAGGGCTGTTTGTGCCCTTCCACTTCTAGGAGTGGGTCCTAGTTCTCACTGCCCCTACGTAGGTCAATTTGACATACACTTCCCACTCACTGAAACACTCCCCCTTTTTCAACCTTACGAACACCTTCTAACTGGCATGTCTGACCCACCGCCTCTATACTCTGATGAATATATTGACAAGATCTGTGCTGGCCGCTCTCTGTTCACGGATCAAGACGATATTACGGTTGCAGGGAGTCCCAACCTTCTAGATGACCTTGAGAAACAAAAAAAGAAATTTGTACGCCTTGAGCTAATGACCCTTATGTTAACGGAGTATCTGAAATCCAAAACCATACCACTAGGGTTACAGGTACGAAATATCCCAGGGGTCTTCACAGATAATCCCAAATACATCACCGGTTTCAGCCATATCGGAACCACTTGTTCCAGACATTGGCTAGGTCTGGCCATAGAAACAGCCAGTGAGGAACTTAAGAAACTAGCGGATATTATTAAAGAATTAGAGAAACAGATCTCTGAAAACGACACTATTACTGACGCTAAAAAATTGCTTGAGAAAATTGAGAAAAATATAACTGAATTCCATCACATAGAACAGAACAAGAAATCTGTAAAAGTCAAAAAAGACATCAAATCCTTTACCCAGGAGAGGACATACCCCTATCTCCAAAAAGACTTTTACACTAATCGCAATTTCAACCAGAACCCTCAAAACCCTAGACCTTGGGGTCGGTTTAACCGGAGGAATACGGTGGTTGGGTTTACTGACTCTTCTGCTGATTCCTCAGATAATTCTGACTCGTGTGAAGGCCCTAGTACTTCTAACCGCAACCCAAACCCACATTTTTTAGCGAAAGGACGAGTGGAAGCACTCATAAGGGGCCGGGTAAAGCAGCAAGCAAGATGGCACAACCCCCCCGGGGAGAGGCAAACGAGGAGCAAGTTCTATCAGTGGTAACTGACACTGATCCCTCAGACATGACTATCCCTCTATTCAATTTATCAGATCACAACCTATCATCACAGGAGATTTCTATCCTAAGTAAAGGACTTTCGTTTGTACCCACTATCTACCCAAATTTTCTTGACCTACAGTCTGAACTTTTGGTTTTTTTCCGTAAAATAAGATTACGGGCCCTTTTTGACCAAAATCCCGCCCAACCTAAAACTGCCCTTACTCCATTTCGACCACCCTCGTCCTTCTCCACTACTTCTAATATGATCCCCAAAGAGATCATTACTTTTGAAAAGGTTGTTCTCAAGGAAATTACAAATCTGGCGAAATCCCACACGTTTATCCCTTATAACATCACACTCGATGAGAAAATGGCCATCTCGTCACTACGTGAAAGGGATGATCTGATTATTAAGCCTGCTGATAATGGAGGTGGTATTGTGTTGCAAAACATAGACAGCTACAAAACCGAATTATCACAACAAGTTTCCAACACAGACCACTACTGCAGACTTCATACCAATCCCACCAGAGAGTTACAAAACCTGATCAGACAAATTACGACAGAGGCATTTGAAATTGGATTCCTCACTAAACATGAATTGAACTTCCTTAATGTTGACCACCCCAGAACCCCGGTGATTTAAACCCTTCCAAAGATTCACAAAAGGCTTGATAAACCCCCCGGCCGTCCTATAGTCTCTGGATGTGGTTCTGTCAACTATTTTCTGAAAGATTTTGTACCTATCACAGACTGCTATGTCCGGGACAGCATGTTTATGATAAATCTTATTGAGAACCATCCTTTTGACCCTATTAGCGAAACTCTATGCACCTTGGATGTTGAATCGCTTTATACGAACATTCCCCAAAAAGATTCCCTAATTGTCATGGAGAGAATTCTGAATACCCGACCACGTCCCCACACTGTACCAACCCTGTTCATCATCCAACTGCTGGAAATCTGCTTGACCCGGAATTTCTTTATGTATGATAATGAATACTTTCAGCAGGTTAAAGGCACTTCCATGGGAGCAATTCTTGCTCCCACCCTGGCCATTCTATACATGGACTGGCTTGAATGTGACATTATCCTTCCATCTATCAACCCATTTCACCTAGGGGTACTTGTATGGAAGCGTTATATAGACGATGACTTTATGATCTGGGGTGGACCAGTTGAAGCTCTGCCACTATTTCAGTACTGGTTGAACAATAACTGTAATGGCCTAACTTTCACTCTGACCCACAGTAAAATGAATATCCCCTTCCTAGATCTATGTATTCAGCATAAGGATGGCCTGCTGTTTACCTCTCTTTTTCGGAAGCCGACTGAGAGAAACACTCTATTAAGCTACAACAGCTGTCACCCTCGAGCCTTAAAAGATAGCCTACCCTACTCCCAATTCCTGAGGTTGAGACGAAATTGTTTTCTTAAATCAGATTCTTTCAGGGAAGCTAACACATTGGCCCATAAACTCAGATTCAGGGGCTACCCACGCCGCCTAGTAAAGAATGCTATGAAAAGGGCATGGTATTGCCTACGTGAGACTCTACTAGAAACAAAAGAGAAAAAGCCATCTGACAAACGTGTCTGTGTCACCACTTTCTCCCCTATGTCCAACAAAATTCGCAAAAGCATCAGAAAGAACTGGCATATCCTCAACTCCGGGAATCTAGATTTAGATGCTCCCATGTTAGCTTTCAAGAGAAGCAAAAACCTAAAAGATCACTTGGTAAGGGCTGCTCGCCCCCTTCCAAAGACAGTCAATTCTACCCTCCTGGACCTTTGGTCACTTCCGCCTTTGAGGGGACACTCTAAATGTGGCTGCTGTGTAGTATGTGACTATTGCATTGAAGGTAAAGAGTTTATATTTAGAGAAACGAGAAATGTGCTGAAAACTTTCACCAATTGTAACAGTTGTAACTTGGTTTATGCAATCCTGTACCCTTGTGAGTTGATCTACGTGGGACAGACTAAACAAAAAATCAAGTTGAGGATCTCACATCGGAGCAGAATCAGATGTAAAACCGTGAATGCTCCTCTTGTGGAGCATTTCATTGAAAAAGGACACACAGAGAACGAGATAAGATGGACTGTGATCAGCCAAGTGACCTTGCCCCCAAGAGGCGGTGACCTATCAAAATGCTAAACAAAGAGGAACTCAAATGGATCTTACGAACTGATAGCTTGAATTCGGGGCTCAACCTACAGGAGGACTGGACTAACTTAATGTAATTTGATGTAATACTGGGTCATGATAATGTCAGTAGCGTCTTTAAGTCAAGTGTACTTTATAAAGTATTTTATTCTTTGCTCACTTGTTCACTCTTAGTGCACGTTATCACTCACCTATTAGGGCCGCCATATAGTCCTACACCTATTCTTACCGTGCGTGTGACTCCTTCCAGCCAATTGGGAGCCCGTTTTACTTCAGGTGGATATTACCACTCATTTAATATGGCCGCCGCAATGTCCTACCTTTATTTTTATTACTGCATGTGACTCCCATTCAGCCAACCACGAGTATCCTTAAATCTTCCCACTGGCAGTAAGCCATTGCTACTGCCAGGGAAGACACCACAACCCACTGAACAGGTAAGCTTACCCTTTGCTCTACCTGATTATTCATTAATTTTTGAAGATGGGCCGTGTATACTTAATCCGGATCTTCCTTCCTTTTGACTGAGGCTCATCTCCCCCCTCACGCGACCGAGGGATCCGCCGGCGCGATTCCATTATTCTTCCCTATCACGGGTAAGCATTACTATTGCTGACACACTTCCCGAGCCGTGCATGCTGCTTACGAATTGTTTCCAATCCTCCACGTTCTCTCTTATACAGGAGGTTGACCTTTTAACACAGCAAAACACGGAACTGAATATCCCGTTTGCTCTGTGTAAACACGGAACTGAATACCCTGAATGCTCTGTGTCTGCAAGGCTCCCCAACACGGGTAAGAGGCACATCCATGCCACTCACTACCCGTAACTGTACATGGGAGTCTTAGGCCCTAATCATCCTCTTTTACTTTAGATGCCCTTGACTTCCCCTTATCTACCTGGCCGATACACGCCGCGGCTGTGCATGTTACCAACGGTAAGCACCCTCATAACACGAAGCGTCACATCTGCTCACCTCGCGATCTAGTCACTGGTTTTATTCACTTTTTTACAATTTTCACTGTTATTCTACCGATATTCGGCAAGTCTGCTGTTTTAATCTCACTTCATCGCCTACCGCCGTTTTTGAGCCTCGCATTAAGGGTTCCAGGTCCTCTCACGTTTTAATGGCACCTTGAGGTGCAGTTGTATTGATCTCCCGAGTCCATCCGTGGACTCGACGACTCCAGCACTTTCACAATTGCGATGGGGAAAACTGAGTCACCATTACCATCATTATTTATCCCCACACCACGGAATTGATCACTTCTTAGTGGCTTATCTACCTGGGGTATGACCACATTGACTCCTAGTGCCGATTCGTGAACGTACTGGCTTTTACGGCAACCACAATTTGGTTAAAATAAGTCACCATCACAACAATTGTATGAATTCTTCACCACTGTGAGTTTTTTCTTAAAAATTCTTTCTAAAACTTGTACATTGTATGATTTATCATTACTGTGAGTCTCTCTAATTTGTACATTGTATGATTTTTCTTTTTCCCCCCTTTCCCTTTCTCCTTTAGGCTATTATGGCTTGTACTATTTAGGCATTATTTTGTCCTGATGATGATCCCTCTGACTCTTTAATGGGATCGAAACGCCGTCGACTTTTTAAACACCATATACTGTGAATGAGTAACGTCTATGTTAGGCTAGTAATGGTGTCCAACTGAATTTCTGTTATTGTGTAACTTACAGAAATCTACAGCTTCTGCCTAAAAATCTGTTCTATTTCTTCACTACTGTCTTCATTATGCCAAACTGTATACGTTTGGGTACAGGCTTGTGCCCTACTTCGTAGAACTGTTGAAGGTATCTTTGTGTGAACCCCCTCTAAGTAACAATTGGACCTCTGTCCGGCTGGACAAGTCATTACTGAATATAGTTTCCATTTTGTCTATATTTATTTGTGCTCTTATATCCTTTATGCATGGGACCACTGTTGCTCTAGCAATACAGAAAGGAGACATTGATTTACATGTGATTGCTCAGGGACAGTATGCTATTTGGAGTATGAGGGAAAACCAAGGAAAGAAGAGGGTGCTCTTGGGTTTTTGGATTGGAACATTGGCAGATGCTAGAGTGGTTTACTTCCCTTGTAAAAGAGTTGTTTTTGTGTCACTACACTTTGACAGACCAGTGTCTGTTTATGTGATTTTGTGTGTTTTTGTGCCCTGATAGACACAGGGCAGATACAGTTACTTTTCAGTTTTGGCACTCTGACAGACACTGGGCAGATGAAAGTAAGACACAATGTGATTTTGAAATGTAATTTTTTTTATAATGCAATGGATAACGAATTCTCCTGAGTTAAACAGAACAAGTAATGCACAACAAGCAAATGTGATCAAGTGGTACATATAGACAGAAACTGCAGTGTTGCATGAACAGCTGGTGCAGGTACCAGTAGAAAATCCAGGGGTGGTGCTTGAGGTTCCTGAGACACATGATTGCCCTGTGAAGTGGACCAAGGAGTTGTGACAAGAAATTTGGGAAATGTTACTGCCAAGCACAGTTACTGTGTATGATGTTGAGGCTCATTGTCCCATAAATTTACTAGACAGACGCTTTCATTTCTTACAGATGAAAGACTAAAATCTTGGAGACAGAGGTGGTGATGCACGATTTTTATTTGGTAGGCATAACTAAGTGGGAGCACCTGGGAGAGAAAGACACTCATAGGTCATACTGCGAAGTGTTGGTGTACCTGATGTCCCTGCCCTACGTGTGAGTGCCTGTGTCTGAGTTGGGCCGTGAGGGTGTGGGAGCCTTCAACCCCGAAGTGACCACCTGACAGCACAGACTGACACTGTTGCTGACATCCTTTGGCTGAATCAAGCCGGTGGAATTACCTAGCACAGACTATTTTTGAATGTGCTCAAATGAGACTGAACTGACCCTGAAAGTGAAAAAATATGATTCCAAGCGTACTTTGAATGGCAGATGTGAAAGGATATTGCTTTAAATATAGCAGGAGGGCTGTGTACATTTACACAGTTAGGACTGACGGAGGACATTTTTTACAGGAGAAACTGTTCAGCTGGTTGAAAATGATTTTGAGGTTAATTTATTATTTTAGATAGCAGATATAACTTTGGCTGCTTCAATAGTAGAAGTTCTAGGAGTAGCCATTTAAAACACTAGGCGCATTAACAAGTTTGATTCTATTTATGTATTCATCACACATTTATTTCTGTAGGTGAGTTATTATCAGATGTACATGAGCAATTTTTTAAGAAGTACTACGTTACATGGTTTCATAATTTCACTGTTTTAATGTGTGCTTAATTTTATATTCATACTTTCACTTAAAAAGTTGGTTTTCAATATGTATGTTATGATAGTCAAAGGTCATGGGGTGGAATGTAGCACCAGAGGCACTCCTATATATTGAGCCCATGTGATGACCTTTGACTAAGATTGTTTAAATTGAATTTAGGTGTTTTACTTTACTCTATGTTTATTTTACTAATTCAGCACTACAGGAGACACCTTGACTAGGTATCTTGACTCACCACCCAATTGGGAAAAGTCCTCAATTTCATCTTGAAGAACTAGAAAGCTCCACCCATAGTCACCTTTGCATTTATCTTGTATGGGCAGCTGGCCAGGATCAACTAGAGATATGTGCTGTTGGACTGTGGTTTTCTGTATGCCCCAAGCTCCTATAGGTAGTATAGAACATGAGGCAGAGTCCAGGCTGCTCAGTCATAATGATGATTCCAGAATGGCTTTTCAAGGTCTCACACTTGGACCTATTCTTTCTTTTTAGGGACCACAGACGCTTTTTTCCATAGTAGATACCTTGTTTTGATGGAGGGAGGGAGAGTGCTACACCCCTCCTTACCATCATTCAGCTTGAGGGCATTGTTTCTCCAGAGCAAACATTTCAACATCCAACTCTCCTTTGAGAGCTTGGAAGTGATGGCAGCTGCCAGAAAATCCTCCACTAGAAGGAAGTATTAGAGCAAATCACTAAGGTTCCACCATTTTGCCCTTCCAAACAACTTTAATCTACAATGTGATACATTTATATCACCTAGGCATTGTGTGCTTCTCTCACCCTAGAACAGGTGCCTCACTCTTCCTGTTCCCTGGAGGTGGATTAAGGGTGATTACCCAAAATCTGCCCCCGGGGGACAGAAAGGTCATTTGCAACCAGGGGAAAAATACCCCCTAAAAAAAAGAGGTGGGTGACTCACCCAGACCATCCTTCCATCCAAGAATAGGTGCATTTTTCTTTCTGTCCCTTGGAGGTGGATTGATGGTGTTAACCCAAAATTCTGCCCCCAGGGAACATAAAGGCCAACAGGCACCAAGGAAAATAAAAATCCTAGAAATAAGCAAAATAGGGTGATAGTTGCTCACTCAGGCTTCAGCCCGTGCTCTTGTTCTCATTTTTTAAATATATTATCTAAGAACCTGACCCTCTGTGCTACTGACCAAATTTTTTCAAGAGAGCATGAAGTAGATTACTTATGTGTTGATCTATTTAACGAATGTCCACATTTATTGTGTTAATAACAATTAATAACAATTATAAACGTTGTAATTGGCAATTTATATTTCTGCTTTTGCCCCAGACAGGTCCCATTGCTAATTTTCTCCTTAATCATTTCATGCCCCCTGAAGAAGGTGATACCCACAGAATGGTCGTTTCACCGAAACGCATCAGCGCTGGAATGTGTTCCCTCCATGAACTTATCTGATTCACTTGTCTTGGAAAATTAATGAATATATTTGGAAAATTTGCTGAATTATTGACAATATTTCCTTTCTAATATTTGACAAATTGTAAATCAATTTTGCAGATGTTCATTGCATTATGAGGATGACCTTTGTTGGTTAAATCTCTATCACATTATTATTATTCTTGCTGAGGGAGTGTGGTTCATATATATTTATATCTGGTCTGCCTGAGGATGTTTGAGTATGAAATTGTATGTATGTTGTGAGTGGTTTGTGTGGAATGGGACCTGTTTTTTCTATAGTCTTTACAATTTGATATTTATTTGTGATAACTAATCTATTTATTATGAAAAAATAAAGTAGTGTTCAATATATTCCGGTTGTTGCGAAGAATATGGGTCATGGTCAAGCCAGAGCAGGCAACAAAATAGATGACGTATAGCGCACTTTAAAATATATAGGTAGAATAGCTTGTTTGTGGTTTTAGTTGCATTATTTCCCCCTGCTTCTCTACCTACATTTAACTTCCGGGGTCTCCTTGTTTATGAGTGGTTGTACCTTTTGGTAGAGTAATTAACTTGGGGCCAGATGTACAACAATTTGCTGCGGTTGCAATCGGGAAATCGGCCAGTTTTCAACCCCAAAAAAGGGTCTTGGCATGTATAAACGCTATTTTACGGTTTGGTGACTAGCAAAATAGCATTTGCGACTTGTTATTAGGAAGGGGCGTCCCTTCCTAATAGCGAGTCACAATGGAATGTACCATTGTTTTGCGGCCGCAAAACACTTGCTGTTTCCGACCTACTTCAAGTAGGTGGTAAGCCACTCGCAAACAGGAAGGGGTCCTAGGGGACCCCTTGCCCTTTGTGAATGGATGCGAAAATAATTTTTAAGAGCAGGCAGTGGTCACAGGGACCACTACCTGCCCTTAAAAAATGAAACAGAAACGTTTAATTTTTCTTTTTTAAATGCATCCTATTTTACTGTAAGGAAAACGGGCTGCATTAAAAAAAAACTGCATTATCTAAAAAGCAGTCACAGACATGGTGGTCTGCTGACCCAGGAGGCACCATCCCTGGAGTGCTAGCCATTCCTAATATGTTTATGTTTAGATGCTTATAACGCGCTCAAATGCCGAAGCGTCTTGGTGCTGAAATGTGAGGGTAGAAAGTGAGATGGTAAGCAAAACCTATAAGGCTGTGAAGAGCCAGGTTTTCAAATTCTTTCTGAAAAGCTGGAGGTTTGGCTGGCGTCTCAGGGACAGAGGTAGTTTGTTCCAGAGCTTAGCCGCACAGTGTGTTATGGCTCTGCCCCCCATCTAGCTCGTTTGAACTTCACTGTTTCTATAAGGCCTTGAGCGGCCGATCTGAGCACACCTGAGGGAGCGTATGGTGTGAAAAGTTTTTGTAGATCAGCCGCAATCCCACCATTTATAGCTTTGCATACCAAAGTTAGGGCTTTGAATTCAATGCGCTGTTTAATGGACAGCCAGTGGAGTGATCTAATTCCGGCGGATGTTGGTTGTCCTCTGTGCAACCCCAAGAGAAGTCTAGCTGCCGCATTTTGTAAGGACTGCAATTTTTTTTGTTGAAATTTATCAATTCCCCAAAACAGTGCATTGGAATAATCCAACTTTGATAGAAAAAGAGCTACCATCACCGTTTTTTGGAGCTCCTGAGGTATGAAAGGGAAGATTTTTCTCAATGTTTTCAAAAGGAAGAAACCTGAGGAAATGAGGCTGTTTATCTGCGCACCAAAATTAAGTTTGTTATCGAAAATGATCCCCAGATTTCTAACCTTTTCAACTGTACGAGGGCATTCTCCGGCCTCTGACGGCCACCAGGCCTGATTCCAGAGGGGTTGGGCTGGCCCAAACTCCATCACCTCTGCCTTCTCTGTATTCATTTTCAAATACCTCTGACCCCTCCAAGCCATGATATCAGTAAGGCAGGTATGAAACCTGGCTGCTGTGGTCTCTGGCTGGTTGGTGATGGAAATGATGAGCTGAGAGTCATCGGCATACGTGACCAGCCCGAATCTGTGTCTCCTGACTAATTTGGCCAGAGGAGTGACATACAGATTAAACAGGATTGGCGATAGCGCGGACCCTTGTGGTACTCCACAGGGGAGGTGAAAACTCTCTGACTGCATGCCATCCCAGAACAGCTACTGCTCTCTTGCTTCCAGAAAAGAGGACAGTAGGGACAGGGCAGTCCCTTCAACCCCTATATCCCTCAGCCGCTGCACCAAAACAGTGTGATTTACGGTGTCAAAAGCGGCTGATAGGTCAAGGAGTACGAGGACCACCCTTCTCCCTTCGTCAACAGCCCTGCGATTCTCTTCAGCTGCAAGAATTAGTGCCGACTCGGTAGAGTGACATGGTCGGAAGCCATGCTGCGAAGTATCCAGCAGGTTGTTCACGTCAAGATAGTCTGTTAGCACTCTACAGAGTTGTTTTTCTAGTACTTGTGCAGTGATAGGGAGACCAGCAATAGGTCGATAGTTTTTGGGCTCACCAGGATCTAGGTTTGGTTTCTTTAGAAGAGGCGAAATAGCCGCCTTTTACCAACTCGTGGGGTAGCTGCCGGTAGCTAAAACTTGATTCAAGATGGGGGTAAGATTTTTACAGATCTTATGTGCTGTTTGGTGCATAATAGAAGGGGGGCAAGGATCCGTAGGTGCCCCAGATTTTATGGAGAGTAAAAGTTTTTGAACCTCTTCATTGTTCATTGGCTGAAAACAAGTCAGCTTGCATTGTGGACTGATTTTAGGCACTAGCATGTCCCGAGATCTGACGGGGCTTGGGAAATTATTATAAATTTCCCGCACCTTCCCTTGAAAATAGTCCGCCACTTTATTACACAGATTTTGGTCTGGCTTAAACACTTTGTCCTGCTGTGGTTTAGCCAATAAGTTAACTGATTTAAACTGTTCCCTAGTGGAGTTACCTGCCTCTTTTATTTTTACTGTAAAGAAAGGTTGTTTTGCAACAATAATTGCTTCTTTATATAGCAGGATAGTATGGTTGTAGACGGCCTTCTTTACACTATCATAGTTTTGCCGCCAGTTTGGGTCGCAAACGGCACCTGCCTCATGAGTATTAATGAGATATGCAATTTGCGACCCCATTAAGAATCGCAAACAGTGTCTGAGACACTGTTGTAAATTTCAATTTGCGAGTTGCAAACTGTGAGTCGCAATACGACGCAATTTGCGACTCGCAAATTGGAAGGGTCGTACGTCTGGCTCTTGGTCAGTAGGGGGGGATAAAAAACCTGGAGTGTGATCATGAGCTGCGGCAGAGAAAGCTGACAAATCTTGAAGTTTCATAAGATGTGGTTGTGAGTTACTGGAAATAGCAAATTCAAACTCTGAGTGCATGTTTTATCCCAGCTTGGGACTGATGGAGCGAGATAGAAAACAAAATTTTGTTTAAACTCGCGAAGTCACATTTCCATAACATGAATAATAATATTAATGATTTGTGATATGTCGTGCTAATACAACTTAGATTAAACTTTACACATGGGGGGACTAACATGTGTGCTCATAAACGTGCATAATTGTTGCATCTTTTTGTTCGTGCAAAATAATAAAATAATTTATTGTTTTCGTTTTTGTCATTACTAACTGCTGCAAACTTAAGAGAAGCATGTACTTGTTTTGCTTTTCCTTGTCTGTGTGATGTCATTTCTACTATTCTAGGTGCATATAAGTCTCATGGAATAACGGAGACTGGTAGATATAAACGCTGCTTTATTTGTTTGCAATGGCTAGGTAACATTTTGATTAATCGGGTGGGTTAATTAATTAGTAAATCTTGGGGTGGATACAGAATCTACATTATTTCTTACATTAATACTTTTCTTGTGTTTGTTTTATACTAGAAAGCTTAAGTTGCCTGCTTTTGGGCCTAGTCACTTGAGTCGCAGAAAAGAGCTGACTTGTAATTCTGCAAAAGTCACGAGACGCCCATTCTGAATTAAAGCGTTTATCAAAGCTGCATTCACAAAGCAAAAACTGATGTGCTGTCATCATTCTGTCGGACGTGGCCAAGGTCGAAAGTGAACATTTTGTCAGCCTTAACTTGGCATCCGCGGAAGTTGCTTGGACGTAGTGAGAACAAATTTGAACATTTGTTGCAAACTCAGGAAGCTCCTGGTTTCACGTGGAAGAGACAATGGTCTTTATGAAACATGATCTAATGGAACTTTTGAAAAGTGGGTGACATGTCACTTGTCACTCTCAGCCAATGGGACGTCGAAGATTTCTGAAAACTTTCCTTTGCGTAGTTTAGTTAGCGTAGAAAGGTATAAAAAGTCATGCCCCTAGGGATGGGCTGGCTGCTGCTTTCTGACTTTCCGATGAGGGTGATGTGCTGTCGGACTTTGCGTGGAGCACGTAAGAATCCTCAAAGAACTTTTCTTTAATTTCTATCTATTTAGCTTAGTTAAGGAATTAGGTTTTAGAAATGCTAAACTATATATATTTACTTTAAATTTGATTCACTTACTTAAAATTGTATTTTCTCACATTTCTTTACATTCATGCTTGCTTTATTGCTAATAAAATTCATTTATAAAACTATCAACTTATATACCATAATTTAGTAAATAAAATCTTACTTTTGACAAACAAGCTGGTCTTGATTATTCAGAAGTGTAGGTTACTATTAGCTAGATCACGTCGCCAATGGTGGTCATTTAAATGGTTAAGTTTATTTCTAATGACAATATTCTTTTCACAGATATATAAAAATGTATATAGTTTGTAGATAATGTGTATATAGATTTAATTTGACCACCTGATTCAGTAGGCCCAAAATATGTCAGGTTTATAAATGGGTCCATATTTAGTATAGAATTTTGTTTATAGGTTATGAAGTTGGGTAGCGTTGTTTATGATATATTTTCTATAGGCCGCTGGATCAATTCTCTGGTAGCAGAAATTGATGGTTGCTAAGAGTAACCAAGGTAATATGGTGGTTGCTAAGGGTTACTAAAGTATTATGGTATGGAAATAGGATCGATGTTTTAACACATGTTGAGTTCGTTTTTCGTGCTATCTGTAAGCTATACCGGTATAGATTGTGTGGCGAGAAATTAGTCACGCAAGCCATCTGTTCTGTTTGTAGTGATATCGCCGAGTATCACAAGAGGTATCGCCGTGTACCATAGTGTTGTCGCCGAGCAGCACAGTTTTAGGGCTAGGTCTGAATCTTGTAAAGTGAGGGTTTTCTAAGAAATTAAAGCAGCATGAGAATAGGGACAAAGCGCCTTCCATAAAACTCACTGTGATGAGAGTATTAGTTATATCCGAGCTTGAGTGAAGGGTAAATTAGCGTCGGTGCATGATTATCTATAAACAGGTTAGAGTCCTGTACGGGTACATGTTTCATATCTATAAACAGGTGAGAGCCCTGTACGGATAACGTCGTTATTTTGCTAACGGTGCATGATTTCTATAAACAGGTGAGAGTCCTGTACGGATTTCATGTGTGTTTGAAATTAGGGAAATTTCAGTGTGAAAGTGCGAGTTTGAATTGTATTTTATGTTCAAGTGGAACTCTTAGAACTTTCACTTCGCGGTGGGTTCAGAGCAAAGCGAGTTCATAATTATACGTGTTAGAAGGGTGGGGTAAGGGTTACTCTACTAACAATTGAATATTATCCTTAGTGTGAATAGCGCCGTCTATTCCGAAGTGTGGATACTTGAATGTATGTAAACTATCCTAAATAGTGAAACGAACAGATGTTGTCTTTATAGTCATTGTTAAGAATTAATTTACACTGAAAAGTGTTCTTAAAATGGCGCTGTGAAAAGATTTTGTGAAGGAGGGGTAAGCGCCAGTAGTGAGAAACGAGAAACTGCAGCTGCTGTGTACGTCACAGAGCCGCGCTGGGATTGGGTGACCTACGTCACAAGCTATATTCTGATTGGCTCTTGAGTCTCTGACGGCCTGTGAGCTGATTGGTCCTTCGGAAAAACTCTAAATTTATTGGTTGAGCAGAAAAGTGACGTAGCTCAACTGTCATTGGCTTGTTGGTGTGTTTCGCGCACGGATTGGTTGTTTTACGGAACATCCCGGAAATATTTTACGAACGATTTTGTGAATTAGATTTAACTCTTAAAAAAAAATGAGTTATCATTTTAAACATGTTGAGAAAAAGCCAACATTACTTCAGAAGTTTAAGAATTTATTTTCACCTGACAAGAAAATCGAAACGCGAGGTGGTAAACTACTTCATAAGTATAAAACACCTGCAGCGTATATGGAAGGTGAATATGGATATCATACTGTCTTATGGTTCGATAGTTGGAAACGCTATACTAAGAACGACGGTGTTTTAACTTGGCCTGATGATGGTTCATTTAATGTAAAAGTCTTAAGAAATTTACGAGAGAAAATGAATGCTCTTGTTCCAAAACCGAGACCAACTCAATTTGAAGCTTTAGTTGAGTGGGAAGACGAGATGTATCAGTTACAAAGAGAAGCTAGTGGAATTAAAAGACCTTCTAAAAATCCACCTTGGAGAAGAGAAACTCATGAAGATAGATTGCGAATGTGGAGACAGGGAAACATGAGTGAAGGATTGTATTTAATTCATGAAATGGTAATGGGTACTCCTACAGGGAAATCTATGGAAAGTGAATCTGAGGATGCAGTTATGGAAGAAATATATACAACTGCTAGAAAGAATCAGCCTTTGAGACCTCCTAGATCATGGTCTACTCCGGTGGTTTCTACTGAAACTTCACCGAGTGCACCTCCAATTAATGAAGCTCCTAAACTTTATCCAAATAATTGTGAAATCATTGAAACTCCTAGAAGACCAGAATTCGAGAATGCTTGAAATGAAGGTAGACATTTTACAATGGCTCCAAGAGCAAGAGAACCTCCAAAAGATTATACAAGAGAGGCAAGAAATGTTGAAGATGTTGATTATAATGAATATTTAAGATCAAAAGAAGAATTAATAAAAAGAATGACAAAAGGCATGGAAGCTGTGACAGTTCCAGTAACAATTGGTCCTGTTCAGCCCGTATTTGATCAAAAGGAAACAAACAAAACTGGATTAACTATTCCTTTAAATACAGAAATTCAAAAGGCTGCTGAAAAATTTTATTCAGACTTATCTGAAATAAACTCTTCTAAATCGAGAATGCCTGATTTAACATTTAAAGAGGATTTATCTCCAAAAACACCAATGGGTGCTATATCAGATATAGGGAGTCCTGAAGTCAGGGTAACCACACCAAAACTTGATGTGGCCAAATTAAAAGCGAATATCGAAGAATTAATAATTGGAACAATTGGTCCAGATAGTTTAAATTACTATCGAGATGATGAACTACTGTTCATTTGCAAAAGCATTCAATGGAAAACGAAAAACAAATATGATCAACTAGAGGATCTAGCAGCAGAACTTGAAATCGATGTGAGTAAACAAAAGAATTTTGCGAAACATTACAGATTAGACTTTTCAGAAAGTGACATCGAGAGCTTAAACTCAATGGGAAGAATTGTTCATATTAAAGATTTGATTGTCTATATCAAAAAGCTAGGAGAACTGAACAAATGGAGAGTAAAATGGACGAAAAAGAAGGAAGATGAAAGATTGGAAAAATTGTCAAAACAATTTCCAATGAGAGAAATTGCAGGTGGAGGATATGTTCATGTCCCTTGGTCGAGACAGGACATTCTGTTATTTACAAATGACTTTCCAAAATTAAGGGAGAAACCAGTTGAGTGGTACAGGCAAGTCGATAGATTTATCAAAGTGTCAAAAGTTCTGTGGATTGATTTAGATGGATTTTTTGACATTGTCGTTCCATCAGATCTTTGGACAGAATGCAAGATATCGATTAGTTGGCCAAAAACAGAACCTGAGCGAATCAAAGAAACAGGTGCTCCAAATCCACTTGTAATGGATTTTTATGAAAAAGTAATTGTTTGGATGAAAAACAAAATTCCACCCAAAGAAGTCGATTGGGTTAAAATAGAAAGGACAGAACAGGAAACAAAAGAATCAGTTCATTCTTTTTATGAAAGACTACTGTTAATCTTTAAACAATACAGTGGTTATGAAAAATTAGATGATAAAGACATGAGCCATTTTGTCTATAGATTTGTTTATGGACTAAAACCTGAAATTGGAGAAATGATCAGAAATAGTATTGTCGGATGGCAATCACTATCTGTAGATGATATTCTAAGAAAGGCTAAGTATTGCAGTGATGAAATAGAAGTAAAACAGAAGAAGCTGAAGGAGAAAGCCATGTGGGCTCAGGTAAAGGTGGCCGAGCAACAGATTGCCAGCATGGGAAATAAGAACACTAATTTTGTTCAAACTGGGAATACAAACCAGATACAAGGAAAGTTTAAAGGTAATAATTTCCCAAAGAAATTTAGCCCAAAGATTGAGGAGTTGAAACAAAGATTACCTTGTTTTAATTGTGGCGAAATTGGACATTGGAGAGACGAGTGTCCTCATCCTCCTAAAAACTTAAAGAATCCCTTATTGAATCCACAGATGCAGAATGGTGTTGACCTGCAGCGACAGCTACAGATACAACAGGGGTTAAACGAATTAAATATTCAACGACAGTTACAGCAACAGCAACAACAACAGGTGAATAATCGTCAAGACCAATTGCCACAACCACCTTTTCCGAATTGTGGGGGAATTCAAAAATATAATCCAAACGTGGGATTTCAGGGAAGTGAACAGGTAATAAAACCACAAAAACAGCAAAAGCAGCAAAGGGTTCAAATGCAAAATGCTTCACAACAATTTTTATTAGCAGAAAGTCAAGACAGCGATTCTGATGATTATTGTTGACGGTGCCCGAGAGAGGAGGAAGAGTGTGTTGTTGGAGCCACTCTTGAGGTTGACCAGTCTGGTCCTTTTGTAAACGGGAAAGTTAATGATGTAGACATCACTTTTCTAGTGGACACTGGTGCTACTCGTTCTACTGTTAGATCAGTGGAAATTGAAAACCTACCTCTCTCTGGGGATACCATCCAAGTTGTCGGAGTAAGTAATCAACAAATTAAAACTGACTTAACTGATCCAGTACCAGTTGAAATTGGAAACTACAGAGATAAACACAGATTTGTGGTTTGTAATAGTAGTCCAGTAAATCTATTGGGCAGAGACATCCTATGTAAAATGAATTGTAGAATATATTGTTCTCCTGATGGAGTTGAGTTACAAACAATGGAGGAAGATGGTTTATACAGAATGACAATGATGATGATGGAAGCAGAAGAAACAAAATTGTTTCCTGCATTTGAAGAAAAAGATTTACCTGAAGAACTCAAAGAAACAGTGAAATCTGAAATATGGGATTTTACTGGAAATGAGATGGGTCTAATGAAAAACGTAGATCCAGTAAAAATTACATTGAAACAGGGAATAGAATTTCCAAACACTCCACAATATAAAATGAAAACAGAAACAATTGAAGGTATTACACCTATAATTGAAAAATTAATCAAGCAAAGTGTATTAAAAGAAATGGAGAGTAGCTCTTGTAATTCACCAATTATGGGAGTTAAAAAGTCTAACGGAACATTTAGAATCGTACAAGATTTGAGAAAGGTTAATCAAATTGTCGTTCCATGTTGTCCTGTGGTTCCAAATCCAGCAGTAATTCTATTTCAGATTCCACATGATGCTGAATGGTATACAGTCATTGACCTTTGCAATGCATTCTTTACTGTTCCCTTACATCCAGACAGTTATGAAATCTTTGCTTTCAGATTCCAAGGTAAGACCCTCGGATGGTCAAGAATCCCTCAGGGCTATACGGAAAGTCCTTCAATTTTTAACGAATTGTTAAAAAGATCATTAGAAGACCTAGACTTACCTGGTAGGTCTACGCTAGTGCAGTATATTGATGATTTGTTAATAGCTGCAAAGACAAGAGAAAATTGTGTAACAGACACAATAATTCTGTTAAATCGCCTTGCAGAAGAAGGACATAAAGTGTCCCCAGCAAAACTACAGTTTTGCAAACAAGAAGTAAAATATCTTGGTCACAGAATTGCAAAGGGAAAAAGACAAGTAACAATAGAGAGAATAAAAATGATTCAAGCAATGTTACCACCAAGAACACAAAGACAGGTCAGAATGTTCTTGGGAATGGTTGGTTACTGTCGACAATGGATAAGTGGATTTTCAGTAATTGCAAAACCACTACAAAGACTGACAAAGTCAGATGTAAAAGATCCAATTATTCTCAATGATGCTGAGATGGACTCTTTTGAGAACCTGAAAAAGAGCTTATGCCAAGCTCCTGCTTTAGGTATGCCAAATTATGAGAAAGATTTCGAACTGTATTGCAGTGAGAGAGAAGGATGTGCATTATCTGTGTTAATTCAGAGACACGGAAATTTAAAGAAACCTATTGCATACTTCTCTGCAGTTCTTGATCCAATTGCAAAAGCATTACCAGGTTGTTTGAAAGCAGTTGCAGCTACAAGTATCAGCCTCGAACAAAGTGAGGGGATCATTATGGGATTTCCTGTGAAAGTTTTTGTGCCTCATTCAGTTGAAATATTACTGACAAGAGGTAAGACTCAACATTTAACAAGTAGCAGAATGACAAAGTATGAGAAAATCATACTAGGAGCAGATAATGTTTCAATTTCAAGATGTTTAAATCTGAATCCTTCTACATTACTGCCTGATTCTGAAATTGTTGATGACATTGAAACAGAACATGAATGTTTAGATGTCATGGAATTCTGCACTAAACCAAGAAAAGACATCAAAGACAGACCTTTGTCTGAATCGGATTTTGTCTACTTTGTAGATGGGTCATGCTTAAGATCCGAAGGAGGTGTCTTAAAAGCTTCATATTCAGTTTGTACAGTCGTAGATGTTGAAGAAGCATCATGTCTTGAAGGAGTTCGTTCAGCACAAGTGGCTGAATTGATTGCTTTAATTCGTGCATGTGAAATATCAAAGGATATAAGAGTTACCATCATTACTGATAGTCAGTATGGGTACGGAGTTGTGCATGATTATGGACAACTCTGGTCACAGAGAGGATACATGACATCAGCAGGATCACCAATTAAAAATGCAGTTTTCATTAGGAGATTAATTGAAGCAATACAATTGCCAAAAGAAATCGCCATTGTTAAGTGTGCAGCGCACACTAGAGGAACTGATTATATTTCCAAGGGAAATGCCTTCGCAGATGAAACAGCTAAATACTGCGCAAGGAAAAATTATTCATACAATCGGGAGAGGAGTAAAGAAACTGATTCAAATTCATTAATGCTAACAACTGTTGTAGAAACATGGCATGAGATTAGAGATTTACAAAATGAAGCAGAAGATGAAGAAAAAGACTTATGGTTAAGATCAGATTGTAGACCACGTGAAGAAGATGGAGTGTGGGTTTACAAAGATGGCAGAGTAGTCTTACCAAATTGTTTGATTGCTGACATGGCCAGATTATATCATGGTCCAGCACATCTAGGAAGAGATTCTATGGTTAGACTTTTCAGAGAAACATGGTTCAATACCAAGTTTAGAACTATTGCTGAATCTTTTTGTCAGAGGTGTTTGTCATGCCAACAAATGAATCCAAACAGAAAATCAGTGGTGGGGACAGGAATAATTGGTCGAGAAGGTGGTCCCTTTACCAGGTTACAAATGGATTTCATTGAAATGCCCTTACACAATTGTTTGAAATATGTGCTTGTAATTGTGTGCTTATTTTCAAGATGGGTAGAGGCTTTCCCTACACGACATTGTGATTCAATTACAGTAGTAAAACTAATGCTCAGAGAAATCATCCCAAGAAACGGTTTTCCAGTCACTATTGAGAGTGATGGAGGAAGCCATTTTGATAACAAACTGATGAAGTTAATTTGCGAAGCTTTGAGCATTGAGCAGAAAATACACTGTGCATACAGACCAGAGGCATCAGGAGTAGTTGAACAAATAAATGGAACAATTAAAAACAGAAATGGAAAAATGTGTCTTGAAACAGGTGTAAAGTGGACTGATGCTCTTCCACTTGTTTTAATGTCATTAAGAAGTACACCAGATAAAAAGACAGGTTTGAGTCCTCATGAAATATTAATGGGAAGAGTTATGAGGCAAGCTTTTGTACCTGTAGGTAAACTGTTGAGCATAAATGACAGTGCTATTTTGGATTACTGTAAAAGGTTATCTGATATGGTAACTTCTGTGTCTAATCAGGTGGGAACTGAAGCTCAATCAGATGAAAAGGTTTTGACACATGATCTGAGACCTGGCGATTGGGTCAGAACGAAAGTACATCGGAGAAGGAATTGTCTAGCTCCTAGATGGCAGAAACCTAGGCAGATAATTTTGATCACTACTAATGCTGTAAAGTGCAGAGGATTGAAACGTTGGATTCATCCTAGTCATACTATTCCAGTACCAACTCCTGAGAGTTCTGATGTTGAAAGTGATACCACAGACGATTCTGATTCTGAAGCAGAAGGCGAAACAGAAGGTGAAATAATTCCAGATTCTGAAGATCGACAAGAAAGTTGACATCTGGAAACTGTGCCAGTGAATGGAAATTTGACAAGGAAAGACTTGGAAATAATTGAAATAGATTCTGAAGGTGAAGAGAATCTGTTAAAAGGAAAGATAACTGAAGATTCGGTTGTCTCCATTGAAGACAAAGAAGCAGAACAAAAAGAAGTTTCAGACCAGGAGAGTATCGAAAGGCAGAGAACAAACTCTGAAGTAAGGAACAAAAATCCGAAATCTGGGAAGTTGGGGGTAATTGAGGAAGAGGAGGAAGACGAATTACCGAGTACCAGTGATGGAAGACAAAGTGTTCCTGAAGGAGTGAAATTGCCGAATAGAGAAGTTCCTGAGTCAATTGAAATTTCAGACTACGAAACTGAAGAAAGTGACGTGGAAGGTGGAAGTGAAAACAGAAAGAAAAGGACTTGGAAGTCAGAATCAAATAATTCTGAACCAAAGAAGAAGTACGTGAGAAAAGCAGACTACTGGCCAGGTGGAAGATTGAGAGTCAGATTGATCAAAAAGCCAAAAGAACAAGTTGAAGAAATTAGTAGTCAAAAGAGTCCTGGAAAAGAAGTTGGAGTTGGAAGAAAAATTGAAGTGATATCGAGAAAAGGGAAGAGAATAATAAGACCAAACCAAAAATACAAGTCTCCTGAGTGGACTTACTTAGTAATTCCACCTGTTATTGACATATACGATAGTAGTGAAGAAGAAAACGAAATACAAGAAATTAGTGACAATGATTGAAGTACAGAAATATTAAATTGGCAAAAGGCTGAAGAGAATTTGTTAGTTGACACAAGGTCGAAGAAAAACTGTTTAGTTGAAGAAAACTTATGCATGACATAAGGTCGAAGAAATCTTGTTTAGGGGTTTAAAAAAAAAAAAAAAATAAATAAATTTTAAAAGGGGGGTGTAAATAATTTAGAATTTTAAAAATTTAATTTATTTTATTTTTTAGGCTAAACTAACCAAAAATGCCTTATGTTAAGGAGAGCACTTCAAAGTGTTCTGTTTTTAAAAGATGCTGTAAGATGACTCTGGTGTGTCTGCTCATTTTAATTCTGCTATGGTTGGTTCTAGCTGTGATTATCCCTTTGGAAATGAATAGAGAATTACACAAAGTTAACATAACAAGCAAAGCTCTGGTTAGCCAAACTAAACATAGTGCGTCTGCAAAAGTTATTGATCATCAGCCTAACATTCATCAAGATAAATCAATTGGTGATTTTTCAAGTAATACATTCACAAAGCTATTAAGTGAATATGTTAAGGTAATGGATGCAAAAGACTGCTACGTCTGCGTTAAGTTACCTGCTTCTGTTTCTGAGGGAGTAACATATAATATGCTTCCTCTCACTTATGCTGTAACATGTAGTGTATTAACTAGTTTATTTTATCAAACTGGACGTTTAGAATATTACTATTCAAATTATGATGAAATTTTTGCAAATATTAAGATTGATAATGCTTTAAATAAGCATAAGAAAGCAAAACAAATGAGAGAATTTTTCCTTGTTACTAACGAACTCACTTACGAGTATGCTTACAAGAATAATCTAACATGTAAATTAAGTGCTGAAGGAAAGAAATTTTTGAACATGGTTGAGGAGAGAAGAGCAATTTATAAGAGGAATGAATTAGTCAAGCAGACTAAGTCAGGTTTCTGGCAGAAAGAGGATGAGAAATTAAATGGCAAAATGCTTGAAAATATTGCAATTCACATAGATAAACCAGTTAGTGGAAAACTTTGCATTAGAAGAGATAATACACTTTTTGATAATTACTTTGTAGGTGCAAGTAACTGTGAAGATACTTATCAGATTTTGGGAGGTTGGGGATTTAAAGGTGGAAAAGATCCTATCTTTCCTGGGATTTATTTTGTTTGTGGTGACAAAGCCTACTACAACCTTCCAGACCACTGGTATGGAACTTGTTATGTGGGAATTGTTTTTCCTAAAGTGTTTCACGTTGACAGAGATTCAGAAGGATTGTTTAAAATTCATAATTATGTAAATAGGGTTAAAAGAGAAACTTTTACTGAAGTTCTGGGAGATATTTTTCAAGCTGTAATACCTTTTGTTGGTATAACCCTAAATGCAGGGAGAATCAGAAAATTGTCCACTATAGTTGATAGATTATCAACTGACACAGCTGATGGGTTTCAATTAGTCAATGTTGAAGTTATTGCAATTAGATCTATGGTAATTCAAGACCGCCTTGCTTTAGACATACTCCTAGCAAAAGAGGGAGGAGTCTGTGGCATTTTACATGTACAACATTGTTGTACATATATACCTGATGAAAGTAAGAATATTGAAATGTATATTAAGAATATTACACAAATGCATTCAGAGATAATTCCTTTAGAAGAAGATGATTTTACAGGGAAACTTTCAAAAAGGTTTCAAGCAATTAAAAACTGGTTTCATGATATTGGAAGTTCAATTCTTGGCAAGATTCTGGCACCTTTGATTATAATAGTATTCATTTTTATTTTGACCAAAATAGGTTGTTTGTTACATAAAAGAAAGAAACAGTTGAAAGAAAAGAAAAGAATCTATAAACTCAGAAAAGAAGAAGAAAGGGAGATCGAATTACAGGAGTTACATAGAGAGCGTTATGCTAATTCCAAAGATTATGCAGAAACAGACTTTTAGGTTTACTGATACAAATGAATTTGAATCGATTTCTTAGAAATTTAAATTATCAAAATTTTGAGTGCTGGTGTGGTGATTTGTTAATCACCAGATGAGGGAGTTGATGGAGCGAGATAGAAAACAAAATTTTGTTTAAACTCGCGAAGTCACATTTCCATAACATGAATAATAATATTAATGATTTGTGATATGTCGTGCTAATACAACTTAGATTAAACTTTACACATGGGGGGACTAACATGTGTGCTCATAAACGTGCATAATTGTTGCATCTTTTTGTTCGTGCAAAATAATAAAATAATTTATTGTTTTCGTTTTTGTCATTACTAACTGCTGCAAACTTAAGAGAAGCATGTACTTGTTTTGCTTTTCCTTGTCTGTGTGATGTCATTTCTACTATTCTAGGTGCATATAAGTCTCATGGAATAACGGAGACTGGTAGATATAAACGCTGCTTTATTTGTTTGCAATGGCTAGGTAACATTTTGATTAATCGGGTGGGTTAATTAATTAGTAAATCTTGGGGTGGATACAGAATCTACATTATTTCTTACATTAATACTTTTCTTGTGTTTGTTTTATACTAGAAAGCTTAAGTTGCCTGCTTTTGGGCCTAGTCACTTGAGTCGCAGAAAAGAGCTGACTTGTAATTCTGCAAAAGTCACGAGACGCCCATTCTGAATTAAAGCGTTTATCAAAGCTGCATTCACAAAGCAAAAACTGATGTGCTGTCATCATTCTGTCGGACGTGGCCAAGGTCGAAAGTGAACATTTTGTCAGCCTTAACTTGGCATCCGCGGAAGTTGCTTGGACGTAGTGAGAACAAATTTGAACATTTGTTGCAAACTCAGGAAGCTCCTGGTTTCACGTGGAAGAGACAATGGTCTTTATGAAACATGATCTAATGGAACTTTTGAAAAGTGGGTGACATGTCACTTGTCACTCTCAGCCAATGGGACGTCGAAGATTTCTGAAAACTTTCCTTTGCGTAGTTTAGTTAGCGTAGAAAGGTATAAAAAGTCATGCCCCTAGGGATGGGCTGGCTGCTGCTTTCTGACTTTCCGATGAGGGTGATGTGCTGTCGGACTTTGCGTGGAGCACGTAAGAATCCTCAAAGAACTTTTCTTTAATTTCTATCTATTTAGCTTAGTTAAGGAATTAGGTTTTAGAAATGCTAAACTATATATATTTACTTTAAATTTGATTCACTTACTTAAAATTTTATTTTCTCACATTTCTTTACATTCATGCTTGCTTTATTGCTAATAAAATTCATTTATAAAACTATCAACTTATATACCATAATTTAGTAAATAAAATCTTACTTTTGACAAACAAGCTGGTCTTGATTATTCAGAAGTGTAGGTTACTATTAGCTAGATCACGTCGCCAATGGTGGTCATTTAAATGGTTAAGTTTATTTCTAATGACAATATTCTTTTCACAGATATATAAAAATGTATATAGTTTGTAGATAATGTGTATATAGATTTAATTTGACCACCTGATTCAGTAGGCCCAAAATATGTCAGGTTTATAAATGGGTCCATATTTAGTATAGAATTTTGTTTATAGGTTATGAAGTTGGGTAGCGTTGTTTATGATATATTTTCTATAGGCCGCTGGATCAGGACCACGCTGGACCCTGTAGGCGTAAGTAGCATAAAACTGTACTTTAGGGCAGAATTTGTCTCTATTTGTAATAAAGTGAAAACACTAGACATGGGATGAATTTTGATTATGCCGAAGTAATCCGAGTAATTTTGGCAATTCTGCGTTACTCTTTGACATGTAATTACCGATAAATACGCAATTACTGCTGCTTGCATAATTAAGAGGAATTTGGGGGAAGAAATCCTACCACAAGAGCACATATAGCCAGTGTCAGCGGTCACTCGTGCTCACTGTTCATGTACTGTTGCATTAGCACAAAACTGGGTAAATATTTTGACGCAAGGGTGGATTTTGAGCTATGAAATTAGCTCTAAATACTGGTAGTAGGTTGGGGGAAATCCTAGCCTAAGAGTACTTTTAGAGAGAGTGAGTGGCTGCTCACACTCGCTATGTGTGTTCTGCTACCTTTAGCGATATTTTGTAGGACAAAATGCAGACGTGAGGGGGCATTTGTGAGCTTAGCAATAGCATTAAACACAGAATTACTCTTTTTGCCTAATTCTGTGTAATCTCACGGAACACTCATGTAATTCTGTGTGATTACACAACATGGAATTATGCAAATTTCACCCACTCCTCGATAATATCACAGATATCCAGCAAGACCTACACTATAAATGTAAACTCACATTATAAAGTAAGAAAATAGACTCATATAAGATTTGACAATGTATATAGTTTTTTACTTTCCTCTGATGCTCTTTTTAGGCAGCATCAATGTCAGATGTGTAGGTAATGATATTAAGTGTGGTTCAGTTTTTGATTTCTTAAGGCATCAAAATATTGACATTATCTTTTTATAAGAATGTGCTATTCCAGAGGCTACCAAAGACAAACTTTTACAGGACAGATGGGGTTGTGGGCAATCTGTTTGGTCTGGCTGTAATTTAGATAGGAATGCAGGCATTGGCATACTTTTCCGCGACTCTACTTTTGACATTCAGAAAGTTAATCATATGGCTAAAGGCAGAGTGTTATGTGTAGATGGCGTGTGGAATGGCCATGATATTCGTCTTATTAATGTATATTGCCCCACATCACTGACTTATAGAAATGATATTTTGAATTTATTGCCACAACTTTTGCTGTGTGACAAAAATGTTTTTATTGGTGGGGACTTCAACTGTTTACTCCATGTCAATGACAGAATTTCTCATTCTACTATTCGCTTGGATAGTAGTTCAAAATTGTTTTTGATTGTAATAACCGATTTTAACTTACAGGATGCCTATAGAGTCCTTCACCCTAAGGACCCAGGTTTTACTTGGTCTAGTCCTAACTCTTCTACAATGTCCCGGATTGATTTCATATTTACCAACTCCTTAGATAAGATTACATCAGCAGAAACTATACCTGTTTTATTTTCTGACCATAACTTGTTAAAGGTTGGCCTTTCTGTTTCGGCACTCCCGCATCGCGGGAAAGGCTTATGGAAGCTCAATGTAAGTTTATTAGAAGACAAGTTTATTTGTCAGAAGTTTATTTCCCACTATAAGAACTGGCAATCCCTTCAGATTTTATTCCCAACATTTACAGATTGGTGGGAGGACATTAAAGCCCGTACGAAATCCTTCTTTATCCGAGAAGGGATCAGACTGGCTAGGTCCAGAAGGCACAAAATACACCGTTTACAAATACAGTTACAAAACCTCTCCCGCCTGTTAGATCTGGGTTTTAATGTGCAAACTGAATTCCTCTCATGTAAACAGTTACTTTCTTCACTTTATTCTGAGTATACTGAAGGGGTAATTGTACGCAGCAGAGCAAAATGTCTTGAAGAAAATGAAAAATGCTCTTGTTTCTTTTTCTTAAAGGCTAAGTCTGGGGGTAGAATTTTAGACTCTGTCTCCGACTCCGCAGGCACCAGGCACACCTCTACAGATGGGATTAGTAAATGTATTTTTGACTTCTATAGGAACTTGTATGCGAGGAACTCCTGCGATGAGGCTACAGAAATTTTTTTCCTCCAACAGTTACAACTTTCCCTTTCTGAAGAAGATAAAACAGACATGGAGAGTGATATTATCTTAGATGACATTGAGAGGGCTATGCGTAGTTAGCCTAAGGGGAAAGCACTAGGATCTGATGGTCTCCCTGTGGAGTTTTACGCAACTTTTTGGAATTTTATTGGCCCAGACCTTCTGCAGGTATATTTGCACTCCTTTAGTTTTGGCTCCCTACCCAGCTCACTTCGTGGTGGATCTATTAAACTTCTTTATAAAAAAAAAGGAACAGGCATGATTTGAAAAATTGGCGCCCAATTAGCCTATTAAATGCTGATTTTAAGATATTATCCAAAACCTTATTTTTCAAACTTAGGCCAGTGATCTCAACTGTTATCGCTTCTGATCAAACCTGCGGCGTTCCTGGCCGTAAAATCCAGGATAACTTATGCTTGTTTAGAGATTTGCTATATTATGTTAAGGACCGTGGTCTACCGCTTTGTTTATTAAGTTTGAACCAAGAGAAAGCTTTTGACAAATTGAATCACTCTTTTCTCTTTAAGGTCCTCAAGAAAATGAACTTTGGGCAAAAGTTTTGTTCATGGATTAACCTATTGTATACTGACTGTTACAGCTGTGTGTTCGTTAATGGAAACCCCACTGGCCCTTTACCTTTTGACTCTGGGGTACGACAGGGCTGCCCTTTGTCAACGCTCCTGTT
This sequence comes from Lissotriton helveticus, assembly GCF_964261635.1. NCBI lineage: Eukaryota > Metazoa > Chordata > Amphibia > Caudata > Salamandridae > Lissotriton > Lissotriton helveticus. Next base: position 1,934,705,061 of record NC_136067.1, on the reverse strand, counting down.
TATATTGGCTATTGAACCTTTCCTGGCCGCTGTACGAAATAATACAATCATCAAGGGTATTCCTCTCCCGGGTGGGATGGGTCGTTCAGCTGTATTATCAGCTTATATGGATGATGTTTCTGTTTTCTGTACTAACAATGCCTCTATTCGCCAAGTATTATGGTTTTGTAACCGTTTTTTCTTTGCAGCTGCAGCCAAAGTCAATGTTACTAAAAGTGAATGTTTATATCTTCAATGGAAAGAACCCATTATGGACTGGGGCCTTAATGTTGTACAAGACCGTATCAAGGTACTGGGGCTTTTCTTTGGGGAAAGTGACTCTTCTCATAACTGGAATGATTGCATGACTAAAGTTAAACAGAAAATTGCGTTTTGGAGTTCGAGATCGCTTTCCCTGTCTGGGAAAATCCTTGTATCTAAAGCTGAATTGCTCTATAGCCTCCTTTATGTTGCCATGATTTTCCCTATGCCCCGTTCCTGTTTGACCTTGCTTCAAAGATGGATTTTCCAGTTTATCTGGGGTGGTAAACATGAAAAAGTGGCACGTTTTAAAATGTATTACCTCATCGTCCCTCCCTCGCTTCCCTTCCTTACAAAATGAGGCATCCCTGCCTCCACAGACATCCATACCCACGTGATTTGTCACGTGAGGACTATAAATAGTCCCCAGCCCCCACACACCTCCTGTTTTTTTTCTTGTCTCACCATTGTGAGACGCGCGTCCCACGCGCTGGCCGTTCTGCGGAGCTGCGGTCGTTCTACATTCTGAGGGCTTCACCCTCGCTTTTTGATGCCTGCTGGGTCTGGCGGCGCCGGCCTGGTGTGCGCGAGCCTTCCCCACCGCGTTGCTGGAGTAGCGGTGCACTTCTCGGCGGCTGGGCGGATGGGTTCCGGGTGACGGAGTCACCGGCCCTGAGTGGCTGGGGCTGTAGTTCCGGTTCTGGAGGCCGGAATGGGAGACGGCAGCTGTCGGATGTGCTGGTGATCCTCGGCTGGCTGTTTCTGATGCTCCTTTCCAGTAGGGGCCTCGTTTGAGGTCGTTTTTTATTACCTTTTTGCTTTTACTGATTGGTTTTTCGTTTTCTTGCTTCTTTATTGGTTACCTCCTGGTATTTTAAATCTATTGGTCGGTTTCTGGGATACTCCTTATTTAAGGCTTGCCTCTGCTGTACTTCCCTGACCGTTTCATTATGGCTAAGCGGACCTCCAAGCGCTTGCGGGTTTTGTCCTCCTCTTCTGATGAGGAAGTGCCTATCCCGGCTCGTCGGACAAGGTCCCAGGGTCCTGTGGATTCTTCTGCCCTCCTGTCTGCTTCTGAGGTGCAGGCCATGATTGAGGCTGCTGTGTCTCGTGCTCTGGAAACAAGGGTTCCTGCGAAGCGCAGGTCTTCTCGTGCTGCGGTGGGTCTGGTGGACTCTCCCTCTGAGGACTCTTCTTCTTCTTCGGACACTGCCAAGCCTTCTACCTCTTCGGGGAAGTTTGTACGTAGGGATGAGGTGCCTGCTATTCTCCAACACATCAGGGAGAACTTGGGGTTTTCTCCTTTTTCTGCTCCCGTGGAGTCAGATGACATCTTTCCGCAATATGTTAAGACTCCGGCGCTCGCTATGCCCTTTCATGGCCGCATCAAGGACTTGATTTCGGGGGAGTGGCGGGACCTGGAGCGCTCCTCAGTTCCTCGCTTTTTGCAGAAACTTTATTCCCTGGAGGAGGGGGAGGTCTCTCTTCCTCACTCTGTAAAGGTGGATACCATTTTGGCCACTCTTATTGGTCGTACGTCTATCAATCCAGAAGATTGTTCTCCGTCTGATGCCACGGATAAGAAGGTGGATGGTGCGCTGAAGAAGGCCTTTTCCGCTGGGAATTTGTCTTTGCGAGCTGGCATTTACTCTGCGTATGCGGCGCAGTCCTTGGTGTCTGACTTTGGGAAACTGGCCACGGCTATTCAGGAGGAGACAGACTGCTCTGGCTTGCTTGTCCACATGGAACAGCAGGCTAAGCTCTTGGCTGACGTCTCTTCGGATGTGCTTCGGTCTGCAGCCATGGCCTCTGGCTCCTTGGTTTTGGCTCGTCGGAATTTGTGGATGCGTGACTGGAGAGCTGATCTTCAGAGAAGTCCTCGCTCCTTAAGATCCCCTTTGATGGCAAGATGCTCTTTGGTGACCAGCTGGATAGTATGATCACTAAGGCTTTCAAGGATCGTAAGCATGCTCTGCCTTACAAGTGCAAGGCGTCTGCCTCTGGTTCTCGCCGTTTCTGGAATCCGGCTCCATCCTCCTCTGCGTCATTTCAATCTTCCCGGCAGTCCTCTAAAAACTTTTCTGCTCGTAAACGCCAGTTCCGGCCCAGGAAATCTTCTGTCTTGGCTGGTCCCAAGCCTCCGGCGGATGCCTTCAAGAGGAAGTCCTGACATCGACTGTGTTTCAGCCGCAAGTCCTGTGGGCGGGAGGCTGTTGTCTTACCGGGATGCTTGTCGGCTGGATGTAAGGGATCTCTGGGCATTGACTATTATCAGGAGAGGCAATCTTATAGACTTTGTCGCCGTTCCTCCCGGCTGGGGCACCATCCTAACTCCTATCCCGAAGTGTCCGCCCAAGAGGGGGGCTCTTCTGGAGGGGTTTGGGATCTTCTGTCGAAGAAGGCGACCGTTCCGGTCCCTCTGGCACAGCGGGGACAGGGATGTTATTCCATTTTATTTCTGGTCCAGAAGGTGTCAGGGGGATTCCGGCCGGTTCTGGACCTAAAGAGGGTGAATGGTTGGGTTTGGACCGTCCACTTCAAAATGGTGACTTTGCAGTCCATCATCCCGTTGGTAGGGGTCCGGGACTTCATGACGTCTATCGATTTACAGGACGCCTACCTTCACATTCCTGTGGCTCGGACTCATCAGCAGTTTCTTCGTTTTGCGATTGGCAGCTTTCACTTCCAGTTTGCGGTTTTGCCATTCGGGCTGAAGTCCGCTCCTCGGGTCTTCACCAAGCTTTTGGCCCCTTTGGTGGCCCTGGTCCACTGTCAGGGGATATTTCTACATTCATATCTGGACGACTGGTTAATTCATGCTCCCTCTTTCCAGTTGACACTCGATCACACAGAAGTGGTTCTGGCCGTTTTGAGGGAGCACGGCTTTCTTGTCAATCTGGGAAAGTCGTTCCTTGTTCCGTCCCAAGATCGTCTCTTCATTGGGGCCCGGTTTCGGACAGATTTGGGGGTGGTCACTCTGCCCATGGCTCGGGTGGCCAAGATTCATTCTCACATACTGTCTCTTCTGTCCGGACCAGTGCAGGTGGCAGCTCGTTGGCTCCAGGTTCAGGGGGATATGGCAGCCACGGTTTTTCTGGTTCCATGGGCCAGGTTTTATTTACACACGCTGATGGCTCATGTTCTGGCGCATTGGTCTCCCCATTGCTTTCCCCTCTCTTCTCCGATCCCGGTTTCCCCTCAGATCAAGACGGCTCTTGGTTGGTGGCTGGTTCGAGATCATCTGCTGAAGGGTGTCTCTCTCTCTCTCCTCCGGCTCCGGTTGTGGTGACACGGATGCCAGCCTCTCGGGGTGGGGGGCCTGGATGGGGGTTCATCAGTCCAGAGGCTTCTGGTCTCCCACTCAGAGCGGGATGTCATCGAACTGGAGGGAGTTGGAGGCGGTCCGTTTGGCTCTGTTGGCCTTCTCTCGGTTTCTGCTGGGTTCCGTGGTCCTGATCAGGACGGACAACATCACTGCCATGGCTTACGTAAACAGACAAGGGGGATCAGGACCTCTTCTCTGGCCCTAGTGGCGAAGCGGTTGTTTGTTTGGGCGGAGTCTCATCTGTTGGCGCTCTCGGCGATCCATATTCTGGGGTTGTCCAGTTCCCTGGCGGATGCCCTCAGAAGGGCCATTCCGTCCTCTGTGGATTTCTGCCTTCGTCCGGAGTTGTTTGTGGCTCTGGCAAAGCGTTGGGGTGTTCCGTTGGTGGACCTCTTTGCGAATGTGGACAATGCCTTGGTGTCCCGATTTGTCTCCCGCAATCGGGAGGGGTCGGCCTGGGCGGTGGATGCTCTCTCCTGCCCTTGGCCCCGCGGGCTTCTGTATGCCTTTCCTCCTTTCCCCCTTCTTCTCCGCTTCCTGCTGCGGGTCCACTACTCGGGGGCTTCTGTGATTCTGGTGGCTCCTGCTTGGCCTCGTGCCTCCTGGTTTCCTCTCCTGGTGGAGATGAGGTCGGAGGTGGAGTGGTTGCTGCCTATGTCTCCGTCCCCTTTGATCTTTCCGGCGTTACAACAGGATGTTCTGGCCCGGATGCGCTTGGCGGTTGAACTCTTAGGTCTTCTGCGTCAAGGGGTTCCGGCTGGTTTGACCTCTACTCTGCAAGCGGCTAGGCGCGCGTCGACCAATAAGTCTTACCTGCGGTACTGGCGTTCTTTCAGTCGGTGGTATCTTGTCAAGGATTTGGACCCTACTTCCTCTTCTTTGTTTGAGGTGATGCTGTTTCTTCAGGAGGGTGCTGCCTTGGGCTTGAAGGTTTCTTCCCTTCGTTTGCAATGGGCTGCAATTAAGGCATTTAGGAGCTCTTGGGGCAATCTCTCGGGTTCTGAGGGGTTGGTCAGTCACCTTTTTAAGGGTTTGGGTAATGTTCTTCCTACCCCTCGGAGGCATTATCCGACCTGGGATATGTCTCTGGTCTTGGACGCCTTAATGTCCTCTCCCTTTGAACCCCTACTTTCTGTGGATCTGCGCCTGTTGTCCTTCAAGACTTTCTTTTTGGTGGCCATTTCCTCTGCTCGCCGCCTGGGTGAACTGGGTGCTCTTTCTTCCAAACACCCTTTTTGTCGGGTTTTTGAGGACAGGATCGTGTTGCGGCCGATTCTTTCCTTTCATCCTAAAGTAGACTCTCAGTTCCACAGGGATCAGGAGTTGGTTCTTCCTTCCTTTTTTGATTCCCCATCCTCGGAGTCTGAGGTGCGGCTTCACTCTTTGGATGTTAGGAGGGCTCTCCTGGTCTATTTGGAGCGGGTCGCTCCTTTCTGGCACTCGGATTCTCTTTTTGTTAATTTTGGGCCTGTGAATCGGGGTTTACGTCCTTCTACTCCTTCCTTGAGTCGTTGGGTTCGTTCGCTGATTTCTTTGGCGTACAAGGAGGGGGGGCACCTTTCTCCTTTGGGGGTTCAGGGTTGTTCCACTCGCTCCATGGCTGCTTCCTGTGCGGAAGTCCAAGGGGCTTCCATTTCTGAGATTTGCCGGGCTGCCACCTGGGCTTCCCCGTTGACCTTTGCCTCTCATTACAGGATTGAACAGGAGGTTGACTGTGCTGATGTCTTTGGAAACAGGGTTCTTTCCACTATGGTTCCTGAATAGTGGTTTTTCCCTTGTTTTCTGTGTTTTTTAATAAATCTGTGTTTTGCATACCTTCTTGGTTGTCCTGTTTGGCTTTGTACATTTCATTTTGTAAGGAAGGGAAGCGAGGGAGGGACAATGAGGTAATGCTTCAATTACTTACCGGTAATTGCATTACTCTGAGTCCTACTCCCTTGCTTCCCTTACTTACATCCCTCCCTCCCTCCCTGATGGTCCAGGCCAACCTTTTGGTGTGGTTTCGATCTATGTGGTATTACAGGAGGTGTGTGGGGGCTGGGGACTCTTTATGGTCCTCACGTGACAAATCACGTGGGTATGGGTGTCTGGTGAGGCAGGGATGCCTCATTTTGTAAGTAAGGGAAGCGAGGGAGTAGGACTCAGAGTAATGCAATTACCGGTAAGTAATAGAAGCATAAACCTTGTTTACAGGGTGGTAAGAATGCACCTGACATTGGGCTCCGCCTTTATTCTGTTTTTGTTAATAATTTGATTAAAGGGAGTACCGGTCCAAATTTAGAGGAAAGGAAATGGACTTACTTTTGTAGGTTTTGGCTCAGCTTTACAGTTTGTATGGTTTGGAGCAAGGATGTCCCCAATAATAGTCCATACTCAGAATCCTGACCCTTTGTCTATCATTTTGCTAAGAACTTTCTCAAGAAACACAACTTGGGACAGATTCCTATTGACTTGATGTCGCCAAAACTAATTCAGAAAGCAATTGGCGATCACTCTTTGATCCCTGTTGTAGGTTTTTCACTGAAAACATCTAAAGAAATATGGGCTAATGTTTCTGCCAAATATTTGTCTAATATCCATCGTGATCTTGCATGGTCGGTGGTACAAGGTTGTTTACCTTTACGGTTGTTTTTGCATCAGAGGAGAATGTCTAGGTCCCCTATTTGTGTTGGAAAAGGGTGCCTTCTAGATGAGTCTATAGAACACTTATTCTGGAACTGTATGATGGCGCAGGCCGTTTGGAATTTGACTAAGGAATGGTTTTCCCGCCTTAATAATGATGTAGTTCTCACAAAGGAGATTGTTCTTTTTGGCTTAATGAGATCAAACTTTCCTTGCCATAAACTATGGATTGGTGTCAATTGCATGAAAGATGCGCTTTGGAAGGCTCGTAACCTCCTCCTATTTAAAGGAGTAGGTCTTTCGCCACCTGTTGTTTATGCTCTTGGTCGCTCTTTGGTTCAAGACTATTTATGTAAAGATATAGTTGAATGTGGGAAAGAAACTACATATGCTGATTGGGTATGGGATTACAAATAAGATTCATGTAATATCTTCTGAATCTCGTCCCTCTCTCTCTGTTATTTTAATCACACTGAAAATGACTACTCTCTGTTAAGTTAACTCTTATTGTTCTACTCTAAAGCCTATAAAGATTCAGCAAAAGTCCTTTCAAAGCCTCTTCTGCGAAAGGCTACCTGTGCACAGATATTGGGCTGCGCAAAATGGTAGTCTCACATATGGAGCCCACACTTACATATTCACATGTAACCAGGCAAGTGGCTCCTATCCTAGCTGCACAGTAGCAGCGTTATCCTAAAAGGCGACACTGGCGATAAATACGCTCATTCCAGTTACAGTGAATCTACTGTCAGTGAGATTCAGGTAGTTAAACTGCCTCACAGTAAAAGAATCAAAAATTGGGTAGTCATTTGCAAAAAGTCCTGATCAACTAAATGGGTAAAACCCATTTGCTACTCACACAGTCAACCAGCTGAAACTAGGGGAAGAACTAGCTGTTGCTCATGGTTTCAGAATGCTTGCACAATCGCGCTCATCCCCATAGTTACGGGCAGCAGCTGATACGCTCTAGCAATCCTATGTCAGTTGCTCAGCTCCCGTTAGCGATCAGCTGCTGCCCTCAACGCGATTCAAGGCGCAAGTACTTTATTAACAACCAAATACTGCAACAAAAAAAAGGGGGGGAAATGTTCATTTGACGTGAAGCCTCAATTTGATAAAGTTGTTCCATTTAATGAACCCTTAATTTGATAAGCTGTACCATCTAATGATATTATCATTATAAAAAAAAGGTGACAAGAAATACCTTTTAGGGCCAGATGTAGGTCGCCAAATACCGGTCGGTAACGGACGATTTCGGCCGTTACCGACCGGTATTTGGAGTTTGAGATGTAGGGGGCCTAACTTTACAGAATCGGTAAAGTTACACATTCGGTATATTTACCGATTTGGTAAAATACCGAATCGGTAAATTTACCGATTCTGTAAATCCAGATGTAGGTGGCACTGAAAACAGTGCCACAGGCCCTTAGGAATTCATTATTTACCACCAAATAATACTTGGTTGTAAATAATGAATTTCTGTGTACATGCACATCTGTGCATGTACACCGGTGCCATGTGGCACACATACATGCCCTAAGGGCATTTATGTGGGTCCCATTGCACACCAGCCAGAATCAGGGGTGCAACAGGGTGTCAAAGTGACACCCTGTTCCCCTTGTAAATTCGGTAATTTTACCGAATCGGTATTTACCGATTCGGTAATTGACATTGATTCCTGTGGGCCTCAAAGCACATAGGAATCAATGGCAATTACCGAATCGGTAAATACTGATTCGGTAATTACCGAATCTTACCGATTCGGTAATTGAATAGGTAAAAATACCTACATCCCGATTGCCAGTTCTTAAATACCGAATCGGTATGATTCGGTATTTAAGAATCGGTAATCTGGCCCTTAAGGTTATTTATAAATTTTAAAGTAGTTCTAAATGAATTATTCCTAATCCACCTATCTGCACCATGTCTGACACTGATTCAGATGACGCTTCAACCCCCTACTCCTAACATTGACAACGAAACCCTCAAAAAAATCATAATAACTATAAAATAAAGGATTTGATGTATCAACACGGCCGTTTCCGCGATCTAATTTCCTTTCTGGGACTATTTCCCTTTAAGCAAACACAGTTTCCCTCGCGATCTTATTCCCTTCCTGTCATTTGGGACTGTTTCCCTTTAAGCAATCATAGAAGACAGTGATTTCTATACGAACCTGCTGACGCATTTTACGTCAGTTTCTTAATTGACGTGTGGAGCCATTGGGCTATTTAAACACATGGGTCACGTACCCTACAATCCGGGTTTTTCCAAACTTTTGAGCGGGACGCGATGCTGAAATGTTGCTGCATAAAATATGCTAATTTTAGTCCAGGTAAAAACAGCTTATACAACTGTGGTTGATTTATTATTCCTGACGGCAGATTGCGGAGTCCATGTATTTAGTTAATTTGCTTTTCTCCTTTTTCAATTTATTTCATTCGGTAGTGACCATCACCTGGCTGACATTTGGTATTTTTCGGCCAACAATTGTGATGCCTTTCAGGGATGCCGCTGTATAAGGCATAATATTAGGTGAGAACTGCTTCAATGGCAGTGGCCGTATCATTAACTTCCATATTAGGCTGCCATAATAAGTGAATACTTCTCTCCTTTTGTTTAATTTTTCAGAGACTATTTGAAAACTTGACGAACCCGTGATTAACACGGTGTATCTGAATTAGCTCTACAAGGTGAGGGTCCGTTTTTTCTTACAACTTTTGACTGTACGCACACGTTAGTATGTTTATGTCCTGCTCCTAATCTCGATAACATGACTCTTATATTTACTTAGCGACCCTATTTTTTCTTGCTTTTTTCAACACACACTGCAGAAGCCCTAGAGGTTATTCCACAGCATTGTATCTACTGCTATCAGCTTTACGAGTGAAGACATCCCTCTTGATGTTTTGTTCTTTTGTCTCCCGGCTATCAATTTGGAAAGGGTCTCATGCTGTGTATTTAACTGTCACTAGAGAGACCGCAGCTAAAAATTACCTTGTCTTCCTAGGTAAGTTGGTATTGAACTTGGTTTACAGTGCTCCCTGTAAAGTGCATGAGTACAAACAGGGTTTATTGATTGATTCTATAATTCTTTTTCCAACTTAGATTGTATCTCATCTGAATTTGTGTAGCGGCCCTTGGTACATATGGAGAGATGCCCTCATATCGTTTTCCATCCTATCACGATAGGTATGCATACATAATTACATTATAAAATAAATGGATTCTGCCTCTCATTGTCCCATATGATTTCACTTTCTCTTTTTCTTCATCCGTTTCTTAATTTTCGTTGTTTGTTTTGGTTTATCATGAAATAAAAATTTGAACTGAGTTGTAGGAAGTTTAGAAAATGTACTATATTTTGTGTTTGAGACGCGTTTCCAAGCGTGTTACAGGTTTTTGTAAATCTCTTCTTTGTATTTCCCCTTGAGGGGGAAATTAAGATGTTTGATTCTTCTTTGGCACTGATTTATACCTTTGCACTCTTTTGTCTTTAGTGGCCCATTTTTATGCTTCAATAGGATGGCCACGTTTTTCTTTATTCACTTAATTTCCTTTTGTGTGCTTTTGTTCTCAGTTTTTAATATAGTATCTAAGAACCTGACTCTCTGTGCTACTGACCATTTTTACAAGAGAGCATGAAGTAGATTACTTATGTGTTGATGTATTTAATGAATGTCCACATTTATTGTGTTAATAACAAATAATTACAATTATAAACTTTGTAATTGTCAACTTATATTTCTGCTTTTGCCCCAGACAGGTCACATTGCCAATTTTCCTCCTTAATCATTTCATGCGTCCTGAAGAAGGTGATACCCAGAGAAGGGTCGATTCACCAAAACGCGTCAGCGCTGGAATGCGTTCCCTCCATGAACTTATGATTCACTTGTCTTGGAAAATTAATGAATATATTTGGAAAATTTGCTGAATTATTGACAATATTTCGTTTCTAATATTTGACAAATTGTAAATCAATTTTGCAGATGTTCATTGCATTATGAGGATGACCTATGTTGGTTAAATCTCTATCACATTATTGCTATTCTTGCTGAGGGAGTGTGGTTCATATATATTTATATCTGGTCTGCCTGAGGATGTTTGAGTATGAAATTGTATGTATGTTGTGAGTGGTTTGTGTGGAATGGGACCTGTTTTTTCTATAGTCTTTACAATTTGATATTTATTTGTGATAACTAATCCATTTATTATGAAAAAATAAAGTAATGTTCAATATATTCCGGTTGTTGTGAAGAATATGGGTCATGGTCAAGCCAGAGCAGGCAACAAAATAGATGACGTATAGCGCACTTTAAAATATATAGGTAGAATAGCTTGTTTGTGGATTTAGTTGCATTATTTTCCCCTGCTTCTCTACCTACATTTAACTTCCGGGGTCCCCTTGTTTATGAGTGGTTGTACCTTTTGGTAGAGTAATTAACTTGGGGCCAGATGTACAACAATTTGTTGCGGATGCAAACTGGAAATCGGCCCGTTTTCAACCGCAAAAAAGGGTCCTGGCATGTATAAACGCTATTTTACGAGTTGGTGACTAGCAAAATAGCATTTGCGACTTGTTATTAGGAAGGGGCGTCCCTTCCTAATAGCGAGTCACAATGGAATGTACCATTGTTTTGCGGCCGCAAAACACTTGCTGTTTCCGACCTACTTCAAGTAGGTGGTAAGCCACTCGCAAACAGAAAGGGGTCCTAGGGGACCCCTTCTTCTTTGTGAATGGATGCGAAAATAATTTTTAAGAGCAGGCAGTGGTTACAGGGACCACTGCCTGCCCTAAAAAAATGAAACAAACGTTTCATTTTTCTTTTTTAAATGCATCCTATTTTACTGTAAGGAAAACGGGCTGCATTTAAAAAAAACTGCATTATCTAAAAAGCAGTCACAGACATGGTGGTCTACTGACCCTGGAGGCACCATTTCTGGAGTGCTAGCCATTCCTAATATGTTTATGTTTAGATGCTTATAACGCGCTCGAATGCCGAAGCGTCTTGGTGCTGAAATGTGAGGGTAGAAAGTGAGATGGTAAGCAAAACCTATAAGGCTGTGAAGAGCCAGGTTTTCAAATTCTTTCCGAAAAGCTGGAGGTTTGGCTGGCGTCTCAGGGACAGAGGTAGTTTGTTCCAGAGCTTAGTCGCACAGTGTGTTATGGCTCTACCCCCCATCTAGCTCGTTTGAACTTCACCGGTTCTATAAGGCCTTGAGTGGCCGATCTGAGAACACCTGAGGGAGCGTATGGTGTGAAACGTTTTTGAAGATCAGCCGCAATCCCACCATGTATAGCTTTGTATACCAAAGTTAGGGCTTTGAATTCAATGCGCTGTTTATTGGACAGCCAGTGGAGTGATCTAATTCCAGCGGATGTTGGTTGTCCTCTGTGCAACCCCAAGAGAAGTCTAGCTGCCGCATTTTGTAAGGACTGCAATTTTTGTAGTTGAAATTTATCAATTCCCAAAAACAGTGCATTGGAATAATCCAACTTTGAGAGAAAAAGAGCTACCATCACCGTTTTTTGGAGTTCCTGAGGTATGAAAGGGAAGATTTTTCTCAAGGTTTTCAAAAGGAAGAAACCTGAGGAAATGAGACTTTTTATCTGCGCACCAAAATTAAGTTTGTTATCTAAAATGATCCCCAGATTTCTAACCTTTTCAACTGTACGAGGGCATTCTCCGGCCTCTGACGGCCACCAGGCCTGATTCCAGAGGGGTTGGGCTGGCCCAAACTCCATCACCTCTGCCTTCTCTGTATTCATTTTCAAATACCTCTGACCCATCCAAGCCATGATATCAGTAAGGCAGGTATGAAACCTGGCTGCTGTGGTCTCTGGCTGGTTGATGATGGAAATGATGAGCTGAGAGTCATCGGCATACGTGACCAGCCCGAATCCGTGTCTCCTGACTAATTTGGCCAGAGGAGTGACATACAGATTAAACAGGATTGGCGATAGCGCAGACCCTTGTGGTACTCCACAGGGGAGGTGAAAACTCTTTGACTGCATGCCATCCCAGAACAGCTACTGCTCTCTTGCTTCCAGAAAAGAGGACAGTAGGGACAGGGCAGTCCCTTCAACCCCTATATCCCTCAGCCGCTGCACCAAAACAGTGTGATTTACGGTGTCAAAAGCGGCTGATAGGTCAAGGAGTACAAGGACCACCCTTCTCCCTTCGTCCACAGCCCTGCGAATCTCTTCAGCTGCAAGGATTAGTGCCGACTCGGTAGAGTGACATGGACGGAAGCCATGCTGCGAAGTATCCAGCAGGTTGTTCACGTCAAGATAGTCTGTTAGCACTCTACAGAGTTGTTTTTCTAGTACTTGTGCAGTGATAGGGAGACCGGCAATAGGTCGATAGTTTTTGGCCTCACCAGGACCTAGGTTCGGTTTCTTTAGAAGAGGCGAAATAGCCGCCTTTTCCCAACTAGTGGGGTAGCTGCCGGTAGCTAAAACTTGATTCAAGATGGGGGTAAGATTTTTACAGATCTTATGTGCTGTTTGGTGCATAATACAAGGGGGGCAAGGATCCGTAGGTGCCCCAGATTTTATGGAGAGTAAAAGTTTTTGAACCTCTTTGTTGTTCATTGGCTGAAAACAGGTCAGCTTGCATTGTGGACTGATTTTAGGCACTAGCATGTCCTGAGATCAGACGGGGCTTGGGAAATTATTATAAATTTCCCGCACCTTCCCTTGAAAATAGTCCGCCACTTTATTACATACATTTTGGTCTGACTTAAACACTTTGTCCTGCTGTGGTTTAGCCAATAAGGTAACTGATTTAAACTGTTCCCTAGTGGAGTTACCTGCCTCTTTTATTTTTACTGTAAAGAAATGTTGTTTTGCAACAATAATTGCTTCTTTATATAGCAGGATAGTATGGTTGTAGACGGCCTTCTTTACACTATCATAGTTTTGCCGCCAGTTTGGGTCGCAAACTGCACCTGCCTCATGAGTATTAATGAGATATGCAATTTGCGACCCCATTAAGAATCACAAACAGTGTCTGAGACACTGTTGTAAATTTCAATTTGCGAGTTGCAAACTGTGAGTCGCAATACGACGCAATTTGCAACTCGCAAATTGGAAGGGTCTTACGTCTGGCTCTTGGTCAGTGGGGGGGATAAAAAACCTGGGGTGTGATCATGAGCTGCGGCAGAGAAAGCTGACAAATCTTGAAGTCTCATAAGATGTGGTTGTGAGTTACAGGGAATAGCAAATTCAAACTCTGAGCGCATGTTTTATCCCAGCTTGGGACCACGCTGGACCCTGTAGGCGTAAGTAGCATAAAACTGTACTTTAGGGCAAGATTTGTCTCTATGTGTAATATAGTGAAAACACTAGACATGGGATGAATTTTGATTATGCCGAAGTAATCAGAGTAATTTTGGCAATTCTGCGTTACTCTTTGACGCGTAATTACCGATAAATACGCAATTACTTCTGCTTGCATAATTAAGAGGAATTTGGGGGAAGAAATCCTACCACAAGAGCACATATAAACAGTGTCAGCGGCCACTCGTGCTCACTGTTCATGTACTGTTGCAATAGCACAAACTGGGTAAATATTTTGACGCAAGGGTGGATTTTGAGCTATGAAATTAGCTCTAAATACTGGTAGTAGGTTGGGGGAAATCCTAGCCTAAGAGTACTTTTAGAGAGAGTGAGTGGCTGCTCACACTCGCTATGTGTGTTCTGCTGCCTTTAGCGATATTTTGTAGCACAAAATGCAGACGTGAGGGGGCATTTGTGAGCTTAGAAATAGCGTTAAACACAGAATTACTCTTTTTGCCTAATTCTGTGTAATCTCACGGAACACTCATGTAATTCTGTGTGATTACACACCATGGAATTATGCAAGTTTCACCCACTCCTCCATAATATCACAGATATCGAGCAAGACCTACACTATAAATGCAAACTCACATTATAAAGTAAGAAAATAGACTAACATAAGATTTGACAATGTATATCGTTTTTTACTTTCCTCTGAGGCTCTTTTTAGGCAGCATCAATGTCAGATGTTTAGGAAATGATATTAAGTGTGGTTCAGTTTTTGATTTCTTAAGGCATCAAAATATTGACATTATCTTTTTACAAGAATGTGCTATTCCAGAGGCTACCAAAGACAAACTTTTACAGGACAGATGAGGTTGTGGGCAATCTGTTTGGTCTGGCTGTAATTTAGATAGGAATGCAGGCATTGGCATACTTTTCCACGACTCTACTTTTGACATTCAGAAAGTTAATCATATGGCTAAAGGCAGAGTGTTATGTGTAGATGGCGTGTGGAATGGCAATGATATTCGTCTTATTAATGTATATTGCCCCACATCACTGACTTATAGAAATGATATTTTGAATTTATTGCCACAACTTTTGCTGTGTGACAAAAATGTTTTTATTGGTGGGGACTTCAACTGTTTACTCCATGTCAATGACAGAATTTCTCATTCTACTATTCGCTTGGATAGTAGTTCAAAATTGCTTTTGAATGTAATAACCGATTTTAACTTACATCCGTAATATATAGAGTCCTTCACCCTAAGGACCCAGGTTTTACTTGGTCTAGTCCTAACTCTTCTACAATGTCCCGGATTGATTTCATATTTACCAACTCCTTAGATAAGATTACATCAGCAGAAACTATACCTGTTTTCTTTTCTGACCATAACTTGTTAAAGGTTGGCCTTTCTGTTTCGGCACTCCCGCATCGCGGGAAAGGCTTATGGAAGCTCAATGTAAGTTTAATAGAAGACAAGTTTATTTGTCAGAAGTTTATTTCCCACTATAAGAACTGGCAGTCCCTTCAGATTTTATTTCCAACATTTACAGATTGGTGGGAGGACATTAAAGCCCGTACAAAATCCTTCTTTATCCGAGAAGGGATCAGACTGGCTAGGTCCAGAAGGCACAAAATACACCGTTTACAAATACAGTTACAAAACCTCTCCCGCCTGTTAGATCTGGGTTTTAATGTACAAACTGAATTCCTCTCATGTAAACAGTTACTTTCTTCACTTTATTCTGAGTATACTGAAGGGGTAATTGTACGCAGCAGAGCAAAACATTTTGAAGAAAATGAAAAATGCTCTCGTTTCTTTTTCTTAAAGGCTAAATCTGGGGGTAGAAATTTAGACTCTGTCTCTGACTCCGCAGGCACCAGGCACACCTCTACAGATGGGATTAGTAAACGTATTTTTGACTTCTATAGGAACTTGTATGCGAGGAACTCCTGCGATGAGGCTACAGACAATTGTTTCCTCCAACAGTTACAACTTTCCCTTTCTGAAGAAGATAAAACAGACATGGAGAGTGATATTATCTTAGATGACATTGAGAGGGCTATGCGTAGTTTGCCTAAGGGGAAAGCACCAGGATCTGATGGTCTCCCTGTGGAGTTTTTTGCAACTTTTTGGGATCTTATTGGCCCAGACCTTCTGCAGGTATATTTGCACTCCTTTAGTTTTGGCTCCCTACCCAGCTCACTTCGTGGTGGATCTATTAAACTTCTTTATTAAAAAAAAAGGGTACAGGCATGATTTGAAAAATTGGCGCCCAATTAGCCTATTAAATGCTGATTTTAAGATGTTATCCAAAACCTTATTTTTCAAACTTAGGCCAGTGATCTCAACTGTTATCGCTTCTGATCAAACCTGCGGCGTTCCTGGCCGTAAAATCCAGGATAACTTATGCTTGTTTAGAGATTTGCTATATTATGTGAAGGACCGTGGTCTACCGCTTTGTTTATTAAGTTTGGACCAAGAGAAAGCTTTTGACAAATTGAATCACTCTTTTCTCTTTAAGGTCCTCAAGAAAATGAAGTTTGGGCAAAAGTTTTGTTCATGGATTAACCTATTGTATACTGACTGTTACAGCTGTGTGTTGGTTAATGGAAACCCCACTGGCCCTTTTCCTATCGACTCTGGGGTATGACAGGGCTGCCCTTTGTCACCGCTCCTGTTTATATTGGCTATTGAACCTTTCCTGGCCGCTGTACGAAATAATACAATCATCAAGGGTATTCCTCTCCCGGGTGGGATGGGTCGTTCACCTGTATTATCAGCTTATATGGATAATGTTTCTGTTTTCTGTACTAGCAATGCCTCTATTCGCCAAGTATTATGGTTTTGTAACCGTTTTTGCTTTGCAGCTGCAGCCAAAGTCAATGTTACTAAAAGTGAATGTTTTTATCTTCAATGGAAAGAACCCATTATGGATTGGGGCCTTAATGTTGTACAAGACCGTATCAAGGTACTGGGGCTTTTCTTTGGGGAAAGTGACTCTTCTCATAACTGGAATGATTGCATGACTAAAGTTAAACAGAAAATTGCGTTTTGGAGTTCGAGATGGCTTTCCCTGTCTGGGAAAATCCTTGTATCTAAAGCTGAATTGCTCTATAGCCTCCTTTAAGTTGCCATGATTTTCCCTATGCCCCGTTCCTGTTTGAACTTGCTACAAAGATGGATTTTCCAGTTTATCTGGGGTGGTAAACATGAAAAAGTGGCACGTGTTAAAATGTAAAAACCTTGTTTACAGGGTGGTAAGAATGCACCAGCCATTGGGCTCCGCCTTTATTCTGTTTTTGTTAATAATTTGATTAAAGGGAGTACCGGTCCAAATTTAGAGGAAAGGAAATGGACTTACTTTTGTAGGTTTTGGCTCAGCTTTACAGTTTGTAGGGTTTGGAGCAAGGATGTCCCCAATAATACTCCACACTCAGAATCCTGCCCCTTTGTCTATCATTTTGCTAAGAACTTTCTCAAGAAACACAACTTGGGACAGATTCCTATTGACTTGATGTCGCCAAAACTAATTCAGAAAGCAATTGGCGATCACTCTATGATCCCTGTTGTAGGTTTTTCACTGAAAACATCTAAAGAAATATGGGCTAATGTTTCTGCTAAATATTTGTCTAATATCCATCGTGATCTTGCATGGTCGGTGGTACAAGGTTGTTTACCTTTACGGTTGTTTTTGCATCAGAGGAGAATGTCTAGGTCCCCTATTTGTGTTGGAAAAGGGTGCCTTCTAGATGAGTCTATAGAACACTTATTCTGGAACTGTATGATGGCGCAGGCCGTTTGGAATTTGACTAAGGAATGGTTTTCCCGCCTTAATAATGATGTAGTTCTCACAAAGGAGATTGTTCTTTTTGGCTTAATGAGATCAAACTTTCCTTGCCATAAACTATGGATTGGTGTCAATTGCATGAAAGATGCGCTTTGGAAGGCTCGTAACCTCCTCCTATTTAAAGGAGTAGGTCTTTCGCCACCTGTTGTTTATGCTCTTGGTCGCTCTTTGGTTCAAGACTATTTATGTAAAGATATAGTTGAATGTGGGAAAGAAACTAAATATGCTGATTGGGTATGGGATTACAAATAAGATTCATGTAATATCTTCTGAATCTCGTCCCTCTCTCTCTGTCATTTTAATCACACTGAAAATGACTACTCTCTGTTAAGTTAACTCTTATTGTTCTACTCTAAAGCCTATAAAGATTCAGCAAAAGTCCTTTCAAAGCCTCTTCTGCGAAAGGCTACCTGTGCACAGATATTGGGCTGCGCAAAATGGTAGTCTCACATATGGAGCCCACACTTACATATTCACATGTAACCAGGCAAGTGGCTCCTATCCTAGCTGCACAGTAGCAGCGTTATCCTAAAAGGCGACACTGGCGATAAATACGCTCAGTCCAGTTACAGTGAATATACTGTCAGTGAGATTCAGGTAGTTAAACTGCCTCACAGTAAAAGAATCAAAAATTGGGTAGTCATTTGCAAAAAGTCCTGATCAACTAAATGGGTAAAACCCATTTGCTACTCACACAGTCAACCAGCTGAAACTAGGGGAAGAACTAGCTGTTGCTCATGGGTACTCTTACCTAATCAGTGGTAACAAGTAGCAATGGGTTCTGATCACACACACCATTTATCAGTTGGCCGCCACCACAGATATCTTACACTGACCTCTAACACCATGACCACCATCTAAATCAACCATTGGCAAACTTTACCCCACAGGGATGCTTGACTACACAAACAACACTCCTAGTTCTATGTTGGTTGTATCCTGACCATGCATAGGTCCACTCTTGCCGTAGGTCAAACTACACTGCGCCTGCCATTCAACCTGTTAAGTGTTCAGTGCCCCAGCACTATTGCCATCACAACAGACAGTCTTCACTGGCAATTCTCCCGCAGGAGAATACACAACCCCAGTACCCTCACTCATCTGGGTCACTACAACTTACAGATGCAGACACAGGCCCCTAACCGGCCCCTCTACTGTCGCCCACTGCACCTACGGTGGGGGTCTACAGCTGCCACGGCCCTGGCGGGAGACTGACTTTCCTGAGGAAAGAAGAGCCCACTCAAAACTGAGGACTCCCCTGACAAAGAGTTTCCCCTGTGCAACCCCACCCACGAGAAACACACCAGGAACCCATGTTCATCTTTCCTCTGCGAGAACGAGACCCATGTCTCTTGTCCATAAACTCTCACACTGCGCCTGGTCAACTGACAGTGTCACTGGGCACTACTGTTAAGACCACACCTCACCCAGACCCACTCCACAGCCTCCAAGCGGTTATGATAAACCGCTAGACCCTAAAGATGCCTCTGAGAAAATTGACTGGTCACACAGAAGGTACATACTGCTGCCTTCCACTTCACTCAGCTGAGGGGCTGCCCCCACTTGCTGAGTCCATACCTGGCAAGCCAGGACATCCAAGGGGCCTAATGGTCATGTTCCCCAAGGCTGGTACACCCATAATATACCAAGTAGATGTTTGCTAAGGCAGAGACCTCTGCAGCCTTTCCTTTTGACAGCTCAGAGTGGCAATCCCTAACAGAAGTGTTAGGCAGCCCACCCCGACTGATACTCTGGGTCCCCTCCGTCTGGAGTGGCCACTGGCTTGGGCTCCTGACCCCCCACCTGCACCACCTCCTAATGTGCATGTGCAGCAAAACTAGTACACCTAAAGTGCACCAGGCAAAAGTCTGCAGGGCAAAGTCCTCTTCAGCATGTCTGTCTAACACCTGGGAGTGAGTCACGGAGAGAAACGTCTATAACTAACCCAGACTGATACACAGGGCCCTCTCCCTCAGAAGGCGCCAACAGTTTTGTGTCACTGTGGGAACACCCGTCTTCTGCACCATCATGCTGACCGCCGCACCCACCAGCCAAACCAATGCCTGGCAAGTTGGAACTTCAAGGGGCCTTAAGGCTGCACCCCAAGGTTGGTTGACCTAGTGCACCAGACAGGTGTCTGCAATGGGAAAGCATCTGCAGTCTGTCCTTCCAAAAGCTTAGAGCAACAATCCCTAATAGACATGGTGACTCAGGGTCCTCTCCCTCAGGAGCAGGCATCACCTGGCCACCTGGTTGGGTCACAGAGGGCTCACCCGTCTCCTGCACACCCTCTGTCTACAGGATCTGATCACACAAGAGCTATCTGATTGGACACTAGGCTGGGCTTCGTCAGACCCGCCACCTCAGATTTTGGGTAATAATCTCTAGATTTACATCCTTCACTGTTCTCAAGCAGTTGGCTACCCTACCTAGACATCTCAGGGTTCACCACTAACTATCTCAGGAATCTAGGGATTCCACTACTAGATCTCCTGAGGGTAAGTCACTAGCCATCCTGGGGAAACTAGGGCACTCACTACTCATCCTTGATCTCCTCAGGGGGTGCTACTCAACCTCCTACATTGGAAAGTATCCCTTTCCTAGGCCAACCACCACCCTTGGACAGCTCCCCTCCATAACAGACAACCTGTAGGGAATGTGGAAACCATAACTTTTCTTGCGCCACCACCATGTGTAAATTTCTCGGAGATCACACCGCCCTCCTGGCGGGAACCCCTAGAACATAGCGCATAATTACAGCAACGCCTAGATTATAGCACGTAATTACAGATTTGTATTTTGCCTAAATACATGTAAGTTTGCTGAAAAATTCCTTAATCTAAAATGCAGTCTGAGCTGCCGCATACATCACAATATTAAAAGGTTCCAAAACAGAACATTAGCATCACATAAAAAGCATGAGCCATCAACAATCTGCCTCTTTTAAATGTGGCACTGAGCAGATAAGTTGACTTTCTATTTACCTTTATTATCTTTTGTATTTTAGGTATTTAATGTGGCTTAAACCCCCCCCCCCGCCTCAATACCGATCTCCAATTAATGGAGATCCCTCCTTCTCATTATTTCTAACCCTGGTTATTCATAAGGTACTCTATTCATAAGGTATTCCTTTCTCTACTGTTGCCACCTTATTGTACCTTTTCTAATTCATTGTACTGTTTCCTAAAAGGCATATACCCGGTAAGTATTTGATTTCCGATTGTCTTTATCATATTTCAATATTCACTGCGTTTGTGTTTGTATTTTTACAGTTTTTCTCCTCACTCTCGTTCATGGCGATATTATCAACCCCATCGCTAACATTTCACTCATCGCGAGCTATTTGTGGCTTTGTTTTTACCCCTCCTATACACTATTGAGAGGTTCACAGCTTGCCTCTTTCCAGTGCAGGGCGCGAGCTCCGACGCGACTCTGCATCGCCTTACGCCTTAGAGGAAGGGCCCTTGGCAACGGGAGCGCTACATCTGCCTGTTGCCAGGAACCTTTCTTTCTCCACATTCCTTCAAGGCATTTTCAGAATGCTTGCACAATCGCGCTCATCCCCATAGTTACGGGCAGCAGCTGATACGCTCTAGCAATCCTATGTCAGTTGCTCAGCTCCCGTTAGCGATCAGCTGCTGCCCTCAACGAGATTCAAAGCGCAAGTACTTTATTAACAACCAAATACTGCAACAAAAAAAAGGGGGGGAAATGTTCATTTGACGTGAAGCCTCAATTTGATAAAGTTGTTCCATTTAATGAACCCTTCATTTGATAAGCTGTACCATCTAATGATATTATCATTATAAAAAAAAGGTGACAAGAAATACCTCATTTAGGGCCAGATGTAGGTCGCCAAATACCGGTCGGTAACGGACGATTTCGTCCGTTACCGACCGGTATTTGGAGTTTGAGATGTAGGGGGCCTAACTTTACAGAATCGGTAAAGTTACACATTCGGTATATTTACCGATTTGGTAAAATACCGAATCGGTAAATTTACCGATTCTGTGAATCCAGATGTAGGTGGCACTGAAAACAGTGCCACAGGCCCTTAGGAATTCATTATTTACCACCAAATAATACTTGGTTGTAAATAATGAATTTCTGTGTACATGCACATCTGTGCATGTACACCGGTGCCATGTGGCACACATACATGCCCTAAGGGCATTTATGTGGGTCCCATTGCACACCAGCCAGAATCAGGGGTGCAACAGGGTGTCAAAGTGACACCCTGTTCCCCTTGTAAATTCGGTAATTTTACCGAATCGGTATTTACCGATTCGGTAATTGACATTGATTCCTGTGGGCCTCAAAGCACATAGGAATCAATGGCAATTACCGAATCGGTAAATACTGATTCGGTAATTACCGAATCTTACCGATTCGGTAATTGAATAGGTAAAAATACCTACATCCCGATTGCCAGTTCTTAAATACCGAATCGGTATGATTCGGTATTTAAGAATCTGTAATCTGGCCCTTAAGGTTATTTATAAATTTTAAAGTAGTTCTAAATGAATTATTCCTAATCCACCTATCTGCACCATGTCTGACACTGATTCAGATGACGCTTCAACCCCCTACTCCTAACATTGACAACGAAACCCTCAAAAAAATCATAATAACTATAAAATAAAGGATTTGATGTATCAACACGGCCGTTTCCGCGATCTAATTTCCTTTCTGGGACTATTTCCCTTTAAGCAAACACAGTTTCCCTCGCGATCTTATTCCCTTCCTGTCATTTGGGACTGTTTCCCTTTAAGCAATCATAGAAGACAGTGATTTCTATACGAACCTGCTGACGCATTTTACGTCAGTTTCTTCATTGACGTGTGGAGCCATTGGGCTATTTAAACACATGGGTCACGTACCCTACAATCCGGGTTTTTCCAAACTTTTGAGCGGGACGCGATGCTGAAATGTTGCTGCATAAAATATGCTAATTTTAGTCCAGGTAAAAACAGCTTATACAACTGTGGTTGATTTATTATTCCTGACGGCAGATTGCGGAGTCCATGTATTTAGTTAATTTGCTTTTCTCCTTTTTCAATTTATTTCATTCGGTAGTGACCATCACCTGGCTGACATTTGGTATTTTTCGGCCAACAATTGTGATGCCTTTCAGGGATGCCGCTGTATAAGGCATAATATTAGGTGAGAACTGCTTCAATGGCAGTGGCCGTATCATTAACTTCCATATTAGGCTGCCATAATAAGTGAATACTTCTCTCCTTTTGCTTAATTTTTCAGAGACTATTTGAAAACTTGACGAACCCGTGATTAACACGGTGTATCTGAATTAGCTCTACAAGGTGAGGGTCCGTTTTTTCTTACAACTTTTGACTGTACGTGCACGTTAGTATGTTTATGTCCTGCTCCTAATCTCGATAACATGACTCTTATATTTACTTAGCGACCCTATTTTTTCTTGCTTTTTTCAACACACACTGCAGAAGCCCTAGAGGTTATTCCACAGCATTGTATCTACTGTTATCAGCTTTACGAGTGAAGACATCCCTCTTGATGTTTTGTTCTTTTGTCTCCCGGCTATCAATTTGGAAAGGGTCTCATGCTGTGTATTTAACTGTCACTAGAGAGACCGCAGCTAAAAATTACCTTGTCTTCCTAGGTAAGTTGGTATTGAACTTGGTTTACAGTGCTCCCAGTGCATGAGTACAAACAGGGTTTATTGATTCTATAATTCTTTTTCCATCTTAGATTGTATCTCATCTGAATTTGTGTAGCGGCCCTTGGTACATATGGAGAGATGCCCTCATATCGTTTTCCATCCTATCACGATAGGTATGCATACATAATTACATTATAAAATAAATGGATTCTGCCTCTCATTGTCCCATATGATTTCACTTTCTCTTTTTCTTCATCCGTTTCTTAATTTTCGTTGTTTGTTTTGGTTTATCATGAAATAAGGATTTGAACTGAGTTGTAGGAAGTTTAGAAAATGTACTATATTTTGTGTTTGAGACGCGTTTCCACGCGTGTTACAGGTTTTTGTAAATCTCTTCTTTGTATTTCCCCTTGAGGGGGAAATTAAGATGTTTGATTCTTCTTTGGCACTGATTTATACCTTTGCACTCTTTTGTCTTTAGTGGCCCATTTTTATGCTTAAATAGGATGGCCACGTTTTTCTTTATTCACTTAATTTCCTTTTGTGTGCTTTTGTTCTCAGTTTTTAATATAGTATCTAAGAACCTGACTCTCTGTGCTACTGACCATTTCTACAAGAGAGCATGAAGTAGATTACTTATGTGTTGATGTATTTAATGAATGTCCACATTTATTGTGTTAATAACAAATAATAACAATTATAAACTTTGTAATTGTCAACTTATATTTCTGCTTTTGCCCCAGACAGGTCACATTGCCAATTTTCCTCCTTAATCATTTCATGCGTCCTGAAGAAGGTGATACCCAGAGAAGGGTCGTTTCACCAAAACGCGCCAGCGCTGGAATGCGTTCCCTCCATGAACTTATGATTCACTTGTCTTGGAAAATTAATGAATATATTTGGAAAATTTGCTGAATTATTGACAATATTTCGTTTCTAATATTTGACAAATTGTAAATCAATTTTGCAGATGTTCATTGCATTATGAGGATGACCTATGTTGGTTAAATCTCTATCACATTATTGCTATTCTTGCTGAGGGAGTGTGGTTCATATATATTTATATCTGGTCTGCCTGAGGATGTTTGAGTATGAAATTGTATGTATGTTGTGAGTGGTTTGTGTGGAATGGGACCTGTTTTTTCTATAGTCTTTACAATTTGATATTTATTTGTGATAACTAATCCATTTATTATGAAAAAATAAAGTAATGTTCAATATATTCCGGTTGTTGTGAAGAATATGGGTCATGGTCAAGCCAGAGCAGGCAACAAAATAGATGACGTATAGCGCACTTTAAAATATATAGGTAGAATAGCTTGTTTGTGGATTTAGTTGCATTATTTTCCCCTGCTTCTCTACCTACATTTAACTTCCGGGGTCCCCTTGTTTATGAGTGGTTGTACCTTTTGGTAGAGTAATTAACTTGGGGCCAGATGTACAACAATTTGTTGCGGATGCAAACGGGAAATCGGCCCGTTTTCAACCGCAAAAAAGGGTCCTGGCATGTATAAACGCTATTTTACGAGTTGGTGACTAGCAAAATAGCATTTGCGACTTGTTATTAGGAAGGGGCGTCCCTTCCTAATAGCGAGTCACAATGGAATGTACCATTGTTTTGCGGCCGCAAAACACTTGCTGTTTCCGACCTACTTCAAGTAGGTGGTAAGCCACTCGCAAACAGAAAGGGGTCCTAGGGGACCCCTTCTTCTTTGTGAATGGATGCGAAAATAATTTTTAAAAGCAGGCAGTGGTTACAGGGACCACTGCCTGCCCTAAAAAAATGAAACAAACGTTTCATTTTTCTTTTTTAAATGCATCCTATTTTACTGTAAGGAAAACGGGCTGCATTTAAAAAAAACTGCATTATCTAAAAAGCAGTCACAGACATGGTGGTCTACTGACCCTGGAGGCACCATTTCTGGAGTGCTAGCCATTCCTAATATGTTTATGTTTAGATGCTTATAACGCGCTCGAATGCCGAAGCGTCTTGGTACTGAAATGTGAGGGTAGAAAGTGAGATGGTAAGCAAAACCTATAAGGCTGTGAAGAGCCAGGTTTTCAAATTCTTTCCGAAAAGCTGGAGGTTTGGCTGGCGTCTCAGGGACAGAGGTAGTTTGTTCCAGAGCTTAGCCGCACAGTGTGTTATGGCTCTACCCCCCATCTAGCTCGTTTGAACTTCACCGGTTCTATAAGGCCTTGAGTGGCCGATCTGAGAACACCTGAGGGAGCGTATGGTGTGAAACGTTTTTGAAGATCAGCCGCAATCCCACCATTTATAGCTTTGTATACCAAAGTTAGGGCTTTGAATTCAATGCGCTGTTTAATGGACAGCCAGTGGAGTGATCTAATTCCAGCGGATGTTGGTTGTCCTCTGTGCAACCCCAAGAGAAGTCTAGCTGCCGCATTTTGTAAGGACTGCAATTTTTGTAGTTGAAATTGATCAATTCCCAAAAACAGTGCATTGGAATAATCCAACTTTGAGAGAAAAAGAGCTACCATCACCGTTTTTTGGAGTTCCTGAGGTATGAAAGGGAAGATTTTTCTGAAGGTTTTCAAAAGGAAGAAACCTGAGGAAATGAGACTTTTTATCTGCGCACCAAAATTAAGTTTGTTATCTAAAATGATCCCCAGATTTCTAACCTTTTCAACTGTACGAGGGCATTCTCCGGCCTCTGACGGCCACCAGGCCTGATTCCAGAGGGGTTGGGCTGGCCCAAACTCCATCACCTCTGCCTTCTCTGTATTCATTTTCAAATACCTCTGACCCATCCAAGCCATGATATCAGTAAGGCAGGTATGAAACCTGGCTGCTGTGGTCTCTGGCTGGTTGATGATGGAAATGATGAGCTGAGAGTCATCGGCATACGTGACCAGCCCGAATCCGTGTCTCCTGACTAATTTGGCCAGAGGAGTGACATACAGATTAAACAGGATTGGCGATAGCGCAGACCCTTGTGGTACTCCACAGGGGAGGTGAAAACTCTTTGACTGCATGCCATCCCAGAACAGCTACTGCTCTCTTGCTTCCAGAAAAGAGGACAGTAGGGACAGGGCAGTCCCTTCAACCCCTATATCCCTCAGCCGCTGCACCAAAACAGTGTGATTTACGGTGTCAAAAGCGGCTGATAGGTCAAGGAGTACAAGGACCACCCTTCTCCCTTCGTCCACAGCCCTGCGAATCTCTTCAGCTGCAAGGATTAGTGCCGACTCGGTAGAGTGACATGGACGGAAGCCATGCTGCGAAGTATCCAGCAGGTTGTTCACGTCAAGATAGTCTGTTAGCACTCTACAGAGTTGTTTTTCTAGTACTTGTGCAGTGATAGGGAGACCGGCAATAGGTCGATAGTTTTTGGCCTCACCAGGACCTAGGTTCGGTTTCTTTAGAAGAGGCGAAATAGCCGCCTTTTCCCAACTAGTGGGGTAGCTGCCGGTAGCTAAAACTTGATTCAAGATGAGGGTAAGATTTTTACAGATCTTATGTGCTGTTTGGTGCATAATACAAGGGGGGCAAGGATCCGTAGGTGCCCCAGATTTTATGGAGAGTAAAAGTTTTTGAACCTCTTTGTTGTTCATTGGCTGAAAACAGGTCAGCTTGCATTGTGGACTGATTTTAGGCACTAGCATGTCCTGAGATCAGACGGGGCTTGGGAAATTATTATAAATTTCCTGCACCTTCCCTTGAAAATAGTCCGCCACTTTATTACATACATTTTGGTCTGACTTAAACACTTGTCCTGCTGTGGTTTAGCCAATAAGGTAACTGATTTAAACTGTTCCCTAGTGGAGTTACCTGCCTCTTTTATTTTTACTGTAAAGAAATGTTGTTTTGCAACAATAATTGCTTCTTTATATAGCAGGATAGTATGGTTGTAGACGGCCTTCTTTACACTATCATAGTTTTGCCGCCAGTTTGGGTCGCAAACTGCACCTGCCTCATGAGTATTAATGAGATATGCAATTTGCGACCCCATTAAGAATCACAAACAGTGTCTGAGACACTGTTGTAAATTTCAATTTGCGAGTTGCAAACTGTGAGTCGCAATACGACGCAATTTGCAACTCGCAAATTGGAAGGGTCTTACGTCTGGCTCTTGGTCAGTGGGGGGGATAAAAAACCTGGGGTGTGATCATGAGCTGCGGCAGAGAAAGCTGACAAATCTTGAAGTCTCATAAGATGTGGTTGTGAGTTACAGGGAATAGCAAATTCAAACTCTGAGTGCATGTTTTATCCCAGCTTGGGACCACGCTGGACCCTGTAGGCGTAAGTAGCATAAAACTGTACTTTAGGGCAAGATTTGTCTCTATGTGTAATATAGTGAAAACACTAGACATGGGATGAATTTTGATTATGCCGAAGTAATCAGAGTAATTTTGGCAATTCTGCGTTACTCTTTGACGCGTAATTACCGATAAATACGCAATTACTTCTGCTTGCATAATTAAGAGGAATTTGGGGGAAGAAATCCTACCACAAGAGCACATATAAACAGTGTCAGCGACCACTCGTGCTCACTGTTCATGTACTGTTGCATTAGCACAAACTGGGTAAATATTTTGACGCAAGGGTGGATTTTGAGCTATGAAATTAGCTCTAAATACTGGTAGTAGGTTGGGGGAAATCCTAGCCTAAGAGTACTTTTAGAGAGAGTGAGTGGCTGCTCACACTCGCTATGTGTGTTCTGCTGCCTTTAGCGATATTTTGTAGCACAAAATGCAGACGTGAGGGGGCATTTGTGAGCTTAGAAATAGCGTTAAACACAGAATTACTCTTTTTGCCTAATTCTGTGTAATCTCACGGAACACTCATGTAATTCTGTGTGATTACACACCATGGAATTATGCAAGTTTCACCCACTCCTCCATAATATCACAGATATCGAGCAAGACCTACACTATAAATGCAAACTCACATTATAAAGTAAGAAAATAGACTAACATAAGATTTGACAATGTATATCGTTTTTTACTTTCCTCTGAGGCTCTTTTTAGGCAGCATCAATGTCAGATGTTTAGGAAATGATATTAAGTGTGGTTCAGTTTTTGATTTCTTAAGGCATCAAAATATTGACATTATCTTTTTACAAGAATGTGCTATTCCAGAGGCTACCAAAGACAAACTTTTACAGGACAGATGAGGTTGTGGGCAATC
This sequence comes from Lissotriton helveticus, assembly GCF_964261635.1. Classification (NCBI taxonomy): domain Eukaryota; kingdom Metazoa; phylum Chordata; class Amphibia; order Caudata; family Salamandridae; genus Lissotriton; species Lissotriton helveticus. The sequence continues at coordinate 1,934,676,944 of NC_136067.1, read as the reverse complement.
TGTTTGGTCTGGCTGTAATTTAGATAGGAATGCAGGCATTGGCATACTTTTCCACGACTCTACTTTTGACATTCAGAAAGTTAATCATATGGCTAAAGGCAGAGTGTTATGTGTAGATGGCGTGTGGAATGGCAATGATATTCGTCTTATTAATGTATATTGCCCCACATCACTGACTTATAGAAATGATATTTTGAATTTATTGCCACAACTTTTGCTGTGTGACAAAAATGTTTTTATTGGTGGGGACTTCAACTGTTTACTCCATGTCAATGACAGAATTTCTCATTCTACTATTCGCTTGGATAGTAGTTCAAAATTGCTTTTGAATGTAATAACCGATTTTAACTTACATCCGTAATATATAGAGTCCTTCACCCTAAGGACCCAGATTTTACTTGGTCTAGTCCTAACTCTTCTACAATGTCCCGGATTGATTTCATATTTACCAACTCCTTAGATAAGATTACATCAGCAGAAACTATACCTGTTTTCTTTTCTGACCATAACTTGTTAAAGGTTGGCCTTTCTGTTTCGGCACTCCCGCATCGCGGGAAAGGCTTATGGAAGCTCAATGTAAGTTTAATAGAAGACAAGTTTATTTGTCAGAAGTTTATTTCCCACTATAAGAACTGGCAGTCCCTTCAGATTTTATTTCCAACATTTACAGATTGGTGGGAGGACATTAAAGCCCGTACAAAATCCTTCTTTATCCGAGAAGGGATCAGACTGGCTAGGTCCAGAAGGCACAAAATACACCGTTTACAAATACAGTTACAAAACCTCTCCCGCCTGTTAGATCTGGGTTTTAATGTACAAACTGAATTCCTCTCATGTAAACAGTTACTTTCTTCACTTTATTCTGATTATACTGAAGGGGTAATTGTACGCAGCAGAGCAAAACATTTTGAAGAAAATGAAAAATGCTCTCGTTTCTTTTTCTTAAAGGCTAAGTCTGGGGGTAGAAATTTAGACTCTGTCTCTGACTCCGCAGGCACCAGGCACACCTCTACAGATGGGATTAGTAAACGTATTTTTGACTTCTATAGGAACTTGTATGCGAGGAACTCCTGCGATGAGGCTACAGACAATTGTTTCCTCCAACAGTTACAACTTTCCCTTTCTGAAGAAGATAAAACAGACATGGAGAGTGATATTATCTTAGATGACATTGAGAGGGCTATGCGTAGTTTGCCTAAGGGGAAAGCACCAGGATCTGATGGTCTCCCTGTGGAGTTTTTTGCAACTTTTTGGGATCTTATTGGCCCAGACCTTCTGCAGGTATATTTGCACTCCTTTAGTTTTGGCTCCCTACCCAGCTCACTTCGTGGTGGATCTATTAAACTTCTTTATTAAAAAAAAGGGTACAGGCATGATTTGAAAAATTGGCGCCTAATTAGCCTATTAAATGCTGATTTTAAGATGTTATCCAAAACCTTATTTTTCAAACTTAGGCCAGTGATCTCAACTGTTATCGCTTCTGATCAAACCTGCGGCGTTCCTGGCCGTAAAATCCAGGATAACTTATGCTTGTTTAGAGATTTGCTATATTATGTGAAGGACCGTGGTCTACCGCTTTGTTTATTAAGTTTGGACCAAGAGAAAGCTTTTGACAAATTGAATCACTCTTTTCTCTTTAAGGTCCTCAAGAAAATGAACTTTGGGCAAAAGTTTTGTTCATGGATTAACCTATTGTATACTGACTGTTACAGCTGTGTGTTGGTTAATGGAAACCCCACTGGCCCTTTTCCTATCGACTCTGGGGTATGACAGGGCTGCCCTTTGTCACCGCTCCTGTTTATATTGGCTATTGAACCTTTCCTGGCCGCTGTACGAAATAATACAATCATCAAGGGTATTCCTCTCCCGGGTGGGATGGGTCGTTCACCTGTATTATCAGCTTATATGGATAATGTTTCTGTTTTCTGTACTAGCAATGCCTCTATTCGCCAAGTATTATGGTTTTGTAACCGTTTTTGCTTTGCAGCTGCAGCCAAAGTCAATGTTACTAAAAGTGAATGTTTTTATCTTCAATGGAAAGAACCCATTATGAATTGGGGCCTTAATGTTGTACAAGACCGTATCAAGGTACTGGGGCTTTTCTTTGGGGAAAGTGACTCTTCTCATAACTGGAATGATTGCATGACTAAAGTTAAACAGAAAATTGCGTTTTGGAGTTCGAGATGGCTTTCCCTGTCTGGGAAAATCCTTGTATCTAAAGCTGAATTGCTCTATAGCCTCCTTTAAGTTGCCATGATTTTCCCTATGCCCCGTTCCTGTTTGACATTGCTACAAAGATGGATTTTCCAGTTTATCTGGGGTGGTAAACATGAAAAAGTGGCACGTGTTAAAATGTAAAAACCTTGTTTACAGGGTGGTAAGAATGCACCAGCCATTGGGCTCCGCCTTTATTCTGTTTTTGTTAATAATTTGATTAAAGGGAGTACCGGTCCAAATTTAGAGGAAAGGAAATGGACTTACTTTTGTAGGTTTTGGCTCAGCTTTACAGTTTGTAGGGTTTGGAGCAAGGATGTCCCCAATAATACTCCACACTCAGAATCCTGCCCCTTTGTCTATCATTTTGCTAAGAACTTTCTCAAAAAACACAACTTGGGACAGATTCCTATTGACTTGATGTCGCCAAAACTAATTCAGAAAGCAATTGGCGATCACTCTATGATCCCTGTTGTAGGTTTTTCACTGAAAACATCTAAAGAAATATGGGCTAATGTTTCTGCTAAATATTTGTCTAATATCCATCGTGATCTTGCATGGTCGGTGGTACAAGGTTGTTTACCTTTACGGTTGTTTTTGCATCAGAGGAGAATGTCTAGGTCCCCTATTTGTGTTGGAAAAGGGTGCCTTCTAGATGAGTCTATAGAACACTTATTCTGGAACTGTATGATGGCGCAGGCCGTTTGGAATTTGACTAAGGAATGGTTTTCCCGCCTTAATAATGATGTAGTTCTCACAAAGGAGATTGTTCTTTTTGGCTTAATGAGATCAAACTTTCCTTGCCATAAACTATGGATTGGTGTCAATTGCATGAAAGATGCGCTTTGGAAGGCTCGTAACCTCCACCTATTTAAAGGAGTAGGTCTTTTGCCACCTGTTGTTTATGCTCTTGGTCGCTCTTTGGTTCAAGACTATTTATGTAAAGATATAGTTGAATGTGGGAAAGAAACTACATATGCTGATTGGGTATGGGATTACAAATACGATTCATGTAATATCTTCTGAATCTCGTCCCTCTCTCTCTGTTATTTTAATCACACTGAAAATGACTACTCTCTGTTAAGTTAACTCTTATTGTTCTACTCTAAAGCCTATAAAGATTCAGCAAAAGTCCTTTCAAAGCTGCTTCTGCGAAAGGCTACCTGTGCACAGATATTGGGCTGCGCAAAATGGTAGTCTCACATATGGAGCCCACACTTACATATTCACATGTAACCAGGCAAGTGGCTCCTATCCTAGCTGCACAGTAGCAGCGTTATCCTAAAAGGCGACACTGGTGATAAATACGCTCAGTCCAATTACAGTGAATATACCATCAGTGAGATTCAGGTAGTTAAACTGCCTCACAGTAAAAGAATAAAAAATCGGGTAGTCATTTGCAAAAAGTCCTGATCAACTAAATGGGTAAAACCCATTTGCTACTCACACAGTCAACCAGCTGAAACTAGGGGAAGAACTAGCTGTTGCTCATGGGTACTCTTACCTAATCAGTGGTAACAAGTAGCAATGGGTTCTGATCACACACACCATTTATCAGTTGGTCGCCACCACAGATATCTTACACTGACCTCTAACACCATGACCACCATCTAAATCAACCATTGGCAAACTTTACCCCACAGGGATGCTTGACTACACAAACAACACTCCTAGTTCTATGTTGGTTGTATCCTGACCATGCATAGGTCCACTCTTGCCATAGGTCAGACTACACTGCGCCTGCTATTCAACCTGTTAAGTGTTCAGTGCCCCAGCACTATTGCCATCACAACAGACAGTCTTCACTGGCAATTCTCCCGCAGGAGAATACACAACCCCAGTACCCTCACTCATCTGGGTCACTACAACTTACAGATGCAGACACAGGCCCCTAACCGGCCCCTCTACTGTCGCCCACTGCACCTACGGTGGGGTCTACAGCTGCCACGGCCCTGGCGGGAGACTGACTTTCCTGAGGAAAGAAGACCCCACTCAAAACTGAGTACTCCCCTGACAAAGAGTTTCCCCTGTGCAACCCCACCCACGAGAAACACACCAGGAACCCATGTTCATCTTTCCTCTGCGAGAACGAGACCCATGTCTCTTGTCCATAAACTCTCAGACTGCGCCTGGTCAACTGACAGTGTCACTGGGCACTACTGTTAAGACCACACCTCACCCAGGCCCACTCCACAGCCTCCAAGCGGTTATGATAAACCGCTAGACCCTAAAGATGCCTCTGAGAAAATTGACTGGTCACACAGAAGGTACATACTGCTGCCTTCCACTTCACTCAGCTGAGGGGCTGCCCCCACTTGCTGAGTCCATACCTGGCAAGCCAGGACATCCAAGGGGCCTAATGGTCATGTTCCCCAAGGCTGGTACACCCATAAAATACCAAGTAGATGTTTGCTAAGGCAGAGACCTCTGCAGCCTTTCCTTTTGACAGCTCAGAGTGGCAATCCCTAACAGAAGTGTTAGGCAGCCCACCCCGACTGATACTCTGGGACCCCTCCGTCTGGCGTGGCCACTGGCTTGGGCTCCTGTCCCCCCACCTGCACCACCTCCTAATGTGCATGTGCAGCAAAACTAGTACACCTAAAGTGCACCAGGCAAAGTCCTCTTCAGCATGTCTGTCTAACACCTGGGAGTGAGTCAAGGAGAGAAACGTCTATAACTAACCCAGACTGATACACAGGGCCCTCTCCCTCAGAAGGCGCCAACAGTTTTGTGTCACTGTGGGAACACCCGTCTTCTGCACCATCATGCTGACGGCCGCACCCACCAGCCAAACCAATGCCTGGCAAGTTGGAACTTCAAGGGGCCTTAAGGCTGCACCCCAAGGTTGGTTGACCTAGTGCACCAGACATGTGTCTGCAATGGGAAAGCATCTGCAGTCTGTCCTTCCAAAAGCTTAGAGCAACAATCCCTAATAGACATGGTGACTCAGGGTCCTCTCCCTCAGGAGCAGGCATCACCTGGCCACCTGGTTGGGTCACAGAGGGCTCACCCGCCTCCTGCACACCCTCTGTCTACAGGATCTGATCACACAAGAGCTATCTGATTGGACACTAGGCTGGGCTTCGTCAGACCCGCCACCTCAGATTTTGGGTAATAATCTCTAGATTTACATCCTTCACTGTTCTCAAGCAGTTGGCTACCCTACCTAGACATCTCAGGGTTCACCACTAACTATCTCGGGAATCTAGGGATTTCACTACTAGATCTCCTGAGGGTAAGTCACTAGCCATCCTGGGGAAACTAGGGCACTCACTACTCATCCTTGATCTCCTCAGGGGATGCTACTCAGTCAGTCAATTATCTTTATTCGATTATTAAAAATCATAAAAGAACGAGCATTATTACATAGCAACATTTCATCAGAACACGAATTGATACATAATTTTAACAGACAATCAATATTTAGAAACTCTAAAATCACAATGTACAAAATGAGTTATACGAAAATGTTAAGAATATAAGCATTTAAAATCAGTGAAATAAAAAAGGGAAATCAATATTCAGGAATAAGGTGCCTAGTTCTTGTGCGGTGCTTATTTATGCGTGCTCCTGCAACTAAAAAACTAGCAACATGAAAAGCTACTCTTACATTAGGAAGGAGTTGCAGTAACATCAAGGCTGGTTTTACCTGAGTAAAACCAAGATTGCGCAAAATTGGAAGCAAATATCTTTTTCTAATCTCAGTATAATGGCCGCAGAACATGGTGAAGTGAATCGTGTCCTGGGTGGAAAAGTGATCACAATCACATGGTTCAGCATTATCGGGTCTATTCCATATTTTAAAATTGCCCAGAATGAAGTGGATCAAATCAAAACGGAATCTCGTTAGAAGGAAGCGATGATATGGTTTAGTTACCAGGGAAAGGTATGGTTCCATTCCTGGGACAGATGTCAACAAACAGTGTTTCCTAACCATGGTTTTTTTTAGCTCTATGGCTTCCCTCTCCATAACATATAAATTTGACAGGGTATTTTTTACAATTTTAAGATCTTCCTGCTTTATCAAATCTGGAGATGAGAAAAGCTCCGGTCGGCCGGCTAAAATTAGCTGCGTTTGTACATATTTTACCCACGGGATGTTTTGGGCTCTGTCCAGGGCTAAACAATCTTTTAAGATGATGTGATTTAATGTAAGCTCCTGGTTAAGCCAAGTTTTCATCCATCCAATAACTGGGGCTAGTTTTAGAATGTCAGTTATATAGCCCAATCCTAGCTCTGTATGTATTGCATAGGTGGAAGTCGATTGGGGGACAGAAAGCAGGGTTCTCAAAAATTTGTTTTCTACTTTCTGGATTTTGTCATGATTAGTGTACCCCCAAATAACAGAACCGTACTGGGCAACAGACAAACATTTTGCTTTATAGACCTTTATAATGCTTTCCATGGGGCGGGCTCCCAGTTTTTTAGCAAAGCCAAGCAACCCTGCTGCCGCTCTTGCAACAGCGTTGCTTTTGACGGAATGCTGGGGGCCCCAAGTGCCCTTTTCATCGAAGGTCACCCCTAAATATGGAAAAGATGGAACTCTCCTGACCTCTTTCCCAGCAAAAAAAAATGTTTTCGACTTTCTTTTCCTGCCTTTAGCTCCTGCAATCATTACGTGAGATTTCTCTGTGTTGGCTTTCATGTCCAACAAGGACATGAAGTCCCCAAAAATGAAAGGAGTTTATTAAGTGCCACTCCGGAGCGTGCCAAAAGGACTGCGTCGTCCGCGTACAGGAGGACAGGTATCTTTGTCTCACCTGCACGTGGGATATCGGTGTGGGATGCTGCCAAGACTACCTCGAGATCGTTTATATAAAGAGTAAAGAGGAGGGGGGCAAGGATACACCCTTGCCTAACCCCCCTCTCTGACTTAAAGTGGCAAGTGCATCTCCCTTCCCTAGTCACTCTGACCGAGGTCATGAGGTCCCTATGTAACTCAGCCAGGTATCCAACCAAAGGGGGGTCAATGCCCATGGTCAAAAGGACCCTCCACAGCTTAGCCCTGTTGACCAGGTCAAAGGCTGAGGAGAGGTCCATAAAGGCCATGTACAGAGAACCCCCCTTGGCGATTGCGTATTTATTTATGATCAATTCTAGGTTTAGGCACTGGTCTAAGGTTCCTCTTTTGGCTCTAAAACCGTATTGTGCGTTTGATAGGACACCCTTCCCTTCTAAAAGCTGAGTCAGTCTTCCTAAGAGGACTCTTCCCAAGATTTTAACACTGGAATCAATGAGAGAGATTGGCCTATAACAGGCCGGGTCTGTCCTCTGTCCTTTTTTAAAGATCGGTACTATCGTGGACTTGGCCCAACTAGTAGGAAAGATGAGATCCCTTGTAGTATTAAAAATGTTTGTGAGAATCTTGGCACTTAGTTCAGGGGCACTCTTGAAGAAGTCTGCGGGAACCCCATCGGGCCCCGGTGCCTTTTTGTAGAGTGTGTCATTAATAGCTTTTTTCACATCCTCTAAACTAAAAGGAGAGATGGTAGTTACTGCTTGTGTGAATGGCATTTCACAGTCTGAAGTGGTATCAGGACAGCTATAGATGTTACTGAAATGTGTCACCCACTGTTCGTCTGTTATAATGCAATCTGCTCTCTGATTCTCTAGTCCCACGAAGTATGGGTGATTTATTATTGCCCAGAATTTGGCGCTGTCTCTCTGTATATCAGGCAATAATAAATCATTCCAAGCCTCCTTTTTAATCTCAGATTTCCTCACCCTGATAGCAAAACTGTATTGTTTCCTCCGTGATGCTATCTGCTCTTTATCTCTAGGTTTATTTTTTAGGGCCTTTAGGAGGATTGAATGAGCCTTGGAACAATTTGAGTCAAACCATTTGGGGCCCCTGAGCCTGTTAGGCTTTGTCTTTACGGTCAGGTCTAGATTGACCTGACGGCAGATAACATTGAAAGCCTCTATCATGGTGGTACCAGAGTTATTATTATCCAGGCAAATGGCAACCTCCCCCTCAACTTTAGCCAGAGTTTCCTATAAAAAGGTGATTGGGGTTACTTGATCCCATTTCAGTCTACGATTCTGATCTCTCGGGACCAATTCTGTCACACATAAAGCATCAATCTCCCTTTTTCCCAAGACTCCCTGTGATATGGTCTCTAGAATCACAGGGTTATGATCGCTAAAAACTGTAGTTTCTACCTTATAGTTAATAACTTCAGGCAGAATACCAGAAGATAAAAAGATATAGTCTATAATTGTGCCTGTGTCATTGCCCACATATGTTGGCAACCTCGGGCCTGTGGGGCAACTACATGATTCATAGAGGTTAAAAGTTGCTAGGAGCAATTCCAAAGCCTCTCCACGTGATGAGTGTTCGAAATGCGGTGGGGAGGAATAGGGGGAAGATTCCTCGTGTTCCACATGGCAATCCGCATGGCATGGATGGATGTTAAAATCACCCATAAGGATCACCTCATACCCATGGACACTGTTCTCACTGTGGGTAGACAGGAATTCCTCTAGAGTTACCAGGTGCTCATTTGGGGTTTGACTGACGGGGGAATTATAAAAATTAACAAATAATATAGGCTGAAAGTTTGGTGTAGTTAGTTCAACCGCTAAACAGTTTTTTAAGTTAGATTTAATATGTCTTGGCTTTCCTTGAATATCTAGTGAGATGTATATAGCCAAGTCCCCCTTTGCCCTTCCTGCTTTACTAGGATCTGCAGGTACGGTAAAGTGGGAAAAGTCGTCCAAAGCCAGTCTGTCTGACGTTTCCCAGGTTTCTTGAAAGGCAAGGACGTCGTAGGATCTAATTGTGTCCAGCCAATTCTTGTCCTTATATTTGGCTCTGAGACCAGCGATATTCCAGCTCATAATTCTACAGACCCTAATGCCTGCAGAGTTCCAAACTAAAGAACTGGGAGCAGGCTGAGGACCCTCACCATTACTGTCTTGTCTAGGGGAGAGTCAATCGTTTTGGTCCATGAAGGATAACGGGGCATAGCGATTGAACAGTTGAAGGGGTTGTGCAAAAGGATTGTGCTGTACTGAGTGGGAATGGTGGGCTGCTACATTATACCTTGGGTCCTGCCCCCATCTGAGGTTCGAATCCCAATTTCTGTCCCACCCTGGCGCAGGGGTCCTTGGGTACGTAACATTCTGCTGTTCACCGTAGAAAAACTTTAGGGTTAAGGGAACAACAGTACCCTGTCTGCGTTGGGGAGGGAATAAGTTAGCAAGAATGTTGGGAAGGACGTCTTGATTTGAAAAGCTCACTGCCACACAGTCCCCTTTGAACTTTTTCGGCCGGTTTCCCAACCAGGGGACCCTAGTTGCTGACTTGATTACGCTTGCCAGAAAGTACTTTCCCCCTGGTGCTAGCTGCATGTTACTGGTTAACCAGTGTAAGGCCTTGCTTGTGAGAGAAGTGGGACTTTCCGCTGTTCCCCCTTCCAGAGGAGGGACATTTGCTAGAACTAAAACCACTGGTGTGGCTTCAACTATAAATTGTAGGGGGTCCATTGAGTGAGCTTGTACTGGGGGGATATTGACCGAAGGGATTCTGTCTATTGGAGTGTTAACTAATAGAGGACCCTCACTGTTAACAGTTAATGTTGGTGGATGAGGTGGTGAATTCTCTTCTGGCAACTGGTTTCCTACGCCTTCACCTACAACCTCTCTAACAACATTTCCCCCTGTGTTATTACTCAAATTTGTAACTAGCGTAGTTATATTTTCTACCCCACCTGCAACCATAGTGTGGAGTCCACCCAACTTCTTGACCTCCGATTGCAGTTTGTCAATTTTTGATATTAGAGGTTTAATAATAGCGTTGATTTTTAACTCAAGAAAATCAGCAATTTTTTCAAAAAAAGCATCCTCAATTGTGTGATTTAAATTATCCTCAACACTATTCACTTGCTTAGACTTTGGGGTAATAGCCCTCTTCCATCTTGTCCCCGATCGTAGCCCGCCCCGCTTTGGTGGATTTTTGATGCATAATCGTCTTGACCTGGTGGCACGCCCTATAGGCGACTGCTCGTCAGATGAGACGCGAGTCTGTTTCTCCTGATCGGAGTCAATATCAATGTCGCTCTCAGCCTCTACATTGGGTGCCTCAGAGGCCGGGGCTACGTTAACAGATGTGCCACTTGTTCCTTCAGAAATAGGGCCGCTAGTTATGACCACGCGATGAACTTCCTTCAGTATGGTGTCATCAATCAGAGTAGATGCGGAAGGGGACAGACATCGTAAGTCCGGGGATTGGCTCAACCCCAGAGAATCTCTCCTCTACATATTTATTTTTTTAACAGTCTGGACAAGGTAATTGTCAATAGTGTTTAGCGGGGCTTCCTCTGGTTTTTTAGGCATGTTAACAATATACACGCAGACTCACTATTGTACAAATAAAATGTCAGGTAGCAAAATCTTAAAGCGATATGTCTTACTTGAAGAATGGATCACGCAAATATTTTCCTGCAGCGTTCCTGGCCCTGACCCTGCCTACTCCTGCCGATGAGGGCCGTAGAGGGCCCGCCCTTTGCCCGGGCTTGGCCCCGGGCGCTCCCGCGCGCGACTCGCGGGGCGAGAGGATGCAGGCTCCGCTTTCTAGCGCCTCCGGGCGCTCTGCTAAAGCGCTCCTGCTGCGCCGCCCCTAAGGCTGCTGGGGCTTGTAGGCGGTAGAGGTAGAGGTGCGGGAGTCTCTCGGCGCTCCCGCTCTGCCCGTGTCCTTGCTGCCGCTGTTTGCCGTTTCCCTCACGGCTGGTGTCTCAAGGTAAGCTTTGGGGATGCTACTCAACCTCCTACATTGGAAAGTATCCCCTTTGTCAGGTTAGTAACCAATGTTCCACGGGAGCGAAGAAGAATCCCCACACCTCCAAGGCACAGAAGCAAGAATGCGAATCAATTACACACTCCTGTCTACTGTCCCCTAAAAGTATGAGGGAATTACCCTAGGAGTGTCCACCACTCTCCTCATACGAGGGGGTAAGCAGGGTATAGCAGGAGTAGTCGTAGGTGGATGTCCAGGCTAGAAAACAAAATAGGCAGTACACATAATATATCCTTCTTTCACTAACCTTCAAGCAGGAGTCATTGACATGCGTGATTATTTAGGTGTGCTTACCCCAATTGTAGATTAGGCAGGCTTTCTCGAGGAGTTCTAGGAATGGTAGCCAGGATAATGAGCAACGGGCTATGAGGTAGAGCTCTCGAGGGACATACACAACAGACCAACACAAAAACAAAAATAGGGTATGTGAGGAGCACCGGCCGGCTGTTGTGGGCTGAAACAGCAGAGCAGTACACACACACACGAGGAGAGACACCCGGCCCTCAAAGGAGGCAAGGGCAGAGCGCTCACTCTCACAGGAAGGGTTAAATAAAAAAAGAACTCGCCATGTATTTCATTCATACAACAGAAGCGAGAAAAAGAATCCGAGCGAAAAGACGCCCGCAAAATGCGTGAGAAAAGCAAGGGTAGTCGCGAGTAAACTCTCGCGTAGGAATTCAAGAAATGCCGAAGCTCGGCAAAGACGCTCTCACTCTCAAACAACCATCCAGCGGCTGCAGGGACAGGGGAATGAAGGCAAGGAAGCGGGGAAGGGTCCAAGGAGACTCGCAGGTTTCCACAAGACGCCACCGAACCTCGAGCCAGGAACCAGGAAGTGAAGAGGGGGCGTGGTACCGGAACAGTAAGCCAAGCAAAGGCTACGTTCTGCCGTGCCTCTTTTCACTGGTTAGGGAGCGTCTAAAAAGAACAGGCTGTTTGTTTGTAGGGACCTGGGTAAAAGACCACAGCCCAACAACCTCGCATGTCAAGGCTATTGATTCCTAACACCCTTCCTAGGCCAACCACCACCCTTGGACAGCTCCCCTCCATAACAGACAACCTGTAGGGAATGTGGAAACCATAACTTTTCTTGCGCCACCACCATGTGTAAATTTCTTGGAGATCACACCGCCCTCCTGGCGGGAACCCCTAGAATATAGCGCATAATTACAGCAACGCCTAGATTATAGCATGTAATTACAGATTTGTATTTTGCCTAAATACATGAAAGTTTGCTGAAAAATTCCTTAATCTAAAATGCAGTCTGAGCTGCCGCATACATCACAATATTAAAAGGTTCCAAAACAGAACATAAGCATCACATAAAAAGCTTGAGCCATCAACAATCTGCCTCTTTTAAATGTGGCACTGAGCAGATAAGTTGACTTTCTATTTACCTTTATTATCTTTTGTATTTTAGGTATTTAATGTGGCTTAACCCCCCCCCCGCCTCAGTACCGATCTCCAATTAATGGAGATCCCTCCTTCTCATTATTTCTAACCCTGGTTATTCATAAGGTATTCCTTTCTCTACTGTTGCCACCTTATTGTACCTTTTCTAATTCATTGTACTGTTTCCTAAAAGGCATATACCCGGTAAGTATTTGATTTCCGATTGTCTTTATCATATTTCAATATTCACTGCGTTTGTGTTTGTATTTTTACAGTTTTTCTCCTCACTCTCGTTCATGGCGATATTATCAACCCCATCGCTAACATTTCACTCATCGCGAGCTATTTGTGGCTTTGTTTTTACCCCTCCTTTACACTATTGAGAGGTTCACAGCTTGCCTCTTTCCAGTGCAGGGCGCGAGCTCCGACGCGACCCTGCATCGCCTTACGCCTTAGAGGAAGGGACCTTGGCAACGGGAGCGCTACGTCTGCCTGTTGCCAGGAACCTTTCTTTCTCCACATTCCTTCAAGGCATTTTCAGAATGCTTGCACAATCGCGCTCACCCCCATAGTTACGGGCAGCAGCTGATACGCTCGAGCAATCCTATGTCAGTTGCTCAGCTCCCGTTAGCGATCAGCTGCTGCCCTCAACGCGATTCAAAGCGCAAGTACTTTATTAACAACCAAATACTGCAACAAAAACAAGCATTGGCATTGCCAATAGGTCTCGCTTGTGGGACCTTATAAGTATTTAGTTTTGCAGCACAATATCCGATTATGCAACAAGGATATTGTGCTGCAAAACTAAATACTTATAAGGTCCCACAAGCGAGACCTATTGGCAATGCCAATGCTTGTTTAAGTCAGCTCCGTTTGGCAATGGGCAGAGAGTGTCTCTCTGTGGTGTTGATACATTCCATGTTTGGAGTGTATCTTACATCACCAGGTAGAATATAGAATATTTGCGGGGTGGGAGTTCGAGGTGAAGACAGTTGGGTAGATTTGTATGAAGCTGAGCTGGCAAAGTGAGAAGCGGAGTTGCAAAATAAAGATCCAACCTTTACATGAAATTGAGTAGTCTACTTTACAATTTGGCAACGGAGGATGGAGAGGCAACTCTGCAAGGACCCACGGAGAAAAGGAATTAGCAGTTGATGATTTAGGAATACGTGAGGATCCGTAAGACAACAATAAGTGAAAAACGTGACAAAAAGAAGAATAAAGGTGAGCCCAAGTGCAAGCGAGCGCAAGTGGAATTCGAAGTGATGAGCATAATTGAATTTAAGAAAATTTGTGAAGTTACCGTTATCGGCGGCATGCGCGAGTGAAGCGCGAGAAGTGGTGCGTGGAGTCAGCGCGAGTGAAGCACGAGAAGGATGTTGCATGCGCAAGCGCTGTGACGCATCAATGCTAGAAAGCGAAGAGGTACTATTCACGACGAAGGGTTGAAGGAAATTTTCTCGTTCTTGATTTACGAAGAACCCGAAGTAACGCGAAGGATAATAATTGCGCGAAGGAGGCACTGGGCAGTTTAAATAAAAAGTTTGAAAGAAATAAAACCTTTTTGGGAAATTGTGAACCATTCATAAAAATAAAAAAAATGTTGGGACTGAAGATATTAAGACTGCTACATTGGATGAATTAACATTTAAAGAATACATTACAATACAATACAATTAATAAAAAATTAGATACAAGAATTTAAGAGACCGTGATTGAAAGCAATTGTTGATTGTGAGCGTAGCGTTACATGAGGAGAAAATTACAAGTGGACGGGGGAACACGGCCTGGGGGAAGCTGGCTGGGGGAGGAGAAATGCAAGGAAGTTAGGGGACGAGAAGCCGAGAAGCCGCAGAGCGCACGCTGGGCGAAGCCCTTTGATGTGCGCTGCGGCAAGATGCAATTAGGAGGGAGGGAGGCTGATGCGCGTTCGTGTTGATCACGTGGTTCACGTGAACTTCGTGAAAACGCCAGGCAAAAAGCTGGTGGTTTCACGAGCAGTTTGCCGACTTGAATTCTCGCTCCGCTCGATGCGCATGCGCGCATCGATAGGTCGCGAGACCTAAAAAGGGGGGGAAATGTTCATTTGACGTGAAGCCTCAATTTGATAAAGTTGTTCCATCTAATGAACCCTTAATTTGATAAGCTGTACCATCTAATGATATTATCATTATTAAAAAAAGGTGACAAGAAATACCTCATTTAGGGCCAGATGTAGGTCGCCAAATACCGGTCGGTAACGGCCGATTTCGGCCGTTACCGACCGGTATTTGGAGTTTGAGATGTAGGGGGCCTAACTTTACAGAATCGGTAAAGTTACAGATTTGGTATATTTACCGATTTGGTAAAATACCGAATCGGTAAATTTACCGATTCTGTAAATCCAGATGTAGGTGGCACTGAAAACAGTGCCACAGGCCCTTAGGAATTCATTATTTACCACCAAATAATACTTGGTGGTAAATAATGAATTTCTGTGTACATGCACATCTGTGCATGTACACCGGTGCCATGTGGCACACATACATGCCCTAAGGGCATTTATGTGTGTTACATTGCACACCAGCCAGAATCAGGGGTGCAACAGGGTGTCAAAGTGACACCCTGTTCCCCTTGTAAATTCGGTAATTTTACCCAATCGGTATTTACCGATTCGGTAATTGACATTGATTCCTGTGGGCCTCAAAGCACATAGGAATCAATGGCAATTACCGAATCGGTAAATACTGATTCGGTAATTACCGAATCTTACCGATTCGGTAATTGAATAGGTAAAAATACCTACATCCCGATTGCCAGTTCTTAAATACCGAATCGGTATGATTCGGTATTTAAGAATCGGTAATCTGGCCCTTAATGTTATTTATAAATTTTAAAGTAGTTCTAAATGAATTATTCCTAGTCCACCTATCTGCACCATGTCTGACACTGATTCAGATGACGCTTCAACCCCCTACTCCTAACATTGACATCGAAACCCTCAAAAAAATCATAATAACCATAAAATAAAGGATTTGATATATCAACACGGCCGTTTCCGCGATCTAATTTCCTTTCTGGGACTATTTCCCTTTAAGCAAACACAGTTTCCCTCGCGATCTTATTCCCTTCCTGTCATTTGGGACTGTTTCCCTTTAAGCAACCATAGAAGACAGTGATTTCTATACGAACCTGCTGACGCATTTTACGTCAGTTTCTTCATTGACGTGTGGAGCCATTGGGCTATTTAAACACATGGGTCACGTACCCTACAATCCGGGTTTTTCCAAACTTTTGAGCGGGACGCGATGCTGAAATGTTGCTGCATAAAATATGCTAATTTTAGTCCAGGTAAAAACAGCTTATACAACTGTGGTTGATTTATTATTCCTGACGGCAGATTGTGGCGTCCATGTATTTAGTTAATTTGCTTTTCTCCTTTTTCAATTTATTTCATTCGGTAGTGACCATCACCTGGTTGACATTTGGTATTTTTCGGCCAACAATTGTGATGCCTTTCAGGGATGCCGCTGTATAAGGCATAATATTGAGGTGAGAACTGCTTCAATGGCAGTGGCCGTATCATTAACTTCCATATTAGGCTGCCATAATAAGTGAATACTTCTCTCCTTTTGCTTCATTTTTCAGAGACTATTTGAAAACTTGACGAACCCGTGATTAACACGGATTATCTGAAATAGCTCTACGAGGTGAGGGTCCGTTTTTTCTTACAACTTTTGACTGTACGCGCACGTTAGTATGTTTATGTCCTGCTCCTAATCTCGATAACATGACTCTTATATTTACTTAGCGACCCTATTTTTTCTTGCTTTTTTCAACACACACTGCAGAAGCCCTAGAGGTTATTCCACAGCATTGTATCTACTGTTATCAGCTTTACGAGTGAAGACATCCCTCTTGATGTTTTGTTCTTTTGTCTCCCGGCTATCAATTTGGAAAGGGTCTCATGCTGTGTATTTAACTGTCACTAGAGAGACCGCAGCTAAAAATTACCTTGTCTTCCTTGGTAAGTTGGTATTGAACTTGGTTTACAGTGCTCCCTGTAAAGTGCATGAGTACAAACAGGGTTTATTGATTCTATAATTCTTTTTCCAACTTACATTGTATCTCATCTGAATTTGTGTAGCGGCCCTTGGTACATATGGAGAGATGCCCTCATATCGTTTTCCATCCTATCACGATAGGTATGCATACATAATTACATTACAAAATAAATGGATTCTGCCTCTCATTGTCCCATATGATTTCACTTTCTCTTTTTCTTCATCCGTTTCTTAATTTTCGTTGTTTGTTTTGGTTTATCATGAAATAAGGATTTGAACTGAGTTGTAGAAAGTTTAGAAAATGTACTATATTTTGTGTTTGAGACGCGTTTCCAAGCGTGTTACAGGTTTTTGTAAATCTCTTCTTTGTATTTCCCCTTGAGGGGGAAATTAAGATGTTTGATTCTTCTTTGGCACTGATTTATACCTTTGCACTCTTTTGTCTTTAGTGGCCCATTTTTATGCTTAAATAGGATGGCCACGTTTTTCTTTATTCACTTAATTTCCTTTTGTGTGCTTTTGTTCTCAGTTTTTAATATAGTATCTAAGAACCTGACTCTCTGTGCTACTGACCATTTTTACAAGAGAGCATGAAGTAGATTACTTATGTGTTGATGTATTTAATGAATGTCCACATTTATTGTGTTAATAACAAATAATAACAATTATAAACTTTGTAATTGTCAACTTATATTTCTGCTTTTGCCCCAGACAGGTCACATTGCCAATTTTCCTCCTTAATCATTTCATGCGTCCTGAAGAAGGTGATACCCAGAGAAGGGTCGTTTCACCAAAACGCGTCAGCGCTGGAATGCGTTCCCTCCATGAACTTATGATTCACTTGTCTTGGAAAATTAATGAATATATTTGGAAACTTTGCTGAATTATTGACAATATTTCGTTTCTAATATTTGACAAATTGTAAATCAATTTTGCAGATGTTCATTGCATTATGAGGATGACCTATGTTGGTTAAATCTCTATCACATTATTGCTATTCTTGCTGAGGGAGTGTGGTTCATATATATTTATATCTGGTCTGCCTGAGGATGTTTGAGTATGAAATTGTATGTATGTTGTGAGTGGTTTGTGTGGAATGGGACCTGTTTTTTCTATAGTCTTTACAATTTGATATTTATTTGTGATAACTAATCCATTTATTATGAAAAAATAAAGTAATGTTCAATATATTCCGGTTGTTGTGAAGAATATGGGTCATGGTCAAGCCAGAGCAGGCAACAAAATAGATGACGTATAGCGCACTTTAAAATATATAGGTAGAATAGCTTGTTTGTGGTTTTAGTTGCATTATTTTCCCCTGCTTCTCTACCTACATTTAACTTCCGGGGTCCCCTTGTTTATGAGTGGTTGTACCTTTTGGTAGAGTAATTAACTTGGGGCCAGATGTACAACAATTTGTTGCGGATGCAAACGGAAAATCGGCCCGTTTTCAACCGCAAAAAAGGGTCCTGGCATGTATAAACGCTATTTTACGAGTTGGTGACTAGCAAAATAGCATTTGCGACTTGTTATTAGGAAGGGGCGTCCCTTCCTAATAGCGAGTCACAATGGAATGTACCATTGTTTTGCGGCCGCAAAACACTTGCTGTTTCCGACCTACTTCAAGTAGGTGGTAAGCCACTCGCAAACAGGAAGGGGTCCTAGGGGACCCCTTCTTCTTTGTGAATGGATGCGAAAATAATTTTTAAGAGCAGGCAGTGGTTACAGGGACCACTGCCTGCCCTAAAAAAATGAAACAAACGTTTAATTTTTCTTTTTTAAATGCATCCTATTTTACTGTAAGGAAAACGGGCTGCATTTAAAAAAAACTGCATTATCTAAAAAGCATTCATAGACATGGTGGTCTGCTGACCCTGGAGGCACCATTCCTGGAGTGCTAGCCATTCCTAATATGTTTATGTTTAGATACTTATAACGTGCTTGAATGCCGAAGCGTCTTGGTGCTGGTAGAAAGTGAAATGGTAAGCAAAACCTATAAGGCTGTGAAGAGCCAGGTTTTCAAATTCTTTCCGAAAAGCTGGAGGTTTGGCTGGCGTCTCAGGGACAGAGGTAGTTTGTTCCAGAGCTTAGCCGCACAGTGTGTTATGGCTCTGCCCCCCATCTAGCTCGTTTGAACTTCACCGGTTCTATAAGGCCTTGAGTGGCCGATCTGAGAACACCTGAGGGAGCGTATGGTGTGAAAAGTTTTTGAAGATCAGCCGCAATCCCACCATTTATAGCTTTGTATACCAAAGTTAGGGCTTTGAATTCAATGCGCTGTTTAATGGACAGCCAGTGGAGTGATCTAATTCCGGCGGATGTTGGTTGTCCTCTGTGCAACCCCAAGAGAAGTCTAGCTGCCGCATTTTGTAAGGACTGCAATTTTTGTCGTTGAAATTTATCAATTGCCAAAAACAGTGCATTGGAATAATCCAACTTTGAGAGAAAAAGAGCTACCATCACCGTTTTTTGGAGTTCCTGAGGTATGAAAGGGAAGATTTTTCTCAAGGTTTTCAAAAGGAAGAAACCTGAGGAAATGAGACTTTTTATCTGCGCACCAAAATTAAGTTTGTTATCGAAAATGATCCCCAGATTTCTAACGTTTTCAACTGTATGAGGGCATTCTCCGGCCTCTGACGGCCACCAGGCCGGATTCCAGAGGGGTTGGGCTGGCCCAAACTCCATCACCTCTGCCTTCTCTGTATTCATTTTCAAATACCTCTGACCCATCCAAGCCATGATATCAGTAAGGCAGGTATGAAACCTGGCTGCTGTGGTCTCTGGCTGGTTGATGATGGAAATGATGAGCTGAGAGTCATCGGCATACGTGACCAGCCCGAATCCGTGTCTCCTGACTAATTTGGCCAGAGGAGTGACATACAGATTAAACAGGATTGGCGATAGCGCAGACCCTTGTGGTACTCCACAGGGGAGGTGAAAACTCTTTGACTGCATGCCATCCCAGAACAGCTACTGCTCTCTTGCTTCCAGAAAAGAGGACAGTAGGGACAGGGCAGTCCCTTCAACCCCTATATCCCTCAGCCGCTGCACCAAAACAGTGTGATTTACGGTGTCAAAAGCGGCTGATAGGTCAAGGAGTACAAGGACCACCCTTCTCCCTTCGTCCACAGCCCTGCGAATCTCTTCAGCTGCAAGGATTAGTGCCGACTCGGTAGAGTGACATGGACGGAAGCCATGCTGCGAAGTATCCAACAGGTTGTTCACGTCAAGATAGTCTGTTAGCACTCTACAGAGTTGTTTTTCTAGTACTTGTGCAGTGATAGGGAGACCGGCAATAGGTCAATAGTTTTTGGGCTCACCAGGATCTAGGTTTGGTTTCTTCAGAAGAGGCGAAATAGCCGCCTTTTTCCAACTAGTGGGGTAGCTGCCGGTAGCTAAAACTTGATTCAAGATGGGGGTAAGATTTTTACAGATCTTATGTGCTGTTTGGTGCATAATACAAGGGGGGCATGGATCCGTAGGTGCCCCAGATTTTATGGAGAGTAAAAGTTTTTGAACCTCTTCGTTGTTCATTGGCTGAAAACAGGTCAGCTTGCATTGTGGACTGATTTTAGGCACTAGCATGTCCTGAGATCTGACGGGGCTTGGGAAATTATTATAAATTTCCCGCACCTTCCCTTGAAAATAGTCCGCCACTTTATTACATACATTTTGTTCTGGCTTAAACACTTTGTCCTGCTGTGGTTTAGCCAATAGGTTAACTGATTTAAACTGTTCCCTAGTGGAGTTACCTGCCTCTTTTATTTTTACTGTAAAGAAATGTTGTTTTGCAACAATAATTGCTTCTTTATATAGCAGGATAGTATGGTTGTAGACGGCCTTCTTTAAACTATCATAGTTTTGCCGCCAGTTTGGGTCGCAAACTGCACCTGCCTCATGAGTATTAATGAGATATGCAATTTGCGACCCCATTAAGAATCACAAACAGTGTCTGAGACACTGTTGTAAATTTCAATTTGCGAGTTGCAAACTGTGAGTCGCAATACGACGCAATTTGCAACTCACAAATTGGAAGGGTCTTACGTCTGGCTCTTGGTCAGTGGGGGGGGATAAAAAACCTGGGGTGTGATCATGAGCTGCGGCAGAGAAAGCTGACAAATCTTGCAGTCTCATAAGATGTGGTTGTGAGTTACTGGGAATAGCAAATTCAAACTCTGAGTGCATGTTTTATCCCAGCTTGGGACCACGCTGGACCCTGTAGGCGTAAGTAGCATAAAACTGTACTTTAGGGCAAGATTTGTCTCTATGTGTAATATAGTGAAAACACTGGACATGGGATGAATTTTGATTATGCCGAAGTAATTAGAGTAATTTTGGCAATTCTGCGTTACTCTTTGACGCGTAATTACCGATAAATACGCAATTACTTCTGCTTGCATATTTAAGAGGAATTTGGGGGAAGAAATCCTACCACAAGAGCACATATAGCCAGTGTCAGCGGCCACTCGTGCTCACTGTTCATGTACTGTTGCATTAGCACAAACTGGGTAAATATTTTGACGCAAGGGTGGATTTTGAGCTATGAAATTAGCTCTACATATTGGTAGTAGGTTGGGGGAAATCCTAGCCTAAGAGTACTTTTAGAGAGAGTGAGTGGCTGCTCACACTCGCTATGTGTGTTCTGCTGCCTTTAGCGATATTTTGTAGCACAAAATGCAGACGTGAGGGGGCATTTGTGAGCTTAGAAATAGCGTTAAACACAGAATTACTCTTTTGGCCTAATTCTGTGTAATCTCACGGAACACTCATGTAATTCTGTGTGATTACACACCATGGAATAATGCAAGTTTCACCCACTCCTCTATAATATCACAGATATCCAGCAAGACCTACACTATAAATGCAAACTCACATTATAAAGTAAGAAAATAGACTAACATAAGATTCGACAATGTATATAGTTTTTTACTTTCCTCTGATGCTCTTTTTAGGCAGCATCAATGTCAGATGTTTAGGAAATGATATTAAGTGTGGTTCAGTTTTTGATTTCTTAAGGCATCAAAATATTGACATTACCTTTTTACAAGAATGTGCTATTCCAGAGGCTACCAAAGACAAACTTTTACAGGACAGATGGGGTTGTGGGCAATCTGTTTGGTCTGGCTGTAATTTAGATAGGAATGCAGGCATTGGCATACTTTTCCGCGACTCTACTTTTGACATTCAGAAAGTTAATCATATGGCTAAAGGCAGAGTGTTATGTGTAGATGGCGTGTGGAATGGCCATGATATTCGTCTTATTAATGTATATTGCCCCACATCACTGACTTATAGAAATTATATTTTGAATTTATTGCCACAACTTTTGCTGTGTGACAAAAATGTTTTTATTGGTGGGGACTTCAACTGTTTACTCCATGTCAATGACAGAATTTCTCATTCTACTGTTCGTTTGGATAGTAGTTCAAAATTGCTTTTGAATGTAATAACCGATTTTAACTTACATCCTGTAATATATAGAGTCCTTCACCCTAAGGACCCAGGTTTTACTTGGTCTAGTCCTAACTCTTCTACAATGTCCCGGATTTATTTCATATTTACCAACTCCTTAGATAAGATTACATCAGCAGAAACTATACCTGTTTTCTTTTCTGAACATAACTTGTTAAAGGTTGGCCTTTCTGTTTCGGCACTCCCGCATCGCGGGAAAGGCTTATGGAAGCTCAATGTAAGTTTATTAGAAGACAAGTTTATTTGTCAGAAGTTTATTTCCCACTATAAGAACTGGCAATCCCTTCAGATTTTATTTCCAACATTTACAGATTGGTGGGAGGACATTAAAGCCCGTACAAAATCCTTCTTTATCCGAGAAGGGATCAGACTGGCTAGGTCCAGAAGGCACAAAATACACCGTTTACAAATACAGTTACAAAACCTCTCCCGCCTGTTAGATCTGGGTTTTAATGTACAAACTGAATTCCTCTCATGTAAACAGTTACTTTCTTCACTTTATTCTGAGTATACTGAAGGGGTAATTGTACGCAGCAGAGCAAAATATTTTGAAGAAATGAAAAATGCTCTCGTTTCTTTTTCTTAAAGGCTAAGTCTGGGGGTAGAAATTTAGACTCTGTCTCCGCAGGCACCAGGCACACCTCTACAGATGGGATTAGTAAATGTATTTTTGACTTCTATAGGAACTTGTATGCGAGGAACTCCTGCGATGAGGCTACAGACAATTTTTTCCTCCAACAGTTACAACTTTCCCTTTCTGAAGAAGATAAAACAGACATGGAGAGTGATTTTATCTTAGATGACATTGAGAGGGCTATGCGTAGTTTGCCTAAGGGGAAAGCACCAGGATCTGATGGTCTCCCTGTGGAGTTTTTTGCAACTTTTTGGGATCTTATTGGCCCAGACCTTCTGCAGGTATATTTGTACTCCTTTAGTTTTGGCTCCCTACCCAGCTCACTTCGTGGTGGAACTATGAAACTTCTTTATTAAAAAAAAGGGTACAGGCATGATTTGAAAAATTGGCGCCCAATTAGCCTATTAAATGCTGATTTTAAGATATTATCCAAAACCTTATTTTTCAAACTTAGGCCAGTGATCTCAACTGTTATCGCTTCTAATCAAACCTGCGGCGTTCCTGGCCGTAAAATCCAGGATAACTTATGCTTGTTTAGAGATTTGCTATATTATGTGAAGGACCGTGGTCTACCGCTTTGTTTATTAAGTTTGGACCAAGAGAAAGCTTTTGACAAATTGAATCATTCTTTTCTCTTTAAGGTCCTCAAGAAAATGAACTTTGGGCAAAAGTTTTGTTCATGGATTAACCTATTGTATACTGACTGTTACAGCTGTGTGTTGGTTAATGGAAACCCCACTGGCCCTTTTCCTATCGACTCTGGGGTACGACAGGGCTGCCCTTTGTCACCGCTCCTGTTTATATTGGCTATTGAACCTTTCCTGGCCGCTGTACGAAATAATACAATCATCAAGGGTATTCCTCTCCCGGGTGGGATGGGTCGTTCAGCTGTATTATCAGCTTATATGGATGATGTTTCTGTTTTCTGTACTAGCAATGCCTCTATTCGCCAAGTATTATGGTTTTGTAACCGTTTTTTCTTTGCAGCTGCAGCCAAAGTCAATGTTACTAAAAGGGAATGTTTATATCTTCAATGGAAAGAACCCATTATGGATTGGGGCCTTAATGTTGTACAAGACCGTATCAAGGTACTGGGGCTTTTCTTTGGGGAAAGTGACTCTTCTCATAACTGGAATGATTGCATGACCAAAGTTAAACAGAAAATTGCGTTTTGGAGTTCGAGATCGCTTTCCCTGTCTGGGAAAATCCTTGTATCTAAAGCTGAATTGCTCTATAGCCTCCTTTATGTTGCCATGATTTTCCCTATGCCCCGTTCCTGTTTGACCTTGCTTCAAAGATGGATTTTCCAGTTTATCTGGGGTGGTAAACATGAAAAAGTGGCACGTTTTAAAATGTATTACCTCATCGTCCCTCCCTCGCTTCCCTTCCTTACAAAATGAGGCATCCCTGCCTCCACAGACATCCATACCCACGTGATTTGTCACGTGAGGACTATAAATACTCCCCAGCCCCCACACACCTCCTGGTTTTTTTCTTGTCTCACCATTGTGAGACGCGCGTCCAACGCGCTAGCCGTTCTACGGAGCTGCGGTCGTTCTACATTCTGAGGGCTTCACCCTCGCTTTTTGATGCCTGCTGGGTCTGGCGGCGCCGGCCTGGTGTGCGCGAGCCTTCCCCACCGCGTTGCTGGAGTAGCGGTGCACTTCTCGGCGGCTGGGCGGACGGGTGCTGTAGTTCTGGTTCTGGAGGCCGGAATGGGAGACGGCGGCTGTCGGATGTGCTGGTGATCCTCGGCTGGCTGTTTCTGATGCTCCTTTCCAGTAGGGGCCTCGTTTGAGGTCGATTTTTATTACCTTTTTGCTTTTACTGATTGGTTTTTCGTTTTCTTGCTTCTTTATTGGTTACCTCCTGGTATTTTAAATCTATTGGTCGGTTTCTGGGATACTCCTTATTTAAGGTTTGCCTCTGCTGTACTTCCCTGACCGTTTCATTATGGCTATGCGGACCTCCAAGCGCTTGCGGGTTTTGTCCTCCTCTTCTGATGAGGAAGTGCCTATCCCGGCTCGTCGGACAAGGTCCCAGGGTCCGGTGGATTCTTCTGCCCTCTTGTCTGCTTCTGAGGTGCAAGCCATGATTGAGGCTGCTGTGTCTCGTGCTCTGGAAACAAGGGTTCCTGCGAAGCACAGGTCTTCTCGTGCTGCGGTGGGTCCGGTGGACTCTCCCTCTGAGGACTCTTCTTCTTCTTTGGACACTGCCAAGCCTTCTACCTCTTCGGGGAAGTTTGTACGTAGGGATGTGGTGCCTGCTATTCTCCAACACATCAGGGAGAACTTGGGGTTTTCTCCTTTTTCTGCTCCCGTGGAGTCAGATGACATCTTTCCGCAATATGTTAAGACTCCGGCGCTCGCTATGCCTTTTCATGGCCGCATCAAGGACTTGATTTCGGGGGAGTGGCGGGACCTGGAGCGCTCCTCAGTTCCTCGCTTTTTGCAGAAACGTTATTCCCTGGAGGAGGGGGAGGTCTCTCTTCCTCACTCTGTAAAGGTGGATACCATTTTGGCCACTCTTATTGGTCGTACGTCTATCAATCCAGAAGATTGTTCTCCGTCTGATGCCACGGATAAGAAGGTGGATGGTGCGCTGAAGAAGGCCTTTTCTGCTGGGAATTTGTCTTTGCGAGCTGGCATTTACTCTGCGTATGCGGCGCAGTCCTTGGTGTCTGACTTTGGGAAACTGGCCACGGCTATTCAGGAGGAGACGGACTGCTCTGGCTTGCTTGTCCACATGGAACAGCAGGCTAAGCTCTGGGCTGACGTCTCTTCGGATGTGCTTCGGTGTGCAGCCATGGCCTCTGGCTCCTTGGTTTTGGCTCGTCGGAATTTGTGGATGCGTGACTGGAAAGCTGATCTTCAGAGAAGTCCTCGCTCCTTAAGATCCCCTTTGATGGCAAGATGCTCTTTGGTGACCAGCTGGATAGTATGATCACTAAGGCTTTCAAGGATCGTAAGCATGCTCTGCCTTACAAGTGCAAGGCGTCTGCCTCTGGTTCTCGCCGTTTCTGGAATCCGGCTCCATCCTCCTCTGCGTCATTTCAATATTCCCGGCAGTCTTTCCTGGATGCTTGGCGGCTGGATGTAAGGGATCTCTGGGCATTGACTATTATCAGGAGAGGCTATCTTATAGACTTTGTCGCCGTTCCTCCCGGCTGGGGCACCATCCTTACTCCTATCCCGAAGTGTCCGCCCAAGAGGGGGGCTCTTCTGGAGGGGTTTGGGATCTTCTGTCGAAGAAGGCGATCGTTCCGGTCCCTCTGGCACAGCGGGGACAGGGATGTTATTCCATTTTGTTTCTGGTCCAGAAGATGTCAGGGGGATTCCGGCCGGTTCTGGACCTAAAGAGGGTGAATGGTTGGGTTCGGACCGTCCACTTCAAAATGGTGACTTTACAGTCCATCATCCCGTTGGTGGGGGTCCGGGACTTCATGACGTCTATCGATTTACAGGACGCCTACCTTCACATTTCTGTGGCTCGGACTCATCAGCAGTTTCTTCGTTTTGCGATTGACAGCTTTCACTTCCAGTTTGCGCTTTTGCCATTCGGGCTGAAGTCCGCTCCTCGGGTCTTCACCAAGCTTTTGGCCCCTTTGGTGGCCCTGGTCCACTGTCAGGGGATATTTCTACATCCATATCTGGACGACTGGTTAATTCATGCTCCCTCTTTCCAGTTGACACTCGATCACACAGAAGTGGTTCTGGCCGTTTTGAGGGAGCACGTCTTTCTTGTCAATCTGGGAAAGTTGTTCCTTGTTCCGTCCCAAGATCGTCTCTTCATTGGGGCCCGGTTTCGGACAGATTTGGGGGTGGTCACTCTGCCCATGGCTCGGGTGGCCAAGATTCATTCTCACATACTGTCTCTTCTGTCCGGACCAGTGCAGGTGGCAGCTCGTTGGCTCCAGGTTCAGGGGGATATGGCAGCCACGGTTTTTCTGGTTCCATGGGCCAGGTTTCATTTACACATGCTGATGGCTCATGTTCTGGCGCATTGGTCTCCCCATTGCCTTCCCCTCTCTTCTCCGATCCCGGTTTCCCCTCAGATCAAGACGGCTCTGGGTTGGTGGCTGGTTCGAGATCATCTGCTGAAGGGTGTCTCTCTCTCTCCTCCGGCTCCGGTTGTGGTGACCACGGATGCCAGCCTCTCGGGGTGGGGGGCCTGGCTGGGGGTTCATCAGTCCAGAGGCTTCTGGTCTCCCACTCAGAGCGGGATGTCATCGAACTGGAGGGAGTTGGAGGCGGTCCGTTTGGCTCTGTTGGCCTTCTCTCGGTTTCTGCTGGGTTCTGTGGTCCTGATCAGGACGGACAACATCACTGCCATGGCTTACGTAAACAGACAAGGGGGGATCAGGACCTCTTCTCTGGCCCTAGTGGCAAAGCGGTTGTTTGTTTGGGCGGAGTCTCATCTGTTGGCGCTCTCGGCGATCCATATTCGGGGGTTGTCCAGTTCCCTGGCGGATGCCCTCAGAAGGGCCATTCCGTCCTCTGTGGATTTATGCCTTCGTCCGGAGTTGTTTGTGGCTCTGGCGATGCGTTGGGGTGTTCCGGTGGTGGACCTCTTTGCGAATGTGCACAATGCCTTGGTGTCCCGATTTGTCTCCCGCAGTCGGGAGGGGTCGGCCTGGGCGGTGGATGCTCTCTCCTGCCCTTGGCCCCGCGGGCTTCTGTATGCCTTTCCTCCTTTCCCCCTTCTTCTCCGCTTCCAGCTGCGGGTCCACTCCTCGGGGGCTTCTGTGATTCTGGTGGCTCCTGCTTGGCCTCGTGCCTCCTGGTTTCCTCTCCTGGTGGAGATGAGGTCGGAGGTGGAGTGGTTGCTGCCTATGTCTCCGTCCCCTTTGATCTTTCCGGCGTTACAACAGGATGTTCTGGCCCGGATGCGCTTGGCGGTTGAACTCTTAGGTCTTCTGCGTCAAGGGGTTCCCGCTGGTTTGACCTCTACTCTGCAAGCGGCTAGGCGCGCGTCGACCAACAAGTCTTACCTGCGGTACTGGCGTTCTTTCAGTCGGTGGTGTCTTGTCAAGGATTTGGACCCTACTTCCTCTTCTTTGTTTGAGGTGATGCTGTTTCTTCAGGAGGGTGCTGCCTTGGGCTTGAAGGTTTCTTCCCTTCGTTTGCAATGGGCTGCAATTAAGGCATTTAGGAGCTCTTGGGGCAATCTCTCGGATTCTGAGGGGTTGGTCAGTCGCCTTTTTAAGGGTTTGGGTAATGTTCTTCCTACCCCTCGGAGGCATTATCCGACCTGGGATCTGTCTCTGGTCTTGGACGCCTTAATGTCCTCTCCCTTTGAACCCCTACTTTCTGTGGATCTGCGCCTGTTGTCCTTCAAGACTTTCTTTTTGGTGGCCATTTCCTCTGCTCGCCGCCTGGGTGAACTGGGTGCTCTTTCTTCCAAACACCCTTTTTGTCGGGTTTTTGAGGACAGGATCGTGTTGCGGCCGATTCTTTCCTTTCATCCTAAAGTAGACTCTCAGTTCCACAGGGATCGGGAGTTGGTTCTTCCTTCCTTTTTTGATTCCCCATCCTCGGAGTCTGAGGTGCGGCTTCACTCTTTGGATGTCAGGAGGGCTCTCCTGGTCTATTTGGAGCGGGTCGCTCCTTTCCGTCTCTCGGATTCCCTTTTTGTTAATTTTGGGCCTGTGAATCGGGGTTTACGTCCTTCTACTCCTTCCTTGAGTCGTTGGGTTCGTTCGCTGATTTCTTTGGCGTACAAGGAGGGGGGGCACCTTTCTCCTTTGGGGGTTCAGGGTTGTTCCACTCGCTCCATGGCTGCTTCCTGTGCGGAGGTCCAAGGGGCTTCCATTTCTGAGATTTGCCGGGCTGCCACCTGGGCTTCCCCGTTGACCTTTGCCTCTCATTACAGGATTGGACAGGAGGTTGACTGTGCTGATGTCTTTGGACACAGGGTTCTTTCCATTATAGTTCCTGAATAGTGGGTTTTCCCTTGTTTTCTGTGTTTTTTAATAAATCTGTGTTTTGCATACCTTCTTGGTTGTCCTGTTTGGCTTTGTACATTTCATTTTGTAAGGAAGGGAAGCGAGGGAGGGACGATGAGGTAATGCTTCAATTACTTACCGGTAATTGCATTACTCTGAGTCCTACTCCCTCGCTTCCCTTACTTACATCCCTCCCTCCCTCCCTGATGGTCCAGGCCAACCTTTTGGTGTGGTTTCGATCTATGTGGTATTACAGGAGGTGTGTGGGGGCTGGGGACTCTTTATGGTCCTCACGTGACAAATCACGTGGGTATGGGTGTCTGGTGAGGCAGGGATGCCTCATTTTGTAAGTAAGGGAAGCGAGGGAGTAGGACTCAGAGTAATGCAATTACCGGTAAGTAATTGAAGCATAAACCTTGTTTACAGGGTGGTAAGAATGCACCTGACATTGGGCTCCGCCTTTATTCTGTTTTTGTTAATAATTTGATTAAAGGGAGTACCGGTCCAAATTTAGAGGAAAGGAAATGGACTTACTTTTGTAGGTTTTGGCTCAGCTTTACAGTTTGTAGGGTTTGGAGCAAGGATGTCCCCAATAATACTCCACACTCAGAATCCTGACCCTTTGTCTATCATTTTGCTAAGAACTTTCTCAAGAAACACAACTTGGGACAGATTCCTATTGACTTGATGTCGCCAAAACTAATTCAGAAAGCAATTGGCGATCACTCTTTGATCCCTGTTGTAGGTTTTTCACTGAAAACATCTAAAGAAATATGGGCTAATGTTTCTGCTAAATATTTGTCTAATATCCATCGTGATCTTGCATGGTCGGTGGTACAAGGTTGTTTACCTTTACGGTTGTTTTTGCATCAGAGGAGAATGTCTAGGTCCCCTATTTGTGTTGGAAAAGGGTGCCTCCTAGATGAGTCTATAGAACACTTATTCTGGAACTGTATGATGGCACAGGCCGTTTGGAATTTGACTAAGGAATGGTTTTCCCGCCTTAATAATGATGTAGTTCTCACAAAGGAGATTGTTCTTTTTGGCTTAATGAGATCAAACTTTCCTTGCCATAAACTATGGATTGGTGTCAATTGCATGAAAGATGCGCTTTGGAAGGCTCGTAACCTCCTCCTATTTCAAGGAGTAGGTCTTTCGCCACCTGTTGTTTATGCTCTTGGTCGCTCTTTGGTTCAAGACTATTTATGTAAAGATATAGTTGAATGTGGGAAAGAAACTACATATGCTGATTGGGTATGGGATTACAAATAAGATTCATGTAATATCTTCTGAATCTCGTCCCCCTCTCTCTGTTATTTTAATCACACTGAAAATGACTACTCTCTGTTAAGTTAACTCTTATTGTTCTACTCTAAAGCCTATAAAGATTCAGCAAAAGACCTTTCAAAGCCTCTTCTGCGAAAGGCTACCTGTGCACAGATATTGGGCTGCGCAAAATGGTAGTCTCACATATGAAGCCCACACTTACATATTCACATGTAACCAGGCAAGTGGCTCCTATCCTAGCTGCACAGTAGCAGCGTTATCCTAAAAGGCGACACTGGCGATAAATACGCTCAGTCCAATTACAGTGAATATACTGTCAGTGAGAGTCAGGTAGTTAAACTGCCTCACAGTAAAAGAATCAAAAATCGGGTAGTCATTTGCAAAAAGTCCTGATCAACTAAATGGGTAAAACCCATTTGCTACTCACACAGTCAACCAGCTGAAACTAGGGGAAGAACTAGCTGTTGCTCATGGGTACTCTTACCTAATCAGTGGTAACAAGTAGCAATGGGTTGTGATCACACACACCATTTATCAGTTGGTCGCCACCACAGATATCTTACACTGACCTCTAACACCATGACCACCATCTAAATCAACCATTGGCAAACTTTACCCCACAGGGATGTTTGACTACACAAACAACACTCCTAGTTCTATGTTGGTTGTATCCTGACCATGCATAGGTCCACTCTTGCCGTAGGTCAGACTACACTGCGCCTGCCATTCAACCTGTTAAGTGTTCAGTGCCCCAGCACTATTGCCATCACAACAGACAGTCTTCACTGGCAATTCTCCCGCAGGAGAATACACAACCCCAGTACCCTCACTCATCTGGGTCACTACAACTTACAGATGCAGACACAGGCCCCTAACCGGCCCCTCTACTGTCGCCCACTGCACCTACGGTGGGGTCTACAGCTGCCACGGCCCTGGCGGGAGACTGACTTGCCTGAGGAAAGAAGAGCCCACTCAAAACTGAGTACTCCCCTGACAAAGAGTTTCCCCTGTGCAACCCCACCCACGAGAAACACACCAGGAACCCATGTTCATCTTTCCTCTGCGAGAACGAGACCCATGTCTCTTGTCCATAAACTCTCACACTGCGCCTGGTCAACTGACAGTGTCACTGGGCACTACTGTTAAGACCACACCTCACCCAGGCCCACTCCACAGCCTCCAAGCGGTTATGATAAACCGCTAGACCCTAAAGATGCCTCTGAGAAAATTGACTGGTCACACAGAAGGTACATACTGCTGCCTTCCACTTCACTCAGCTGAGGGGCTGCCCCCACTTGCTGAGTCCATACCTGGCAAGCCAGGACATCCAAGGGGCCTAATGGTCATGTTCCCCAAGGCTGGTACACCCATAATATACCAAGTAGATGTTTGCTAAGGCAGAGACCTCTGCAGCCTTTCCTTTTGACAGCTCAAAGTGGCAATCCCTAACAGAAGTGTTAGGCAGCCCACCCCGACTGATACTCTGGGTCCCCTCCGTCTGGAATGGCCACTGGCTTGGGCTCCTGTCCCCCCACCTGCACCACCTCCTAATGTGCATGTGCAGCAAAACTAGTACACCTAAAGTGCACCAGGCAAAAGTCTGCAGGGCAAAGTCCTCTTCAGCATGTCTGTCTAACACCTGGGAGTGAGTCACGGAGAGAAACGTCTATAACTAACCCAGACTGATACACAGGGCCCTCTCCCTCAGAAGGCGCCAACAGTTTTGTGTCACTGTGGGAACACCCGTCTTCTGCACCATCATGCTGACGGCCGCACCCACCAGCCAAACCAATGCCTGGCAAGTTGGAACTTCAAGGGGCCTTGAGGCTGCACCTCAAGGTTGGTAGACCTAGTGCACCAGACAGGAGTCTGCAATGGGAAAGCATCTGCAGTCTGTCCTTCCAAAAGCTTAGAGCAACAATCCCTAATAGACATGGTGACTCAGGGTCCTCTCCCTCAGGAGCAGGCATCACCTGGCCACCTGGTTGGGTCACGGAGGGCTCACCCGTCTCCTGCACACTCTCTGTCTACAGGATCTGATCCCACAAGAGCTATCTGATTGGACACTTAGCTGGGCTTCGTCAGACCCGCCACCTCAGATTTTGGGTAATAATCTCTAGATTTACATCCTTCACTGTTCTCAAGCAGTTGGCTACCCTACCTAGACATCTCAGGGTTCACCACTAACTATCTCGGGAATCTAGGGATTTCACTACTAGATCTCCTGAGGGTAAGTCACAAGCCATCCTGGGGAAACTAGGGCACTCACTACTCATCCTTGATCTCCTCAGGGGATGCTACTGAACCTCTAACATTGGGAAGTATCCCCTTCCTAGGCCAACCACCACCCTTGGACAGCTCCCCTCCATAACAGACAACCTGTAGGGAATGTGGAAACCATAACTTTTCTTGCGCCACCACCATGTGTAAATTTCTCGGAGATCACCCCGCCCTCCTGGCGGGAACCCCTAGAATATAGCGCATAATTACAGGCAAAGCCTAGATTATAGCACGTAATTACAGATTTGTATTTTGCCTAAATACATGTAAATTTGCTGAAAATGTCCTTAATCTAAAATGCAGTCTGAGCTGCCGCATACATCACAATATTAAAAGATTCCAAAACAGAACATTAGCATCACATAAAAGGCATGAGCCATCAACAATCTGCCTCTTTTAAATGCGGCTCAGAGCAGTTAAGTTGACTTTCTATTTACCTTTATTATCTTTTGTATTTTAGGTATTTAATGTGGCTTAACCCCACCCCCCGCCTCTATACCGATCTCCAATTAATGGAGATCCCTCCTTCTCATTATTTCTATCCCTGGTTATTCATAAGGTACTCTATTCATAAGGTATTCCTTTCTCTACTGTTGCCACCTTATTGTACCTTTTCTAATTCATTGTACTGTTTCCTAAAAGGCATATACCCGGTAAGTATTTGATTTCCGATTGTCTTTATCATATTTCACTATTCAATGCGTTGTGTTTGTATTTTTACAGTTTTTCTCCTCACTCTCGTTCATGGCGATGTAATCGATCCCATCGCTAACATTTCACTCATCGCGAGCGATTTGTGGCTTTGTTTTTACCTCTCCTTTACACAATAGAGAGGTTCACAGCTTGCCTCTCTTTCCAATGCAGGGCGCGTGCTCCGACGCAACCTTGCATCGTCTTACGCCTTAGAGGAAGGGACCTTGGCAACGGGAGCGCTACGTCCTCCTGTTGCCAGGAACCTTTCTTTCTCCACATTCCTTCAGGGCATTTTCAGAACGCTTGCACAATCGCGCTCATCACCATAGTTACGGGCAGCAGCTCATACGCTCGAGCAATCCTATGTCAGTTGCTCAGCTCCCGTTAGCGATCAGCTGCTGCCCTCAACGCGATTCAAAGCACAAGTATTTATTAACAACCAAATACTGCAACACAAAAAAGGGGGCAAATGTTCATTTGACGTGAAGCCTCAATTTGATAAAGTTGTACCATCTAATGAATCCTTAATTTGATAAGCTGTACCATCTAATGATATTATCATCATTATAAAAAAAAGGTGACAAGAAATACCTCATTTAATGGTATTTATAAATTTTAAAGTAATTCTAAATCAATGTATTCCTATTCCACCTATCTGCACCATGTCTGACACTGATTCAGATGACGCTTCCGCCCCCTACTCCCAACATTGACAACGAAACCCTCACAAAAATCCTTCATAAGGAAATGAGGTCATGCATGATTGAGACCTTAAGTCAGGTCAGGTCATGTCCTCAAAAAGGTCACTCCCTGATCAGGACGAAATCACAGAAATCATGAATCCCTACTCTGATGACATCACCGAATTAAGGGGTAAAAGACAAATGAAAAGTAAAAACACTGATAAGAGCAATATAGGAGGTCCTAGCACCTCATCAATTCAAGGAGGTCTTAGCATCTCACCTTCTGATTGGAGCTCCACGCACCTCGAGCTCCCAAGGTGTCCCTAGCGGCATGACTTATCTGGGTGTCCCTGGCAGCACAAAACCTCTGGGTGTCCCTAGCAGCACAAAATATCATAATGCTCTTTATAATATGGGAGGTAACGAATTTAATGTCATTGAATCCTCAGCCATACCTGACGAGTACGTCCTTGATCTTGATGAGGATGATCAAGAATTTTACAATCCGGAAGAGGAACTCCCATCATCCTCAAAGGACATTATCCTCGATCCCTTAGGGGAAGAAACGTTTTCCCCACTAAATCGCAAACACCCAAAAAGCTCCGAGTGGTCCCCTCAGGACCACGTCACAAAATTCATTAAAAAAGGGTTAAGAAACCTCTAAGAGAGGGACACTCATAACATCCTTAGAGCTGAATGCTCTACAGCTTCTATCGAGGATAAGACCTGCTATACTCCCAATTTGGACCCTGAACTGATTAAATTCCTCTTTAAACTTGGAAGTGATCCAAGAAATGGAATGGAAAGATCCCTGTAAGGATGCCAAGACCGTCTTCTCGAGGTACTGGGGCCATTATCCAGAATCTTAGGCTCCGCCGAAGAGAGCCACATCGATGGCACCCCTCTCAACACCCCTCTCATCAGGGGCTTGAGCCAGAGGGCATTAATACCACTGGGTAATGCCAACGCAAGCATCAACGCAGAAAGACGAAGAGTTGTTCTGACTAAAATAAATGCAAAACCATGTGATATGGCAAATAGAGAACCCTTGCAAAATCCCAAAGGATTACTCTTTGGAGAGGATCTCATCAACTCCCTGGGAAAATACGTCTGAGTTTTCAATCCTAACCTTTTTGAGCGGGCCAGAAGACAGGGCCTCTCTTCCGCCCGAATTAATCAAAGGCCATTTCCAAGATCCTGTGGTTATGGAAGAGGATACCAGTAGTACAACTTGCCTCAATTCTACCCCCAGAGAGGTAGAGGTCAACGCAACAGAGGATTTAGATCCCGTGAACCTCCATCTCAAACAACAGTACAAGTGAGTACTCTTTCCCCTCTCCCTTCTCCTTCTTTACCCCAAAAAGTGGGTGGCAGATTCAAATACTTCCTTCACAATTGGAGACTGATCACTCAAGATCCTTGGGTCTTAAACACCGTCAGGGGTTTATCATAGACTTTACTCATATACCTTCCCAAACGTCTTTCCCGAGAGACATACCTCTATCTCTAGAGGTCCCTTTAGAAACTTTAAGATTTATAAGCACACTCTTTCTTGTAAAAAAGAAGGACAATGGTTGGAGACCAAACAAGGGTCTCCAACCATTGTTTGTTTAGTTCTCTTGTTTAAGAGTACTAAACAAATATTTTGTTTACAGGGTTTAGGGGAGGGCTCTACCACTTTTCAGAAAGAGATGGTCCGACTCAGAATAAGTGGGAATCAGGCAAAAAAGGGGCAACAGCAAAAAAGACAAGGAGAGGGGGCCTCAGGAAACAAAGGTGTAACAGGGGATATAGCCGAGGACCCACTAAGGAGATCGGAAAGGGCGAAGAACAAGCCGAAACAACAGGGGATGTAGACAAGGCTGAGGATTTGGAAGGGGACATGGAAAACGTGGAACTGAGGGTTGTTAATTTGTCAAATAGGGCATTGTATTCTGATGAAACAAGCCTACTTTGTAACGGTTTGGGCGTTTGCCCTACCCAGGAAGGTGACTTTTCCAATGTACATGTGGACCTCTACAAATTTTCTATATTATTGAAATTAAAAGATTTTTTCAGTGACAAAGTGCCAAACAATGTGATTACTGGGGGGACTATGGGTAATGCTATCATGACCACAGCTGAAGTCAAGAATTTACAATGTCTTGTCTCTCTGAGTGATGAGGCTGAGGTGGGGGTGCATACTATTCTAGAAGAACGAAATATAAGTGAAAACACTATGACTGATAGTGGGTTACGTCCGAAATCTAAATTCACACCGACCACGTACCATCGTAATATCGATCTGTTTACTGAACGTGTGAGTGAAGGCCTGTACAAACTAGAAAAACAGAGTAGAGACCATCGCAATTTACAACACAATCTCACAGCAGGAGATAGAGAGGCCTTCAAAAGACTCAAGAATGACAAAGAAATCGTCATAAGAGAGGCAGACAAGGGCGGGAACGTCATTGTTATGAACATCATTGATTACAAGAGGGAAATTGAACGTCAGCTGGGGGATTTAAAGTGCTATGAGAGAATAGGCCACAATCCAACCAAGGAGTTAACTATTGGGATAAAGTCCAAGCTCATTGAGTGGAGACATGGGTCTACTAAGTAATCTGGAATTCAGATTTCTCAAGATTGAGAACCCGAGGTTCCTCGGTTATCCTTCCTAAAATTCACAAACAAGGGGATTTCCCCCAGGGAGACCAATAATTTCAGGGGTGGGCTCAGCCACAGAAGGGCTTACTGAATTTATTGACCTGAAACTCAGTAGACATGCCTTGGACCTACCATCATATATCCAAGAAGGTAAAGATATCCTGTCAAAATTTCAGGAGTTTGAATGGTCTGACGAGTTGTTTTTCGTGACACTGGACGTAACAAGCCTATATACATGCATCCAACACGAATTTGGGCTTAAAGCTACCGAATTCTACCTGGACAAGGATGGAGCAGAACTTCTAGATCAAAACCTTATGGTACTTGAAATGATGAAATTGGTCCTCACTAGAAATTATTTTCGACATGATGGCAGGTGGTATCAACAGAAGAGAGGCACGGCCATGGGATCCAAATTTGCCCCCTCGTACGCATGCCTCTTCATGGGGTGGTACGAGAGGGGACACGCCTGGAACAGATGTGCCTCCCCCTGGACAGATTACGTCGTGTTTTGGGAGAGGTACATTGACAATATTATCTGCCTGTGGTCAGGAACCGAGGTACAACTATTGGAGTATTTTGAGGGTGGCGCAGGTGGCGCTAGTGCGCTAGGTGGCGCACTAGCGAATGGTAGCCTTCGTGTGAGGCTCCCGCCGCCCAGCGACACAAATCCTACATAATATCCTAATTTAGGCAATACTCGGGGATTGTGCTTGCATCCCTAGGTAATACGGGCCACCCGACACATCCTGGCCGAGTTTTGGCCACATCGGTGGGGAACTGTGGCAACGAGACGTCGGAGCAGGTTCACCGCGACAGGCCTGTGGAGGTGGCTGCACCTGTGACCGGCCACTCAACCTATGCGAGCCTGCGGCTTCACACGAGGCTCTGGGCCGCATCCAGTGACGTGCTAGGAACCGCGGCCTCGGCTGACCGCTACTCGCCGGCACCTGCACAGAGACTGCTCCGGGGGCATCGGAGCTCTCTCTCGCCCCCCCCCCCACCCTGTACCTGAACGGCGACTGGCACTGGGAAGTGAGAACTGAGACGGTGAGACAGGCGGGATCCCGGAGCTCGGCATCTCCCCGCGCGCTGTGTGTGCGGGCCGCACCTCCCCCTCCCCCCGTGAGCTCCGCCATTATTAAAGAGGCGCTTTCCATCTTGCCCTCTCGTCGGTGTTCTGATGGGGGACACGGCCTTACTGACATTAGGGGTGGACCCCACGGGCCCGGAGGACGCAGCGGTTCCAAAGCTTAAGAACCTGCATTGGCGCGGCGTTACGGGCAGAAACAGTGCTAGCCCGCGCCCGCTCACGCTGGAAGTGCCCCTGATCCTTGTGCTGCGCTGTCGGGCAAGAGGCGAGTAGGGGGCGCGTTGGGGGGGCTGCGGCCCGAGGTGAACTGCGGCAGGGAGGAGCGCACATGCCTATGGCCCATGAGCACTGTTGGACCCGGCAGGCGACATCTAGAGACTATTGTGGAGCCATACCCTGAGAGCTCTACCCAAGGAAGCTGACAGAGAGGCCCTGCGCCCTGGTGAAAATTGTGACCACCTCGTGCCGTCATCTTCCCGATCGTGTTGCCCCCCATCGCCCACATTTTGACCTGCAGTCTAGGCAGAAGAAGTTGGAGTGTTGATTTCCTGTGGGGTGAGGCAGCCCTGCACGTGTTGCGACAAACATGGGCAGACCAGACGCTAAACAACCGACGCTTAATTTTGAGGCTACTAAAAAGACGACCCGCGCGGGACAAGATCAGCAAGGCCTAGCGGGGACCAGCGGAGCAATGGGAGGTTCATCAACCCCTGCTGCCGACCTGCAGGACGTTCTTCGTGAAGTCCGCCAGGGGTTTGCCACGATTGCGGACAAGGTCGACAGGGTGTCCTCCCGAATGGACGCCATGGTCCATAAAGTGGATGTTCATGAGGAACGTTTGAAGGAGGCGGAACAACGCATATCGGACTCAGATGATACCGTGGCTAGACATACCTCACAGCTGTCTAGGATGGACAACTTGTTACGAATAATTGCTGCTAAGAATGAGGATTTGGAGGCGAGGAGCAGGCGCAACAACATTCGTATTTGAGGTATTCCGGAATCGACCAACATGGGCAGGATGGAGGACTATGTTGAGAAACTACTGCTGGCGGCGGTTGGGTCGAAGGCCTTCTCTCCCCAATTTATAGTTGAAAGGGCACACCGCTCGCTGGGTCCCAGGCCCAAGCCTGGCCCCGCCCCCAGACCCATCATTGCCAGGCTGCTGAATTATAGGGACAGGGATGTAGCCTTGCAAGCAGCTCGCAGTAAAAAGGCGCTCTCATTTGATGGTAACTCCTTTACCATATACCCTGACTTCACTCCAATGGTTCAGTATGAGCGGCAGAAGTTTCTGGATGTAAAGGCAAAACTACGCAACCTGCAAATTGATTATGCTCTCCTATATCCGGCGCACTTGCGGGTCACGCATCAGGGTCGGCAAAAATTTACCACAGCGAGTAGAGGACTTCATCAAGCAAGTTAAGCGGTCAAACAAACCGGATGAAGTGATGGAGGTGCCTCCAGATTCCCCGCGGGAGGAGATGGAAGGGGATGGACAGTGAACATTCCTGGTCTGGTCGTGAACATTGAACTGATGGACACTCGTGTGAGTAATATTGTGTGTATTTGGGGGGATTTGTAATTT
Source organism: Lissotriton helveticus (assembly GCF_964261635.1). NCBI lineage: Eukaryota > Metazoa > Chordata > Amphibia > Caudata > Salamandridae > Lissotriton > Lissotriton helveticus. The sequence goes on along the minus strand of NC_136067.1, from coordinate 1,934,638,178 downwards.
TTTCAGGAAGAAAATTGGATTGATGCTTTTTAATCCCCGAAGTGCCTACAAACACATCGCTGGGCACCCCTCATCGACACCTATCGAGGCTGCAGCATTTGGCTGTGGCTGCTCTGGGTGTGAGGGTTTGTTGTGTCGCCACCTGGATATGGCCCCCAGCGGGAAATAACCTATAGCTCTTTGCCAATTCCCTACAAGTGGGACAATGTTTGGTCCCTGGTTTGTGGACTTTTTTGGGATGGTGGGGGGGGAATACGATACTGGCAGGTTGGGGTTGCTTCAGTGGGAGGAGGGGGGGAGGTGTGGGGTTGTTTGGGGTTTGCATGGTTTAACCTTGCTAGGAGTACACAGCCTTGTTTCTAAACTACGTATATTGCGTGTGATGGTGATGGACCTGGTGACTGCACAGCGATTCATGTTGGATGTTCTTTATCACAGGATATTAAGGAGGGCAGCGTCGAGTGGAATGTTTTTTTTTACACTTACGGCTGAATGGCTAAGGACATTAGAACACACCTGAACATCCTTACAAGGAATGTTAGGGGGCTCGGGGATCCTCGCAAAAAACGTCAGGTACTGGCATATTTAGATAGACATAACACACATATAGCTATGTTGCAGGAAACCCACTTTCCACCCAAACACTCGAATGTTTTTGCCTCTCGATGGGCTATGCACAGGGTCTTCTCCTCTTATTCTAGCTACACTAGGGGCACCGCTATATTGATTAAGAAGCATGTACCCTTTTCCCCAGCAGGATCCCTGTCCGACGTTATGGGCAGATACTGCATAGTTTGGGGGCGCTTGGGCGCGGAATCAGTTGCCCTGGTGTGTTGTTATGGACCAAATATTGATGACCCGAACTTCTACTACACCTTGTGGGAGGAGGTTAGGAAAGTTGGGTCGAATCACATCATCTGGGGCGGAGATATTAATGTTACTTATGCTCTATCTATGGACAGGTCACACCCTGCCCCACATCATTACACCAAAGTGAGAACACTGCTTAGAGACATCATTACAGAACACAAACTCCTGGACGCGTGGAGACACATGCACCCAACAAAGAGAGAAGGTACACATCTTACAGCACACGCAGCGTCTTGGGCACGGCTGGACTTTTGGCTCATCTCTACACTGCACAACACTTGGCCTGAACCTACTCTGATCATGCCCCTGTAAAACTGGTGCTCTCTTCAGAGGACCTTAGCCTGCAGCGCAGTGCGTGGCGTATAAACCCCAGAATGCTCATGGATACGGTCTTCCGGGAAGAACTGCGCGAAGAGATTTTGGATTTCTTTGAGCGCAACAAGGATTCGGTGCAGGACGTGGTGACTATTTGGGAGGCCTTCAAGGTCACACTGAGGGGGTATTGCATTTCCAAAGGGACGGGAGTCCTTCGGGATATCACCAATAAGCTCCGTACGCTATAGCAGGAACTCAAAACTTTGGAGGAAAAGCTGCAAAGGGCACCGGATCTGGATACGCAGGAGAAATTTAGGGTTGCACTCACGGAATACACGGAGGAGGCACAGAGGGAGGTGCACTTTAGGGACAAGCATTGGCAGGCTCGTAGATACGGTGAGGGGGAACGCCCGGGGAAGACATTGGCTGATGTTATCCGTACACCGCGATACTCTAATTATGTGGTGGAACTGGAGAAAGCCGACAGGTCGCGCTGCTGTGATACGGCAGGTATACTAACAGAGTTTACCGTGCACTACGAAGGATTATATACTACCTCAGGGACCACGAATGTCCGGCTGGATGACTACCTGGCAGATGTGGCTATTGGGTGGCTGAGCGACGTGCATCGCAGATTTCTGTGCGCACCGTTTGAGCTGGACGAAGCGCGAGATGCCATAATGGGGTTACAATCCGGTAAGGGCACTGGGCTGGATGGCATCCACGTTGAATTTTATAAAACTTATATAGATATTATGGCCCCCATCCTTAGAGAGGTTTACGAGGAGTCTTTGGAAGTGAGCTCTCTTCCCCCGTCCATGAGAGAAGCCCTCATTATATCCCTGCTGAAACCGGATAAACCAGCCCATCTATGCGGCTCTTATCGACCGCTTTCTTTGCTTAATTAAACCAGCCCATCTATGCGGCTCTTATCGACCGCTTTCTTTGCTTAATTGTGATGCAAAGATTTTGGCGAAATTAGTTGCTAAACGCGTGTCTCTGCTACTGCAACACCTTGTCCTCCCGGACCAGTAGGGGGTTTGTCCCTGGAAGGGCCACTTCCCATAACTTGAGAACTCTCTTCACGGTCATGAATAATGTTGCCGCCGAATTGCCCTTAGCCACGGTGTTTTTGGACGCAACCAAAGCCTTCGACTCTGTTGAATGGCACTATTTGTTTGCGATCATGACTCGTATGGGGATTCCTCCGCTCTTCCTGTCTTGAATCCGCCTTTTGTATCATCGGCCGGGAGCCAGGGTGCTTATCAATGCCCGAATGTCACAGAGATTCTCAATTACTAGGGGGACGCGACAGGGGTGCCCCCTGTCCCCACTCTTGTTTGCCCTAGCCATGGAACCATTGGTGGCCCGACTGCGTCAGCATCACAACGCCATGGCTCTACAATGTAACATGCGCCAAATCCTCATCTCAATGTATGCGGATGACATCATCTATATGTGCGGGATCCGCAGGATAACTTGAACACCATCTTGCGCGAGTTTATTCTTTTTGGGCACCTATCTGGTGTTCAGATTATCTGGGGGAAATCCTGCATCTTCCCCCTGACGGATGCAGTGACACGTTTCCTGCTAGACTTCCCGTTGGAGTGGTGTGCAGATGACCTTCGATATTTAGGGATTGGTATTACCAGAAATAAAGAGGAATTGATGAGACTTAATTATGGAGTAGCCCTTACCAACCATAACGGACAAGGTGACCAGGTGGATTAGGCTCCCACTGTCCATAGCAGGCAGGGCATCGTTGATTAAGATAGTGATCTTACCCCAGCTATTATATTTATTCCTGAATATCCCTTTTTTTCCGGGGCGACATTTTTTCAAGGCCATTCTGTCGGAGATGATCCGTCTGGTGTGGGGGGGGTAAGCAGGCTAGACTGCAATGGTCTGTACTGACTAGGCCTTACTCGACAGGTGGATTCGACGTACCTGATCTTGAGCTATATTACATCTGTGCTCAGGCACATTATTTATATTTTTGGATACATCAGCCCAAATATATGCCGCAGTTGGCAGCGGAGCATTGGCTTGCCCATCCCATACCAATTGAGGGTGCCGTCTATATGACTCTGAATGCTCGAGAGCGCACTCAACAACGGTGAATGCCACGGTTACGGCGTGGCAGCGCATCGCGCGCCAATTTTACATCCCAGTGCTATATGCGCCGCTATTACCCCTGGTGTACCATCTCAAATTGTCTCTCTTGCAGGAAACCCTCTTTCACAAATTGCAAGAACCCACGTCCATTAGGAATTGGGGGGACCTGTATGCAAATGGGATATTCCGATCCTCTGACTGCATGTTTCAGGGTCCACACTGCACACCGCTAGATGTTTTTATGTACATCCGTCTTAAGCAGGGAATTCGCTAGCTTGCGCCCCTACAGATACTCTTACAACAACAATCGCCGAGGCGATTGGTATCTTTGCTCTATCGCACTGTGCGCACCCAGCGACACTCGGAGGCTGCTCCGTCCCGCTCCAAATGGAAGGTAGACCTAGGCGCTCCCATAACGGAAGAACAATGGGAGTATTGCTGCTTGCAAACCGAAAGGATTTCGGCCAGCAGCAGGCTGAGGATCATACATCATAAATATCTCCACAGGCTGTACTACACCCCGGTCAGTATGTATAAATACCACCTTCGGGACAACGATAGGTGCAATAGATGTCATGCACCAAAGGCCGATTTTTTGCATTCGTCCTGGAATTGCCCAGCAATACATGACTTCTGGGATCGGGTTTTTTAGGCTATACAACACATGACTTGTATACACATGGAGGCCACACCACTGGTCGCTTTGCTGAGTGATGTCCAACATATTCCGCTTACTTGTCGTAAATACACGGCACTGGCCTTATTAATGGCAAAGAGGCGAGTGGCCTGTAGGTGGAGCAGGGGGAGGGCACCAAAGTTTAAGGATTGGCTCAAAGACTTGATACACTGCCAGGACCAATCTGCCCTGTATGCCGAGTTATTGCCTGAGACATCTAGACCCAGAGACATATGGGCACCACTGGTAACTTATTTACAGTCGAGACCTCAAGGTGGGGATACGTAGCACGCCTGCGTGTGCACTGCTGTGCGTACATTTTTTACATATCACCACCACAGAAGTTGAAGTTCAGCATGCACGGGTAGAGTGTGTCTGTGTCGTACCCAGGATTGTAGTTGATATTGAGTACTGAGGGTCCCTGAGGGCGAATGTTATGAGGTAATGGTTTGCACACACACTGCGCCCCAAACCACAAGGATAACGGGATAGTATTCCAACGCGGCCGGCCCAGGGAGGTTGTAGGCGACTTGCTGTGTTACGTGTCTATGCTTCCATTACTGCCTGATCTACAGGTTGAAAGTCTTATGATGCTGCCGGCCACAGACTGGTTGTAGGCAAACAGCTGTGTATTATGAACACCTACCAATAAAGGTTTTGAAAACTTAAAAAAAAAAAAAAAACTATTGGAGTATTTTGAATATTTGAATAACAACTCACTCAATGTCAAACTGACAATGGAATACAGTAAGGAAAGTATCAACTTCCTGGACCTTCACTTTTATGTGAAGGATGGTCAGATTCATAGCACACTATACCGCAAAGAGACTGCATGTAATGTGGTTCTACACGCTGACAGCGTGCATGCCAGTTCGACCATTAAAAATATCCCCTATGGGGAGATGGTCCGTATGAGACGCAATTGCTGCGAGGATAACACCTTCAGTACCAATATTCAGCAGGTCAAAAACAGATTCCTAGCAAGGGGATAAAACAGGAAGGTGCTCAGTTCAGCGGAGACTAGGGCACGAGCACAAACTAGGGAGTCGACATTGGCCAAAAGTGGTAGGGCCAGGACCCCAAGTAATGAATCTGGTGTGAGGTTTACGACACAATACACCAGACACAGTTATGCAAATTTTGAAAAAAAATTGGCACCTACTGGAGGAAATACCCAACCTCCAGATGACGATCAGACATAACCCCTCAGTCACGTACAGGAGAGGCAGAACGCTGAGGAATGATCTTTGTGCAAGTTACGTAGCGACTGACACAAAAAAGAGCATCACCTGGCTGCCGGCAAAACCTAGTGGTTTTTACAGATGCAATGCCTGTAACGTTTGCGACCTAGGTGTAGATAAAGTCAAGAGCTTCTATACAATGGATCGATGAACTTCAATATTTGGAAGTTCATTAACTGTAATATCACCTTTGTGGTCTATGTGATTGGCTCCCAGTGTGGATTAATCTACGTTGGCAGTACCAAGCGGAGTTTAAAGTTATGGATACAGGAGCACAGAAGAGCTGTGCTCAAGAGTGATCTCAGATATCCGCTCATGGATCATTTCATGAAAGTGCATGATGGCAAACCGGAGTTTTGGTTTCATGCCTTGAAACATGTGGAAGTGGCAGCTAGGGGAGGTGATCGTGAGCTGCATCTTAGACAAACTGAATCCAAATGGATTTGTAAACTCGGCAGCATCACCCATGTGTTTAACACTGATCATGAAATGCACTATTTCTTAATGAATGCTTGAGGTGAATGTATCTACTGTATATGTCCTCTCAGAAAAAAGGTACATTAGACTCTATTGCACATATACCTGTGGCTAGGGCTGTTAATATCACATGATGAATGTTACCTATGAGGGATAGGAGTTTTAGGCAAGGCCTGGATGCGAACATAGGAGGTACTCTAGTTGCATTGGATCTTGTAATGCCATTAAGATTTGTACTTACGTTTGTGTGTGACTATCCCCTACTGACAGTACACCAGAGGAGGTATTTTATTATTGAAAACCATGAGGATATTCTTGATGTGTCTATGTACCGGGATGTGTGACTTTTTCCCCATTGATCTCACATCGGGCTCTATTCCTAACCCCTCCCTGTTTACCCCCATGCTCAGGGTTCTTATTGGTATTTTGTTGTCCCTTCTTCCTATTTCTATTCTAAACTCAATCCTATTTCTATTCTAAACTCAAGGTTCAGGTGTTGAATTGAGCTTTCACTGTTATATTCTGGACATATTTTGCCTTTGTGCCCATTTGTTTACGATTTTCTTGCTGATCGTGATTTCATCCTATTCGTGGGAGCATTACTATCCATCTGGTAGACTTGGAGCATAGGGTACCAGAATTTGTACGATTCCAAACAAATATGGTGCTCGTATCCTCACTGTTATTCTCTTTTTTGCACGCTGCAGCCGGTGACGATACTGGAATTAGATTTGTGGCGCGGACTAACGCAACATGGCGGCACCAGATCACCACGTTGCCCATATGTACCCACACGACTGTTTTGGCAGTACTACGATGTTGGGGGGCTGATAGTACATGCCTAGTAGTTGATATTATTATATCTCTTGACTCACTCAACTACAGTCTTTACGTGAGATTTATGGCATATTGGTTAAGTCAGCCATTAGCTCCTTAGAGTTACCCTGAATTTGATTAATTTTTATTTCTTGACAGACAATTTGGCTTCACATGCGCACTTTCGTTGCATGGACTATCCACTCCACTTTTCGCCCATTTCAGGTTGGACGGGTTTATCATTCAAAGATGGCGGCGGTATTTCTCATTCAGTGTAGATGGGTTTTGTAGGTGTGTGCTTTGCAATCTATCCGATTGGCTACCTCGCGGATACTGAGGGCAGAGTTTTGTGTTCTTAAACTCAGCCTTGATTAGAACCCGGGTTGAATAGGAGGAAGACATGCGGCACGTTTCCAGACATTGAAGTAATGAGATACGGGGCGGTTTTTTGTGAGTGGTGAGGCGTGAATTCCTTCTTGAGCCTTGACGGTTGTGCGAACAGCCTGTTAACATGGTTATCTGTGTGTGCTCACTTCTACAATGCCCCGCTTTAATTTGCTCGGACCCGCTTAACAGGTCTTTTAGTGACAAGGTGTGGATAATTTAGTTTTGATGTTACTGTCCTTCTGATTTAACCTTGGAAGGACACCTGTTGCTAGTTTGCGGTCCGGGAAGGAGGGATTTATTACATGTGCTACCTGTTTTACTTTATTATGTCCAGGTAGTAGTGGCTTCTGGGACGTTTAGTTCCAATTTATTTGAATGGTTTATAACATCTATAAGTGGATTAAAATTGTCTTGCAATATTTGTTTTTTTACATATTTTCTTTCTTTTCATAGTTTGACAGGAACTCTGTGCACATAGTTATTATACGTTTTGAGCCACAATGCAATACACGTGGTTTGAATGAAATTCACCGTCTTGGGATAACGCAATGATGACTACATGATACTGCAAAAGGTATGAGACATTGCACTATGAATCTCACTAGTGTAATTAGGTTCAACTATTAAACGGGAGTGTTCGTGATTAACTGCTGCAATAACTAACACCAGCTGCCATTCTGGGGAAGGTCTGTTTTAGGCTGGTGCATACTTTCCATCACTGGATGTTTGGGTTTCTTTGTTGTGCTGGCAGGGCCTGATGTTGATAGTTATGATTTACTTGTGCATACTCGTGATCTGACTAATGAGGCATTATGCAACTTGTTGACCTCTTTCTCTTCCTCTCATTAGATACTCTCCAATTTGAACTGTACCTCATTGTCCCCATACCGATCTGTTACGTCTTCCAACCCTGGAATGGCTTGGGTATCATTACAGGTGTATTTATAAGGAAACACTATTCCTGAATTGATCTGGTCAGTGACTACTTGCGTTTCTCAGGACTCTGATTTTTTCCAGATAATATTATTTTTACCCATAAAGGTAGTGTTGGCATGCTACCCATCAATTCCTATATTATTTTTTACGGTTCTTCAGCTTCCCTCTGATCTTGGACTTGGGTCTCACCTTCGCCATATCGACTTGACACGTCTTCCAACCCTGGAGGGGCCTGGGTGATCATTACAGGTGTGTCCATGTGGGGATATTACCCTTTAATCGGTTCCGTCAGGGACGATTGATTTGTGAAGAACATTCTCCTTGCTTATTAACTCTTGTTATTTTTATATTTTATGGCTCTACAGTTACCTCCAGACTATTGATTTATGCTGCCGGGTTCAACACATTTAGTTGGATTATTTTCCATTCTTGAGTTGTGGATTGGAAATTCCTTTCTATCCTAAACAGGTGTGTGTAATGCCTTTGATCCACTGCTTATTGACACAGTGGTGATACTAGACTCTTAATCTTGTGCTTCTATCTCACTGTTGTTTTGTTTCTGTGTTTGGGACTGGTGCGCCTCATCATTGTTCTCTCTCACATTGCCTTTTAGGATCAAATAGGAGCATTTAATTCTTTGTGAACAGCTACCGCTTTTTAGACAATGAGCTTGTGCAACTTTGGCAGTTATACTTTTCAATCAGTACCTTTTCGTATGATACTGTGTTTGGTAAATAGTGTGGAATGGTCACTCTCATTATACAATATGTAGCTCCCTCTTCTTCCTCTCTTTGTCACACTCTTTTCCTTTCTTTTCCTTTCTCTTCCGTTCTCTTTTCCATGCCCTCTATCGTTAGAACAACATCGCTATCATGGTGTATGAATTGTATAATCATATCAATAGAACAACATCACTATCATGTTGTATGAATTGTAAAAAATCAGAAAATGGTACACTTATTGTGTTATTATTGTTGTACATTATTTGTTTGTTCTGTTTTAATATATAATGTGGTTTTAATATTTCTATGTAAGGACTGTGTGGTTGAGGTGTCGATATTTTGTGTCCTTTTTAGTTTATCGGTGCAAATATGGTTTAGTATTGTGCATGTGATCAGTGAACAAAAATTGTTTTGTGTACTGTGTTTTTGTGCCGTTTTTTGCTTTCTGTGTGCTTTAGTTTGTTGTATTTGTCATTTATATGTGTTTCCGTTATACTTTTACAGCCCTGAGGAAGTTCCCTATATGGGAATGAAACGAGTTGGCTGGATTGTCTAAAAATCAATGTTTTTAAGAGAAATATTTTCAAATAAAGAAGTTGCTTTTTCACCTACACTGGCCTGTTGGACTTTTTGAGCTGCGCACCCCCACTTGGTTTAAATATTTGGTTTACAGGCACTTCAAGATGGAGGGCATCCATCTCCTAAGGGACTTACTTCTAGAGGGAGACTGGCTAGTCAAACTGGACTTAAAGGATGCTACTTCACCATTCCTACGGCCGAATCCCACCAACCCTTTCTTCAATTTCTCTGGAAAAATCATCTTTACCAATTTCAGGCACTCCCCTTCAGACTCTCCTCTGCCCGTTGGTGTTTCACCAAGGTCTTGAGAGCTGTCGCCTCATCTCTAAGAGTAAGGGGCATTTGTTTAATCATTTACATAGACAACATACTTAAAATGTCTTAAGATCCTTCGTAAATAGTCAAAGACCTAAAGAATGTGATAGATCTCCTAGAAAGTTTAGGATTCATCATAAACAAAGGGAAATCAATTCTAACTCCTTCCAGAACTCTGGAGTTCCTAGGTTTCACAGTAGACACATTAAGATGTCTCCTTTTACTACCCTCCAATAAAATTACCAAAGTCAAGAAGGAAATAAGACACGTCCTGAAACAACAAGATCTATCTCTGAGGGAGCTGGCCAGACTTCTGGGTCTCCTCTCCTCCTCCATCCAAGACATCTTTCCTGGTCCCCTCAACTATCAGGCCCTCTAAAGGGTAAAAGCGAGAGCTCTAAGATCTGGCCTGTGGTACGGAGATCAGATCTGCCTGGATCAAGAAACTAAATCGGAACTAGCCTAGTGGCTCGAGAACCTAGATGCTTGGAACGGAAAAGCAATCTTTGGCTCAAAACCAGAGTTTGTTTTAGAATCATATGCGAGCCTTCATTGCTGGGGAGCTTGCCTTCTGAATCAGAACACTGTGGCATCTGGTCACAAGAGGAATCCTCTCACCACATAAATTATTTGGAACTAACAGCTGGTCTTTATGCCTTGATGAGTTTCAAACACTCTCTCCAGGGGAGGTCAGTCATTCAAAAGATGGACAACCTTTCAGCTGTAGCCTATATAAATTGTCTGAGAGGCACCAAATCTGTGGACCTCTCGAATCTAGTAAAGAAACTATGGATGTTCTGTCAAGAACACAAGATCCCTCTCAAAGCGGACTACTTCCCGGGGAAATCGAACATCTCTGCAGACTGGAACTCAAGATTCCTGTTAGATCACAGCGATTGGAAACTGAATGTTTCCATGTTCAGTACCCTAAACAAGATCTGGGGTCCCCTCGAGATAGACTTATTTGTGAGCAGACTAACGTTTCAATTGGATAACTACTTCAGCTGGATGCCCGACCCGGGTGCTCTAGCAGTCAACGCCTTCCTATAATCTTGAAAAGGAGTCAAAGCGTTGCCGTTCCCTCCCTTTGCCATGATTCAGAGAGTCCTTCAGAAAGTGAGACAGGATCAGTGCATCATTATCCTAATACCTCCTTTTTGGCCATCTCAAGCATGGTTCCCCACCACTCTAGAACTCGCTTGCAACCCCCCCTTCTTAATTCCTACCCTAGTGAATCTTCTAACAGACGTAGACGGTGAAGTTCACCCCTTAATTCAGAACGGGAGTTTATCCCTTCTTGCCTGGAAAATGTCAGTAGATAGAATGAAATCTCAGGACTTTCGACAACAGCTGCAACTCTCCTCGGAGAGTCTTGGGCCCCAGGCACTCACTACAGATATAACAACATATGGAGAGTCTGGATATGTTGGTGCCTGGAAAGGAACCTGGATTCCTTGGAGGCACCTATTGTTTACATAGTTAACTTTCTTGTTGAACAATTTGAAAGAGGTCTCAGCTATAGAACTATCAATTGCTATAGATCAGCTATTTCTGCTGGCCATGTCCATGTCAACGGTAAAACGGTAGGTAAAAAGGTAAATGTTTGCAGAGTTATGAAAAGCATTCGCTTAAGAAGGCTTCATAGACCTAAATATGAAAGTCTCAGGGATGTCAAGCTAATCCTTGATGTTTTCAATAACAGGCCTGGTAATTCCCTACTAAATAGAAACAACCTTTCCATTAAGCTGGCTACTCTTCTATGCCTAATTTCATGCAGAAGAGTTTCTGATTTCAAAACCCTGGAGATTACACATAGATCTTATAACATGTTCGGTGTCAAATTTGAGATTTATAGAAGAACAAAGACCATGTCTGATTCAATCTTTTATCCACATTTTGATTTATGCCCAAAACGTTGTGTTGTGGACTGCATGAGAGAGTATGATCGCAGAATGCTTTCTCTTCGCCCCTTGAATGTGAACCAATTACACATATCCTTTGTAAAACCCCACAAAGCTATAAACTCGACATCTATTCCCAGATGGGTTAAGACTGTTATGAGTTTAGCTGGTACTTAAAGAAATTTCAAACTCACTCCCTTACAGGTGCTATGGCTAGCAAATCTCTGGTCTGGATGCAAGTTGGATGACATTCTCAAAGCTGCTCACTGGTCAAATGCTAGTACCTTTGCGCGTCACTATTGTAAGCCTATCGAACATATGTCTGACGTAGTTTTAGAAAGCTACCAACATGCTTAATGTAGCCTCCGTTCTTGTAATGAAATTGCGATTCTCTTGTTACCATGATTAGTGAATCTGGATTTCAATAAAGACACGGAGGCTGACATTATCCCTCCCATCACACCCCTCGGAGGTCTTAACATTAATTAATGTTCTTTGATTACTGTGAAGTAATGTTCTTTTTATTAACAGTAATTGTATTATCTCTTACCTCTATTAATTTGTTACCTTGTATACTATTTGTTACGTTCAAGAGGTATTTACTTCTCTCTCTTTTCAGATAACCCTTCCTAACTGCGAGTCGTCTGGCCTTTGGATTTTCCCTCGTTCTTCCTTATCCTTCATTTTGTTCATCAGAGGATCGTTTTGAAGTTTAAGAAGTTTCAGGTTTCATGGACTTATTCTTCTCCACATTTAAAAGAGGCAGATTGAATGTATTAGCCAAGATATTATATTTATATCGCAGTATTCCCTTAGAGATACCCTTAAATCATATTTATCAGTTGCAAACTTTATATATAAAAAATTTTTGGGCATCCGGAAAAACTAGGCGAGCATCGAAATGGTTGACTTTGCCAATAGAGAGAGGTGGGCGTGGGATTCCGGACTTTGTGTTTTATTAATATGTTTGTTTTTTACAAAGAATGAGAATCTTGCTGACTGGATAACAAATTGCGGATCCGGCAGAACCCCCGTCGATATTCTATCTATTATTGGGGGAACATGCAAAGGGAAAGTTTGTTAAAAGAGTTAGAGGGGAACTACTACAAGCACACCCGTTTTAAGGTGGTCGAGGCTGCATATAAAGTTTGGAGAAAGGTCGTGAGGATTATGAAGCTAGAGAGAATTTCGTATCACACTCCTCTTTCAGCGTGGAAAATACTTCCATCGATATTCTGGGACAATGTAGCGAAGGAATGGAGCAAGAAAGGGGTGGTCAGAATTGGAGATTTATATGAGGCGGACGGAATATTCAGATCTTTTTCAAATATGGGTAATAAATATCAGTTACCTCATTGTTTCTTTTTTAAATATCTTCAAGTCAGAGATTTTTGTTTAAAGAAACTAACCAGACCTACTCCTAATAAATTAATAGAGGCAATTCAAACAAAAAAAAGGATTGGTATGATATATCGGTTGCTGACGGAATATAAACCTGACGATTTGAACAAATATAATGTATACTGGCAGAACCAGCTAGAGGAAACCGATCTAAATATTGTAGATATTATTTTGATGGCTAAGGATATGTGCTTGTCAGCCAATCTGAAAACTCAGGTATATAAGACTATATTTAGATTATATTATACTCCCAAACGAATGGCAACATGGGGGCCTATGTATGATGGAAAATGTTTTCGGTGTAGAGGGGAAGATGCAGATATTGTTCATGTTTTTTACAACTGCCCTAAACTATCGTCTTTCATCTCTAATATAGAAAGGTTTATATCTTTAGTCATTCACTATCCGATTAAAATATCCCCCGCACTTATGTTAATAGGGGTGGGGCAATGTGTCAATGAAAATGTGAATTTGTGCAAATTCAAGAACTTTTTATTTGTGGCAATGACCATAGCCCGGTTATGCATAGCTACAGAATGGCTACAACCTGAAGCACCGATGTTTGAATTTTGGAGAAGGAAATTGTTTAATGCATATGAATTAGAATGGAATCTCTATGCTCTAAAGGGTGTTAGGAAAAAACGAATGGGTATATCGATTTGGGGGGTACTTAAAGAGTATTTAGAGGAATAGTCTATGGATCTTGTATTTTGTATATGAATTTGGTAATCTTGTCCTCCCCGTCCGTTTCAGACAATTTTGTAAAAAAAAAAGATTGTGGATGTGTATATTTTGATGTTGTGAATGTATTATTTCTTAAATGACCCAACTGTGGCAATAAATAAATAAATAAATAAATAAAAGAGGCAGATTGTGGATGGCCCATGCTTTTAATGTGTTGCTAATGTTCTGTTCTGGAACCTTTTAATATTGTGATGTATGCGGCTGCTCAGACTGCATTAAAAGAATAAAGCATAATGTCAGTTTTGTATTTGATCTTCAATACAATGCATCTTTCCTGATTCATTGCCCTTGCTGCTCAGCCAGTGTGTATGTGCTGTAGAACGTTTGCTATGTGTGGTGAGGTCATAGAGTGTTGGGATGCCTGGGGAGTGTCAGTTGAGAGAATGGGCTGAGCAGCAAAGAGGCTACTCTTGGTGGGGCTATCGTTTACTTGTCATCTTACCATCCAAGGACTGTATCAATAAAATACCATTATCTTCATTTACACCTCAGTTACATTGGACTTATTTACTGTTACATCTTTATCTGTTCCACTGTTACGTTCCTTTAAGTTCTCTTAGAATACTGGTAATGCTGACTTGTTAGAATGTGGGGTGTCAGCTGTGATCAGTGTGGAAGGACAGTTACCGGGGTAGCATCTCGGGCGGTTTTACCACAAATAAACTAATGATAAATCATCATAATTGTGTGATTCCACTTTGTAAAAGTGGCGATGAGGGAGAACCCACCTGAGTTGACCCCCAAGATATTATTATTAAAAAAAAGGTGATAACTTGGAAAATCGATAAGAAAAGCAGCATATTTTAAAATTCATGAAAGTATTTTGCATCTTGATGAAAGAAAAGAGGTTTGACAACCAGATCAAAACAGCATATTTCACAATCGCCATGAACGTTTTGAGCCTGCTTTCATCAAATTGACATGAGTAACTGTGGCATGTTGAATTACATATTTTTGTATTGTTTTATCATCAAAGAAAGACTGTGAGCAAAAATTGCAGTTCCGGTTAATAGAAAAGTGTTTTTCCGGCTGATGCAACTGTTTTCTGAACTGTCAACTAAATTCATCTTTAAGGATTAAATGACTGCGCATTACTTTTCTACCACCGTAATTAATTAAGCAACCTTGAATGCTGACATAATTTAACAATCGATGTAATTGAAGAAATTTGACTGTCACACTGTGTAAATAAACTGTAGTGAGCCACAAGAGAAACGAAATCTGCAAGTCAAACTGTGTTGTGGAAGAAAGAGCTCGTGCTACAGTAATCTTTGTGAAACAAAAGAAGCAAAGGGATTCATACATCACTTATTGTGTGGATATGTTTATGGATAATTGGACGTCTTGGAAGCGGCACTTAGCACATATTAAAACTCCATTTGTTTAATGTTTGTAACTGCGAGCAGTGAAGCGCGAGGTAGAGGGAAGCCTTTGTATTTAAATCTAAACAGAGCGCGAGCAGTTAAGCGCAAGGAAAGGCTCGTGTCGAACATTCTAAAATAAACACAAGCTCATTATTAAACAGAAAGGGCCCGAACTGGAGCAGCCTGATTTATAAATTAACTGCAAGCATATTATTATTTTCGCGCAGTCGAACCTTTATTTACACGAGCCCATGCAGTGAACACTTCGTCATCCTCAGAGGAAGCACCTTGAGCAGCGAAGTGCATTCTGGGGCGTGTCATCATCCATCATCCTCTACGCAAGGCACTCTGGGGCGCATTTCCTGGCAAACGAAGACAGACAATTAAAACATCGCGTTTCACACTGAATTTCATTATTTGCCATTGAAACTTTGCGTTTGACAATTTAAACATGGTTTGGAAGTGTGACAGCTGGGACTTACATTTTCTTTCAACAAAGTGACAGCGGTGACTACGTTTATTATTTTTTTATTGTTTTGCAAATGTATTTTCTTATGTTAATCTAATTTTTTTTTGTGCATACATATTTGCTACTAATTTGTCATACCATTTAGTTATTGTATTTCTCTTGTTAGTAATTTTGTTTTTAAACTGAATTATGGAGACAAATACCATTTTGGCGCCACCAAAATTTTTACAAGATTCTGGTGTTCCCCCTATGATATGGGAGGATTGGCAAGAATCCTTTGAAACATATTTGGAAGCCATTGGTGGGGAAGTTTTTCTTCCATCACGCAAATTAGCTTTGTTGAAACATAGTCTTGGTGTTGAAGGAAGAAAAGTGTTAAAGACGTTGCCTATGCGTGCTTCCAATACTAATGGTACTATTTTAAAAGTTACTGAGGGTGAGGGTGAAAATGCTAGTGATGAGGAGGTTGTGTTTGATAGTTCAAAAAATTGAACAATTTATGTCAGATGAATATCTTGATGCGTTAAAAGCATTAGCGGAAAATTTTGGGGAAAAAACAAGCATTGTTGTTGAGAGACATAAGTTCTTTTCAAGAGCTCAACGTGCAGGTGAAACAGTAGAACAGTATGTATCTGTTTTAAGAAGATTGGCTGCCACATGTAAATTCAGAGAATTGCATGAAGAAATTATAAGGGATCAATTTATCAACAGAACTAATAATGCAAAAATTCAATAGAAGTTGCTAGATTTAAAAGATCCTTCTCTTCAAAAAACCATTAGCATAGCTAGAAGAGTAGAAAACAATTCTCGTTATGTTAAGGAATTAAGTAGTGAACATAACAAGAGTCATATTGATGTAAATGGCAAAGATCGAAGTGATGTATGTGCCGTTGTTGGCAACAAACCGAAATACTTTGACAACAAATATAGTGCCAAGCGAGATAATGTCAAATTTAAACCTCGAACCTTTCTTACAAATAACAAGAATACAGTTCCTCCAAGCAAACCATTTGTTAACAAAACACAAAGTTTTAACAAAACACCAAGTTTTAACAAACGTTTTTGTTTCAGGTGTGGTAATTCCAGACATGTTGCTGAGAATTCTTGGTGTCCTGCATCAAATGTCACTTGTTTCAAGTGTAACAAAACTGGACATTTTGCCAAAATGTGTAGATCTGACAATCCAGGTGCGTGGAAAAGTTCTATAAATTTGGTTGATCAGTCCTCGTATAAGAGTAGTGATAGTGAAGTTGAGGTTATGGCAATCTGGAATAGCGAAGTAAACGAAATATCTGATGATATTCAACCACCCAAGTGTGAAACTTCTATCAACAATTGCAACATGTCCTTGTGGGCAGATTCTTGTTCACCGTATACTGTAATTGACAAGAACATGTGGGTGTCATGTGGCAAATGTGATCTTCTAGGTCCAGAAAGAAATCCTGTAGGCTATTGTGGTGTCAGATTACCTGTAATTGGATGTTTTGTTGGAGATAGTTTATTCAAGGGCAGATATACACAAGGAACTGTTTATGTAGTAGAAAAGGGAAGAGCTTTGTTAGGTTGGAAGGAACAAAAGAATTTGGGAATAATTCTAGATCCAAATCATCCTGATCAAGTTCTTTTATCTGACGAACCCAAATGGCATAAGAAAAGTCCAATAACTTCTGAGCAAGTTTTATTAACTCAAGGTGATGCGGGGTCCAAATGGCATAAAAAGTTTCCAGAGTTATTTAATTCAAAATTAGGATGTCTTAAAAAATTTGAACATCGCATAATTCTCAAACCTGATTGTATTCCTGTAGTTCATAAAGTACGAAATGTTCCTTTGGTGTTGAGGTCACAGTTAAAGATAGAACTGGATAGATTGTGTCAACAAAACATCATTGAGCCCATAGAGGCGTCAGATTGGCTTAGTCCGGTGGTTTTGGCGCACAAACGGAAATTTGCGCATGTGTGTTGATTGAAGAGACTTGAACAAAAATATCTGGGTAGATCGATATCCTTTACCTAGGATTAATGAAATGGTGGCATCTGTTAGAGACGCTCAGTGTTTTCATCCATTGATCTATCAAATGCGTACCACCAGATAAAATTGCACCCTGAGTCTCGCCACTTAACATCTTTGTGGTAAATAAATAAATAATACCCTATTTTTGACTAGGCATATAGCATAACAGATAGCTCAATAAATAAGAGTCAAGATTCGAGGTAGTAGGAGTTTCTGCAGGTTTATTACAGCATAAGGACAGGATCAGGACAACCTGCATAGGAACAGAATGACAAGGCCCGGCAGCTGCCGGGGCTGGGTCTGGGATGAGCGCGCTAACTTTTAATAACAATACATGAATATTTATACATAACGCGAACACATAGCATTACATTGCAGTAGGCGTAGCAGTGGGTGGAGCAGAAGGCGTGACGCGTAGCAGTCGCGAAAGATAACAGTAAAAGTAGGTGTAACTGGGCGTATACATAGACATGTGGTGCAAACGTAACAGAATATGTCATAAATGGGGCGGAAACCATGGAGGGGGCTACCTAAGGAGCCGGGACCTCTAACCTGGTGGTGCGCGTAAACTGGCAATGACGTATTACTAGGAGAAGCTGGGGCTATGAACTCTGTGCTAGGAGCAGAGACTAAAGTCTGGAGGGTCGGAGCGACTTGTACCTAAACCCTATCTAGTATCTGATGTTTAGGGAACATGTCGATATAAACTAGAAGTCATAAGGGGAAAGGCTAACTTGATTCTAAGACTGGACCATGCATTATTCTACATGTAGTGCGTGATGAAGAATATTAAATGACCATTAAATACAGTATTTCTCTAACGTGGAGCCGCATAGGCTAGACAATGACGGGAACTATTGATGCAGTTCAGTAGCTTAGGAATGCAGAGAAGGAGGACTGAACTGATAACTGGAACTATAACATACATTTGGCAGACTCAGAGGCAGAGCCAGGCTGCACCGGGCACTGCGAGGCAGGAAGTAAGTGAAGGGTCGAGGATACAGGTGGGGGCTGTATCGCTCCTCAGCGAGGCTTTTAGGAGACAGGAGCTGAATCTGTGGTCCGGGCCCTTTTGAGGCCTGGAAACGGGGACTTTATAATGGAATAACGTGCACACTGAGAAACGTGGCAACGTAACTTTACATAGGCCTGATACTCGTAGTATTCACGAGGACTGGAAACTAGCATACTAAAGGTGGACACAACTGTAATTGCGTCATTAATCGGACATGGGGAATAACATATGCATATTGGTCATGCACACATAACATATGATGGATGAGGCGTAGGGACACAGAACATGGCAAAATTTACTTTTCCACATTCCCTCCTTGTCACTACGTTTCCATCAGGAAACATCAATATTCATGATACCATCTATCATTTCATACAGTACCATTTGCTCGTCTCGAATTATCTTGGAACGGGACTTAGAACGGGGCTTGGGACTAGGAATACAAGAGGTAGCACACATGCTGCAAATCGCAGGGCCACATTGTATACAGAGGCAGCAGCTAAATATGATCGCTACTGCAATACTTAGAAAGGACAGGAATTTCCATCCCCATGCGGAAATTATATTCCAGAACCAACCGGACCATGTCCAGGTGCCTGGATCTTGATGTAACAGATGGGCAATATTATGGAGTCTGGTTATAGCTGAATAAACAGACGGCGCGTTATTTGGAATGAAAACGCAACAACTAGATCCGATGAGTCTACAGGCCCCGCCCCTATCGGCCAGTATGACGTCAAGGACGAGACGATTCTGTAAAACGACAATTCTCATAAAGGATTGCTCTTCAGTTAAGTTACCTAGAGCGGAGGCAGTCTCATCTACTACAGCTTCAAGGGTTCTTGTTAACCTACGGATTAGCTTACTATTTACAACTGTACCTAAATAAGGGAAAACACCTTTATCTATATCAATGAATTGTTCTGCGGCGGTTTCAGTATAATCGACAATCGGGAGATTTCTCTTGTGTCTAGTATGTACTAGGAAGGAATTCCTATGGTAGTCAGGTGGGGCTAGAAAAACAGGTGGCAGTAGGAAGGCAATGTAACAGGTTCCCTCCCAATCGAGGGGCAGACGAACATATGCGGTTTGACCACAAACAAAATAAGAATGACGTGAGGCTTTAAAAATAGATTTCCCACTGTCACTATACTTGACAATAGTAGTACATTCACTATGTCCTACGTGTACAGAACCATAACTACGGACACATAATTCGCCTTTGACTGGTAATACTGAAATAGCAGGTGAGTCTGGAGTAGTATCAGACTGAACATTCAGGACCATGAAATTCGACGAATAGTTACCTAAATTATACACTTCATTTTCTAGATCTAAACCGGTTCTGTGGGGGAAACCTTGCTTGTCTGGGAAACATGTACTGTTAAGAAAAGACATATCTGTTGAGGATGACGTTAACGTGGACCATGCTCCACACGAACCATTATGTGAAAATGGATAAGGAAAGAGTGGCAGAACTCCCTTCGGTGTCTGGAAAGGGGGGAGTCGACCACACACCCAACAATTAGTGGCATTGCTGGTCTGGTGTGAGTAATGTAACATACGGATAAATGTGTTGTTACGCATAGCGAGGCGGTAAGAATATTCGTGAGGAGGCAGATCACTAAACGTGTGCTCTGCTGTAGCATTAGCAGACATATTTACATGAGGAACTGAGAAACACAGGAAAAGTGCGTAGCTAGTGCAGGAAATCATTATGCTGATGAATAATATGAAACTTAGAAAAACGATACATTGAATTGAGTTTTTACTGACTCTCTCACTATGGGGGTCTATTTTATACATGTCAGAAACAATCTAACCGTTTCACCTAGGGGAGGACTTATACAATCAAACTGACTGACTTACTAGACCGTAGTTTTTGCTTATACTCCTGTTGCGGAGTTTTCTCTAACAGGGAAGGGATTGTAACAATGTCTTTTGCGGGACAGTCCTTTAAAACAATATCTTGGCAGTCTTTAAAATCCTGGGACTCCTTGGAAATGTTTTTAGAAACGGGTTTCAATCCATTGAAAAGTTTTACATGAGAAAGGTGGACCCACCCCTTCCTGCCTTCCAGCTTGACGGCAGTACGGGTGGTCAAGAGGACCTGACGTGGCTCCTTCCAACGAGGTTCCAGCGGACTTGATCTGTCAAAATTCCGGACCATCACAAGGGAACCTGGAACGATTTCATGCGGTGCCACCTCGGTATTGTCTGGAAAGGCGGCAGCAACCTGTGAACGACATGAGTTGAGGGCAGACATCAAGGAAGCTAGGTAATCTGTCAACATATTACATGAAACATCGGTAATACTTCGGGGTCTAGGAGTACCCCACATGTTAGGGGGGCGGCCGAATACGACCTCATACGGGGACAGATCTGATCTGGAATGTGCGACCATGCGCATATAAAATAGAGCAACTGGCAGAGCTACTAGCCAGTCCACACCTTTTTCTTTACAGACTTTTGCAATGCGGATTTTCAGGGTCTGATTATGTCTCTCGACTAGACCGGCTGCTTCAGGATGGCGTACACAATGGAACTTCCACTGGTACCCTAACAACAGGGAAACATGCTTCATTAACTCTGAGGAGAATGGCTGACCGTTATCAGAATATACGACTCTAGGGAGTCCATACCTAGGGAAAAATTCACGAACCAACTGCTTGGCAGTGGTCGCGGCTGTGTAATCTGGGACTGGATATGCTTCTGTCCACCTGGACAAAGCGCATACTACTACAAGGACATACTTGAAACCTCGACATCGCTCCATCTGAATATAATCCATCTGGAGGACCTCAAAAGGGTGGTCAGGGGGCTGGAAACCACCTTGTTCCACCGGGACACTTTTACCTGGATTAAACTGACAACATATCATACAGGTACGGACTTTCTGCTTGGCTGCAGCTCGTAAATGCTTGTTGAACCAAATGTTCTGGATACTGTCTAACATAGCTTTTTCTCCTAAATGTGCTGGACTATGTGCGGTATTGATAATGACTTGAACCATAGAGTCGGGGAGAAACCATGTGGCTCTACCCTTCGTTAACCATCCTTGATCTGTCTGGACCCCTCCTTGTTCGGACCATTTCTTGATTTCCTCGGGAGTAGCATGTAACTGGATATCTATGACATCTTGTGTAGGGTCCTTAACTGTCATGCATGTACTTGGATCTGGGGTATGTGTCTGATTAACTGGAATGTCTAGAGTCTGTGCTGTAAGCTTGGCTGTGCGGTCTGCTAGATCGTTACCTTGGGAAATAATGTCAGTAACTTTCGTATGTGCTTTGCATTTCATGATAGCAATGGATGTCGGTAAATGTATGGCATCTAACAGAGCTTGAATAAGGAGACCATGCTGAATCTTGGTTCCATGAGAAGTCATGAAACCTCTCTCCTGCCAGAGCACTCCGAAGTCGTGTACAACTCCGAATGCGTAACGTGAATCTGTGTAAACATTAACTTTCAGGTTCTTGGCGTGTATACAGGCTCGTGTCAGAGCAACTAGCTCTGCTGCTTGAGCGGACAGGGTATCAATACGGTGTGTTTCAATAACTTCGGTGTCAGTAGTCACTGCATACGCGGCGACTAGTTCTCCTGTACTAGTTCTCATACATGAACCATCCACATAAAGTGTCAGGTCAGGATCTGGTAACGGAATGTCTGTCAGGTCTTGTCTTGGCTTTGTCGTAATGTTAACTACTTCCACACAGTCATGTGGGTCAGGGTTCAAACTGACTGATGGTAACAGTGTAGCAGGATTCAGGACGTTGCAGCGTCTAATTTCTATGTGTGGCTGGAACAGTGTCAATTCATAACCTGTTAAACGTGCAATTGTCAAATGCTGAGTTTGTGTTCGGTTTAAAAGAACTTCCACGGAGTGTGGAACTTGTACTGTCAGGGAATGTCCTAAAACTATGGAATCACTTTGTCTGATAGCTAGTGCGGTGGCTGCAACTGACTTAAGGCACGCAGGCAACGCCTGGGCGACTGGATCTAATGTGCTCGAAAAGTAAGCACAGGGCTTGGATTGTCCTGCTTGATCTTGTGTAAGAACAGATAATGCTGTACCTTCACGTTCAGTAACGAAAAGTGTAAAAGGCTTACTGTAGTTCGGTGTAGCTAGAACTGGAGCTTGACATAGGGCTTTCTTTAACTCGTTGAAACTAAGTGTATGTTCAGATGTCCAAGGGAGAACAGTCGATACGGCTGCCTCCTGTGTCGTTAACTGTATCAGTGGCTTGGCTAGAAATACATACTGGGGAATCCATTGCCTACAATAAGAAGTAAGGCCGATAAAGGCACGTACCTCCTTCTGGGTTCTGGGCTGGGGAAGACTCGCTATTAACTGGATACGGTCGGGTGTCAACTGCCTACCCCTCTTGGACAGCAAGTGTCCTAAGTAGACCACTTGCTGGACACAGAATTGAAGCTTCGAAGGGGACACCTTGTGCCCCATCTCGGCTAGAAAATACAAGACTGTAAGTGATGCTCGCTCGCAAGCACGTTCAGAACGGGCTGTGATCAGTAGATCATCGACATACTGGAGCAGGGCAGTGTCAGTTGGCATGTGAATGTTGTCTAGTTGTCTCTTGAGTGCTTGACTGTAAATACTAGGACTTTCTGTGAAACCTTGAGGAGCGCGTGTAAACATATAGCTCCTTCCATTTAAACAGAATCCGAAAAGAAACTGGCTGTCTGGATGAATAGGAACACTAAAAAATGCATTCTTGAGGTCTATGACAGTGAAGAACGTGGCTTCGGAATCAATGGCTGTTAATAGGGAAGAGATGTCTGGGACAACTGGGTACTGAGGAATAATACATTTATTAAGCTCTCGTAAATCAATCACTAATCGATATACAGGGGGTGCATTTGGATCAGTACGTTTCATGACTGGAATGATCGGAGAGTTACATACGTTGGAGTCAGTTTCTACAACTACTCCTTGAACAATGAGCTCGTCAATAATTTTGGATAAGGCTGCTACAGCCTCAGGTGGCAATCTGTACTGTCTGATTCGGGGTAACACTACACCTGGCTTGAGAGTCACACGATAGGGTGTGATTTGCATATAACCTACATCTGTTGGACCTTGTGCCCATAAATGCTGCGGAACTTTAGACAGTCTCGAATCAAAATCTCGTAATACATAGTGACCCTTAAAGTCACGTAGGAACAGACGTATTCCCTCTGGTGAACAGCAAATGACGGCACCTAACTCTTTCAGTGTCTTAATGCCTAATAGATTTTCTGGACATGACTTAGTAAGTAACAGATCAGTAGTGCGGGACAATGGACCTACTTCTAGAGTAACTGGCTTTGAGATCTCATTTATAATGGGTTTTCCTGAAAATCCAAGGGAAACATTTCTTGAGCCTGAGAGCGGAGCCCCTGGAACTTCGGCATGACTAATTGTGGTCCTACTTGCCCCTGTATCGATCAAAAACTTTCTGTCTTTCCCTAATACTTGACTGTGAACATAGGGACCTTCTTGATCTACAGGTATCTCGATGAGAGGCAAGCCTACCTCCCTCTCTAGGCTGTTTCATGAATATGGCTGATACTCTGGATACTCGGACTGTGCATACTGGTACATCTGTGATGTGACATGCTGTGTTGCAGCAATAGGCTGCGGTACTGTAACTGTCTGTTGTGCATTCTGTGACTGAGGAGTCTGTGAAACTTGTTCTTGTCTAGGCGGACGTGGTCTTTCTTTAGTCTTACCAGTAGCTATGTTATGTTTCAGAACTGCACACTCGTTTATAAAATGACCTGGCTGTTTACAATAATTGCAGTTCCCTTTAACGGGAGCTGCAGGATGACTGGCTTGATTTGGACCCCTCTTCTGACTGTCTTGAGGAACAGATTG
Source organism: Lissotriton helveticus (assembly GCF_964261635.1). Lineage (NCBI taxonomy): Eukaryota > Metazoa > Chordata > Amphibia > Caudata > Salamandridae > Lissotriton > Lissotriton helveticus. Next base: position 1,934,613,949 of record NC_136067.1, on the reverse strand, counting down.
TGCAACTAGCACTTTCATTTTCGTGTCTTTCATACGTTTTCTCTCGTGTTCTTGCTCTTCCCTAATTCTATTCTGGTGATACTGAAGCATCTGGAGCATCTGGGACGGAGTATTTGCTTGCCAGGTGCTTTCAACTTTCAAAACTCGATTTTTAATTTGTGGACTTGAATTCTCGACTAATTTAGTAACAAAAAGGTGAGGGTATGACTCACTACTTGTCTTGAGACCACTGTTGATACTGAAACATTTTTCAAACCTAGAATAAAAATCACTAATATCTTCATCTTGTTTCTGTTTACAGGCTGAGATTGCATCCCAGTCTTCTTTTCTCGTTGTCAATAATCGGGGTAAAACTTGAATCAATAATTCTGGTAATTCTCTACATTTATCTCCAAGACCGGTACCTGGTACTCGAGCCTTGTCTTCAGCTTCTAGAGCTGTCCAATCGATCTTTTTCTCTCCCACCTCCCATTCTTTTTCCTTTAGCTTTTCATACACCCCTGCGGGTAGCAGAACCTTTAACATTTTAATGATATCTGGGTAAGTGTATTCTCCCATACGGAGCATGTCTTTTAATTCTCTATGGAACCCTGCTGGATCTTTGTCATGACAGGGAATTAATTTCTTCATTTCAAGAAGTTCCATCTTTGTTATTGGAGTGTATACAAACACTCGTTGCATTTCGCCACCCGCCCCTTGGACTGGGTGGACTTCTCGTAACGGATTCTGTCTGTCTATGTAAAACGGTTTACTTTCTGGGGGTGAGACATGAACAAAATGCGGGTTCAAAAACGTTCTATATTTGTGACGCTGCTCTAGAATGACACTAATTAAATCGGTACCTAGACCTCTCCATCTGTACTGGAGTAACTCGTTCAGGATATCGTGTAACGGACCTGGATCAGAGTGTTGACCCTCATACAGAGTAATGAGGTGCTGAATCATATACATACCCACCACTCGCTGCTCGGCTGGGGGCATTTTCAGGAACATTTGTGCCACTATTTCGTCTGGAAAAGTGGTAGAATCAGTAATCCATCGGACTGCTGATCGGGCTAGTTCTTGTTCATGCATAGTACTTAACTCACTATAACCGATTCGTGATTTCAGAATGTGATCGATAGCTTGGAATACTTGTTCTAGAGAACCTTGTTCTGGTGCTGAATGATGAAAAATAGACTTGGGTTCTAGGCGTAAATGGCGATCTGGAAATCTAGATTTTCCTACATACGCTATTCTGGCGGGATTCTCGTCCTCTTCTTCTTCGGGATCAGAGATACTTTCTTTCTCGCTTACTTGTGCTGCTTTACGCTGTTCGTGTATCTTTATTATCTCTTTACGGATTTTCTTGTACATACTCTCCATAGCACCGACGGTCTTGTGCTTACCCTCGGCTATATTATCACTCCACCTTGTCAGGATTCTCATTTCGGCGGAATCTTTAGACGGGTAATCTTGTTCTCTTATTAGACAATTGATCAGGAATTTTAATATCATGAGCTGGATCTCGGCTTTCCTTTGAGACATAGTCTCGCTAATACTTTCTGGATCATCCCCTGTACGGATGAAACGATATATTCTGTCTAGATCTTCTTTCATATTCGGTAAGGTGACTAGATACTCGGCCACCTTTCTTACGCGGAATGAATATAAAACCATATTATCCTCGCCTGGGACTGGATCATAGCAACATTCGGCAAGGGATTTTCTTATTTCTGCAACAGACTGATACCTAGGCGTACGCTGTGACGCTTGTGCATGTAATTCGGCTAACGTTAAACGCTTGTGTGGCGGCGGGGTTTGAGGAGGACCTCCTCCTGCGGCCCCTAAACTGGAGTCGTCTACTGAGGCTCTACGTCCTGGCAGAGTGGGAAATGGAAATGTAGGCTGGACTTGTATGGCGGGCTGGACCGGGGGTACCGTAACAGGTACTCCGGTGTCTGGAGGAGCGGGAAGTGCCTGATTTACAGGGACTGGCGGAGCGCGAACAGGATTTGCATACTCTGGGACTGTGTCGTCCAAATAGGACGAAATAAAAATATCAGCTGCGGTCGGTTTGTGACGTAGCTTGGTCGGAACTAATGGTGGCGGGAAATTACTGGATGCCTCTGGGGTCGCTTTTGGCAAGCCCTCGGCAAGAAGAGGATACATACCCTTAATGAGGGCATGCCTCTGTCTGTCTGACTGTTCGGCTTTGACTCGTTCACCTATCTCGATTAATTCTCTTTCTTGGGCTCGTTCTTGGGATTCTCTACTTAACTCTGACTTTCTGACTTCCTTTTCGGTTCTTCTATGCGCTTCTTTACGCCATAACTCGATGGCATCTTTCTGTGACTGTCTGGCTTTCTTTTTCCATAATGCTTCTTCTACTCGCATGATACATTCGGCATCCCATGTACCCGATACGGGCCATCTATACTTTTCTTCTAACTGTTTGGTATACTCTACCCATAAATCTAGATATAATATGGCGCTTATGCCATGTTTCTGATACATAAAATGACCTGGACTGTCCCTCGGCGGAACAGGAACTGCTTCTTCTAATAAACCCCTTCTAGTTTTTAACTGACGTAACTTGGAAAATATAGGCATGACTGAACTGTAATCTGGACACAATACAATATACAATGAAAACACGAAATCACGTCACACTCATACCACAACATTAAAATACATGAAGAACATTATAAATAACAGTTCGAACAGAATATTACCTGGAATACTGAGAACAGAAATACAAGAATTTTCTCGAGAACGGAACAGACTAGAATTACTGGATGCACTGCTGTAACAGTACGGAACATACCGGTCCCATAAAGGGACGCATCAAGACCCGTATCCACCTAGGTGAACACTTCGTTTGTGAGTCTGGGTACCACCAACCCACGGACCAGGAGTCAATTTAGATTGGTCCTGTCTAGATACTACCCCAGCAATGGTACTCACCGGGCAGCAAGAACGGAAGGCCTCGGACGGGACTGGGCTGACGACGACGGACTTCGGACTTCAGTTACGGGTGGGCCTCCGGATACCTCGGACCTTGGACTCTCGGCTTGGGCTCTGGTCGGGACTCGCCGCGTTCCTCCACCGTCTCGTTCGGATGCTGGACCGCCTCCTCCGTCTCCTCCGTGGGCCTGAGGGATACTTCAGCAGAAATATCTGCCACTGCGCAGAAGAGTTCCGTCACGACTGTAGAGGGTCAGGGGGTCGGCGTGGCTTCACCGACGCGTGGGGAAAGGGCAAGTCCCTATTCGGGCGCCATTATGTGGTAAATAAATAAATAATACCCTATTTTTGACTAGGCATATAGCATAACAGATAGCTCAATAAATAAGAGTCAAGATTCGAGGTAGTAGGAGTTTCTGCAGGTTTATTACAGCATAAGGACAGGATCAGGACAACCTGCATAGGAACAGAATGACAAGGCCCGGCAGCTGCCGGGGCTGGGTCTGGGATGAGCGCGCTAACTTTTAATAACAATACATGAATATTTATACATAACGCGAACACATAGCATTACATTGCAGTAGGCGTAGCAGTGGGTGGAGCAGAAGGCGTGACGCGTAGCAGTCGCGAAAGATAACAGTAAAAGTAGGTGTAACTGGGCGTATACATAGACATGTGGTGCAAACGTAACAGAATATGTCATAAATGGGGCGGAAACCATGGAGGGGGCTACCTAAGGAGCCGGGACCTCTAACCTGGTGGTGCGCGTAAACTGGCAATGACGTATTACTAGGAGAAGCTGGGGCTATGAACTCTGTGCTAGGAGCAGAGACTAAAGTCTGGAGGGTCGGAGCGACTTGTACCTAAACCCTATCTAGTATCTGATGTTTAGGGAACATGTCGATATAAACTAGAAGTCATAAGGGGAAAGGCTAACTTGATTCTAAGACTGGACCATGCATTATTCTACATGTAGTGCGTGATGAAGAATATTAAATGACCATTAAATACAGTATTTCTCTAACGTGGAGCCGCATAGGCTAGACAATGACGGGAACTATTGATGCAGTTCAGTAGCTTAGGAATGCAGAGAAGGAGGACTGAACTGATAACTGGAACTATAACATACATTTGGCAGACTCAGAGGCAGAGCCAGGCTGCACCGGGCACTGCGAGGCAGGAAGTAAGTGAAGGGTCGAGGATACAGGTGGGGGCTGTATCGCTCCTCAGCGAGGCTTTTAGGAGACAGGAGCTGAATCTGTGGTCCGGGCCCTTTTGAGGCCTGGAAACGGGGACTTTATAATGGAATAACGTGCACACTGAGAAACGTGGCAACGTAACTTTACATAGGCCTGATACTCGTAGTATTCACGAGGACTGGAAACTAGCATACTAAAGGTGGACACAACTGTAATTGCGTCATTAATCGGACATGGGGAATAACATATGCATATTGGTCATGCACACATAACATATGATGGATGAGGCGTAGGGACACAGAACATGGCAAAATTTACTTTTCCACATTCCCTCCTTGTCACTACGTTTCCATCAGGAAACATCAATATTCATGATACCATCTATCATTTCATACAGTACCATTTGCTCGTCTCGAATTATCTTGGAACGGGACTTAGAACGGGGCTTGGGACTAGGAATACAAGAGGTAGCACACATGCTGCAAATCGCAGGGCCACATTGTATACAGAGGCAGCAGCTAAATATGATCGCTACTGCAATACTTAGAAAGGACAGGAATTTCCATCCCCATGCGGAAATTATATTCCAGAACCAACCGGACCATGTCCAGGTGCCTGGATCTTGATGTAACAGATGGGCAATATTATGGAGTCTGGTTATAGCTGAATAAACAGACGGCGCGTTATTTGGAATGAAAACGCAACAACTAGATCCGATGAGTCTACAGGCCCCGCCCCTATCGGCCAGTATGACGTCAAGGATGAGACGATTCTGTAAAACGACAATTCTCATAAAGGATTGCTCTTCAGTTAAGTTACCTAGAGCGGAGGCAGTCTCATCTACTACAGCTTCAAGGGTTCTTGTTAACCTACGGATTAGCTTACTATTTACAACTGTACCTAAATAAGGGAAAACACCTTTATCTATATCAATGAATTGTTCTGCGGCGGTTTCAGTATAATCGACAATCGGGAGATTTCTCTTGTGTCTAGTATGTACTAGGAAGGAATTCCTATGGTAGTCAGGTGGGGCTAGAAAAACAGGTGGCAGTAGGAAGGCAATGTAACAGGTTCCCTCCCAATCGAGGGGCAGACGAACATATGCGGTTTGACCACAAACAAAATAAGAATGACGTGAGGCTTTAAAAATAGATTTCCCACTGTCACTATACTTGACAATAGTAGTACATTCACTATGTCCTACGTGTACAGAACCATAACTACGGACACATAATTCGCCTTTGACTGGTAATACTGAAATAGCAGGTGAGTCTGGAGTAGTATCAGACTGAACATTCAGGACCATGAAATTCGACGAATAGTTACCTAAATTATACACTTCATTTTCTAGATCTAAACCGGTTCTGTGGGGGAAACCTTGCTTGTCTGGGAAACATGTACTGTTAAGAAAAGACATATCTGTTGAGGATGACGTTAACGTGGACCATGCTCCACACGAACCATTATGTGAAAATGGATAAGGAAAGAGTGGCAGAACTCCCTTCGGTGTCTGGAAAGGGGGGAGTCGACCACACACCCAACAATTAGTGGCATTGCTGGTCTGGTGTGAGTAATGTAACATACGGATAAATGTGTTGTTACGCATAGCGAGGCGGTAAGAATATTCGTGAGGAGGCAGATCACTAAACGTGTGCTCTGCTGTAGCATTAGCAGACATATTTACATGAGGAACTGAGAAACACAGGAAAAGTGCGTAGCTAGTGCAGGAAATCATTATGCTGATGAATAATATGAAACTTAGAAAAACGATACATTGAATTGAGTTTTTACTGACTCTCTCACTATGGGGGTCTATTTTATACATGTCAGAAACAATCTAACCGTTTCACCTAGGGGAGGACTTATACAATCAAACTGACTGACTTACTAGACCGTAGTTTTTGCTTATACTCCTGTTGCGGAGTTTTCTCTAACAGGGAAGGGATTGTAACAATGTCTTTTGCGGGACAGTCCTTTAAAACAATATCTTGGCAGTCTTTAAAATCCTGGGACTCCTTGGAAATGTTTTTAGAAACGGGTTTCAATCCATTGAAAAGTTTTACATGAGAAAGGTGGACCCACCCCTTCCTGCCTTCCAGCTTGACGGCAGTACGGGTGGTCAAGAGGACCTGACGTGGCTCCTTCCAACGAGGTTCCAGCGGACTTGATCTGTCAAAATTCCGGACCATCACAAGGGAACCTGGAACGATTTCATGCGGTGCCACCTCGGTATTGTCTGAAAAGGCGGCAGCAACCTGTGAACGACATGAGTTGAGGGCAGACATCAAGGAAGCTAGGTAATCTGTCAACATATTACATGAAACATCGGTAATACTTCGGGGTCTAGGAGTACCCCACATGTTAGGGGGGCGGCCGAATACGACCTCATACGGGGACAGACCTGATCTGGAATGTGCGACCATGCGCATATAAAATAGAGCAACTGGCAGAGCTACTAGCCAGTCCACACCTTTTTCTTTACAGACTTTTGCAATGCGGATTTTCAGGGTCTGATTATGTCTCTCGACTAGACCGGCTGCTTCAGGATGGCGTACACAATGGAACTTCCACTGGTACCCTAACAACAGGGAAACATGCTTCATTAACTCTGAGGAGAATGGCTGACCGTTATCAGAATATACGACTCTAGGGAGTCCATACCTAGGGAAAAATTCACGAACCAACTGCTTGGCAGTGGTCGCGGCTGTGTAATCTGGGACTGGATATGCTTCTGTCCACCTGGACAAAGCGCATACTACTACAAGGACATACTTGAAACCTCGACATCGCTCCATCTGAATATAATCCATCTGGAGGACCTCAAAAGGGTGGTCAGGGGGCTGGAAACCACCTTGTTCCACCGGGACACTTTTACCTGGATTAAACTGACAACATATCATACAGGTACGGACTTTCTGCTTGGCTGCAGCTCGTAAATGCTTGTTGAACCAAATGTTCTGGATACTGTCTAACATAGCTTTTTCTCCTAAATGTGCTGGACTATGTGCGGTATTGATAATGACTTGAACCATAGAGTCGGGGAGAAACCATGTGGCTCTACCCTTCGTTAACCATCCTTGATCTGTCTGGACCCCTCCTTGTTCGGACCATTTCTTGATTTCCTCGGGAGTAGCATGTAACTGGATATCTATGACATCTTGTGTAGGGTCCTTAACTGTCATGCATGTACTTGGATCTGGGGTATGTGTCTGATTAACTGGAATGTCTAGAGTCTGTGCTGTAAGCTTGGCTGTGCGGTCTGCTAGATCGTTACCTTGGGAAATAATGTCAGTAACTTTCGTATGTGCTTTGCATTTCATGATAGCAATGGATGTCGGTAAATGTATGGCATCTAACAGAGCTTGAATAAGGAGACCATGCTGAATCTTGGTTCCATGAGAAGTCATGAAACCTCTCTCCTGCCAGAGCACTCCGAAGTCGTGTACAACTCCGAATGCGTAACGTGAATCTGTGTAAACATTAACTTTCAGGTTCTTGGCGTGTATACAGGCTCGTGTCAGAGCAACTAGCTCTGCTGCTTGAGCGGACAGGGTATCAATACGGTGTGTTTCAATAACTTCGGTGTCAGTAGTCACTGCATACGCGGCGACTAGTTCTCCTGTACTAGTTCTCATACATGAACCATCCACATAAAGTGTCAGGTCAGGATCTGGTAACGGAATGTCTGTCAGGTCTTGTCTTGGCTTTGTCGTAATGTTAACTACTTCCACACAGTCATGTGGGTCAGGGTTCAAACTGACTGATGGTAACAGTGTAGCAGGATTCAGGACGTTGCAGCGTCTAATTTCTATGTGTGGCTGGAACAGTGTCAATTCATAACCTGTTAAACGTGCAATTGTCAAATGCTGAGTTTGTGTTCGGTTTAAAAGAACTTCCACGGAGTGTGGAACTTGTACTGTCAGGGAATGTCCTAAAACTATGGAATCACTTTGTCTGATAGCTAGTGCGGTGGCTGCAACTGACTTAAGGCACGCAGGCAACGCCTGGGCGACTGGATCTAATGTGCTCGAAAAGTAAGCACAGGGCTTGGATTGTCCTGCTTGATCTTGTGTAAGAACAGATAATGCTGTACCTTCACGTTCAGTAACGAAAAGTGTAAAAGGCTTACTGTAGTTCGGTGTAGCTAGAACTGGAGCTTGACATAGGGCTTTCTTTAACTCGTTGAAACTAAGTGTATGTTCAGATGTCCAAGGGAGAACAGTCGATACGGCTGCCTCCTGTGTCGTTAACTGTATCAGTGGCTTGGCTAGAAATACATACTGGGGAATCCATTGCCTACAATAAGAAGTAAGGCCGATAAAGGCACGTACCTCCTTCTGGGTTCTGGGCTGGGGAAGACTCGCTATTAACTGGATACGGTCGGGTGTCAACTGCCTACCCCTCTTGGACAGCAAGTGTCCTAAGTAGACCACTTGCTGGACACAGAATTGAAGCTTCGAAGGGGACACCTTGTGCCCCATCTCGGCTAGAAAATACAAGACTGTAAGTGATGCTCGCTCGCAAGCACGTTCAGAACGGGCTGTGATCAGTAGATCATCGACATACTGGAGCAGGGCAGTGTCAGTTGGCATGTGAATGTTGTCTAGTTGTCTCTTGAGTGCTTGACTGTAAATACTAGGACTTTCTGTGAAACCTTGAGGAGCGCGTGTAAACATATAGCTCCTTCCATTTAAACAGAATCCGAAAAGAAACTGGCTGTCTGGATGAATAGGAACACTAAAAAATGCATTCTTGAGGTCTATGACAGTGAAGAACGTGGCTTCGGAATCAATGGCTGTTAATAGGGAAGAGATGTCTGGGACAACTGGGTACTGAGGAATAATACATTTATTAAGCTCTCGTAAATCAATCACTAATCGATATACAGGGGGTGCATTTGGATCAGTACGTTTCATGACTGGAATGATCGGAGAGTTACATACGTTGGAGTCAGTTTCTACAACTACTCCTTGAACAATGAGCTCGTCAATAATTTTGGATAAGGCTGCTACAGCCTCAGGTGGCAATCTGTACTGTCTGATTCGGGGTAACACTACACCTGGCTTGAGAGTCACACGATAGGGTGTGATTTGCATATAACCTACATCTGTTGGACCTTGTGCCCATAAATGCTGCGGAACTTTAGACAGTCTCGAATCAAAATCTCGTAATACATAGTGACCCTTAAAGTCACGTAGGAACAGACGTATTCCCTCTGGTGAACAGCAAATGACGGCACCTAACTCTTTCAGTGTCTTAATGCCTAATAGATTTTCTGGACATGACTTAGTAAGTAACAGATCAGTAGTGCGGGACAATGGACCTACTTCTAGAGTAACTGGCTTTGAGATCTCATTTATAATGGGTTTTCCTGAAAATCCAAGGGAAACATTTCTTGAGCCTGAGAGCGGAGCCCCTGGAACTTCGGCATGACTAATTGTGGTCCTACTTGCCCCTGTATCGATCAAAAACTTTCTGTCTTTCCCTAATACTTGACTGTGAACATAGGGACCTTCTTGATCTACAGGTATCTCGATGAGAGGCAAGCCTACCTCCCTCTCTAGGCTGTTTCATGAATATGGCTGATACTCTGGATACTCGGACTGTGCATACTGGTACATCTGTGATGTGACATGCTGTGTTGCAGCAATAGGCTGCGGTACTGTAACTGTCTGTTGTGCATTCTGTGACTGAGGAGTCTGTGAAACTTGTTCTTGTCTAGGCGGACGTGGTCTTTCTTTAGTCTTACCAGTAGCTATGTTATGTTTCAGAACTGCACACTCGTTTATAAAATGACCTGGCTGTTTACAATAATTGCAGTTCCCTTTAACGGGAGCTGCAGGATGACTGGCTTGATTTGGACCCCTCTTCTGACTGTCTTGAGGAACAGATTGTGCAACTAGCACTTTCATTTTCGTGTCTTTCATACGTTTTCTCTCGTGTTCTTGCTCTTCCCTAATTCTATTCTGGTGATACTGAAGCATCTGGAGCATCTGGGACGGAGTATTTGCTTGCCAGGTGCTTTCAACTTTCAAAACTCGATTTTTAATTTGTGGACTTGAATTCTCGACTAATTTAGTAACAAAAAGGTGAGGGTATGACTCACTACTTGTCTTGAGACCACTGTTGATACTGAAACATTTTTCAAACCTAGAATAAAAATCACTAATATCTTCATCTTGTTTCTGTTTACAGGCTGAGATTGCATCCCAGTCTTCTTTTCTCGTTGTCAATAATCGGGGTAAAACTTGAATCAATAATTCTGGTAATTCTCTACATTTATCTCCAAGACCGGTACCTGGTACTCGAGCCTTGTCTTCAGCTTCTAGAGCTGTCCAATCGATCTTTTTCTCTCCCACCTCCCATTCTTTTTCCTTTAGCTTTTCATACACCCCTGCGGGTAGCAGAACCTTTAACATTTTAATGATATCTGGGTAAGTGTATTCTCCCATACGGAGCATGTCTTTTAATTCTCTATGGAACCCTGCTGGATCTTTGTCATGACAGGGAATTAATTTCTTCATTTCAAGAAGTTCCATCTTTGTTATTGGAGTGTATACAAACACTCGTTGCATTTCGCCACCCGCCCCTTGGACTGGGTGGACTTCTCGTAACGGATTCTGTCTGTCTATGTAAAACGGTTTACTTTCTGGGGGTGAGACATGAACAAAATGCGGGTTCAAAAACGTTCTATATTTGTGACGCTGCTCTAGAATGACACTAATTAAATCGGTACCTAGACCTCTCCATCTGTACTGGAGTAACTCGTTCAGGATATCGTGTAACGGACCTGGATCAGAGTGTTGACCCTCATACAGAGTAATGAGGTGCTGAATCATATACATACCCACCAGTCGCTGCTCGGCTGGGGGCATTTTCAGGAACATTTGTGCCACTATTTCGTCTGGAAAAGTGGTAGAATCAGTAATCCATCGGACTGCTGATCGGGCTAGTTCTTGTTCATGCATAGTACTTAACTCACTATAACCGATTCGTGATTTCAGAATGTGATCGATAGCTTGGAATACTTGTTCTAGAGAACCTTGTTCTGGTGCTGAATGATGAAAAATAGACTTGGGTTCTAGGCGTAAATGGCGATCTGGAAATCTAGATTTTCCTACATACGCTATTCTGGCGGGATTCTCGTCCTCTTCTTCTTCGGGATCAGAGATACTTTCTTTCTCGCTTACTTGTGCTGCTTTACGCTGTTCGTGTATCTTTATTATCTCTTTACGGATTTTCTTGTACATACTCTCCATAGCACCGACGGTCTTGTGCTTACCCTCGGCTATATTATCACTCCACCTTGTCAGGATTCTCATTTCGGCGGAATCTTTAGACGGGTAATCTTGTTCTCTTATTAGACAATTGATCAGGAATTTTAATATCATGAGCTGGATCTCGGCTTTCCTTTGAGACATAGTCTCGCTAATACTTTCTGGATCATCCCCTGTACGGATGAAACGATATATTCTGTCTAGATCTTCTTTCATATTCGGTAAGGTGACTAGATACTCGGCCACCTTTCTTACGCGGAATGAATATAAAACCATATTATCCTCGCCTGGGACTGGATCATAGCAACATTCGGCAAGGGATTTTCTTATTTCTGCAACAGACTGATACCTAGGCGTACGCTGTGACGCTTGTGCATGTAATTCGGCTAACGTTAAACGCTTGTGTGGCGGCGGGGTTTGAGGAGGACCTCCTCCTGCGGCCCCTAAACTGGAGTCGTCTACTGAGGCTCTACGTCCTGGCAGAGTGGGAAATGGAAATGTAGGCTGGACTTGTATGGCGGGCTGGACCGGGGGTACCGTAACAGGTACTCCGGTGTCTGGAGGAGCGGGAAGTGCCTGATTTACAGGGACTGGCGGAGCGCGAACAGGATTTGCATACTCTGGGACTGTGTCGTCCAAATAGGACGAAATAAAAATATCAGCTGCGGTCGGTTTGTGACGTAGCTTGGTCGGAACTAATGGTGGCGGGAAATTACTGGATGCCTCTGGGGTCGCTTTTGGCAAGCCCTCGGCAAGAAGAGGATACATACCCTTAATGAGGGCATGCCTCTGTCTGTCTGACTGTTCGGCTTTGACTCGTTCACCTATCTCGATTAATTCTCTTTCTTGGGCTCGTTCTTGGGATTCTCTACTTAACTCTGACTTTCTGACTTCCTTTTCGGTTCTTCTATGCGCTTCTTTACGCCATAACTCGATGGCATCTTTCTGTGACTGTCTGGCTTTCTTTTTCCATAATGCTTCTTCTACTCGCATGATACATTTGGCATCCCATGTACCCGATACGGGCCATCTATACTTTTCTTCTAACTGTTTGGTATACTCTACCCATAAATCTAGATATAATATGGCGCTTATGCCATGTTTCTGATACATAAAATGACCTGGACTGTCCCTCGGCGGAACAGGAACTGCTTCTTCTAATAAACCCCTTCTAGTTTTTAACTGACGTAACTTGGAAAATATAGGCATGACTGAACTGTAATCTGGACACAATACAATATACAATGAAAACACGAAATCACGTCACACTCATACCACAACATTAAAATACATGAAGAACATTATAAATAACAGTTCGAACAGAATATTACCTGGAATACTGAGAACAGAAATACAAGAATTTTCTCGAGAACGGAACAGACTAGAATTACTGGATGCACTGCTGTAACAGTACGGAACATACCGGTCCCATAAAGGGACGCATCAAGACCCGTATCCACCTAGGTGAACACTTCGTTTGTGAGTCTGGGTACCACCAACCCACGGACCAGGAGTCAATTTAGATTGGTCCTGTCTAGATACTACCCCAGCAATGGTACTCACCGGGCAGCAAGAACGGAAGGCCTCGGACGGGACTGGGCTGACGACGACGGACTTCGGACTTCAGTTACGGGTGGGCCTCCGGATACCTCGGACCTTGGACTCTCGGCTTGGGCTCTGGTCGGGACTCGCCGCGTTCCTCCACCGTCTCGTTCGGATGCTGGACCGCCTCCTCCGTCTCCTCCGTGGGCCTGAGGGATACTTGAGCAGAAATATCTGCCACTGCGCAGAAGAGTTCCGTCACGACTGTAGAGGGTCAGGGGGTCGGCGTGGCTTCACCGACGCGTGGGGAAAGGGCAAGTCCCTATTCGGGCGCCATTATGTGGTAAATAAATAAATAATACCCTATTTTTGACTAGGCATATAGCATAACAGATAGCTCAATAAATAAGAGTCAAGATTCGAGGTAGTAGGAGTTTCTGCAGGTTTATTACAGCATAAGGACAGGATCAGGACAACCTGCATAGGAACAGAATGACAAGGCCCGGCAGCTGCCGGGGCTGGGTCTGGGATGAGCGCGCTAACTTTTAATAACAATACATGAATATTTATACATAACGCGAACACATAGCATTACATTGCAGTAGGCGTAGCAGTGGGTGGAGCAGAAGGCGTGACGCGTAGCAGTCGCGAAAGATAACAGTAAAAGTAGGTGTAACTGGGCGTATACATAGACATGTGGTGCAAACGTAACAGAATATGTCATAAATGGGGCGGAAACCATGGAGGGGGCTACCTAAGGAGCCGGGACCTCTAACCTGGTGGTGCGCGTAAACTGGCAATGACGTATTACTAGGAGAAGCTGGGGCTATGAACTCTGTGCTAGGAGCAGAGACTAAAGTCTGGAGGGTCGGAGCGACTTGTACCTAAACCCTATCTAGTATCTGATGTTTAGGGAACATGTCGATATAAACTAGAAGTCATAAGGGGAAAGGCTAACTTGATTCTAAGACTGGACCATGCATTATTCTACATGTAGTGCGTGATGAAGAATATTAAATGACCATTAAATACAGTATTTCTCTAACGTGGAGCCGCATAGGCTAGACAATGACGGGAACTATTGATGCAGTTCAGTAGCTTAGGAATGCAGAGAAGGAGGACTGAACTGATAACTGGAACTATAACATACATTTGGCAGACTCAGAGGCAGAGCCAGGCTGCACCGGGCACTGCGAGGCAGGAAGTAAGTGAAGGGTCGAGGATACAGGTGGGGGCTGTATCGCTCCTCAGCGAGGCTTTTAGGAGACAGGAGCTGAATCTGTGGTCCGGGCCCTTTTGAGGCCTGGAAACGGGGACTTTATAATGGAATAACGTGCACACTGAGAAACGTGGCAACGTAACTTTACATAGGCCTGATACTCGTAGTATTCACGAGGACTGGAAACTAGCATACTAAAGGTGGACACAACTGTAATTGCGTCATTAATCGGACATGGGGAATAACATATGCATATTGGTCATGCACACATAACATATGATGGATGAGGCGTAGGGACACAGAACATGGCAAAATTTACTTTTCCACATCTTTCATAACACCAGAGGGAGCATTCCAATTTTTGAGAATGCCTTTTGGTTTATCTTCAGCTTCAGCTGTTTTTCAAAGGGTTATGTGCAAAGTCCTTGAAGGTATATCCAACATGTTGGTATTTCAAGATGATGTGCTTGTGTGGGGGAAAAGCGGAACAGACCTTGATAAGGTTTTAAATGAAGTCTTGTCAAAGCTTCAGTGTGCTGGGTTGATGGTTGCTGCTGAGAAATGTAAGTTTGCCACGAGTGAGATCGAGTATCTAGGACATACCTTGTCGGCAGAAGGTGTTAGACCTAAGAAAAACTTGCTAGATGCAATCAAGAAGGCTCCATCGCCTTCTGACAAAGAACAATTATGTTCTTTCTTAGGTTTAGCAGAATATTACTCGAAATTTGTGTCCAATTTTGCCTCAAAAGTCGTTTGTTTAAGATTGTTAATGAAAAAAGGAACTAATTTCTCGTGGAGTGCTGAATGCCAGTTAGTTTTTGATAATATTAAGAAGGACATCGTAAATGCTGTAGCACTTAAACCTTTTGACCCCAACAAAAAATCAATCATTGTTGTGGATGCGAGTGCGTATGGACTGGGGGCTGTATTAATGCAAGGAAAAGACAAGTTTGAATGGGCAATAGCCTTTGCGTCTCGAACTTTGAAAGGTGCTGAACCATCATATTCAGTCATAGAAATGGAGGCGTTAGCTTGTCTTTGGGGAGTTAATTATTTCAGAAATTATGTTTGGGGCACACATTTTGAATTAAGAACAGATCATAAACCCCTTGTAGAAATATTTTCAACCAAAGGGGCAGGCAGGGCTACCCCTAGAATCGCCAAATGGATTTACAAACTGCAGGAATATGATTTTCAGATGAGGTATGTTCCTGGCATTAAGAATGTCAATGCTGATTGTTTATCTCGTCTTCCTGTCAGTGAGGGCGACATTGTAATGGATCAGGATGAAGATTGGTCTGTGGCTACGGTAGATGAAGCATGTAATGGTGCTATTGGTTTGGAAGAGTGGAAACAAGCTGTACAAGATGATTCTGTATTAAAACAAGTAGTTTCACGGTTAGCTTCTGTGTGCAATCGTCTTTCATGGAGTGATTGTGAATTATCTGAGTATAAGACTGTTTGGCCAGAACTTTCTTATGATCCTGTTGTTGGAGTAGTTAGGAGAGCAGACAAACTTATTGTACCATCAGGTTTACGTCATAGGTTATTAGATCTTATCCACGAAGGGCATTCAGGTATGTCTGGTATGAAGAGAGGTGTAGGTGTGATTTCTGGTGGCCTGGCATGGATAAGGATGTCGAAAGGTGTGTTAGGAATTGTGCTGCATGTACTTGTAGTGATAAGTCTCACTTTTCACAGGAATCCAACATCAGTCCCGTTCCATTTCCAGACAAACCGTGGCAAAGATTGGCTATGGATATTTGTGGTCCATTTCGTGTTGGTAACATTGCGGGCAAATTTGCCATTGTTTTAATGGATTATCATAGTAAATGGCCTGAGGTGGCATTTGTCAGAGAGATCAAAGCGTCTAATATGATTAGTTTTTGTGAAGAATTGTTCCATAGAGAAGGATTCCCTGAGACAATTACTACGGATAATGGTCCACAATTCGTTGCTGGTGAGTTTCAAAATTATTTACAGTCATGTGGTGTAAAACATGTTACTACTGCAGTATATTGTCCAAGGGAAAACGGTATGGTAGAAAGATTTAACCGTGTATTGAAGGAGTGTATCCAGTTGGCTGTGGCAGAGGGTGCAGATTGTAAAATTGCTGTCAAGAAAATGATTTGGAGCTATCGAAATACTCCACATTCTGCCACATTAGTGACTCCGTTCAATCTTCTTAAGGGACGTTCTGCATGTAACAAAGTGATTCCAGCGTGGATGCTTAAAACTTCTTCAAGAAATGTTTCAAAAGAATGTCTTAGTAAGAGAATGAATGCATATCAGAGAAAGTATGTCGACAGACACAACATTAAAATTAAGAAAAGTGTGCAAAGGTTTTGTGTGGGTGATTCGGTGAGGTCTTCTCGGTTTGGTTTGTCTAAGGATGGTTCTTCCAAGTGGTCTCAACCAAAAAACATTTTGGAGGCAAGAGGGAATTGAGTGTTGTTGGATGATGGTCGCAAATGGAACTTTAATAGTGTTACTTTGTGCAATGATTTAGAACGTAACATCTGGTTGAACAAGAATAGTGATGTATCTGTCCAATCAAATTCTGGTATTCCTGGAAAGGTTCAATCTAATTCTGACATCTTTCATCCAAAATCGCTTGAATCTATTGAGAAAACTGTTCCAAATATTAGAAGGTTATCAGGGCGAATTGTGGAGAAACCAGTTAAGTTTAATGATTATATTTTATATTCTTGAATGTATATTGCATGTATGTTATTTACCAATCTTGGATTATATTAAATCTAAAGTTCATTTTTTTTTTTTGTTTTATTGGAAAGGGAGATGTGTTACATCTTATCTGTTCTACTGTTATGTTCCTTTAAGTTCTCTTAGAATACTGGTAATGCTGACTTGTTAGAATGTGGGGTTTCAGCTGTGATCAGTCTGGAAGGACAGTTACCGGAGCAGCATCTCGGGGGTTTTTACCACAAATAAACTTATGATAAACCATCATAATTGTGTGATTCCACTTTGTAAAATTTACCATTACCACATTTGGCGTCGATTTGGAAGAATCTACATGCGTCTCCTGATGGACTAATGAAATTTGAAAATTCCTGAAGTAACTACAAGGTATGAACTTCATTTTAAAGATATGAACTTCATTTTAAAGGCATACTGGAACCCTGTGAGCCCCACCAGTGAACTCCCATCGGTCGCTCACAACGCTTTGCTGCCAGTTCATGCCTTACTCTTCTTTATACTACGTTTGTCCTCCTGCCGACTTGCCCTGTTGCCTCTACATTACGCTTTTTCCTGCCTGCAGCAAGCTACCATTGAAGCCACTACCCGCTTCCATTTGGAAGAGCTTCAAGGGCTACTACTACTACTACTTTATTCCATTCTGCAACCGTCAGAACTCTCACTGAGCCTATCACTGCTGTCTTTCTGCCTACAGACAGTCTCTACACCTGGTGTAACCAGTGCTTCATCCTCATGCTACCTACTGCCTCAGAGTCTCCTTTTCCCTGCTCCTGTTTTCATGGAGAGGACTCCTACATTTGTCTACGTTTTGGGAGAGTGCCTGCTCTGAACTGCCTTTCGATAATTACTATGCGCGATCAGGAGCATATGTAAGTCTTGCTCTTACTCTTCGACCACTTTTCCTTGAGTGGTTCGAGACTTGGGATGTGAGTTAATCATTTATTGATTTTTTTCCCCTATATTTCCCTGGTGCGCCTTTCAATGGCAGTTTTACTGTCTTTCCATACTTTTAAACGTTGCTCGAGCGCACACAGACTCATTCATGCTACCTAGCCTTGCATGCTTTCTTGTCTTTGTGACATCTCCTCTACTCACAGCTGCTTTCCTCTTCCGGAACCCTGCATGCATCGACGTGCTGGAGCCTCCCGGCAAGGCGTCATGCTACATGCCTCCATCTTGTTTGGCATCACCGGAGCACATTGAAATCGAGCTTGTGTGAGGTCCACTATTTCAACATTTTTCCCGACGCATGGTTTTTCATTCAAGGACATTGAAACCGCTTTTGGATCATCGTTTTACACACAGGTACTGTTTACTTTTCTGCTGCTATCAGTGCTCTCCTTCCGACGTGCAGCCCTCTGATAACATGCTGTTTCCTGTGTTTGAAGACATTGGTGCTGCAGATTCTCCTCCTTATTGCAAGTACTCTTCAAACTGTGCTATCTTTCACCTTACCTGCAACTCTACTTGGAGTCAACTCTGTGTTAATAACTTTACATAAAGTTTGGAATGTGTACCATTTTCATGTGATCTACATTGCTCACTTGCATTTGCTTGATGCTTCAATGTATTTTGTGGGTTTACATGATGTTTATGCTTATTTCTAGTGCATATCTATCTGTTTTCTGTGCATGCACTTATTTCTTAAACTCCCAGAGAGGTTTATCTTACTTTACATGACGTCATGCAACCTATTTCCTTCATTTTACAGGGATGTGCTTTTACATTTTAAAATAAGTATGTCATGATATATTTTTAGTCTTTTTTATCATAAGTACTTCACGATTCATTTTTACAGTCATATTTGAAATAAGAACTTCAAGACATTTTTACACATATATTTAGGATAAATGATTACAGTCATATTTAAAATAAGTATGTTGCGTTATATTTTGTTGTTTCATGTGGTATTTCCACATCTTATACGCATTTTACATATTGCATTTACATTGTTTCATGTGTTACCGCCACATCTTATGTGCATTTTACATATTATATTGTTTCATGTGGTACTACCACATCTTATGCGCATTTTACATATTGCAGTTACGTTGTTCCATATTTAGTGCACATTATTTTTACTGATTGAGATATGCGCGAGCTATGTGCTTTTACAGCCATTGGCTATGTGACCTTCACTTTATATAATACATTTTTGTGGGGAGTTGTCACCTACATTTTTTACACGTTATTTGTACTTTACAAGATTTGAATTGCAAGACTCTTCTATGTGGGATCTTTACTGAAATTCTTAAATGAATTTTGTCAGCCACAGTTTTCACCCTTGCTTAAGGTCTTCTGTGTGTCTGGCATTTGAGGTTTTCCCCTC
Organism: Lissotriton helveticus; assembly: GCF_964261635.1. Lineage (NCBI taxonomy): Eukaryota > Metazoa > Chordata > Amphibia > Caudata > Salamandridae > Lissotriton > Lissotriton helveticus. The sequence continues at coordinate 1,934,594,716 of NC_136067.1, read as the reverse complement.
AAATTCCTCTTGTCTGTACTCCTTATCCTCTAGAGATTCTGTTTGTTTTCTTTTTTAGGGAGTACCTCTTGTCTTTTCTGGTTGTTGCTTCTACTTTTTATATTCTTATTCTCAGTGTATCCTTTTACTAGTCTGGCCAACTAGTGTGTTGTGGTGTACTCTGAATGCTTTAACTTCTGTTCGTTCTTCTTTTCTTTCAGTTTTGATTTGAATGTTGAGAATTATACCTGTTTTCTTTGTTTTACACTTCTCCCTGTTTCCAGCAAAACTTTTGCTGTCTTGTCTGTACCTTGCATCATTTCCCCTTATTTCCCATTGTGCCCTGTAAAAGGGGAAGAGGTGTGTGTATTGTGTCACTCTCATTTACTACTTCTCTTCAATGTCTTCACCTTTATCACTGTAAGGTTTCCTTAGCATTCAGCCATAGAATTTATTGCATATCTTCATTTAATGTTTTGTGCTTGCCTTGCTAGCTTCCTTCAAGTTGTTTTGTAGCTTCTTCATGTATTTTTTTTACCAATATGATTGATATGCCTATTTATTGATTTATCATTTACGTAATTGTTACTGATATGATTTACATACTTGTTGATTTATCAATCTGTTGTTATTGTATAAGGGGGAAAATATGTTGTCTTTGATCTTCAATACAATGCATCTTTCTTGATTCATGGCACTTGCTGCTCAGCCAGTGTGTATGTGCTGTATAACGTTTGGTGTTGGGATGCCTGGGGAGTGTCAGTTGAGAGAATGGGCTGAGCAGCGAGGAGGCTGCTCCTGGTGGTGCTCTCGCTTACTTGTCATCTTACCATCCAAGGACTGTATCACAAAAGTACCATTATCTTCATTTACACCTCAGCTACATTGGACTTATTTACCATTACCACAGTCAGCCTCCGTGTCTTTAATGAAATCCTGATTGTCTAGTCATGGTAATAGGGGAATCACAATTTCCTTAATCGTGCAAAAGCAAAATACACAATTTTCGCACACTCCTATGTGCAGACCCTCTCCCAATCATCCGCTACGTATTCCAGCTCCGTCTCTTCTTGGGCAGTCCACCCACAACCATACTTCGTAATTCTTCTCCACAAGAATGTTCACGTTTCTGTTGCTCACTCACATCAAGCACCATATTATGGTAGAGCACAAGACCAAAAGTCTTTCCGAGGACTCACAGAAGGCTTTCATTGCCATAGCAACCAAATAACCCTAACAAATAGCAACTCTTTATCCTGATTACAAGACTGCTACTGTGACTCCATTCATCCTGAAGATCCAGGAGTAGGGTAGCAATAGCATTCCTTATTAAAGAAGTTTGTTATTGATCAACTTGTAAGATTGGTAGGAGGAAGCAGCAGTGAGAAGTTTCATGAAATTCAAGATAACAGCTCTTTTGTGAGCCTGCGGCATGTTAAGCTATAGCTGGCCAGTTAACACGAACAAAAAATCTACACAGCAACAGAAATAATCTGCACTTAGATTTGGTGGAGAGGAGAAATAAAGTACTCCACTGAAAGGCTGCCCAGCTACCATCAATGCATCACTATTCAAATCTTTGCTTCCATCTCACTGCTGAATTACAAACAATTTTCAACATTGTTGCTTTCCTAACTGCTGAATGTGTGGTTCATTTACATATTTTTACATTTTGTTGTGCATTACAAAAATTAAATCCTACAGCCTTTCCTTTCACACTCTGTGACCCAGCAAGGTTGTCACATATTTCAACGTTATTTTTCTTTGACTGCAAAATGAGTTTGTAAACACCAATCCCTACCTTAAAATACATATGCAGCAATTTGTCAGAAGACATAGCCTGACATTTGACCTCTGTATTCGAAAAGCAGGCAATGTGGTAAGATAAAGAATTTAAAAGCTTCTATATGTATTGCTTGGTCTTCACAACCCACCAAAACTCAGCTCGCCATACAGTTTGGGAATCACTGCTCTTCACGTCTGTGTGAGTTCAGGTTGTGGATCTGTGTTTAGGAACAGGTCATAATTCAGCGCTGTAGAGTTTAGGTTGATGGCTGTGGGAATTTCTCACAGTGCAAATGAAGGGATCATATAAGAGGTCAAAATGAACTGCTCAGCCAATCCTTGGCCTCCTTGAATAGAAAAATGGTTATGTGTGCCAACTGTAAATGTGACTCTTTGCGAAAATGTGTGAAGGCAGCACAGACCTGTTAAACTATTGATGGGACTAAAGTTTTTTGTTTTTTTAGTTAAAAAGGCAGTGATTACAGGTGAGTACTTGAGTTAATCAAAACTACAATCTCCCTAGCAGGGCAGATGAAGCACTAGGGGATTTTTCTTGGTTTACCCCATTATGTTTAGCACTATGTATAATATTTTTCACATACTCACCCAATCTTCATGATTGGCCCTTGAAGTTGGCCCCCACCACTTATCTGAGACTCCTTGTTTGCCCACATTAAAAATCTAGAGTCGCCATTGGCCCTTGCCCCATATCTGTGCACCATACCTGTGCACCAGCACTGGGAGGGGCATCAGAGGCAGGCCGTTCAAAGAAAGGACTGCACAACGACTACTTATTAGTATGGATTTTGTGCATTCATACTCACTTTCTGAAAATTGGTATGCCACCCCTATGGGGATTTAGCTGCTTTCAGTTGCACATGGTGCCGTTTTTTGACATCGCAGACTAATGCAGGAGGAAACAGTGAATTAGCTATTTTAGAAAATACTTTTCAGTACATGCCATGTGTTCCCGTTTCTCAGACTGAACGCAAAAGGGAGATGTTGTACTTTTTCTTCATGGTACAATAAAGTTTAATTACTCAAAAGAAGGGGGACCCCTCGTTACTAACAGGCAGGTAGGCAGGGAAAGGCAATGAACAGAGAAGAACATGAAATACCTGCCTATGTGAGAATATAGTAGGCCTAAGGATAGGTCCTTTTGAATTAATATGAACCCCTAAGCCCCAAAACCACGTGTCAGAGCATGGTTACAACAATATAAAAAGATTTTATATTCATTTCAAGGAAAAACAGATTTTTATAAATATATCATGATAGTACGTGTAATTACATCACAGTTAGATTTCACATCATTTCAAATCTAAAAGTATCATTATAATCATCACAACATCCACAAACCAACCATCACTTTCATACTAGCATACAGCTCCAAAAGTGTATCATGGCCAGTGTTTAATCTAAAGAGAGAGGGTGGGACACAACACACAGGGGGGAGCCCCAGATGAATTTGGGTGGTCCCCAGATATCAACAGACGCCGACGCGCGTTTCAGTGCAAAGCCCCATCCAGGGCTACACCTTCATCAGGGCGGGAGCAAACAGTGGCAAGGTGGGACAGGATGTCTGTGACGAGAATAAATACATGTTTGACACAGAATAACACGGGCAAGGGGAAGGGGTTCAGAGAGCTCATGGAGATACTTAATAATAAGAAATGGGAGAAACCGCACAGTTCATATTCAGTGGAACAATACGTGACATAGGGGTGAGGGTTACATGCATGGCGTGTGCCTTATAACAAACCCAAACACGAAGAGAAAAAATAATAAGTTTATATCACGGGAGTGGTGAAAAAAAGAGATACTCCAACATGGAAGGAGAGATTAAGCAAGGAGAAGCAGGGACGGATATAAAGGTGAAGGACAAAGGTACCCATGTGAATTCAGAGGAAAGAACCACCCCAACACCGTGTGCATCTAAAAAAGAGATATCTCATTATGATCGCCATTAGTTTCAAACAAAATTCATAATACATAGAGACCAACCGTTCACAGGTGGTTGAAGACACCCCACATATTCATAAATGTATACGGGCCTTGTCAGCATAAATTCTTGGAATCAGCTCGCGGAGAATAGCCTATAAACAACATGAGCGGTGAGGAGAAATAGCCATCAGCCTATAGTTCTCAAGTATAACAGGGGAGTCAAACTTAAAAAACAAAATAAGCACATACCAGGGGATTTTTTTTTTTAAATCGAGTATCGGAGGTGGGCTCCTTTCTGATCAGTTAAAGGTGGTCTGGTCAGCTCGAGATCCACGCACACTTAGTAATAAAGTCTTCATTAATTGAAGAAAGACGGATGAACTGAGGATGGTTAATGCATCTGAAAAGACAATCAGGCGACAATATGGCATTAGATAGTGAGTGGTTTTTGGAACACATGAAAATGGGATCTCATGGATAACTGGTCCGTGAGAATAAGTGCCCTAAAGTTCAAGTGTGAAAGGCAGTCCCGGTATGGGTTGGGGTGCACACTGTCTACGGGTCACATTATGAGCAGAAGACATTTCTAAAAGGCCGCAATACATAAACCACACGGGAGATGGGTGTTGGAAAGGTGTCCCCCCCTGCCGGCAAGTTGTACATCAGATAATATAAACATGCCCGTCTTAGAAAATCACAGCCTGCAACCCTCTCTGCAGCACGGGTGAAACATACTGTTTCCCGGGCAGATGGGGAAAGGAAACGCGGCATGGCAAACAGGCACAAATAGGCTGAACAAGGAGTATTCGCCGAGCGGGGGAGAGATAGATAAGCCCGTGTGTGGGGGCTGATTAGTAAAGGGGCCAGTCGGGAACACTTACCCACAGGAGAGAAGTAACTAAGGGGATTCTCCGCATTGGTCCTCTACGCGATCAAACGCGGAGTCCGGGCTGATCGAAGATAAGGGGCCAACTAACAGAATCGATTTAAAGGGAGGGCGCCAAGCGTGGCACGGCATGAAAACAGGCCCGTTTTCACGATAGCAGCGTCCTTACGTCGCCGACATAAACAAGGGACCAAAGTATTGAGAGTGGAGAATCTTAAGTAACGCGGCGGCCATTTTGTAGAGTCAAACACGGGGATATAAACAAACATCAGGTGCAGAAAAAGAAACTCCCTGGATAGGGATGAAGAAAAATACGAGGATAGCACGAAGAGTGAATGAAAAAGGTTATAAATTTAAAGACAAACCAAAGGGGGTAAGGACAAACACAGTCAATTTCGGAACAGGAAAAATTCTTGTAGTCCAAGGGCTGACAATAGAACCCGATTTCAAAGAAGGCAGGGGTGGGGATCAAAGATGGGGCTCAAACTGATTCCCTACCGGGAGATCATTATGTGATGGCATTGGCCCATGGGCATTCTTCATTTAAACCCTTTTCCATGCTGTTGAGGAAATATATCCAGAATACTTCTCTTTTCCTACGTAGGAGGGTTGGGTCGGAGCCCGGAAATGCTTAAATCTTTAACAGAATGGACCATTTAAGGTCATTCTCGGAGTGTTTTTTTTCCTGCCAGTGGGCTACAATGGGGGCACCTACTTTGCCAATTCTAATGTTGGATTTGTGTTCTCCAATCCTCAGGCAAACTCTCGTCCAGTTTCTCCAACATAGGGGAGATTACATGGGCAGAGTAAGATGTACACCACATTGGCCGTACGACAATTGGTCATTCTGGTCAAATCGATGGTACGCGTCATGGTACTGAACCTACTTCCAATCAGGGCGTTGGGACATGCTTGGCAATTGCCGCAACGGTGGTTGCCGACAATGGGACTGATGCCCTGGATCGAGGTTTGAATCTGTTTCTGGGGTTCAGATAGTTTCCCTCTCACAAGGTTGTTCTTTAAGTTTTTATTCCTCCTGAAGGGAAAAATAGGTCTAGGCAAATGATCATGGTCATTGTCTAGATTCAGGAGGTACCAACAGGAATTCACCGCTTGTCATAGCTTGTTGTTGAGGCACAAGTGTCTGGTGATACATACGATCTTCTCCATGGAAGATTTTAGGCAGAGTCTGCAAGAACACCTTGCTCACCTGGCGCTTAGACATAGGAAGGTCCTGCTTCTGGGTGATCTAAATATTCATTTTGATGACATCCAGTTAAAGGAAGCCACGGAGATGAGGCAGGAATTACGAAATACGGATTTGGAACTGATAAATCAAACACCCACACATACTCATGGCCATTTATTGGACCCGGTGTTTGCCAACTGGGAGGGCATAACGACGAGTATTCCTAACCCACTCCCCTGGACAGACCATTTTCTAGTCCCTTTTGAAATTTGCACTTCAGGTAGCACTGACCCCCAGTTGGGAGGCAACAATAGTTACCCATACCGTAAATGGAAAAATTTCTCACAACCTATCTTCAGTGAGATGCTTAGTTTAGGCGGGATGCCGGGAGGCACGGATAGTGAAAGTGCTAATCAAAACTTAGAAACCCAGATCCTTGTTGCCTTGAACAGGGTAGCCCCTTTAGCCAAGGCCAAACAGGGGAACAGAGTTAGGAGATCGGCCCTATGGTACACGACAGATCTACAGTCAATCAGATCAGAATGTAAAAAGCTGGAACGACTTTGGCGCAGGGACATGAATGAGCGCACTAAACTTCAGTATAGAACAGCTCAGAGAAGTTATCAAAAACAGGTTAGAGCTGCTAAAGCCACATTTTATGGAAACAGAATTAGTGAGGCGGACTGTTCGTCTAGAGAATTGTTTAAAATTTACAAAGAAATCCCAGCCGTCTCAAATTCCAATGTTCCGGAGACTGACTCCGTCATGGAATGCAATAAGGTGGCAGAATATTTTGCCAACAAGGTTAAAAAAATCTACAGCTCTTTCTCTAGTTGTCCTGCTGATGGAGAAACCTTCATAGAACTGAAGGAAGTGGCACCGCTGAATTCTGAGCTGAGGTTAGAGTGTTTTACCGTACCGCCCAGCAAAGAACTTGAAACCATTTGCACTAGTATAAAATCGGGTTCTCCACGAGATCCCGCTCCCCAGAGGGTCCTGGGTGCAAGCATAGTGGCTTTAGAACCTTACATCCGCCATGTCCTTGTAACATCCTTTGACTCCCAGACCCTTCCGATAAACTGGAAAAAGGCCATTGTGTTACCTATCAGGAAAAAACCTAATGTAAGCCATGAAGTCCTGGAGAATTTACGACCCATTTCTGTGTTACCGTATACTGCAAAAATTGCAGAGAAAATTGCAAATGTGCAATTGATGGCATTTGCAGAGAAGACAAATCTCCTGCACTCCTCACAATCAGGGTTCCAAAGGGGTTTCTCTACTGAGACAGCCTTATTACGAGCCACCGAAACTCTACGCCAAGGGGCTGACGCAGGCCTAACCATGGCACTGGTCATGCTAGACCTTAGTGCAGCGTTCGACACTGTAGCACATATCACCTTGCTACAGTGTCTGAACAGAGGAGGTGTGACTGATAGAGCACTCGGCTGGCTAAAATCGTTTCTGACGGGCAGAAGCTTTCAGGTCCAGCGGGGCTCGTTTCAGTCTGAGGAGATGGTATTGGAACAGGGGGTGCCACAGGGCTCAGCTTTGAGTCCTACTCTTTTTAATTTATATATGGCCCCCCTGGCTGAGGTAGTTCAATCGTTCGGCGTAGAGATTGTTTCCTACGCCGACGATACGCAGCTCTTACTCACCCTCACCCAAACACCTGCAGCTGGAGCCAATAACTTCCGAGCCTGCATGCAAGCATTGGCCACTTGGATGGATAATCACTGTCTAAAACTGAACAGCTCCAAGACAGAAGTCTTGGTGGTTGGTGGTGATCAACGGCTCTGGACATGTGACTGGTGGCCAAGCTGTCTAGGCTCTATGCCTACACCCTGTCCTGAAGCTAAGAACTTAGGGATATGGGTGGATCCCACACTCTCTTACGAGACTCACATCAATCGATTAGTGGGCAAGTGCTTTGGAGTCCTAAAGACTCTCAATAAAACCCTGGACCTCCTTCCTCTGGAGGCTCGGCGCACTATGACCCAGGCACTGATTACGTCACACCTCGATTATGGGAATGTCCTCTTCTTGGGAGCTTCTAGTAAAAGTATAGGACGACTCCAGATTCTGCAAAACGCTGCAGCTCGCCTAGTACTTAGACTTCCAAGAAGAGCCAATTCCAGAGCCGCCCTGGAGGCCCTCCACTGGCTCCCAGTGAAAAAAAGAATAATGTACAAAGCCCTCCTAATATGTCATCGAATCCTTTGGCATAAAGCACCCGGCTATCTGGCGGGTCTGGTTACCTGGTATGAGCCACGCAGACCGCTTAGGTCGGGCGGAATAGGCACGCTTGTGACCCACCGCTACAGGAGAGAAAAAATGGGAGGTCGGTCCTTTAGAGTGGCGGCGGCGATAGGCTGGAACAAACTTCCTACCAGTCTCCGCCTGGAGCCATCGGAAACCAAATTCCTCCGTCAACTGAAAACTCATCTGTTCTCCTTGTAAATCTACATTTAGTGTCTCTGGCCTTGCACTGTCCTCTCCCCTGGCGAGCTTTTCTTCTCTCTTTAGCGCGGGGACACGCCGGGATGGCGTAACCATAGCGCTTTATAAATGTCCTTATTATTTATTATTTTATTACTATGGAGTCTCGCTCTTTAGGTTCAAACATAGACTCCCTGTTGTAATACCTCACTCTTTTAAATGATTCCTTGATGAGTCTGTAGGGGTAACCGCGTTGTATTAGCTTTTCTTTAAGGATGTCACCCTGAGACAGAAGGTCTTTCATGTCTGTACAATTTCTCCTAATGCGGAGAAATTGGCTGAACGGGATACTATCCCTTTGACAGCGCGGGTGGAAGCTGCTGTATTGTAACAGGGTGTTTCTCGCGGTAGGCTTCGTGAAAAGAGAGACAAAAATGTCCTTGTTTTGGTTTTCAACCCAGATATCGAGGAATTCAATCCTATCACTACTGCAGTGGGAGGTGAATCTCAAATTGCTGTCTGCAGCATTTAACCACATGATGAATTCATCCAAAGACTCATGGTCCCCCTTCCATATAAAAAAGATGTTGTCAATGTACCGGGACCATGCCCGGACATTTTCATGAAAGGGGGCCATTTCATTGTAGATGTGGATTTTCTCAAAGAAGCCCATGTATAGACACGCTATACTGGGGGCGCACGCAGCACCCATAATGACTCCACAAATCTGTTGAAAAAAACTGTTGCCAATCTCAAAGTATTTTTCATAGAGGACCACTTCCAAGCACTCGATGATGAAAGAGGCGTTGGTAATCTCAGATTTGGAAGCCAGTATGTCCCGCAACACTCTGATGGCACCTTCCTGAGGAATGTTTGTATATAGAGACTCGAGGTCAAGGGTGACCAGGAGTTCTCTGTCTTGAAGGTAGGAGATCCCTTCCACCTTGGAAATGAAGTGACCCGTGTCTTTGACAAAGGACTCAAGGGTCGAGACGAGGGGTTTCAAGAATTGATCGATATATTTAGACAAAGGTTCTGTGGCCGACCCAATGGTGGACACAATGGGCCTAAGGGGGGGATCACCCAGGTTTTTGTGAGTCTTAGGGACCCCATAAATGATGGGCATCCTGGTAAATTTAGGGGTGAGATATTCCGCCTCTTTTTTACAGATTTTGGGGCTTAGGGGTTCATATTAATTCATAAGGACCTATCCTTAGGCCTACTATATTCTCACATAGGCAGGTGTTTCCTGTTCTTCTCTGTTCAATAACGTTTAATGTAATGTAATGTAATGTTTGCTTTCACCCTACTCCCAACCATACTTGCTTTTTCATTATGATGTCACTTAGAATCTTCCCACTGGATATAGGGCACGTCATGGAATGTTGGACATTCCTTCGCCTTTTTCACACTTGTCAGCCACGCTCCTTGCTGGTTGTCTGTGGGCCTCTATAATTTAATAAATACTAAATTAATTACTACTTGGTCTCTTCGACCTTTTGTGCATTGATACTTCAAGTTGGCTACGAGCTATTAGGAATTTCTTGAGGGATTTCTGGAGGCCTGCGACAGCCGGTCAAGTATTCAAGACTTAAGAAATCTTTTCGAGAGGCAAGTTACTAAATTTTTTGCATTTTTTATTTTTCCTGCAGTTTTCATAATATGTGAACGCTTTATACGCGTTGGGTTTCTTTCATCTTAGCTTACCATTGAAGATGACAGTTGCGAGTGACCGTTAACGGCTCTTTCGCCTCTTCAGCCGCTACTCCTCTGCATGTGAGCTTACGTCATTCCTTGTGTTGCAAAGAACGCTGGGAACGTAATGTGACATGCGTGACTCAATCTTGGAATCAGTTAACTCCTTGTGTAAGTTGTATGGAGTACGCCTGTCAACACTGATCGATCGATTCTGGGCGCAACGATTTCAAACAAATGAAAAGGTATTAAATTTTTATTACTTCTATATTACTTCATACTTATTTAGTACTTAAATACTTTATAAAGCAAGCGTTTTTCTGGGCTGACATCTTCAATTAATATATTTTTTCATTAAATTCAATATGAATACTAATTTTCAATTGTCTAAAAAAAAAAAGCAAGCCTTAATTAGAGGTTCGCATAAGCTCATTCACCGGTCTACTTCTCGTTTTTCTTCAAACCTTTAATAATTTTTAAAACATAAACTTTCTTTTTTCAAATTCACAGTTCATTTTCAAAATTGATAATAAAGTAAAACTGGAAGAGGGCTGTTTTTCTGGAGTTGTTATGTCTCAAAACTCAAACATATATACGCCAGCAGCATTTTTAACAGATCCGGGCAAACCTTCCATGAAATGGAAAAACTGGTTATTTTCATTTGAAAACTACCTGGTAGCTATTGATGGAAAAAAGTATGAACCTGAAAGGAAAAAGGCAATAATGTTTGGTTTGCTTGGCGCAGCAGGACAGGAAATGTTTGACATCTTACCTAAATGTGAAGGTCCTCCTGGACAATACATACCTTTGGATGAATATCAGGAAGCCATTAAAAGATTGGAAAAACGGGGGGGCGTGGCTTGGACGGCTTCGGGAATGGCTGCCTAAATCCGTCACTCGGCACACAGGGGAACCCTCAACACCGCAATCAGGATCTGAGCGACAAGGTGATGCCCACTCAGCCAGTCCTCCACCATGCCTGGACCTATAGAAGCTGTCAGGACCAAGATTTTTCGGTTTGAAAGCCTAAAAGATATCGAATTTGCCATCGGAGGGACCGACGCATGTCTGCTGCTTGGGAGTGCTAAAATGGCACTGATGTCCCAGTACGACCCACTCTCTGAGTAAGTCCTGCCTCGATGTGCCCCTCGCTGTCTCCCTGCATGGTCCCCACTCCAAATAGTTAATGGACTTGCTTTCAGGAGCATCGGTGGATTACATTCAACAATTCCCGCACTGGGTGCCTGTCGCAGTAATGGCAGATATGGAGGCATCGGCAACATACACTGTCTGAGCCCGACCCTGAGGTGCGCGCCGCTCCGTTCTTTCCCAACTGCTGAGCACGCGTATGTCTACCCCGGCCACCCGCTATATCCAGCGCTCCAGCAACTGTCACCAGGGTCGATGACAGCAATTTAACTCCTCCGCGATGCCTGACTCAAACAATGGTGGTGTTACATCCTGCTTTTCCTCCCTCTTTGTCCCTCCTTAGTGTTGGTGTCTGCTTGTCCATGTCATGTCGCTTGTTCAGCGCCAAGACGCCCAAGGGTATATGCAGCGCTCTATAAATATTAAAAATAAATAAATAAAATAAATAAATGTCTCTGTGATGTCATCCAGGATTCTACTTGTTGCTGTTCAGGGGATTTATCAGTTACCTGGAGGCTGAGCAGGACGTTATCTGCTCCTGGTGGGGTTACAATTACATCTACTTATTTCTGTATTATTAACTTAACCTGGAACTAAGCTACAATAAATCAAACCTATTATATTATACTGGATTCAAGGACTTTAATTGTTATGATCCAGCGCTCCTACCAAAATTTTGCATAAATGACTCTACCCACTACCATCAAACTTACCATACAATACTAGGCCCATATCAACAACAGAGCGACTGAATCATGAGGCGATTAGATCTATATATGTTGTTTAAACTATCCACAATAAAAAAGACAAGCTTGTCATTTAGTAAGTTTATTTAAACATATTCATGAAAACTTAGGTTTTGGAACTTTATTAAACAAGTATTAGAAAATGTCATAAAGAAAAGTTTATTCAGCATTTATAAAGAGAGCTTAATTCAAGAAATATTATTCATTAGCAGAAATAAGTGAAAATAAGCATTTCCAAATCCTAACTAATTCCCTGTCTCTACCCTCATCGCCTGAAAACAAAGTCTTTATCAAAGTCACCTGTCCTTATGTGCGTTCGTCCATCAGCAGAACACGACCCTCTGGAATCAAAAAGCGTAGGCCAAAAGTCTGCTCCTTGAGCCAGTTCTTATACCCTAAAACTAAGGCTAAACTAACTATTTTCACATTCCAACAGCTGAATTCTGGCTTCCCATTGGCTGAGCCACCTCATGCCACAGTAAATTGTGACATCTTCCACCTCATGTCCGGGCTTTTTCACTAACCCATTGTTCATGCACAGAGTCCTGGCGACACTTCCTTAGGCTGCTACATTTTGTAGCAAAGATGTTCAAGCAAAGTACAAAAAATGCCGCGGCTCTTCCTCCCAACCTTGACCCTGTCCGTTCTGAGCTTCCCGTGGCACAATAGCAAACCTCTCCACAGAGTCGCCTTTGGCAGTTCTTTTCAAGACTTTTCACAATAAAAGTTTATAGGCTTCTCATCTTTTTCAAAATAAGTTTTCTCTTGTGGCTTTACATCAGCAGGCCTCTTTTTCAGAAAGCGTCAATTTTCTGCGCCACTTTTTCTTGCGTCACATTTTAAAATGTATTATTTTTCTGCAGCCAACTCTAAGCTTCATTTGGAAAACTATTATTTAAACAAACACAAAACATAAATTAATTTAAGGATTGACATTTGTTCTGTTACCCACCCACCTTTGCTAATAATTACCCATTAATCTATGTTACCTAGCAGAAGCAAAAAAGCAACAAAACAGATTCATGCAATATTTAAGACAAAAAAACAAAACATAAGCACACAGAAATAAGCACATGCCATTATAAACAGCCGCATTTAATTCTGGCAACACAATAGACAGGATTAGTTTATTATTTCTCACATGCAAACACTTTGCACATAATTGCACATATATGAGCACACATATTAGTTTCCCGCGTGTAGTGATCTGCAAGTTTATTCTAGGTTGATTAGTATTCTTCACTGCACACATTATTAATATTATTATTTTTTATGGAAGTTCAACTTTGCGAGCTGAAATAAATATATTTCTAAATCTCGCTCCATCAGTTACATTTGGCGATGACGTACAGAACCTATACATGGAAAGATGACTGATTTAATGGACTACTACAACTAAGGAACTCAAAGACTACTGCAACTAAGGAACTACTTAAAGTCTGAAAGGAAAAGGTAAATTAATGGAAACACCCTGGTTAGCCCCACCAGTGTTCTAGTCATCTGGACAGCCTTCAACCCCAGGGTGTTTGATTTCTTGCTGCAGAATCTCTTATCTTGCTTAAAGAGAGTTAATTGACTGTTCTCACGCTCTTTGTAAACAAGCAACTGCTGCGAAAAATCGGATTTAAGGAAATCTGCACGCAGCCCATGTCATTTGCTCGCTCACTGAGCCTGTTACACGTTATTAGGAGCAGCGCAAAGACTTTTTGCCTGAAAGTGAAGAGATGCGGAGAGCCGATTATAGTTTATGAGGAGCAGTGCACACTTGATGCTTTTGGACTTTCGATTTGAATTTTGATTTAAATAGTTTTATTTCAATTTGGTCTTCACTGCGCAGGGTTTGGCAGTTTAAGGTTCATGCTATTTTTTAAAAAAGAGTGCGCGAGCAATGTAATGCGCACAGAACCTACCTCGTGTGTCCACCATGAGGAGGAATTCTCTACCCTTTCTGACGTGGTGGTGAGATTAGCAATGCACTTCTCTCACGTTTTCCATTGCCGGCGAGCTGAGAGCCACCCAGTGTGGCGTGTGATGCGTCCCGCCATTTTGAGACTTACATCGGATTTATGTTGGAGTCAGTCACCATGGAAATATTGCTGTGGAGTGAATAATCGGAACGTCGTGGGAGAGAGAAGACATTTCAAGGGTTTCACGCATGGAAGACACTTGATTCTGTTCATTTCTGCTTATTCTCAAGTCAGCAACTCGGCGAAACCATCTTTCATCCCCTGCAACTTGTTCGGAAAAATACATCTAGTGGCAAGCTAAGGACAGCGTTTTTTACTTCATTTGAGTTCGGGTGAGAGGAAATAGCACTGTGCCATTTCAGCATTCAGACAACAGTGACTACTTTTATTATTTTGATTTGTTATGTTTAAGATGTTGTAAACAATTTTGCATATTTTCTAAGTTATGCAATGTGTTGTTTGGGCTGTATTTTATCCTTGAGTGCATTATGCAAGTACTTTGTGTGAAGGATTTGCCTGCTTTATGATTATTGTTTTAATTTACAAGGTGTGTGTCAGTGTAGTATGCTGCTCAGCCAGGATGTGTGCAATGTAGAATGTTGGTGATTGGAATGTTGGAATGGTTTGAGTCAGTTGATCCATGGTTTGAGTCAGTTGATCCATGGGCTGAGTAGCATACAGGCTGCTCCTGGTGGGGCTTGTGATTTATATAATTTCTTACATGTAACGTCACTGCTTAATAAATATACCTGAAGTTACCAACATCAAATGTAATTATTTCTGTTCATTACATTGGCGACGATTGGAAAGAACCTACGCTTCAACCCTCAAGAAACTTAAAGATAAGGAACTTCACGATAAAGGAAACCTTCTTAAAGCAGTTCAAGCGTACTGGCACCAAGAGCCCCACCAGTGACATCCCACCAGTCGCCCTGTACACCAGATGTGCCAGTCTCTGCTTGATTTTCAATTTCTCTCTACCTGAAATGAGGTATGTGGACTATATCTGTTTGCACGGTGGATCACACAGAGCCCAGTTGAGGAGATAATCTGAATTTGTGACCTCAGTAACCTGCTCTGTCTCGCGATTCTATGTCAGTCCACGGAGGCTCTGATTATGCTTCTCTAATCTTTACTGACAAAAACAGCAGCCAATAAAACTTTAAACTGGCATTGTGGTAAATATTTTTGTAATTTACCTTGATTGGAATTTCTATAATACCAATAAGGTCAAGCATGAAGAGCAGAGTCCGTGGTGGTTAGAATTCGGGGTCTTTATTCAGTAACTTTAAGGGAGAGCTCCGTCACCTAAGGAGGCTCGGGAATAGTCTCTACTTTAATCACAGAAAACATGGCAATTATACACGAAAAAGGGGAAGGAGCTTCCCTTGAGTAATGTTCAGTTACGAAAATGTCAATCATACAGAGATCATGGCAGTTGAGATGAAACTGTGTCACAATAAAGAGGAAGTCGTGACAGAGGCAGAGGCAGAGAGTTAGGAAATAACCCTAGGCTGGTTCCTTGGATAAGAAAAGGAGAAATGGTCGTGACAGGATGCCTGGTGTCATGTGTTTAGCAAACAGGAGCTGGTTTCTCGGAATTGGTCGTTTGTCTTGGCAAACGGGGGCTTATTTCTCGGAATTGCCCTGACCATAAGCGGGGGTGGTTACAACGGGGGCTCGTTTCTTGGAATCGGCTTGACCATAAGAATGTACAGTTGCAGTTTGAGGAAGAGATGTGTTTGCGTGCAACCTTACGTTGATGTGCCCGGGTTTTCTAGTTACCGTCATGATGAGCTCGGGACGTGAAAGAGAGGGTGTATAATGGGACATAAATAACGAAAAATATCCATTTTCCACATTACCTCCTTGTCCCATAATATACCCTTTTAAGATTGTTTCTCTTTTAATCTACCTCTATGTGCATTAGGTTGTTTACTTGTTCCTGCAACATAATCTTTTCGTTGTCTTTCTTTCTGGTTTGGGATCTGGGAATGCAGGTAGTGATACAGAAACTTCAGAGTGCTGGGCCACACTGAATACAGAGGCAACAGGTGAAGAGAATGGCTAGAGCAAGACCTAAGACTGTAAGTGCCTTCCATCCCCATGAGGACAGGAGGCCCCAGAGCCAACCCGTCAGGGACCAGGCATCGGTGTCTGCATCTAGTTTTCTGGAAAGTACATGAAGGCGGGAAATAGCGGAATACACAGAGGGTGCATTATCTGGAATGAATATACAGCAGCTGGACCTGATCAGTTCACATACGCCACCACGGTCGGCCAATACGATATCTAGAACCATGCGGTTCTGCAATGTCATGAGTCTGTCGGCAGCCATCTCAGCGGTGATGTTACTTAATGCACCAGCTGTCTCGTTTATGGCTCCCTGGACTACACAAGTCAGTTGCCTTATGTGGCGGCTGTTGATCATGGGCCCCCAGAATGGGATGATTCCTTTAAAGAAATCGCCAGCCTCTTGGTCCTCTGTATCTTCAGCATCTATGGCCCCCCTTCGTCGTCTATTGACTACAGTCGGAGGGTCACTTAGATGGTAATCTGCTGGAGCGGTGTAGGTAGGGGGGGAGGAGGAATGCAAGGTAGCACTTCCCGGACAAGCCTTGGGGTAGCCAAGTACGTGCGTGGGGTCCACAGATAAAATAGGTGTTGGGGGCAGTGGCCATCGTTGGGAAGTTCAGATCAGGTAGAGTGTATGTCTTATTACACTCACTGTCTCCCATTTTCTGACCCTTGCCCTTTCCTCTTACACAGAATAGGCCCTTATGAGGCACAGCCCATCCTCCCTGTTCTGTCTGTCTCTTTTGTACTGAGAATGTTTCCCTGAAGGAGGTAGTGTCATTAAAGAGGGAATAACTGGTATTTTTACTATTGTCT
This sequence comes from Lissotriton helveticus, assembly GCF_964261635.1. Classification (NCBI taxonomy): domain Eukaryota; kingdom Metazoa; phylum Chordata; class Amphibia; order Caudata; family Salamandridae; genus Lissotriton; species Lissotriton helveticus. The sequence continues at coordinate 1,934,578,048 of NC_136067.1, read as the reverse complement.
GCTCGTCCCCATGTCGCTGTGAAATCTACCATCTTTTGAACAGCTCGTACTGTCTTTGTTTTTATCTCGTTCCAGGTACTAGCGTTCTTGGCTTTGGTCTCAGGAATGTTTCTAACAGAGGCGGAGAATATCATAGAGAGGGCATAGGTAGATCCAGCAGGGCTGAAAGGGAGAGGGATAAAAGGCATTCCTCCGTGTACGGAATGTGGCATCAAACCACAGACCCAACAGTTGGTTTTGTTAATAACCAGTTGGTGTTGGTGGAGCGTGGAGATGAACGTGTTATTGAAGAATTCTTTTCTTCTATTTTCGAGATGTGGAGGAAGATCTACATGTGAGTGCATAGCTGTGTTGTTCAAAGGCGTGGGGGAAGACGGTGGGAAAGCTAGATGAAGGAACCAACCTAGGCAAGCCGTGATACAAAAGATAGAAATCATAAATAGTAGGAAGATAGAAACTTTGTTACGTAATAATTTTATACAAAATGTATTTTCCATATTTTTGGGCGGCTAGTCTGAGTCAATTTTGCATACGTGACCCGACACTTCCCAGCAACCGCTTCACCAAAACTACGTTTTGGACTTAAATAGCCACCGGTAGGCCGAGGTCAGATGCAATGTCTCTAGCTTGTTTCTGATGGGATCGCAGCCGCGATTTGTACTCTTCTTGGGGGGAAAGTTCAGGAAGGGGTGAAATAAAGTCTGTTGTCTCAATGTCTTTGGGGTTAGCAAAAATGTCAGTAGGCTCAATGTCTTTGGGGTTAGCAATAATGTCAGTAGGAGTTGGTCCGAAGAATCGTTTGCAGTGGCTTGCGTGGAGCCACCCTTTTCGTCCTTCCACTTTGACTGCAGTCCTCGTCGTGAGTAGCACCAGCTTGGGAGACGTCCACCTTCTTTCCAGGGGACTGGTGCGATCAAAGTTCCAGATTAACACCCATGTACCAGGCTGGATGGAGTGTTCCTCGGGCGTTGTTTTGTCTGGAAAGGCTGCAGCCACCTGTGAACGACAAGAATGTAGTGCAGACATCAAGGAAGCTAGGTAATCTGTCAGTACATTTGAATCAATATCAGTTAGCTTTCTAGGGTATGGGACACCCCTGATATTTGGAGGTCTCCCATATGTGACCTCATATGGTGACAGACCCGTCCGGGAATGTGCCACCATTCGCATGTAGAAGAGAGCAACCGGAAGGGCTGTAACCCGGTCTATTTGTTTGTCAGCGCATATCCTAGCTAGTTTTGTTTTTAGGGTCTGATTATGTCGTTCGACTAGGCCTGCGGCTTGGGGGTGTCGAACACAGTGGAATTTCCAGGTGTATCCTAATAGTAAGGAAACAGCCTCCATTAATTTAGAGGAGAATGGTTGTCCGTTGTCAGAGTAGATGACTCTTGGCAACCCATATCGGGGGAAGAATTCCCTCACCAATTGTTTAGCTGTCGTCTGGGCACCATAGTCTGGGACGGGGTATGCGTCAGTCCATCCGGTTAAGGTACAGACTACTACGAGGACATACTTGTGTCCCCGACATCTCTCCATTTGTATGTAGTCCATTTGGAGGACTTCGAAGGGGTAATTTGGAGGATGGAACCTTCCTTGGTCAACTGAGACACTTTTCCCTGGATTGAACTGACAGCAAATCATACAGGTTCGTACCTTTTGTTTAGCCGCTAAGCGTAGATGCTTGTTATGCCATATCAAATTTAGACTGTCTAACATTCCTTTTTCTCCTAGATGTGCGGGACCATGGGCAGTTTCTATGATTACAGGAACCATTATGTCAGGGAGAAACCATTTGGACTTGTCTTTTGTTACCCAACCCTGATCTGTGTGAGAACCTCCCTCTTCTTTCTATTTACTCTTTTCGGTCTCTGTAGCTTGGTTTTGGATGTCTACTACATCTTTGGTAGAATCGATAACTGGACAAACAGTCCTAACTGTAGTTTCAGTATTTAGTGTTCCTGTCTGAGCAGCATGTTTAGCTGTGGCGTCCGCCAGAGCATTACCTCTAGTGATAGAGTCTATGACCTTGGTGTGTGCTTTGCATTTCAGTATAGCTACTTCTGTGGGTCTGTGTATTGATTCTAGTAACTGAAGGATAAGATCTCCGTGCTGTATCTTAGTTCCATGAGAGGTTAGGAAACCTCGTTCCTTCCATAACGTACCAAAATTATGGACTACCCCGAATGCGTATTGGGAATTGGTGTAGATATTGACTCGTTTCCCTTTTGACCATTCACATGCTTGTGTAAGAGCTATGAGTTCTGCTGCTTGGGCTGAATGTACAGATATTCTAGCTGCCAGAAGGACTGTATTTTCTGTAGTGACAGCATAAGCTGCAGAAAGTTCGCTTGTTTGGGGGCGCATACAGGAACCATCTACCAACAGTGTGTATTCTGGTGTATTTAAAGGTACATCTACAAGATCAGACCGGGGCTTTGTGACTAGTTCGACTATCTCTAGGCAGTCATGAGCTTGGCTGTCTACTGGAACAGTGGGTAGCAGCGTAGCTGGATTGAGGATATTGCATCGTTTTATGATATTGTGGGGTTGGAATAGTGTGACTTCATAACCTGTGAGGCGAGCTATGGTCAAGTGTTGTGTCTGTGTTCTATTCAAAAGTAATTCTACTGCATGTGGGACTTGCACTTCAAGAGGATGTCCTAGCACTATGGAATCACTTTGTCGAATTGCCAGAGCCGTAGCTGCAACGGATTTTAAACAGGCAGGCAAACCTTGTGCAACAGGGTCGAGAGTACTGGAGAAGTAAGCACAGGGACGATGTTTATTGGCCTGTGTTTGTGTGAGTACTGACAAGGCTGTACCTTCCCGTTCCGTGACAAAGAGTAAAAAAGGTTTGGCATAATCAGGTGTGGCTAGGACAGGTGCATAGCATAATGCTTGTTTAAGGGTGTCAAAAGCAAAAGTATGGTCAGGCGTCCATGGCAATGGAGAAGAGGTGGCAAAATCGGAGGTCGTTAGTTGTATCAGGGGTTTGGCCAAGTAGGCGAACTGGGGGATCCATTGCCTACAATAGGAAGTGAGGCCAATAAAAGTACGGACTTCTTTCTGTGTCTTAGGGACAGGAATGTTAAAAATGAGTTGGATTCTTTCAGGTGTGAGTGCCCTACCCTCCTTTGATAGCATGTGTCCCAAGTATGCCACCTGCTGTAAACACAATTGCAATTGAGAGGGTGAAACTTTGTGGCCATGTTGTGCAAGGAACATTAGGACAATTCGTGAGGCCTGTTCACATTCTAATTCAGAACGTGCGGTGATCAGCAAGTCATCGACATATTGTAGCAATGTTGTATTGGAGGGCAGAACAATGTCGCCCAACTGTCTTTTAAGTGCCTGACTGTAAATACTGGGACTTTCTGTGTATCCTTGAGGAGCTCTTGTGAAACAGAAACTACGACCTTGTAGTGAGAATCCAAATAGGTACTAACTGTCTGGGTGAATGGGTATACTAAAGAACGCATTTTTAAGGTCAATAACTGTAAAATGTGTGGCATCAGGATCTATAGCTGTTAGCAGAGTACTGATGTCAGAGACCACAGGGTATTGTGGTACCACACATTTATTGAGTTCACGTAAGTCAACCACGAGTCTGTAAACTGGTGGTGCACCGTCATCTGTTTTCTTTCGTACTGGCAAAACTGGCGAGTTACATGTTGTAGGAAGGTAGATGCCTGACTATGGTTGCCCCCAACTTTTTGCCTGGTGTTTTGCTGGTTTTCTGACTTAGTTGACCTGGGGCCCTGCTATTCAGGACCCCAGGCCTACTGCTCTCTCTGTAAAATGGATTCCATGTACCTTAGGTACATATCTAAATTGGATACTGAGTCACCTTACCAGTCCCTGTACAGTGTACCTTAGGTACCCAGGGCATAGGTGTACCCAGGGCCTACCAGGGGCTGCAGCATGTATTATGCCACCCCTGGCTGGCCATCCAAATCTGACACAACTGGCTGCTTGACAGCTGGGGCAAGGTGGTGTAATCACCCTTTGCTTTAGATATAGTATACCTATATCTAACCCTAAAAATGGACACACAGATCTCCTATCAGTCACTCCTATGGCAGGCCTTAACAATCCTGAAGGCAGAGTGCTTGGAATCGTGTGAGATGGTGCTCTGGCATGAGCTGAGCCTGTCTGCGGCTTTCGGGATCTATCCCTTAGCCGTTTCCATGATATCGCATACCATATACTCTTAAGTGCATTATAATCCTCACGGTTAAATGCCAACTCTGGTATCGCTTTATCAAAACATGTCGAGTAAGGTGTCATACGAATTGGAATACTAACCCCTCGCCAATTCTGGCGACGGGGTTAGCATTCCACCCTTCTAGAGGGACACGACATGCATGTAACCTATAACCCCGGTTAAAGTCAGACAGAGCCTTAGCATCCACAAAATGGATGCTGCCACCGAGACACAAGTCTGCCCTCCTGCTGCTGGGAGTCCTCCCAGAGCAGGAGATAAGGACAAAGGGTTTCCTGCCAGGGGCGGTGCCAGCACCGTCCCAGACAGGGTTTTGTGTATTGTAGGTAGGCAGGGCTTTAGAGGAAGGTGACTGCACGTGGCACCCCGGTGCTCACTGTGCATAGGCTGGCTGGAACCAGTTCCAGGGTCACTCCAGACCCTGTGCTGGGGAAAAGCCCGCCAAGGAAGTGGGTGTAACCCATAGGGCAGGACTTAGTCGCGTGCCAGCCCCTTTTTACAGGATAAAGGTAGAGACTGGCCCCCTTCCAAATCAGATCATCTTTGAATCCTGAAACTACTTTCTGCGAAAGGAACTCAAGACTTCTTCCTAAGATTTCTCCCTTGTGACTAAGGAGTAGTCACCCTGCATCCGCAGGCACCATCTAAGAACACTGCGGTCTGCTGCAAGTCCTTCCTCCGGAATCCGACTGCCCAGCTCGACGAGAACCGGCTTCCCTGGCACCTCTGACCTCTACCCACTTCTACAGCCCAGCTGAGAACCGTGGGTGCGACGAGACCTCAAGGGACCGGCCATCTGCAAGACTGCACGACTTCTTTCCAGCAAGCCCGCCGAGTGAATTCCTGGTGAGTGCTTTGGGGTCCGAGAAGCCCCCACCCTGAGCAGCTCCAGCACCGAAGAGCAGCCCCCCAGCATCTCCACGATCTGCGTGGGGCCCTTCTGCTTTTTACTGCTCACCGCGTTGTTTGGCTACTAGCCCGCTGGCTTGTGGCCTTCCTGACGACGCCCGACGACATTTCTGCTGCTGGTCTGGTTGCTCCAGACTGGCCCTTGCTTCCCTCCATCGGAGAAGTACCCTGGACCCTCCTGGTCCGCCCAAGACGCCATTTTAGGTCCACCGCGTGGGCCTTGCATTTGCCAAGACTTGTTGCCCAATCCTGGGTCCAGCGACGTCGACAGCAAGAACCTTCGTGGGACAGCTCGCACCTCCATCCTGGTCGCCGACAACGCCTCCTGGTCCGAGAGACTGCAGAGCCCAGCAGCGCCCACTCACCTGACTGCGGTGACTTCGCCCGGTGCCATCCTGGTGCCCACTTAATCACTGGCTAGTGATTCAAGAACTTGGTCCCCTCTGCTTTCAGGTTTTCTTCTCCCCTTGATCCAGGCTTGGATCCATCGAACTTTTCTTCACTGGTCGCCTGCCAGCAACTTCCTTCTTCCAGGCTCCTGGTCCGGCAACGAGATCCCCGACGTCTTTTCAGACCTATGCAGCTGCAGCCCCTGGGCTAGGTAACTTCGGCACTTCGGTGTCCCAGCATAGCCTCACTATCCTAGGGTCAGGATCCACTGTCGTTTTCTTCCTACCAGGTCGGGTTCGCCCGTGAACACTAACTTTGCATTTACTAGCTCCCATAGACTTTGTCCCGCATCCCGCGTGAGAGTGCACACTCTGCACCCGAGTCCCCTGGGTCTCCTAGTAGTAATCTAACGATTCCCTAGTCCAGTCCTAGCGATTCCAAAGCCTATTAGAACTGTTACTTACCTGCTAGTAATTCGCATTCCACTTTTTAAGTATATGGTTTTTTGTGCCCCTCGGGCATTTGTGTATAACGTGCTAACTTAAGTATTTTCGTAAGAGTTTTGTTGTGTGCCTAGCACCCTGTCCTCATAAAGAGTACAGGGTTGTTGTGATTCTAATAAATACACTGTTTATTTTCATAACACTTGTGTGGTGTCCTTTCACTGGGTGTTCAAGGGGTAATGTGATGGTAAAACAGCTGGCTTAACACGCCCTCTAGAGTCTTAGCCTTAGACTGCTCGTATCCATGCTACTAGGATAGCTGGTCTATAAGGTTGACTTACAACCAATCATCAATAAGGGTTGTTTGGACTGATATATAGTGATCACTAGAATAGTGAACACTGCACATCAGGCCAACTTCTCACATTGGTGAGCAGCGGTTGGGATTTGAGCTTGCTGTTGTTTTACCACACATATCCTAAGAATATCTTGTGAAAGATCACATAAGTACTAAAGGTACATATAACTTAGCTTAGAATACTCTGAGTTCTACTGAACCAGCTGTTGTAGCTCCTAGGGCCTAGCACACCCTAAACTACAACTCTAGCAAGGGATCAGTAGGCAAACATATAGTGTAGGTAAGTGCACCACTTACACCTCACTAGAAAAGCATGTCTACCCAGGGAGAATCTACTGAGACTCCCCTGGTCAGTGTTGACCCTCCACAGGTCACTTCAAGATATGCAGCTCTCAGTTTCCAGGAGATGAGACAAATCTGTGTCTCCAGGAAACTGAAGCAGGGGTCTAACCCCACCACTCCCTTTCTGATAGGTCTCTTAGAGACATATGATGCCAGAAAGCTTTCTCAGTTACATGAGAACATGCCAGCCTTAGAGGGAACCTCTGGGGATCCAGACCTCCCCAACACTGATTCAGCAGTTGAGGAGGGGGATCAGGAGGAACTCTCGGGGGATGAGGTAGACAAAGGTCTTGAGGTAGTCAGAAGGCTAACCAGGGCCAACTTAGACTTGCTTGGGCTAGGATCTGGGGGATCCCCAGTACTGACCCTAAGTAGGCCTAACCTTGGAGTTAGGAGAGATAGATCTCTTTCTAGGGACTCCATTAGATCTCTGCACTCTAATGCCTCTTCTCAGGGGAGAAGGAACTCTCCCCAGAGGAGATTGACTTCCCCTCAGAGAAGAGAGCATGAAGCAAGGATGAGACAAGCTAAACTGAGGATTGAAAGGGAAGAACTTGCCCTGGCCAAAGAGAAGCTTGCCTTTGCTAGAGAGCAGCAGATGTGTGGGTTAGCTCCCACTGGTGGCAGCAATCTCCCAAGAGATAGAGAGAAGGGTTTAGATACTAAACACCTGACTAAAATAGTGCCCCCCTTTAAGCAAGGGGATGACATCCAGAAATGGATGGCTGCTTTGGAGAGGGCCTGCACTGTGCAGGGCATTCCCCAGAGTCAGTGGGCAGCTATACTGTGGCTCTCCTTTGATGGTAAAGGTAGAGATAAGCTCCTCACTACTAAAGTTGAGGATGCTAACAATTACCAGGTCCTGAAAAATGCACTGGTTGATGGGTTTGGTTTAACCACTGAGCAGTACAGGTTGCTGTTCAGAGACACCCAGAAAACTCAGTCTCAGGACTGGTCTGACTTTGTTGATTGTGCCACTAAGGCTTTGGAAGGCTGGCTACTGGGTAGCAAGGTTACTGACTTCACAGGATTATATAATCTTATTATGAGAGAGCAAGTCTTAAATAATTGTCAGAACCAGTTATTACACCAGCACCTGGTAGACTCTGATCTGACCTCTCCACAAGAATTGGGTAAGAGGGCAGACAAGTGGGTCAGAACCAGGATTAGGCCCAAGAACCAAGGTGGTGACCAGAAAAAGGAATCAACCAAGCCTCAAGAGAAGGGTGGGAATAAATCTACAGATCAAACCACATCAGGGCCCCAAAAATCCTCTGAGGGGGGTGGGTCCCAGAATCCTTCCAACAACCAGAAGAAACCTTATTGTTATCCCTGTAAACAGGTGGGTCATTTAAAAACTGACAGCAGTTGCCCAAAGAATAACAATAAGGAAAACATACCCCCAAGTAACATTCCCAAACCTCCTGTTACTACTAGTAGTAATCCCCCAGGTGGTGGGAGTGCCCCCAAGAATTTGGGTGCATTTACTTTGGGAGTTCCTGGGGACTCTGGCCTAACCAGGTCCCCTGACTTAGATACTCTTGTCTGTGAGACTGGCATGGGGTTTGCCAACTTCACAACTTGTCCCAACACTTTGGGCAAGTACAGACAGGAGCCCCTCATCAATGGTATAAAAGTTGAGGCCTATAGAGATACAGGGGCTAGCATCACTATGGTGACTGAGAGTCTAGTCCCCTCAAGGCAACTTTTACCTGGTGCCACCTACCAGGTGACCAATATTGATGGAGTACAGAGAGATCATCCCATGGCAGTGGTCAATCTCAGCTGGGGAGGTGTCACTGGCCACAAGAGAGTGGCAGTGTCACCAAACTTGCCTGTAGATTGCCTACTGGGGAATGATTTAGAGCTCTCAGCCTGGGCTGAAGTAGAGCAAGAAACCCATTCTAGAATGGTGAACATCCATGGTAAAGGTAGTGGGGCAGTGGTAGCCACAGCTCCAGTCCAAGATATCCTCCCTGAACAGGTCAGGAGGGTTGTGCCAGTCACAACCCAATCTCACACAACTTCCTTCCCAGAACAGGTTGTCAAGGCTGTCATGGTAACAGCCCACACCCAAACTGAGCCCCCTCCTGAAAAGGTTGGGAGAGTTGTGATGGCCACAGCTCAAACTCAGACAGATGATAGTGTTGTGAAGCCTGAAACTATGGATCACTCCACTCAGACAGAGAGTATTGAGGAGGAAGAGAAATCTCCCTCCCACCAGACTTTAAGAAAGGGTCAGCCTCCTCAGGGAACTGATCTGACCCCTTGTGAAGAAACTGCCACAGAGGTAGTCAGGCCTAGCCTGGCAGAACCCCTGATGTCAGTGGACCCTTCCAAGGTGGGACCCAGTCTGGAGCAGGTAACCTGCCCCTCTCTACCCTGCCTCAGTCAGCCCAGGGCTGTAGAGGTCAGGGAGGCCAGTGTTGGACCCCAAGGGGCCCCCTGTCCAAAAGAATTTCCCAATCAGCAGATTAAGGGCACTGAAGCTAGTAGACCTAGCCAAGTGAAAATAAGACACACTCCTGAGGGATCCCCCTTAAAATTAGTTAGGGACCTCCCACAGATGGACACTGTTGGGCACAGCCAAACTTGGGACCTGAGGGCCCCAGACCTGAACTGTCCCTCCAGTAAGCCAAACAGAGGGACCCAACCTCCAGCTGTAGGTAGCCAGAGGTTGACCCTGAGAGCCCAAAACAACTCAGTCTTGGAAAGAAAGGCCTCTATGGTGGATAATGATTGGAGGAAGCTGAGCCCAAAGTTAGTGGAGCCTCACTTCAGTACTCCATTTCAGCACCAGCCTTTTTCTTTGACAAAACACACCACAGGTAGAGATTCCCTATGGTGGAGACCCTCAGACACCCTTAGGGTGAGGGATTGCTTAGTGGACCATGACATAGGGGGTAACCATGCCAGTGCTGGTACTTCCTTAAATGGCCACTTAGGCAATATAGGCTTACCTGGACAAGGATAGCCTTATCTCCTTTCGTTTGGGGGGGGGGTTATGTAGGAAGGTAGATGCCTGACTATGGTTGCCCCCAACTTTTTGCCTGGTGTTTTGCTGGTTTTCTGACTTAGTTGACCTGGGGCCCTGCTATTCAGGACCCCAGGCCTACTGCTCTCTCTGTAAAATGGATTCCATGTACCTTAGGTACATATCTAAATTGGATACTGAGTCACCTTACCAGTCCCTGTACAGTGTACCTTAGGTACCCAGGGCATAGGTGTACCCAGGGCCTACCAGGGGCTGCAGCATGTATTATGCCACCCCTGGCTGGCCATCCAAATCTGACACAACTGGCTGCTTGACAGCTGGGGCAAGGTGGTGTAATCACCCTTTGCTTTAGATATAGTATATCTATATCTAACCCTAAAAATGGACACACAGATCTCCTATCAGTCACTCCTATGGCAGGCCTTAACAATCCTGAAGGCAGAGTGCTTGGAATCGTGTGAGATGGTGCTCTGGCATGAGCTGAGCCTGTCTGCGGCTTTCGGGATCTATCCCTTAGCCGTTTCCATGATATCGCATACCATATACTCTTAAGTGCATTATAATCCTCGCGGTTAAATGCCAACTCTGGTATCGCTTTATCAAAACATGTCGAGTAAGGTGTCATACGAATTGGAATACTAACCCCTCGCCAATTCTGGCGACGGGGTTAGCATTCCACCCTTCTAGAGGGACACGACATGCATGTAACCTATAACCCCGGTTAAAGTCAGACAGAGCCTTAGCATCCACAAATTGGATGCTGCCACCGAGACACAAGTCTGCCCTCCTGCTGCTGGGAGTCCTCCCAGAGCAGGAGATAAGGACAAAGGGTTTCCTGCCAGGGGCGGTGCCAGCACCGTCCCAGACAGGGTTTTGTGTATTTTAGGTAGGCAGGGCTTTAGAGGAAGGTGACTGCACGTGGCACCCCGGTGCTCACTGTGCATAGGCTGGCTGGAACCAGTTCCAGGGTCACTCCAGACCCTGTGCTGGGGAAAAGCCCGCCAAGGAAGTGGGTGTAACCACCCCCCTCCTAGTCCCACCCATAGGGCAGGACTTAGTCGCGTGCCAGCCCCTTTTTACAGGATAAAGGTAGAGACTGGCCCCCTTCCAAATCAGATCATCTTTGAATCCTGAAACTACTTTCTGCGAAAGGAACTCAAGACTTCTTCCTAAGATTTCTCCCTTGTGACTAAGGAGTAGTCACCCTGCATCCGCAGGCACCATCTAAGAACACTGCGGTCTGCTGCAAGTCCTTCCTCCGGAATCCGACTGCCCAGCTCGACGAGAACCGGCTTCCCTGGCACCTCTGACCTCTACCCACCTCTACAGCCCAGCTGAGAACCGTGGGTGCGACGAGACCTCAAGGGACCGGCCATCTGCAAGACTGCACGACTTCTTTCCAGCAAGCCCGCCGAGTGAATTCCTGGTGAGTGCTTTGGGGTCCGAGAAGCCCCCACCCTGAGCAGCTCCAGCACCGAAGAGCAGCCCCCCAGCATCTCCACGATCTGCGTGGGGCCCTTCTGCTTTTTACTGCTCACCGCGTTGTTTGGCTACTAGCCCGCTGGCTTGTGGCCTTCCTGACGACGCCCGACGACATTTCTGCTGCTGGTCTGGTTGCTCCAGACTGGCCCTTGCTTCCCTCCATCGGAGAAGTACCCTGGACCCTCCTGGTCCGCCCAAGACGCCATTTTAGGTCCACCGCGTGGGCCTTGCATTTGCCAAGACTTGTTGCCCAATCCTGGGTCCAGCGACGTCGACAGCAAGAACCTTCGTGGGACAGCTCGCACCTCCATCCTGGTCGCCGACAACGCCTCCTGGTCCGAGAGACTGCAGAGCCCAGCAGCGCCCACTCACCTGACTGCGGTGACTTCGCCCGGTGCCATCCTGGTGCCCACTTAATCACTGGCTAGTGATTCAAGAACTTGGTCCCCTCTGCTTTCAGGTTTTCTTCTCCCCTTGATCCAGGCTTGGATCCATCGAACTTTTCTTCACTGGTCGCCTGCCAGCAACTTCCTTCTTCCAGGCTCCTGGTCCGGCAACGAGATCCCCGACGTCTTTTCAGACCTATGCAGCTGCAGCCCCTGGGCTAGGTAACTTCGGCACTTCGGTGTCCCAGCATAGCCTCACTATCCTAGGGTCAGGATCCACTGTCGTTTTCTTCCTACCAGGTCGGGTTCGCCCGTGAACACTAACTTTGCATTTACTAGCTCCCATAGACTTTGTCCCGCATCCCGCGTGAGAGTGCACACTCTGCACCCGAGTCCCCTGGGTCTCCTAGTAGTAATCTAACGATTCCCTAGTCCAGTCCTAGCGATTCCAAAGCCTATTAGAACTGTTACTTACCTGCTAGTAATTCGCATTCCACTTTTTAAGTATATGGTTTTTCGTGCCCCTCGGGCATTTGTGTATAACGTGCTAACTTAAGTATTTTCGTAAGAGTTTTGTTGTGTGCCTAGCACCCTGTCCTCATAAAGAGTACAGGGTTGTTGTGATTCTAATAAATACACTGTTTATTTTCATAACACTTGTGTGGTGTCCTTTCACTGGGTGTTCAAGGGGTAATGTGATGGTAAAACAGCTGGCTTAACACGCCCTCTAGAGTCTTAGCCTTAGACTGCTCGTATCCATGCTACTAGGATAGCTGGTCTATAAGGTTGACTTACAACCAATCATCAATAAGGGTTGTTTGGACTGATATATAGTGATCACTAGAATAGTGAACACTGCACATCAGGCCAACTTCTCACACATGTGTTGGAAGGTACTTCTCTGACTACTCCTTTTTGTATCAAGTCATCGATAATCTGAATAAGGGCTTGTTCCGCATCTGGAGGTAACTTGTATTGTCGGACACGAGGTAGGACAACACCTTCCTTTAATGTGACTATGTGTGGTGTAATATCCATGAATCCTACATCAGTTGGATCAGTAGCCCATAATGTAGCAGGAATGTCCCTTAATCTGACATCTAACTCTCGTGTGGTGAAATGACCTTTGAAATCTCTGAGGAATAGTCGGATTCCTTCCGGGGAACAGCATATCACAGCACCTAGTTCCTTTAGTGTCTGGATGCCAAGTAAATTTTCGGGACATGACTTAGTAAGTACCAAATAGGTGGAAGTTGTAAGAGGGCCAACCTGAAGTGATACTGGTTCAGAAACTTTGTTGATTACTGGTGTACCTGAAAAACCCAAGGAAATACTATTTGAGCCAGAGAGGGGTACCTTGGGAACTTCGTTGTGTTGTACTGTTGTCCTACTGGCCCCGGTGTCTATCAGAAAGGTTGTTTCTTTACCTAAGAGCTTAGCATGTACATAAGGACCCTTTTGGTCGACCGGGACCGGGATCAGTGGACGACTATTGTTTTCCTCCCAGCTGTCTCATGAAATTGTGGGGAATTCAGGATAGGACCACACTGGGTACTGGTAAAGTTGTGTCGCTACTTTAGCATCAGCTGGGGAAGCTGATGTGGGAGCAGAGGGTCGAGGGGTATAGGTGCGAGGTTGTGTCTTTCCAGTGGCAATATTGTGTTGTAATACTGGACAGTCACGTACAAAGTGGCCAGGCTTTTTGCAATAATTACAGGTAACCCTTTCTTGTGGTACTGGAGGTTGCTTTTGGGTCTGAGTAATTGTATTGGTCTGTGCTACCAATACCTTCATTTTAGTATCTTTTGTCCTTCTCTTCTCTTGTTCATCCCTAATTCTGTTCTGATGATACTGGAGATTCTGAAGTGCTTGTGAAGGGGAACTTGCTTGCCAAGTGCTTTCAACTTTTAATACTCTATTTTTGATCATAGGTAAGGCATTTTCTACAAATTTTGAAACAAACAATCGACTATAGGCGTCTCCACCTGAGGGGAGACCGCTATTGATAAGAAAACATTTCTCTAATCTTGTATAATAGTCCCCTACATCCTCGTCTGGTTTTTGTTTGCATGCAGAGATAGCATCCCAATCTTCTTTCTTAGTGGCCAACAACTGAGAGAGTATTTTTGGGAGAAGGCGAGGGAGTTCCAGAACTAGAGATCCCAGCAGGCCTTGTCCAGGATCACGAGAACTTTCTTCTTTTTCTAAATCTGCCCATGCTACCTTTTTCCCTTCAACCTCCCAATCTTTTCCTTTTAGTTTGTCGTATGTTCCTTGAGGTAGCAGGACTTTGAGGAGAATATTGAGGTCCTTATAAGTAAAGGAGCCCATTTGAAGGATATCCTTGAGTTCCCTATGGAAACCCGTAGGATCTTTTTCATGAGAAGGGACCATTTTCTTCATTTCTAATATCTCTAGTTTTGTCAAAGTAGTGTAGACAAATGTTTGTTGTAACTTTCCTGCAGAATCTACTACAGGGTGTACTTCTCGAAGGGGAAATTGACCTTGGCCGTACTGTGGGGAATTTGAGTCATATATATCAGAAAAGCATTGGACATAGCGTTGTCGCTGATCCAGGAAAATATTGAGGAATTCTTGTCCCTGTGCCACCCACCTTCCTTCTAGACAATCCTGTAAAAGAAGACGTAACATTTTGGGCGGGTAGCCAGTGTCTTCGTACAAGGTAATGAGGTGTTGTACCATATATATACTGGCTAGTCTTTGAGATGTCATAGGGAGCGATAAAAACATTTCAGCGACTATGTCAGGGCCGTATATGGAGTATTGGGATACCCAATGGGCGCTTGATCGAGCGAGTTCTTTTTCTTGTGTGGTGAGTGGAGGCTCGTCGTCCATCCAATCATCCAGAGCTTCTTGAGTTTGTTGGAATAGTCTATCTGAAGAGGCTGACAATTTTTAGTCTTCTTTCTGAATTGTCCGCCACCTAGGGAGCGAGGGATACGGGAACGTACTGCTCCGTGAAAGGCAGTTCTTCTTCTCTGTCTTCGTCTGTACCCTCATTCACTGTTTCCTGGGTAGGGGCATCTTTTTGGTGAGAGTCGGAAACCTTACTGGTGAAGAGAGGGATAAAGAGATCTATTTCTCTTATTTTATTATAACTTCCCGTTACCACTGCTTGATCTAGCTGAAGTAGATCGTCGGGAACCTTTTTCCCAGCGCTTGATATCATACGGATAAAACAGGTAAGCATAAATCGTGAGAGGCATTTTCGATGAGCGATAGGTCTATTTTTAATAGCCTCTTGTAGGGTTTCTAAATTTTCTCCTGTTCGGAGAGCCTCGTAAATTTTATTCAGACAATTTGTGATATTTGGTACCTCCCGTATGCCTTCTAGGGCTTCCCGTAAGCGATAGGAGACATTTGCTTGTGAACCTTGCCCTGGAATGGGGTCGTACTCACATTCTAACATAGGTGGAACCCCACCCGTAGTGTCAGGGATGGGTTCCGTCTGGGTAACTACTCGTCTGGCTGTTATTTGATTAGTATAAGCAGGAGGTGGTTCCATTAAATAGGTGGTAATGAAGTCTTCGGGCACAGAAGGAACTTTAGGACGTGGAGGTGCCGTGGGGGTTTTAGGGTCTGAACTATCCTCGGACCCTGTCTTTTGCGAGAGGACGGGATATATACCCGTCACAGAGGCCGAGACCTCCCTTTTCACTTGTTCAAAATTAATATCAGCATTCTGTTCTTGTAACTTTCTCATCCTACTTTCTTCCGACATTCTCTTTGCTTTCTCTATTTTTCCTTGTTCTTTCTGTTCCCTTCGATGTGCTTCCTTTCGCCATATTTCGACACTCTCTAACATCGAGGGTCTCGCTTTCTTTTCCCAACATTTCTTTTAAACCGCCATGATACAATTCAAATCCCATGTGCCACTCTTTGGCCATCTGATCGCAATTTCTAAATCTTTAGTGTAACCTTCCCAAAGATCCAAATACAAGATGGCACCAATTCCATATTTCGTATACATGAAGTAACCAGGAGTATCCTTTGGGGGGACTGGTACAGATTGTTCCAGTAACCCCTTCCGGGTACCTAGTTTACACAATTTAGAAAACAAAGGCATTTTCGTTAAAAATACAAATTTACACTTGATAACTTGATATACCCTGAGTATCAGAATACAAACATACCGTTTTCTAGAAACCTAGAACCCGTCTTGACCGTGCTCTGAAAATCAGAACCCGTCTTGACCGTTTTCTGAAAAAGATCAGAACCAGTCTTGATACACTCCCAGCAGTACTCACCGAGGTGCAGAAAACTTGAAGACTTTGAAGATCTGGAAGATCTGGTCACTGGACTAGTTGCGCTACGCTCTTGATCAGGGACATGTCGGGGTTTCTGACGATCTCGGACTCGGCAACTTCACAATGTTCGGGCTCTGGGTCGAGACTTCCGCTGTCGTCCTCACCGCCTCGTGTGGATGGCTAGGCCGCGGCTCGGTCCCTCTTCGACACGAAGGAGTTCATGCAGGAACACCCTGCAGTGTGCACTTGGAAGTCCGTCGATGTCTGGAGAGACAGGTTCGGGTCCGCATCACCGGCGTGTGGGGAGAAAGGGAAGTCTCTGTTCGGGCGCCAATTAACTCTGGTAAATATTTATTTATTTAGTAATTTACCTTGATCGGAATTTCTATAATATCAATAAGGTCAAGCATGTAGAGCAGAGTCCGTGGTGGTTAGAATTCGGGGTCTTTATTCAGTAACTCGAGTTAAGGGAGAGCTCCGTCACCTAAGGAGGCTCGGGAATAGTCTCTACTTTAATCACAGAAAACATGACAATTATACACGAAAAAGGGGAAGGAGCTTCCCTTGAGTAATGTTCAGTTACGAAAATGTCAATCATACAGAGATCATGGCAGTTGAGATGAAACTGTGTCACAATAAAGAGGAAGTCGTGACAGAGGCAGAGAGTTAAGAAATAACCCTAGGCTGGTTCCTTGGATAAGAAAAGGAGAAATGGTCGTGACAGGATGTCTGGTGTCATGTGTTTAGCAAACAGGAGCTGGTTTCTCGGAATTGGTCGTGTGTCTTGGCAAACGGGGGCTTATTTCTCGGAATTGCCCTGACCATAAGCGGGGGTGGTTACAACGGGGGCTCGTTTCTCGGAATCGGCTTGACCATAAGAATGTACAGTTGCAGTTTGAGGAAGAGATGTGTTTGCGTGCAACCGTACGTTGATGTGCCCGGGTTTTCTAGTTACCGTCATGATGAGCTCGGGACGTGAAAGAGAGGGTGTATAATGGGACATAAATAACGAAAAATATCTATTTTCCACAGCATGACCCCGGAAGGGCAACCCCCTCCACTAGTCTGCACCAATCACTGTCTAGTCCAACATATAACAGTCTCTGTAAACAGGAAGACCTCCTCTTTCTTTGCTGCTGCAGCAGCGAGTTAAGTGCCTTTTCCCTTACTTTCTTGTTGATTAATGATATTGGCATTTGCGGGGCTTTATTGTAATAGTAGCGCTTGAGCGCTTTCGTTGGTATTGCCCCGATACTGTTTGTCACCGTGTTTCGAGTGTTTTGGAATGTTTTGTAGCGCGATTCGGCGGAGCGCGGTGTGCGCGACAAGGGGCAGTGGATCAGGAGGAGGCAGACGCGAGTTTCTTGCGCACAAGGAGCAGGCGAGTTCGAGCCCCATACGCTGTGCGCATGTGCGAGGCACCGACTTTCGCTTTGAGTTTGCCGACTGCCTCGCGCATCACGTTTTTCAGCCCTGCATCAATCCTTGGCCTCATTGAACGCTAACCGGAGCGTGTCCAGATCAGAGCCAGGCTCGAGGGGAGCACTTGTGTGCATATAAGAGGGGTCTCCTTCCACCTTCACGATTTGCCTCACAGTGGGTTGGTTTTGAACTTTGGTGTGTGTGTGTTTGAGGCACCCCTGGGCTGCTCCCCCCTTGAGAATTTCCTCCTTACCTCCCAGCTTTAGAGCTATGGCGTACTACGCCGAGGAGGGTGACCAATGGGTCGAATATAATGAATATGAGGAATATGAGCCACAGGAAGAACAGTTGGAGGAAAATTTGGTGGAGGCCCTGGATAATCAGGTCCAAGGGTCAGTTAATAAAGCCCTGATCAAGGCTCTCAAGCCTTTTACTAAACCCCTGCAGAAATATGGCAAGAGAAAGTTTAAATCAGCCCGTAAGTGATACTTAACACTCCTGAGGCGGAAGCCGGGAGAAATAGCTTGTAAGTTACTTTTAAAATCACTGCATTTGACTGCTTTTTAATCACAGGCTACTCACCTCTGGGCACTTTCCCCTACAAATCTCAACCGCAATTTCCCCCGCGCAGTGGATCTTAGCGCTGCCGCGGGTTTGGGAAAACAACCGGCGCCATCGCACCAAGCCCCCTGGCCACGCCCACTCAACCGAGGCTACGCCCACTCCCCAGCCTTCATAAGTCGCGCTGAACACTAGACGCGCCATTTGATACTTAACACTCCGGAGGCGGAAACCGGGAGAAATAGCTTGTAAGTTACTTTTAAAATCACTGCATTTGACTGCTTTTTAATCACAGGCTACTCACCTCTGGGCACTTTGGAACCGGTCTCTTTAAATGCCTGCGAGATGGCCCTTTTTAAACTCTAACTACACCCGAATTTCACCTTTACGGGTATTCTGATCTACCGACCACCTGGTCCCGTTCAATCCTGGGCTACTCAATTTTTGGACTGGACCGCATCGGTTCGGGTAAACTATAGCAACTTGTCCATCATAGGTGATTTGAATATACACTTTGATGACCCACTGAACAAACCAGGCAGAGATTTAATTCATGACCTTGCTGCCATGAACCTTACTTTGTGGAACTCGGGAGCAACACATATAGGAGGTCATCTCTTGGACCCTATCTTTTCCAGCATTCCCATGTTACATTGCCTGCCAGCTCTGCCCCTGCACTGGTCAGACCACATCTTAATCAATTTTTACGTGTCTGATCCAATGGCTTCTAGCTCTTCTAACATACCAGTACAGTCCGGTAAAAGGAACTGGAAGAAGCTGGATATAAATCACTTCATTTCCGTCCTAGACTCTGCACCTCTGGGAGAGATATCTGACATGGAGGACATGGAGATTGTAGCCACTAAGATCAACAAGTGGCTCTTAGGAGCCTTAGACACATGCCTGCCTCTGGCTCACAAAAAATATAAAACCCATAATTGAGTCACTGAAGGCTGTTAAATCCAAGTGTAAACGTTTGGAACGCCTCTGGAGGAAAGAATACTCCCCTGCAGCCGGCTCGACCTACAGAAATGAACTCAAGCTCTACCACAAAGCCTGCACTACAGCTAGAGCCATCTACATGGCGAAGACAATTTCTGAGGCCACTAACAAATCAAAAACACTGTTCAACCTAGTGAAAGAGTTAGCGGGCTCAAACACCACAGCCAAACCTCTTCCATTGAATAATGTGCAATGTGAAGAATTGGCGCAGTTCTTCACAAATACGATTGAGACTATCTATCAGGACATCGTCAAACAG
Source organism: Lissotriton helveticus (assembly GCF_964261635.1). NCBI lineage: Eukaryota > Metazoa > Chordata > Amphibia > Caudata > Salamandridae > Lissotriton > Lissotriton helveticus. Next base: position 1,934,559,009 of record NC_136067.1, on the reverse strand, counting down.
CACCAGGCACAAGCCGCGAGAAATCCAGACCTTGACCTGATGGAGGAGGTCATCTCCCTTTCGCCAGACCTGTCCTATGAGCCACTTACATCCTGGCCTGGGATAAATGTTCAGGGCCTTCAAGACATCTTAGGGAAAGTGAAATCTGGCTCTCCAATAGACCCCCTCCCAATTCCGGTACTTAGACTCTTGGACACTCCTCAACTTTCCGTTATCTGCCAGACTTTGAATCTATCCCTTTCCACGGCAAAAGGTCCCATCCTTGTGGAAACATGCCATGGTTTCACCACTGCTTAAGAAACCATCGGCAGATCCTAAAATCCTAGCCAATTTCCGTCCTATATCCCTCCTACCTGCTTTCTCCAAAGTTTTGGAGAAACACGTCCATGGCCACCTTGCCAGGTACACGGAGGTGAATGACTTACTTCACCCCTCCCAATCGGGTTTTCGCCCTGGCTTTTCGACAGAGACGACATTGCTTGGCGTGATGGACAATCTTCGCCTTCTGGTAGACAGAGGGGATTCCGCTGCCCTGATTCTACTTGACCTCAGCGCAGCGATCGACACCATCTCCCACAACATTCTGCTAAAGTCGCTCTCTGCCATGGGCATTAGGAGCAAAGCATTGGACTGGATAGCATCATTCCTGACACTTAGGACATTTCAGATCACTTCCAACACTTCGGTCTCAAATGTCCATTAATCCCCCTATGGAGTCCCACAGGGCTCGGTGTTGAGTCCTTTGCTTTTTAACCTTTACGTAACCCCTCTTGCCCAGATCGCCGAAGCGGCAGGTCTAAACATGTTCACCTATGCCGACTACTCGCAGATTGTTTTTTCACTCTCCAACGGAGATCATGACTCCTCATCTCTCTTGCAGTCAGGCCTTAGGAAAATTGCTAGTTGGATGAGTGACAATCTGCTCAAATTAAATGGTAGTAAAACGGAGGTTTTAATACTGGGTCCAAATCAAAATCTCTGGAACCCAAGACACTGGCCCTCTGAAATGGGTTCCCTACCCACTCTGTCGCACCAAGTACGCAATCTGGGCATTATCATTGATAATGGCCTAACCATGGAGCCCCAAGTCACTAACCTAACGCTTACCTGTTTTACCATTCTGAGGTGGCTCAGGAAAATCATCTGGATGTTACCTGACGACACACAGAAGTCTGTGGTCAACGCTTTAATCACCTCCCATTTTGACTACGGAAATGTCCTTTACTTGGGGGCATCACAGCCAGTCTTGAGTCGCCTTCAACTTGTGCAGAATGCCGCTGCAAGATTACTTTGCAAGTGTCACAGAACGGAACGCATGTCCGGTCATCTCAAGGCTCTCCATTGGCTACGAATTGAAAGCAGAGTCAAATTTAAGACACTGAGCCTTATGCATAGAATCAAATGGGGAAATGCCCCCAGATACTTACAAGCCCTCGTGCAAACCTACACGCCGGCTCGTTGCCTGAGATCTTCATCTCAAGGCCTTTTCTGTGTGCCCAAAGTGCGCCGAGCTAGGATCGGGGGAAGATCATTCTCCCTGCTGGTCCCCAAGCTTTGGAATTCTCTCCCTCTGAATTTACGCTTGGAAACCCGCTACACCCACTTCCGCAGAGCCATAAAAACATGGCTTTTTAATCAGTAACTTGCTCCTGCCTCTCCTTTGAGTTTTATGATCTGCTCACTGATTTAGTATCTCTCAGCGCCGGGAAACCCTTTTTGGGTAGCTGTCGCGCTTTAGAAGCCCAATAAATAAATAAATAAATAAATATAAGGGTGATACCTCTACTCCCTCGGCACAGGTGTTGGCACAGATGGCCAGGAATGTCATAAGGGATCATGGCTCAATGGCTAATTGTACTTCGGGGGAGTCTTCCCCGTCCCCGCCTGATACCTCGGATTCGGAGGTGGATCGGTGGCTTCCAGGAAGAAAAACAAAAAGGTGAAGCACACAGCATACAAGGCGGATAATAGTCAGGCCCCTAAGACCTTGTTGTTTGACCCCCATAGCATTGTACACCCTAGAAATGGAACGGGTGCCCTGTCCTGAAGTGGCGCATTATGTAGGTAATAATTTGCGTCAGGGCTTTGAGAGTGGAGTCAGGGCCACTTTGAGATCTGAATGACCCAGGCCCTCTTTGACAGGAAAGGTAGCGGAGACGCCGGACTTGGACCCCAATATGGCTGCGTTCATGAGGAAGTTTGCAAAGGATCCCAAGAAGGGACTGGATAGGGCATGGCGTGGCTGCCAGGACAAGTTGTTAGACATTTCGGGACCCCTCACGAAAATTCTGGATGCCGCAGCTAAGGCGAAGGAGCAGAATGTGCCACTGGACGTGTCAGATGTCCTGGAATGGACACAACGTGCCATGTGCTTCTTGGGGAATGCTAATGCAGCCCTTTCCACGGAGCGGAGACGCTCTTTCCTTATGAGAATCGATTCCCAATTGGCGGAGATGGCCCCCACTGAGGCGGGTTCCCTGGCTAATGGGATGCTTTTTGGGGATAAATTTGTGAAGGAAATGGGCAAGTACGTTGCCACCTTCTCCGCTTTGGATAAAGCGCAAACAAACATCAGGAAGGTGTTCCACACTGGTGTTTTTGACAGGGCCGGACATCAACGAGGTCGAGGATCCGGCCGAGGTTTTAATCAGACCTCGCGTGGAGCGGAGCAACGAGGCAGAGGCAATCAACGACCCAATTTCTATCCCTTCCGCAATCGAGGAGGTCATGGCAGAGGTCAGAGAGGCAACTATTGAGGCCAGCAGAATACCTCAGGAGACAATTCCTACTCAGGTACGAGTTCTATGTGCATCAGAACACATGGTGGGAGGCAGGGTGGCTCTCTTTCTTCACAGGTGGCGAGAGCTCACATCCGATCCCTGGGTGTTACAAACAGTACAAGGGTATCACATAGAGTTTTATGCCTCCCCCGCGCAGCGTCAAGCCCCCGCTCCCCTACATTTTTCCCTACCAGAACAGAGTTTCATCGACGCAGATGTGCATGCATTGATCCAAAAAGGAGCAGTGGTGGAGACCTTCCCACACGCTCAAGGCTTTGTGAGCACCATCTTCGTGGTTCCCAAAAAAGATCAGGGCTTTCGGCTTGTTTTAAACCTCAGGGACTTCAATGCCTGGGTTGTGTATTGGCACTTAAAAATGGAAGGCATACACTTGCTGTGCGACATCCTGTTGGAACAGGATTGGATGGTGCGTCTGGACTTGAAAGACGCTTACCTGGCGGTCCCCATTTTCCCTCCGCATCGACGGTTTCTAAAATTTCAGTGGCGCAACCGGTGGTTTGAGTTTTCCGCCATGCCCTTTGGCCTCTCGTCCGCTCCCTGGTGTTTCACCAAACTGATGAAACCGATAGTCCAGTGGTTAAGAGAAAGGGGCGTAAGACTAATTATTTATCTCGACGACATCCTGATTTTGGGTCGTTCTCCGGAAATAGTCTCGCTCCACCTGTCATGGACGATCCACCGCCTTCAGGAATTGGGTTTCCTACTGAATTTACAGAAGTCCATTTTGATCCCTTTTCAAGCAATGGAGTTCCTGGGCTTCCAGATCGACTCGGTGAAGGCTCAATTACTCTTACCTCTCAAGAAGAGAGTGACGATCAGGAAGGAATTGAGGAGAGCGCTTGTCTCTCCGACAATTTCCTTGGAGACTTTAGCGCGCCTGGTAGGTCTGTTGGCCTCGTCTATCCAGGCGATTTTTCCGGGCCCTTTGCACTACAGGGCCCTGCAACGGTTGAAAGCGTTGCATCTGCGCAAGGGTTTGACTTATGCCCAGCAGGTTTCCCTTTCGGCAGAGGCTCGTACGGAGATGAACTGGTGGTTAGAGCATATGGATGCTTGGAATGGCAGGGCCATTTTTGCGGCCACCCCAGAGGTGGTGATAGCGTCGGATGCCAGCCGGTGGGGCTGGGGGGCTCGTTGCGGCTCGGTGGAGACGGGGGTCGTTGGTCCCGTGAAGAGCTGAGTCTCCACATCAATTGCCTAGAACTCCTAGCGGGTTCCTTCGCGATTCGCACGCTGTCTCCTCAGAAAGTGTCCTGCCGCATTCTCCTACGAATGGACAATGTGTCCGCGGTACGGTATATAAATCGCCTCGGCCGCACCAGATCACGGCTCCTGGCGGAGATAGCCAAGGACTTCTGGCATTATTGCCTGGCACATCAAATCTCGGTGATGGCGGAATATATACCGGGCTCTGTCAACGTGACAGCAGATTGGAACTCTCGGTATTTGAGGGATGCTAGCGATTGGATGTTGCATCCCCGGATTTTCAGGGCATTGGACCACAAATGGGGTCCGTGTGTGATAGACCTGTTTGCCTCACGGCTCAACAGACAGTTGCCCCAGTTTTTCAGTTGGCGTCCGGATCCCTTGGCGATCAGCTTGGACGCCTTTCTTCAGTCATGGACGACGGGCATTTTATATGCGTTTCCTCCGTTTATCATGATCCCGAGAGTTCTGGCTCAGGTTCGGCTGCAGAAGGAGGAGGTGATCTTGATCTCCCCGTGCTGGAAAGCACAGGCGTGGTTTCCGGTCGCAATGAGTCTCGCATGTGCATCGCCAGTGCGAATCTCATCGTTTCCAGACCTTCTTACGGACCCGGTGGGTCTTCGTCATACGTTGGTTCTACAGGATCAGTTGTCCCTCATGCCATGGAGACTTTCCGGCGCCGTTGGCAAGTGCCGGGGGTTTCACAGGACACTCTCTTTTTCTTGTCCCAGGCCTGGGCACCTTCCACTCACAAGCGTTATGAGTCAGCTTGGAGATGTTGGGTTGGTTGGTGTAACGAACGACAGGGAGATCCTATGGGATCCGATATCCATATGATAGTGAATTTCTTGTCAGAACTGGCGCGGTCGGGCATGGCATATAGATCGGTGAACAATTTTCGGTCAGCTATTTCGGCGGGTCACCCGCATGTAGATGGCAAACCCGTTGGGGAACATCCCCTGGTGTGTAAGGTAGTCAGGGGGATCCGTTTAGTGAATCCCCCTCAACCCAAGTATACTGAACTTTGGGACGTTTCAGTGGTCTTGCGTTTTTATCAGCTTGGCCGGCTAATGAGGGTCTGTCTCGGAAACAACTCTCAGCTAAACTTACGATTTTGCTCTGTTTGATTTCATGCAGGCGGGTATCGGACATTCGAGCATTGGATTTGACAGGTAGAGTATTCACTCCCACGGGAGTTTCCTTTACTATTTCGAAGCGAACTAAAACACATTCAAAATGTATTTCCTACCCTGCATTTCCTCACCACAGTAAATTATGTGTGGTGAAGTGTTTAAAAGTTTATCCAGTATTAGGGGTGTCTTTCATAGATTCACATGCCTGAATCATTCCCCGTCGTCGAGACGGGAGCCTCCGGTATATAGAAAAGTAATGTCCTATAGACATACATAAAGAATAATAGGCCTAAGGGCCTCACCTTAGTAGCCTATCCTTGTCCTTATGCAAAAAGGACCAAACTCTTAGAGCCAGCCAATCAGCTATCACCTCCCTCTAGAACCTTCCTGGCAGGAGCCTCAGTCTCTCAGATTTTCTACCGCACGTTGTGCTAGGGAGTCTCCAGCCTGAGTTCTCCTCAGGATCTCTTCAAAACCTACTTCTTCACTTGTTTAAGTGATTTCTTTTTCAAAATATTGAACAGGGATACTTCAGACTCTTCTCCTTGCAGTAAGTGATTTCTTTCTTCAACATTCTAAAGAAATGTCTGAATCCCAGAAGAAAGCCCTTTTCAGGGCCTGCTCTTCATGTGGGAAGAAAAGGCTACACGTGGAGGACAAGCATGACCGGTGCTTATACTGCCTTTATCCTGACCACGTCCCTAAAGACTGTAAAATATGTCGGTCTTTCCCTAACAAGACCTTGAGGGATAGAGAAGGTCGGCTACTAATTTGGTTGGACAGGCTTAAACATACGGACAATGTGGTGTCATCAGAGGGAAGCTTTTCTATGACTTCAGAAGTCTCCCACAAGAGGCCAAGGGGGGAGTCCCCTGGCCCCTCAGACACTCCTCCTATGAAGATAAAAAAGAAATCTTCAGAGGCAAGATCGACGACATCTTCAGTGTCTGACAAGGGCTCTCAAGCCTTTAAAAAGCCTGCGCAATCTGCTACTAAAATTGCGACATCTTCCACACAAAAAAGGGTCGTGACACCTCTGGCCGTCTCCACAACGACGACGACTGTGTCGACGACGATGGCGTCGTCTGTTTTCACCTCGACGACGACCACTCCATCATCGTCGTCAGCTGGTAGGCCAATTCCATCTATACTACTGCTGAAGGCGTCGTCGACGAAAGCCTCATCGACGACGAAGTCGGGCCCGTCGACGACGACACCGTCGATGAAGACCCCATCGACGATGACGGTGGGCCCGTCAACGACGACACCGTCGAGGAAGAACCCGTCGACGATAAAGATAGGCCAGTCGACGAGGAGTCCGCCGTCGACGGGAGAATCGACGTCGAAGACGTCGACGAGGAAGACGTCGACGAGGAATGAAACGTCGACAAGCGCGTCGTCGACGAAGAAGGTCTCGTCTACAGAAATGCCGACGACGCCGATCATGTCGTCGACGACGGTACCGTCGACGGAATTAGATATTCCTGAACCGTGGAAGAAGTCCAAGCTGATAGAGACGTCGACTTGGTCCATACCACCGCCGACAACACCAGGGAAGTCAGCAGGGGCTCCTGCCAAGGGTCCTGTGCCTGGCAAAGTGGCTAAAAAGCAAATAACACCTGAAACAACGTCTCCAAGCAAAGTGCAAAGCCATTTGCCCACAGAGATTCTCCAGAGTGAAGAATCTGAAGAGGAACTGGCTAATCAGGCTACTTCAATCTCAGACCTTCATGTAAAATGCCAAAGCACGGACGAAGAACAAGAGGAAGTGATCTACGAGTCACACTCCTACCAAGTCCATGTTCGTACCGAAGTTACCCCGATGGTGTGCCTGCCAGTTTCCATTGTCGATGACCTTAAACACCTTATCCGGGACTACAAACAGTGCTTCCCTGAAGTGCAGTCATCTGAGCCAGGGGGTCGGACGCCAGCTACAGATACACCAGCGGCAGCCCCAAGACAGACACGGCCATCTTCCCAGACCTACCATGAGACAGTTACACCTCAGGTGGTAGATTCATCGGAGGATGAGGCGGAAGAAATGGAGGAAGGTGAGGTCCAAGAGGACCGGACGGATCAGGACGATGACGAGGAATATGTGGCGCCTTCCCCTGCCTCACCCCAACCACGCCAGTCAGATTCACCGCCAGTGGACATTGGCGGTTTCCATAAAATAATGGAACGAGCAGCGAAGCGTTTCCATATGGAGATGGAATCGACTAAAACCGAATGCTTCTTATATGATTTTAAAGAGCAAACAAAGAAAATCACGAAATCGATCCCAATCATAGACTTTCTCTGGGACCAGGGAAAGAAACTGATGATGACGCCGGCCTCTATTCCTGCGGTGGTCCCACGCCTCGATAAAAAATATAAAGCTCCCACCAAGACGGCAGCTTGCTTTAATGGTCACCCAAAGCCTGATTCAGTGGTAACCCAGGCAGCCCAGAAGAATTCTCGCAACCCTTCCTCTCCCTTGTCGGCCCCACCGGACAAGGAAGGACGGAAGTTGGACACCATTGGGAAAAGGTTTACAACGACGTCGGCCATGACAATCAAGGTGGCCAACTCCATAGCCCTGTTAGGGCGTTATAATCGACAGCTTTGGGAGGACATAGTCCCGTATATAGCGGAACTACCAGATACAATGCAGGAGGAAGTCAAGGCACTGCTCTCGGAGGGTCAAACCTCGGCAGCGGAAATCATTGATTGCGCCATAGATGGAGCCATGACGGGCTTTCGTCAATTAGCTGGGGCAGCAGTCCTGCGCCGCCAGGGTTGGCTTAAGGCGACTTCATTCAGGCAAGAAGTACAGACAAAGGTGCTGGACATGCCCTTTGACGGGCAACACCTTTTCGGAGCCACAATTGATGAAGCGCTCCAGACAATCAAAAAAGACACTGATACGGCTAGAGCACTGGGTACACTGCAGGCAAGAAACCAGTCCTTTCGGGGTAACAGATCCAGGGGCCAGTCCTCCTACAGGGGGTCCTTCCAGAATAGATCCTCATATTCCTACCAAAATAAATCGCAATACCAGCAGAAGCAGCAACAGGGTCGCCAAACTTCGTATGGAAGATCGAACTTCCGAGGAAAGAACCAGAGGAGGGGCACTGGCGGACGCCAGTGACCGATTACTCCAGCCAGTCCAGCCACAATATCCCTCATTACAAATTGGAGGAAAGTTGACCCATTTCCTACAAAATTGGCACCTCATAACCACAGATCGATGGGTGCTACAATTGATGAGATTCGGCCATTCCCTGGAATTCACCACCATCCCGCCTCCAACACCACCACGCAAACTGCCGCACAAACATTTACGGCTGTTGCTCCAGGAAATATCTGCGATGTTGAAGAAGGGAGCAATCGAGACAGTTCCATCATCTCAAAGAGGGGCGGGATTCTATTCCCGCTTCTTTCTTAGCCGCAAGAAGCAGAAAAAGTGGAGGCCCATATTAGACCTCAGAGCCCTCAACTCTTTCCTAAAAAGTCAGTCGTTCAGGATGGTAACAATCCAAGAAATATTAGGCATGCTAGAAAAAGGAGATTTTATGACATCCTTGGATCTCCAGGATGCCTACTATCACATCCCGATTCTCAAGGGCACAGAAAATTCTTAAGGTTCGAAGTGGCAGGACACCACTACCAGTTCCGAGTCCTACCGTTCGGCCTCAAATCCGCTCCGCGGATTTTCACAAAGTGCCTTTCCCCTGTGGCAGACTTTCTACGTCAAATGGGTCACCAAGTCTTCCCCTACCTAGACGACTGGCTGGTAAAAGCACCCTCGGCGGCAGGCGCGACCGAATCCTCCGACGCCTGCTCCAATCTCTTTCTGCAACTAGGATTGACTCTCAATCTCGAGAAATCCTGCATGACCCCAACCAGAAGCATCTCCTTCCTTGGGGCGACCTTGAACACAGAATGCGCAAAAGCATTTCCTTCCAAGGAACGGAAACAGAAAATCATATCGCTGGCCACGGCAGTGGCATCAAAAAAGTCCATAAGAGTTCGAACTTACAAATCTCTCCTAGGCATGATGTCGTCTTGTATACTCCTCATCCCGCACTGCAGACTCCGGATGCGCCCATTGCAGGAAGCCCTCACCTGCCAATGGACTCAGAGCACAGGTTCTTTTGAAGACATTGTCAGGATAACACCAGGAATGTCCGAGAACCTGCAATGGTGGATGAACCACAGGAATCTGTCTACAGGTCTGCCATTCCTACTTCCGGCAACGCCGTTGGTAATCACCACGGATGCATCCCTGGAAGGCTGGGGAGCGGTCCTCCAGGACCTCCAAATAAGCGGCAAATGGACAGATCAGGAGAAGAAATTCCACATAAATCTCCTGGAACTGCGAGCTGTGTATCTGGCACTGAAGGCCTTTTTACCACGCATCCAGAACTCCCAGGTGCTTGTCAGGACGGACAACACCACGACGATGCACTATCTGAACAAGCAGGGAGGCACGCGTTCGCTCACTCTATCACGCGAATCGCAGAAGATCTGGAACTGGCTCGTACTCCAGGGGATCTCGCTCAAAGCGGACTATGTCCCGGGCAAGGACAATACCATAGCGAACGCCCTCAGCAGACAGACGTCTCTCTCTCACGAATGGGAACTCGACCAGGGTACGTTGGATCAAGTATTCTTGGAATGGGGAGTCCCAAGAATCGACCTGTTTGCCACCAAGGAGAACGCCAAATGCCCAAACTACGCAAGTTGGCGTCCCCAACCAAGGTCACTCGGAAATGCCCTTTCCATCGGTTGGTTCAGCGTATTTGCGTACGCTTTTCCACCATTCCCGATGATTCCCAGGGTCCTCAGGAAGATGAAGGCAGAGCCTTGTACCCTGATCCTAATTGCCCCGTTCTGGCCGAGGCAGCACTGGTTCTCAGATCTTCATCGCCTCTCCATCAAAAGGCCAATTTGTCTGAAACAACACCCGAACCTGCTGACGATGTCCAACGGACAGGTCCAACACCCGAACCTCCAATCGCTCAGGTTATCAGCATGGCTCCTGAGCACAGAGAATTCTGCCATCTAGACATCCCGCAGGAATGCAGGGAAGTACTGGCAAAAGCAAGAGCAGACAGTACCAACAGAACGTATGCTCTAAAGTGGAAACGATTCTGCATATGGTGTGTCGAGAACGGACTGTCCCCTCTCCATGTTACGCCTGAACAGTTATTGCCATATCTTCTGCACTTGGCACAGTCTGGGTTAGCACATGCATCTATAAAAGTACACTTGGCATCAATTTCACGTTTCACCAGATCTGACCGGGCTCCGTCACTTTGGTCCAGTAGGCTTATCAAACAGTTCTTAAAAGGACTATATAGATCCTTCCCTAGACCTAGAAGGGTCCCACCTACATGGCACCTCAAGTTGGTCCTCACCCAGCTCATGAGGCACCCTTTTGAGCCCATTCATCGCGCACCCCTCAAATACATCTCATGGAAGGTAGCGCTGCTGCTCGCTCTAACATCGGCCAGGAGAGTCAGCGAGTTACAGGCTCTATCCATTCAGGAACCTTTCATGCAGTTTAAACAAGACAGAGTGGTGCTGAGGACAAATCCCAAGTTCATACCGAAAGTGCCTTCAGACTTTCACCTTAATGAACCGGTGGTTCTACGTTCCTTCTTTGCAAACCCTACCACTGCAGCAGAAAGAACGCTACACTCCTTGGACCTCAAAAGGTGTATAAAGTTTTATCTAGACAGGACGAAGGGTTTCAGGAAATCGTCACAACTATTTATTGCCTACAGTCGCCCAAGGATGGGTCTGCCCCTAACGAAACAGAGCATCTCCAGGTGGATCTCTTCAGCTATAGCATTCTGCCATGAGAAGGCTGGGCGGCCGTTGAATGCTACTGTTCAAGCGCATTCCACCAGAGCAATGTCCACATCAGCAGCGCTGTTCGCTGGAGTGCCGATTCTGGACATATGCAGAGCAGCGACATGGAAGTCACCGCACACATTCTCCAGACACTACTGCCTGGATGCGGAACTTACGCAGGATGCTGCAGTGGGTCAGGCGGTGCTTCGACATCTATTCCAGTGAGGTGAGCCTTCCGACATCCCGCCATCCTGGTATGCACATCTCTTTCTATTATGTTATGTTGATGTATGCTAATGTTCACAGTGGCATGATAATGGGTGTATTATCTAACTGATTTTAAAGCATGATTACATCAGATATGTGCATAATATATTGCTGACTACTCTGATTCAGGCATGTGAATCTATGAAAGACACCCCTAATACTGGATAAGAAATGCGTTACTTACCTGTAACAGCAGTTATCCAGTATTGGTGTCTTTCATAGATTCACATGCAACCCTCCCGCCTCCCCGGGAAGGACTCACGTTCTCTCTAACTATATTACGCCTACCTAGCTTGGTGCGTACGAAAATCTGAGAGACTGAGGCTCCTGCCAGGAAGGTTCTAGAGGGAGGTGATAGCTGATTGGCTGGCTCTAAGAGTTTGGTCCTTTTTGCATAAGGACAAGGATAGGCTACTAAGGTGAGGCCCTTAGGCCTATTATTCTTTATGTATGTCTATAGGACATTACTTTTCTATATACCGGAGGCTCCCGTCTCGACGACGGGGAATGATTCAGGCATGTGAATCTCTGAAAGACACCAATACTGGATAACTGCTGTTACAGGTAAGTAACGCATTTCTTATGAGGGTTGTACTAGGGAGTTTAAGAATGATTTTGGTCAATTGTTGATTTCATTGCAGAGACCATTCCGCCCAGTCGCCACTGCGACTCTGGCCAGGTGGGTTTCCTGGTTGTTGAGTCTAGCGGGTATTGACACTTCCAAATATGGAGCTCATTCTGTGAGAGGGGCTATGGCCTCAAAATCCTTTGGTGCCGGTTCTCGGCTTCAAGACATCATGACTGCGGCAGATTGGTCATCTGATTCCACTTTTAAAACGTTTTATCATAAACCTATTGTGGATGTGGCCTCGGTGGTGGTGGAGAAACTTTAAACTTTAAACTAGCATAATCAGAGCCTCCGTGGACTGACATAGAATGAAAATATGTCTAGCAAACGCGACAAAGAATTTTCAATTCTATTAAGGACACAGAGGCGAGGATTATCCCACCCAGTCTAGCAGAGATGTCTTCTTGCATTATTGTTGGAAATGTGATGTATTTTACCCACCCGAATGATGTTTATGGCTTGTTGTATTCCCGAACGTTGGAATGGCCATTATGATATATATTTTCGTTTCAGGTGATCAGCATAAGCAGACTTGAGAAGAACAACCTGCGAGCTAAGCTGGTGTGCAGTTTATGAGGAGAAGTTGATTCCCTTTGTTAGTGGATGCGAAAGTTGCCAAGTTGGGCTCCGGTCTTGGTTTGGACTGATGAAGAAATCGCAAAGAAAGAGGAGGTCTTCCTGTTTACAGAGACTGTTATATGTTGGACTAGACAGTGATTGGTGCAGACTAGTGGAGGGGGTTGCCCTTCCGGGGTCATGCCAGTTTAAAGTTTTATTGGCTGCTGTTTTTGTCAGTAAAGATTAGAGAAGCATAATCCTCGCCTCCGTGTCCTTAATCGAATTGAAAATTCTTTGTCGCGTTTGCTAGACAATTTTTCATTCTGTGAGCAGTGTTTCGTCCACCACCCATTGTTTCCTCTGCCCTGCTTCCGCTTTCATGGAGAAGAAATCTTAGTGTTTGTGTGCCTTGGAAGAGTACCTGCTTTGACCTGAGATTATTCCACCGTTTACGTGATTGAAACTGTCAGTAAGAGCTATTCAGCATTTGCACTCTTTCACCTATTTTCTTCACTTGTTCGAGACTTTGGGGGTGAGTTATTTATTTATTCATCATTTTCTACAGTGCGCTTTTCAATGGCTGTTCAACTGCCATTCTCATATTTTTGAAATTCGCTCGAGCCTCCCACTGCGTGCAGGCACACAGACCGTGCACTCACCTACATTCCTCAAGCTTTCCGTACTTGGATTCCCACTATGACGTCTTCTTCCAGCATCACCACAGCCATGCAACGATTTTAGGAGCATCTCCCTGCTGTGAGCCATCCTGCCCTACGTAGTACTGCGTGCCGCCTTGTTGGTTTTAGCTTTCCTTCAATTCTATGTCAGGAAGCGGAGGCGAGGATTTTGCTAGTCCTTTCTCCATTTTATTGGACAGCAAGTTAAAAGATAAAGAAAAAACATAAACCATGAAACTACCCTAACCAACATGGCAGCGGTAGTCATGGTGATACAGTAACCAATCAGAGTCCATAACAACAGCATAAAGGAATCCCACGTCGGTAGTCCTTCCTCTTTCTCCATTGCTGCCGCGTCAAGATAAGTCCCGTTTTTTTTCCACCTCAACTTATTCTTGTGGCGTTGGCAGTGTTATTTAATATTGTTGACAGCGTATTTTTGCCTTATTTATATTTGCGATATTGTCCTGCTTTGTAGGCTGTGTTTCATTGTCTGACAGACGCGGTAGGCATTTCGCTCGAGCGCCTCTGTTGCGCGCGTGCGCGGTCTGTGGCGTCGTCTTTTCAGACGCTGACCGGCTTTTCTCTTCATCGCTTCCCTGCGCTTGTGGAGATCACGCGCTGGGGCAAAGCGCTTCATTATTTATTAAGTTTGCCTCGTTCCCCACACTGACGCTGCTTGTTGTGGCAGGAATATCGAGTGACTGACTTTTCTGTAATATTTATTAAAATTCTGTTTTTCTTGTCAGTCACTTTATTGGCATTTAGTTATTGCCTTTTATTCTGGTGTTGTCTGTGGGTACCTGTGTGGGGAACCACCCCTTTTATATAGCCTGGGGCGTATTTCATTGTATGGGTGCCCAGTCATCTGCACAAATGCAGACTCGTCAAGAACAAGATGGTATGCCTGTAGATTCTGAGCAGCCTCATCAGCCCTTATTGCGCCCTCCTATAGAGGTGGACAGACTCTTATCTTCGGCTATCGCCCAGGCTCTGGCACCTCTACAGGATAGTGTCAATAAACTGTCTGCCCTTGTTTTTAAAACTAGCTCAGGTGTTTGTGGAGAAAGTGGGGCTGGGCCCAGTGGAGTACTTTCTGTACCTTCACGCACGGCCAAAAAGCGTGACGCGGGGCACCTGGAAGGCTTCAGTAGACTTGCTGAAGTCTTTCATAAGAGTGCGCGCACGCTAAGAAGCGCACCCTTCCGGGGGGACGACTCACCCGGGAATATTGGTGGTACTTCCACCCAAGACCTTGACCCGGAGGAAGGGTTTCCCCAAGAGGGAGTAGATGACGAGGATGACTATGATGATGAAGATGACGATGCGTCTTCTGAGGATATGTCTGACATTAGTAGGTCTTGGCGCCCTAAATCTAATGTCTCTGAGTATGATGAGGGTGACCTTGTTGCCCCGGATATGTTTGACCCTAACTCTATTTATAGACCACGTTCCTCAGAGTGGGTCCCCGAGAAATCTACGGCTGACTATGTGGCCGCTAAACTTAGACAGCCCCTCTCTCAAGATGTCAGGCTTCGCTTACGCTCTGAGTGTGCTCGCCCTTCTCTTCCCAATAGAGTGGCAGCCACTCCGGAAATAGACCCAAAGTTGTGCACTTTTTTCGCAAAATATGTTAAGGACCCTAAGAAAGGAATTGACAGGTCCTGGAAGGCTTGTCAAGACAAGCTGTTAGATGTTGTCGGTCCTCTGACTAAAATCATTGAACTTGCCCAACTCTCCAAAGAGTTGGGTATGCCACTACCAGTTGATGACGTGGCAGGTTGGGCACAGAGGGCAATTTGTCTCCTTGGCAATGCCAACTGTGCTCTCTCTGCGGAGCGTCGCAGGTCTCTTTTACTAAAAATTGATCCTAAACTGGGTGAGTTATCCTCTTCGGAAGCAGGTTCAGTAGCGCAGGGTACCTTGTTTGGTGACCCTTTCGTGAAAGAACTTGGCAAATTCCTGGCGTCCTTTTCTGCCTTAGACAAGGCCCAAGCTTCAATGAAAAAAATGTTTCCTAAAAAGGTTTTTGGCGGGGCCGGCAGAGGCAGGGGTCGCTCTTCCGGCCGCCAGTTCCAGCAAGGCCCCAATAGAGGTCAGTCCAAAAGGAACAATGGATGGCACGACGGACGTCAAGGTTCCTTCTATCCTTCCCGTGGAGGCAGAGGCCAGGGCAGAGGACGTGGAGGCAATCAGTTCAACACCAAAGGATTCAACGGTGAGTTTTTCCATCATTTCTCCAGTACGCCTGGGGGGAAGGATTGCTTTATTTCTTCAGGCCTGGTTGCATCTCACGTCAGACCCTTGGGTTCTACAAACTGTTCAAGGCTTTCACATAGAGTTTTACGGCTCCCCCGTTCAACTCTCACGTCCTCGACCATTGGTTTTTTTCTCTCGCAGACCAGGAACTTATAGACCTAGAAATTCGAGCTATGCTGCAAAAAGGCGCTATCTCCCTTTCTTCTCTTCATCCAAACGGCTTTCTCGGCAACATCTTTCTGGTCGAGAAAAAAGACAAAGGGTTCAGGCCAGTCATCAATCTTCGTTCGTTCAACGAATGGCTGATCTACAGACACTTCAAGATGGAGGGCATCCATCTTTTGAGAGACCTCCTTCTGCAGAACGATTGGTTGGTACGTTTGGATCTGAAGGATGCATATCTTTCAGTTCCGATTTACCCTCCTCATTGCCGCTTCCTCCAGTTCCTTTGGAGAGATCAGATCTACGAATTTCGTACTCTCCCTTCGGTCTTTCCTCAGCCTCCTTGGTGCTTTACCAAACTCCTACGTCCCGTGGTGGAACATCTTCGTACCATGGGATTTTGTCTGATAATTTACTTGGACAACATTCTTTTGATGAATCAATCCAAGGATCTTCTCCTCCGTCAACTTCAAGTGACTATAACTACTCTTCAATCTATGGGGTTCATCATCAACGCCCAGAAGTCAGAGTTAATCCCTCAACAGGAAATGACTTTTCTGGGTTTTCTGATAAAGACAACGGATGCGACGTTACATCTCCCTTCTCAAAAGATCACTAAGATCAAGAAGGAGATTCGCAAGGTCCTCCGTCAAGACCGGATTTCTCTCCATCTCCTGGCCAGGATAGTAGGCTTACTGTCCTCGTCGATCCAGGCCATTTTTCCAGGCCCGCTTCATTACAGAGCTCTCCAAAGACTCAAAGCGTTTTATCTCCGCAAAGGCCTCACTTACTCGGAACTCATTTCTTTGTCCACGGAAGCCAGATCGGAGCTCCTTTGGTGGTTGGATCACATATGGATGTGTGGAACGGGAAGGCGATTTTCGGCTCCCGCCCGGATCTTGTGATCGAGTCAGATGCCAGCCGCCAAGGATGGGGAGCCCGGTGCGGCTCCCTTTCGGTGGGAGGCAGATGGACGGAGAAGGAACTTCATCTCCACATCAATTGCTTGGAACTCCTTGCGGGTTCGTTCGCCATTCGCTCGTTCACAACAAACAAAGTCTCTTGTTGTGTCCTCCTTCGGATGGACAACACGACTGCGGTCAGGTATATCAATTGCCTGGGCGGCACCCACTCCAAAGTCCTGGCGGACCTAGCGAAAGACTTCTGGAACTATTGTCTTCTTCGCCACATTTCGGTCATGGCAGAATATCTTCCCGGCGAAATGAACTCTGTGGCGGACTGGCAATCCAGGAATTTTCGGGATGCCAGCGATTGGAAACTGGATCCTGCTGTCTTTCAGATGATCTCAGATTTTTGGGGCCTTCCTCAGATGGACTTGTTTGCGTCCAGGTGGAACGCCCAACTTCCCCGGTTCTACAGCTGGAAACCGGACCCGGGTGCGGAAGCAGTAGATGCCTTCCTACAGGATTGGTCCCGGTTTCCAGCTTACGCATTTCCCCCGTTCCTATTCATTCAAAGGGTAGCAGCCCAGGTCCGCAGACAACGAGCCTCTCTAATCTTGATCACTCCTATATGGAAGGCTCAATGCTGGTTCCCATCTCTTCTGGAATTATCTTGGGACAGACCTATTCGGCTCCCCAGATCCGACCTCATTCTGACGGATCCATTGGGTCATCCACACCCTCTGGTTCTCCAAGGCCATCTACGTCTCATGGCCTGGAGGATTTCAGGAGACGATGGTCTAACGACTCACTTTGGAAAGACGCTGAACTCCTCATTCAGCAAGCCTGGGCCCCTAGTACCACCAAACGATACCGATCTGCCTGGAACAGATGGGTTTGTTGGTGTGTGGCAAAACACTTGGATCCCGTGGGCTCACCTGTGACAGAAGTAATTAACTTCCTTGCACAGCTTTTTCAGGACAAACTTGCTTACTGTACCATCAATTCTTTCAGATCAGCAATTTCTGCGGGTCATGCCCTCGTGGATGGTTCTACTGTGGGAGAGCATCCTTGGGTTTGCAAACTTCTCAAGGGTATTCGCCTGTCTCGTCCTCCTGAACCGCGTTATTCTGGTCTTTGGGATGTGAATGTGATTTTAGGATTTCTACTTTCCTGGCAGGATAACGAATACCTTTCACGCAAGGAGCTTTCGGCTAAATTGGCTATTCTCCTCTGTCTCATCTCTTGCAAAAGGGCTTCCGATGTTCGCGCTCTTGATGTTTCTGCCAGAGTTTTTACCCCTGAAGGTGTTACTTTTACCGTCTCTAGACGAACCAAGTGTAATACCAGGTCAGTATCTTATCCAGCCTTTCCGGATTCACCTAAACTTTGTGTTGTTCGTTGCCTCAAAACTTATGAGGATGTAACTTTGGAATTCCGCCCCCCGGGCGAAAGACAATTACTAATTGCGATTAAGAAACCTTTCAAGGGGGCGGAGCCGGACCGACGGCCAAGATGGTCGCTCGGGTTCCCGGCTCCGCCGGCTCTCCTCTCCCCCCGCCTGATCCCGTCGCCCGCCCCGCACAGCTCCGGTGCCCCCGTGTGTCGGATGGTGCGCTCAGTGGACACGCCCGACTCCGAGTGCTCTCCGTGCTCGGGAGGCGAAGCTACGGACCTCCGTGATTATGGCCTGCTCGAGACGGGCAGCCGGGACCCCGAGTGATTTTACTGCCGCCTGGAAGTGCGACAACAACGGCTGCGCGGACCCAGAAGGTACCGGTGACCCACTATGCTGGTCGGCCCGCCCCCAAGAACTTGGCGTTAATGTGGCCTGTGGAGCATAAGGACATGACGTATGCTGTTCTTTGGTCCCCCCCCGATGGAAGTGGTTATTTGCGGCTGGCTTCTTGCTGCTCTTTTGGGACTCGGCTTGGCATGCGACGCGCGGCCTCTACCCCGCATCACAGTTCCTCGGAGCTGGTTGCGGAGCGGTACCGCTGTTGCCTTATCCTGATTGTGGGGGGGGGACCGTCTGTGCTCCTGCACCACTAAGGGGGGGCGATGCCTCTATTTGACGCTACTGTTTTGGAGCTGTTTTTGCCATCCCCCTTTTCTCTGCTCCTGGGGCGGGCGGCCCTGACACCGGTCGCTGTGGCTTCTATTGGGGGTCCCTTTTGTGAGTATTGTTGCACGGAGGTGTTTCTACATATGGCGTTGGCAACGCGCCCAATCGACGGACGGGAGTGGGATCTCATGCCTCCCGTGCGCTAGAAGGGCATGCCTGGTTCTGGATTGCTACAGGGGTGAGCCCGTTATCACCGGACTGGGGACAACAACCTGCCGCTGGTCTCCTGGTTGTGTGACATTGTTTGTGTGGCTCCGGCTCCGCCGTATTCTGCAGACACTATGCTGGGACTTTGTTTTGACTTTATTGGCAGCGAAGGAGTGGTTCTCGTATCCTGGCGAGGAATCTCACGGTGGGTGCCGGACGCTACAAAATGGCCGTCCTTGTTATTCTACGCATTGTTCACCGGATCGTATGCAGATAAAATGCCGGCGGCTTCACTTTGATGACGCAATTACCTGGAACTTTGTAAGGCTTCCTGTTCTGTTCCGCTCTGGTCTGCCCATTCAATGCGATTTAATTGCCTTCTTCCGCCTCCTGATATTTGTGACATACTTCTGCTCGGGACGGCGTGATTCCTGTGCATCAATGGCGTTCCGTTCCGTGTGTCATCGTGGGGGACTTTCCATCTTGCTTGGGTAGTTTGAGGGGCTGGGCCGTAATCCTGACTCTGATCATGTTGCTTTTTGATGCATATTGTCCATCCTGGTAATACTATGATGACGGGGGGGGCGGGGGCCTGTATCGGGGTCCCTCCCTGTTTCTACCTTCCCCTTTCGTGGGGTTTTGATTTTCTTCTCTTTTCCCCTTTATTCTTTGTTTCTCTTTCTCTTGTGTGGAATATTGTCTCTTTTCTTTCTCTTTATCTCTCTTCTCTATATTTCGGGTTAACATATGGGGCGACAGGCACGCTGCTAGGGGGGTAGGCCGTGGCCGTATGCAGAGGTGCAGGGTGGGGGGTTGTTGTTTTTTGTTCACTTTTTCTGTTCTATGGCCTTGAATGTTCCTTTTTTTTTTTTTTTGTTCTTTTCTTCCCTTTCTTCCTTTTTCTCTCCTTTTCGCGGGTCTGCCTGGAGGTAACTCGCCGTGCGTTTTCCTGCTTCGAGTATGTGGTGTGTGTTTTATGTTGTTTCACTGCATGGCGGGCGGGTATTCTTTTAGGTGGGGACGTGTATGTTGATTACATATCCTGTGTCTGCATCCTGACATAATGTCCTGCTTATGTTGCTCCTGCTGCGAATATTCTTTTTCTCATGTTTAACCTCGGCCTTGATGGGCTCTCATTGTGTGGCATCATATCCTGACTTTCTTTCATTTAAAAAAAGCAAACCTTCCCTAATCCTGTGGCCGTGTTGGTACTTGGATCTCCTGAGTTACAGCATTGACTTACGAGGTGTACTTCCGCATTGCTCCTGTTTTACATTGTTTATTGATTATGCCTCTGTTCCTATGCTCGACCGCACGGTTGATGTGCTATGACTGTAACTATCTAATATGAATAAAGGTTTAAAAAAAAAAAAAAAAAAAAGAAACCTTTCAAAGCGGTTTCTTCTCCCACCATTACCAGATGGGTCCGGTGGATTATGTCCGAGGCTGGTATTAACATTTCAAACTTTGGCGCTCACTCCACTAGAGGCGCTATGGCTTCCAAGGCCGTCCAGGTTGGGGGCAGATTGGAAGATATTATGAATGCAGCGGATTGGTCTTCAGATTCAACTTTTAAAAAGTTTTATTTTAAGCCAATCCATGAGGCGACATCTTTGGTGGTGAGTAAGCTTTAAACAAGCAAAATCCTCGCCTCCGCTTCCTGACATAGAATGAGAAATTTCCTAGTTCACACAAAGGAAAGTTTCAATTCTATTAAGGACGCGGAGGCGAGGATTTTCCCACCCTGGCTTATTCAGCCTTCCCTCCCGAACCTATGCATTCCAAGCTATTGTTCTTCATACGAGGGAAGTATTATTTTTCATATGTATTGATGTGTACATTTGACTGATATGTTTTACTGCATATATCCTGCTTTTATTGCAATTATCTTTGCTCATTTTCCATTGCAATGTGTTAGATTTTACAGCATTGTTCTGGACGAGATATTATTATTTTTTCTCTTCTCTAATCTCTGATCAGAAAACGGACTAGAGGGTAGAGGACTTCTTTCCACCGGCAGCAGCGAAAGAGGAAGGACTACCGACGTGGGATTCCTTTATGCTGTTGTTATGGACTCTGATTGGTTACTGTATCACCATGACTACCGCTGCCATGTTGGTTAGGGTAGTTTCATGGTTTATGTTTTATGTTCTTTCTTTATCTTTTAACTTGCTGTCCAATAAAATGGAGAAAGGACTAGCAAAATCCTCGCCTCCGCGTCCTTAATAGAATTGAAACTTTCCTTTAAAAGTGCTTTCCTTTTCTCTTTCCTGCACTCACTTTTCATTTTCATTCTCCTCGCCACCTCCACACTGGTCTGGCCAACCAGTGTGCCCTGGTGGCGATTTGTATGTCATTCTTTATTATCCATGTTTTTGCGCCACCATTGTCACGCAAATGTGTTTCCCCTTTTCTTCACTTGTTTTTCTTTACATCTCTCTTCCCTTTACAAGTTCCATTTTAATCCCATCTCTGTTAAAGGGGGAAGAAGGGTTGTGTTCCTTTTCAATCTACGCTTTTTCAAAAATTATCTTCCACTTGTTTACATGTTTCGAAACTTATCATCATCTCATTACATGTTTTACATTTTGAAACTTATCATCATCTCATTACATGTTTTAAATTTTGAAACTTATCATCATCTCAGCACGTTTTAAAATGTATTCTTAATCACAGCTCTTCAAGATACATTCATATAATGATTTATTGTAACCTTTAATTGTGCCTCTTTTAAGTCTCCTTTCTCATTGCAAAGAAGGGAGAAGATGTAGTATGCTGCTCAGCCAGGATGTGTGCAATGTAGAATGTTGGTGATTGGAATGTTGGAATGGTTTGAGTCAGTTGATCCATGGGCTGAGTAGCATACAGGCTGCTCCTGGTGGGACTTGTGATTTATATAATTTCTTACATGTAACTTCACTGCTTAATAAATATACCTGAAGTTACCAACATCAAATGTACTTATTTTTGTTCATTACAGTCAGTCATGATGTTTCTTTTAAGTACGGTGATGTGCTAAATATCGATCTATATGCTCTTTGCTTATAATTCTGGTTCTAGGTTACATATATATGCTATTACATGTTATTTGCTGTGTGGATTTGCAAGTGATGCGTTTTGAAATAATTTATTCTATTATTGCCTACTTTACTAGAGCCACGTTTGTGCTCAACCTTTGTTGAGGTGCTCATTTGCTTACATTTTGGTGATGCTTTGTAAGCGTTTTGCTTATTGGGGTCATTTATGTGCTCAACTACGTTGAGGTGCTCCAGTTTGTTTTCATTATTAGTGATGATGAGCTAGGTTGATGCTCAAGTTTTGATGTTATTTCTGTTGTGAACCACTTTATAGTGCTCTATTGTAGAGGTGTTCATGTGCTTGCTATTAGAAGCCATAGG
Source organism: Lissotriton helveticus (assembly GCF_964261635.1). Lineage (NCBI taxonomy): Eukaryota > Metazoa > Chordata > Amphibia > Caudata > Salamandridae > Lissotriton > Lissotriton helveticus. The sequence goes on along the minus strand of NC_136067.1, from coordinate 1,934,536,905 downwards.
GGCTCAATTTTATTGTCATTTCAGATGAACCACTTATAGTGCTCCATGGTTAGAGGAGTTCATCTATTTACTGTTAGGAGCCGCATAGCTCAGTTCTATTGGTGATTTTCTGTTACTTACTGTGAGGAGCCGCAGGGCCCAGTTTTATTCTATTTTTAGAGAAGTCGTACATTTTCTGTGAAGAGCCGTTTTATTGTCATGAACCACTTTTACTGTGCTCTATTTTTAGAGGAGTTCATGTATTTACTGTGAGGAGATGGGCTTATTTTTATTGTCGTTTTATTGTCATGAACCACTTTTAGTGTGCTCTATTTTTAGAGGCGTTCATGTATTTACTGTGATGAGTTGTGATTATTATTGTGCTTTATTTTAGAGGAATCGAAAATATTCGAATTTGAGGAGTTGTTATTTCATTTTCTATCTACGGTACTGAGCCATACTGTACCTTTGATCATTTGTATTGAGATGTTCAGTTTTCATTGTGTGGATTTGTCATCTTATGGACTTTACCACATTTACTTCAGCTTATATTCTTTTGTTAGCTTACGGTGCTTGTATAACCTTTGTACCTGCGCCCCTTGGTGTTACCTCTTCTTTCCACCATGTTGAAGAGGGTGTTTATTTCTTGTGCATTTATGTTCTTTCTTTCTTCTGCCTTTCTGCTTCTGCCATCTTCTGATTTATCTTCTTCATCTTTTCAGTTAAAGGGGGAAGGTGTGTTACATCCTCCTTTTCCTCCCTCTTTGTCCCTCCTTAGTGTTGGTGTCTGCTTGTCTATGTCATGTCTCTGTGATGTCATCCAGGATTCTACCTGTTGCTGTTCAGGGGATTTATCAGTTTCCTGGAGGCTGAGCAGGACATTATCTGCTCCTGGTGGGGTTCCAATTACATCTACTTATTTCTGTATTATTAACTTAAACTGGAACTAAGCTACAATAAATCAAACCTATTATATTATACTGGATTCAAGGACTTCAATTGTTACAGGTGGCATCGGAGACATTGGCAGCAAAGATGACTCATACACTCCAGAGAAGCGCTCCATAATGGCGGCAGGGACGGCATTGCTGCTACTTGATTATCAGCCCGGAGAATAGATTTCAGCCTATACACCCACTTGCACTTGCAGGGCCCAGCGACCTGCTCATTAGAGTGCACTGATCCACACCGGTATTGAACAGCTGTTTGTGAGGGAAAGTGTGGTGAAAGCTTCTCTGCCAGATTTCTGTGCCAGCTTCTCAAGCCAGTACATGCTTCTCTGCCAGCTCTTACCAGCTTGTTGTGCCAGCCTGCAGCCTGCAACCGACCTTTAGCCACACTGAGCATCTCTTCCTACTCATTCCCCATCATGGTCTAGCCACACAACGTTTGCTGTGCCCAGTGACCTGCTCTTCAGAGTGTCCAGACCTGCACCATCCACGCTACTCATGAGCAAGAGAGTGAGCGAGTAGGTGTGCACATCTTCCTGCGCTGGTTCTGTCTTGCCGTTGGTGAAAAGCAGTTTGTGTAGAAGAGTGACGCGAATGCTTTGGTGCCAGCTTTTGTGCCAGCCTACAACCGCCCTTTGAGCGCACCGAACGCCTCTTCCAGAAAACATTGAAGAACTGTCCAGTCCACTTCTTTGTCTCACCCGTGGTACCCTGGCTGTGGTTATGGAATGCACTTTGATGCCTTGAAGTACCAGCCTCACCTGCACCGCTTTCAACAGCTCCTCATATAATACATCCACATTGTGGAAAATTGCCCCTCAACAGCCTCTTTCAGTGCTGGCAATATTAAGCCTCAGGCAGCGTAATATCTCATCCTTGCATTGCTCTGGTGTTCACCGCAGCACAAACCGGTTATCTACCTGTCACTGAGTGGCTGCCATCTTAAGAAACCAAAGGAAAGTCAGCGGCTACCAGTTATCCACTAAAATTATCCCATCCTGTTCGACAATGGCTGACAGAGACAGTAGAACCAACAACAAAAAGGTGCGTCTGGAACCTGCGCTATCAGATTCTCCAATTAAGGCCAAGTCAGACCTGATGTAGTGGCGTGCTTATTGTTATTTGCGCGAGGTGCCACGCGATGCTCCCTAGCTTCGCGTGGCACGCCGCGCGATGCCCTGCATGTTATGTTGTCAATGTTTGAATGCAATGTCCCCGAGCGTCGTGTCCGTTCAGTTGAAGAGCCTCAACGTTGCTCAGTCACCGTTGGGCTCTTCACTGTCTGGATGCATCGCGCTGGGGTGGAGTTTGTTATTGAATAAACTACATCTTAAATAGCACCTACTTTTGTGGATCTTTCTTCTTGCAACATTTGGCGACGATCGGGAGACTCCACCCACACCCACGCAAAGGACTTTATCCATTTTTCTTCAATTTACCTCCATCGTACCTTCATCATTATCCGGTCGATCTCAAGAGACAGAGTATCCCGGTAGGCCTATCGATTCCAATATGGTTTCAAAGAGGTACGTGAGGAATGTATTATGGAGCGTGATTGCTTGACTTTTTGCCCAATTACTTCGTCATTTCAACTTCTTTGTGATTGGCCATTTTTTAACTGTTAAATGATTGGCCGTTGAAGTCTGCTCGTGACTCCTATTGGAAGGATTGTGTTTCTTTGTCCACAGGGCTTATTTTCTATTGGCCCGTCCTCAACCAATCCTTCAAGCGAAATTTGGCTATGGAATTCTACTATTTGTGACTCTGTTTCGCTTGTGACCTGTTTGATTGGATCACATATTCTGCCATCTTCATTGGCTGGAGTACTTTGACTGGCATATCCCCTGAATCTGCCGTGTGGTTTGACATTGGCGCGTTGCCTCAGCGGCGCGCACGCTTTCATAGTCTTTGAAGTTACTTGGAGTACTAGCGCGTTGCTACAGCGACGCGCACGCTGTTAAAAAACAAAAGAGTCTACCGATGTCATTTTTGTTCATTATGGCTACTGCGATGCGCACGCATTATTAGCGCATCATTTTAAAAATACGCCCACTCCTATTTAATTGAAGAGTGTATCTTCAGCGACGCGCACGCTTTTTCCTGGCACATTTATACAGCGACCCGCACGCTTTCATGTTATTTCTGCTTTAATATTCTGCGTGTCTACAGCGATACACACGCTTGATGCTTTGGATGGTTTACAATGGATTTAATTACAGTGTTTAAAACTTCGAGATTGCATGAAGGTTTAATATATCTTTTAATGTTTATTTTTAATTAGCATGTTTATATTAGCATTTAGCTAGATTTGTTTTTAATTATTTCATAACAACCTGATATTTTTTGTCTAGTATGGCTAATTTACAGTTGCAACAAATTACCCAACCACCTTCTTTCTTAAGCAAGCCTGGGAGTCCTGATATTATTTGGAAGGAGTGGTTTGCTCTTTTTGAAAATCATCTAGTCGCAATAGACGCTGCAGCTTACTCACCTGAACGTAAATTTGCCATTCATTTTGGTTGTCTTGGCCAAGCTGCACAAAGAATTTTCAAAAGTGTTACACCCATTCCTCCTCCTGCTTCTCAGTCTGGAGATCAGCGATGGAACGTTTATCTTGAAGGTGTAGCTCGTTTAAAAAAACAATTTGCAGAAGAACCAAACATTATGTTGGAACGTCATAATTTCTACGCTAGGAAACAAAGAGATGAGGAAAAAGTAGAAGAATATATTTCTGCTCTTAGGGTTTTAGCAACAACTTGTGACTTTGGTCCTTTATCTGACAATTATATCAGGGATCAATTTGTTTTTAATTGTTCTTCTAGAAAAATCAAAGAACAAATTCTTAGTTGCAAGAACCCTTCTCTAACTGAAGTTATAAATCTTTCTTTAAGTATTGAGCGTTCTACCCTTACTAGCAAAGTGATGTCTGATACTGCTAAGAGCGGAGTCAATCTGATCAACACCACTGATTGTTCCCATGACAGTGCTATTTGTGCAGTAAGTTATAAGAACAAAAATGTAAAATTTCCTCAGAAAAAACTGAATTTGTTTTGTTATCGATGTGGCTCCAAGTCCCACATTGGGAATTTTCAAGGATGTCCTGCTATTAACAAACGTTGCGTAATTTGTAAAAAGGTGGGGCATTTTCAAGGGGTTTGTAGGAATGTGAGAAAACAACCTAATGTAAATTGTGTCGATTCAGAAGTGGAATATTGCAGTAATTCTATTAGCAACATTGTTGTTACCTTAGATTGTGATGGTCAAATCAACAATATTAAGGGCCCTTTGTGTTCTGCAATAGTTGATGGTGTTTCTTTACAGGTGATGGCAGATTCGGGATCTCCATTTACCATTTTGAGAGATTCAACATTTTACGATTTATGGATAAGGAAGGTTGACTTATTAGATTCCGACATAAACCCAAAAGCCTTTGGCGAAAAAGATATCAACATGTTAGGATATTTTACAGGTTTAGTGCAATGCCTAGGTAGAGAAACCATGACAAAGATATATGTTGCCGAAAAAGGGAAAAATATCGTGGGGTGGAAGGATCTCGCTCGCATAGGTCTATACCTAGTTCCGGGGGATGAGAACCCTATTAAGGTCAGGGATCTTCCTGTATGTAGTATTGATTGTGACCCCTCTGGTTCCGTTTCTCCTCCTTTAAAACGGATTTTGGACGAATTCAAACCTGTATTTAGTGGTAATGTCGGTACAGTAAAAGGTTTTGAGCATAAGATTAGATTAATTCCGGGTGCTCAACCTGTTACACATAGAGTACGATCCGTTCCACTTAGTGTACGTGGAGATCTAGAGAAATCACTTAAAGAATTATGCGCCCAGGGGATCATAGAACCTGTTGACTCTTCCAAGTGGCTGGCCCCCATTGTGGTCGCACGCAAAAAATCAGGCGAAATTAGGCTTTGCGCGGACTTGCGCGCTTTAAACAAAAATATCATCATAGATTGCCATCCTCTACCGAAGATACATGAACTTCTCGCAAACCTGGGGGGAGCCAAATGGTTTTCGCTGATTGACTTGAAATCGGCTTATCATCAAGTCGCTTTATCAAAAGAATCTCGAGAATTGACAACTTTCATTACCCCGTTTGGGGCATATACGTTTTTACGCCTTCCGTTTGGTTTGGCGTCTTCAGGAAGCGTTTTTCAGAAACTTATGGATTCCCTTTTTCACGAGGTTAGGGGAGTTCAGGCATATCTTGATGATATTTTAATTTTTGCAAAGTCCTTAGACGAGCATAATTCAATTTTAAAACAGGTTCTCTCAATTTTGATGGCTAGGAATATGACTATCCGTAGTGACAAGTGTAAGTTTGCAGTTAACGAACTAGAATATTTGGGGCACACTGTTTCTCAAGAGGGAATTAAACCTAAGTTTTCTGTAATCCGAGCAATCGAGGATGCCAAACATCCTACTGATAAGGATTCCCTTCGGTCTTTCCTTGGGTTGGCCGAATACTATGCTAGGTTCGTGCCTTCTTATTCACAATTAGTCGAACCCCTACGCATTCTGTTGAGAAAAGGTTGTAGTTTTGTTTGGTCTCAGGATTTGGATAAGGTTTTTGAAGATGTGAAAAAGATGATTGTGTCTGCTAAAGCTCTTCACGCTTTCAGGGAGGATTGCGTTTCAATCATTACAGTTCATGCAAGTATGTCTGGACTTGGGGCCGTGCTTACACAAAGGGTGAATGGACGCGAGCAGATGGTGGCTTTCGCTTCTAGGTCTCTTAAATCCTTTTAAACAAAGTACAGTACTATTGAGCAAGAAGCGTTAGCTTGCTCCTGGGCGGTTCAAAAGTTCAGGACGTATATTTGGGGAAGGAGGTTTGAACTGGTAACTAACCATAAGCCTCTAATTTACATTTTTAATAAAGTGGGCTCTTTCTCTATGTCTGCAAGGTTGTTGAGGCTTGTTTCTAAATTACAAGAATTCCATTTTGAGGTAAAACATATTCAAGGAGGGAAGAATTTTCGTGCCGATTGCTTGTCTAGACTCTCTATGGTGAAAGATGATGATGAGGATGTCTCAGGTGAAGACATTGAGTGCGTTGCTGGGGTTGATGCGGTGAGTGAAATGAGTACGCTCATAACTGAGTCAGATTGGAAGTCCGCTGTTGAAAGTGACGCAATCTTGCAGAAAGTTATAGATTTTTCGACTCATCATTGGCCTGAGCCTAGAGGTTTAGATGGTGAGTTACAGAGGTTCGCTCTCGTATCCGAGGATCTATCTGTTGATAATGGTATTGTGCGCAGGGGTGACAGGTTTGTTCCTCCTTTTGGTTTACGGTCCACAATCATCAACAAGGCTCATCAGGGGCATTTGGGAGTAACCAAGACGGTCATGAGAATTAAGGATAACTACTGGTGGCCGTCTATGGAAGTTCAGGTTAGGAAATTAATTGATTCCTGCCCTGAATGTTTGTTATCAGATAAACATTGGCAAACATTAAAAGTTCCCTTGCATCCAACCGAGTTTCCACGTAGCCCTTGGGAGAAAGTGGGTATAGATTTTTCTGGGCCGTATTCTATTTTGGATCAAGAAAAGAAATATGTTATTTTATTAGTTGACTATTATTCAAAATGGATGTACCACAAATTCGTTAAGAGTCCTGATTCTGATTCTACAATCGCCTTCTTAAGGAGAGTTTTTAATGTGGAGGGTACCCCGAGGATAATTGTCTCTGATAATGGCACTCATTTCTCTTCTGAGAATATGTGCACATTTCTAAATGATTTGGAGATCAAACAATTGAAGGTTGCTTTGTATTCTCCCTCGTCCAATGGACTGGTCGAGAGAGGGAATAAAGTAGTTAAGGAGGGGATCCAAACGGCTTTGTCATGCAACCTCAATGTAGAAGATTTCATTAGAGATAAGGTTTGGCATTATAATACATCTCCTCACTGTACTACTGGCATTTCTCCTTTTACTCTCCTAAGGAGCAGAGAAGCACATTCAAATTTGTTTCCTAATTGGTTACAAAATTTGTCAGGTGAAGAGAACATTGACTTAGCTGTTATTCGTAGAAAAGTGGAAGAGAAACAAAATCAAATGAAAAAATATTTTGATAAAAATGTGAGTTCCGGGAATGTGGATGTTTTGGTGGGGGATTGGGTTTTGATAAAGAAACCTGTCAGAGTTAAAAAAAAAAAAGGTGAATCCAAGTTCCTTGAACCAACACAAGTTCTTAAAGTGAGTAAAGGGGCTGCATTTGTTGACGGGAAAGGTTGGTGGAACAAGCACCATCTGGTAAAACTTTCTCTTCAGCAGGCCGAGATTATAAGAGATAAGCGGAAGGAACCTGTTGAGGATTTGGATTGGAGTCATTGGTTGGATACTTCGGTGGTTCATACGAAACTCGTTCCAGCTGTTTGGTCCCAGTCTCAGTCAAATGTTCATTCCAATGTGCAAAATGTCACTTGGTGCTCTTCTAGAGGCAGGAACATTATAGTTCCCAGGAATTTTGATAGTTTCGTGAGATTAAAAAAAAATGTGTATTTATTTGATTCATTTTATTGTAAGGGGGTAGGTGGTGTAGTGGCGTGCTTATTGTTATTTGCACGAGGTGCCACGCGATGCTCCCTAGCTTCGCGTGGCACTCCGCGCGATGCCCTGCATGTTATGTTGTTGACGTTTGAATGCAATGTCCCCGGGCGTCGTGTCCGTTCATTGGAAGAGCCTCAACGTTTCTCAGTCACCGTTGGGCTCTTCACTGTCTGGATGCATCGCGCTGGGGTGGAGTTTGTTATTGAATAAACTACATCTTAAATAGCACCTACTTTTGTGGATCTTTCTTCTTGCAACATTTGGCGACGATCGGGAGACTCCACCCACACCCACGCAAAGGACTTTATCCATTTTTCTACAATTTACCTCCATCGTACCTTCATCATTATCTGGTCGATCTCAAGAGACAGAGTATCCCGGTAGGACTATCGATTCCAATATGGTTTCAAAGAGGTACGTGAGGAATGTATTATGGAGCGTGATTGCTTGACATTTTGCCCAATTACTTCGTCATTTCAACTTCTTTGTGATTGGCCATTTTTAAACTGTTAAATGATTGGCCGTTGAAGTCTGCTCGTGACTCCTATTGGAAGGATTGTGTTCCTTGTCCACAGGGATTATTTTCTATTGGCCCGTCCTCAACCAATCCTTCAAGTGAAATTTGGGTATGGACATCTACTATTTGTGACTCTGTTTCGCTTGTGACCTGTTTGATTGGATCACATATTCTGCCATCTTCATTGGCTGGAGTACTTTGACCGGCATATCCCCTGAATCTGCCGTGTGGTTTGACATTGGCGCGTTGCCTCAGCGGCGCGCACGCTTTCATAGTCTTTGAAGTTACTTGGAGTACTAGCGCGTTGCTACAGCGACGCGCACGCTGTTAAAAAAAAAGAGTCTACCGATGTCATTTTTGTTCATTATAGCTACTGCGATGCGCACGCATTATTAGGGCATCATTTCAAAAATACGCCCACTCCTATTTAATTGAAGAGTGTATCTTCAGCGATGCGCACGCTTTTTCCTGGCACATTTATACAGCGACACGCACGCTTTCATGTTATTTCTGCTTTAATATTGTGCGTATCTACAGCGATACGCACACTTGATGCTTTGGATGATTTACAATTGATTTAATTACAGTGTTTAAAACTTCGAGATTGCATGAAGGTTTAATATATCTTTTAATGTTTATTTTTAATTAGCATGTTTATATTAGCATTTAGCTAGATTTGTTTTTAATTATTTCATAACAACCTGATATTTTTTGTCTAGTATGGCTAATTTACAGTTGCAACAAATTACCCAACCACCTCCTTTCTTAAGCAAGCCTGGGAGTCCTGATATTATTTGGAAGGAGTGGTTTGCTCTTTTTGAAAATCATCTGGTCGCAATAGACGCTGCAGCTTACTCACCTGAACGTAAATTTGCTATTCTTTTTGGTTGTCTTGGCCAAGCTGCACAAAGAATTTTCAAAAGTGTTACACCCATTCCTCCTCCTGCTTCTCAGTCTGGAGATCAGCGATGGAACGTTTATCTTGAAGGTGTAGCTCGTTTAAAAAAACAATTTGCAGAAGAACCAAACATGTTGGAAAGTCATAATTTCTATGCTAGGAAACAAAGAGATGAGGAAAAAGTAGAAGAATATATTTCTGCTCTTAGGGTTTTCGCAACAACTTGTGACTTTGGTCCTTTATCTGACAATTATATCAGGGATCAATTTGTTTTTAATTGTTCTTCTAGAAAAATCAAAGAACAAATTCTTAGTTGCAAGAACCCTTCTCTAACTGAAGTTATAAATCTTTCTTTAAGTATTGAGCGTTCTACCCTTACTAGCAAAGCGATGTCTGATACTGCTAAGAGCGGAGTCAATCTGATCAACACCACTGATTGTTCCCATGACAGTCCTATTTGTGCAGTAAGTTATAAGAACAAAAATGTAAAATTTCCTCAGAAAAAACTGAATTTGTTTTGTTATAGATGTGGCTCCATGTCCCACATTGGGAATTTTCAAGGATGTCCTGCTATTAACAAACGTTGCGTAATTCGTAAAAAGGTGGGGCATTTTCAAGGGGTGTGTAGGAATGTGAGAAAACAACCTAATGTAAATTGTGTCGATTCAGATGTGGAATATTGCAGTAATTCTATTAGCAACATTGTTGTTACCTTAGATTGTGATGGTCAAATAAACGATATTAAGGGCCCTTTGTGTTCTGCAATATTTGACGGTGTTTCTTTACAGGTGATGGCAGATTCTGGATCTCCATTTACCATTTTGAGAGATTCAACATTTTACGATTTATGGAAAAGAAAGGTTGACTTATTAGATTATGACATAAACCCAAAAGCCTTTGGCGAAAAAGATATCAACATGTTAGGATATTTTATAGGTTTAGTGCAATGCCTAGGTAGAGAAACCATGACAAAGATATATGTTGCGGAAAAAGGGAAAAATATCGTGGGGTGGAAGGATCTCGCTCACATGGGTCTATACCTAGTTCCGGGGGATGAGAACCCTATTAAGGTCAGGGATCTTCCTGTATGTAGTATTGATTGTGACCCCTCTGGTTCCGTTTCTCTTCCTTTAAAACGGATTTGGGACGAATTCAAACCTGTATTTAGCGGTAATGTCGGTACAGTAAAAGGTTTTGAGCATAAGATTAGATTAATTCCGGGTGCTCAACCTGTTACACATAGAGTACGATCCGTTCCACTTAGTGTACGTGGAAATCTAGAGAAATCACTTAAAGAATTATGCGCCCAGGGGATCATAGAACCTGTTGACTCTTCCAAGTGGCTGGCCCCCATTGTGGTCGAACGCAAAAAATCCGGTGAAATTAGGCTTTGCACGGACTTGCGCGCTTTAAACAAAAATATCATCATAGATTGCCATCCTCTACCGAAGATACATGAACTTCTCGCAAACCTGGGGGGAGCCAAATGGTTTTCGCTGATTGACTTCAAATCGGCTTATCATCAAGTCGCTTTATCAAAAGAATCTCGAGAATTGACAACTTTCATTACCCCGTTTGGGGCATATACGTTTTTACGCCTTCCGTTTGGTTTGGCGTCTTCAGGAAGCGTTTTTCAGAAACTTATGGATTCCCTTTTTCACGAGGTTAGGGGAGTTCAGGCATATCTTGATGATATTTTAATTTTTGCAAAGTCCTTAGACGAGCATAATTCAATTTTAAAACAGGTTCTCTCAATTTTGATGGCTAGGAATATGACTGTCCGTAGTGATAAGTGTAAGTTTGCAGTTAACAAACTAGAATATTTGGGGCACACTGTTTCTCAAGAGGGAATTAAACCTAAGTTTTCTGTAATCCGAGCAATCGAGGATGCCAAACATCCTACTGATAAGGATTCCCTTCGGTCTTTCCTTGGGTTGGCCGAATACTATGCTAGGTTCGTGCCTTCTTATTCACAATTAGTCGAACCCCTACGCATTCTGTTGAGAAAAGGTTGTAGTTTTGTTTGGTCTCAGGATTTGGATAAGGTTTTTGAAGATGTGAAAAAGATGATTGTGTCTGCTAAAGCTCTTCACGCTTTCAGGGAGGATTGCGTTTCAATCATTACAGTTGATGCAAGTATGTCTGGACTTGGGGCCGTGCTTACACAAAGGGTGAATGGACGCGAGCAGATGGTGGCTTTCGCTTCTAGGTCTCTTAAATCCTTTGAAACAAAGTACAGTACTATTGAGCGAGAAGCGTTAGCTTGCTCCTGGGCGGTTCAAAAGTTTAGGACGTATATTTGGGGAAGGAGGTTTGAACTGGTAACTGACCATAAGCCTCTAATTTACATTTTTAATAAAGTGGGCTCTTTCTCTATGTCTGCAAGGTTGTTGAGGCTTGTTTCTAAATTACAAGAATTCCATTTTGAGGTAAAACATATTCAAGGAGGGAAGAATTTTCGTGCCGATTGCTTGTCTAGACTCTCTATGGTGAAAGATGATGATGTCTCAGGTGAAGACATTGAGTGCGTTGCTGTGGTTGATGCGGTGAGTGAAATGAGTACGCTCATAACTGAGTCAGATTGGAAGTCCGCTGTTGAAAGTGACGCAATCTTGCAGAAAGTTATAGATTTTTCGACTCATCATTGGCCTGAGCCTAGAGATTTAGATGGTGAGTTACAGAGGTTCGCTCTCGTATCCGAGGAACTATCTGTTGAGAATGGTATTGTGCGCAGGGGTGACAGGTTTGTTCCTCCTTTTGGTTTACGGTCCACAATCATCAACAAGGCTCATCAGGGGCATTTGGGAGTAACCAAGACGGTCATGAGAATTAAGGATCACTACTGGTGGCCGTCTATGGAAGTTCAGGTTAGGAAATTAATTGATTCCTGCCCTGAATGTTTGTTATCAGATAAACATTGGCAAACATTAAAAGTTCCCTTGCATCCAACCGAGTTTCCACGTAGCTCTTGGGAGAAAGTGGGTATAGATTTTTCTGGGCCGTATTCTATTTTGGATCAAGAAAATAAATATGTTATTTTATTAGTTGACTATTATTCGAAATGGACGTGGAGAAGTGTGGCTCAGGGGTTAGAGGCGGCAGACCCGGAAGCTGAGATCGGTCCTGGACCAGGGTTCAATTCCCCGCCTCGGCGGGTCTTGGGCTAAAAATTCCACGGACTCGATAATTCTCGCCCCGGTGGCTCCTCGACTCACGGGTTCACACTCTGCGACTCTGGGCAATAGCTTGCTTAATCTCCACAACGGCCCCTCGCGGCGGGATGCCTGACTTTCACCTTGTGGACACCCTGCCGAGGTTTCTCACAGGGGAATACCAGGACGGGTTCCCTAAGCAAGCGCCAGGATGCCCTTTGGGTGACAGGTTTGCGCTATATAAGTACACCTACATTTACACATTTACACACACACATGTACCACGAATTCGTTAAGAGTCCTGATTCTGATTCTACAATCGCCTTCTTAAGGAGAGTTTTTAATGTGGAGGGTACCCTGAGGATAATTGTCTCTGATAACGGCACTCATTTCTCTTCTGAGAAAATGCGCACATTTCTAAATGATTTGGAGATCAAACAATTGAAGGTTGCTTTGTATTCTCCCTCGTCCAAATGGACTGGTCGAGAGAGGGAATAAAGTAGTTAAGGAGGGGATCCAAACGGCTTTGTCATGCAACCTCAATGTAGATTTCATTAGAGATAAGGTTTGGCATTATAATACATCTCCTCACTGTACTACTGGCATTTCTCCTTTTACTCTCCTAAGGAGCAGAGAAGCACATTCAAATTTGTTTCCTTATTGGTTACAAAATTTGTCAGGTGAAGAGAACATTGACTTAGCTGTTATTCGTAGAAAAGTGGAAGAGAAACAAAATCAAATGAAAAAATATTTTGATAAAAATGTGAGTTCCGGGAATGTGGATGTTTTGGTGGGGGATTGGGTTTTGATAAAGAAACCTGTCAGAGTTAAAAAAAAAAGGTGAATCCAAGTTCCTTGAACCAACACAAGTTCTTAAAGTGAGTAAAGGGGCTGCATTTGTTGACGGGAAAGGTTGGTGGAACAAGAGCCATCTGGTAAAACTTTCTCTACCGCAGGCCGAGATTATAAGAGATAAGCGGAAGGAATCTGTTGAGGATTTGGATTGGAGTCATTGGTTGGATACTTCGGTGGTTCATACGAAACTCGTTCCAGCTGTTTGGTCCCAGTCTCAGTCAAATGTTCATTCCAATGTGCAAAATGTCACTTGGTGCTCTTCTAGAGGTAGGAACATTATAGTTCCCAGGAATTTTGATAGTTTCGTGAGATTAAAAAAAAAAAAGTGTATTTATTTGTTTCATTTTATTGTAAGGGGGAAGGTGGTGTAGTGGCATGCTTATTGTTATTTGCGCGAGGTGCCACGCGATGCTCACTAGCTTCGCGTGGCACGCCGCGCGATGCCCTGCATGTTATGTTGTTGATGTTTGAATGCAATGTCCCCGAGCGTCGTGTCCGTTCATTGGAAGAGCCTCAACGTTTCTCAGTCACCGTTGGGCTCTTCACTGTCTGGATGCATCGCGCTGGGTTGGAGTTTGTTATTGAATAAACTACATCTTAAATAGCACCTACTTTTGTGGATCTTTCTTCTTGCAACACCTGACAAGCACAATGGACATGATCTTAAAAAAACTAGCTGAAGTTCCTGACTTGGTAAAATCGACAAAAAATAACACTGACTCCATGCAGTTGGAACTCACAGCATTCCGCGCCGACATGAGCACTATGAACAAGAGCATTTGTGAGGCGGAACAACGCATAAGCGACGTAGAAGACAGGACCTCCCAATCCTCCAAAGCCATTAATCACCTTCTGAGCACCACAAATGAACTCAAAAGACAAAACGCAGAGTTGGAGGATCGTAACAGGAGAGAAACTGTACGTATCTTTGGCATTACGGAGGATTCAGAGAAAGATGCAGGCTCCTGCGTAGCCTTCCTTGAGGCGTGGATTCCATTGATTACAGGGATTAATTTCCTCCACGGCCTGGAACTGGACAGAGCGCACAGAATACCAACATTCAAACCACCAGGGAGGAAAGGTCCCTGACCCATGATATGTAAACCGCTCCGCTACCAGCACGCAGATGCGATCTATCAATTTGCCAGGAAAAATCCTCACGTCACCTGGGAAGGTCAACACATAATATTTACGCAGGACTACTCCAAGGAAACTGTCGAGGTGAGGAAAGGATTCCTCCAGCTGAGAGACAAACTGAAAGCGAAAAACATTCAATCCTCCTTCGCAGGCCCCTCGAAATTCAAGATTATAGACAATGGCAAGACGCATTTCTTTACTAATCTTCAAGACCTTATACACCATCTGGAAGACTCTCCCTCAGAGTATGGACCTTTCTAGAGGCTCATCCAACAAGAGGAAAACCGATACCACTGACGCTACTGTTCCGTGAGCTGCATGGTTTGCATGACCCACTAATTCCTCTGTAACTTTGTCCTCTAGCCATCCTTCTGTTAAATGCTTTAATGTGATGCTTTTTACCAATACGCTGTTAATCAACATTAGGTGTCCACTACTGTTGTCTAGTTGCTATGTCACAAACGCGCATCCCTTGTGGTTGACAATTGTGGATCTTATACCCAAGTCACCACCGGACAGAATAGTCTCCTATATAATGTAGCTCACTAGTTACTGTCAAGCCCTTTAACTCATAAATGTTCCTTGATTCAATATGTTCATACACATATCAAGTTTACGTTGACTGTTATTATGATCACAGGTCCCTATGAGCCTTTCTCTTAAGGGCGACCTCATGACCCTTGCGCTTCAGTTTTTTCGCTACCCGTTGTAACATATGGGGTGGAGTAGTTTTCTATCATACATTTCTCCTGATGAAACACTGTTCCATTACATCTCCCTGTGTTTCCTTTAGACGGTGCTGCCGTCGCAGCTCCTGTCGTTTGAGTTTTTCCGGGAGGGGGAGGGTGGGCTGGGGTTGGGGGGGCCCTGAGAGGGGAGAGGGGGTAGGTGGGGAGGGGGGTTACAGGGTATAGGGGTAAATGTAAGTTTGGATGTTTCCTTTTTGTTCATGTTTCTTCTTTTTGTACTAATTGTTCTGCTAAGCACAGATGTAGTAGCTCGTTGGCCTCCTTCAACTCGCAGACTCATAACAGACAACACACTTGCAGACCCAAATCCAGACACCACATATTTCCCATTATGAGAAAGGCCACACATCTATCTGGACTCATGCCAAATTGCAGATCCCACTGCTGTGATTTCAGTTGGAGTCTCCTCCTCCACGACCACACTTATCACAAAGCCGACCACTTCTCTAGTGACCAGTAGCAATTAGATGGCTCAGACTAAAACCCTGGCAGAAAACCTTAATATTGTTTCTCTAAACATCAAAGGCCTTAATCACCCAGTAAAACGTAGGAAAGTCTTTGATTACTTAGCTAAATCCAAAGGCAACGTCATCCTACTTCAGGAGACAAAACTCTCAGAAGATGATATTAGTTTTATAAAACATCACTGGATCTCTCATACCCTGTGCTCCTCGGCCGTTCATAAGAAGAGAGGGGTGATCACCCTAATTTCAAAGAAATCTAACATTTCCGTCATCTCACACACTCAAGACAATGATGGAAGATTATTAGTTACCCACCTTATGAGGGATGAAGGCCCCATTCACGTAGTAAACATATATGGGCCTAACGCTGATGACCCTGACTTATGGGAATCTGTCTCAACCTCCATTGAGGATATCCCTCAAGATGAACTCTTAATAGTAGGAGGAGACTTCAATCTCCCGTTAGATCCTCTTCTAGATCGCCAATCTAAATGTACATACCAATCTTCCCGCTCCCATGAGTCACTCAAACGTATCTGTTCTAAATTTAACTTAAGAGACTCCTGGCGCCTACAACACCCTGATGGGAGGGATTATACATTCTACTCGGCACCGCATAACTCTAATTCTAGAATTGACTACATCTTAATCTCTAGCCCTTTCACACATCTAATAGAAGAAACGGACATAGCACCCAAATTTGTTTCTGACCGCTCTTGCATCAACACTAAACTTGCAGGTTCACATTCCATCCTACCCCCGAAGCGATGGCGCTTTAATGAAGATATACTTTCAGACCCAGACAACAAACAGCGAATAGAGAACGCTATTCGTGAATATATCACAATAAATTATCTCCCAAATACCAACACCTCTGTTGCTTGGGATGCTCTCAAATTCACGATTAGGGGTGTTATTATAGGTATTAGAGCACAAACCAACAAAAAATTGAACTCAGACTTTGACGCACTTGAGAAAGACATCAAGGCTCTAGAAATTTCTCACTCAGGTAACTTAAACAACAATTCCGTTCTGGACCAACTTATTAAAAATAAATATGACTACAACACTATTGTGAGCAAGCGCGCCAGGGTATGGATAAATAAATTCAAAGCACTCAAACTAAGCGAAGGGAATAAGGCTGGGAAACTTCTTGCGTCTTATCTCAAGCACAGACAAAAGCAATTCAATATAGCATCGATTAAGGATTCCACCAAAACACCCATACCAAACAAGATAAAATTCTGGACACCTTCCAGTCTTTCTACGAAGACCTTTACAAAAACAAAATGACGTTTGATCCAGAGGCATGCTCTAACTACCTACAATCGCTACACCTCCCTAGACTTTCGGAGGATGATAGCTCTTAATTAGGATCCCCATTCACCGACAAAGAACTCTCCTCATCTATTAAATCCCTTAAAAATAACAAAACACCAGGCCTAGATGGCTTCTCAGCCGGTTTCTACAAGGCGTTTGAAATACCTCTCAGCCCTTCCTTACTAAAATTATTTAACTTTTGCTGCAGAGGGTGGCGTCTCTAAATCTATGGGGGAAGCCACCATAATCGTCATCCCGAAAGAAGAAAAAGATCTCCTTTTGACAAAAAACTACCGTCCAATCTCGCTCATCAATCTGGATTGCAAAACATACGCAAAAATCTTAGCCAACAGACTCAATACAATCCTCCCAAAACTCATTAGCAATTCTCAAGTGGGATTTCTTAAATACCGCATGTCCAATGATAACACCAAGCTCCTATGCCATGTCTTGGAAAAGGCCAAAATAACAGCCTCCCCTTCTGTTGCCATCACCCTGGACGCGGAAAAAGCATTCAACAGGGTGTCTTGGCCCCTTTTAAAACAATGCATGCTATCCTTTAACCTGGGAAGGCCTTTCATTGACATGGTAATGGCCCTCTACTCCTCTCCGACTGCCAGGATAACCATAAATGGCTCCCTGTCTGAACCGTTTCGCTTAGAACAGTGTCCCAGACAAGGCTGTCCTCTCACGCCAGCACTGTTTCTTCTGGCCCTTGAACCCCTAATCACAGATATAAAACGAAATGACGATATCAAGGGTGTGGAATTCGGTGAGACACGGGGGAAACTGGCCGCAAAAGCGGATGACATCCTGATAGTTACTGAGCATCCAGCTACTTCCATTGAGGCTCTCAAGTCCTCCATAGAAAGATACTCTGCTCACTCTGGTTACAAGCTGAACCACGACAAATCAGAGGTTAAACCCCTGAACATCTACGGCACCAGGGATATGCTAGGTAAATCCGGCCTGTCATGGCAGACCGACTTCATCAAATACCTCCGGATTGGATTTGGCAGCACCCTTCTTGAAACACTCCAACACAACAAGAAAATCACCCTAGAAAAAATAAAATCACAACTAGATGGTTGGTCCCCTCGCTTCATAACATGGTGGGGGAGGGTTGAGACCATCAAGATGATGGTTTCTCCTCTGGTGAACTATCTTATCTCGATGCTGCCCCTCACTTTATCTCCAGATTTCCACCACAAATTAGATGCCCTAATTAATAAATTTCTCTGAAAGGGGAAAAGAGCAAGGATTAGCATAAAGGAACTCTGCCTTGATAAGTCTCTGGGAGGGGTCAACTTAGCGAATTTCAAGCTGTACCAAATGGCCTTCCTCGTCAAACAGGGCTCTTACTGTCTGACACCTCCTGCCGATTACACACCTGTTTGGCTAGACATAGATTTAAAAATCTTGACCCAGCGGCGCCTTGACTACCAACCTTAACATGATCACCTGTTAAAAATCCATCTTACATAACACAAAAATCGCTTTGTTGATAATCGACAAATTTCTAGACACCAGTATACAATGCTCTAGGTGGGAATCTATATGGCATAACCATATCTTACTTTATAAGGGTAAACCACTACACAATGACCTATGGGTTGAAAAAGGTATTCATTTTCCGCACCAACTGTATCAAGACTCTTACCCTCTCTCCTTCAGGGAACTCCAAACCAGGTACAGCTTTGCTCCGCTGGAAATGTATAACTTTTTGAAAGTAAAGTTGGTGATCACCAGAGCAAAACTCTGTTCAAGCCCGCCCTCCCTCCCGAACTACCTCTCTAAACTAAACAGACTGGGTCACCAGGTATCCTGGATTTATAAACTACTACGCCCGCAACACTCCAACCTCAATAAACACCTCACACAGTTCTGGGAATCACACTCCTCCTTCCCAATATCTCATGTGGATTGGGCCAAAACCTGGGAATCTACCATGAGACACAAAATCAGCCCTACACTCTCCCAGACGGAATTTTGGCTGCTCCATAGAGCTTTCTGGACTCCAGCGCGTCTTTTCGCCCACAACATTAGAGATGACGCAATCTGCTGGAACTGTAAGGATAGTGAAGGGGATCTAGAACACCTCCTGCTCCATTGCGTGTGTGTGGTACGCTTTTGAGATAAAGTACTCGCTTTCCTCGCTAACGTTTTCTCGTACTCTTCCCCCAGAGAAATATCCTCCCTGGTATTTGGCTTCCTCAAAGCCGTGTCCCTTACTGACAATGATAGGGCCTTGATAGATCTACTCCTCATGGCTGCAGTAAAAGTGGTCCTCAATAATTGGAAAGACACCCGCAAAGCCTCCTTTGCCTGCTGGTTAAATTGGGTAACTAACCTACGAGGAGCTGACAATATATCACTCCAACACTCGCCGTGGCGTCCTCCTCATAGACGAATGTGGGACACTCTTGACAACTATTTTAGTGCTCACAAGCCACCTTGAACCTCTTTCACTACACTAATGTCCTGGCCATCTTGGCGCTGTGCGAGTTCCCCACGTCATTTCTCTGGTTAACCTTCTTGCATGGGCTGCGGTTGCTAACACAGGTGGGTCAAGGCACTGATACTACTTATATGACATGTATGTTTATTTTTTTTCTCTTATGTTATTTTCCTGAATACCTGATGTTTATTATTGTCCGTTCAACTATTACTCTTACAGTCGATATTTTAAGCTTATATGTATTAATCATGCGCTTTTCTCTTTAATGTTTTTTAATGCCTGTAAACCTTTTATTTTTATTCTTGTTTGGAAACATCCAATAAAAACTTTTGAACATGAAAAAAATAAAAGATTGAAAAAACAATTTGGTGAAGAACCAAACATTATGATGAGGAGACACTGTTTTGCGATGAGAAAGATATTGGAGACTGACAATATTGAGGAATATAGTGCCAGCTTGGGAGTTTGAGCTAAGAAATGTGAATTTAACGATATGGTTGACATTTACATGTGTGACCAATTTGTTTTTCATTGTTTTGAAAAAAAAATCCTGGAAAGACTATTGGCATGCAGAAATCCTTTACTGCAAGAAGTGATAGATATAGCAAAAGGAATTGAACGTTCTTTAGAAAGCTCTAATGAGCTTTCAGTAGAAGGTAGTTTTAAGGCTAACATTTTTTCTGTACACGAAAAACAGAAAGTGGAGATCAAAAGTGAGAAAAGAAACACACCAGGAAGTTTTATAGAGTCTAAATATTTTGTTTATTTCAGGTGTGGATCGAAAAATCTTAAATCAGATTATTCCGGATGTCCTGCAATTGGTAAGAAGTGCACTAAATGTTTGAAAATTGGGCAGTTTGCAAGTGCTTGCAAAAATTTTAAACCTACTCGTTTTCAAAAGATAAAAGTAAGTAATGTTGGTGATTTTGACGAATAAATGTGTTCGAATATTGTGTTAACTATTGATGATAAGTGCAGCACAATTAAGGGATCACTTGGTGTGGCACACATAGGTATAGTTGAGTTGAAAATAATGGCTGACTCAGGATCGCCTTTTACTATTGTTTCTGATAAAAAAATATGAAGAGAATTGGTCACATGTTGACTTAACTTAATAGCTTCAGATGTTAATTCAAAGGCTTTTGGAGAATTCAACATTAATATGTTAGGTTATTTAATGGATGTTTTAAAAGTCAAAGGTAGGCCTATCACTACGAAGAATGTATGTAGCAGAACATGGAAGAAATCTTGTTGGTTGGAAAAATGTGGCTCGTTTAGGTATTATTTTAAAACCAGGAGCTGATGACCTAATATTCTTGGTGATGTTGATGTGGCATCTGTCCAAGTTTCTTCTTCTTCTGATGACTTAAATACTGTTCTTCGTAAATAGGATTCTTTATTTGAAGATGGCATCTGTTGTGTTAAAGGTTTTGAGCATTCTATCAAACTAAAGAAAAGTGCCATTCCTGTTAAACACAAGGTAATGTCTGTTCCGTTGTCAGTCAGGAATGAGTTACAAAAATGTTATTAAATAAGTTAGTGGAAGACGAAGTGCTAGAACAAACTGATTCTGCAGAATGGATTTCCGCGATTGTGATTATTAAAAAGAAAAATTGTGATATTCGTCTCTGTGCCGACTTGAGGTCCTTGAACAAAAATATAGTAGTAGATTGCCATCCTTTGCCTAAAATACAGGAAATTTTAGCAGCTACTTCAGGTTTTCAATAATTTTCTTTAATTGACCTCAAGTCGGCCTACCATCAAGTCAAACTAGCTGATGATTCTAAGGATTACACAACTTTTATTACATCTTATGGGGCATACAGATTTATCAGGCTTCCCTTTGGCCTTGCTTCATCAGCTAGTGTGTTCCAGAAAATGATGGAATGTACACTGAAAGACGTCAGTGGTGTAGAAAAATTTCAAGATGACATACTCATTCATGCTAGTACTGTAGAAAAGCACAACCAGATTCTTGACACTGTTCTTCATAAATTGAATGATAGAGGAATGACAGTAGCAAAAAGTAAATGCAAGTTCTTCAGACAGAAATTGAATACTTAGGTCATATTTTAAGTGGAAATGGCATTAGACCAAAACTTGATTTGGTTAAAGCAATTTCTGATGCTCAAGTACCAGAAGACAAAGATTCTCTGAGATCCTTCTTAGGTCTCAGTGAATATTACTCATATTTCATTGAAAATGATGCTGACAAAGTTGAACCTTTACAAATCTTATTACAAAAGGGTGAAAAATACATCTGGTCTAAAGAACAGGATTTGACATTTTCTGATGTTAACAAAGCTATTGTCAATCCTCCTACGTTAAACCTGTATGATTCAGAAGGTGTCAATGTTATTACAGTTGATGCTAGCTCTGTTGGTATTGGTGCTATTTTTACCCAAAAGGTGAAAGGACATGTGCATACTGTGGCATTTATTTCCAGACGCCTACACAATTCAGAAATGTCTTATAGTACTATTGAGAGGGAAACATTGGCCTGTGTGTGGGCTATTGAAAAGTTTAAAATGTATATCTGGGGGAAACAATTAGAATTGAATACGGATGACAAACCACTTACCTACATGATGGATGGGTGTGGCAGAGGAAAAGGTAAGGCATCTGCCAGGTTCGTTAGATTATTAGCAAAATTACAGGAATACAATTTTACAATAAAACATATCTCCGATAAGGATAATATTAGAGCAGATTGCTTGTCAAGATTACCACTTTTTGACTCAAATAAAAAAGATGAGGAAGACACGGAGTGTGTCATAGCCACTGTTGATGTTCTCAAAGATACTAAACAAGTGTGTACCGAGACAGAATGGTTGGAGTTATGTAGTGAAGACCAAATCATTCTGAAGGTTAAAGAACTTGTCACAGGTAATTGGCTGCCTGTAAGGAATCTTTCTTCAGAGTTTAAAACGTACTTTCAAATTTCTGATGAATTGAGTATAGTTGATGGGTTCTTATCCCGCGGAGATCTGTTGATTCCACCTACTAAATTGAGAAAATGTTTAATTAACATAGCTCACAGAGGTCATCCTGGTTCTACTTTAACAAAGAAAAATTTAAAAATGTACAATTGGTGGCCTGGATTATATACAGATGTGAATCTTTTTGTTGACAATTGTGCTGTTTGTTTAAGTTCCGACAAGCATTGGAAACCTAGAGTTAATGAAATGCGACTAGTTTCTATTCCTGATGTTTCATGGAACAAAATTGCTATAGATTTTGCAGGTCCATTCAATATTTTAGAAAACAGCTGTAGATTTATAATAGTTATAACTGATTACTACAGTAAATGGATTTATTTTGACTTTGTAGCTATAATAGACACTAATGCTGTTATTTATTTGTTTTATTTTTAAATACTTTGCCATTAAAGGACTACCACGTGTCATAGTCGCTGCTAATGGAAAACAACTTACTTCAGAGAAAATGGTTTCGTTTTTGGAAAATAATTGTATCAAACAAGAGAAAACATCTTTATATTCACCCAAATCAAATTGACAGGTTGAGAGAATCAACAGATTCATAAAAGGTGTACAACTGGCTATTGCTTCTGGATTTTCTGTGAAGGAATTTATACAGGAGAAAATTGTTACAACTACACTACCAACAGTGTAACTGAACATTCACCATTTTTTTCTGATGAGAGGCAGGAAAGGAAATACAATACTAACACCTAAATTTGGTATTAATGAGAGAAGAGATTCCAGTTTTGTGGAGATTGACAATGGCCATCTTAAAGTAAAAGAGAGAATACAAGAAAGTCAACTAGGTAAAAAAAGTACCAAGACAAAATTCACAGAGCAACAGTCAAAGAGTTAGAAAAGGGAGATTGGGTTATAATAAAGAAACCCTACAAAGTAAAAAAAGGAGAGTCTAAATATTCTGAACCTCTTAAGGTTATTGATGTTGCAGGTGGTTCGGTTCTTTTAAATAACAAAGGATGGAGAAGCAAAAGCGATATTGTAAAGCTTAAACCAGGTCAGAGTGAACTTATTAGGAATTCCAATAACTTTCAGACATGGAGAGAAGTCATATATGGTTTGACTTTGAGGCTGTGGAAAACCCTGAGGGTGATTCACTTGTAAATGTACATGATCTTAGTTCTGTTCCATTTAACGTTATGGGAAGTCGTGAAATATATGATCCTAATCACACTTATGTAAGTGATGCATGTAGAATTAACAAAGGATCCAATGTTGATTACTCTCATCTACCTAGTTCTTCCAATGAAGCAGTTTGTGGGAATTTAAGTAATGCATCTTCTTGTGAGATGTTTGAGGGTACAGTTACTAGTTCTGGAAGAATTTCCCGCTTTCCAGGCAAGTTCAAAGAATATGTTATGTATTAGCTTTCTGGTGTGTTTGGAATGGTTGCTGGAATGTGGGGCTGGACGCACTTAGGGTTCTAGCTGAGTGTTCGCATTCCGGCAGTTATGTGGTGACCTCCGGAGCTAACTGATGTCTTTGAGATGTGCTGTGTGCTGTAAAGAATAAAGAAGATTACAGCAACCTTCTTCTGCATGTTTCGTTTATGAAGGCCCCATTTAACATTAGGCGACGATTGGGAATCCTTACATCACCCTTCACGGCACTTCCCAAAAAAGTGTTACGGCGTTTACAGAAGGATCCATGAAAGATTCAAGTTCACCTGAGTGAAGAGCGCCACCTTGCCAAGTCTGAAGACTCCTTGTGGCAGGTCGTATGACTAAGTCCCCTTTTTTTTCTACATCATTGACTTTAAGTTGAGACTTATTTACTTTTGTTTCTCAACTGCCACTTCCCGAGCGTTTAGTCATACCTGGCATCCACTCTCGAACGTAGACTCTCCACGAGATTCTATTACAGGACCGGAGGCTTCAGATTATGCTTCTCTTTCTTTTACTGTAAACTCACAGCAGCCAATAAACGTACAGTTTCATAAAAATAAACCACATTAACCATGATGCTCGGCCAAAGCCACGCCTCCTTAGCCCTATAAGAGCCCTCGTAACTTTCCCAGCTTCCTCTTTCTTTGCTGCTCACACAGCAAGAGATAAGTGCTCTGCTCCTTTTCTATGAATGACTTTTGCATGTTTAGCGATGTAGATTACTGAATTGCAATATTTGGTATTGCGGATGACAGCGCTCGCAGCGTGTGCCTTATGAAAAAAGATATTTGCCAATTGTGTTTATTCAGGTCACGGGTATTCCCGCGCTTTATTTCAGGATTGTTGAGCGCCCGCTAGCAGCGGCTGTGTGTGTAGCGTTCTACGCTCTTGATCGGAGCTCCGCTCCAACCCCTGCTCATCGCGCCTCGGCGCTTCCAGTACCGGGCTGCGCAGCGGCCTAATTAACCTCCTCAGCTGCGCCTCGGCCGGCTTGGGGCTGCGCGTGGGTTTCCCTGATAGCCCCAGCGCATTCTGGAGCCGCACACCACCCGGCAATAGCGCGTGTAGCGTGACGCGCGCCTGTTGGGCTACATTTTAGTAGGATTTGGGCGCGCGTTGGGCTACTCGCGCCTTCTTGACGATTTTGCCCGCATTTACACCGCGATTTCACTTCTAGACTGGTGGAGAGTGACACCTGACTGGTTGCCCTAATAGTTTGCCTTCAAAGAGTGAGCACACGCTCTATATATTTGTTTATTGGCTCCTACGCCCTTTGGGCTGCAACAACTTGATTACAGCACTGCTGAGGGGGTCTGGTACTGGAAAGTTACTTGTGTCTGTGTGCAGTGGGGCTGACCCCCCCCTTACTCCCTTTGTGCCTTACTCTGGTGACTTTTAGAATTTCTACTTGCCCCACTGTGTGTTAATTATGGAGGAGTGGGTGCATTTTGATGAGGAGGCAGGGGAAGAAGTTTATGAAGAGCAGCCTGCTGCTGCTGTGGAAGACAAGATTGTGGAGGCTCTGGAGGCTTCGGTCCAGGCCTCAGTCAATAAGGCAGTATGGAGCACAGTACCTTCGACTGTGCAGCAAGCATTGGCGGCTGCGCTCAAACCAACCACCAAGCAGCTGGAGAATTTCGCGAAACGTCATGGATTTACCAAAGATAAGTCTGTTAAAAAGGCTCCACCAGCCACTAACGAAGGCAACACTGACCAATGGCCACACACTGACACGTTAAGTTCCCTTCCGGCGGCATCAGGTCGGGATCATGGCTACTCTGCCAGTGGCAAAGCTAAGAGCAAGCAACACTATGTGGACACGGACACTACTACCACCACAGGTACCGACACCACTGATACGGACGAGGAACCGCCCCCGAAGAAGAAGGCAAAGAAATGCGCCTCTTCGGCCTCAATCCCTCCTCCAAATACCCCTTTTACATTCAACCCTAGCGAGATCGTTCACCCTAGATCAGTGGTTCACAAACTTTTTTGATCTGCGGCTTCCTTGACCTATTGGCCATTGGCCGTAGCTCCCCATTATGTCACTTTTTTCGGGTGGGGGGATGTTAGACCTGTCTGGCTTTTGACGTAGTCCCTCCAATTTATTATTTATTTTGTCCCCTTTTTGCCCCTCATACCCTTAATAATTTTTGTGTCCACTAGTTTTTAAAGGTGTTGGCCAAGGGGATAGGTGTTCTTTTGTCCCTCATAGTTTTTCACCTCGGGCCCAGAGGCCTGTTCTGTCAGGAAACTGCTGTAATTCACAAAATGGAGGGCCTTAACTGTTTCCAACTGCCACATCTTAGACAGCCCCATAGGATAACCTTAGGCCTTCCAGAACCTTCTGGACCCTACTGGACTCTGTGGGGGTTGTCTATAAAAGGGCAGGGGTTGAGAAGCCATTTTGTGTTGACCAGAGAGTGGAGGAGTGAGGCAGTGGTGAAAGGAGGAGGACGCACTGGGAGCAGTTAGTTTGTCCTTGTGACAGACAGCCACTACAGGGAGACGTTCCCCCTTTTACCCCTGACCAATCCCTCCCAACCACCTTCTTCTGCTGAAGAGATCGATCTACTTGTGGTGGAAGCCCCTTCTAAACCTTGGCCCCATTGATCCCTGTCGGGACGCTCTTGCTGGGAGACTTCCCTAATCTCCTTCTGGCAGTGCTTCACCTACCAGCGTTGTGGAGGAAGCAGCTTCAAGCCCGGTGTTGTGCCCTGTGTTTCCCTCGAAGCTCTGAGAAGGAGACGAGTGACTGCCGAGCCTTGGTGATCTGGGGGAGTGAGCGTTCCGCTCTGGAGAGTGCTTCCTGTGGAGCCAGGTGAGGGGAGAGACTGCGGCATAGGAGCGGTGACAGCGCGGCGCCAAGCGGGAACACTAGTCCCTCGCGCCCGCGCTGCCTAGCTCTGTGGTTGTGGAAGCGGATCCAAGGAGGCGAGGCCTGCGGGAGGCGTGGCCGAGAGAAGAGTGCGTGTCTCTGAGGCGAGTCGCCTCGGTTTACAGGCGGTCTGGGATACAAAACGGAAAGCGTCTAGAAGACGCGCAGGCTCCGTGGGAGGCCGGCGGACCCTGTGGTAAAGACCCGGCGGGAGGCGGAGAAGCCTTTCGTCTACGGAGGAGGCGAGAAGCGCCCTCGTATCTTTCTGCTTCAGGAGCCCCTCGCCCAGCACTGTGTTAAGGGAACGAGGCTGGACGGAGGGAATCGGCGGGGAAGGCGAGCTGTCCCACAGAAGCCCTCCCTTTGCTCCTTGTGCCCCCCCTACTCCCAGCTTTCCTGTGCAGAGCGACAAGGGGACCCTCAGCAAAGTAAGGAGAGTGGGGGTGTGGGAAATCAGAGGACAGGGAGCCTCTTCAGTCAGATAGAGTCTCTGATACCAGAGGGGATTTCCAGAACCCTCACAGCTTATCAACAAGGGTTTTAGGTCGACAGGAACCTGAAGAGCCTAATAGAAAGGTGTTGGAGGAGTGATCCCAGCCATTCTTCAGTGTGCTATCTTTGGGATTGACTACCTGGGGGAAACCTACCTCATTTTGATCTTGCCTGGGTGTCCCCAGCGTAACTGAGGTTATTGATCTTCCCTGCTCTAGTCAATTGCTCAGGAGTTGTACCCTCTTTACTGTAAAGTGTATGAAGCAGAGGGGTATTCGTGGAGGAAGTTATAGAGGAAGTCTTCAGTGGGCCACTGTTCTGCTTCCCCCTCTTTATTGAACTGTAAAGTAATGAAATTGTGATTCCTACTGAAGCTGAATATATATTGAAATTGTACTGTTGATGCAAGTAATGTATTGATTTGGTAATCTGGAAAGTAATATCAACTATTCGCAAAGCAAGCTGTAAAATACTAAACTGCATTTCTAAACCAAAGAGTAGAGCTATATTTTTATAAAGCAGTGCTTATTTTTCCACATTTTGGTGTAGCGTTATCTTTTCAGTGTGTTATTGCGTAGTTTTACTATTGGGTGGTTTGCAACCTTCACACTTGTGCCTCTGAAATGCATGTCTTGCCCTAGGCCAGGCTACCCCAGGTTCTAACAGCTTGGTGCCTAGCGGTGGGATTCTGACTTGGTTGCAGCTACTCATTAGTAATTCAACGCAATACACTGACCTACACCAGGAGTTTTCTCCTTGCGGCCCTCCTAATTTGAATTTTGTTTTTTCCAAATTTATTTCTGGTGGTGGGTGGAGGTTAACCTCAGGTCACACTTCTTGGTTCTCTCCTGAGTGTTTATTTTATTCCATAATAAAGATGGAATTGAATTTTAAAGAGCTAGAATCCTATACTGTGACCCAACTCAAAGAATGGTGTCAGCAACAAGGGGTATTCTTTAACAAAGGTGCCAGGAAAGGCGAGTTGCTGACAAGCATAAGGGCATGGGTGGAAGCTCATTTAGTGGAAGAACCAGATACCGAAGAGAATGACGGGGACACTGTCCTTGAGATTGCAATGTTGAACCAAGCTGGAAGGGGGAATCTGCTGACAGGTCCCAGGACACCTTCGAGGGCGGGCAGCAGCGTCTCAGAGAGGGGTTTAACTGACGCCGAGCTAGAAGATAGGAGGGAGGAGAGGAGAATGAAGTTGGAATTA
The DNA here is from genome assembly GCF_964261635.1 of Lissotriton helveticus. Classification (NCBI taxonomy): domain Eukaryota; kingdom Metazoa; phylum Chordata; class Amphibia; order Caudata; family Salamandridae; genus Lissotriton; species Lissotriton helveticus. The sequence continues at coordinate 1,934,508,892 of NC_136067.1, read as the reverse complement.
GCTAGGATGGATATGGAAAGGGAGGACAGGAGGTTAGCCCATGAACGAACCATCAAGGAGCTAGACCTACAAGCCTTAATACGAAGGTCTCCTAATCCAGATAATGGTGGCAGCGAAAATAAGATGAATACCAGGGAACCCAGACCCTATCTACCCAAGGATGTCATTGCCAGTTACACCACAGGCGATGACATTGCCAAATGGTTAGCCGCATACGAGGTTTCTTTAAGGGCTCACGGGATCTTAGAAACTCACTGGGGGGGTGGGCTGTATAAATACATGCCACCTGCTGGCAGAGACACCTTGTTGGCTCTGGAGCAGGATGAGCAAACCCACTACCCTACAATGAAGGTGGCACTGGTGAAGAAGTTTGGACTTACCCCTGAAAGGTACAGACAGAAATTCAGGGGAAGTCACAAACTGAGTACCCAGAATTGGGTAGACTTCTTAGACTACGCCAAGAAAGCTTTGGAGGGTTGGGTCAAGGGCAGCGAGGTGAAAGATTATGAGGGGCTGTACAATCTATTTTTGAAAGAACACCTCCTCGAGAAATGTTTTCCTGAGCTGCGCCAACACCTGGTGGACAGCAAGCTGACCAATCCCCGGAAGCTTGCAGAGGAGGCGGACACTTGGGAGAGTACCCGGGTGTCCTCCAAGGGGACTGGAGGGGATTCTCAAAAAGCCGGACAGGGCGCCCCCCAGAAGAAGGAGGGGGGAGATAAAAAGAAGGAGTTCTCCAAAGGTCCCCAAAATAATTTCCAAGGTAAGGGAGCAGGTTTCACCCCTAAGGCAAACCCGCCCAGAAACCCTAATCCTGGCCAAAGCCAGCAGCCAAGGGTTCTCCACTGTTTTGAATGTGGTGGTGTTGGACATTATAAGGGAGATGTCAGATGCCCAAAGAGACCACCCCCTCCCACCGGAGGAAAGTCACCGGGAGTAGCTAGTGTAGCGCTCGGGGAGGAGTTGCCCTTAGATAAGGGGGGTGAGTGGGCGGGTGTCACCTTAGTGTCCCTGGGAGAGCGGGAGATGGTTCCAAAGATCCAGGTGCCCCCAAATACTACAAAGTATGGGCAATGGGTCACCATCAATGGCCAGAGAGGGGAGGCTCTGAGAGATACAGGAGCCAGTATGACTATGGTGAGAAGTCAACTGGTGTCTCCAGAGCAGGTTGTTCCTAATGTACTCCACCCCGCCGCGATGGCTGACGGCAGAATGGGCCACTATCCAGTGGCTGAGGTTCCCTTTGAGTGGGAGGGGGTTGCAGGTTCACTTCGAGTTGCCGTAAGCCCTGCCGTGCCAGTTGATTGTCTGTTGGGGAATGACATGGAGCACAACACTTGGAGAGAGGTGGAATACCGGACGCATTCTGCGATGCTGGGTACACCTGACTGGGCCTGTGTAAGCACACGGTCTGCGACTGCCCGGAGAGGGAGTTCGCCTGGGTTGGAGCCTGGAACAATGGCCCAACCCGCTGCTAAAAAGGGACAGACCCGGAGACAGGAAGAGCCTGCTCCGGCTTCCACACCCCATGAGACAGATCGGCCACCTGCGGTGGTGGACCAGGAGTCCGTGGAGGGGGAAGTAGACTCTCTGGAGGATTTACCCATCCCTGCCGAGTGGCATATGGAGGGAGGTCCTACTTACTGTCGGACATGTGTATCCTGCCAGGCCAGTGGGAAAACAGGGGTGAAGCTAAAGGCTCCCCTGGAACCACTTCCAGTCGTTAGCACACCCTTTGAGAGAGTGGGCATCGACATTGTAGGGCCTTTAGATCCACCAACCACAGCTGGTCACAGGTTCATCCTGGTCCTGGTGGATCATGCCACACGGTACCCAGAGGCAATTCCTCTGAGGACAGTCACTGCACCTGTGGTGGCTAGAGCCCTAATGGGGATCTTTACCCGAGTGGGATTCCCCAAGGAAGTTGTGTCTGACAGGGGGACCAACTTCATGTCAGCGTACATGTGGGCAATGTGGAAGGAGTGTGGAGTGACCTACCGGTTCACCACTCCTTATCACCCCCAGTCAAATGGACTGGTTGAGAGGTTTAATAAGACCTTGAAGGGCATGATCAGAAGTCTGCCCGAAAGCCTGCGGAGGAAATGGGACGTCCTCCTACCCTGTTTGCTCTTTTCTTACAGGGAAGTGCCACAGAAGGGAGTGGGCTTCAGCCCCTTTGAGCTTCTGTATGGGCACCCTGTACGCGGTCCTCTCAGCCTGGTGAAGGATGGTTGGGAGAAGTCTCCCAGGAAACCCCCCCAGGATGTGGTGAGCTACATGCTGGCCTTCAGGAGCCAAATGGCGAAGTTGTGGAAGCAGGCTTCTGACAACTTGGAGGCCAGCCAGGCAGTGATGAAAGAGTGGTATGAACACAATGCTCACCAGGTGGAATTGGAGCCTGGCCAGAAAGTGTGGGTGATGGAGCCTGGAGAGCTTAGTGCCCTCCAGGATCGCTGGACAGGCCCCTTTGAAGTGTTGGAGAAGAAGGGTAAGGCCACATACCTGGTGGACCTTAAGACCCCTCGACAGCCCCTACGAGTGCTGCATGCCAACCGTCTCAAACCCCACCATGAGAGGCCCGAAGTCATGTTGATGATGGTGACTGACGGGGAAGAGGAAGCGGAAAGCGAGCCTCTCCCAGATCTATTCTCGTCTCAAGAGAAGGATGGGTCGGTGGAGGGAGTGATTTTCTCTCCCACTCTAACTCCTGAGCAACGGGAGGACTGCCGCCAGATCCTGGAGCAGTACTCTACGTTGTTCTCCCTTGTCCCGGGAAGGACTCACCTGTGTACCCATGACGTGGACACAGGGGACAGCCCACCAGTGAAGTCGAAGACCTACCGGCTGTCCGACAAGGTGAAGGCTAGCATCCATGGAGAGGTTGCCAAGATGCTAGAGCTGTGAGTTATTGAACCTTCTAACAGCCCTTGGTCCAGTCCGGTGGTGCTAGTGCCAAAAGCCGCACCACCAGGCACCACACCCGAACTGAGGTTCTGTGTGGATTACCGAGGACTGAATTCAGTGACAAAGACTGATGCTCATCCGATCCCTAGGGCGGATGAATTAATTGACCGGCTAGGAGCTGCCCAATATCTGAGTACCTTTGACCTCACTTCAGGGTACTGGCAGATCTCCTTGACAGATGGAGCAAGGGAAAGGTCAGCCTTCTCCACGCCTGAGGGACACTTCCAGTTCTGTGTGATGCCCTTTGGGCTCAAGAACGCCCCTGCCACATTTCAGCGGCTGGTGAACCAGGTCCTCTCTGGATTGGAGAGTTTCTCTGCTGCTTACTTGGATGACATTGCTGTCTTCAGTAGCAGTTGGGAGGACCATTTGCAGCATTTGCAAGCAGTTCTCCAGGCCCTGAAACAAGCTGGATTGACAATCAAGGCCAGCAAATGCCAGATTGGGCAGGGGTCGGTTGTGTACCTTGGACACTTGGTGGGTAGGGGGACTGTGCAGCCCCTGCAGGCGAAGATTGAGGCAATCATGGCCTGGGAACCCCCCAAGACACAGACTGAGGTCCGAGCTTTCCTGGGCCTCACAGGCTACTACCGTCGCTTTGTGAAGGGGTATGGCACTATTGTAGCGCCCCTCACAGAGCTCACCTCAAAGAAACAACCTCGACGGGTAGTTTGGACAGGAGCTTGTCAGCAAGCTTTCGAGAAATTGAAGCAGGCGATGTGTGCGGCACCGGTCCTGAAGGCCCCCGACTTCTCCAAGGAGTTCATTGTCCAAACAGATGCATCAGAACATGGCATTGGGGCGGTGTTATCGCAACTGAATGAAGAGGGCATGGATCAGCCTGTAGTCTTCTTATCCAGGAGACTGCTTCCCCGGGAACAGAAGTGGAGTGCAATTGAGAGGGAACCTTTTGCGGTGGTGTGGGCTCTGAAGAAGCTGCGGCCATACCTCTTTGGCTCGCACTTCCTGGTTCAGACTGACCACCGACCCCTTCGTTGGCTGATGCAAATGAAGGGGGAAAATCCCAAGCTGTTGAGGTGGTCCATCTCCCTACAGGGAATGGACTTCCGGGTGGAACATCGGCCTGGAGTGGACCACGCCAATGCAGACGGTCTCTCCAGGTATTTCCGCCTTAGTGATGAGGACTCCCAAGGGGTTGGGTAGTTCTCCCCACTTTCAGCTGGGGGGGACGCGTGTTAGACCTGTCTGGCTTTTGACGTAGTCCCTCCAATTTATTATTTATTTTGTCCCCTTTTTGCCCCTCATACCCTTAATAATTTTTGTGTCCACTAGTTTTTAAAGGTGTTGGCCAAGGGGATAGGTGTTCTTTTGTCCCTCATAGTTTTTCACCTCGGGCCCAGAGGCCTGTTCTGTCAGGAAACTGCTGTAATTCACAAAATGGAGGGCCTTAACTGTTTCCAACTGCCACATCTTAGACAGCCCCATAGGATAACCTTAGGCCTTCCAGAACCTTCTGGACCCTACTGGACTCTGTGGGGGTTGTCTATAAAAGGGCAGGGGTTGAGAAGCCATTTTGTGTTGACCAGAGAGTGGAGGAGTGAGGCAGTGGTGAAAGGAGGAGGACGCACTGGGAGCAGTTAGTTTGTCCTTGTGACAGACAGCCACTACAGGGAGACGTTCCCCCTTCTACCCCTGACCAATCCCTCCCAACCACCTTCTTCTGCTGAAGAGATCGATCTACTTGTGGTGGAAGCCCCTTCTAAACCTTGGCCTCATTGATCCCTGTCGGGACGCTCTTGCTGGGAGACTTCCCTAATCTCCTTCTGGCAGTGCTTCACCTACCAGCGTTGTGGAGTAAGCAGCTTCAAGCCCGGTGTTGTGCCCTGTGTTTCCCTCGAAGCTCTGAGAAGGAGACGAGTGACTGCCGAGCCTTGGTGATCTGGGGGAGTGAGCGTTCCGCTCTGGAGAGTGCTTCCTGTGGAGCCAGGTGAGGGGAGAGACTGCGGCATAGGAGCGGTGACAGCGCGGCGCCAAGCGGGAACACTAGTCCCTCGCGCCCGCGCTGCCTAGCTCTGTGGTTGTGGAAGCGGATCCAAGGAGGCGAGGCCTGCGGGAGGCGTGGCCGAGAGAAGAGTGCGTGTCTCTGAGGCGAGTCGCCTCGGTTTACAGGCGGTCTGGGATACAAAACGGAAAGCGTCTAGAAGACGCGCAGGCTCCGTGGGAGGCCGGCGGACCCTGTGGTAAAGATCCGGCGGGAGGCGGAGAAGCCTTTCGTCAACGGAGGAGGCGAGAAGCGCCCTCGTATCTTTCTGCTTCAGGAGCCCCTCGCCCAGCACTGTGTTAAGGGAACGAGGCTGGACGGAGGGAATCGGCGGGGAAGGCGAGCTGTCCCACAGAAGCCCTCCCTTTGCTCCTTGTGCCCCCCCCTACTCCCAGCTTTCCTGTGCAGAGCGACAAGGGGACCCTCAACAAAGTAAGGAGAGTGGGGGTGTGGGAAATCAGAGGACAGGGAGCCTCTTCAGTCAGATAGAGTCTCTGATACCAGAGGGGATTTCCAGAACCCTCACAGCTTATCAACAAGGGTTTTAGGTCGACAGGAACCTGAAGAGCCTAATAGAAAGGTGTTGGAGGAGTGATCCCAGCCATTCTTCAGTGTGCTATCTTTGGGATTGACTACCTGGGGGAAACCTACCTCATTTTGATCTTGCCTGGGTGTCCCCAGCGTAACTGAGGTTATTGATCTTCCCTGCTCTAGTCAATTGCTCAGGAGTTGTACCCTCTTTACTGTAAAGTGTATGAAGCAGAGGGGTATTCGTGGAGGAAGTTATAGAGGAAGTCTTCAGTGGGCAACTGTTCTGCTTCTCCCTCTTTATTGAACTGTAAAGTAATGAAATTGTGATTCCTACTGAAGCTGAATATATATTGAAATTGTACTGTTGATGCAAGTAATGTATTGATTTGGTAATCTGGAAAGTAATATCAACTATTCGCAAAGCAAGCTGTAAAATACTAAACTGCATTTCTAAACCAAAGAGTAGAGCTATATTTTTATAAAGCAGTGCTTATTTTTCCACATTTTGGTGTAGCGTTATCTTTTCAGTGTGTTATTGCGTGGTTTTACTATTGGGTGGTTTGCAACCTTCACACTTGTGCCTCTGAAATGCATGTCTTGCCCTAGGCCAGGCTACCCCAGGTTCTAACAGGGGATGTAAGTTGTTGAGTGTGCAACGAGCAGGTTGGGCATCGTAGATGGTGGCTGTTTTGGTGCAAAGAGCTGGTCATCGCTGGTCCTTTGCATAGGAGGTCATTGCAGGCAGTCACTGTCGTCATGAAGTGCAGGTTTCTGTGGAGATTCCCGTTGGCAGTCATTCTAGATGGTCAGTGTTCAGAGTAAAGAATCTATATTGCGGGTGCGAGGAGCCCAAACATCTGTATTTTTCACTTGGAGTTAATCAGGAAAACACTCTGATGCCAGGCAAAGGTCCAGGACCTGAGGGGCTAGTGGAGATTAGGACTCACTCCAGCAGAGGTCCAGTTGGTGCTAGTCATCTGGGCTGTAGCAAGGAAGCCTCTGGATTCTTGTAGTGTCCATTTAGCTCAAACAGGAGGGCAGTCAATAGACCGTTGGAGTCATATCTGAGGAACCTAGGTTCAAGGCAAGCAGGTCCAATCGTTCTTCAGACAGCAGGGCCATCCTTTTCCTGAATCGTCCACTGGTCCAGGTGTGGTCTGATGAGAGGTTCTGTCAGTGCCACTCTTAACCCTGGTGCCAAGCTGAGGGTGGGTATGCTCAGACGTGAGTCCCTTTCTCACTTTGCCACTGGATTCAAGCAAGCCAGGCTGAAGACGGCTGGAATGCCAGAAACCGGTCCTCGGAAGCTTGTTTCCGGTCCAGGGAAGACATGGCTTGGCAGTTCGGGCTGGACTGTTCCCATGAGGCACAGGGTCAGACTGATTTGCATATAGCCATGTCTGAACTGGGGTGGCAGAGTGGGCTAAAGAACTGTGATGGATTAAACCCAGATCTTTTGACTGGGTGTGAGTGTTTGATTGATTCAGATGCTCCGTCCATCACCACCCCCTTTTGTACCGCTTTTGGCCGCCATAAGTGTGGCAGGGTATGCTCAGACGTGAGTCCCTTGCTCACTTTGCCACTGGATTCAAGCAAGCCGGGCTGAAGACGGCTGGAATGCCAGAAACCGGTCCTCGGAAGCTTGTTTCCGGTCGAGGGAAGACATGGCTTGGCAGTTCGGGCTGGACTGTTCCCATGAGGCACAGGGTCAGACTGATTTGCATATAGCCATGTCTGAACTGGGGTGGCAGAGTGGGCTAAAGAACGGTGATGGATTAAACCCAGATCTTTTGACTGGGTGTGAGTGTTTGATTGATTCAGATGCTCCATCCATCACCACCCCCTTTTGTACCGCAAGCTGAGGGTGAGGGCTGCCCCCTTTGTCTAACCATACCCCTTTCCTGGGTTTGGCTTCAAACTTTCTAGACTAATAAAGGGAAGGCAGACCTAGATGTGAGTTGCATTTGTCAGCGGCAGGGGAGGGGGCTCTTTGAAGTCAGAAAGGGGGTTCAATACCTGAGTCTACCCTTTGAGGCTCGGGAAAGGCAGAGTACAACTCCCAGGACATCCTGCTCAGGGAAGAAACACCCTGCACCCCACCCATGGAGCTTTTGTCCCCATGTCTCAAAGGAATACGGAAAACACCACAGGACAGCTATTCACAGTTATGTAACCCTGAACACTGCCAGAAAGGCACAGTTCCTTTAGGCAGAAAAAAGCCAACTTTCTAAAGGTGGCATTTCCAGAACAGTACAACTTAAGTACACATGTCCTAATTTTTAAATACTGTGTACCCTGCCCTATAAGCCTGTAGGGCCAAAGGATGGTTTAGGCCTGGTAAATGGTTTACTGTGCCAGGTCGAAATGGCAGTTTAAATCTACACTACAGGCTTTAGTGACAGGCCTGTAACATGTTTTACAAGGCGTGGCACAATGAGTGCTCCATCACACTGGTAGCATTTAATTTACAGGCCCTAAGTACAGATAGTACCATTTACTAGGAAATTATAAGTAAATTAAACGTGCCAATTAGGTGGGTCAATTTACCATGGTTTAGGAAGAGAGTACTGTACCATTGATGGGCAGGGAAAATGTGCACAAAGTCCTAAAAGCCAAAATAATCTGATTTAGCAAAGAAGGCAAAAATCTGGGGTGACCCTGCAGAGAACAGTCATCAATGATAAATGTCATGTATGCTAACAAGATATACATATGTCTATGAAGACGTCTTGACCTCCAACTGATGTACCTTGTGCACAATTTGTGGTCAATGCCTCGAACAGTGTATTTATTCTATGCATATCTCTTCATTTATGGAATGCACTCTAAACATATAACATGCACTTAAACTTTTGTACGAAACTCATTCACCATGAAATAGTAGTGTGTTTGTACTGCTGGGTACACACAATAAAATCTGGGCTCTTAAGGACGGAAAACAAGTTGGTTCATGAAAAGTGATCTGCAACAGACACAACCCAGCTGCTTTGTTGTGCTTTTATTAATCTAGAATTGAAACACTAATGATGAAAGGAACACATGTACCACTGGGACACCTTCTCAGTGGTAAAACGATTTATCAGCCCGTCTTCAAATATATTGTTCTTTGTGTAAACAAAAGATCCTTAGTCCTTCAAGCTTGGGACTAAATCGTAAAATGAAGTCAACATAAACATCGTCATACTACTACATTCGGTAAATGTCTATGTTTTTGTTTGGTTACTGCTCAAATACATCGTATTTTTTTTTGCTACTGTGACTCTATTTGCTGTGAGAATGAAGCTACTATTTCATTGGCTTGATCAGTGCTGTTAATGCGCAGACTTACTGTAGCGAATTGTCAGTAACTCGGCGTTCCAAGCACCTGGGGCCCCGGGCAAGCCATTTCAAACAGCAGCTGCTGAGGGGTGCAGGGGAGGGGCTGGTGCCGGTGGGATGTTGTCGGGTGATGTAAGGGACCAGTCTCTTCTTTACTGAGACGATTTACGATCTAGATCTCATTGCTCAGGGCCACCCTGCAGATCCATGTCCCTGAGACCCAAAGACTTGTGTTTTTCAAGAAACCCTCCAAAATAGTTTACTTCTCTGGGGCAGAAAGTATCGAGGCATTCAGGAGCACTGTGGCTCACACGGGTAATCTGCGAGGCGGGTCCTGAGGGGCACTAGTCGGAGCTCTTCATGGTAAAACATTTCAATAGTGAATGCGGGCCCATCTGTGCCTGAGCTCTTGTCCAGGGGCAGCTATGGTTTAATATCAAAGGGCTGGGGAGGGTGGGTGGTGCAGTGTAAGCCTGCTGGAATGCAGCCGCCGAAGAGCTGTAGTGTTTGTGTGTGAATGTGCTGTGTTTTTCACACTCATTCATGGCTCATTAGTGCCTGCTGGGAGGCGGACGCAACCGAGCTCTGTGTGAGTGAGGTGCTGACAGGGGGGCTTTCTTAAATCCCCCACGACAGTCCCAAATGGGTTATTCGGCGCCACAAACTACAAACTTTAACCTTCTATTTTTTCCACTTTCCCAAGCTGTGCGTGGCGCCCCCGGCTACTTCTAGCGGCGCACCAGGGCGCCGCGGCGCACAGTTTGGGAACCACTGCCCTAGATCTTCGGATTGGGTCCCGGCCACGGCTGTGGCGGAGTACCTACAGGAAAACATTAGAAAAGGTTTTGATAAAGAGGTCCGTAACCGCCTGAGATCTGAATGCCCTCGACCCGATCTCGCCCATAAGGTGGCCGAGACTCCCGAGATAGACGTTAGCCTGTTAACTTTTTTGAAAAAATTTGCAAAGGATCCTAAGAAAGGAATCGACCGCGCCTGGCGCGGTTGCCAAGATAAAATGCTGGACGTGGTAGGTCCATTGGCAAAGATCCTCGAGATGGCGCTGCAGGCCAAGGAATCCAACGTGCCGGTTGACCCAGATACCCTAGCTGGGTGGACCCAGCGTGCCATCTGTTTGTTAGGCAACGCTAATTGCGCACTGTCCACGGAACGGCGCAAGTCACTGTTAATGAGAATGGACTCTAATCTGACGGAGTTGGCAGCGGCAGAACCGGGGCCCTTAGCTGAGGGCAACCTGTTTGGGGAGCGCTTCGTGAAGGACGTCTCCAAGTACGTGGGGACCTTCACTTCGCTAGATAAGGCTCAGGCCGGAATCAAGCGTCCGTTTCACCAACAAATTTTTAACAGGGCCGGACGAGGTCGGGGACGCTCGCCAGGCCGTTTCGCCAACCAAGGTCCCCCCAGAGGCGATTTCGGTAGAGGTCGAGGTGACTGGGATTCGACCAGAGGTGGTACGTCTATCCCACACGAGGCCGATTCAACAAAGGCAGATTCCAAGGAGGTGGCAACAGAGCAGGTTTCCACGCCCAGAATTCAACAGGTGAGTGCAATCGATTGTTTTCCTATTCCATTGGGGGGTCGCACAAGACATTTCATTCACAATTTGGCAGCAGCGGTGCGTCCATTGGGGCGTAGGGGCGTAGCCCCACCAGCCCTGGACCCGCGGCTGCCGTAAAATAATTTAAATAAAAGTTTTTACTCACTGTGTGACATTAAATATATTTACACCGATATTGATTCGGCGCCGCCGGGCAGCACCCGACTGAATCGGGAGTGCGCAGGGGGCGGGGGAGGGGGGGCTGGTGTGGTCACGGTGATTGCAACGACGTCACAACGAGTCTTCTAGCTGTTTTCCCGCATGCATGCTTCGGGCAGCAACTTGCCCGAGCATGCGCATGAAAGTCCCCAGAGCCCATTAGCTAGTGGGGGGGGGGGGGTGCAGGTTTATGCTGGCGGCACCCCCTGGCAGCAAAAGGGCGACAGGGCGAGCAGTTAGTGTGCCCTCCAAGCCCAGGATTGGCCGGTCAACGCGCAGGGGCAATCCATATTGGATGCCGAGCGTGGGTGCCCTGCAATGGCCAATCACTGTCTCTGTAGTCATGCAGTCACTGCAGTGATTGGCCCCTGCCATTTGCGGCGCGCGGCGCTGCAGTGTCGTCGTTGGATCATCCGGTTCAGCCAGGTAACGGTTCACTCGCCTCGTGGACAGCGTGTGGAGTGGAGACGAGACAGACAGTGCCTTTTGATTGCCAGCCTGACGCCGCCGCCTTTCTTCTGGAGTGGAGTCGACTCATTCTTCTAGTGTGTGCATTTGTGAGTACAGCTCGTCGTCTCCACTTGATTTCCTCCTCCTAGTACAGACAGGTTGCAACTTGCAATTGAGATCAGATCACATTTTGTTTTTACTTAGCGGATGACCGTAGGTTTTGTTTCTAACTTAGAATTTTCTTCAATATATTACGCATGTTGGGGACGTTGTGAAATGTTTGTTACTGTTTTGCACGTTTTCCTTGCGGAACGGCTTTGTCTCGTCATATACACCCCTGTGCATTACCAGATGGGAAGCCCTGCTCTCTGCTGCACTTGCTCTCCTATACTTAGCTGTGTTTGTTTGCGAATTCCTCCCCTGGCCTGGTCGTCTGTTGAAGTCACTGCGGTAGTTTGCATTCCTACTCCAGCGACCACCGAGAATGATTTATTTCATGTGTTTAGCGCACTACGTTTAAGTTTAAGCTCTTTTACCGTAATCGTCCTTGTGCTGACAGCGCCCTGATTTAGGGTCTGTGAGTTCAGCTTCCGTTATTTCCCAATGTAAATAGTTTGCATATGGCAGGTCAAGTCTTTCTACGCGCGAGGAATTCAATTGTACTCTCTTAAAAAAAAAGAATCTGCTGCTCCGTGAGGCTGTTATAATATACACACTTTTGTTGCTGAAGTAAATTGCCCTGGACTCAAGTTTGAAAAAAAACATAAGGGCCCTGCCTGTCAGCAGCTTGACCTCTCTGGAGCACTCCCTTGCAATCAGGCTCGCTTTACCATCACACAATCGCCACTTGTGGTCTGTATAGCCAAAAGCAGACCTAGTACGAACATCATTGACTGGACTATGTTTTAGAAGGTAAAAGAAGTGCACTTGAATATGTTTTTGTGTTTTGATGCTTCTGGGAAGTACTGCTCTAGAAAAAATGTAGCAGTCCAAAGGAAAATGCCCCTAGTCTGCATCTGAGGATAGAGGCACACCCTCAATTACTGATACAACCGGACCACGGTTAGTTAGGAACCAGCAAGACGATGGTGAGGAAACAACTGCAACCAGCCCCCAGAAACCCACTGTCACTAAATAAAAACTCCTGTCAAAATAACACACTCAAACCACAGGAAACAGCAGAGCATTCAGACACTGTGGATAACCATGCTAAATGTAAATGTAATATACTTGTAAAGCGCACAGCTGTCCCAGCAACAGGGCGTCCCGGCGCTGTATAACTCTGGGGAACCCGTCCTGGCTTTCCCTGTGGGATGGTCCCTTGCTGGGAGTCCCCAAGGTGGAGCCAGGCATCCCCGGAATTGGTGGGGCCGTTGTGGAGATTATGCAAGCTAATGCCCAGAGATGCCGAGTGGAACCCCTGATTAGAGTAAGCACCGAAGCGAGAATTATCGAGTCCGCTGACCAAGGTCCACGACCCTGCCGCTTTGGGAATTGAACCCTGGTCCCGGGCTGACTTCTGCTCTCAGGCCTGCCGCCTCTAACCAGTGAGCCACACTACTCCACTGCTATCATCGTTGACTCAACAATGGGCACTCATGAAGCAAGTGAGGATTAAAACAAAGGACTCTAAAAATAGTCGAGTCCTTATGTCTCACAAAAGTTAAATTGGAATTCTTGGTGGACTAACAAATCAGATCACAGCCACCGGAGTTCCCTGCACTAAACTCTGTGAAAATCTTGTAGGGTGCTTCACTAACAATGTGCAGATAAGATAATGTGTCCAATATCTGGCTTCATTATTCCATTGAAGGCTGTTGCCTTCTAATATTCATTGACTAAATGAACTATAAGAATACTGCTTGTCTGCTTCTAGGCACCGACTCTTCCTAAATCCTTCTCCAATTAAGATAGCAGCCAGGGCAATGTCCTAGGTCAGTCTTTAGAAATCCAGCTTGCCTTTCAAACTACCAGTACATCAAGCATTGATACATTCCACTGTTGATTCAGATGGAAGAGTGGAGGGCTTTAAATCAAAAGAGCTGTCTCCTTTTTTCAAGACACAAGGTGTAGGCCCTGAGGATCTCTCTAGATTTCAAATCTGCCTTATCTAATGCGATTAATCTGTGTTATACTAACAGTTCATTGACGTCAATCATATCTCAGATGGTTTTCAAGCCGGTTTTCACCAAGGTGGAAAGACTGAATCCATGATGGTGTACTTTGAGGTGATATGTTTTAGGGTCAGATGTTGGCAGTGTCAATGTACATATTTTTTTAGACAAATGGCTGACTTCCTTTACAACTGGATGAAGGCAGTCACCCATCCTCCAAATCTGTGGTCCTTTCTACATTTATTACCAAGTTTTAATCTGCCTTGATATTTTTTTACACGTGTGATGATGGCATTCAGTTTTTGCTAAGATTCAAAAGCAATATGAACATGGCATTCATACTGCTATTGAATCTCAGCAAAAACTGAATCTGAAGCTCTTTGCCATAAAGTCAGCATAAATGAGGTTAGCCACTTTATTGTCCAATTGCTTTTTAAATTGCATGTGTGCAAAAACAAATTGTGAGTATTAATTCAATAGAATCCTTTATTCAGCTACAGATGAGCCATAAAAGAACAATATAAATATAATACAAACAGGTGTTCAAAATGTAAATACCAACAATAAAATATTCGTAGTAAAGAATTCTCTCCTTAGTGAGTGCACACACAAATATTATTTCCATAACCTTTTCTGATTTTCAGAACTGCCCATTATGCTTGTGTTTTCCTGTAAACAGAAATATGAGTTTAAAAAAGGTTGGTCTGTGCAACAATTCATTTTGTGGCGTTCTCTGTTCGAAAATTCATTCCATCATCCGGCTAAGCAGTCTCCATATTTTCGCTGCGTTGCCAGTGTGTAATGAGGCGACAACAGTTCACAGTGTTTGTGGTGTTACTATATGTGTGTAATGTGCACACATATCCTGTGGCTGAACTTACACTCAAGTATGCTCTGCTCCCAAGCGTGACTCAAGTTACACAGGCAAGGATTGGAGCATGGAATCCACGCCTGTGCTTTGCCTTCACTCCTGTATCCTTTAATGCTACCAAGATAGTGTTTGCTTCACTGATAAATCCAAGACAGTGCTTATTCATTTATTTATTTATTCATTTTTACATATCGCGGTCATTACCCAAAGATGTCAGAGTGCTTTATGATAAAGTAGGTTTCATTACAAGGGAAATAAAGTTACAATAATTATAACTGTGCCATTGAATGTCTTCCCTGGTTTCATCTGATTTCTGGTTTTCACGTTCCTGACAATGTTGGGCCACATTACCCCGGCATGGATTTTAAGCTTTATTCTAATGTTTATTTAGGCAATAATGGTGATGTTACAAAACTGGTGCTCATGTAAAGCGCTCTGATGCCCGATGTCTCGGGTCTACTTCGCTGTATAAAACAAAAAATAGAAACATCAGTTGTTGGCCTATATATGTAGGAGCGTTGGCAGTCTGCCAGACTATGTTTCTGGTCCCAGTAGTGAACTAGCAGCAGGCGGCAGCGCAGAAGCTTAATGTGCCTGCTGCAAAGAACATATATACCTGATACAGATCACAAAATGCATATGATGTAAATAGGTCAGTGAGGCACTGCTTTTGTCAGAGAGATCCTTTTGTTACTTGCAGTTTCTAAGTTAAAATCCTAACATACAACAGCGAGCTATTAACTGTCATCTAAGAGCTGGATGCAAACTGCAAAGAAAAAATTGGAGCGTTATGTTTTTTTCCCCACAGTCTTTGTTTCATTACCCTACTGTTTCAAACATAAATTGTTATCTTTTCATTTTCAGCACCTGACAACCTGATACATTTCCGCATTTTGGGGCAATTTTCCAGCAAACAACAAGATAACCCCAACCTCCTTTGCAGCTCTCTCACTCGACCCCGGCTACAACCCAGCAAACACCAGTGACCAGTGTTAAAGGTAAGGAAACTGATGCTATATATTTTTTTACATGGGAGTTAGGGCTATGTATCTGGTCACTCTCCAGGCCCTCAAGCAGTGTCTCTTTCAGTGCCTGCCTCCAGCGACCACTATGGCACAGAGAGGCAAGAGGCAGTATGGCTGTATTTTGTATTTGTACTGAAATTTCATGTTATTGCACTGCACCTTATACGTTGTATTTTGATTATTGACAGGTTTATCAGCAAACAACCAGAGGACCCCAACCTCCTCCTTTGCTGCTCTCTCACCCGACCCCGGCTACAACCCAGCAAACACCAGTGACCAGTGTTAAAGGTAAGGAAACTGATGCTATATTTTTTTACATGGGAGTTAGGGCTATGTAGTATGTGGTCACTCTCCAGTGTCTCTTTCAGTGCCTCCAGCAACCACTATGGCACAGAGAGGCAGGAGGGAGTACCGCTGTATTTTAGCAGTCATTTTGTGGGAAGGGGAGCTGTTGGAGATGTATTTGTATTTGTACTGAAATGCCATATTTTTGCACTGCACCTTATACGTTGTATTTTGATTATTGACAGGTTTATCAGCAAACAACCAGAGGACCCCAACCTCCTCCTTTGCTGCTCTCTCACCCGACCCCGGCTACAACCCAGCAAACACCAGTGACCAGTGTTAAAGGTAAGGAAACTGATGCTATATATTTTTTTTACATGGGAGTTAGGGCTATGTATCTGGTCACTCTCCAGGCCCTCAAGCAGTGTCTCTTTCAGTGCCTGCCTCCAGCGACCACTATGGCACATAGAGAGGCAAGAGGCAGTCTGGCTGTATTTTGTATTTGTACTGAAATTTCATATTATTGCACTGCACCTTATACGTTGTATTTTGATTATTGACAGGTTTATCAGCAAACAACCAGAGGACAACAACCTCCTCCTTTGCTGCTCTCTCACCCGACCCCGGCTACAACCCAGCAAACACCAGTGACCAGTGTTAAAGGTAAGGAAACTGATGCTATATTTTTTTACATGGGAGTTAGGGCTATGTAGTATGTGGTCACTCTCCAGTGTCTCTTTCAGTGCCTCCAGCAACCACTATGGCACAGAGAGGCAGGAGGCAGTACCGCTGTATTTTAGCAGTCATTTTGTGGGAAGGGGAGCTGTTGGAGATGTATTTGTACTGAAATGTCATATTATTGCACTGCACCTTATACGTTGTATTTTGATTATTGACAGGTTTATCAGCAAACAACCAGAGGACCCCAACCTCCTCCTTTGCTGCTCTCTCACCCGACCCCGGCTACAACCCAGCAAACACCAGTGACCAGTGTTAAAGGTAAGGAAACTGATGCTATATATTTTTTTTACATGGGACTTAGGGCTAAGTATCTGGTCACTCTCCAGGCCCTCAAGCAGTGTCTCTTTCAGTGCCTGCCTCCAGCGACCACTATGGCACATAGAGAGGCAAGAGGCAGTCTGGCTGTATTTTGTATTTGTACTGAAATTTCATATTATTGCACTGCACCTTATACGTTGTATTTTGATTATTGACAGGTTTATCAGCAAACAACCAGAGGACAACAACCTCCTCCTTTGCTGCTCTCTCACCCGACCCCGGCTACAACCCAGCAAACACCAGTGACCAGTGTTAAAGGTAAGGAAACTGATGCTATATTTTTTTACATGGGAGTTAGGGCTATGTAGTATGTGGTCACTCTCCAGTGTCTCTTTCAGTGCCTCCAGCAACCACTATGGCACAGAGAGGCAGGAGGCAGTACCGCTGTATTTTAGCAGTCATTTTGTGGGAAGGGGAGCTGTTGGAGATGTATTTGTACTGAAATGTCATATTATTGCACTGCACCTTATACGTTGTATTTTGATTATTGACAGGTTTATCAGCAAACAACCAGAGGACCCCAACCTCCTCCTTTGCTGCTCTCTCACCCGACCCCGGCTACAACCCAGCAAACACCAGTGACCAGTGTTAAAGGTAAGGAAACTGATGCTATATATTTTTTTACATGGGAGTTAGGGCTATGAATCTGGTCACTCTCCAGGCCCTCAAGCAGTGTCTCTTTCAGTGCCTGCCTCCAGCGACCACTATGGCACATAGAGAGGCAAGAGGCAGTCTGGCTGTATTTTGTATTTGTACTGAAATTTCATATTATTGCACTGCACCTTATACGTTGTATTTTGATTATTGACAGGTTTCTTTAATATATATATTGGTAAGGCCAGCAACACACCATCATGAATACAGTACAAGAGCGATGCTGTCTGTAGAGAGCAAGCTAGTCCAAAAGATACCGGACTTCAATATGCAAGTAATTGACAAGTTTGCTACACTGAAAGAGAGACGTGCGGACTTCCTTTACAAAAAGTGAATGCTGCTACTTGTCGGTTGAATACAAAAAATTCTGATTGAGGTAAGAAATGCATTGTTATTTCTGTTTTTAAAAGTTTTGTAGTGTTTGTTCTATTTGGAGACGACACAGATTTGCTCACCTTTGTTCACTGGCCGGACCTGTCTCCCGCAGGGTGAACGATTCGTTGCTTGTGTTGCCTATCAAACCTTTCCCCTTGGCAAATTGCGAAAACCTTTATACCATTTATGTTTGGGGTACTTGCGTGGACCTATGTGAAGTGTGTACAAAGCTCAGCTCAACCAGAATCACGGTAACAGCGCATTGCGCTGCCTCTTTTATATTCAGTATATTGTAAGACTGTTTTTCTTCCCCCGCCTTTCCTTGTTTTGTTTCCCTGTTTTCCCCTTGCTTGCCATTCGTTACTCTAGAGTGTAATGTTCAGTATATTGTAAGACTGTTTTTCTTCCCCCGCCTTTCCTTGTTTTGTTTCCCTGTTTTCCCCTTGCGTGCCATTCGTTACTCTAGAGTCTAATAGAGTCGGAAGGCCGTAGGGGAAGACTGTGGACTTTTCTTCAAGTTCCTGACGCTCCTGCGGAACGAACCTGGCAACCATTACACTGCTGTGTAACTTCTTCTACTCTTAGAGCTGAGATTTCCATGAAAGTCTTATAGTCTGAATTCAGCACCTGAGCATAATAGGACAGAATGTATGAAGCTCTGTGGTAATACTGAATAAGCAGCTACCTATGTTATGCCATCTATTAATGTAATAACTGCACTTTCACAATTGCTTTATTACCTTCCTGCTTTCTCAAATTTGCTTGAAAATGCATGATTTTTCTTCTTTTTTTTCAAAATTTTCTTGGGGGGGGTTATCCCCCCAAACCCCCCTTTTGGGGTTAGGGCTCGCTCGCTGCGCTCGCTACGGTGCTGTATGCAAATTAGTTTGCGCCCCACCACTTTAAAATCTCACCCACCGCCCCTGCAATTTGGGTCTTCTGACCCAGGATTCGAGGGTCTTGCAGACTGTTCAAGGGTTTCAGCTAGAGTTCTACGAGACTCCCTGACAAAGGACCAGTCCGAGAACTCTCCATTTTTCCCAACAAGAGAGAGTTTTTATAGACAGCGAGATAGAAGAATTGCTTCACAAACGCGCTATAGCGGTGTGCGATTACAATCCACACGGGTTTTGCAGCAATATCTTTCTAGTTCAGAAGAAGGGAGGAGGTCACAGACTTGTGTTAAATTTGAGGGACTTCAATTACTTCCTGGTATACAACCATTTCAAGATGGAGGGATCCATCTGTTGGCAGATCTACTGCGGCAAGGCGACTGGATGGTCCGTTTGGATCTAAAAGACGCCTATCTGTCCATTCCCATCTATCCACCTCATCGCCGATTCCTCCAATTTCAGTGGAACGGACGATGGTTCGAATACTTCCTTTCGGGCTTTTCTCGGCTCCTTGATGCTTCACCAAGGTGATGAAGCCGGTGGTCGCACACCTTCGAGCACAGGGTATACGGTTGATAATCTACCTGGACGACATCCTGATCATGGCTCAGAACCCGGATCTGGTGTCGCAACATCTGCAAACGACCATTTCATTGCTTCAGAATCTGGGGTTCGTGATCAACCAGGCCAAAAACGGCTCTGATTCCGTCACAATTGACGGACTTCCTGGGTTTTGTGATCAGTTCACAAGCGGCACAGCTGAGTCTTACGAAGTCGAAACTGAAAGACATAAGGAAGGAGATTCTATCTCTTGTCAACAAACAGATGGTCTCGCTCAGGACGGTCGCCAGAGTAGTGGGTTTATTGGCGTCGTCCGTTCAAGCGATATTTCCAGGGCCCCTTCACTACAGGGCGCTACAGGGATTAAAAATCCAACACCTTCAAAGAGGGCTGGCTTACTCACACCTGGTTCCCCTGTCACAGGAAGTGAGAGACGAGATGCAATGGTGGTTGTACCACGTGGAGGCGTGGAACGGCAGGGCCATTTTCGGGTCGCTGCCCGAAGTGGTTATAGAATCCGACGCCAGACGTTGGGGCGGGGGGGGGGGCGCTGTGGCGTAGTTTAAACAGGAGCAAGATGGTCTCCTCAAGAGCTGGAATTACACATAAATTGTCTGGAAGTCCTAGCAGGATCCTTCGCGATCAAGACCCTCTCCCCGCAGCAGACATCGTGTTGCATTCTTCTCCGAATGGACAACGTCTCTGCGGTACGATACATAAACAAACTGGGGGGGACGAGATCGTCCATGCTGGTGCAAATAGCCAAGGATTTTTGGCATTATTGCCTCAACCGTCAGATCATGGTTATAGCGGAATACATACCGGGACAGTCCAACGTGGTAGCGGACTGGAACTCGAGACACCTGCGGGATTACAGCGATTGGCAGCTGCATCCCAGAATGTTTCAATGGCTGCAGGACCTTTGGGGCCCTTGTCAGATCGACCTGTTCGCATCCAGGCTGAACAGCCATCTGCCCAAGTTCTTCAGCTGGAGGCCGGACCCAGCGGCGCCAGCGACGTGTGCTTTTCTGCAGAACTGGTCGGGGGCAGTGAACTACGCGTTCCCTCCCTTTCTTCTCATTCCATGAGTAGCCTCGTACATTCTCAAGCAGAAAGCAGAGGTGGTCCTGGTGACGCCTCTGTGGAGGTCGCAACCTTGGTTCCCGATGCTGTTGGGGATGTGCTGCGACCTTCCCAGGATGTTGCCCTGGTCGGAATCCCTTCTTCTGGGACCTCTACGGGAACAACATCCATTGATCCTGTCTCAGCGCCTAGCGTTGATGGCTTGGAGGCTTTCAGGCAACAGTGGAATTTGCCTGGAGTTTCAGGAACGGCTAATGACTTCATCAAACAGGCTTGGGCCCCTTCCACGAGAAAAAGGTATTCTTCTGCCTGGAAGGGATGGTTATGTTGGTGCGTGGAACGGGACTTGGATCCCGTGGGGACAAGCCTTTCACATGTTGTGAATTTTTTGTGGTAAAAGGCAGCTAGCGGCTTAGCCTATCGATCGGTGAATAACTTCCGATCGGCTATTTCCGCGGGACACACCCACATTGATGGGAAACCAGTGGGAGTGCACCCTTTGGTGTGCAAACTCCTCAAAGGCATACGTGTCGCAAACCCTCCCAAGCCCAAATATTCGGGGCTGTGGGATGTTTCTTTAGTTATCAAACTTCTGGATAGTTGGCCCTCTAATGACTTGCTTTCTAGGAAGCAGTTATCAGCGAAATTAGCTATGCTACTATGTTTGTCAGCATGTAGGAGATCATCGGATGTACGTGCACTGGATATTACAGGTAAGAGTATTTACTCCGGAGGGAGTTTCCTTTGCTATTACAGGTCGCACAAAAACTATGTCTAGACAGATTGAATATAATGCCTTTCATAGTAATGCCAAACTTTGTGTTGTCCAATGCTTGAAAGCCTACGAGGAGTGTACTCGTTCTTTGAGACCGACTGGGGTTACTCAGCTTTTGATCGCTGTGCAAAAGCCGTTTAAACCTGTGTCCTCTGCCACTATTGCTAGGTGGCTTAAGTTTATCATGAAAGAGTCTGGTGTTGATGTTCAACTGTTTGGGGTGCACTCAGTGAGGGGTGCTATGGCTTCAAAGTCATATTTGTTAGGAGCTAATATTCAAGATATTATGCATTGTGCTGATTGGTCGTCTGAGTCGACATTCAAACAGTTCTACTATAAGCCGGTGGGAGATATTACATCTGTTCTTTTTGATTCAGCGTTAAACTAGCATTATCTGAAGCCTCCGGTCCTGTAATAGAATCAAAAATTAGCTAGCATTCGCGCCAAGAATTTTCAATTCTATTAAGGACACGGAGGCGAGGATTATCCCACCCGGCTATGTCATGGTATGATCACGCTTACCCACCCGTTATTATATGCTTGATACTGGTTTTATACAGAAGTTACGGGTTGTTTATATTTCTTTCTAGGTAATGACAAGAAAAAGGATTGAAGATTCTTCTGTTGAAGACTGAAGTTGGAACGCTGTTCCCTGTTATCCCATGTTGGAGACTATACTGAAGTTGGAAAGAGATTTCCGTGTTATTCCATGTTGGAGAATGTATAAGACTTTTGGATATCGGACTTATTCTGCATGTTCGTGCAAAGAAAGAGGAAGCTGGGACTGTTACCAGGGCTCTTATAGGGCTAAGGAGGCGTGGCTTTGGCCGAGCATCATGGTTAATGTGGTTTATTTTTATGAAACTGTACGTTTATTGGCTGCTGTGAGTTTACAGTAAAAGAAAGAGAAGCATAATCCTCGCCTCCGTGTCCTTAATAGAATTGAAAATTCTTGGCGCGAATGCTAGCTAATTTTTTATTCTTTTACTTGATTTCAGCTCCATTCTTCCCACGCAGCAGGGTTCTTATGTCACCCTGTGCACTCACGTCAGGGTCACGCAACGTAATTTTACGTGCCGCCATTTTGTCAGGCACCAACGTTGTCAGCACTTCTGCACGTGATGATCACACCATTTAAAGGCTTTCCAGCTCAGCACACATCGTATTTGTTACACTCGGTGACGCACACACCTGTTTTCAACTCAGCATCCACCATTTTTTTTGCTATTCGGTGACGGGCCCACCTGTTTGCTCTATTTACGTGCAATATTAATTACTTCAAGTATCCAATTTGAGCGCATCATCATTTCTATGTTCTGGGTGATGCGCGCACTTTCATCTTCACTATGTGCACATTTATTATTCATTTTAGAAAGCGTGCACCATTTTCTTTGTAGTCAGTGACGCGCACACCTATTTGCTCTATTTACGTGCAATATTAATTACTTCAAGTCTCCTATTTGAGCGCATCATCATTTCTATGTTCCCAGTGATGCGCACACCTTCTTTTTCACTACATGCACATTTTATGAGATTAGTACTACTACCAATTTTTGTGCAACTCCTTGGGAATTTCTGTACGGTGATGCGCACACCTGTGATGCGCATAATTTATTTATTTTAAACATGTTCTTCTACTGCTGCATCTATTATTTTACACATCATTACTAACTGCACATCTTTCATTGAGCATCTTATAGATTTTAGTATTGTCTATTAATAGTCATTATGCAAAACATAACCTGTCCTCTGCACTTTTACCAGAACCTGTAGTACTCAAGACAAAATGGAAGCAATGGTTTAAAGGTTTTGCCAGCTACATAATAGCTTTAGATGGGTCAAAATTTGAGCCGGTCTGGAAATTAGCTCTTCTTTATAATAATCTTGGTTCAGAAGGTTAATGCATTTTTGACCACTTGCCAGTTGTCACTCAACCTGATTAAACAGATTGGGATGTATATAAAGAAGCTGTTTGCAGACTCTAACCATTTTAAAGATGACAACAGTGTGGTAGTCGAGAGACGCAAATTCTACACCAGACGGCAATATGAATTTGAAACTGTTGACACCTTTGTAGCTGAATTGAGAGTTTTAATTGCCGCTTGCAAATTTGATGGCAACATTGACTCCTATTTAAGAGACCAGCTAATAGTTAAGTGTTCTAACAAAAAAAATAAGAAAGGTTACTCTGCTGTAGAAATCCTTCTCTAAATAAACCACTTGAAATAGCTAGAGGCATCAAGAGATCAGTTGTAGCACAAAGAGAATTTAACAAGGCAAAAAGTCATCCTATTGCTGAACCTGTCAACGCTATTGGCACCAAACCTAGAGCTAACTTTAATAAAGCAAACGACAATAAGAAGCTAAGTGTTTGTTACAGATGAGGCACCTACACACATTTAGCTAATGCAAAGAATTGTCCAGCCCTGGGCAAACCCTGCTCTAAATATAAAAAGACCGGTCATTTTTACAACATGTGCAAGAATCCTCACAAGATTGCCACCCTTAAAAATATGGAAGATTCTCCTGATGCTAACATTTGCACTATCAAAAGTTTTAAAAAGATTGTGCTTTCTATTGACTCTGATGCAAAAGATGGTGGTCCTCTATGCAATGTCACTAATGGGGATGTAGAGATTCAAGTGACTGCAGACTCTGGTTTCCCCATTACTTTTGTTACTGATGAATTATTCTACAACCATTGGAACACTTTCCAATTATCTCCACCAGACATTTATTTGGTGGTCACAATATTGATATGATGGTTTTTTTCTTAACAATATTACATTTAAAGACAGAATAATTTTCACCAAAATGTATGTAGCAAAGAAAGGCTTCAACATACTAGGGTGTAAAGACCAAGGTAAATTTGGGATGGTGTTAAGACCAGGCACTTCTTGCCCCATTTCATTAGTAGATATACCTGAAGTCAATCCTTCGTTGGAACAGTTGTTACTTAAGCAGAATGCCTTATTTGACAACAAATTACGTCTAGTGCATGGTTTTGAGCACAAAATCATTTTTTTTTAAATGCAGTACCCATCATCCACAGAGTCAGGAATGTCCCACTGTGCATCAGAGACCAATTGAAACAACATCTGGAGAATGTATGCACTGACAAGGTCATAGAACCGATTGATTTTTCGGCGTGGATTTCTCCAATCGTCGTCGCAAAGAAGAAAGGCACAAAAGATATCAGACTTTGTATTGACTTAAGATCTGTGAACAAGAACATTTTAGTTGATTGTTTCCCTTTACCTAAAATCCAAGAAATGCTAGATCATCTGGGAGGTGCTAAAGTCTTCTCCTGTCTTGATTTAAAATCTGCCTACCATCAGGTGGAGCTTTCTGAAGACTCGGGCTCTCTTACTGCTTTTAACACCCCTTTTGGCGCTCAGATTTTTACGAATGCCATTCGGCCTGGAATCGGCCGCGTCATTTTTTTCAGAAATTAATGTTCAAATTATTTGGGGAATGTAAAAATATTCTTGCCTACCAGGACGACATCCTTTTATTTTCAAAAAATACTGAAGAGCATCTTGCAATTTTGAGTGATGTGCTACAAATGGAATCAAATGGTTTTACAGTTAAAAAAGAGAAATGCAAATTCTTGGTTAGCAATGTTGACTACTTAGGCCATCACATTTCTGAATATGGCATCAAGTCTGACCTTGTCAAGGCACTTTTTGACAGCCCTCCTCCTGAGAATAAAGACCAGTTGCGGTCTTTTCTCAGATTATGTGAATACTATTCACAGTTTATTGACAGTTTTGCTCTCCAAACTGAAACGCTTCAGGAACGGTGAACAATTCACTTGGGAGGAGGCCAAGTCCTCAGCTTTCAGTAATTTAAAAAACCTCATTGTGAAAGCTCCTGTGTTACACCCTTTCAGAGATGATGTTCAATCCATAGTCACAGTTGATGCCAGTGGGGTTGGACTAGGTGCTGTCCTCACACAGTTAGTGCAGGGTGCAGAACGTACTGTGGGTTTCGCCTCCAGGTCCCTTTCCTAGACGGAACGTCACTACAGTACCATTGAAAGGGAGGCTTTGGCTTGTTTGTGGGCCACCAAACACTTTGAAACATTTGGGTAGAAGGTTTGCTTTAGTCACCGATCATAAGCCTCTTGTGTTTCTGTTGTCAAAAAATTATCATGACAAGGTCAGTCCTAGACTGGTAAGATTACTTTCCAGAATGTTTGAATTTAATTTTGTCATTAAGCATATTCCGGGAGGGAAAAATGCTTGTGCTGATTTTCTCTCTGGGTATCCTATACATGATCTACATTCCAACTCTATTGATAATAACCTAAATGTGTTATTAGTTTGGTTGATGGTTTGGTTGTCCTGGAAGGGGCCATCAGCAATTCAGAATGGATAGATTGCTCAAAAATTGATGAATCACAGGAATTGATTAAAGGTTTTATCACCAAAGGCTGGCCTGATGAAAGGAACTTATGTGAAGGTGTACGCCCTTTTCACAAGGTGAAAGACGATCTTACAATTAAAAATGATTGTATAATAAGAGGGAGTCTATTTATTTCTCCTGGAGGGCTCAGGTTAAGATTGATTAATTTTGCCCATCAAGGTCACCTTGGCATTACTGGCACTAAAAAACACCTGACTGTTCTACTGGTGGCCAGGTATGGATACTGAGGTAGAAAGTTTTGTGGGACATTGCTCTAGCTGCTCCATAGCTGACAAATCCTTGAAAGTACGTAATACTCCTCTTTATCCAGTCGCCGTTCCCAATAGTCCTTGGGAAAAACTGGGGATGGATTTCATTGGTACCATGTACAATCTTAAAGCCATCATGAGATTTGCTTTAGTTACAGTTGATTGTATTTCAAAATGGGTTGAGTGTAGGTTTTTGCCTGAACCTTCTACCACAGCTATGACTGATATGCCCAGTGATCTGTTTCGTCAAGAAGGAATCCCCAAAATTATTGTCTCAGATAATGGGGTTCAATTCAAGTCTCATTCCATGCAAAATTTTCTAAAAGTCATGGGAGTCAAGCATCTAACTGTAGCTCTTTATAGTCCCCAAGGTAATAGCATGGTGGAGAGAGTGAACAGGATGTTAAAAGAGACAATTCAGTTGGCTTTAATTCAGGGGGAGTCTGTCTACGAAGCTGCCCAGGAGAGATTGTGGAGTTATCACAATACTCCACACTCTGTGACTGGAATTCCTCCTTTTGTACTATTAAAAGGACGCTATATTTATTCCAAACTTAGTCCTAACTGGGTTTGGAGCAAACCAAGTGCACTAACAAGATCCCTAATTTTTAAAATGTGTGCGATACTGTTGAAAAGGCCCAGGTAAAAATTAAGCAAAACTATGACACAAACAAGGTGAAAGATGTCCAATTTCTTGTTGGGGATCTCGTCAAGGTGAAAAGACCAGCTGGAGTCAAAAATCATAAATCTAATTTTTTCCCATCAACACGCATTGTTAAAATTTCTAAACATGCAGTTTTAGTGCAGAATGGCAAGTGGTGGAGCAAAAGGAATGTGGTGTTGGTGAGAAACAACTTACATGGGGATTCTGATATTGAAACTCCCTTTGAGAGGTTTGACTCTTCTGGTCTGTCCTTACCTGATATTTATTTTCCCAATCAAACTAATGATATGTTAACTCACAATGCAGGTAGTGGTGATGCTATGATATCTTAATCTGAGCATGTTCAAATCCAGCCCTCTTTGTCGGATGGAAGAGTTTGTGATGATGCAACTATCAGTACTACTCCTAGTGATGCAGCTGTTGTACCAAGGGCAAGCACTAGAAGAACACGTGCTCCTTATTACTTAAAGGATGATATCCTACAATAAGTGTTATCATATTTTTCTATTGCTGTGTCAAGTTTTTCATTAGTATGAAATATTTCTATTTCATCATTGTTGGCTTTCATGTTAGTTGGTATGTAGTAGTTTAGTCATGTGTATTTTGCTTTGTTGTTTTAAAGGGGACAGATGTGTTGTGTTTTCCATTCCAATTACTAATGGAATGGTTGCTGGAATGTGGGGCTGGAACGCACTTAGGGTTCTAGATGAATGTCTGTGAGATGTGCTGTAAAGAATAAAGAAGATTACAGCAACCTCTTTCTGCGTGTTTCGTTTATGAAGGACCCATTTAACACTTTCTTATTGCAAAAAAAAGGGAGATGTTATACTTGTTCTTCAAAGTACAATAAAGTTTAATGTAATGTTTGCTTTCACACAATTTCAACCATACTTGTTTTTACATTAAGATGTCACTTAGAATCGTCCCTTTGTATATAGGACACGTCATGGAATGTTGGACATTTCTTCACCTTTCTCACACTTGTCAGCCCGCTCCTTGCTGGTTGCCTGTGGGCCTCTAAAAATGTAATAAATACTAAATTGATTAGTTCTTGATCTCTTCGACCTTTTGTACATTGATACTTCAGCAGACTAATGCAGGAGGAAACAGTGAATTAGCTATTTTAGAAAATACTTTTCAGTACATGGCATTTGCTCCCGTTTCTCAGACTGAACGCACGCACGGGAGGGTACACGATCATCTTTGGCCGCTAACAGCCTTAACTCTCCTTGTTGACATAGGAGATCCCTATTTTAAGCAGTGGGCTGTATTCAGTTGTAAGAGCCTACCGATGCACTGCACCAATACTGCAAGCGAAAACACTAAAACATCATGCTTTATTAAGTTACTATGGGTGCTGGAGAAGCAAAAAGTAAAATGCCTGTTCAGATTCTGAATATCGTTTTACGCTAACAATTCTTAACAAACATTGAATTTGAAATACAAGTCGTTCAGCAACAGACGGCATTACAGTTGCAGCAATTTGACAGGCACAAAAGAGGGTGTGCTATACAAAATAAATTATTTTGCAATTCAGGCCCTCTCTATTATCTGAAGGAACACCTTCCATTAAAGGAAATTCTATTCTCCATGACTATAGAAGTGCCTTCCCAATGTGTTCTTGTGGTTTGAGTGTCTGTCATTTATTGCAGTATTATACTTCTACTTGTATTTTGTACTCTTTTGTAACATGCACACTGCACTTTTCCTCTTGTAACGTAGTTTGCTACCTCTTGTATTTTGTTTGCTTTCGATACATGCACAATTGTCTCATGGTACGTAACGTTTGTTCATAGTGTCTTGCATTTATAGCAGTATTAAATCTCTACTTGTACTTGTACGCTTTTGTAACATGCACACGTCACTTTTTCCTCTTGTAACGTACCGTTTGCTACCTCTTGTATTTTGTTTGCTCTGGATACATGCACTATTGCCTCATGTAACCTAACGTTTGCTTACATGCCCACTTGTAATTTTAACATGCCCACTTGTAATTTTAACATGCCCGCTTGTAATTTTCTTCTCATGTATCTTTACTGTTCCTATTGTGAAGCGCTCTGACACCTTCGGCTAAAGTCCGCGCTAAATAAAAACGCATCAAAGAAATAAATAAAGTGGCGTAGAAACAGTACTGAACTAACGGTCAGCAGCACAGAACTAACGGAGGCAATAGGAAGGCAGAGGCTAGTACGGGTGGGTTACTCTCCGCCCTCCGACGGTTTCGCAGATCTGACGACTGTGGGGCAAACGCGTAGGTAAACGGAGTGATACGGCCACGTCAGACCGTGGGACCCGGTCACCGAGACGAAGAGAACGTATAATACAACAGCTCCCCCAAGACATGGAATCCACTAACGACCAGAACTACTGAGCACGAGTGGTCGCCTGAATACCTCAGCCAATGAATGACTGGCAAAGGTTTCCGTAACCAATTCTAACTCACGCTACAGGGTAAGAGGTTCCACAGCCAATGAAAACCTGCAAATGTCCTAGCCAATCTGAGGTCACCTGTCGCTCGACCTCCCAATCACAAAAGGGCCTTGTTTCCACCTACGTGATTGGTTGTAAGCACCTAGGGGCTACAACAAGCGCTGGCCCCGTTCCCCGTAATTTCTGGATTAAATACCTTCTGAAAGGATTAGAAAAGGACAACAGATTTCAGCATCAGCTGAAGAACTGCCCAGAAGAAGTTTGAACAGCTGGTCATCGTAGTTGTCATGGATACCAACATACAGAAGCGGAAAGAGATCAAGAAGTCCCTGCGCATCAAAGTGATAAGCATGGGCAACGCGGAGGTGGGAAAGGTGAGTAAAAGGGCTTTTGGGGGTGGGAATATATTTAATCGATGGCAGCGAACAGTTGTCAAATACTGTGATTCGCGCATGCGTGTAATCTCCAAGGCAACAGTGGGGCGTGTCACGTAATTCCCGCCCCTTTTAGTGAGGCCCAATGCATGTTCTTTTGGCAGGTAACAGGAGGGATAAAAGGCTACCAAGGTCTGTAGGGGCCGTGGGCCCCTAGCAGTATATGACAGCCAGGAGGCATAGCTGCCAAGGTTTTAGACTGCTTATGTGTGACTTTCATAATTTCAGTGTAATTACAAGTGGCATTCAATCACTATGAGTGACACTTTCTTGTGAGCAAAAGTAAGCAATGAAGATGAGGGAAACATATAAATATCAGAAATGACGCCTATTTGAGCAACTAGAAAGTGTAAGTAGATCTTAAAAAATGCTGCAAAGCACCAATAATGGAAGGGCACTGAGGGACCAAACCGCATGCGAGAAGCCACAGCAAGGACTGCCCAGTTTTCAGTTTGTACATGTATGACATATATAAATTTGAGATGTGGTATGTGTGAATTTTTCATGGCGTGTGACATATCGAGTGACATTTTATCGCTGGCAGTTAAATGGCCCTAATAGTTTTTGCATATATCTCATTTGTATCAAAGAACAACTAATGCAAGACAGCAACTCACATTCTTCCTCAACATCCCTCATAGCGACCTCTTTAATGGTCTACGTTCCAAGAACTTTAGGCCCACCCATACATACAGAGTACTTTCTTCTCAAGAGACGTGTGGAAATGCAGTGTGGTAAGACTTTTGCCGCTGCCTGGAACTGCCAGAGATTTCTGACAAATAAATGTTGGGAACAGTGCATTTTTTGGCCCACACTTTGACTTTTGCGGAGCATTTTTGGTAAGAAAATATTAATGCAGCCACAAAAGCCAATCCACCTTTTCTCCCTGAGTCTCTAGGGGCTGATTTTGATGGCGGTCGGTCGGACCACCGCTCGCTATTGCGGCGATCAGGACCCCGCTCAACAAGCAGGAGGTGCTTTGACCACCGCATTTCGATATGACCGTCGTGCTGGTGGTCGGAAAGTGCTCCGTATCACGGCGGCTTGTGCTGAGGGCCAAGGGAAAGGGGCGCAGCAGGAGCCAGCTTGGTACAGAGCACCTCCTGCACGTCCATGGACCATGTGCCATGAACCATTTTATGCGTGACACACAGTGAATGGAGGTGAGTGAGGGCACTACATGTGCCCCAAGGGACACTTTACAGGGGGGCCACATCGGATGGGGGACCTGTTTGGGGGCCCCAGTATCCCTTTCCAACAGCCTTTTCATGGCGCTCTTCATGCCATGAAAGGGCTGTGGAAAAGGGATATCGAAATTCACACGGTGGTGCCTAGCTTGGCACCGCCGCTATTCAGGGATACGACCCAACCTCTGCCCGTCAGGATCTGTGATCCTGGCGGAGGTGGCGATCTTCCCTCCAAATGCTGTGGGTCCGACCGCCAGAATTGTAATCCGGTGTTTGGACTGTAGGGCTGTCGACAGTCGGACCGCCAAATACGGCCTGTCGGTGGCGTTCTAACTGCCATCATAATCAGCCCCTAAGTGTTGAACAGTAAATTCCAGATTGCAGTGTAATGTTGGCTAAAAAGCCAATGCTAACTAAAGAGAGCACACAATGAGAATGGAGAAGGTGCTATTTCTGGCAGTTAAATAGGAAAGGAACTCCTTATGGTCCTATTTTGTTTTACATCCACAGCTTTACCTTACAATGAGCAAATGTTTCCAAAGCAAGCATGTAAGAAAAAGGAATTAGGTTAGTGACAATGCATAAGCATTTTTGGAGCTCTATTACTGTTTTAAGTCAATTAAAGAAGTGGGCGAATATATTAAATGCCTCTGATTACTTGGACATAACAGTTTGGTTCTTTTCACTCTCAAAGTGCCACTTGAAGTGTCGCACATGGGGAGATGAAATGCCACACATAAACTTTGGAGAAAAATGGCTGAATTTCCAAATATAGTTAATGCAGAAATTTGAGTGATATATCATGTGGCATTTCGGAGACTTTTTACAAATGTTATAACCTTGGGCCCAAGCTATTGCTGCTGTGGCTGTTATGTATTAAGCATGTAGAGGCATTCCATATTAACAAGTAGTTGTTTACATTTCTGCTGGCAGCAACCAAGCATGATCGCTAGTAGTGATCTTGCGTGTGGTGGGCACTTATATAATCTTGTCTGATGTCACAATTACCCCTTTAATAATCTTAGTAGTGCTGGTTGAGTTTCATTGATCAGAAGTTGCTCTTATTACAGAAAAGGTTGCAGACCCGAGCCATAGGATAATCTGCACTGCATTTGTATTTATATATAATGCCCCTCTATCCCCCCTGGCCCTCCACCCCAGAGTGTATGCATTCGTTTCCAGCCCACTGATCAATGGGAGAGCCTTGCTTGCTGGGGTGGTCACTAGAGGGCCCCACCCCTGCCATACTGAGCCAGAGAACCTGAGGCTTGAACCAAAGACCGAGATGGCGCGTAGGGGAAATGGGGCCGACCTGCAACAGGAAGGGCGACAGCACTGCAGGCTCCACATATTCACATGGTGAGTCTCGGGGCTCGGCCTCCATTTAATGCAAAAGTGGCCCTGCTTGGAGTGGCGGCACCCATCTCCTGCTGACGAACTGTGGGGTGAGCCCTACCCAGAGAGGCGATCATTGGTGGGCCACACCCTTGCCTTGTTGAGCCAGAGCGCCTGAAGCTTGCACCATAGTGCTCTCTAAAAGGTGAAGACTTTCAGTTCCGGGGGCGTTCTCAATAGTTAGTGTACAGTTGTCACAGCGTAAATTGGTATTGTTTTTACCGATATTGAGATAGTTATGCATTCCTTGATCATGACTTACATTGACATCGCTTTTACTGGTAACAACTTTATCATTTGCACATTTTATGGCATACATTGATATTGTTCCTGTCAGTATCAGCCCGGTTGCATGGGCTGAGGTGATGGCACATATTGACATTGCATTTCAATAAATGCACTCACCAGTCTGAATTGGATTTAACTTTTTGGAAGTGGTAAATCTGCTGTCAATGAATACCGTGATATATGCAGGCCCAACAATGGCAATTCCAATTATTGTGTTGTTGGGCCTGCACATATCACGGTATTCATTGACATCATATTTACCACTTCCAAAAAGTTAAATCCAACTCAGACTGCTGGGCCAACTTCTATAATATTGTCTTTTAATGGATTTTTGAAGAATGGGAAATTCCCAGAGGGTTGGAAAGGTACTACAATAAAGCCAATCTTTAAAGAAAAAATGATCCAAAAAACTTTTGTCAGGTCATCTTAATTGATGTAGGGGCCAAAATATTTGCTAAACAAATCCTCTTTTACCTGAAGGACTAGATTGAGGATAATGGCTTTATCACAATTGAACAAGGTGGGTTTAAGGGTGAGCACTCCTCTTTAGATCATTGTTTCAGTCTTTGGGCAATGGACCAAAAGGCAATAGAAACAAAAGGTAACTGGTTCTATTGTTTTGTTGATTTCTGCTCTGCCGTACACAAAAATTGACAGGGATGGTCATTTCTAAGTGTCTTCTTGTTTAAAGAATGACATTGTAATAATTGGGCACGAGTGGAGTTAGACATTAATGGTACCCTTTCATGGAAAATCCCAATTTCAAAGGGCTTTGTCAGGGATGTGTCTTAACGTCTACTTTGTTTTCCCTTTATTTGGCCAATCTGCCTGCTTGTCTAAATAGTTTGCATTCTGTTTCTGGGCAGAAGTGTCATCTTAATTGCTTTCATTTGACCCAACCAAGGCAACCCGCCTATCTACCAGTTTTTTAAATCTTAACCGGCCATGTTTAAGACATCATAATAGTTCTGTGTGGCTGTTGTGCCAGTTATGGGGTATACCCCTTGATCTCGAAGTACTGTACATATTGCTGCGTCCAGGTAAGGGGAAATAACCTCGGAAGGGTGTTTCATGTCTCCTGTAGGGTGTTGAGGCCCAAAATCTATGACTTCTGAGTGTTTATTTTAAATCCAGACAATTGGCCATATGTCTCTAAATTCTGCACGAGGGCTGGAATGAGGCCCAGAGGATTGGTTAACATCATAACATAGTCTGCATAACGGACCAACTTATGGTCATGCATCCTTAGTTTTATCCCTGAAATTAGATTATTTTTCCATCAGACTTCTGCTAAAGACTGCATTTACAGGGCAAAGAGTTGGGGAGGTAAAAGGCAGCCCAGCTTCATACTTCTATACTCATCCAGATGTAAGGAGAGCACTCCATTGATCCTAACTCGTATCGTGGGGTAAAAATAACTGCTCAATATCCAGGTCTTGAATTAAGGGACCATGGACAATTTATGTCTATCCCCCTGGAGAAAAGGCAAGTGCACCAGATCAAAAGCCTTTGTGATGTCGATGGAGAGCGGCATGAATTGGTGCAGCGTGATCGAAAAAAACAGCAAAGTAGGAAAAGGTTTCTTTTGTACTGTTTTTTAGAAGGCTGCGTGATGGGGATAGGTGGCGTGCATTTGACGGCGTGGTTATTGCATTAAGCTGTCCATATTATTGGATGAAAACGTGGAGACTTTGTAGATGAGGATTCTGGGCCAGTTTATAGTTCATGAAACTTATACACAGATGACAATACTGCTTTAAATCGTGGATACAATGACGGTTGATGCAGATAAAGTAGGTATCGTGTATGGCAGTTCGATCGATGAACTATTTCGAAGAGGCCGCGTCGTCAGTCAGACTGGTGTAAAGTGGCGTCTTTACCTTCTGGAAGGATTCAAAAGGGGAGTGCATTCCAGGCTCTAGCTGCAGTAACAGATATAGACTGACCCCTCAACCTAGCATACTTGAATCTAGGAAGGGCCATCCTACACTGATTGGCTGATCTGAGGCAGTGGTTAGGGACATACATAGAGAAGCGCTTTCTCAGGTACATTGGCCCCAACTCATGCGTCGCTCTGAAAGAGAGGACCAGCGATTTAAACAGAATGCGCTGTGCCACCCGGAGCCAATGAAGATTGCGCAGGTGGGAGCGGACGCTAGAGCTCCTAGGAATATTAAAGAGGAGTCTAGCTACCGCATTCTGAACCACCTGGACTCGTTTAATCCGGTAGGATGGAAGGCCACAGAACAAAGCATTGGCATAATCGAGCCTAGATAGAATGAGGGTGCGCGCCACTGTCTCTTTGGCTTCCCTTGGAAGTAGAGGAAAGAATCTGCCCAGGGTTTTCAGGGTGCCAAAACAGATGCCTGTAAGTTTTTTAATATGGTCCTCAAATTTTAAATTATCTCCGAACCAAACACCCAGGTTCTTAGCCGGGCCTCCCATAGATTTGGGGCAGGGAATATCAGGTGGCCATAAATGATCTCTAAAGTTGCTGGGGAAGGTTCCAAAAAAGAGGACTTCAGACTTTTCCTCATTGCACTTTAACTGTGCAAGTGCGAGCCAGCGGAAAACAGAAGAGAGGCAGAGC
Source organism: Lissotriton helveticus (assembly GCF_964261635.1). Classification (NCBI taxonomy): domain Eukaryota; kingdom Metazoa; phylum Chordata; class Amphibia; order Caudata; family Salamandridae; genus Lissotriton; species Lissotriton helveticus. Next base: position 1,934,474,494 of record NC_136067.1, on the reverse strand, counting down.
TGAACAGCTGACGTATCCAAATTGTCACCTGGCCAGGTAAACAAAAGTTGGGTATCGTCAGCGTATGCAATTATTTTTGCCCCCAAATGCTCAGCCAGATAGATCAGAGGGGTAAGATAAACATTAAAAAGCAAGGGGCTGAGTGTAGACCCCTGCGGGACTCCAGTAGAGAGTTTTCTCGGCGAGGACGCATGCGGTGGCATCCAGACCTGCTGAGTCCGATTGTTTAAAAATTACGTCAGCCAGTCTAGGGCCTCGCCAGTAATGCCAATGGCAGACAGTCTGGTGGGAAGAAGAAGCCCGTGGGGAACCGTGTCGAAGGCGGCAGAGAGATCCAACAGAATCAGAACCGCCTGCCGCCTCCGTCCAGGCACTCCCGAATAGCCTCCGACACCTCAACCAGCGCTGTTTCGGTGCTGTAGGCTGCCCGAAACCCCGATTGGGCCGGATGTAAGGCATTAGAGGTCTCAACAAAATTGTCCAGTTGGCGAAACACCAATTTTTCGCAAATTTTAGCCAACACCGGCAGCAAAGAGATAGGCCGGTAGCTTGATGGGGCGGCTGGATCCATCCCGGGTTTTTTTAGGAGCGGCAATAACTTAGCCTGCTTCCAACAAGATGGGACAGTCGCAGTAGAGAAGGAGAGATTAACTATCTGAGTGACCTCCCCACATACCGTCTCAGCCACTCCTCCAAGCACTCGGGCCGGACAGGGATCCGTTGGGGACCCCGACTTCATAGACCTTAGTGTTACCAGGATTTCTGCTTCTGCCGACAGAGCGAAAACCTCAAACAGACCAGCGGGTTTAAGCGCAGGCAAGGAAAACAATACCGGTGGGGTCGTGTGGTCATGACAGACAGTAATCAGACCATCCTGAATTTTTTCAATTTTCTCGATAAAAAAGGAGGATAGCTCTTCACACCATTTTCCAGAGGAGGGCAACCGAGGTTGTGCGGCACAGGGCGATAAGAAACTCTGTACAATGGAGAAAATGTCTTTACTATTATTAGAGTTGGCAGTTTTGTCCCGGATTTGTAATATTTCTTTAGTATTAACACTACATCCTTTGTCTGGGATAAATCTGGTTTGATCCCGAGCTAATAACCCCTGCACATAGGGTCCATGCTGGTGTGTCAGTAGACCCATGATAATCTTAGCATGTATGTTGAGGAGAGATATGGGCCTATAGGACGTGCACTGCACCAGGTATTTATCAGGTTTATGTATCACTGTGATGACCCCCTCACGCATAGTACTTATGAGGAAGCCTTTCAGGGCGAAATAATTATATAGATGTTACTGGAGTGGCGCTCAAAGGGGGCAGAATGACATAAAAGAGTAAAGTAAAGCCATGTGAGCCGGGACCTTGCCAGTGCATAGTTTAGCTATCCTTGAGCTAACCTCCTCTAGAGCAATATCTTTTGATAGCGTGGATCTGAGGGAGTTAAGTAAGATTGTATATGAGTTGTTGGTAGGGATTCAGTGGTGTATAGGCCTGCGTAGGACAGACAGAATACAGCTGCCAGGCTAATTTCCGGCCTGCCTAAATTTCCCCCCATCTCTAGTGAGATTTGTAAACTTCATTGGTTACCGGTGAGACAACGGGTACATTTCAAATCATTGTGCCTTGTCTTCAGGTCACTTCATAATCAGGGTCCTCACTATCTTCAGGACCAATTTCAATGGTTTTTACCATCTAGAACCCTGCGCTCATCAGCTCATAAATTAGCAAGAGTACCACCAGTGAAAAAGGCTCGGTGGGGTGGTAAGAGCTTTGTGGTAGGTGCAGCAAGACTTTGGAACCAGCTCCCCGTTCATCTGAGGAGCTGTACTGAATTACTCCCTTTCAGAAAAATGCTTAAAACCTGGTTGTTTTAGACCCTCTCTTTGATGCAGTAATCCATTTTCCGGTAGAGATAGCAGATAGCCCCAGGACACCTTCGGGTAACAGATGCGCTTTACAAATGAATTAACACAACATAACATAACAGAAGGCTTCAGTGATCTGTTTTTCCTCATGTACCCCTGATCATTGTTAATTTGCTCTACGGTCCTCTTCTGTACCTTGCCATTAATTTACTGGCACAATTCCCACCTTTACAATACGAAAGCCCAGCCATATTAAGGACATTAAGTTGCTGCCTTGTGTTATCTCCATATGCAGCTAGGTTAAGGTGTGTGCAGGTGCTGTAGTGTTATCATAATAGACAAATCGGACAGGGCTGTAACTCCATTGCTTAAGTGATGTCTTCTCGGCAGTATCTGTGGTGTGCCCATAAAGTAATCAAGCCAGACATAGGTCGAATATGAAGCATTATGTGGTTCCAAACTCTCAAATTTGTGCCACTCCCACATCTGTCATCCACTTCAACCCACCCTTGCGATTGAAACTGCACTTCTACTACTTGTGCTGTGTCTATTCTTTATGTTAATTATGTCTGCACTGCTGCTGCCCCTATTTCATCTGCTGTGTGTAAGAGTGAAACCTGAACTATTGTGTATGTTGTACCAATATTATTTATATAAATGAAGTTTGTACACAGGACCAGTATACCTGAAAAGCTGCATACACATTCACCATCCTTCCAGACAGCTACACTCTGCCTCACTGTCACACACACCCTGCATCTACAAAAGCAAGACAGGAGGTGGCTACTTTGAACCCAAACAATGGAACGACTTCCCTCAACATATCGGAGCCTCCTCCTCAATTCTTGGGTTCCGCAAGAAGCTGAAGACCTGGCTCCTCGAATAAACATGCAGAGAACTATACACCTACACACATGCAAAGCATGTGGATACCCTCACTGGTGATGAGTGCAATATGCAAATGGACATAAGATAACATACACTTGGTCTCAATGCTGAAGCAGTTCTTTGTGAGAGGGATGATTGCGTAACTGCATTCTTTTGCTACCACCTTCCTCTTTTATGCAAGTATGAACTTCTGTTGTGAATGGCACACAAGTTCTGTGAAGTGAGCTTGCATGGCTGCATCAATAAGCGTCAGTGTGCTGACAACATAACTATTGTAGCTATAAGTCAAGAAGACCTGAGAACCTCCATCATGAAAGCTAAGGAGCATACTAAAATAAAGGGGTTTTGACTAAATATAAATAAGCATTAGCTAAGCCAATAGGGCTCGCCTTTGTGATCTATAAGCTTTGCGGATCACTGAAAGAATATCGACTACCACAATATCGAGTACCCAAAATATCGAGGTGAAAATATCTACTACAAAAATATCGAGTTTGTATGTACAAACAGGTAAGTACAAAAATATCGACTACAAAATATCGTTTACAAAAATATCGTTGTAAAAAATATCGACTTTACTAAAAACAATGTTTAATTACATTAATATAAAAAATTAATTACTAAAATATAATTAACAATACTTAAAATAACTTTTAATAATTAAATATTTAATGAAAGTAAAAAAATATATATATTTTTAATCATATTTCTTAAAACATATATATATAGTAACAACATTTAATTAAATAATAGGCAATATTGTATATGTACCCCAAAAACCCAAAACTGACCCTGAACCCTAAAAATACCCCTTTACCCAAAAACTAAAAACTGACCCTGAACCCTAAAAATAACTCTTTACCCAAAAACTGAAAACTGACCCTGAACCCTAAAAATACCCCTTTACCCAAAAACTGAAAACTGACCCTGAACCCTAAAAATACCCCTTTACCCAAAAACTGAAAACTGACCCTGAACCCTAAAAATACCCCTTTACCCAAAAACTGAAAACTGACCCTGAACCCTAAAAATACCCCTTTACCCAAAAACTGAAAACTGACCCTGAACCCTAAAAATACCCCTTTACCCAAAAACTGAAAACTGACCCTGAACCCTAAAAATACCCCTTTACCCAAAAACTAAAAACTGACCCTGAACCCTAAAAATACCCCTTTACCCAAAAACTGAAAACTGACCCTGAACCCTAAAAATACCCCTTTACCCAAAAACTGAAAACTGACCCTGAACCCTAAAAATACCCCTTTACCCAAAAACTAAAAACTGACCCTGAACCCTAAAAATACCCCTTTCATTTAACATAATTAGCAATTAATCAATTAAATAAAATTAATTACCAATTACATTTTAATTAATTAACAAACATTTTTTAATTAACAATTAATTAAATATTACTACCAATTATTAAATTAACATATTTAATTAATTATAATTAAATTACTTCCCACCCTATTCCCCTATAAACCCACAACCCGCTAGAGAAAATACATTATTTTAATTGACATAATTAGCAATTAATCAATTAAATAAAATTAATTACCAATTAAATTTTAAATAATTAACATATATTATTTAATTACCAATTAATTAATTATTACTACCAATTAATAAATTTACATATTTAATTAATTATAATTAAATTACTTCCCACCCTATTCCCCTATAAACCCACAACCCGCTAGAGAAAATAAATTATTTTAATTGACATAATTAGCAATTAATCAATTAAATAAAATTAATTACCAATTAAATTTTAAATAATTAACATATATTATTTAATTACCAATTAATTAATTATTACTACCAATTAATAAATTTACATATTTAATTAATTATAATTAAATTACTTCCCACCCTGTTCCCCTATAAACCCACAACCCGCTACAGAATTAAATTACACAATAATTAAAAAAATAATTAATTAAAAAAAAAAATAAAAAAAATTGACACTTTTCACACATATTATAACATAAACACACTATAAATAATTAAATATTATTTAAAAAACTATATTTTTTACTATCTAGATTATATACTTGGATATTTTCACTGTCTATATTATTTACAGTCGATATTACTTCACTTACCTTAAAAACGATATTTTGGCTGTCGATATTCTGTCTAGTCGATATTTTCTCCAAACGATATTTAAAACTCGATATTCTGTCCAGACGATATTTTGGAGTTGATATTATGTCTGTGCACCAAGCTTTGCCAATCCTTTTTTGCTATTGTGGCACCACATTGGTAATAAGCAAATACAGGGAAAAAAGACAGTACTGACCACTCTCATTTCTTAAACGCACACCTGTGTGATCATGTAGGCGCTTCCATTCGTCACCACGCATGCACATGCCTAAGAAATGATGTGAGCCCCATTGTTTATTTATCGATCAAAGATGGATTTGTAGATCAAAAAATGTAAATTTAACAGCAAAGGAGTGTTTCTTGTACTGTGTAGTGGCCCGGCAGCAAATGGCAGCTGCCAGGCCCATTACAAATATTAAAATTAATGTATTAAGGTGTTATAGACCGCAAGGGGCTGAAGGCCCTATGGAAGAAGATGTGGGAGAAGTAGTAGAGTGGGCGGAGGCAATGGAACAGTGGTGTTGTGCTTCTGAAAGTATGCAGGCAGGCCATTTCAGAGAACAGCGTGTTATCCCAAATGAGTATGTCGCATGTCTAAGTTAAAACATTCAAGACCTCTCCTGTTCACAGAAGCAGTAAAGTGTAAACAAGGAGAGGGGTTGGGGTTGGGGAGAGGGGTTGGCCTAACGGCTAAGGCGCTCGACCTCGGACCTGGGGATCTGGGTTCGAGTCTCGGTAACGACGCCAAAAACCCCCTGTGATTCTGGGCAAATCACTTAATCTCCCCGTGCCTAAAAAATGAAAGTGTGTCCTCATGTAACGTAACTGGTGCTATGTAAAGCGCTCTGATAACTGATTCGGTTCGGTTCTAGTTCGCGCTATATAAAACTCAAAAAAAAAAAAGGACCCAGCCACCAATCAAAACTAGTAACATAGCTTTAGACATACGAATGAGAGATCTGACAGTCATAAAGTCTGTGAGAGCCACTACTTCTGATAAGGCACCTGAAGTAAAAATTGTAATGAAAATGGCTATCATTCTGGCCAAGCTAGATGTGAAGGAAAGGAAACCAGAGGCTATGGAGGACCACATAGACCAGTATAACCGGGCACCTGATTAGGGACAGAAATTGTAGAACTTGCATAAGAAGACCGATGACCTTAAAGGCACAAGTAGGCAAAGTAATCTAAGACTCTTTAAAACCCCAGAAGGCAAAGAACAAGACAACATTCTATAATGGCTGGCATCCTTTATACCAGCCATTACAAAGCTAACTGTTGAAACATTCCAACAGACTCATCTCCTAAAATCTAGATGTACTGCAAATCAAGAATAACACAGGCCCATAATAGTATGTTTCCTTAGGCTAGATTCCAACACAAAACTGCAGGGGTGGGGAATTCCTATCTCCCGACGCCCGAGACATCTAGATTTCTTACAAGGGCAAGAGGTTTTAATTTCTAATGTGTCCAAAGGACAAGTAGACAGTCTTTTGCTTTCTCCCCGAGGCTCTTGTTTGGCTTCCAGACCCTCCCCTGGTCCTTTCATTTTCTTGAAGCACAGCTCCAGAACACAGACATCACTGGAATGTAAGAGGCTGCCTTAAGGGCCTCATGGCTCCTGCTCTGACTTTAACCTTGTGACCCTCCTGCCTTTTATTCTGTGCCCTCACCCTTGAGCCTCAAATCGGCCACAAGATCCCTCCTCACCCTCGCCCCCGGGGCCTACAATAAAGCTCATGCGTTCCCTTCTCATGCAGCCCCTGCACAAACCTCCTTTACACTTTGCTTTGACTGTACACCTTGTTTCACTCGGTGCCTGTACTTGCTAATCCCACCCCACCCCCCTCTGCTGCCCCCTCTGACTACCCTGACCCGCTCCCCTTGGCCTCTCATATTTTACCGCATCCAGGGCTAACATTAAAGTTAATAAGTTTGCCCATGGGGAATTGATGCAATCCTCAGGCGCACCCTCATTTCTCTCCTTTCACTGGGTCTCTCATCTCACTGTGTGTGTTCACCAGGGGCATCTTAACACGCCGCTGTAGCATCTACAGCAGCTGTGGAGTTATTAATGGGCCTCTTCTTTCTGCAGGTCCAGACATAGGTTCTTAATTAACATGAAATGGTGGATGGATATATACATGGATGAATGAGTGAAAGGATGTATGTAAGAATGGATGAGTGAAAGAACGGATGGATGGATGAGTGCAAGGGTGAATTAATTGATGGATGGGGTGAAAGTGGATTGATGAGTGAAAGGATGGATGAGTAAAAGATTTGATGGATGAGTGAAATGGTGAGTGAATAGATGGGGTGAAAGTGGATGGATGAGTGAAAGGATGGATGGTTGAATAAAAGGGTGGATTGATGGATGAGAGAGAGTGGATGAATGGCTGATTGAGTTGGTGGATGGCTGATGGAGTGGATGGTTGGGTGGATTGATGGCTGGGTGGGCGGATGGCTGGGTGGATGGATGGATGGATAGATGGGTGGACGGATGGATAGATGGACGGATGGATAGATGGGTGGAAGGATGGATAGATTGGGTAGAAGGATGGATAGATTGATGGGTGGAAGGCTGGATAGACTGATGGGTGGATAGTTGAGTGAAACGGTGGATGGATGAGTGAAAAGGAGGATGGATATGAGTGAAAGAAGGAAGAGCAAAATGATGGATGGAGGGATGAGTAAAAGGGTGATGGATAGGAGTGGAAAGGAGGATGGAGGGGTGAAAGATGGAAGAGCAAAATGATGGCTAGATGGAGGGATGAGTGAAAGAGTGGATGGATATGAGTGAAAGGGTGGATGGAGGGGTGAAAGTGGATGGATAGATGAGCGAAAGGATGGATGTATGAATGGGAGGAAGGAGGGATGGATGAGTTTGAATGATAGATTTGGAGCTGGAAGGATAAATTGGGCCCCAAGGGCATCGTGAACCACTCACTTTAGCAGCTACAGTGGGGGTGGAGCTCTTGATGAGCCTCTTCTGTCTGCAGCTCGGCAGACAAAGGCCCATAATTAACGTGTAAGGGAGAGTGAGTGAAAGGATGGATGTGTGGGTGAAAGGGTAGATAGATGAGTGAGTATGAGTGTAAGTGTGGCTTCCTAGATGGATGAATGAGTGAAAGGATGGATGGTGGATGGACGATGGATGTGTTGATGAAGGAAAGGGTGAAAAGATAGATGGATTGCAGGGGTGGATGGATCAGTAAGTAAAAGGATGGAAGAGTGAAAGGGTAAATTGATGGATGAGCAGAAGAATGGGTGAGGGAAAGAATGGACAGATGGCTGATATGGATGGATATGTTTGGGGATGGATAGGTAGATTTGGATGGGTGGATGGATGAATTGACAAACAGAATGGTGAAAGGAACTTTTTGTAAAGGTCTTTAAAGAAGTAGTTAGTAAAGGGGAGATACCGGAAAGCTGGAGAGGTTCTTTAATATCCCCGATATTTAAAAAAGGAGATTGGGCGCTTCCGGAAAACTATCGTTTAATAACGCTACAGGACACCGATACAAAATTATTTACATCCCATCTGCTAACAATCTTATCCGATTGGGTAAAGAGGAATAGCATTCTCCCGCTAAACCAAACCAGCTTCATTAAAGGACTTGGTACGTCCTCCAATCTCCTGGCACTATCAATTTTAATTGAAAAAGCATTTTCTAACAATGAGTCATTATTCTTATGTTTTGTTGAGTTTAAATCAGCTTTTGACTGTGTCAACAGAGATTTATTATGGGAAAAGTTACATGTACAAGGGATCCCCCCACCTTTAATAAATCTGATCAGTCTTCTGTATACAAAAACTTGGGCCAGAGTTCGTATTGGGAACGGCAGGTCATTAACTGAGAAAATACCAACGCTAGGGGGAGTGAAGCAAGGCTGTGTATTGGCACCTTTATTATTTAATCTGTTTTTAACTGATCTAACTGGAGCCTTGAACAACATAAATGCACACCCGCCTAAGCTTGCAGATAAACACATATCAAATCTGCTATATGCATACGATGTCATCCTCTTAAGTAGAACAAAGGTAGGTTTGCAAAGGTTAATGACATGTATACAGGAGTACGCAATAGAAAACAAAATGGTAATAAACGAATCAAAATCCAAAGTTATGGTCGTCTCAAAAAACTTAAGAAGGAAGTACAACACAAAATGGTTCTTAGGAAAAGAAAAACTTGAGCATATTAAAACCTATAGATACCTGGGAGTGGTTTTTGATGATAATGGTAATTTTAAACCTCAGAAATTGGATATCGCAAGGAAAGCGAACTCCCTAACAGGTGCATTTGGGATTATAAAAAAGTCCACCAGTAATTTAACCCACCAACCTCTACTCAAAGTCATATCTGCAAAATTGTTACCTTCCCTAACCTACGGTAGTGAGACATTAAATGGAAAAGAAGCAATAACAATAAACAAAGAAATCTCAAAAACTTTCAGAGCCCTTATTTCTTACCTAAAAATGCTGCACAATCCCACATTAGACTGGAATTTCGCTTGAACAACCAACTATATGCTTGAATGGGTAACATTATTAAAGTATGGAACAGAGTAAAAAATGACAAGGAGAATTTAATCTCACAGCTTTTATGGAAAGAAATAGAGGGAAATAACAAATCATCTTTTTGGAAATATCTTGAGAAGGCTTTGGATGAACTTGGGCTAAAGGGGATTTGGATGACTACTATTCCTCAGGAATCTTTTTAAAAAATTGTGAACAAGACAACCGATCTCCTATCGTTGGTAAGTGACAGAGTCCCTGGTTAAAAGGAAACATGCTTGGTCCATAATAAATGGTTACAAAAAAAGAGCCCTCAACAATATTTGAATACAGCCTGGACTTGGAAATATAAAAACATATTCATGAAAGCACGATTCGGAATATTACCCGGAGAATCTCATGCACTACCATGGAAAAAACTCGAAAATAACATATCATGTCTGTTGTGTAACACAGGAGAAGAAAACATTATACACCTATTGTGCCTCTGTCCAGAATTAAAAAATGAAAGATTAACACTGTTAAAAAGGTTATTCAATGAAAGGGCAACAAGGACTTGTAGACAAGCATTACTCCAGTGTCTTTGCCCAGACGATATACTCATGAACTCTGCCTTCTCAAAATTCTTAGCATTTGCATGGAAAAAACTTGAATTTTTATAACATTAACTGTCATACTGTTCATATTTTTCTATATTAAATTTGTAAACATATGAAACAACAAACTTAAAACAGTTTTATAATCCACGTGTATTATTTTAAAAGTTTATTGTTTCTTTTTAAAAAAAAATTTAAATCAATTTCTTTTCACTGTATTACCGTAATTGAAATGTTTGTACTATGCATTCACTCTTTGCAAAGATTTAAAATAATCAATCAATAAACATCATTCATTCATTCGAATGGTGAAAGGCTGATGAAAGAATGCATGGAAGCCAATTTAAAGGTGAAATGCTAGATATCAGTGGGTGAATGAAAGGATGAATGGGTAGATCTGCAGAAAAGAGGCAAAATAAGGAAATCACTAGTATTCAAATCCTTCTATACTATGAGCCTGACATAACCAGAGAGGCTATTATCCGAGCTCTTATATAATGAGTGCTGCCAATTTTTGACGGTGCACTACATGAAAGCACCAAAGGGACAAGTGGATTTTGTACATGACAAGTATATTTATGAAGCTACCTGTCCTATGGACAAGAATATATTTTATTAAATTCCACACCCCTGTTAAAACTCAGGAAATTCTTGGCAAGGCCGCCACAGCTACAGAAATAGTACATAAGACATAGCCTTCTAGAACTCATCCCTATGCTGCCTGCTATAGTTTGGAATTATAAGGAGTTTAATGAACCCAAGAACTTGGAGAGATTCCTGTGCTCTCTACAGTAATCTGCGATTGACGTTCTGCAACCTTGTGACAAAGCTGAGGGCAGGGAAACACGACAGCATGAAGTGTGTCACACTGACAAACTGGACACTACACGATTGCAATCTGGACATGACCGCCTGGAAGCTGCTACATGAAGATGGACGGAAAAAGACCGCGCTAATGCTGGATAGCGGGTTAGAGATCCGCACAAATCCAGATCCCTGCTGAAAGTGTGAATAAGTAATACATGTTACCCCGTCCAATATGAAGACGGTAAATTCACAGCAGCCTACAAGCACTGTGTGGCAGGGAGGCAGTGGACATAAATGGGCGTCTGGATTCTTGATGCCGTATTCCGGTCTCCAGCAGTGACGCTGTGCCTGAAAAGGAAAGAGAAAAGGGAGAGGGCTTAGGGGCAAAAGTAAGTGAGAGAAAGTGTTGGTAGTCGTAAGGAAAGGACAAACAGTAAGTTGAGGAGAGATCAGGTACAAAAAGAGAATATAGACTGTTTTCATCGCACCACCCGGAACCTCCTCGTTGGACAGAAGAGGGAACTGCCCCGAAGACGCCCCACTGAGGGCCGACGAAAAGAGGGAATGCTGCAAGAAGACCCAAAGGGGACCTCGAGCAGCAGGAGAACGATGACATTCAGGCTGAACCGGGACCAGAAGTCTGCAATCCAGACACCAGCGAGACAGTGCTCGTGCAAGCCTTGAATAATCTGAAAAATGTTTCCAGGCCTGCAGATCTAATGTTCTGCATAATCTTCTTGACCTAACTGTAATGCGCTTGACCCATAAGCTCTTCGAAAATTGCGTGGTCCTAGGCAAAATATTTTATTTCAATGAGTCGCCTTTTTAATCTTTTTCACGTGGGAGACCACCTTCAAATATGTAAGTTCAATATGACTGCTGTACAAAAAGTATTTAGATTTATTTAATAATACATGGAGACTTCTGCTCCATGTATTTTAAAAATCTAGCTCACATATTAGGGTACATATGACCCCTGACCTGCCTTTTAGTTCACTAATAGCATTGTAATCAGAGTGGGTTTAGGAATGTTTCTCGGAACATGTTTAAAAACTCTCACTTTTAATAAAGCTCGTACTAAAGCTTGAAGTGTAATGCACTGCTATTTTCAGACAGAAATGTTGCTTTGAAATGGCACACAACTTCTCACTGTCATTCAGTTTTATTGATAAAACTAGATATAATACAAACAATGTTCGGAATCTGGTTACAGCAAATATTTATTATTTTGACATCCCCAAGTAAAGCATTTCCATCTCACTTCACAGTGACAAAAAAATACTAATCTGTCTACTGAAATGTATTTTGAAATATGTGTGCAGTTCAGTTACAAGATATTTAAATGTTGTGTACCCTGCTCGATTGTTAGACAGTTCACTTAACAAAATACTCTAACTTTGCAGTTAGAGAAAGAAACGTAAACACCAATCTCCAAGATACAATAAGAAGCAATTTGTGAGAAGACATAAATAGGCTGACATCTGACCTCATTCTTGAACGCATAGCAAATGCAACAAGATTTAAAGGTATCTTTGGTGTTTTTTTCCTTTCTGAATGAACAGAAGGCCATGTTCTTTTCTAGCTCGAGCTCTCTCGCACGTTTCGTGTGGGTGAACGGTAAGAGAAACCTCAAGTCTTAGTACTGGAACCCTTTAGGAAGCAGGTCTTATTCCTTGTACTCATCTGCTGGGGGGACACTTTGGACATAGATCTACAGATCAGTGAGTAAATCTCGTTTTATGAAGGGCAGTATGAGCAGGAACCTTGTGGTGCAAAGATGGAGCTGATGAGTAAGTCATTGCCCGGGTAGGAGAATTTGTTGACTAGCTTAGTTTGGTGGTTGTTTTTAGCGTTTAACTTGTATTAGCCACCGTCTGTCCCTCTGTATGTACTTAGAAATTTTGAAAGCATCAAGTAATGGTACTTGTTCAATAGTTACTGCAAAGGCCTCTGTTCATGTGTACCATAGAGATTCTAGATCTGTGTTCTTTAAAACAGAGTAGTGGTTTGAATAGCTACAGATCAATCTTGGGTGGTTTTTAAAATAATTTTTCCACTTTTGTTAACAAGTCTAAATATAAAAATGACAATGGAGAATGCTACTCTCTTTCTTAGAAACTCATTTTCAAAGTCTGGCCAGGGAAACCGGATAAGCTTTCCTGTCATTAATTATGTTTCCCTCCTTTTCCCTAAAGCCAATACATATCACTAAAAACAAACAACTGAAGCGTTAGCCTCAAGTAGAAAGAAACAAGAGTGAGCCTTCACCTGTAAATGAAAAGAAGGAAACCAAGAGAATCAATGTAAAGCCGCCACTGTCTGGTACATTCTTCATTCTATCATGTTATGTTATGTTATGTTAAAAAAATTTAATATAGCGCGACTAACACCTGAAGGTTTCTTGGCGCTTGTGCTGAGGGAGCGGAGAAAAAAAAGTGAGGATCAGGACTAATTGTAAGCCTCAGTAAACAGAAAGGTTTTGAGGAGGGATCTAAACCTAGTGTAGGGGAGGGACAACCTTAGAGAGAGGGGGAGGGCGTTCCAAAAAGAAGGAGCTAAAAATGAGAACCTAAGGCCACCGTGTTTCTTCCTCTTGAATCTTGGGACTGATAGTAAAGCCAACTGAGACGAGCGAAGGTTACGTGAAGGAACATATGGGTGAAGGAGGGAAGAAATGAAAGAGGGGCCTCCGCCTGCCAGGGATTTAAAGATTATGCAGCCCAGTTTAAACTTGCAACGCGCGGTGACCGGAAGCCAATGGAGACTTTTTAAAAGAGGGCGAACATGTTGGTGTCTGGGTTGGCGGAAAATGAGAAGGGCGGCCTGGTTTTGGATCTGCTGGAGTCTCTTGGCTTGGTAGTCAGGGATGCCTACGTAAAGCGCGTTTGCATAATCAAGTCTTGAAATGACTAGCGCTAACAAGACCAAGGTGAGGGCCTCGGTGGTGAGGAGGCGGGAGATCTTTCGAATCTTCCTGAGCTGAAAGTGGCTAGAAGACACTACCGTGCTGATCTGGGGTTTCATTGAAAGATCGCTGCTAATGATAACCCCCAGACTTTTAGCTGAATTCACTGGGCAAGGGGGACTGTCCAGATTAGCCGGCCAGAAAGAAGGATGCCAGGGATTGGAGGAGCCCCCGACAAGAACCAGCTCGGTCTTGTTGGGGTTGAGCTTAAGATGATTTGAGCTCATCCAGTCACTAATGAAACAGAGGGTGGTTTGAAAAGTGGACATTGATTCATCCGATGGGTCGATGGTGAAGACCAGTTGAATGTCATTCGCGTAATTGAACGCGGTGACATTCAACCTACGGAGAGAACGAATCAAGGGGGCCATATATAAATTAAAGAGGAGTGGGGACAAAGAGGAGCCCTGCGGGACACCGCAGGTCAGCCCAACCTGATCTGCTGAGAACTGGGACAGTCTGACTGCTTGTTGGCGGTCAGACAGGAAAGAGTGGACCCAGTCCAGAGCGGTGCCCTGGATGCCGGCCTCTTAGACACGGTCGACAAGGATATCATGGTCGACCGTGTCAAAGGCGGCCGACAGATCCAGAAGCACCAGGGCCTGACAGATGTTAGCATCGGCCCCTCTGCGCAGTTCCTCCATAACAGAGAGTATAACTGCCTCTGTGGAGTGCGCAGGTCTGAACCCTATCATGTCACAGCTTTTTTTTCATGAAGCTAAATATATATATTGCATCATTTGATAAAAGATGTGAGCTTCCAACTTTGCTCTCAGTTTTTCATTTGTGAGTGTACATATGTTAACAGCAGCCATGGTGTAAGGTGCACCCTTATTGGGAGGTGGTGGGACAAAGAATAATTGCCTACAGAAAAACATAGCCTCTAAACATTTAGAATAGTCTCTCGCTGGAACCTATCATGTACTATACAAGAAAGAATACGGGTACATTTGCTTATGTATACATCTATGGACCATAATAGTCGTGGCCATATATCCGCAATATGAATTAGGACACTGCAGATATTTACTTCAACTGTTAGCATTCAAAGATTCTTGATTCTAAAGGACCCGGGGTTCATACATCACCTTATAAAAACTTCTTGCATTCACAGAAAATTGCATGTTAGAGAGCGTAGGGCAACAAATAGCTGAAGTAGAAGGGGAACAAAGGTTTTGTTAATTTCTTTAAATGTCAAGCGTCTTTGATGATGGGTAGTCTTAAATTAAAAGTCTAAAACCATAAACCTCTGTCTTTTCTCATTGTTAGTCCATGAAAATCACTTAACATGGCATTTTTTATCAGTATAGGCTTTTGGAAGAGTTCTATGTGAGAGTAGAGAGGAGAAGATAAGGCAACACATGGGTATTAAACTTATTACCTCTTGTATATCACTTGCTTTAAATACAATGTTTTGAGAAATGCCATGCATAAAATATACGTTGCAATATACGTTCATTTCTCATTCAAAGGTAACTACACTACCAACGACCCTTTAGAAACGTTGATCCATGTCAGCTCCTCAGCATAAAAAATGAGTACGAGAACCACTTTCCCTTTTTTCCCGCCTCCTCGGAGTTTAATACGAAAAATCTAGGCAAGTTGTGTATGGTTGTAGCTACAAATACTATTAAATCTTGTTCTAAATAATGCAACACTCAATACTGCAAGCCTCCTCATCGCATCACAATAACATTTGATCTTTACGATGCTACTGCCTCCTTTCTGTAATGTTAGTGAACAATTGTCATTAAAACCTAAATTAAAAAAACGATCCATGCATGACCCTTTATTGTCCCTCCTGTTGCTCATAATAAAGTCCTATTGATGCGGAAACAAAATGTCATAGTGCCCTCAGTGATTGAATGGACAGAGAACAGATACTTTGCTTTGACTTTTCTGAATATTTCTATTTCTGAACTTTTCTAAGTACTTGCTTTTGCTATGACCTCTGTATTGCATTTTTGACTCCTGTTAAAAGTGTTCATCACTTCTATTTAACATCTTTTTTCATCTAGAGCTGTATCATAAAGCGCTACTGCGAGAAGAGGTTTGTTCCGAAATACATGGCAACAATCGGAATAGACTATGGAGTGACTAAGTGAGTATTTCTATTGGCAAGGATGGTTATGGGTACTGAGGTATGTGTAAACTTCACTTTAGCATTGGGTGAGATTCGCCCTGCGCATGCACAGCACAGTGACCTTTCACTTCCATTGTGGATCATTCTGTGGAGGACATAAAGTATGTAAAGTAGCCCTACTGGGTAGGTGCAAGGGACAGGCTCATCTCATAAGAATGCATGTGACCCTGTATCTCCAAGCAGAGCAAGTAAGAAAGAGGATATACAACAGGATGCAAGGAGAAAAATATAAATCTATTGCTATCAGTGAATCAGTATGTTAATTAGGCTAGAAAAGTACGCAAATGGAAGGATTTCAAGGCAGAGACTCACACAGGCCAGACATGAAGGGCCAGGCAGCAAAAAGCAAAGAACAAGAAAGAAGAGCGAAAACTGGACAGAATAAAAGGAGGAGGCTGGAATAATAAAAAGGATTGTGGAATTTCAGGTAAAAATAGGAATCGACTGAGCAAATACATGGTGAAAAATTAAACAAAAAGAGAGAAAGAAACAGTGACAAAGGAATATGACAAATAACTTAAGTATTGCAAAAAAAAAAAATGAACAGACAAATATACAAGTAAGATATGATACCTGGAGGAAATTGTATTCTCTAGAAACACCTAGCATGGAATCTGTTCCTTCATAACTGCAGCTCATGTTACGCAGTGCCGCCATGGGTGAACACGGTTTAGTGCTAGCACTACCCTTGCCCCTAATACTTCCTCAAAGTGGAGCTCACAAACTGAGACTTTGTGGGGGAACATCCAGTGAGGTTGTAGCTAATTGATATTATTAGTTATTTGACAACAATTGTACTAGTGCACATGCATTCACACTATTATTATTACCATAAGGTCAAATTGTCAGTTACTACCAATAGCTTGCAATTTGGTTATATGCAAAATACCGTACTATACGGCTTGACCAATCACTACTTATCGCTTCACAGACTCCATGTTACAACCACTTTACAATGCAAACCACTTGATGCACACTCAGAAAGACTAAATATCATGGGAGATCGTCTCACTCCACTGAAATGTGTAATTTAACTTGTCTCAACAGACCTTCAAAACTAAGTTATCTAGTAAAGGAAGCATACTTTGTGCTATGATGTTTACTCACACTAGAATGTTAACAGCCAGTCTGAATGCTTGTGTTGTTTAATCCAAACAATGATATCAAAGGTTAATGATTTTCTTTCCAAACTTTACAGAGTGTGCATGAGAGACCGAGAAATCAAAGTTAATATCTTTGATATGGCGGGACACCCATTCTTCTATGAGGTAACCCTTTGAAAATCATGGCTGTACATTTTACCTAATATCTCATATGTTGTAAAAGAGTTCAATTGATGGCATACCGTTTGCGTCTCGTTGTTGATATTCTCTTTCTTGGTGTATTTGTCGAAACATTAGCTAGTTTTGAACATATTGTACATAGTCTAACCTAGTCAGACTGCTGTTGAAATATGTTGCATAGTTGCTTACCTTCCTCACGATTTTATAGCGTGGATCGTTGTGATTCTGAGTGTTCATTATTTGTTGAAGTTATACATGTATTATATAATATTCATGGTATGTGATCTGCAAGATAGGCACCTAGTGCGGTATGTGTTTGTGTAGATTACATTTTGCTGCTGTGTATTAAAAATGTTTTGCAGATTATAGATCGCAATTTGACCTACGCTGTTTGAGAAAGCAGAGTTCACCTCGTCTCAGAAAGAGTGAGAGACCATGTAGGACAAATTAATTGGCGGCTCCTCCGCTAAGGCGGAGGATCGTGGCCCCACTACTTTTCAGCAGTGCAAAAAAGGAAAAATACAATGATAATAACAGGTTAGTGCGGGAGAGGCTGGGCTGTCAGAGCAGGGGGAGAGGGAAATATGTGACCTCACATGCGCATGGGGGTTTCGCCGTCCGTCTTGGACCGGCCAAACAGTCACAAGTACTTAGCATGTTCTCCACCTGGCTGTATTGCACAGCCTGGGTGGAGAACATGCACAGGTTCCCAGTCCCTGTCTGAGCACCAAACCAGGCCGCTAAGACCAATCACAACGCTGCTGTCATGCTGGTGATAGCAGCGTTGTGATTGGCTATGGGGGGCCTCTGTGCTTCCTGCTTCTGGGAGTCAGGAACAGAAGCGGAAGAGGGACGACAAAGGAGAGATGGCATCTGTGTTGAGGTAAGTGTTATATTTTCTTTTTCACCCCCCCCCCCACTCCCTCCTCGTTTCATACCAGCTGTCACTGGACACATTTAGTGACTTTAATCATTGCAGTGATGAATGACAATCTAATTCACACTAAGGATCAAAAGGAGGGACCCCAGGAGAGAGCGTATCACTCCCTATCAATGTCTTAAAGTCTCTAGACGATATGTTCTCAAATATTAAAAATGACAGCCTTCCACGCTTTTCCAAAAATGTGCCAGTCGAAAAACCACGTGGGTAATGGTTCTGTGGCATTTCATACAGGTGCTTTCAACTGCATTTATACCTTTGGGAGTAGTGGAATGCCTGTGAGCCCCGAGGCTTCCTAGTTGACTGTCATGGTTGTGTGGCTGTGCAAGTTCTTAACTTAAGATTTAAAAGTATGTGCATAGAACGTCTATCCCTCTCTAGTGAAAATGATGTGATAGGTGGTTGAACGGTTTACTTGTGAACACTTTTGGATCCAATAAGTACTTTGAGATTGACCTTAAATTAATTAGCATTGGAATTCTATGCTATGAGTTCATTTTACGTCAACATCAGGCTAAATAATCCAATGGTATTGTGACTGATTGTTAATTTTCCAAAATGAGCACCTAACGGGTGTAGCATGGGAATATGGCCTCACTGCTTGTTTGAGTCGTGCACTTACAAAATTGAATTTCGTGGCTTACAAAAATGGTATTTAGGTTTGGGGATAACACTGTTCTCAGGACTTAAGGATGAATTAATGGTAAATGAATACTGTGAAATCAAATTAAGTGAAATGGTATAATGCATGTTTGTAACCAAATGATATTACTGTACTTTTGAAAAAGGGAATTGCAGGCTGGCAAAACTCTACCCAGAGAATGCTGCAGCTGTGCACGAAACCGATTCCTCTTTCTGATGGGTTGGAGGATATCCTCAGAACACACCCTATGAGACATATGTACTGTGTCTCTCTCTTTACTACGTCCTCAAGTGTTTTTGGCCGAGTCTTTTTTCCATACCTGATGCCATAAGGAAAGGATCGCCAAAATCCTCTACGCTAGAGAAGAATCATTGAGTGTAGGCTTTTGCTATCTGCCCTTTTTGTTCTTCTGCACTGGGCTCCGCTGCCTCACCCTCAGCATTGATCTTGATTTTGTTTACATCACTTGCAGCTTTCAGGGTGTATTTCTCATCAATCATACTGTTTTTTGTAGCCCTCATCCTTTAGTTTTTTAAATAATTTTTATAAACTCTTTTCATTACGCAGTTGGTTAAGAGCACAAATCAATCATAAGCAATGCGATATATGTTTAAGGGCCGCTCGCAGGGGACCTTCTCCACAACAGAGTACAATACGTGACCCATCCCTATTCCCTTGGAGTGATCCCTGACAAATTTGGGTAGGTTTCGATCCCTCCGCCCAAGCGGTGGTAATGACCTCCCCCTCCTCTACCTGGTGGTTGGAGCCCCTGTGTTGTTTCTGTGGACCCCAGATCTTTTCGGATTTACGTGGGCAGCCTCGCGAGTGGTATGTTGTGTGTTCCACTAGTTGGCACCAATCCAGGGCTTCCTTCCAATCTCTGATCCTTGGGGGCCTGCCTGCACCCCACAGCCTGGCTAAGTTGCACTTCCCCACCCCACGTGACTGGGTCACTTCTCTTCCCCCGACACGCCCAATAGCAGCCATCTGGCCTCAAGCGGGACAGGTAGGCCTGTTACTTCCCTCATTATCTTCTCTATTTCTGCCCAGAAATTTTGGATCAGTGGACAAGTCCAAAGTTTGTGGTAAAGTAAAGTCCACATTTGTAAAGCGCACAATCACCCGTAAGGGTCTCTAGGCGCTGGGGGCCGTCAGGAAGATTAAGCGAGCTATTGCCCAGAGTCACATGGTGCTGGGCTAACCTGCCGCCGGAGCCGGGGATCGAACCGTGGTCCCCAGATTCCAGCGTCAGTCGCCCTGGCCGCGGCGCCACACCTCTTCCTCGTAGAACGTGCCCACACTGCCACAACTCCTGGGGCTTTCGGCTGAATCACTGCAGCCCATCTTCAAAACCCTTGAGCTAGAGAGGTAGGAACCTATGTAGTATCCGAAGCTGCACCAGGTGAAGCCGTGCTTGTATAGCAATCTCTCTGGGGCTCTGCGACGCCTCGTTCCACTCCTCATCTGGTGGAGTCACATCGGCCATCCAAGCCTCTCTAAGTGAGACTAGACAGTCCGGCTTGTTGTTTATTATCTTCCTGTATGTTAGAGAAACTGATTTGGCGGGCATGGGGTCTAGTATCAGTCGATCTTCCATGGAGGAGTAGTCTGGTATGAGTTCCCCCTCTGGTAAATAGCATTTCAGGGCGTGCTGTAGCTGTCAGTACCGGAAAATCTCGCCCTGCGCCTGCTCGTATTCTGATTGCAGCATATCAAACATCATTAGTGTACCTGCTCTCCAGACATCTCCCAGTTTGTCTATCCCTATTGTTGCCATCTTGTGTGGGTACGTAATGTTTTAACCTCCCCAAGGTTGTCGCTGTCCCAGAGTGGGGCCTCTGCTGGCAGTTTTTTGCCCCATCCCAGACATTTATTGAATGCTTTCCACACCTGTAGTACCACCTCGGTGTGGGGTGGGAGCTCACCCCTCCTGACTTTACCATATAAGAGCGCCGGTAACCCCTGCTTCCCATGGCCAGGCGGTCCACCCTAAATGCGGATTCAGTCCGTTCCCCAAATACCCAGTCATTCACCACCACCGGCTTAGAGTCCCAGTAGTAGGCTCGCAGGTCAGTGACCGCCAGACCGCCGTCAAAGACACTACGCTGCAGTTTCCCCAATGAGATTCGGGCTGCCCCCGTCTCATAGTAAGGATCTCAGAATGCCATTGATTCTACCGAAGGAGGAGTCAGGTACCCTGAATGGTGTGTTCTGAAGAATGTTGAGCATGCGTGGGTGGGTCATCATTTTAAAAAGGACTGCCTGTCCCATTACGGAGAGGGGTAATGTGCGCCAGTGGTTTATATCAGCCTGGAAGCGGTCAATCTGGGAAAGAAAGTTATGAGCCAGGAATGCTTTCTTGTCTCTAGTTTAATGGATCCCTAGGTATGTGAACCTGTCCGTTGCCATAAGAGCTGGACACTAGAGTGGCAGGGACAGTTTTCCGGAGGAGAGGGAAAAGATCAGGGACTTGTCCCAGTTGATTTGGTAGCCGGCATAGCTCCCAAAAAGGTCAAAGATGGGCAGAATTCTCTGTATCGAGAAGTGGGGGTTTGTCACATATAGCAAGACATCATCTGCGTAGAGGGATATCTTCTCCTCCTAATTGTCCTCCGCTGTGATACCCCGGATTAATGGGTCTCCACGGGCCCAAGCCGCCAAGGGCTCTAGGGCTAGGGCAAAAATCATGGGAGACAGCGGACATCCTTGTTGTGTGCCCCTTCGCTGCTAGAAAATGCCGGAGGTGTAACCATTTACCCACACCCTGGCTTGCGGCGCCTCATAGAGTAGACAAACCCAAGAGCAGAAGTTTGGGCCAAAGCCCAGCCAAAGCAACACTGCAAAGGTGTATTTCCACTCCACACTGTCGAAAGCCATACGGGCATCGAGGGAAAAGAATGCCACATCGTCGAAGTACCTCTGTCAGATGGAGTACCCCATATAGCCGTCTCAGCTTTAGGCGGGTGCTACGCTTTTGCATGAAGTCGGATTGGTTGGGTGTATCACAGACATTATTACCCCTGATAGCCTGTTTCCAAGGACTTTGGCTAGTACTTTGGGCTCTACGTTGAGCAGCAATATGGGGCGATCTGAGGCGCAATCTGTTGGGGGTTTGCTTTTTTTGGGAAATTACCACGATGGTGGCAGTTCTTTGGTTGTCCAAGAGGGTCCCAACTTCCCTGGCCTCCAGAAACATGTTCAGGAGGTGGGGCGCTATTTTCTGAGCTGTCCTCTTGAACAATTCTAGGGGCAAACCATTCAGTCCAGGTGACTTCCCGGATTGCAGTCCCCGAAGCGCCCCCACTATTTCTTCTACCGTCAAGTTGTTTTCTAGAGCCTCTCTGTCGGTGTTCATCAGGGTATTCTGGGTCATAGTTTCTAGAAGTTCTTTGAAATCTGAGCTGGATCTGTTGGATTTGGAGGCGTATATGTTTTCATAGAAGGTTGCAAATGCCTCTGCAATTTCACTGCCTCCAGTGTGCGCCTCCCTTTTTAGGTCAAGAATTTCCGTCGCCCACCCTCTTTCGTTTTTCCCACTTGTCAAGCCAGGCAACCCTCATCCTTTATTAACTTTATACTGGGCTCAGGCTTATTTTCCAGGCGTTTTTGTTCCCACTGAAAAATTCTTATCAAATGGGTCATTAATCCGGAGGAAAAACTTATTACTAGGATCCTCTTTTGGACTGCTTTGTTATTTGAAACAACTAGGTTAAGGGTTGCTTGGCCAAGATGGTGGAAGGGTAACAGTCCTTACACCAGTATCCTGCAAAAACACTATGCCTAATAAATGACACTGCCCTCACTAACGAAAATCCAAATTAGCATTTGTAATAAAAAAAAAACTGGTGATAGCGAACTCTGTCAAGGTGGAGCATTGCCCTAGTCATGTTACGTTAACTGAGATTTGTATAACTGTATTATGGTCTCATAGCGTTTTAATTTTTTCCGTACCTTCTTGCTGCGGTCTTGAGTATTATGCTAAAGAATTGAGTCTGTTTTTTGTAGTAGGATTATCAATAGTGCATGCTCACAATGCATTGTTATCGTGAGAAGTTTGGAAATACAGAACAGCAAAACATTTGTTATCATTAATTAATGTTCAATGAATTTTGGTCTTTGAAATGTAAACCAGTATGGAAGAAAGAACACATTTTACAAACTGCCCACTGAATCCCATGAAATTGTGTGTCACACCAAATGTAAAGTCTCACAAATGACCACTATTTCTAAAATCAGATTCTTGGGCATATTTCAGAAACGCAGAGCTTTCCTTCATACCTGCTTTTCACTTGTTAGATTGTATCTTATAAATTGTTGCATGGTCAGTAGACAATGAAAAATAGTTATAAGTTGCTGATGGGTTAACTCTAGGTAGCGCATGTTTGCAGGCAACCAAAAAATATCACTGCATCCTCCTATGACTGGATAAATCTGACGGACGTAGCGGTATATTACTATTGTAAATTGTCCACATGGGCAAAAATTTAGACCTGAAAATATTGTTACCTGCTTGTATTTTTTCCTTCTTCGTGTTTATGTTTTTTGATTTTAGTCTAAGATCCAGGCAAATGACCACTGACTAAATTCTCATTTTTTTTCTACTTTACTACAATGTACTGCTTATGGGTTTCAGATCTCTTTTCCCCCACAAACTGCAAAAATAGAAAATATTGACAACAACTTGGAAAACTGCAAAAACTGTCAAACAAAAAGACATTTAACCTGTGCCTGTTCTTGAAGTATGGGAAGGAGTTTATCTCATAACGACAAATCTTTTGTTTGTGAGAAAAATACATTTCTTTAATCAGCCCTTTTTTCCCATTGTTCAAAAGTTTTTTGCTGTATTTCGGCTATTTCATTGATTCTCTCCAATGCTATCCACAAACTCCATGTCCCTTTAGAGTTGCCAACATGCGTGGAAAAGGATGCAAATTTGACCTGGATATAAAGGCTTGAGTGTAAATTGCCCCAATTTGGAAAAAAGAGTTCAATACTGGTGAGAGTGGGGTTGAGAGTGGACAGACTCAACATTTGAGGGCATAAAGCTAAACCTAATCGCTTTGTCAATACTTACTGGCACATTTCGTGCTTGCATCTTTCTTGCATGCGCCCATTCTGCAGGATTCATTCCTGAAGCTCCTGTGACCCCTCATTGTCTCGAGGCTTCATTCCTGCAGCTCACATGCCTACTGCTTCTCCATGAGCTCCTCTGCCTGCTACCTCTTTGTCTGCTACTCCATCACCAGCACCTCTTTGATTTCCAATGACTAAGTCCATTCTTTCCTTGGGAATCATGCAAGATTACTTTGTGACTCATGCGATATGTATCAGATCCATAGATCTGCAACTTGTTGTAACAATTACATCACTTCTTTGAAGTTCCACTCCTGTTCTTTATCAGTTTATTAAAACATCTACAGCATTTTGTCACAAAATATGTGTATGTTGATTTCTTTACAAGTCACGTATTTTTATTTCAAACATATGTCCAGCTACTAATTTGTAAGGGCCTATGTGAGCGATCCTCATAATTGGGGTTACAGGATTTGCAGAAGGAAAACTGAAGGGCGTAATGACAATTCCCCGGATAATAACTGTCCTAGTGTAGAGTGTTGGAGTGTATTAGATTGATTGTCACATGCCTAAAAGAGAGCCTTATTATGCAAAAGTTATGTATAATATCATGACAACTGTCAATCAATTAAATTTCAGTTTTTCTTTCTTTGGCACATACATGAACCACAAAAGACACATAAATAAATAAACAACAAAGAGGTAAAAAGACTGATAAAAATACATGTAAAAATACAAAGATTAAGAATTGTCAAATAGCAACACCCCCTGCCCTGCAACGCACCTGTGCCGATATGCCAATAAAATTATCAGAAAGGCAACCAATGTCACCTTTGATAAAAGATGAAAAGATAGGATCTTCTCAACGTTACAACAGCTTTTAGGAAGGCACAAACCCCTTGACACACTTCATAAGTATTTAACCAACAAAAGGAGATAAAACAGTGTGTTATTAGACTTCCTAAAACCTAAATGTTTTAAGATCAGTTTCGGAAAATCTTTCAAGTAAGGTCTAAAAAGGTACAAAAAGACATAAAATGCATTAATGATTGCTCAGAGTGAACATCGCAGGGACACACTGTTCCTGGTTCCTCCGCCTTAGGACCTCCCCTTGCTTGGATTATTGATTTCTCCAAGAACTTATTTATTTTGCGTGAACAGCTAGTCTTTAGGGGTTCATTCATGACGTTCCTCTGCCCGACTTTTACGTCAATAATGGCATTCTAAACACCTTCAAGGTATAAATATACCTTCACTTGCCATGGCAAGTCACGGCTGCATGCTTGCACGACTCGCCATGGTAAGTTCGGAAGGAATTCAAGTCCCCGCCTGACGCACTGACCAGACACTGCCATCCTCCTCGCAGGGAATCCAGCTCCAGTGTTTCTGACTCCCCTTGCGGGGTGTTAGAGATCAAGACCCCAAAAGAGATTCCAACTTCTCTCATTCTAAGGTATGGAGCAGTCTAGAACCTAGAGGGACTTTTGGCAAATCTTGGCAACACCAATCCTAACTATAGCTAAACTAGACTATAGAAAAACAGCACCTACTTCTTACCTCTTACTACACTTAGGTTAGGTACACTGGGGTAGAACTAGCTAGAAGCACCAGACGAGTATTCACATTTTAGCCTGTGTTATTTATGTATGTATTTTTATGAATATATGTCATAGCTACAAACCATGCTATTGCAGTATTATTTTATCCTACTGCCAACGGTGTACGTATTATACTTCGCATTCTGTCTTATGATTGTAGCAGTTCATATCTCTTGCACAAGAAAAAAAAGACTGTTTGATAAACCCTTTTTATTGAAACGCCCATCTACCTATTTCTGTGTAAACTGTAGAAACGAAGCATGCACGACTAACTGAGTGAAACTGTCATCTATTGTTTCCACAATTCTGAGACTGTTCTGATTCTAAGGGAAACAAAGTTGTCATGATTATGCGGTTGTCAGAAACTAATCCCTTCTTGTTTATTCGAGAAGTTTCTAGTGACCTCTGGGTTAGCTGGCACACACAAGTAATTAAGTTTAATGTACTCGATAGAGGCATACTGACCTCAGTCCTATGCCACAACTATTGTGTATATT
Organism: Lissotriton helveticus; assembly: GCF_964261635.1. Classification (NCBI taxonomy): domain Eukaryota; kingdom Metazoa; phylum Chordata; class Amphibia; order Caudata; family Salamandridae; genus Lissotriton; species Lissotriton helveticus. Next base: position 1,934,448,569 of record NC_136067.1, on the reverse strand, counting down.
ATTCCAATGTGCAGAGCCTATCAGGGATATAGGAACTACACTACATGGCGCCCAACGGTTTGGTAAGGCACTAATTTAACACTAGATACTGAAGTAACTTGTCGTGATTTTCTCAGAGACTCCTACTCATAAAAACTCCATAAGATCTCTGGAGTGGGTAGGGATAATATCTGCCATAGCTGAGTAGGACGAAAATCCTTTGTATTAGCTGTTTGGTTTGTTCAATGTTGAAGGATACAGTGTTCCAAAATATTGTGCACCTTATCTTTGTTCCCTTGAAACTTGCTGTGCAATTTTCATTAAACAATGACTGAAAACGGCACAAACACCGGAACCGGTGGAGCTGTACCCGACAAAGTCGTAGCAGCTTTTGATTATACAGGTTTTAATGAAAACGATGAAGATGCGATTATCATCGCTCCAAATTTAAGGAAAGCCATCACTCCGAAACGTATAAAACATGGCCTAACACCAAGAGGTGGTAAAGCAGTTTTTGTGACCGAGGCACATGAATCTCACCAGACAGAGGTATTCTGCTCATGGATAGTATTCCCTGAATCACATCCAGTAACTAAAATGTTTCACTTCTACAAAGAAGATGATCCACCTGAGGAATATATTCCTTTTGAGGATACTGAAATTCCACTCACACCAGGAGCATAATCTCTGGTTTAAAGGCGCCCTAAAACATTACAATCACATTACCAGGCTCGGTCCACTAGGTAGATCAGGAGCAACATGGCCGATTTTAGCCGGTTACACACCTCATCCTGACATCGAAGAAATGTCAAATGCCGAATTACTTGCTCAACTCAAAGGGTTAATCAAAATTTATAGACAATTGGTTCAATATGTCATGCAGACTTTCACAGTCCAACCTGTTATAGCTATTCCAAAACAAACCTCTCAGCAGGGGAATACGCTAAAAATCACTCCACAGACTTTACACGCAGTCATTGGTAAAATGCTCACAAAACGTGAACAAATTCCATCCGGATAGCTCAAAAATTACTCAAGTCGAAGCGGTAGTTCCTAATACTAGTCCTTATGAGAAACACAGAATTCTAACAATCTGTTTACCAATGGGGTCAACACCACATCTGGAAGACTGCACCACTTGGGGCACAGTCTTTGCTGCTATCTACACTAAAACACATGGTGTTCCGTCTATGGCGGTAATACCTGATGTCCTGAAACAAATTCAAAACGAATAAGGGGCAGAACCTGCTCTGAATTTAGGTATGAAGTTACTGAAACTTTTGACGAGATCTCAACAATAATATTATCTAATATTAAAGGAGAAGCAGCATCAGTGGCAGTCCACCAGAAATTAAGGGAATTTGATGTAACCGAACAACCACAAGAATTAGCCAGAATAATTGAAAAATCCTATGAAGAATCAGGCAGAGACAGTTTGGGTGGGAAACCGTCTGGAGGTCCTGAGAAGGACTCTATTAAACACAAACCTACCTCTTCTAAAAAGAAGTGGGAAAATAACAAACAACATTCTAAAGAGAAACGTTCTCAATCCCGAGGTAGGTCTCCTCAAAAGGAGCCCTCTGAAAGGAGGTATAACCTCAGGAATAGGGATATTTTGAGAAAACCTGATAGGTATCAAGATACTGATACACGCTCCTCTCGTACCTTCAGATATCATCAGACATCCGAAAGAAGAGGACGGTCAAAACTAAAAGAAGAACGCATGAAGTCCAAAGACGATCAACATGTTCAAAAAACAAACCAAAACCTCAATTCTCCAAGAAGAAGGTAGCAGGTCTGAAGATCAGACCTGCTGAGAATTCTAAGAACACAACTCAAGAACGGAGAATGGGCTCAGACAATGCTGGACAGTGCAGCAGAAGTAACAATAGCTCGCCAGAACCTGAAGGGACTTCTGGAGACAGTGGACTTGAATGAGGACATTCAAGTTGAGACTGTAGACACCAGGGTTAGCTCTCCACATAGGTTATATAAAATAACACTCCGGATGGAGGGAGACATACCAAGAAAAGTGAAAGGACTCTTTTGGGAGCATCTTTCAAGAGGGTATGATATACTTCTAGCAGAACAGGACTGGCCTCCAGAATTTGTCAGGGAGTGCCCACATGGCGAAGGCATCATTATGCCAACCTTCTCCAACCATGTTCCAGTACATTTAAAATATACTTATGCTAGGAAATGGGCAGTGGCCCAGGCCCCAGCATTATACAAAAATCATGTAGGATGGGATGAGGATTCACCTCATCATAAGATCCAGTTAAAAAATCAACCAACTGCTCAAAGGCAGTACCCAATTAAGCAAGAAGCTATAAAACAGGTCAGGGAGATCTTAGATCAACTTGAATACCAAGGGGTGATTGAAACATGCACCTCATCAATTACCAATCCCTTGTTTCCTGTGTCGTCTAGTTTTGGATTACAGACACCTAAACTCTTGTTGTAAAACATTTGCAGTGCAAAATGCACACAGTACAGCATTAATGAATAACATTGTGTGTAAAAAAAATATAAATCCACATTAGATATTTCTAACAGTTTCTTTTGTCAAAACATAGCACCTGAAAGCAGGTATTTGACAGCTTTCTTTATAATGGGAACGCAGCGTCAATTTTGTCGACTCCCACAGGGGTTCACGAACAGCCCGGGGTTATTCTCAGCAAGGGTAATAGAGTTACTACAAATTTAAGATGACGAGGCATTGTCATATGTCGATGATATCTATCTGACAGACGATGACTTGGACAGGCACTTGAACAGGGTGAACACCATTATACTGGGCTTCTCCTCTGAGGGTTAAATATATTCTATTTAAAAAAATCAATGTCCTTTTCCTAGGATATGAACTATCAAGTGAAGGCAAAAACCTGGCAACCAACTTTTTAAAAAGGTGTGCGCTGCTCCAATCTCCAAAAACACTGAAAAACTTAGTCGATTCTAGGTTTCCTGAATTTTGAAAGAACTTTAATTCTAAACTACGCAGAAAGGGTTAAACTTGTCTACGAATTAATCAAACCTGATTTTAAAATCACACATTAAACACAGGAACACACCGATATCCTGCGTTCACTGCAAGCAGATATGTTAGCAACGAAACACTTACAAACACGCGTAAACGTACGCAACTTAGTGATCCGAATCATTCCAGGTCAATGCGGATTCACCTACTTAACTTTTAACGAAGGTGAAAAAGTACCAATTGCATACGAATCACATTTGTATACACAAGCAGAAATGAAATTTACATCAACAGAAAAATGTCTGACAGCAGTTCAAACCGCTGTACCAAAAAAAAAGAGCCCTATCACAGGGGAAACACATTATTGTCGTAACTCCTGTACCAGTGTTAGAGGCAGTTACAAAAGCGAGCATTCCAAATGCAAAAGCTTTACATCCGAGATGGATACATTGGGTTAATTCACTTGCTGCAACTGATGTTGAATATGTTTTTGATCCTTATTTTGAAAACACAAGCGTTCCTGCAATACGAACACGAATGTCCTCTGCCAACTGAGATTCTCCCTCTTGACCAGTACAAATTTATAATTTATGCTGACGGATCTGCACAACCCGCTACGGGGGGTAAGCAAGCTTATAGTGCAGCATGCGCGATTGTTAAAGATCTTATGTGCGATGGCAAATTCAGACCAACAGTCACAAAAACACAATCTCTAGGAGATTGTACAACTCAGCGAGCTGAACTACAAGCACTCAAAATGGCACTTGAAAATAAGGATCGCGGATTCCCCACACTCCTAGTGTGCGATTCCTTTTACTGTGTACAATCATATAATGAATATTTACAGAATTGGCTTCAAAATGGTTTCAAAGATGCAAAAGGTGGCACAATCAAGCATAAAACACTTTGGGAACAAGTAGTTCACTTGAGAAACAGACTACAAAACACTGAGTCATCGAGGTGATGGCGTTCACGTTGAAGGGAATTCATTGGCTGATGAAGCCACGAAGGGGGCGGTGCAAACGGCTCCCGTAGCTGCAATCACTCGTTCAAAAACAAAAGTAGACCGTGAAATAATACTGGCGGTCTATGCTTCAAGCAAAGGCAGTGGTGCAGCGTCACCTAAAAAAGTTCCACTCAAATACTCGTATATAATTGATGCGAACAACGTTCCGTTTACTCGAATCCCTGGAGTGGGGGATAGGGTAATTCCAAACATGGAACAAAGAGCAGCTTTGATTTATGAAGTACATATGGGAGAGAGTCTGGCACATCAGGGGATCTCTAAAACAATATGAACATTAAATGGGATGTACTGGTGGCCAGGAATGAATACACTGATTCACATTTTCCTCAATAACTGCATTGACTGCAATAGAGATCGCAGTACAGAACGTCACCAGACACCTGACTATGATGTAGCCAGCCCAGTACAGACACCATTGTTAGATAGCATAAGATTATCTACGTGCAGGCATCCTTATGGACAACTGCAATCCCACAAACACTAGTGCAAGGTTCCTATGGATGTGGCCTCGGCGCTCGGCTGACGCTCGAACTGTTATAAAAGACTTGCGAGTCTTTATCGGCTCATACGCAATAGGCACACTACACTCTGACCAGCTTCCTGCGTTTAACTCTCTAGCTTACAAAGAAGCCATGGCCAGTTTGGGCGTAGCATTGCGGTATTCTTCTCTATTCCTTCCTGAGGGAAATTCTGTTGTGGAAAGAAAAAAACGGGACATAAAGCAGTCTATAACAGCTAGGGTATTAGGTTTGGGTGATGGGTGGGTCAAACATCTTTATGGGGTCCAATGATCACTAAACAATTTGCCAAGAAGTTCTCGGGGGGTGTCACTCCATATGAGGTCCTATTTGGGACTAGAATGTTGATACCGGACCTTGACATGAAGGGCACAGTGGTGGAAAATAAAGAATTTGATATCAAAGATCGTTTGGCTGTTTTGCAGGACTTAAATGAACTAAGATCGAAACAAAGCAACGTGTTCCCGAAGCCAACCACCACTGGGGAAAAAAAAGCCGTCCCAGCAAGGCCTGTCTGGATCCCAAAGCTTGGTGATTTAGTCAGAGAAAGCCATTTGGGCCTTTCCACAGACAACCAGTACCTGTTCTAGCAATCCACGGATCAAGAACAGCACTTTTGCCGCCCCTAGCTGCTAAAAAAGGAGAAAAGATTTGTGGCCATCGACCTGATCAAACTCCACTATGTGGCTGATACTAAGCAGTAGGCCAAGTGGACTCCGACAATGTAGCAGACTCACTCCTCTAGCTACTATCCAAGAGGTTCAAACTGGGAGACTCGTCACCTTTGAGATTCTACAGTAAGAAATGAAGGACTAAGCAACAATGCTATGGAACTCGTTCCTCTTGAAATCCAAATAACAGTTCGTCTTGATACACATGTCTACAACGAAGTAACAAGTGATCAACCTGTTCCAGCGATTTCAACGAATCCTGATGCATTTCCATCCATTGACAGAACTGCCTCTGGCCATTTCATCAACTTTGATACTTTTTCTGAGGATCCCAGCGAACCTGAAACAACGCCAGCACAAAGAACTTTCAAAGAACAAGCGACAGAATTTTTTTCATCTCCTGAAAACGACTCTTCTGGTTTCACCATGGATTGAACTATGGATTGTTTTGGGAATATTCTTCTTTCTACTTTAGTTAGCTCTGGTAATAACTCTGGGTATGCTGATAAATGGAAGATATATTCAAAAGGTCACAGCAAGTAAAAGAGTGAACTTACTTCTCCAGCCTCACAAATCATCCCATCGTGAAGCAAGAGGCTTGTCCGCAGTGATTGTCACAGCCGTTCCTATAGCAGATGGTATAGTTTGGGACAAAACCGAATATTACTTTTTGGCCCGTCTGAACTTTTAAAGAATCCACACTTATTTAAAATTTCTTTAAGTGACTTTATTACCTCCAGTACCTTTTCTGATGATTGGGACTCCGAGACTGTTAATAACATGATGTCTGATCTAGAAATGTTTGCAGTATTCACAAATCATGCATATTTGGAGGGTTCATCAGAATATGAACAAATGTATTGTTATAACCATCATGGCCATCATTTTTTGCATAAGACTGCAACACCTAGAAATGTATTTATGTATAACCAATGGGAACATTGTCCTACATCTCCAATGGGTAGCTCCAAAACTTTTGCAAAGAAATTTCCATATTTTTCAGGGTTCAACTTGTCAAATCCAGGAACGTTTTTCTTTAAAAATGTGAACATGACAGGAACGAAAAATATGTTAACCAATACAAAACAGATTTATTCTGCAGCCTTTATTGCCCAACTGTCTAGACATGGTTTCGACTTTTGGAAAGACAACATTGAGAAGAAATCTGTCTGGGGTACAAAAGAATGGCAAGTGCAGAGGGTAGAAACTTTGTTTAGAGCCTGCATCATCCCTGAGCAAATTATGTTTTTGAATGACACTGTCCAGCAAACGTCTTGCCTTGGGATAGCCAAGATCAAAGACATGCACCTGCAAGTAATAGCACTACACAGGGGGAGGTTGACGTACATACTATTTTGCATCACAACAGATCAGATTTAGAATGGAAAAGATGGTTGCTCTGGCCCACAGACACAAACAACTGTCAAGATCGATTCCTGAACAAAACGCAGGGTTTCACTATCAATAGGCCAGACCCGCACAATGTTCAAAGACCGCATCCAACGATAATAACAACATATAGTGTAGGGAAACTTTGCCTTGATTGGCTACAGAAGGCTAAACTAGAGGATGTGAAACAACACTTAACTTTACTTCAAGAAGGCGCAGATCGTAGGGAATTCTTGCTAGGTCCATGAAGACCGCGTCAAAAACGTTTCATATATGCCGGTCTCTACACTGCTTATAATGAAATCTGGAAGGTTACCCAAGCAGAAACTGCGGAAAGAATACAAGAAATTGATCTTATTACTTTAGAGAAATCTCTTGCTGTAGTAGACGGTGGGTTAACGACTCTGTCGTCTAGGATATATTCATTGGACAGCATTGTACCCTCTGCCATAGACATTATGGAACAAGACTTGGTCATGTTGGAACATGGTCACTCTCAACTACGTTCTATCATGCTATTAGGCTGGACGCTACAAGACCTGCATGCAGGCTATGTGCCTTGGCGTTTAATCAACACTACGTCACTGTTTTCAGGATTCAATCTCACTGATAAACAGATCAAACTGGCACAAAGGGGAGCAGACTATACGGTGCTGAGCATTGAAAAACTGAAAAAATTACAATTCACGGTGGCTGAAAAACCAGCTACTGAGTGGATCATACATGGTAAAATTACTCTGCCTGTTACAACTTTCCATTTTCAGTATTGCCTAAAACATATACTAGCAGGCAAATATGAAAGGTTGGGTAAAGGATACATCAAGACATTCTGGGATTTACCGTACACACACAGATGTTGGAGTGGGGGTCGGGAAGTGTTTCTTAGCGGTACAAACTGTGAAAACGCACTAAGTGGTTCTCTCCTATACCAGGGTATTAATTTACACGGGCCTGTAATGGTTCCACTACAAACTTATCCTGCCACCTGCAAGGTTCACCAGCTGCAGTGATTAATCCAATTTTTGGACAACTTTGAAATGGAAGTTACCTCATGTTGAATGATCACAGCTACTGTGGCATGTTGCCGGGCATCCCATATCTATCTAGTAACGGTTACATCCAGGGTCACTTGCTGTATGCAAGTCTTGTTCCCCCAAATAGAGACAGCCAGGGAGTCGCATTTATGGCCTTCACTGAACATCTCTTCTATACGAATTGATACTCTAAGCAGAATGAAAGACATTCTTTTGCAACAAACAGTGCCTCTGTCCTCGGCCAAAGAAACCTATGATCTACAAATCGCAAGGACTTCAGCCGAGATAAATGCCCTTTTGAATACAAACTGCCCTATACATTTCTCAGAAATGTTGGGACTTATCTTCATTTAATTTCAAAGTATTTTATTAAATTTTACAGACCTGTCTGATACGAGCGGTATTGTACATGTATTTAAGAACGTGTGTTCAGGACTGTTAGCATCCTATCAAGCAGTCCTTGGAATAATTCCCAACTTCGTGCACTCTGTGTTTGGCGGACTGCCACTACTTTTAGCACTCGTTGCAGGGATCCTATTTTTGCTCCTACTGCTACGATATGGCAAGCCAAATCACCAGCGACACCCAATGCACCATGGAGAGATCTCTACTGGAGATGTGTCATGAGCGAATCGTCCAAAATTTTGGGTTTACCTCGTCTACGAGAATTAAATACCACATGGCAAGATTGCATTTTACCTGTTCGACGCTGCCTGCTTTGCGGTGAAGAATGTGTGCTAGACATCTGTCTAACACTTCCATCAGTCATGCCAACGGATATCGATACTCTGCTGGACCCGGTAACGGCCCATGCTGTGTGTTTTCCCCAGCGGCTACCAATCCTGATGACGGCATTCATTGAGATCTCACAGACGCAAATTGCTGCTGCTGAGGTATGAGAGGAATCAACAGACCCAGGTAACATCGGAATTGAACATTGCTGATGCTTCCAATGCTGAAGGTGATGCTTCTCATATATGTGCGGTTAATCTTCTAAACGAGGTAATCCAACTTTCACCTACAACGGTAGACGACTTTTGTTTACAGGTTTAGAAGATTTCATGTTTTCTCCATCCCCATACACTGACTTTTGATTCAGCACACAGTGTACTGGGAAGACTCTGAATTTGGCCTTCATTTTTCAAAACAAAGACTAAACTTGGAACTTTTTCCTATGATGAATTTGTTTTCCAAATTTGTATTTTTCTTTTTTTATGGCAAATTAATCTGCTTACAGTAGAAGTATTCATAGAGAACATAAATATTTGAAACACTTCCCAAGACAATATGTCACCTTGTCCATAACAAATTGTTTTATGTCATGAAATGGTTTCGGCTTTTTTCTTCAGTATTTACGAGCCATTTCATAATGTATACACTCATGTTCATTCATTTAGCATTCAATGCCAACTTCTGCCTAGAATGAAACATTGCTTTAATATGTACAGCACCATTGCATTCTTTGCATATCAACAGTTTTAATGCATTTTTTAATAATGTATTTTAAACATGTTTTTAGCAAATTAATGTGTAGCTATATTTTAGATATGTTTAGAATTTAGTAATGTCATTCATACGAAACTGGAGTGGGTGTTGTGTGTCGATTTAGATACTGTATAAAGGTTTCCCGACTTATGCCCTTATATAGGCACAATTCACATTGCCCTTATTTAGGCATAGAAATCCAATCCTTATTTAGACATTATCCATGCTAACCAAATACAGACATGGCCACCTACATCTGTCCATCCACGTCACAACGATTTCTTGGAAAACCAGACTCTTAAGCCTTTAGGACTTCCCCTTGCTTGATTATTAATTTCTCCAAGAACTCATTTATTATGCACGAACATCTATTCCTTAGGGGTTCATTCATGACGTTCCTGTGCCCGACTTGTACGTCAATACTGGCATTCCTAAACACCTTCAAGGTATAAATATACCTTCACTTGCCATGGCAAGTCACGGCTGCATGCTTGCACGACTCGCCACGGCAAGTTTGGAAGGAATTAGAGCCCACTCCTGACGCACTGACCTGACGCTGTCATCATCCTCGCAGAGAATCCAGCGCCAGAGTTTTTGACTCCCCTTGCGGGGTGTTAGAGATCGAGACCCGAAAGAGATTCCAACCTCTCCCATTCTAAGATATGGAGTAGACTAGAACCTAGAGCAGAGGTCTTCAAACTTTTTTACTCTGAGCCCCCCCTAAGCAAAATGTTTTGAGGTCTGGCCCCCCTCCAAAACTTTATGGGAAGGATTAGGGGAGCGGAAGGGACATAGCTGCGTGCAGGGAGCGGGGCTTATGAGATGATTTCAGGAATACTTTTTCTATAGCTTATGAACCGCCCCAAATATGAGACTTATAAAACAGCAAATGCATCAAACAAAAACAGATATCCCAAACAAACTACTACCTATAATTGGGGTGTTGTGAGCCCCTCATACTCTTTGACCCCAATGCAACAATACCTGCTGCACTAATGATAACTGCAGTCCTGAGTAGCAGGCTATCTCCTCTGCCTCTTTTACCTCGTCCCCACCCTGATGGATCACCACCTCTGTCCTAATGCTTGAAAGAACAATAGGCTCTGATGCCCCTTTTTTTAAAGGTAGACAGTCATACTTGTGATGCAGTGGGCGCCCCAAATTCCTGCCCCCAGTCCTGCTGCATCTGCTCCTTTATGATAACCAGCAGTGGCCACTTACACACTTGGCAGCAGTACCAGCTTCACTAATGATTGACCCTTTAAAAAAAACAAAAACACTTATATTGTCACGTTCTTTGGGGTCTCTCTCTGAAGAAGCGGTCTCTGGCCATTTGTAAACATAAAAATGAGTCTGCATACAGTGCTCCTTATTCTGGGCCTCCTCTTTGACAATATCTTTGAACCTTGCTGCTTTCCTAGACCATTTCTGTGAGGCCCCAAGGATCGAGAGCATTAGGGCTCTGTATTTGAATGCAACCCTGCTGGCCTTCTACCTGCCACCCCATGGACTCGGCTTTCACAAAAAAACTTCCCCTGAATGGTTAATACTGACTTTGAGATGCCTGTGCCTGAAAGTGTGTGGCGGTAGTGCAGAAAGTTACCAGCCATTAATTGATTGAGTCACTTAAAGACAGGGCCACTGGAATTATGAGTTTCTGCAGTCGCTGCTTTTTAGGTCTCGTCCTTTACCATTCCGAAGGAATGGGAAATGGCGAGAATTCAAGTGCTCGAACTGATTGTCAAACCACCGCTTTTTTTCGTGGCGTTTTCTTCGAGTGCACGTACAGGCACGCGCTTTTGGCCCATACACTTTCATGGCCATCTGTTCCTGTTCCTCAATGTCCCTCCCACCCTTCGTTTGATCTTGCCGCGAGTTCAGGCTAATGGCCCTCCCCCAGCACAGAGCGCGCATCGCGGCCGCACAGCACATCAAAGGGCTTCTCCCAGCGTGTGCTGTGCGGCTTCTCCTCCCCTAATTATGTGGCCGGCCGTACTTGTGTTTCCTGGCTGCTTCCCGGCCGCTCTTGTATTTAATTTGCAGCAGCAGCATTTCTCCTGCACCAGGCCACATCAAAGGCTCTGTGCCACTTTCACCCACACAGCAACACTTACAGACACGCAACGCCACTCACACCCATGCAAGCCCACTATCATCCAAGCAACACCACACTCACCCACGCAACGCCACTCACCCAAGCAACACCACTCACACACGCAACCCCACTCATCCACGCAACCCCACTCATCCACGCAACACCACTCATCTAAGCAACCCCACTCATCCACGCAACGCCACTCATCCATCAACGCCACTCATCCACGCAACGCCACTCACACATGCAACGCCACTCACCCACGCAACACCACTCACCCACGCAACCCCACTCACCCACGCAACGCCACTCATCCACGCAACGCCACTCATCCACGCAACGCCACTCACTCATGCAACGCCACTCACCCACGCAACGCCACTCACCCACGCAACGCCACTCACACGCGCAACGCCACTCGCACGCGCAACGCCACTCGCACGCGCAACACCACTCACCCACGCAACCCCACTCATCCACGCAACGCCACTCATCCACGCAACGCCACTCATCCACGCAACGCCACTCACACATGCAACGCCACTCACCCACGCAACACCACTCACCCACGCAACACCACTCACACACGCAACGCCACTCACCCACGCAACGCCACTCACTCACGCAACGCCACTCACCCACGCAACGCCACTCACCCACGCAACGCCACTCACCCACGCAACGCCACTCACACATGCAACGCCACTCACACGTGCAACGCCACTCGCACGCGCAACGCCACTCGCACGCGCAACGCCACTCGCACGCGCAACGCCACTCGCACACGCAACGCCACACACACACACGCAACGCCACTCACACACTCAACGCCACTCACACACGCAACGCCACTCGCACACGCAACGCCACTCGCACACGCAACGCCACTGACACACGCAACGCCACTGACACAGGCAACGCCACTGACACAGGCAACGCCACTCACACAGGCAACGCCACTCACACAGGCAACGCCACTCACACAGGCAACGCCACTCACACACGCAACGCCACTCACACATTGTGGGTGCAGATTGTGGGTGCAGATTGTGGGTGCAGATTCAGAGAAAACTCAGTAGCACCACCACCATTGCAATGCAATAGGTCTCGTTTTAACGCAAATTTAAGCTATAGGCCTTGTAAATGGCAAAGCCTTTTATTTATGTTCCAAAAACCAGAACGCAAAAATAAAGGGCATAATCATTTACAATGCTAATAGTTCAGACTCGCGTTATTGCGAGACCTATTGCATTTTCAATGCTTGTTCCACATAATTATCAGTTTAGTGCATTTGCAACATGTTCCGGAGCAGTGGAAGGCCCTTTGCAAAGAAGATTGACTGGTAATCTTGTAGTTGCTTTCTGCTGTATTTGGGTGTTAAACTGGTACTAATGAGGTGAAATATTTCCCCTGACAGCGTTATTGTGAGTTAAAATGACAAAATAATGAAGTAATGCTAACCACACAATGTGGCGCATTGTGCCACATAATTTACCTTTTCTTGCCGCATAATTTAGTCAAACCTGCCACATAATGTTGTCCTCTTCTGCTGAATAATTCCAGTGGATCTGCTTAAAGCTTTATGGTGGCAAAGATCTATTCTTTTTAGGATGTAATGTAAAGGAGTTATCAGCTGGGATCTGGAATAGTGGAGACACATACAAAAATGTCTGCATTGGATACAGTTTGATTACTTATTACTAAAAAGTATATTTTGTAGGAACGTGTTTTATTTCAATCACTGCATCATTTTGCAGCAGCCTAGCTTAGAGTATGTAAATACTGTTTTAAAATAATGACTTGCATATTCACAGTGCTTTCTGCTACAGTCTAGGACCTTATGGCACTATAAACAGGGCCATTGGAATTATGCGTCTGGAGAAGGCCAAATTATGCAGCATGGTTGACAATTCTGCAGCAAGCAAAGGCGAATTATGCTGCATATTTTGTGATAGCATTACTGCACTATTTTGCTATTTTTACACTTGTTAACATTGTCCTGGCCTTTATTGCCCCTCATAAGTACCACATTAACACCCACATATAGCAATAAGCAACAGAAAGGTGACCAGTCTACCTTTAGAAAGGGCCTTCCACTGCGAGGTAACATGTGGCAAATGCGGGAAAACCCTAATTATGTGCTGAGAGTGCAGGGTGAGTGTGAAAGTGAAGGGTGAGAATGAGCACTGAGTTGTCTGAATGCAGGGTGAATTCCCAGACACTTGAAGTTAATCAGAATGTTATTGATGTGGTGTAGGGTTTCAGATATAAGTTAAACTATTGCTATTATGGAATTAATCAGGGAATCGAGGGTGAAATAAATAATGTGCTGATCCCGCAACAAACTTACAGTCTTCTAATTAGGGTTGCCAGCTCATTATTTTGATGTTGCAGACATTACAAAAATAAACATTCACCTAAAGCCCTATTTTCAGCACTTATCTGTGTGCTCTTTTAAAAGCAAATATAAAGCACTTTTAAATGTGTTCTAGGGCTGCCTGAATGATTCATGTCTGAAAATGAAAAGGAGCAGACAGAAAGTCACTTTACAAATGAATACATACTTTTCTATTTAAGACCATATTTAGTGTCAAAGCAGGGTCTTTGCAGGCTCTTTAAACATACAAGGCTGGCATTTTTTTCTATTGGCAACCCTTTTTGTACTGCTTTTCATGAAATGCATTTCCTCCCTACAGCAGTAAATTTATAATACAATTGTAAGGAATAGGCAGAGTCGGGGCCCAGGAAAAAGAAAAAAAACTAAGCTTCGGTAACCAGTTCCTGAAGGTATTTAAATGGTCTTTAAAGACCTGTGAAATACTCGGTTGTGCTGGAGTCTTAATAAGACTCCAGACACTGCCCACCGAGCCCCCACTGACCTGTGGTCCCACGGCAACTCTGAGGGCTTCGGAGTAAATGAAGACAGCCTGGAAATACAGCAGATAAACATTGCTGTACTTCCAGGCATCTTCATTTACATGTGCTTGCAGAGGCCTTTGCGCGCCCCTGGGAACCCATCCACGCCCCCCAGTGGGGTGCGCCCCACCGTTTGAAGAACTGTGACCTAGAGGGACTTTTGGCAAACCTTGCCAACACCAATCCTAACTATAGCTAAACTAGACTATAAAAAAACAGCACCTACTTCTTACCTCGTACTACACTTAGGTTAGGTACACTGGGGTAGAACTAGCTAGAAGCACCAGACGAGTATTCACATTTTAACCTGTGTTATTTATGCTGTTATGAATATATGTCATAGCTACAAACCATGCTATTGCAGTATTATTTCATCTTACAGCTAACGCTGTACGTATTATACTTTGCATTCTGTCTTACGATTGTAGCAGTTCATATCTCTTGCACGAGAAATAGGACTGTTCAGTAAACCCTTTTTATTGAAACGCCCGTCTACCTATTTCTGTGTAAACTCTGTAGAAAAGAAGCATGCATGATTGACTGAGTGAAACTGTTATCTATTGTTTCCACGATTCTGAGACTGTTCCGATTCTAAGGGAAACAAAGTTGTCATGTTTATGCGGCTGTCAGAAACAAATCCCTTCTTGTTTATTCGATAAGTTTCTAGTGACCTCTGAGTTAGCTGGCACACACAAGTAATTAAGTTTAAAGTACTCGATAGAGGCATACTGACCTCAGTCCTATGCCACAGCTATAGTGTATATTATTCCAATGTGCAGAGCCTATCAGGGATATAGGAACTACACTACAATAGTGCCAACCCTAAAACAGAAAAGAAGAGACCTTTCCCAACGTGACAAAGGAAGTGTGAGATACAGATCATCGTGTACAAGTTCATGAAAATGCCAATACCATGAATCTTATTGTTGAATTCACATTCATGCCTCTGGAAGTGTCTGTGATCTAAAAACAATAGTATGATTCTTTCTTATTGGATTTCTTGGCTCTTACCTGGGATCAAACACGGTTGACATATTCAAGACCGCACACGTTTTGCATAGATATACTAACCATGGAATAGTAGATCCGTTGTCCAAATCCAAGCAATCCAGAATGATTTCCCTATTTATCTTAGCCTCATGATTAGACAAGATACTGATCCATAATTAAAGGCCAACTTAAGCAAATCACTAATGTACAAACATTTGAGTTCTGAGTGCAGGATAAAATGGGTACTCTAAGTTGGCAAATATATAATCCGTCTATAGATATGGTTTTCTTTGACCTGTAGGACATCAATATTACCGTGACCCCCCAGATCCCAGCCCGATTATAGAGCAGCGGAGACACACTGAGCATTATAAATATAAAAAATTGGGGAGGTGGTGCCCCTTCCATTGCCCAAATGTAAATACAAAATCGCTCCATTTGCTCTACTAAGCTTTGATCGTGCATTTTTGACCAGAGTGTGCCATGTCCATGAGTTGCTGAAAATAACCCTTAAATAGTTGACAACTCCCAATCATTATTATTATAAAGAAATACGTGTGAACCTTTAGATATCTTTTTTTAAAGCAATGCTTCCTTTTAAATTGGAACTCCTATGGTGCTTATATGAATCTTTGCTGGTGGATTTTCTGTGTCATGTGTGTTGGTGTATGACTGTGCCAACTTGCACAGTGAATGGAACATGTAGTGTACAAACAAGAAACAGCCTTTATGTGCCTGCGAAAGCGTCATTATGCTTGTATTCTACTCTAGGTTCGAAACGAGTTTTATAAGGACACGCAAGGTGTCATTCTTGTGTATGATGTTGGACAAAAGGAGTCCTTTGAATCTTTGGAGACCTGGCTGACGGAGATGAAGCAGGAGCTTGGACCACAAGGGAACATGGAGAACATTGTCTTTGCTGTCTGTGCAAACAAGGTAAAGTCTGCTGTAGCGGAAGAGGTGGGGGAGGGTTTGGAAATTACCTCCTAAGCTAATATGTTATACTAATGCTGTTTGTATAGTATCATCAGCCCACTGTCTGCCATTAGTGTGTCACTCAGATGTGTCACATGTTTTACATGCATAGGTAGTGCTAGATATATCAGGTCTGACTGTGGGAGTTGGGGTAGCAGTTTACTGCTTCCATGGTATTACCGTGACTTGCTGACATGTCTCATAACTTCTAGCTCTGGTTCTGATAGCCCTTGCTTCCCCCTCTGATCTCTACATCCTTCCCTGTCCTCCTCTCGCTTTCATTTCCCCACTCCCTGCTTACTTCTCTCTCCTTCACTTTCCCACTCCTATCTCCCCTTTCACTTCCCCGTTATCTCCATGTTCTTATTTCCTTCGACTGCCTGCCTCCTATTTGCTTCTTTCTCCTTGCCTTCCTGGTTGTTCATCTCTCTTAACTTCCCTGCTTGCTCATCTCTCTCTTCACTTCCCTTCTCCCTGCACATCCTCCCTCCTTCACTTCCCCACTCCCTGCTTCATCCTCTCTCATTCACTTTCCTGCTTGCTCGTCTTTGTCTTCACTTCCCTTCATCCCCTCTCCTTCACTTCCCTGCTTCCTGCTTGCTCTTCTCTATCTTCACTTCCCTGCTTCATCCTCTGTCCTTCACTTCCCCACTCCCCACTCCCTACAGGGATGTGGAATTCCTATAGCTCGACGCCCTGGACATATTGTTTGGGGTCAAGGACAACAAGTTTTAATGTGCATTTTGTCCTTGGGACAAGTAGGCCCAACCCCCTGTAGCACAAACCCTTTAGCTGCCAGTTTTCAGTACCACATTATGGATCAGGGAAGGGCACTGTCTGCAGTTAAGGTAATATTTTTGCCCATATGTTAATGCTGTTCAAACTTGTATTTATGGTTCATTAATTGAAAGCCTTTATTATTAGGGTGAGCGCTCTAAGTAAATGTTGTAAGCTCTGACTGCACTACTTACACTGGTTACAGTATAAAAATGTGTAACATGTTTTTAAAGTTTAGCAATATGAGGCTATGAATAATATTCCCAGAATGTAATCTGATTTGATGCAAATATTTGCAGAAGCTTGAAAGCAAGGTTGATGATTCTTTGCTTTCAAAATAAAATGTTCATAAAAAAATGAAAGCAGGATAAATAAATTTTGCTAAATTACTTCAGGTACCATTTCTTTGCAGCATCATTTAGTAACATGTGTTGATGCATGCTAGTATTTCCCAAAAACATTCATAATGGAAAATTAATGTAAACAGTATCAAAAAGATTATGAGAAACCACAATAAAAAAGCATTGGCGAAGCCAGTAGATCTGAAATTGGTGATCAGCTTTTTAGTTTTGTCAATGTGACTTGTTTTGGCATAGTTTTTATACAACCTTATTGGTGTGGGAGCTGCCGGGCACTCACCATTATAACAAACATTGTCAAAAGCAAAAGTTGTTTTTTTTGGTCTCTAAAAGCACACACTGCCACAGTAGTTACTGGCACTAAACAATACTACTCTGTGTACTGATATGCTCTTGGTGAAAGAGCAGAATGCTGTCATTCACAGTGAAGCCAGCCATTCAGAGAGAGAGAGACAGAATTTTGATAAACACAAAAGGTAACGGTCAACACCAGACCAAATTAGGTGCCCAGTTATTAAAGAAAGTCCCAAAAGTGCACCCATGGTATATGTCCTTGCATTAAGTGCAGCTGTATGGCTTTCATGAATTCCCAAGAATTTACAGAAGTAGGACAAGAAATAGTACCCCTAAAAACATTCGTGAACTGCATTTTAGCATGCGCAAATATGCATGTGTAGATTTGCTCATGCGGAAATCTGAGTGTTTGCAAGTTCACTTTCCCTCCAACCAATTTTTTCCCAACTCTGGAAGAAGGTTTACATCTGCCATTGTCAGAAGTAAATTTTCAACATTTATCAGTATGGGAAAAGATTAGAGAAGAGTTGTAAGAAACCCTTAAAACATGCAAGTTAGTAGGTTTGCACAGACTCAAAAGGGCATTGTAACCCTGGAACTATTGCTTACCACTACCTTCAGCCCCAGTTGGTAGATCTGAGGAAACAGGGCAACCTAAGGGGATTGCAAGTATTCAAACACTACTATGGTATGAGCCCTAGCGTAATCAGAGAGACTATATCAGAGATTGCTGCCATAATTTGTTTCTGCACTATATGGCACCATAGGGGCAAGTGGATTTTTTTTACAGACAAGTAGATTTATGAAGCAACCTTTCCCATGGACAAGTAGATATTCTATTAAATTCCACACCCCTGCCCTACTTTCTCCTCTCTCCTTCACTTCCCCACTCCCTGCTTCATCCTCTCTCCTTCACTTCCCTGCCTCATCCTCTCTCCTTCACTTCCCCAATTCCTACTTTCTCCTCTCTCCTTCACTTCTCCACTCCCTGCTTCATCCTCTCTCCTTCACGTCCGTGCTTCCTGCTTGCTTGTCTCTCTCCTCACTTCCCTGATCCTTCACTTCCCTGCATCCTGCTTGCTTGTCTCTCTCTTCACTTCCCTGCTTCATCCTCTCTCCCTCACTTTCCCACTGTGTTTTCTCCTCTCTCCTTCACTTCCCCACTCCCTGCTTCATCCTCTCCTTCATTTTCCCACTCCCTGCTTTCTCTTCTCTCCTTCACTTCCCCACTCCATGCTTGATCCTCTCTCCTTCACTTCCCTGCTTCTTGCTTGCTCGTTTCTCTCTTCACTTCCCTGCTTCATCCTCTCCTTCACTTTCCAGCTTGCTCGTCTCTCTCTCTTCACTTCCCTACTTCATCCTCTCTTCTTCACTCTCCCACTCCCTGCTTTCTCCTCTCTCCTCACTTCCCCACTCCCTGCTTTATCCTCTCTCCTTCACTTCCCTTCTTCCTGCTTGCTCGTCTCTCTCTTCATTTCCCTGATTCATTCTTTCCTCTTCACTTCCCCACTCCCTGCTTTCTCATCTCTCCTTCACGTCCCCACTCCCTGCTTCATCCTCTCTCCTTCACTTCCCCACTACCTGTTTTCTCCTCTCTCCTTCACTTCCCCACTCCCTACTTCATCCTCTCTCCTTCACTTTCCAGCTTGCTCGTCTCTCTTTTCACTTCCCTGCTTCATCCTCTCTCCTTCACTTTCCAGCTTGCTCGTCTCTCTCTTCACTTCCCTGCTTCAGTCTCTCCTTTACATCCTAGCTTGCTCGTCTCTCTTCACTTCCCTGTTTCATCCTCTCGCCTTCATTTTCCCACTCCTTGCTTTCTCCTCTCCCCTTCACTTCCCCACTCCCTGCTTCATCCTCTCTCCTTCACTTTCCTGCTTGCTCGTCTCTCTCTTCACTTGCCTGCTTCATCCTCTCTCCTTCACTTCCCCACTCCCTGCTTCATCCTCTTCCCTTAATTTCCCCACTCCTTGCTTTCGCCTCTCTCCTTCATTTCCCCACTCCCTGCTTCATCTTCTCTCCTTCATTTTCCCACTCTTTGCTTTCTCCTCTCTCCTTCACTTCCCCACTCCCTGATTCCTCCTCTCTCCTTCACTTCCCTGCTTCCTGCTTGCTCGTCTCTCTTCACTTCCCTGCTTCATCCTCTCTCCTCTTCCCCACTCCCTTCTTTCTCCTCTCTCCTTCACTTCCCCACTCCCTGCTTCATCCCCTCGCCTTCACTTCCCTGCTCCCTGCTTGCTCCTCTTTATTCACTTCCCTGCTTCTTCCTCTCTCCTTCACTTCCCCACTCCCTGCTTCATCCTCTCTCCTTCACTTCCCTGCCTCATCCTCTCTCCTTCACTTCCCCAATTCCTACTTTCTCCTCTCTCCTTCACTTCTCCACTCCCTGCTTCATCCTCTCTCCTTCACGTCCGTGCTTCCTGCTTGCTTGTCTCTCTCCTCACTTCCCTGATCCTTCACTTCCCTGCATCCTGCTTGCTTGTCTCTCTCTTCACTTCCCTGCTTCATCCTCTCTCCCTCACTTTCCCACTGTGTTTTCTCCTCTCTCCTTCACTTCCCCACTCCCTGCTTCATCCTCTCCTTCATTTTCCCACTCCCTGC
The DNA here is from genome assembly GCF_964261635.1 of Lissotriton helveticus. Classification (NCBI taxonomy): domain Eukaryota; kingdom Metazoa; phylum Chordata; class Amphibia; order Caudata; family Salamandridae; genus Lissotriton; species Lissotriton helveticus. Next base: position 1,934,428,485 of record NC_136067.1, on the reverse strand, counting down.
TTTCTCTTCTCTCCTTCACTTCCCCACTCAATGCTTGATCCTCTCTCCTTCACTTCCCTGCTTCTTGCTTGCTCGTTTCTCTCTTCACTTCCCTGCTTCATCCTCTCCTTCACTTTCCAGCTTGCTCGTCTCTCTCTCTTCACTTCCCTACTTCATCCTCTCTTCTTCACTCTCCCACTCCCTGCTTTCTCCTCTCTCCTCACTTCCCCACTCCCTGCTTTATCCTCTCTCCTTCACTTCCCTTCTTCCTGCTTGCTCGTCTCTCTCTTCATTTCCCTGATTCATTCTTTCCTCTTCACTTCCCCACTCCCTGCTTTCTCATCTCTCCTTCACGTCCCCACTCCCTGCTTCATCCTCTCTCCTTCACTTCCCCACTACCTGTTTTCTCCTCTCTCCTTCACTTCCCCACTCCCTACTTCATCCTCTCTCCTTCACTTTCCAGCTTGCTCGTCTCTCTTTTCACTTCCCTGCTTCATCCTCTCTCCTTCACTTTCCAGCTTGCTCGTCTCTCTCTTCACTTCCCTGCTTCAGTCTCTCCTTTACATCCTAGCTTGCTCGTCTCTCTTCACTTCCCTGTTTCATCCTCTCGCCTTCATTTTCCCACTCCTTGCTTTCTCCTCTCCCCTTCACTTCCCCACTCCCTGCTTCATCCTCTCTCCTTCACTTTCCTGCTTGCTCGTCTCTCTCTTCACTTGCCTGCTTCATCCTCTCTCCTTCACTTCCCCACTCCCTGCTTCATCCTCTTCCCTTAATTTCCCCACTCCTTGCTTTCGCCTCTCTCCTTCATTTCCCCACTCCCTGCTTCATCTTCTCTCCTTCATTTTCCCACTCTTTGCTTTCTCCTCTCTCCTTCACTTCCCCACTCCCTGATTCCTCCTCTCTCCTTCACTTCCCTGCTTCCTGCTTGCTCGTCTCTCTTCACTTCCCTGCTTCATCCTCTCTCCTCTTCCCCACTCCCTTCTTTCTCCTCTCTCCTTCACTTCCCCACTCCCTGCTTCATCCCCTCGCCTTCACTTCCCTGCTCCCTGCTTGCTCCTCTTTATTCACTTCCCTGCTTCTTCCTCTCTCCTTCACTTCCCCTCGTCCTGCTTTCTCCTCTCTCCTTCACTTCTCCACTCCCTATTTCATCCTCTCTCCTTAACGTCCCCACTCCCTCCTTTATCCTCTCTCCTTCACTTTCCCATTCTCTGCTTCATCCTCTGTCCTTCACTTCCCCACTCCCTGCTTGCTTCTCCTTGCTGATCAGACATGTTGGGTTGAATATCCACAATGCACTATTGCACTTTCCAGTGATATGCAACCATTTTGGGTGGGATCTTTAACAAGGCTCATACCTGTTATTTTGATTCCCACTTTACTCTCATATGTTCCCTTTTCTCCATCTCTCCACTCCTCTTCATCACTTGGTTGGAAGCATAAAACACTGCGCAAGCAGTCAAAATAATATGCTCTTTAGTGTTTCTCCGCAGTATTATGATTAGTATAATTAGTAAACAAAATATTCTTTAAGGTGTAACAGGAGTTCTCTGAGACAGTCTAAATCCTGAATTTAAAATCATAGCTTACCTTAGGGGCCCACTCTTGTATCTCATTTCCCAGCCACCTGTCCCACACATCTCTTTCAAATATGTTTGTGAAAACAATCATGGCCCAAAAGGTACCTGATCTCTCATGCCACACTCCCACACCTTCCTCCTTATTGCATTGGTCCCTTGTGGATGCATAAGGTTTGAAAATGGCATGCAGGGGAAGCCAGTGGAGTTCTCTGAGGGTAGGTGAGATCCCGTTTTACTTTCAAAGGTGGGCTGCAGCATGGCGCTCTCTTTATTTTACTCAAGGTGTCAGGTGTCTCTGTTACATTCAGACCATATGGATGAAATTATGTTATAGTGAGTATAACCCCATTGCCACGGGGCTAATTCCCCCGCAGCACGGGGGGGAATGGGGGGTCACGCACGGCGCCGCGGTGCTGATGACGAGCTCGGCTCGTTATGCAGCACGGTGGCCGTGTGCTGATGACGAGCTGAGCTCATCATGGCCACGCCCGCTCAATGGAACGCCCAGCACAGCGGGGTAATTATTCCCGTGTGGGCATTCCGCGGAGGCCATGACGAGCTCAGCCCGTCACCAGCACACGGGCGCCATGCTGCATGACGAGCTCAGCTCGTCATCAGCATGCAGGGTGTTAAAACCGTAATTCTAGCAGTATCCACCTTATTGGGTATGGGAAAGAAATCTGATTAGGTTTTATTACGCCCAGTTGTATTGTTTGATGCAGTGGTTTATGTTTGTATTTATGTTTGTATTCCTATTTGTATTCTTATTTGTGCTTATCTTGATGTTTTTAGATTGACAATTCCAAGCATCGCTGTGTGGATGAAAGCGAAGGACGGCTGTGGGCAGAAAGCAGGGGTTTCCTGTACTTTGAAACCTCAGCACAGACGGGAGAAGGAGTAAATGAGATGTTCCAGGTAACAACAGATTGGCAGCACGCACTGGCGCAGGGATATCTTAAAACATGTACAAAGTTAGCATCAGTAACATTGTGCTTTATGGGGGTGAAAAGATGCCACTGCATTCAGGCAGCCAAGAGTGCAGGAAACTCCAATGACCCCTAGAATGTACGTTCATGAACAAAAAAGAGAGGCAAGGAAATGAGTGAAGATGAAGCCAACCAATTGTAAGCAAGGGGCGTGACGAGTGAAGGCTAGGATCCGCTTGTTTGGAGCTTGCTCCATTACATATCTTCTTACAGTCGTCTGGCGCATTTAACATTTTGTGGCCATGGGATGCCAAACAATGGTTCAAATGCTCCTTTTTGTGACGTGCTAGTGGAATCAGAAGCCATTGTTTTCTACTCCTTCATTGACTTGTATGGCGGCTTGTCAAATACTTTCTCTTTTTGTTATCAGACACCTTAACCTGTAATCACATCATCGATATTCATTTGGCTTAGTATATGCATGTATAGATGCATATAACTGGTCCGCACTTAATTGACTATCAATATTCAGTTTGCTTAGTTTGCGATTTGCACACTTTGTGACTGGATTGCAGTATTCCTTTGGCAGAAGTAAGTGAATAGTGTCCATGCAGGGGATACAAATTCCTAAGAACAAACTTGGCACATTGCTTTTAAGCACTGACTGCACCCATATTAATGGGCTAGTTGAGAGCACAGGTACCTAACGGCAGCGACACCAGCTCTGTGACTTGAACACTGGAGCAATGGAAGCTACTGTCTGTGCAGATTCCAACTCTGTAGTTACGAGGTGGGGAAACTACAGATGCTCTCTCTGGACCAATGCATGGGAAAATGTGTATGTGTGGGAATTTGTGAAACTTCCATAGCACAAACCACACTACAAATCAATACCAGCCACAAGTGGGGGTTTATATTAGGTAGTGCAAAAGAGGCTGCTGTAGTGAGTCTTAAAGGAATGGTCAGGTGAGGATATTGGGTGCAAAAGGGGGTGGTGATGGACGGAGCATCAGAACCAATCGAACACTCACACCCAGTCAGAAAATCTGTGTTTGATCCATCACCGTTCTTTAGCCCACTCTGCCACCCCAGTTCAGACATGGCTATATGCAAATCAGTCTGACCCTGTGCCTCATGGGAACAGTCCAGCCTGAACTGCCAAGCCATGCCTTCCCTGGACCGGAAACAAGCTTTTGAGGACCGGTTTCTGGCATTCCAGCCGTCTTCAGCCCGGCTTGCTTGAATCCAGTGGCAAAGTGAGCAAGGGACTCACGTCTGAGCATACCCTGCCACACTTATGGCAGCCAAAAGCGGTACAAAAGGGGGTGGTGATGGACGGAGCATCAGAACCAATCAAACACTCACACCCAGTCAGAAAATCTGGGTTTGATCCATCACCGTTCTTTAGCCCACTCTGCCACCCCAGTTCAGACATGGCTATATGCAAATCAGTCTGACCCTGTGCCTCATGGGAACAGTCCAGCCTGAACTGCCAAGCCATGCCTTCCCTGGACCGGAAACAAGCTTTTGAGGACCGGTTTCTGGCATTCCAGCCGTCTTCAGCCCGGCTTGCTTGAATCCAGTGGCAAAGTGAGCAAGGGACTCACGTCTGAGCATACCCTGCCACACTTATGGCAGCCAAAAGCGGTACAAAAGGGGGTGGTGATGGACGGAGCATCAGAACCAATCAAACACTCGCACCCAGTCAGAAAATCTGGGTTTGATCCATCACCGTTCTTTAGCCCACTCTGCCACCCCAGTTCAGACATGGCTATATGCAAATCAGTCTGACCCTGTGCCTCATGGGAACAGTCCAGCCTGAACTGCCAAGCCATGCCTTCCCTGGACCGGAAACAAGCTTTTGAGGACCGGTTTCTGGCATTCCAGCCGTCTTCAGCCCGGCTTGCTTGAATCCAGTGGCAAAGTGAGCAAGGGACTCACGTCTGAGCATACCCTGCCACACTTATGGCAGCCAAAAGCGGTACAAAAGGGGGTGGTGATGGACGGAGCATCAGAACCAATCAAACACTCGCACCCAGTCAGAAAATCTGGGTTTGATCCATCACCGTTCTTTAGCCCACTCTGCCACCCCAGTTCAGACATGGCTATATGCAAATCAGTCTGACCCTGTGCCTCATGGGAACAGTCCAGCCTGAACTGCCAAGCCATGCCTTCCCTGGACCGGAAACAAGCTTTTGAGGACCGGTTTCTGGCATTCCAGCCGTCTTCAGCCCGGCTTGCTTGAATCCAGTGGCAAAGTGAGCAAGGGACTCACGTCTGAGCATACCCTGCCACACTTATGGCAGCCAAAAGCGGTACACAAGGGGGTGGTGATGGACGGAGCATCAGAACCAATCAAACACTCACACCCAGTCAGAAAATCTGGGTTTGATCCATCACCGTTCTTTAGCCCACTCTGCCACCCCAGTTCAGACATGGCTATATGCAAATCAGTCTGACCCTGTGCCTCATGGGAACAGTCCAGCCTGAACTGCCAAGCCATGCCTTCCCTGGACCGGAAACAAGCTTTTGAGGACCGGTTTCTGGCATTCCAGCCGTCTTCAGCCCGGCTTGCTTGAATCCAGTGGCAAAGTGAGCAAGGGACTCACGTCTGAGCATACCCTGCCACACTTATGGCAGCCAAAAGCGGTACAAAAGGGGGTGGTGATGGACGGAGCATCAGAACCAATCAAACACTCGCACCCAGTCAGAAAATCTGGGTTTGATCCATCACCGTTCTTTAGCCCACTCTGCCACCCCAGTTCAGACATGGCTATATGCAAATCAGTCTGACCCTGTGCCTCATGGGAACAGTCCAGCCTGAACTGCCAAGCCATGCCTTCCCTGGACCGGAAACAAGCTTTTGAGGACCGGTTTCTGGCATTCCAGCCGTCTTCAGCCCGGCTTGCTTGAATCCAGTGGCAAAGTGAGCAAGGGACTCACGTCTGAGCATACCCTGCCACACTTATGGCAGCCAAAAGCGGTACAAAAGGGGGTGGTGATGGACGGAGCATCAGAGAGGATATTGGGTGCACCATGCAGGCCTGCCAAGTATCACGCATCAGGTGTGACTCAAACGCATTCCAGTGTGGTGTTCCGCATCACCGCACTGAAATGAAAAGTCACGCGATATAGCGTTGCCTGAGCCTGACTTGTCAAGGGGAGCACTGATTATGCACCAAATACTGAAATCTGAGTGGTGAGTGCGGCGCGCTGCACCCAGCATGCTTGGGGCTTGGCTCAGGCTGCTAGCAGGCTCTCGTGACAATGTAACAAGATTCATTCACCCTAGACGTACTGCGACTGACGCCATGAGTCCGTGCGTCCAACAGCTAGGAGGAACCTTAGTCATTGAGGGGGTGAGGTCAGGATTGTGTTGTCAGACGCATTCTAGTCTCTTGAAAGGGTGGTAGGACATCCTTCCACTGGCGACGCACCACGTTCAGGACCTTTGGTTGCTGGCAATATAGCGGCACAGGCAGCTCGCCGCTATTATTCAAAATAAATATATCATCCCGCGACTGTACCAACCCGTCACACCACACCGGAGGCGGCCAGGTGTCGACTGCGCACCCTCCGGTCGGTGTGGTTCCAGGCTCAAAAGCCGACCACCAGCAGCACACCACAGTCCATTTTGTGCAGAGCTGAGCAACCATGTGTGAATGACCCCGGCCGGCGCTCTGCAGCCCCCAGTAGAATCTGGGTCGTTAAAGCTATGAGTAAGTGGAGTGAGGTATTCTCTGCTTTATTTTGTGAAAATGTGCTTTATAATAGCGTGCACTTCATATTCCACTGAAGCCATTCATTCCTCAGTGACCGTCCTGATTCCATCGGATGCGGTCGCTCCTCCACGCTACTCCCCGCCCTACGAGACTGTTTGGTATCGTAGCGCCCACAGCCTGCCAGATTTTTGCCTGCATTGACTAATATTGCATTGCTCGTTGTGCCAGATAGAGTCAGAACGCCTTAATTAATTGCTCTATTGTTTTGCGCTGCTCTGCCGATTTCACTAGCGCTCATTAGCATAATATCGCGGCGCTAGTCTGCCAAAACGCGCTGCAACGGTCTGAATAATTGTGCTGCCTGTGTATTGGATTTTTGTGCCTCATTGGGCCTTGTGCCGGTTCCACTGACTTGGAGATCGCGTTTTGATGCTCATAGTGTGCCCCAACCCGATTTCGCTTTTGGGCTGACTGCCATTTTGTGTCTTCTTCTTGTTGTTGTTTGTGCCTCCCTGACCTGATCTCCGCCCCGCTCCCGCCTCCCAGCTGCTCCTCCCTCGCCCCTCCCCCTCTACGATCCACTTATGACAGATGCTTTTGCGCGCAGCGCTCACGCGCAGCGATCGCGCCGAAGGTGAGCCAAAGGTAAGCCCGTCTACGCCCGTCCGCGCCTGGCCCGCGCCCAGCGCCTGTCCCCCTGGCCCTCGCCACACCCAACCCACTAGATTAACATATGATGCCGCCACCCTCCTCGCTCTCAACCCCGAACGCACACCACAATGCTGCGAAGCCACCCCAGGACGTACCCACGGCCCATTCGCCTGTCTCTCCTGCAAGTTCAACTGCTTCAGGACCCTCACCAAATCCACTTCCTCCATTCACAGCTCAAACTCCAACCGCCTGAAGTGCATCCTGATTAACACCCGCTCGGTCCACAGACACGCTACTGAACTCTGGGACCTACTCGACACTGCGTCCCCGGACATCGCCTTCCTCACAGAAACTTGGATGAACACATCATCAGCACCCGACATCGCCATAGCCATACCGGACGCTTACAAGATCATCCGAAAAGACCGCACCAATCAAACAGGAGGAGGCATTGCCATCATCCATAGAAACACCATCAAAATCTCGACCAGCTCCGACGATAATCTTGCAACCGCCGAACATCTCCACTTTCAGATCCACACCGACCCCAGGACCACACTTAGAGGCACCTTCATTTACAGGCCTCCAGGTTCCCGCACTCAATTCATCGATGACATCACGGACTTCGTCTGCCCACATGCCCTCGCCTCTGAAAACTACATTCTTTTAGGAGACCTCAACTACCACCTTGAAAACAAACACGACAGCAACACCTCCACCCTTCTGGATAACCTGGCCAATCTCGGACTTAAACAACTTGTTGACACCCCCACCCATGTAGCCGGACATACGCTCGACCCTATCTTCCCCTCCAGCAAGCACATCTCCTTCGATCGCACCACAGCTCTCCACTGGACGGACCACAGCTGCGTCCACTTCAGCTACAAAACTACCCTGACCCACAACCGCCCACAACCTATTCCTCGGAGAAACTGGAACAAAATCACCTCCGACCAACTCCTCACATCACTCAACCAAAACCCTCCCACCCTTTCACTGGACCCAAATCAAGCGGCCACCAATCTCAAGCAATGGATCACCCACAGTGCTGACGAATTAGTACCCCTGAAAAAGCACCAGATCAAATCAGCCAGCAAAAAGGCTCCCTGGTTCAATGATGACCTTAAAAAATCCAAGAAGCTATGCCGCTCCCTGGAGAAAACATGGAGAAAAAACCCAACCACCGACAACATGGCCACCCTCAAGGCAGCCACCCGCAAACACCACCAACTGATTCGATCCGCCAAGAAATCCGCATTCAAGGATCGTCTCGACAACAACACCCACAACAGCAAGGAACTTTTCAACATCGTCAAAGAATTCACCAACCCCACCGCAGCATCTAACGACATCACTCCCTCCCAAGACCTCTGCGATGCGTTATCCTCCTTCTTCTACAACAAAATTGCGGACATCCACAACAGCTTCAAGAACACTCCCAGCGATCAACCCTCCCCAACACCCTCAAATCCTACTCCGCCAACTAACAACCTTAGCGCCTGGAACCCAATCACCACTGAAGACACCATCCGCCTAATGAACTCAATCCACTCTGGCTCACCTACCGACCCCTGCCCCACCACATCTTCAACAAAGCTGACTCCATCATCGCACCCCACCTCCGTGATGTCATCAACTGCTCGTTCAACTCTGCCACCTTCCCAGAAAGCTGGAAACACGCCGAACTTAGCGCCCTTTTGAAGAAACCCACAGCAGACCCCTCTGAACTTAAAAACTACCAACCCATATCCCTCCTCCCATTTCCGGCCAAAGTCATTAAAAAATCCGTCAACAGACAGTTCGCCGCCTTCCTTGAATCCAACAACTCCCTCGATCCCTCTCAATCCGGATTTCGAGCCAAACACAGCACCGAAACCGCCCTCATTGCAGCAACAGACGACATCCGAACACTACTGGATAACGGAGAAACAGCGGCCCTCATTCTACTCGACCTCTCCGCCGCTTTCGACACAGTCTGCCACAGCACCCTCATACAACGCCTCAGCAACATCGGCATACAAGGAAAAGCCTTGGACTGGATCACCTCGTTCCTATCTGGGAGAACTCAGAGAGTCCGACTCCCCCCATTCAACTAAAAGGCCACTGAAGTCATCTGTGGTGTACCACAAGGATCATCACTCAGTCCCACCCTCTTTAACGTTTACATGAGCCCACTCGAATCCATCGCGCGCCAACACAACCTCAACATCATCTCTTACGCCGACGACACCCAATTAATCCTTTCCCTCACCAATGACCCTAACACCGCCAAAACCAATCTTCACGAAGGCATGAAAGAAGTAGCCGAATGGATGAAACATAGCCGCCTAAAACTCAACTCAGACAAAACGGAGGTGCTCATCCTAGGATCTTCCCCCTCTGCCTGGGACGACTCTTGGTGGCCTCCCGCTCTGGGAACAGCACCCACACCCACAGACCATGCACGTAACCTTGGCTTCATCCTAGACTCCTCTCTCTCTCGATGTCCAGACAAGTCAACGCAGTCTCATCCTCATGCTTCAACGTACTACGTATTCTCAAAAATATTTTCCGCTGGATCCCCCTTGGGACAAGAAAGACTGTCACCCACGCACTGGTCACGAGTCGACTGGATTATGGTAACACACTATTCGCCGGAATCACAGCAAAATTACAGAAAAAACTACAACGCATCCAAAACGCATCAGCTAGACTCATATTTGACATCCCTCCCAAAATCACATCACCGGACACCTAAAAGACCTTCACTGGCTTCCCGTCAACAAAAGAATTACATTCCGTCTCCTCACCCACGCACACAAGGCCCTCTACAATCAAGGACCCGAATGCCTCAACACTCGACTGTCCTTCTACAAACCCACTCGCCAACTAAGATTGTCCAATCAAGCCCTTGCCGCAGTCCCGCGCATCTGAAAATCCACCATGGGTGGCAGATCCTTCTCCTTCCTGGCTGCCAAGACCTGGAACTCACTCCCCACTCACCTCCGCCTTACTCAAAACCACATCTCCTTCAGAAAAGAACTTAAAACCTGGCTATTCGACAAATAAGGAACCCCTTCCCCAAGCGCCTTGAGACCCTCGGGGTGAGTAGTGCGCTATACAAATACTTGAACTTGAACTCAGTCACACTCATAACAATGATGATGAAAAAAGGCTTACGCGCCACACGCGGTGTGAAATGTTAAATATGCGACAGTAACTGTTGAATATAAATACTTGTTTATTGGCAGAGCAGGCGGCTTCTAATGTACACATGCCTCAATATCCTCTGCTGGCTCTTTCTGCTATGTGTGCAGCCCATCTATCCAGAGACTCTCCTGTGGCTTGCCCCAATGCTGGTCAGAGCTGCCTGCAGTGGAACTGGAGTCAGTCCGCGAGTCCGCTGACTCTGTACAATTATTAGGCAGCTAAGAAGAGATCCATGTTCACTGGCCTCTCACATCCTGTTTGCTTACATACTCGACCCAAAAAAGATAAACAAACATACTGGTTTTATAAAATCACAATACTAGCCATGAGTACATCAAACCTTTCGAGGCGTTTTTTACATATATGTAAGCACGTTAGTGGCTAAAACTGTACAATTGGCTAGTACGATTTACACATACAAAGCAAAACATTAGCTTGGATGTCCGAGTGGATAAACACAGAGCCCGATTAGAACACAGATAAATCAACACATTAGCAACGGTACATCAATGGATCAAGCGGAAATCAAAACGACAAATCGAATGGGAAGGATGCAGAATTCAGATTTCCATGTTTTAGCTTTATGAGTCTTTTCTTCCCACTTGCTATATCAGAAAAATAAATGCCTAAAGAAGAGTTACATGATACGTTTCACGATAAAGAGAAAGTGTCCTATATCTTCAGGCATCTCTACGAAGAACATTATATGCACAGTAGATGCATTTCTTTGGAGCCCCTGATTGAAAATAAGTGATGTGAACACCTTTACAATTAAGCTAGGTTAGCAAATCACGCATTGTATCACAAATATGTCATGACAGTGATGCTCACACTGAATCTTAAATCAAAAGGCTGGTTATAGTGCACGTCATTACTTTAACATTGGCTATTATTCCAAAAAGAAGAAATAATTATTGTGTTGCCTTGTAGTGTCTCCATTGCAACCAGTTATTCACATATTAAGGACTTCTATGCACTGTACTGCAGATCTTTACGGGAGTTTAGTTGGGACTATTTATATGCATTTGTGCAAATGAAATATTAATTTGTATTCCTCCTTGGGACAGAGATCGGGCCTGGAGTCCAGACTGCAGATGCTCAGCTCTACATTTAATTGATTACCAGAAAGGAGCAAACCAGGTGGACCAGTCGGCATAGGTTGGCATAGGCAGGGTCTTTTTTAATTAATTTTCTGCTGTCCTGCTTCCAACGCACACAGGTGTCCAACTTAACCTTGTTGAACAGTACTATCACGTTCAAAGGACACTAGGTTAGTGCCCTTCCGCTTCTGATGGTTTGCAGCACTTTTAAGATCTTATAGAATTCTAGTTGCTCATATTAGTATACTTTCTGATATTTCTGTTTCCTTTGTCTTCATTGCTTGATATTTGCATGTGAGAAAGTGTCACTTATAGTCGTTGAATGTCACTCATAATTACACTAAAATTGTGAAAATGTCACGCATAGGCAATCTGAAACCTTGGAAGCTATGACCATGGGTTGGAGCGAGGGACCTTGGGGGCCCTGGGGTGGAGGTGAGACCTCGTTGGGGTGATAACAAAACTAACTAGGTAGTTATACTGTGATGTGTGGTTTCAACATATAGGGTTTCATCTCTTTGTGGAAGTGGAGAAAATACGTTGCCAATACAGAGCCTTTCAAATCTGAACTGGCATCTGTGCTTAATTTGAGCTGGTGGTTTGTGGGGCTCAGAACTAGCACTTAACTGTCAGAACCAGAACTTGTGACAGCCTGCCACACTGTTTCTCAAATTACAGATCAGCACAACAATTGTTTATTAATTCAATATACTTTAAAAATGACTAATAACCGCCTTCCAAGCTATTCTTAGAGCTTAGGGGCCTGGAATATTTTAAAATGTCACACTTGTAGGTGTATGATAGTAGTTGTGTTTGCACTGTTGTTGGCAGTGCTGGTAGGGGCAGTGAGTGGTGCAAGTCTGCAGCGGCTTCCTGATGAGGGACCTGGTACTTATTTATTTACAAATTAAGCACTGACTGGCATGGCGTAGCAGGAGAACAACTGGTGTCTCGTTTTCAAGTTCCTGCATTTACCTGGATCTTGGTTACCAGGTACAGTGTGGTGCCAGTGTTTAGTATGTTGTAGAGAGTGCAACAGGTCTTGAATGTGATGCAGACAGGAGGTAGGTGGTGACCGTGTTCTCTGAGGGTTGATTGCGTTTGCCAAGAGCTTTTGATGAGATGAGCAGATGCATGAATGATGCACCTCAGGAGTCAGGTTGTTGATGTGTCTTCCAAAGATCACAGGCACAAATATGGTGACAATCACATAGAGATGCTGCAACATGCACCTCCAGAAAACAAATGGCATCAGATTTCACGCGAAACGTACAGACCAGGTCAGCCTTGGAGTGGAACAGCCACAACCATCACACGCCTTTTGGCTTCTGCGAAAGGTTCAGATTTCGGTGAGGTTTATTATTAAAATTGCAAATCTTCATGTTCAGACGACGCAGACTCCAGTGGGAACTTGATACTTTTGGAATGACTGCAAATGGGTATGCCATCTGTTAATTAGTGTACACAACCAGCAGTAGTCAAGCATAGCAATGAAAAACTAGTTTATTTCAAGTAAGGAACTGCATCCACCATGCAGCAGTACCTACGCTAAGTCAGCCATTGACTCTCACCACATGCATAATAATACATTCTCAAAGAAAACTCCACAGGAAGTTATATAACTGAAATTAGAATGTTAACTCTTCAAAAAAATACCCACCTACAGATACCACACCACCCCATTCCCCAGAGAACACACTATAAAAAAACCTTAAAAAACAATCGAAGTTAGTACTGTTTTAATCAACAACATGTAAGACAGATCATGGACTAAAGGAGAGAGGGGGGGTGGGATAAGGAAAACTGAAAACTAAGTGAGAACCTCCAATAATTGTTTTCTTGACAACAGAAATACGATTAAGATTGAAAATACTTCCTTCTTCCAGTTTCACAGCCCCTCTGAAAAGCTTCGGCACAGAAGAGGAGAACTAAACTTTGAATGCCCCTCAACATTGTTTGGAACTTGCGCCAGTGCCCTATCACCCACTTGAATATCAGTTTTGGCAACAGCTTTACATTTGTCAAAAATACACTTTCCGCTAGCGACGAACGAAGATGGCCGCATAAGCTCTCGGCTCTGATGACCTCCGCCTGTCGCTTGAAGATCCTGAAATATATCCTGCTTTCGCGCCTCACCCCCGTGCGGGGTAATCTTTGCTGACACTGGCGGTGTGGTCCCGAGAACTTTCCCACCCTGATTGGCGGAGTTGTGTCATGTGAAAGATCTTGGCCTGGAGTCGCCTGTAAGCCGGGACCTCGCTTAATGACCCAGCCGGGTTGCGGTGCAACAGCAGCGGCTGGATACCCCAGACGCGGTCTGGACGATTAACCTGGAGGGTTTCCCAGCCCTATATTGGTGAGGTGCCTGAGGTCCTCTACACACTGCGGGGGTGTGCGTATCCTGAAGGTGGCTGAGAGGTCGGGGGTCCCCTTCCCGGCGGTTGGCCACCTCGCCGGGTTGGTGCTGCCGCCCGAGAGGCCCCGTCACTGCTCTGAGGTGAGCCTCCAATCCCCGCCTGCCCGACCCGCACTTCGGTCCCCGGGAGAATCGGGTGCTCTGAATTCACATGTCTGGAGCTGACTGTGTGGAGGCGGTGCGGGGTAATATAGAGCCGTCTTTGAGGACCTTGATAGCCGCCATTAAGGAGCTACGATCCTTCATGGCCTCTACCCTCCAGGAAACGATCGCGGATGTCATCGAAACTGCCCGATCGTGCAAGGTCCCTGACCTGCCTGATGCCCCTAAGCTGGCCGTTTTGACTACGCTATTCCCGGTACCTACGAATCGAGACTCCCTTCATGTCGCAGCCTCGCAGTTGTCACCTGGAACACAACGTGCTAGTGAACCTATTGTCCCGGAGAGACGCCCGCCATTATCGGCGCATCCGTCCACAAACGTGTTTCTGGTTTTCTCTTCTCCTGAGCCTACGGCTAATACGACCCGGCGGATGCTGCGAACGTTACTCGATTGTTTTGACTTTGCCCAGAGTTTGAGATCGACATGGTCGTATTTTGGCTGGAAGACGGCAGGTGTCATGGCGGCTGTGGATCGTGACGGACTGCGGTGCTTGATCGGACTCCTTATGCAGGTTCACAGACTGGCTGGGACTTTGACTTTTCCGGGATACGTGCTGGTGCAGTTGGCTGTACTCACTGTGAACATTCGAAGGGGTCAAGGGTGAGACTGCTGTAGATCTCGACTTTAGGGGTGCATGAAGATCGGGGGATCCGCCATTTTGTTGTGGTGGGGCGGTGTCGGACGCCTTCCCTGGGGTTTTATTTTCAATAACTCGCTTATATAATCGCTGGGCTTAGGACTGGGGCTGTGCGTCGCAGGGGGGGGTAAGGGGACCGAGGGCAATTGTGATTTTTCTCCTCCTCCGTCTTTTTTCTTTTTCTTATTTTTTCCTTTTTCTATCTTTATATATTTCCCTTTTCTTGCTATATTTCGGGTTTTTGGAAACTGGGCGATAGGCACGCTGCTAGGGGGGTAGGCCATGGCCATCTGCAGAGGTGCAGGGTGGGGGGAGGATGGGGTATTATTGTTTTTCCGTTTCTTGTTTCTATGGCCTCTTTTTTCTTCATTAGTTTAACTGGATAGTCTGTTTCTTTTCCTTCTTTCTGGGTTCTGGGATCGGTACAGTAAATTACCTGATTTTGAATTCTCGACGTTGGACCGTGGGTTTCGCTTATAAGTGTTCCTCGTTATGCCTCTCCGTGTACGGGCAATAGCCGGGTGTGCTTAGGGTTTGATTGCATGCGTATACTGACTGCCCGCCTCAAAGGTGCCGATAGATATGTTGTGTTTGCTTGCTCACACGCCCGATTGTTTTCTATGATCTAGATTCTGTGACTGATCCCTCCTGTCTTTCTCGTTTTCTGCTCTTTTTTGTTATTATATTGAAATTCATTCCTTCTAACGGTCAATATCCTGTTTTAAAACTTTTAAATTAACCTCATTCATCCTGTGCAAAGATTCGTGTGTATTGAAACAGTCCTGGTCTCTAATCCTGCTGCCGTGCCTCCGGGATGTTCGGCTGAATAGCTGTGTGCACCCTGTTTATAAATAAAGGTTTTCAAAAAAAAAAAAATACACTTTCCTCTTTGTCTGGTCAGTCAACTCTTTCTTCAGACTTCTCATAGCCGCCTTTTCATCAAGATCCTCCCCAGTGCTCTTCCTAACCCATGGACGCCACAACACGGTGCACGGTCTCCTTTCCCTAAATAATTCAAAAGTAGTTACCCTATTGGTGATGTGTGAAGTAATTCTGGATTCTTCTACCCTCCTGCATAACTCACCTCTACTTCCTCCTCATACGTTTTGACAACTGAATACTCTCCTTCAGAATCCTATTGATATGTTTCACTATCCTGTTGGACTGGGGCTTACATAAAGCACACCTCTTGTGAAAACTTAATCTCCATGGAGATCAACTGAACCCCTTTGTCTGTCAGCAGAACTTTAGGGTTGCTCTCACGAGCAAAAGTGTGACATGCAAATTTAATGACCGATGTTGTGCAAATATCAGGCGACCTCAAAAACATGTCTATTAAAACCAAAACATAGAGTGGAATAGACCCAAATATTATAGGTCTTAGTACAGCTAGAGACATCTCTCACCAAGGCATTTAGGCAAGACTCAACATACCAATGAGGATGTTCTGAGCTTTTTGGATTTATCACTTAGATTATAGTCAACATATTTGTGTTACACTCTCAACTGCATATCCATATCTGGCCACCAATAGTAACTTCTAATGTCTCTTTCATCTTGCATATACCCTGACATCCTTCGTGAGAAAATTCAGTGAGCATTATCCTCAAGTCGGAGGGTGGAATCAATCTAGACCCTCTTAACAGCAAACCATCTTGCAAAGAGAACTTATATCTCACCTTATCAAAGCCAGTCATCACGTTACCTTACCTCAGACCTTACAGTCCATACTAAATTGCCTTCTATTTTCCAGACTTGTGCACACAGATCGTATTCTCTCATCCTTAACCAACTCTTCCAACCATTCTTTCTGCGTACCTATTTGACTCAACCGTAACCATTCTAGAAGGACAACCTGCTATTTTATTGGTAATAACAGGAATGTACTTAAAAGAAAAAGAAAAACAATGTCATAAACCATTTACATATTCTAGCAGAACAAACGTCTAACACTTTCTTTTTTTTTTTTTTTTTAAACCTTTATTGAGTTAATCAAAGTATGACAAGCGCAGGCCTACAACCACAGAGGCCGGCCGCAAACACAGGAATCAGATCAGGAGTCATGCACGTATATACGACCAAAGAATATCGACAATACAGATACAGCATGTGATTGTATATGCCTCAACGCAGAAGGATATCAAAGGTTTAATTTTAAAGTTATAAAGAAGCAGAAGTGGCTGTACTATCGGTGGCGTCACACCATAACATGAAGTTAAGAAGAGATGGGGGGGAGGTACCCCGCAGTGCAAACAAGTCCAGGTGATGAGCAATATGAACATTGGGCACACTATGCCCGCCGAGGCTGACGAGGAATAAAAGACAATGTAATAGCAAGCGATTAGCGAGCACACCCTCCCGAAAACCCACCCTCCGGAGACAGTAAGGTATAGGCAAGTATAGACGGCAAACAGAGAAAGAAAAAAGATAAGGAGAGACAGCCAACCCTACTGTAAGGGAGGAAAAACCCTACCCAAAGAAAGAGGAAAGAAAGAAAGGGGACCATAGAACAAAACAAACTAAAATAACAAACCCCCCCCAACACCCGCCACCCTGCACCCCTGTAATGGCTACGGCCTACCCCACTAACAGCGTGCCTGTCGCCCCGGAACACCCCAAAGAAGGGAAATAAAGAAAGCGGAGGAGGAGAAGAACAAACATACTCCCGGCCACCTATACCTCCCGCCATTAGCGACCTCCCCAAAACATATTGTCCATTATTAAAAGCAAGTATTAAGCACCAATATGGGGAGGACCTCAACCAAAACCACCCGACTCCCAGTGAGATACACAGTACAATCCCGGCATAGATCACAAAGCGTAGCTAACCCCAAAAGTCAAAGACAACCACGAAAGTTCGGTTCTTCACGATAATCTACGTCGCCGAAGCCAGCAGTCTCGCAGAAAGCGAAGCGTCCCAGATAGTAGAAAGCCGTGGCATCGGATCTAGGGCAGGATACAAGATGAAGTCAGCCCTGACCAGTGCGAATCTTTATGAAAACCCATGCCACCCAAGCCACAGTATTCATGTGGTAATCGAAACGTCCATAGCAGTTCGAAGCAGCTGAATCGGACCGGGGACAGGATACAAGATGGCGGCATCCACAGGACCAACGGGGAAAGATGAAGGAGATAAGCAGACCTCTCCGACGGTCACTAAAGAGCTGTTCTTGGCGATCAAAACCTTCGGCAACGATGTTTCGCCGAGCAGGAGTCATATCGGGAAAGCTAACTACGGTCTTAGGTGCAACATTCACGAGGCCAAAATCATCGACGTGAGCTGAGTCAGGCTGCCGTGCGGGACCCTCAGAACAGTAGGCCAAATCTTCCACTGGAACCACAGAATGCTGATCGTGTGTCGCAGCATCATCGTCCGGTCGCAAGCAGATATTTCCCAGCGTTTCTGACATTCGGTCATACGTGACTGTGAATAGGGAGTGGAGCGCCCCAATGGCGGCCATCACGGACCTCAACGATGGTGCGCCATCCGTCCTCTCCATCTCCCCCCCCCCAAAGAGACGAAGCAGGACTCGAGCCCCAGACTCACTTCCGAGGCTCCAGGCACACACGAAGCCGATGGCAACAGCAGGCGCTCCCTCAGCTGGTGATCACGACACCTTCGCCGACCGCGGGGGCCCCCCCTTCAACACCGCCGTCCCCAGCAGGGTCTCCGGGCAAGTGGCCCCCGACCGCGGCGCACGATGCACACCCTGTGTCACGAGACCGAGTCCTCAGTGCCAGCTGGTAACTGGATTGCAGATCGGAGATGCAGAAAAAGATCCGAGTACGGAAGACCGGACGAAACACTGGTTCCACAGCCGCTGTTGATCAATTCCAGCCCGGATGGGCTAGAAATCGAGGTCCCGGCTTCAGCCCTGGAGTAGGCCGAAAATGGAACACGACATAACTCCACCACCCAGTATGTTAGGAAGTCCGGGATTGCACCACCGGTATCAGGCGAGCTTCATACACACGGGAGTCCGGCGTAGGTAAAGGATAAATGACAGGATATGCGAGCTGCCGGCGGAGGTCGACGGAGCCGGGAGCTTAAGCAGCCATCTTAGATCGTAGCGTAGCTCCTCCCCCGTCTAACACTTTCTTGTTGAAGATTTCTAGCAAAGGCTTGTGATCCAAGTACACTTCAAATGAAGTTATCCACAGAATTTGCCTAAAAAGCAACAAGACTCTCCTTTTGAATGGTGAAATAATTACACACTGCACCTCGAAATTCACTGTCACTGGTGTCAATGATCAAGTGACAAGGAACATTTGGAATGAAGCTTTGCATTTCTTGAACTGTAGCTAAATTTAATTTAATGTTGTCAAATACACAGAGACACTCTTTACTTCAAATAAATTCCATTCCCAAAATGGTTTGAATATCTTATTTCTTCTTTGGACCGGCAATGTTCTGTATATCTTCAATCAATTCCTTTTTTGTACGAATTCCATCAGCCGAGACAACATGTCCAAGATAATTTAGCGCAGAACACCCAAACTTACATTTTCATACTTTCAAAGTCATGCCATAAACTTTTAAGACCTTCTGGAATAACTTAAACTCTTAAAGTGTTATTCAATTGTGTTGCTATGAACCAAACCATTGTCTTGTAAAAAGATAACCCCAGGAAGACTAGTTAGCTAGATGGTCATGAGTCTTTTAAATGCTGAGCAGCAGCTCGGCAACCAACAGGCATACAGTTGAAATACATGTGGCAAAAGGCATAATAAAATATATATGATTTGTAGACTCTTGCTGAAACTAACTTAAAGGTCTGTTGAAGTGTGGTAAAGAACATGGCTTCAGCTATTGTTCCCACCATCTCGGTGATCTTAAGTAAAGGAAACCAGTCCTCCAATACTCTGTTGTTGAGTTCTCGCAAATCGTTGAACTCACTGATGACTTTGTGCACTACAACCACATACGCCAACCGCTCTCTGGCTTCCACTGGATCAAGTTGATGGTAATTTGCAATTCCTTAGAAAATGCACAAAATTGCATTTTCCTAAGTGCCATGTGGTGGTGTGTGTGCCCCACGTGCACAAATGCCATTTTTTGGGGTGCATAAGAGTGGCAGTTTGGCCCCCTTGCACCCTTGAATTGCAGCCGCAATTTGTGATTACCTATTTGGTAATCGCAAATTGCCCATTCATTCCCATGGGCCTGTTGGCCCATAGGAATGATTGGGAAAGCATTTACTAATAGCGAATCGCAATTTGCGATTCGCTAATAGGGAATGTGTAGCAATCGCAATTTTTTCTGCGAAACCTACATGCATGAGAAATTGCGATTCCTTAATAGCGATTCCTTAATGATCGCTACTAAGGGTTCGCAATTGCTTTTCTTGATGCCTGTGCCCCTTAGTTTCGATTATGCAGCTCGTGATCAGAGACTCAAAACCAACAAATCATCAAGACAAAATCATGGGGTACAGGCAAGGAGGCCGTGGGGGGCAGGAGGAGGGAGGGTGGAATGTTTTCCCCATGGGTGAAAAAAGAAAACTGCATTTGCACAAATACAATGGCAATTTGTATCTCATTGAACTAACATCCGACATGCCAGCAACACCAGAGATGACAAGATTCTTAAAGTTAAAAGCATCTTCATCTGTGGCTGAGGATTCTTCTATCATTGCTTCATCTGCCTCCATGGAAACGACCGTAGATAATAACCAACTGTCAATTATGTGGAGAATCCAACGAGGATGTGGTACATTTACTGTGCATATGCGGGAGACTAAACCAGGAACAAAGACTTCTATTAAAACCTGCCTTAAAGATCATGGGGATAAGAACGTGAAGGCAGGCAGTGAAAGCATGCTTCGAAGGCGGGGATGTCCAGCTAGCCTGCTGTCTTGTTCAATTTATGGGCATAGCAGGAAAATACTAAACACCAGGACTTAGCTGTCCAATTGGGCCCTCACAATAGGCAACTAAATGCTAGCCACTACTGCTTCAGTACCCGAGAGAGTCACCTCACCCGCTGCTGATTGTGCTTATTGTCCACTTTGGCTGTTGGGAGCCCCATTTCATATCCTGCAGTCCCCGGATGTGCTGCTTAGGAGGACAAATGTGTACATTGCTGACTTCACACATTGTCCATCTTGTTTTTTAGCCCTGTAGTCTTTGACTCTTTGATCCCAACTAACCCTTTTAATAATGTCAGAACGTCGCTTTGCAAAAACAAACTGCAAACCCCGGTATATAATCATGCCTTTTAACTCGGAAAATGTGATTATTATTATTTTACTGATGTAAAGGTTTTAACTTTAATCCTAATCATGGTCTTTTAACTTAGAGAAATCTGATACTGTTGTTTTTACTATTGTAATGGTTTTTAAGTAATCATACAAATAAAGATATAATAATAATAATAATGTTTAAAGCACCTCCCTTTCACTGTTGCGTAAGGCATCCCATTGGGCCAGTCCACATTCATTCTGCAGTTAAGACATCAGTTCAGGAGGAGATGGTCAGTTTGTGTAGTAATCTATTTCCCTGGCCTTGACGATCTGTCACATCATCCAAATATCCTCTCCCAGTTAATCCACTTCCCACGTATAGAAAATAACGATTTTGCCGTGTTAATTAGAACTTAGCTTGCATATTCGGGGACATGAATTACACCCCATATACAAGAACAGTCTAGTAATTTCACCATAAATAACTCAGAAACCATCGAAAAAATAATTCATATTTATTAAGTCAATGATAATAAAAGCTGTTAAAAAACCTAGTAAACCACTCCCTCGTAACTGTCCGATCGCGGTGGCCACAGAGGGGTTCCGCTACCTGGGGTCTTTATCTCCAAGGAACCTTCTCCCGCCTTTGCAGAGATTCAAAAGGGACGCTGCCTCCTGGCGACAACTCCCACTTTCCCTCCTCGGGCGGGCGGCGCTCTTCAAAATGATGGCGCTCCCGAGGTTTCTATATGCCCTCCAAAACTACCCGGACATGGTCCCACACTCCTATTTCGCCTCCATTGAGGCCACGCAGAGGGAGCTGCTGTGGTCTGGAATACCCCGCATATCCCTTCAGAAACTGACTCTGGGATGGTTCGACGGTGGTATAGCGCTCCCGGACATCCGTAAATATTACTGGGCTGCACATCTTTCAGCCATCAACCAGGGCACGTATAGCGACGGGAATGACCCGGCATACGGAATGGACCGATGGATCTTGCCGGGTGGGAACTTTGCGGCCGCACTCTACTCCAAGCCGGGATGATACCCACTGACAGGGCCCACGCAACACTCAGTGCAGCTGTGGCACATTGTGCAACGTAAATTAGGATGGGCTGACAACCTTACGATGGCTACCCCTCTACTGGGCATGCTCGGTCGAACCAAAGGGTTCAGAAACTGGGACCTCATAGGTATCTCGCACATTCGAGACCTGTGGGGCCCGAAGTGGATGGTGCCTTTTGCCTCGCTCCAGCAGAATTATGAACTTTCACACTCGGAGCACTTCAGGTACCTACAGGTCAGGCACTCCCTCCAGACTAACATCCCCACGGGGACGAAGCCCCCTGCGTCCTCCCCGCTGGAAGACAGGCTTCTGGATGGCCACCTCCCTGAACACGCCATTTCACTCACGGACAAAAAAATCATCAACAACACCCCTGACCTACTCCTCCCCCTTAAAGGGAAATGGGAAGCCGACGGCCTGGAAATTGACAAGGAAGAGTGGAAAATTGCTCTTGCCTCCCCTAAGGAGGTTGCCATATCGGCCAGACTCGGACTCATTCAGCTGAAAATCCTACATCGCGCCTACCTTTCAGGGACTAGATTGCAACGAATGGGTCGGAGCACAGATGGGCTCTGTAGACGGGGGTGCGGAGAGTTGGGGACCTACTTCCACATATTGTGGGAGTGTCCGCTGTTGAGTGGCTACTGGGCCCGGGTGACCGGTTGTGTGCAGGAGGTCTGGGGGGTGAAGCTCAGACTGGAAGCAAAGAGGTGCCTGTTGAACATATGGGAACCAACTGACCTGTCACCCAGTGGGAGTGTATGGGCCACACTAGGGTTTGTAATAGCCAAATGGAACATTGCTAGACAGTGGGGGGCGGTTGGGCCTCCTACAAAGGGCCTGTGGAAATCTGATATGGACTGGTGCATGCTCCAAGAAAAGACGGTGTACGAAGCGCGGGGTTGCCCACGAAAATGGATTGCGATATGGACCAACTGGAATGAATACAGAGGTAACATCTGTGAACCCCCCCTGGTTTTCCCGATTGACGAACCGCGTGTACTGTAATTACAATGTGATGTACTGTTACTAATGCCTTTATACCATAATCATTGTATATGTACTGTGATCCCCTGCGCTCATGTGTGGATATTCTGTGTCTTGACTGTGACGACCACCACTTAGTTCTTTGTTATCAATAAAAAGAATTTAAAAAAAAAGAACTAGTAAAGAGTGCTATAAAAGTAAGTGACAGCACAGTGCTCAAGTGATAAAACATTCAAACAAGTGAGAAGAAAAAAAGCACATGATAGAGAAGGACAGTGGCTGCCACTATTTTGGAAAATTAGCAGGTGGTTTGTAAAGCAACTCTTTTCCTACTTGACCCCCCTCTCCTGAGCTGGCTCATAGACAGTTCTAGACTGAAAAAGTAGATGTTTTGACCCCACAAGAGTAAATTCAAGTGACCTTCCTCATCAGAATAAAAGAAGTTGAGAGGGGAGCATCCCCATGAATAGTAAAAAAGGAGACTCCGATTTTTAAGTGGTAATGGAAGGTGTTGGTATTTAAGGAGAATAAATGAGGAATTGCGTACCTGATAATTAATCGAGAGCATTTGAAAGATTCACTGGACAACGTCTAGCGATCTAAAAGATTTTTTTCAGTGATCAAAGAATGTGAAGTATGACTATTGTAAAAGCCTGAAAAATATGTAACCATCCCACAGGTGATGGGTGAAAGTTAATTAACAAATATGCTTAACAAAGTGGTTCAAAGGAGGGCTATCGAAAGTCCCGCCGGCAAACAGCCAGTGTGTCCTGGGTGAACTACACTGTAAGTATTCACGTTTGAAATAAATTAGCACTGTGATTCAAGGAAACATAAAGAGGAAACAGCAGAATAATTATGAGAAAGGACTGGCTTATCCAATGCATACATTTTGACCGTATAAGCAGAGGTTCCAGCTGCCAAAGTAAGTGGAGGTGCCAGTGTCACTGATGTATTGAATATAGTAAATAAATTAGCATAATGGCCCTATTCCCATTGGAAGGAAATATAAGGCACAGAATTAATCACACTTACCGATGAGGTCCAAGAATGACGTCAGGTGCAATATTCAAATACTAATGAGAGGCAGTTTGAATTTCACTGTCCTGAAAGAAGATAGAATATGATCTGGTGCAATTACTCGGTTCAGCAAGGAAATAAATGCAGAACACGTCACTTGCCTGCATGCTCCTGGAGGTGAGTTAGGAGCTACCGCTCATGTCCTGTAAGATAAGAACACCGGTGGCACAATGTCCTTAAGGCGCGGCTGCAGTGGGCGGAACCTTAGCTCATGGGTCTTCCCATAGCAATGTGGAACCACTTATGGTAACATTATGTAGAAACTGTGTGCAGGATTAGCTGTTTGTGTCCCAGGAAAGGGGCGGGGGCATGGTGGGAAGGAAACACGAGGGGTTCACACAAGTGATAAGCTGGGTCACTCACAGAGAAGAGAATTGCATTGACGCGCTGGTGCTATCCTGAACTTGGACATCAAAATGAAATGATAGATAAAACCATAAAGCACACAGGTACAGAGACATTGTCAAAAGAACAAATCTTCAAATTATAGTCAGGGGAATGACATTAGAAGCATACGTCAAATAAGGGCATACATTGAATGTTGAGAGGTAATCAAACTTACAGTGGCCTAATAGTGTACAGCTTGCTAGTGCATAATAATTAATACAGAGTAATGTTAATGTTAATGTTATGTTAATGTTAATTGCATTTATAAAGCGCTGCTGTTACCAAGAAGGTGTCCTGGCGCTGGGGTGAAGAGCCTACTGACGAACATTAGGAAGATGGATTATAAACTAAAGGCAAATCTAATTAGTGAAAAGCCATGTTTTTAAGGCCTTTTTGAATGCCATCAGGTTGGTTTGATGTCTTAGATGAGAAGGGAGGGAATTCCAAGCTATGGCTGCGTTAGCAATAAAGCTTCTGCCGCCCCAGTTGGCTTTCTTCGTCCGAGGTGTACCCACCAATTTGGCATCCGACGAGCGGAGTGTTCTTTTAGGTGAGTACCAATGGAAGTGTTGTTTTAGGAATTTTGGACCTATTCCATGCAGAGCTTTGAAAACCACACACAGGGCCTTAAACTTGGTACGCTTCCTCATCGGCAACCAATGTAGCCTTCTGATTGCACCTGTGATAGATGCATATTTAGGTGTTCCAGCAAGAAGTCTGGCGGCTGTGTTCTGGAGAATCTGTAACTTATTCATTAGGCCTTCTTGTAGCTTAAGGTAGAGACTGTTGCAATAGTCTAATTTAGACATTACCAGTGCAGAAACCACCGTTTGTTGTGCTTCATGTAATAGTAATAGTTCATGAGCCTGATTACACCAGCTATGTTATACACATTTTCCAGTGTTAATAGTTCCTCAGAGTCAATAATCCCTTAAGAACAGCATCAAGTATTGCTATCCAGCGACTTTCTTTAGTCGCAGTTGAATTGATGTGTCTTAACTCTGACAATTTTTGCTGGCCTTCTCAACCACTTGCCACCGAATTTCATCTGCCTGAAGATCCAAGATTTGTGGGAAGTGGTCAACCAATGGCTCATTCAGCACATTATATCTGATTGACGCGGCTCATGGGTCTGTTAATCCACTCTCAGCCAGTTCTGAATGGAAGAGGGATTCATGTTAGGGTAAAGAAGAGTATCCTGTTCCCTAGGTTCATGTCCAGAAGATATTCCCATTGCAAGTCACTTGACACAGAGATTGGGAAGGTGGCATATAGCCAGGGTACGCTTGGCACTGGAAGTTGTTTTTCATCTCCTTACACTTTGAGAAACGATGAGGTCACAGTTTCTAGTTCTAATGTACAGTGGCACATGGTGTATGTGTTGGTAATGAAAAGTAAATTGTGCACTGAAGGTACTAGAATTAATGAATGTGAGTATCACATCCTGCCATATCCCAGATAACATACATACATACAGCTAACATAACATACGTATCTCAGATAAAATACATTTACAAGGCCCCATACTTTAAATGGGTTATATGCCAAGAAAAACAAAGCATTAGAAATGATTCTCTTGAAGTTTTATGTCAATGGTTATTCAGTAGTAAAGTGTTCAGTAGTAAAGAAGTAATGTGTTTCCTTTCAGGCATTTTATTCAGCCATTATTGATTTATGTGAAAATGGTGGGAAACGGCCGGTGTCTGCTGTGAGCGTTAACTTCACGAAGGAACAAGCAGATGCTATTCGCAGGATCCGTAACAGTAAAGACAGCTGGGACATGTTGGGCGTCAAACCTGGTGCAACGAGGTACTTGGCAGTTCACATCTTTATTTTTGTATTTTATTTCTTTATATTTGCACATAATCATTAACACTTAGGGTCTCACTTTCAATTCACTTCAGCTCAGCCACACAGTGTGTTGTGTACAATACATTTGCTGCTATAGCACAAAAATCAATTTAGAGCACAAAATATATTTGACTACAGCAAAGTGTAAAGAGAACATATGTCTGGAAGAAACTCTAAATATTGAGTAGAATAGCACTGCTATGTTTTCTCCGCAATACAGTCCCTATAGTGGAGGAAATTCAGCCGGAGATCTAATCAATAACAGATGTTGTGAATATATGTATTCTGATACAGCTACTCCCTCCCCTCTGAGGACATGTGTTGCCCCTGCAAACACCCTTCCATGACACTTAATTATCTCACCTTCCCTCTCACTACACAAAAAGTACAAATGATTGGCATTGACATTGCTAGTACTTCTTTAATCAGGGGCCATGGTAGATGCATATTTGATGCAGGCTTTTTTCCAACTGGAGTAAGTGTATTCAGTTTATCATCATGGTCATTGATAATTGAGCTGTTAGTTTAACTTTCTCTTACTCTAACTGGACTTGCATGTGTGTCAAAAGGATTCATCTGTCAGTCACTTCACTGTGTAACAGAAGGCCTGTAAAATGAAGCAGTAATTCAAAAGACCATAGCAAAGCTAGTTAAAAATGTCCCTGCTTAGAATTTTTTGAATATGTGCTTGGTATGTGACATACGGAAGCTACTGTCTGGCCTCACCATATATTGAAAGTAAATATCTTTGCATAAACTGACAATGCCTTTAGTTTGGATGTACCCTAGGCTGGAAGAGTTAGTCAAATGTAGCCTTACTTTGCACTTGGAAGTTGCTTCTGAGGTTCATATAAGTGAAACATTGCCCTTGACAGGTCACTCAAAGCTTGCACATTCTAATGGGCTATTAGATGTCATATGTGTACCACTTCAGGAACACAGAGTTATAGTCTGTGACTTATCCTTCAGGAGCGATTGGTAAAATAATGTTGACGTAAGGCTTTCCCTAAACCTCCTCATCTGGATTCCTGCCAATATTTTCTATGGCAAATTTCATAAAGACCCAACACCCTTATTAAACTGCAGAGATTACCTTTGAGGCATGAACCTTAAAAATAATAATACTTTTCTTTTCAAACAGCACTTGATGCTACAATCTTCAACATCAAAAGCGAATTAACTAACAGCTGTAATTATTAGCTAGTTCAATGGTAATGAATGTATTGACCTCAAGGATGTGAAAGTCCCCAGCTACAAACTCTGCGGCATTTCTTCAGTAGGGATATGGCACACTCCGGCATTGCGTAGTGGCCGCAAAGATCATAAAAAGTATGACGCCACTGAGGATCCCCGAGCTGGAAGAACAAAACCATGGCTATGTGTGTGTAAAGGTCTCACTACTGGTGCAGGTTATTTACTGACAAGTGACTGTTTATTTCTCCTAGGGACGAAGTGAATAAAGCCTACCGGAAGCTGGCTGTGCTTCTTCACCCAGATAAATGCGTGGCCCCTGGCAGCGAGGATGCCTTCAAAGCGGTTGTCAACTCGCGGACGGCTCTTCTAAAGAACATTAAATAGAGGATGGGGAGAAGACCAGCTTCAATACAAGAAGGATTTGTTTTGTACAAGTCAAGACGTCTTTGTGAAGTTCTTCCCTTCAGCCATCTTCACCGTCCAGCTTGTTTCACATACGGTTGTCCTTTGGGAGGTCTCTCTAGTACGCCTGTTCTCCGCGGTGTGACTGTTGGATTCTAGAAGACAGAAGAAATGTCAGTGTTTAACAAACAGAACTCTCCCGTCTAAGAATGGAGAAGTGTCGATGATGTGCAAGGCAGTCCATTCTTAACGTACTGTGCCTGTGTTCTCTTAAGTAATGTTACTCCACCCCCCCCCCCCCCCCCGCCAGGCAAGTATCTCCGATCAGCGTCACTATTGTGGCTTTTCTTTTTAAACATCAACTTGATAAATATGAAATATTGTCATAAATGTATGCTTTACTACAATCAGTACGATTAGGTGGGGATTAATGTCATGTATAATTAGTAAGTTGCTCCTGTGAAGTTTCTGTTAGGATACAGGGGTGTAACGGAGGCCCCTGCAGCCGAGCGGTGCGGAGGGGGGCTCCCAGGGTTCCTTGTTTTGGAGGGGGCCCCCCTCACCCTCTAATGCATACCATTGCATGACTTGCAGAATGCATGCAATGATTTGGAATAAGAAATAGTTAAGCACTCAGGAAAGCCACTCTGCTTTACCGAGCAAGCACCTGCAGTGCGGGGTGGGTCAATCGTTCAGGGGCCCCCATGGAGCCAATTCAGCAGGGGGGGCATCATTTTGCGTTACGCCACTGTTTGGATACCCTTATTGTCGTGGGATGTGAACGGCCTGGTCGGGATTAGGAGCCAGCACATCATGGGCAAAATGCATCGAGGCACTACATCTATAATGCAGAGCAACAGCACTTGCGGCAAGCACTTAATGAAAAATAACTGTATGAGAGTACGAATGCCAAGAAAAGCACTTCAGTGCAATGCAGTAAGTGTTTTGTACTCTCACCTGCCGAGCAAATAAATAAGAGTTAGGGAGGAAAATGGGCATGGTATCACAGCAATTTACTTATGTATATAAAAACCCTTGTGAACTATTTTGCCTAGATACAAATTATAAAGAGCGCTGCGACGTTTTGCACCATCAGTTAACAAGTGCAGTGCTTCTGTAAGCATTCTAAAGGGTAACCTAAAAGACATCAGTATAGTGTCCACATTGCAGGTCTGTACTTGGGCATGTGAAATAGCCAACTACTTATGATATTCGATTATCAAGGTACTAAGTGAAAAGGAGTTGTTGTTCAGGGTCCATGAAGGTCACGTGTCTGTAAAAGAAAAAGAATACTAGACTAAATCTTCTGGAAATGTAAAGAATCCTTACATGGGACCCTGGAGGTTGTGCTCAGATGAACGGAGCAGAAATGCCTGAAATAAACCAGATGCGCTGGCCTGGCCAGGCCGAAAAAAAGAAGTTAAACACAAACAAATAGAAAATTAAAATACAACCTCAAGAAACAACCAGCTTCCTCCCAAAGGATTCATGTTTAAACATTCCTTTAAGGCTGGCATCGGATCTGTCTCATTATTAAAATGTATCATAAACAAGGACGAACAAGTGTAACCCACAGTAGATAACCACACCAAAGCAGTTCAAACACACAAAAAATGGTGACGTTACTTTTTTGTAACTATTTATTTTGAATATTTCTTTACTGATTTTTGTTTTTTTTATTTCAGCATGTTTTATTGAATTTTATACAAGAACACATTAGCAATTCTGTTACAGGGTTTGCAACGATTTAAACAGGTATTAACCACCTGTAACACAAGTACAATATTATGTCGCTCTTATTGACGTTATCCCATACAGCCGTCAAACAAATAAGAATTAGAAACATGTACAGCAGATGTCATTTGCACAATCAAATTCTTCTCTCCAAAGTGGAGCTTAAAGTATACGATTCAATTTTACTGCTAGAGAACATGTGAAGAAAAAGAAAAAAAACACAGACAACTCTATTCGCCCTGAACGATTTCTCAATGTTTGGCGTGTGATGGCTAATTCTCAGAAAGAAATCAAGACTTATACTCTGTGAAGCTGTTGTCCTGTGTGCTTAGTATGATTTTACATTAAATGATCTCAGCTGGCTTATCGAAGACAATACTATGCAAGAGAAACCCTCAGAACTACCAATAGATGATTATCAGCTCATATTATGGGGTTGTTTAGTCATTGCACTCATCCGGTATAACTATATAATAGAGACCTATTGCTTAATGAGCATAAACTAGCTATACACAGACTGACCATCCAAGGTGGCATATCATCCGAGCTAGGTTCTAGTTTGGCCAAGATTGTATCACATACATCATGTGATATAGGCCTGACAGGTTGTCTTTGCAGCAGGACTAACGCTGCTTCTTCGGCTTCGGCCACGAACCCCAAATACCTCAACACTCCAGTTATTTCACTAAGTATGGGGCCAATATGTATAAAAATGTATTCTGTCCCATAGTTGGGGCATATGTGCTCCACCACCAGTAAAGGGGTGGCCTCTAATGTTCCATAAAGCAGTGTGTACCATAACTGGAAGGAGGACCTGCAATGGAAGACACCCGAGTGTCCTCCCCAAGTGCATCCGAGGGCACCTCCACCTCTGAATCTATCTCCAGTCTTAATTTTGGGGCTGTGGGCCAGATATGTTTCCTGCAATTGTCCACATTGTTGCAAGCCTGCCACTATTCTGCCCCATTTCTCCTCTGCCTGTCAACAGTTCTGGCTTCCACTCAACTCGGTTCTCTACTGCAACCTAGGCCTGTTATACCAGCCGCTCACCTTTTTCTGTTCTTCCCTTTCCACCGCTGGGATGACCTTCCAGTCATCCCATAATTCTGAGGAGTTCTCATAGACATGCACAGTGTTATCTTTTATCACACAAAGGCATGCAGGGAATAACATCGCATATTTCATGTTTCACTGTCACACTCTACCATTGACCTCCAGGAAGGAGCTTCTAAGTTTCTTCATTCTTAAGGGATAATCTGGAAACCGAATTAATTGATTTCTGTCAACTGCCTATGGACCATGTTATTGAGCCAGGTACATAATGTGATCCCTGCACCTATAATTTAGAATTGTGATCACCATAGGGCAAGGCGGTGTACCCAGAACAGAGTGGTGACCAGGGATTCTTTGTGGTATCTCAACCACAAACAAAATAGGTGAAATACCACCAAAGATATTGTCAAGGAGCCACGTTTCTATGAATTGCTCTACATCCTGATCCTCGAGCTCTCCGGTAGTCCAATGACACGAATATTGTTCCTGCAGGAATGATTTTCCAAGTCTTCTGTCCACTCCTGCAGATGTCCCACCATTTTTGACAGCTCTTTCTCTTTGACTGACAGCTCCTGAATCAATTGTCTCATGGAGGACTAGACCGATTCAGTGTCAGTCACTCTCTCAACCAGTTTTTTATGATCAGTCTGAAGAAGGCCCACATCTACATTAACTTCATCAATCTTGGACCCTAGTGAACCTTTTATACTACCTTCTCAAGCCTAGGGCCCTCTTCCATGATAGCAAGTGGTAAAGAATCTGCCAGGGGTTTCACCCATGCGATCCTTTGAGTGCATGGTTTCACCATTTTGAAGTGCCCAGATGTTCTCCCAGCACTATACACTTTGCTTTAGTGTCAGAACATGATAAATTACAGTGACAGTCACATCAATGTATCTTTATGACTTATAAGGGCAAGTTAAGGCAACCTCATCAGTTCTCCATGTACTTACTGCTCATTCCGCAGTCTAATGAGACCTGAGGTGAGGCACGGTAATCTGACTTTATCAGGGCCCAAATTAAAGCAATCCAAGTGCCATCAGCACACATCATAACACAGGTTCAAAATCCTCTCTGTGAAATGTGGGCAAAATTGCACGCAATTGATCCCTATATCTGTGACTGCACTCTGCCTGGACACCTCACTTGTCCCAACACAGGGTCCCCAGGCGAGGCCCCACCTCCACCAATCAGTACATTCCTCACCGACTCCCATCCCACTGCACCAGAGCATAACTCATGTCAGTGTTACTTAATAGGTCATTAACACTTAATCCATTCATCAAAAGACGTGTCATCAGTATTATTATTATTGCCAGAGGAGTTTACTTGAATTTCTACAATGCAATACATTCTTATTCCCGCAATGCAGGTAGCCTCACACACATGTTTTGAAAATTTCGATGAAATTAGTAATTTTATGTAGTAAATTTTAGGTGAACCACTACCACTAAAACCTCTTAATTATTTATTACATATTTTTGACAGTGTTACTAGAGCCACATCAACATTCGTCTTCATCATATTTGCATTACTGAACCAAATATATTCTACAACACTGAATTACTTCATCTATTATATCTATATACAAAGATTTAGTGAGATTCGCACATAATGAGTTGGGCACATTTACATATTCTTTAAAAAACTCTGGTGTGTGATTGATGTGCACATATATCCTTTTGTTGTGATCATTAATCGTGTTTTTTCCTTCTTTCCAAGGATTGATTTAGAATGCCTAATGTGGTGGATGGAACTATGCTAGTTGTATATAAGATGTGGTGTCTTATGGGGGTGAGATGTTTTTTGCTTTTCTCTTGGTTATACCGTCAGTTGTAATTATAAGTGTGTTAAGGATGACGTATGTTTTTTTATTAAAA
The DNA here is from genome assembly GCF_964261635.1 of Lissotriton helveticus. Classification (NCBI taxonomy): domain Eukaryota; kingdom Metazoa; phylum Chordata; class Amphibia; order Caudata; family Salamandridae; genus Lissotriton; species Lissotriton helveticus. The sequence continues at coordinate 1,934,396,310 of NC_136067.1, read as the reverse complement.
AAGAAATGAAAGAAATCTCCATCTTGCAACTTGTAATTGCTTCATTACCTGCCCCCTCCTTTGTAACCTGTTGTTTTCTGGTGTTTGGTAAAGTCATAAGTAAGCACCTGATATACAGATGCCTTATTGGCAGCATCACAAATCATTCATCCAGACTACTGATGCATGGAACCGAACCAAATCTCAAGATTCAGCTATAGCCCACTTTCATTGGTCTGCTGCCTCTGAGTGTGACTTCCGGAAACACATTGAGGCCCCATTCAGAGACAAGATCTTTGTAAGCTTTATTGTTCTTGTGAAGGCCCGGTCATCCCTTCCGCATACCTGTTAAGTCTTTGGGAATTGCAGGGGCTTCTGCACCACATGAGAGGACTGTGTTCTTGATACCTTTCATAAATGTTGTGTTCTCATGGGTAAACCTGACTGCTGGTTACATACACTTCTAGGAGTTTCTCCTAGTGCCAGGCGGAACCTGTTTTTTTTCCAGATATTCACCCATGTGATACCAACCACAGATCCTCCAGATTGTGCTCCGTCTCTACCCCAGCTAACCTAAAATATCTTCAATAGCTGACCTCCAAGTTGCAAGACGATCATTTGGGTGGGTGTGGTCAGGAATTGCAGAGGCTAGAGATTAGTCCCATGGTGGGTTGTTCAGATGGTTAATTAGCCGTTCTGCCTACCATGCTCCAGGAAGCCTCTACTGACCATGTCATGAGTAATGCATTATGTGAGGTTATAAGCAGTGCATTTTGGGGGCATGATGTTATAGTTACCTCACTAACTATAACAACTGAAATTCTCTGGTTTTGTACCTGAGTCTAACGATAATGTCTCTGTAACCTTTGTTTTTTCCAATGAATATATATAGATATATATATGTATGTGAGATATCCAAGAAGGGCAATATGGAGCACTCACTGGGTCCAGGTGGGTTTATTCATTTAGCAAATCGACCCGTTTTGGCTTAAGCTCTTTAGTTACGTCACATGGCAGTTGCGTTTTTATGCAATACATAATGTGCTTCTATTGGGGGATTTGAATCAGCACAATGTCGGGGACTGTTGCTGTCCTTGTTTAAATACAATAACTGCAGCGGCCGTCTTTCAATGGCAACTTATACATGATTATGGATGGTGGTACCCATGTCCTTTCAACAATTGCCAATGAGTTCCTGCACATTCAATAATCCATTAAGTCGAAAGTAGGCAAAGGAACATATGGGTACATTTACACATATCCCCTCATCAATGGCCCAATTTGCTCAGTCCTCTCCACAATATCACCCATCAATGGGTTGCCACCAGGTCCCATACGAGGCTATGGTAACTCCACATGATCTTTATTTAATCAGTGTGCCCCTCGCCACAGCCGAAATAATATATCTTTTAGCCACATATCCGCAGGGGTCCGTCATTTTGCTGTGCATCCCACAATTTAATAACTGCCAATACAGATCGATGGAATAAGCGCTTACTTGACTTGGTTGCGGTGGTTCTGACAGTTGAATATTTTTCCACAACACCAATGTCACAAGTTCCACCAGCAACTAGCCAAACTGAGGGCGGGTGCTCACACGATTCGTGAGGGTAGAACTCGCATGTAATATGCGAGATATCCAAGAAGGACAATATGGAGCACTCACGTGGTCCAGGTGGATTTATTCATATAGCAGATAGGCGTGTTTCGGCTTACGCCTTTCTCAATACTGGCTCTTAAGTTACCATCAAATGGAAAGTGTGTGTTTTTATGCAAAACATAATGCACTCCTATTGTGGGATTGGAAAAGGCGCACTGGCAGAGACTGTAGCTGTCCTTGTTTAAATATAGTTACTGCAGCGGCCATCTTTTTTTAAATTTTTTTTATTGGCATTTCACATTATTAAGATACATTTCCAGTGTCAGTAGCCATGCAAACTAGGATCACATTTGAATACAGCACCGTCTTATTCAATAGAGAACTAGTCAGTAGAACCACTATGAATACATTCTATCCTGAGCTAGGCAGCTGTCAGGCCAACATGCATAGTGATGTGTGTTCAGAGTTGTAGGATAACCAAAACGTAGCGCCTGGCACATGTATATGGAGTCATTACTCGGGATTAACAGTATGAATTCCTGCCCGGCTGCTACCCCTGGTGGCTGAGTCTGTGTTTCTTTGTCGCAGATAGGCATTGAAGAGTTCCCAGAATGTGGACAGGGGTTCGCAACAGTAGGGCACATCTTTTAACCAGGGCTGGATTGTTGGGGCTTATTTGCTTCCCCAGTGTATTGCGACCCTTCGCTTAGCCAAAAGAAATAACATAGCGGCGAGTCTGCGGTGGGCTTTAGGTATGTCTTTCACGTTACCAAGCAAGCCAGTCAGCGGACTGAAGGGTATTGACGTGCCAATAATGTCTTGTAGTGTATTGAAGAGCTTGCGCCAGTATTCGACGACTTTAGGGCAGTTCCACGCTAGATGTATAAACGTGGCTTGCGGCACATGGCCGCACAGGCAGTGTGAATCGGAAGACAGCCCCATCTTGGAAAGCTGTGTTGGCGTGTGGTATAACTGGTATATGTATTTGAAATGGATAAGGCACAGCCGATAATTAGGTGATAGTATTTCTAACTGGCCACAGCAAAATACCCATTGGGAATCAGTCATGTGGTGGTCTAGATCAGAGTTTCGGGCCTTCGGGAGTAGGTTCGGATGAGCGTGTTGCATATGCGTGTTGATGTGGGTTATCAATTTACGCTGTGATGGGTTATGATGGGTTAGTATATATGTATTCCAAAGCAGTGAGGGTCGTCTGTGGGGCAGGAAAGATACTATGAAGCGCACGGCATGCCGCTGGCAGTTGGAAGTATAGGAAAGTTTCGAGCGGCGCAGGGCCCTATGTAGCTGTAGCTGATGGGGAGGGGAGAAAGTGATTGTCAGGGTATATATCCACTAAGGGTTTTAAGCCCATTTTAGTTACACGACTCATTGCACACTTGTCTTGTAGTGGGGGGACTAAGGAATTGCTGGCTGCAGGGATGGAGAGGCATATAGACTAGGGGCGCCGGCCCGCTTTCTGAGTCCGTTCCACACCCAGCATAAGCATCCCACGGAGTTGATGTCAGCTCTGGGAGTAATATGGGGAAAGAATAGTGCTGTTGTAATTGGCCAAGGAGAGACTTTATCACACTTGATGGCCAAGTGTGGTTGGAATGGAGTGGGATGGAGCCAGTAATGTAAGAATTGGGGGTGCGCGCACAAATCATAAATCTGCATATCCGGTGCTTCTAAGCCCCTTGGTGATTGTGGTAATGTAAGCAATTCACAGAAAGCCAGAGGTTGTTTCCCCGCCCACACTAACGATATCAACTTGGACTGTAGGCATTTAAAAAAGCTTGTGAGTGGGATTTGGATATTTACGAATAGATAGAGGGATCTTTTTTGCTATCACAATGCGGCCTGCTATAGTTAACGGAAATTTGGACCATACCGGAACCCGAGGATCTTACCAGTTGACTGCGCGGCTATTGTTGGCTTGCCACACTTCCACTGGGTCCCTGCTTAGCCATATTCCCAGGGATTTGGTCGGTCTCGTTTCCCATTTTAAGGGGTATTCTGTGGGGAATTGCAGGGTGGCATTGGTTAATGAAAAAAGGACAGACTAGGACTGGTTTATTTGGATACCCAAGTATTCTCCAAATTCGCATCACCTCGTGCGTAGGTGGGGCCAGATTAGTCTGGGGGTCGTGCACGTATATGGTGATGTCTGCATACAAGGATATCACTAATCCCCTGGATGTAAATCCTAAACCCTTGCTCGCGTGGTGTTTTTGCAGCCTAGCAGCTAGGTGCTCCATGACTATGACAAATAAAATCGGCGAATGCGAACATCCTTGCCTAGTGCCCCGCGTGACAGTAAATGGTTTGGAGACCAGGCCATTGTGTCGCACCCGGGCCACCGGAAAGGTGTATAGGAGTTGGATTTGTTTCATGAACTGATGACTAAAACTCAGTCGCTGAAGCAATGGAAATTGATATGCCGATTCAAGCGAAACGAACGTCTTGGTGGTGTCCAATAGCATGGCTGCGGCTGATACCTGCGGGTGCAAGTGGTGCATTACAGCAAAGATTGTGCGGAGGTTGTGTGATGTCGAACAGCCCGGAACAAAGCCGGACTGGTCTAGCCGCACGATCAGTGACAATATGGGTAGCGATCGGTTCGCCTCGCGGGTCTGGTTTAACTATGACAGCCTCCTGCAGAGAAGGGGGGAGCAAGCCCACCACCAGGGAATCCTGGTACATATCTAGGAGTTGGAGAGCCAGGATCTAGGCATATTCTTCAAAGAAGGTAGCTGTCAGGCCTTCAAGGCCCGGGGCTTTATCTCCGGGCATGCTCGCTATTAGCGGAGAGATTTCCTCCACTGTTATAGGTGAGTCAAGGTATTCCCGATGTGTGTCGTCTAACCATAGTAGTTGTATAGTGTCTAAATATGCTTTGAGCTCCTTGGAGCCGGCAAAAGGATGGCGGTGTATAATTGAGCATAAAAAGAGGGCTTAAAATAAAGAGATCAGGTGGGGTGGAATTGATTTGACCTTCGCAGCGGCCATCTTTCAGTGGTAACTTATACATGATTCAGATTGTGTTACCCACGTCCCTTCAACAATTGCCAATGAGTTCATGTACATTCTTTAATCCATTAAGTCGAAAATAGGCAGCGGAACGTATAGGTAAAATTAAACATATCACTACATCGATTGCCCAGTTTGCTCAGTCCTCACCACAATATCGCCCATGAATGGGTTGCCGCCAGTTGCCATAAGAGGCTATGGTGACTCCACAAGATATTCTTTATGTAATCAATGTTCCCCTCGCCACAGTCGCAATAATATATCTTTTAGGCACATTTTGATCATTTAACCATGCATCCCACAATGTAATAACTGCCGATACAGATCAATGGAATATGCACTTACTTGACTTGGGTGCGGAGGTCCTGGCAGTTGTATATTTTTCCACAATACCAATGTCTCAAGTTCCGCAAGCAACTAACCAAACTATATATTGACTGGAAAAAACAAAGGTTACAGTGAAAGTTTCAGTGAAAAAAAGACTGAAATGTATCATTTATATTTATATATTGTAACTATAACACGTGCCCTAAGGTAACTATAGCTCACACCCCAGAGAGAGAGAGAAAACACTATTCTCCGACTCACCTTATTCACCCCGCATTACACCCCCCGCCCCCCCACCACCCAGTGTTGTGCTAGTTTCAATTAGCACAAAATGGGTAACAAATACCAATTTGTTCCGAATAGGGGGTCCAAAATATTTCTTGCCCAGTACCTGGGGCAGCAAAAATCCATTGTATGCTACTAAGATGTGTTTTAAGACCCCGTCCGAACTAAGGAGCCGATTATGATGGCGGACGGACCTGAGTCCGTCCGCCACCATAGAGTAGGAGGGACCGTCCGCAGGGGCAGCGGCGGTCCCTCCGTGCAAATTAGGATGTGACCGCCACCCTGGCGGTCACATCCTGTATTTTTATCATTGCGGCGGGTGACGCTTGAAGCAGCACCCGCCGCAATGATAAAAATTTAAGTTGTGCATTTGCATGCACAAAGCGGCAGGCACCTCGCAGTGCCTGCAGCTTTGTGCAGGCAAATGCAGGGGGGTACCATAGGTACCCCCCATGTGCACCCCCCACCCCCCTTCACCCCTGGGGGCCCACAACGGGCCCCCAAACACAAATCCGTATGCCTTTACACGGCGGAAATGCCGGCGTGTAAAGGCATCTTTCTGCAGACATCCTAATTTGGCTAGCGGTGTCTGATAGACACCGCCAGCCATGTTAAAGCTTTTCCGCCGCGGTCGGAAGGCGACCGCGGCGGAAAAGCTGCGGACTGAAAAACGATCCCCCAGCCATCCTAATCTGGCGGGGGGTCTTTTTCAGTCCGCAGCGGTTTTCCCGCATCCTCCGGGCCGGTGGTGGCTTCCGCCGGCCCGGAGGATGCGGGAAAACCGCAATCGTAATCAGGCCCTTAATCTGTTTTCCAGTTTCTCTTAACACCAGTGAGCGAGAGAAATTCTGCAGCACAGACTGGAAAAAGCATATCCTCCCTCATGGGCCTTCTTCTATGTAGGAAAGCGAATACAATATTATTAGTCGACCTCGCACCTCTGAAGGGCCTGTATCTTTTGGACTAATGTCTCAGAAAAACAAGCACTCCTTGGTAAATGTACTAGAAACACTCATAATCCAAACTCTCAGTGTTTAAAGGGTTTTTAAGGTGTTACTACTTAGTCCTCTACAGTCAACACTGAACAAACATTCATGGATTCCCTTCCCTTTGTTGCGCCAACCTATGTAGTAGGGCAAATCCTTCCAGTGATGAGGGTTCCTGTTTTTGCAAATTGTATATTCTTATATAAAGTTTGTACTCTTTATTCTTCAATCCATGCCACATTTTTTTATTGATTTTGGTATACACGTTTCTATTTTAAATGAATTTATCATTGATATGTGGAGGACAAATATCCTTATCTCACCGCTATGGGTAAAACCCTTCACCTGAAGGTAAAGTAAATATCAAACATTGTGAAAACAATTGATATTGTACAAAACTTTCAAAAGACCCCCAACTTTTACACAAAATGTTTGGATCTGAAGATAAACTATCCGAATTCAGAGTTGTGGAAAAGACTCGGGTATTAATAATTATAATTTACAAACTAACAGAAATGGCATGCAGACTCATGGTGGGCCGGCGGTGGCTGTCTTCTGACCGTCACATTATGACCTTTGCCCTGGGACTGCCGACTCCACCAGGGAACAGTAACGTGGCAGTTAAGAGGCATCAATATGCTTGGCGTGACCTCAGCGGTCCCGCAAAACATATTACGAGTTTCCTCACCGCCACTTATTCCATGGAGGTCTTTTCTCCATTAAAACAGTGGCAGTGATGAAAGAAACGGGGCCGCAGACGGCCCCTTGTGCCTCACTCCATGTGGGTGCACAAAGGGGGTACATCATGTGCCCCCCTGTGTGTATGTACCCCCAGTTCCAGCATGGCATGGACTTCACAGTCCATGCCATGCTGGAACTTCCTTTGATGTTCCCATTGAGGTGCATATTTTATGGGAATGGCAAAGAAACTGCCTGCCAGTGACTTAAAAAGTCATAATAAGGCAGCGGTTCTCAGGCGGGTTTGGTGGTGCAACGGTTGGGGCGTCTCCGGTGCGCATGGCAACATTTTTGAGAAGGAAAGTGATCCCTTTGCTTCCACTTTAAACAGTAGAAATGATGCATAAGCTTACGTCACTCTCACCCTACAAATGGATGGTGGAACTTGCAGTACCAGTGGTGTATATTCTGGATCAGAAAATAAAGGAATTAACTTCCCAGAATGATTTTGAAGTGTAATTAAAACACATTTTATTACTTATCTTCAAAATATATGTTTGTTTTTTAAATCCATTCTTGTGCAAACTCCTTTTTTGTCAGACATTTATATCGATGGCCCTCATTCAAACCCCTGGATTGCAGGGTTAGAGGGCAAGATTTACGAAAATAGGAATAGGGATTATCTATGTGCGATTTTTTGTGAATCTCAATTAGGAAATTGCTATTCCTAAAGTATGAAACTCTTTTAAGATTCATTAGCAATTCGTTGTGGGTCGCAAATAGACCTACCTCATGAATATTAATGAGTTAAGTCGCTATTTGAGATCCAATGGGATTTGCTGCCATCACAGGGATTGTGGTCTGCTGGGATCTGCACTGGGGTGGTGAAGTGAGCTAAAGAACAATGATGGATTCGACCCTGATGTGTGACTTGGGGTGATTGTTTGAAAATTTTCAGCGCTCCGTCCAGCATCTCCTTGTGCTTGCTTTGTTCGCACTAAGTTAGCAGGGTATGCCCGGATGTGGGTCCCTTGCACACTTTGCCACTGGATTTAAGCTAGCCTGTCTGATATGGGCTGTTAGCCCGAAACCGGTCCCAGGATGCTTGTTTCCGGTCCAGGGAAGACCTGGCCTGGCAGTTCGTGATGGACTGTTCCCATCGGGCGCAGGGTCAAGACTGATTTGCATATGGCTGGCTCCAAACTGGAATGGCATGCTGAGCAAAAAATCAATGTATTTAGGCCCAGATCTCTGTACTGGGGTGAATGTATGACATTATTCGGCATTCTGTCCATAAATTGTTCTTTTTGCATTTTCCATGGACAGTTCCTGGTCTATTCAGACAATACGTTTTTTTTAGGCTGGTAACTGGTTTGGGTCTTGGGTGTTGTGTCAGCCACAGTGTTGTTGGTTAAGTTTCTGTGGAAGAACCATCAAGCATGATCTCTGACGTCCCGCGACTCATCCAGTGATCAGTTTCCAGCAAAATGCTCTCAAAACCACGACATTCATCTTGGATAAGACGGTTTGTTCTTGAAGATGAGTTGTGTATCATCTGCGTAGATATGATACATAATGTTGTGAGATTACAATAACTTTATCATTGGAAGGAGGTGGACATTGAAAAATAGAGGTGATAATCCGCCACCCAGGAGTTCTCCACTGCTATTTTTCTTCCACTTTGAAGCATTAGTCCTATCAGCATTAAAGAAGCCGCTCGAAGCCAAAGCGGGATCAATGTCCTCTCTCACCCGGAACCAATCACATCAAGATTTATGCGTGACGGTGTGAAAAGACGCTCATAAGTCCAGTAGAACTGGGGGCAGACACCACCACCATCTTCTATCAGGTGAACATCGTCCATGATTGAAGTGGTCACTGATTACAAGAGTCTGTGTGGGCCTCAAGTTGGTTTCTTGCTGCTTGTTCAAGCTGTTTGGACATGTATGGGAGTTAAAACTTGACCTACTATGGTTAACGTGTTCTGTTGGTTCGGCTAGTGGTTAGTAAGAGAGTTGCCGCTGTTACACTCAAGATGACAGAGGAAGTAAACCTATCTGTTTAAAGATTTTTGCTGGGCAGACATTAAAGGAGTAAGATCTTACAGTGAATACTTACTGTGTTGTCTCTATGAGGGTAACTAGAGCAACCTGAATATGTAAGTTCAGGTTTTGTGATTTCTGGTTGAATGTTTGAATGTAATTAATTGATTATTTTTCAGGACACAACTTTTGTTTCAGTGTAAGTGCTCCAGGAGAGTGCATGTGTTTACCAGCTGTCTTCCTCATATTCTTCTCTCCCCCTGCACTCTGTATTGCCCTCTGTTACCCTTCTACTTCTCATTGCTCCCTTCCATGTTGCTCTCACCCTTCTGTACTTTCCTGATTGCTTTCCCATTCGTGTGCTACTCCCTTGCCAAGTGCTTACCCTCCTCACCCCTGCCCTCCGTGTTCCTTCTCCCCACATGTTCCCTTCTCACTAGCTCATTGCTTCTCCTCCCCACCCAACGCTCACTGTTGCTTCCCCACCCACAACCTCTGCTGTTGCTTCCCCACCCACAACCTCTGCTCTCGCCCGTTGCTTCTCCTTTCCGCTCCCACCCTCTGTGTTGCTTCCTCCGCCCCACATTGCTTCTCATCTGTGTGTCTGTCCCCCAACCTGCACCCTCCAGGTCTTCATGCATGCTTTCCTGCTACTTTTAATTATTATTATTATTTACATAGAAAAAAAACACTTGTGTCATTATGCAGGTTTGCGCATGGGTGGGGTGCACACCTACCAAAATAACATGACCACCATCTCACGGCACTTTTATTTGTTTGTTTTCTTTAGCCATGCTGTACAGCATTTGGGCTACTGGACAGTATGGCTTAAAACCATTTGCAAAGCCAATCGGTCCCGAAGGCAACACCTATTGTCTTTGCCAGTACTTGTTATTCTTTCGGATGGCGTCATTTAATGATGGGACATAGGTTTCATCAACCCATGCTGCAGGTACACACATGATATTTGCATTATGATCTCTAATTAGATAATGGATTACAAAGCAGTGTTTGCAATTGGAAATGAGTTGCGTTGAGTAAGCAGGGGTGTATTTGCATCGAAATACAATCCAAGATTGTTTCCATTGGTGGACAGGTGGAGAGCTAAACAGATAAGGGATGATGTTTTGGAGAATTGATCTAAATTTTGTATTAAAAATAATTATTGCAGTCTTGTGGCATGGACATCGATTCGCCAAAATGCCAGGGTTAGCGGTAGTGACATCGTGTGGCCTTTGACTCTCTGTGACATCACAGGAAGTGACTCACTTGCTCCTAATGACATCTCAGGAAATTATATCACATGACCTTTGACTCTAATGTTGTGATAACACAAGAAGTAGAACAACAGTGCATTACACTAGGACACACATGCACTTTTGCTATACACTTCTGACCTGTGGCCCCCACCTACTGCTATTCCAGTATTGGGACCTATAATCAGTTCTATACTGTGCCTCCTGACCCAAAGCAATCACCTCTGATATTTCAGTCCTGGACTCCCAGACAGTCTGCCGTTCACCTCAGTCCATATTAATACATGCACAGACATACAGTTCTACTGTTCCAGCGTAAGCCTTGTGTGTAGCACCCGCTCCAAGTCTTCCAGTATTGGCATCTGAATTCTGATCTGCAGCGCTCACCAGTACTACAGCTGTACTTCGGTCAATTGCCAGATACCTCAGTCATGACTTACCAACACACCACTGGTCTTTGAGTACTGGGGCCCACATCCATCTGTACATCTCAATCCTGAGTTTTTTCCCCAACTCTGCTCTTCAAGAAATGAGACACACATGTAGTTCTGCCCTACACCTCATTACTTGCATGTAATACACATCTACTATTCTACCCATACCTAGTAGCCCCACCGGCTCTACAATGTACCTCAGTCCTGACCGGTAGCCCCTACCCACAGCTCTGTTAGTGCTGGGACCCACAAGCAGCTCTCTGTACTCCCCAGTCCTGGCATGCAGCATCCAACACTGTTCTTCCAGTTGTAGGACCCAAAGGAAGGATCTGTAGTCACCATCCACATACCTGCCAAATTTTCAGTTTGCCTACGTCTGATATTTTCATGTTTACAGTGTACTTGTGCTTGACTTTTAATCCCAGATTTGTGACACTGTGGCACTTTATTGTGAGTAGAAACTACAAAAAGATACCTCTAACCTGACCTATTTACTTTCAAAAAATGAATAAATCTAAACATTTCAAAGGATGCAACACTTATAAAAAGTATTCAAGCAGACATGTAATAACATGTTTCAGTGTGACTGCACTGAAGCCTGACTTTGGACGTGCAGTGTGTGGATTGTTTATCGGGATTAAAATATTGTCTGGTGGGACCATTAGAGATCTATCAGGAGGAAACCCGAACATACAGGTCCTTGAATTCAAAAGAAAGACCCGGATTTATTTAATACATTTTTATAATAATGATTTTAACTCCGTACCTAATAAGAATTTTGTAGCGCTCTCCAAGACTTTACGGAATCTGGAATCAAATTCAGACATAGAGGAGAAGATAGGGATCCTCATTGGGGGGGGATTTTAACGCAAAAATCTCAAAGAATCATCAGTCTGAGGGAAAAAACTTAGATCAAGCAGAACGAAGGGGTATTGAACTTGAAAATATGCTAACTGAGCATATCCTTGGTAACGCCTTAGATGTAAATCATACCTCTAGCACCTATCGTGCCCCCACGTTTAGAGGTAGAGACTGCTCTTCAACCATTGATTTTATTTTCATGTCCCCTCACTTAATAGACCGAATAACAAAATCCATAGTATTGGAAACAACTTTTGGAGACCACAATCCTCTCATAGTCACCTTGCATCTAGGGCCTAACCCAGTATATGCTAATTTAAATGGTGCCAGGGACATTACACCCTCGGTAGATGGCCTGCGAATAAAATGTAGGGGAGTTGATAGTGGGACAATATTAGAAAATGTGAAAAAGGAACATCCCCACCTAATCTCCTCCTGTTTATCCTCGAATGGGAATTCCCTTAGGATAATAGCAGACTTTGGCAAATTATGTCTTGTTATAAAAACTTGTCTATCGGTCCCATTGCCAAAGAAAGAGAAAGACCCGAGGTGGTTTGACCCCGCCTGTTCATTGGCAAATAGGGCATTACGTAAGGCACTAACCAATAAACCCAGATGCATGGTAGAGGTACAGCTGGCCAGGAAACATTATAAACTTAAAATAGCTGAACGGAAAGATGCATTACTGACGGAGCAGTGGGAGTCACTGGTTGGAAGTGCAAATCAGAAGAGCAGTGGCCCCTTCTGGACTGCCGTCAGGAAAATGTGAGATATGGGCAAACAATTAAACCCAATTAGCTGTAATATAACCAGCAGTGTTTGGGAAGCCCACTTTTCAATAATATATGCTTTACCAAGAGAGCTAACATCAAGCTTTGTTCCTGGTCAACTGTGTTGTTTACAGTTTGGTCTCCATGAGATAGAAATAGCAACAATAGCAACAAGGCCCCGGGCCCTGATGGACTCCCCATTGATGTTATTAAGTTTAGTCCGGATTTATGGGCACCGATTCTTCTTAATGTTTTTAATAGTCTGCCTTCTGTGTCCATGCCTGATACTTGGTCTATGAGCACCATAGTCCCAATTTTTAAAAAGGGCGACAGATCAGACCCGGCCAATTATCGTCCTATCTCACTTTTGGACAACACTTTAAAAATCCTGGGGCGAGTCCTTTATAATAGGATCTTGGAGTGGATAGAGGATAGCGACTTATTGGACCCCTGTCAGATGGGATTCTGGAGCAGGGTGGGCACGGTGGAACAATGTTTGAATTTGAAGCTAATAATCGACAAGTATAACATTGCTCGATCATCCCCTATTTACCTTGCATTCATGGATCTTTCATCCACTTTCGATCTAGTCAATAGATCCAAACTATGGTCCATCCTTTTGGACTATGGACTGGACGAAGCCCTTGTTAATTTCCTGGCCTATCTCCATACTGACCTTAAGGCTCAGGTCAGGATTGGGACAGGTGGGGAAGTATCGGGTCCTATAAAAATAGGTAGGGGGGTAATACAGGGGTGCGTTTTAGCCCCCCTGCTTTTTATTATTTATATCAATGGCCTAGCTAAATCTCTAAAACAAGTGACTACAGATGTGCCAACTATCCAGGAACAACTATTACCTGTTTTACTATACGCAGATGATGCGGTTCTGATGAGCCGCACACCTAATGCCCTCCGTTTACTTATTAAAACTTTTGTTCACTATATGGAGGGTTTAGATCTGCGTGTAAATTTTAAAAAATCTTTTATCATGGCATGTGGGCCTGGGAACCGGAAGCTCAATACTATACATGTAGGGACAGATAAACTAGAATCTGTGAACACCTTTCCGTACTTAGGTTTGGTTTTCGCTGCGAACGGCTCATGGAATGGGCATTTGGTCCACGCCATGGGCAAGTTCTCAAAAGCCACCAATTCTATTTTGAGCCTGTCACGCCCAAAGAAAATAGGCGCCACCAGAGCCATTTAAAAATCTTTTAGGCTACAGTGTGTACCTGTAGCAACATACGGGGCAGAGGTTTGGGGTCTAGGGACAAGTCCCAGCATCCAACGAGAGGAAAATCGGTTCTGCAGAAGAATGCTGGGCGCCCCTATCTCATCCTCTGAGTTCATTTGTCATAAGGAATTAAACCTTCCCTATACATGGGATTTTATCAGAACTAGACCAGCCCTATTCTGGATTAGGATCTGGAGGAACAATTCAGCTGCCCTAACACAGGACATCATAAAAGATTGTCTTAAATGCGAAAAGGGCTTAGCTATCCCCTGGCTCGCGGGAGTCTCAAAGACATTGCATGCCGTGGGCAGGGGAGATCTTTTCTCTGACCCACCTAGGATCGAGCCTAAAGATAAAAACGAGGTCAAACAAGCTTTATATGCATTTTATAACTCAGAGAGAATGGGAAGGGAAATACTTAAACCCACTGTTGCGACATACATGGGGAATGAACTGTGCAGACAACCACTTCCATCCTACCTCACACTCCCCATGACCAACTGGGAAAGATCATTGTTATTCCGCCTCAGGGCGGCCCCGTAAAATATTTATTGGGTTTCCCTTTGGGTTATTGTCACACAGCACATTATAACCCATGCCCGTGCGATGGTACAAGTACACAGAACGATTTGCACTTTTTATTTTTCTGCAAATTTTATTTAAAGTATATTAACTGGTTTTTAACTCCATATTTTAGAAAAAGAAGACCCCTCTCTTTAGGGGAGTCTTATTTAATGTTGCTTTCACTGGATACAGATGAACTAACCTTTCGCACAAGCACTTTCTCAAGACTGATATCTCGCGTACGCAAAATGATGGAAAATCCCTGAAAACCTGATCTATGAGAGCTGTAACAAAAAATGTTCTTGATTATGATAACTGTAAATTGATCTATTTTATGAAATGGTACTGTTTGTTTTTATGCTGTACTTTTATGGATTTTATGAAATTCGAATAAAGGTCTTTTGAATTGAATTGAATTGAGCCCTAAAACACCCCTGATTCTTCTGAAGTGCTTACGTAATGTTGATAAACAACTTTGTTTTTCCATGATTGTACTGGAAATGTTTGTGTTGCTGGAATAAACATTATACAAAGTCTTTTGGTGGCAGTCGCTTAGTTTATTGAAGTTGTATTTTATGTAAATGTAAATGTAAATGTAATGTAAATGTAAATGTAAATTGATACTTGTATAGCGCACTACTCACCCGCAAGGGTCTCAAGGCGCTTGTACGAATACCGCTGTGGAACCCATCCTGGCTTTCCCTGTGAGGTGTCCACTCCTGGGCACCCCCAAGGTGGAGGCCAGGCATCCTTAGCGTTGTGGGGGCCGTTGTGGAGATTAAGCAAGCTATTGCCCAGAGTTGCAGAGTGGGACTCCATGATTGGAATAGGCACCAAGGCGAGAATTATCAGGTCCGTGGAATTTTGAGCCCCAGACCCGCTGAGGCGGGGTATTGAACCCTGGTCCCGGGCTAGACCTCTGCATCAGGGTCTGCCACTCTAACCATTGAGCCACACTTCTTGTGCAATACCAATAAGTCCTAGAATTACAAGTGATCTTGGCTTAAAAGCCAGGTTAGGGTGAAAGTGTCTAACACATAAGATACAGTTGATTATCAGTTGTCAAAGGTTGCCAAATCACCACTACCAAAAACCAGAACAAATTGCCTGCCTGAATGTCTGTGTTTCTGCAGGAAGTTGGTCTCCCTTGTTACTCATGGAAACATTTAAAAAATGGTGCAAAATGTAACACTATCTAAACTTCTACTAAATGAAAGGGTTCCAGGTTCTGAAGTGTAGTCTAAAAAAACACAACAAATATAGAGTACTCCCTACTATCCTGCACACTTTTAGCAAGAATTCATGATGTGATTTGTAAGACTTCAATATCATTTTCCCTGTCTCTCACCGGCCTACAGATACATGGATTTAGTAGCGAGTAAAATGATCTTATTGCAGCATTCACTAAGAGGACAATTTCAACCTAGAATTATCAGAGAAGATGATTTTCCAAAATGATTAAATGTACATTTCTGAAACAATTTCAAACACTGCCTACACTATGGGAGCAGTTTTCTAGAAAATCGTAGCAATTGAGTGAAAGTCTTTTCCCCAAAAACTGGTACTACCTGCTAGAAAAATTATGCTGGCTTCTAGTTCAGTAGTTTTAAGCCATGACAAGATAAACAAGGTGTCAGGTGACCTCATCATGTGACGTTGTCAGCCAGTACTGGCTTTATAGCCAATTAGCCAATATATTGTTGTATTCTGCGTGATGTCGTTTTGCTTATCATCATTGCTAGTATAGTGGGTTGGCTAAAGCACCACACCTGGATGAAGGTATCAATCATGACAGCTGCCTGCACTTTAAATAATTACGTTTCTAAACTTTACTTAGCATAAGGGTACGCTTGGGGTTAGAGTGATGTTGAAGGTGATTCAGTTTAGAAATAAACTGCTCTTAAAAACAACAATGTAAATAAAGTGTAGTTCTGACTTTTGTAATAATTTGTAGTCATTTGTGAGTAGACAAACAAATGTGTTTTCAGAACATGAACTATTGGAGAGTATCAAAAGGAAGAAAGTAGGGAGATACCCCTATGTTTTACACAGGGACGGGGTATATAAGTAAACTAGAAAGACTCAAAATCCCTGTAGTGTAGTATCTAAAAGGGCAGATCCCTCTCTAAACACAAGGGCTAGTATAGTATTCTTTCTTATTGAAATATCAATTCCCCTGACATTATCTATATCTAAAACAAATTATAATTTGCCACAATTTCCAGTATCACAGTACAGCTTACAGTTTCTCAAAAAGGTTGCAGGTATATGAAAAATTATGAATTTATTAAATAAAAATTACAATACGTATTTATACATATGTCATTACTCACATTATTCCATTTTTGGGTTACAATCCAACTGTATGTATATAAAAACTTTAAAAACAATTTAAAAAACAGTTGGTGCAGCGTTTCGGTGTTAATTCTATATTTTCACCTTCATCAGGACGGAAACTTTTCATAAAATCTTTTTGTTTAGGTGGATTATGTTTAATCAATTACATAATCATTGGAGGTTAAGTGTTTCACCACTGTTACTGCCTCATTAATAGAGCCTCTTATAATGCATGTCCTTTTCTTGTACCCGTTAGAGCCACCGTCTTGTATTATTGGGTGCGGAGGGGGATTTAAAAAAAACTCTCTTTGTATCAGCGGTTTCCTTTCATATGAGATGGCTGCATACGTATTCCATGCTCTTGCGATGCGTTTTAATATTTGCGCAGGTAAATGGATAATTTTAGTAGTCCGTGCCAGAATGTGCACCGAATGTGGTTCGAGAATAAAATCTGTACGGGGGACAGTGGCCTGCTGCTCCAACGGGTATCCAGGAAGCAGAATACTAATCTAGCCCTTGTGTTTAGAGAGGGAGTTGCCCTTGTAGATACTACACTACAGGGACTTTGAGTCTTTCTAGTCTATTGGAGAGTAAATGTTATGTTATGTTATGTTAACAAATGATTTATAAAGCGCGCTAACACCGATTGGTTTCTTGGTGCTAACAGACAGAAGAAGGAAGACTACTTGAGCAAGGAGTAGACGGAAATCTATTGAAATGCTTGAATGAAGAGCCATGTTTTTAATGCTTTCCTGAATGTAAGCAGGTCCTGACAGGACCGAATTTCCAGGGGAAGGGTGTTCCACAGACGGGGAGCCAGAGTGCCAAATCTGCAGCCTCCAGAACGTTTACGGCTGAACGATGGTATCTGCAAGAGACCCAGGTGGGCAGAACGCAAATTCCGCGATGGGACATACTTGATGATTAGATTGTCTATAAACCTTGGGCTCTTACAGTGTAGAGATTTGAAAATTAGGCACCCCGTCTTGAAAGTGCATCGCTGAGCCACAGGGAGCCAGTGGAGTTGCCTCAATAGAGGGGAGGCAGATATCCAGCTGGGACGATTTAAAATCAGTCTCGCCGCATAATTCTGTACCATCTGAAGACGTTTCAGAAGAAAAAGCGGGAGGCCCAGATAGACAGAGTTTGCGTAATCTAGAAGGGAGATCACGGTCGCGATTACTACCTGAGTAATGGCTTCTGATGTTAGAAGACGTCGCACTTTCCGGATTTTCCGCAATTGGAAAAAACACTTGAAGACCACCTGACCTACTTGTGTTCTTAGTGAGAGATCACTATTCAGGGTGACTCCAAGTGTCCTTGCCGAGGAGGAGGGGATAGGGGCTTGACCTAGGTCAGGCGGCCAGTAGTGCGGGCCCCAATGCCTAGTACTGTCTCTGGTGAGCACCAGCTCGGTTTTTCCTGGATTCAGTTTTAGATGATTCTGGTCCATCCATGTTTGGATGAATCTCATCGTAGATTGGAAGGTGGAGATTGATGCTTCAGAATTGTCGATAGAGAAAATCAACTGCAAATCATCTGCATAGTTGAACACCGTTATTTGTTGGTTTCTCAGTGCCTGGATCAGGGGGAATATGTAAATGTTAAACAAGTGTGGTGACAGGGAAGATCCCTGTGGGACCCCACATGTGATAGTTTGTTTGGTGCCAACTAATTCTCCTAGTCGGACTGCCTGTGAGCGGTTTTCCAGGAAGGATTTCAGCCAGCTGGCTGCAGAACCTTGGATGCCGGCCTGTGTGGCACGGTCGATCAAGATGGAATGGTCGACCGTGTCAAAAGCGGCCGACAAATCCAGGAGTACCAGGGCCTGGGGAAGACGCTTGTCTACGCCATCTCGGAGGGTGTCCAATACTGCTGTCACAACCGCCTCCGTTGAGTGGGCGGGGCGAAACCCCGCCTGATGGAAGTCGAGGCGGTTGGATTCCTCCAAGAAGTTAGACAGGCACTTAGCCACATGTGCCTCCATTACCTTTGCCAGAAAAGGAAGTAGGGAGGTCGGGCGGTAGTTTGCCTTACAAGTGGGGTCGGCCCCAGGTTTTTTGAGCAGTGGAATCACCGTGGCTTCCTTAAAGGCAAGGGGCACCGAGCCAGATGATAATGAGTGGTTAAGGAGAGTAAGGGCAGGGGTGGGAAAGACAGAAAGGCATTCTTTTAAGATGTAAGGGGGACATTTGTCTGACGGAGCTCCGGATTTAATTCTTCCTAGAAGTTGCTGGAACTGTTCCGGGACGATCGGAGGGAACCTGCTAAGGGTGCTAAAGTTGTCAGAGTTGTTGGGGGCGACTGATGTTAGTGGCGCCACCGCACTCAGTGGTTGAGCAATGCTGGCTTTTATGTCTGCTATCTTCTCAATAAAATAGGTATTGAGAGAGTCACAGAAGGTTTGTGTCGAATCTACCCTTGGACGTACACTATCCAAATTTGTCAACTCATTAAAAATGGAAAAGATGTCTTTCGATCTATTAGTCGAGTTGAGAATACGGGCAGAAAAATGAGCGGTTTTGGAGGACAGGATGGACTTCATATAGTCCTTCCTAGCCACAATAAATTTGCTCTTTGCGTCTGGAGCATAGTTGCGTCGCCATTGTCGCTCCAATTGGCGCAGGGCCAATTTAATTGCTTTTAGCTCAGGAGTAAACCATTTTTGAGCATCTGCTCGCCGGGCCAGTTTGATTGGCTTATACGGAGCGTGGATATCGCTGGCAGCTTGTAGCCAGCCCGAGAGTTTAGCTTCGTGAATATTAATATCAGAGTGAAATGAGGGGGTAGTAGAGGCCAGTGTCTCACAGAAAGCTGATCTATCCAAGGAATTCCATCTCCTTGCTTGTCCACCTGCTTTTGTGATGGTAGGTCTAGTTGGAGAATAGACAAGGTTGAATTTAAGCAGGAAGTGATCAGACCATAGGCAGGGAGTGATAGTTGGGGTTGTAGTTATTGAGGTATTAGTCCAGATCTGGTCTAAGATATGACCTTTACAATGGGTGGGTGCTAGCACTCGTTGTGTAAATGCCCCACCTTAAACTCAGCTGTGGTGAGCCCATGTACCTGAGGTTTTTTTGTATTATCCATGTCCTGGGCCCTATCCTGACCTTTTCTTTTACCCATCTTTCTAGAGTCCCATCAAATAGCTATGTTCAGCCCCTGTGCCTTGGAGGGAGAACACTCGACCACCGTCACAAAACCCACGTGCACAAAAAGAGGTTGATGACCAAACACTAGTTTTAAATTTACATTAAAAATAACATGAAGTTACAATAGTGGCAAAAAAGAGGGCCGGAACCAACAATAGATACCAATCTGGGACAATTCAACCCACCGCTATAACAAAAAATACTCATACAGCATGCTACAGAAGCAAGGGGGTGGCTCCGCCCCACCTCTTCCTGTCGCTGACGGGCTCACACGGGCCAGACCGCGACCCCGGCGCGGCCTGGACATCCCCGCACGTGTCCCGCTGCGGAAGACCTGTGTGATTTTATAGCGCCTCCTGGCGTGAAAGAGTGGCATCGGCGGAAAGCAAGCTGCAGGATGTGCTGGGACTCGCGGTCCTGGTCCCAGGGCAGGTCCCCCAACGGCAACAGCAGCAGCAGATGGGTGAGCCCATGCAGCACTTATCGACTGCGTGCCCCCCTTCGTCTCTTTGCATCAGTTACTCTCCTCCCCAGACTCCTGCTACTGATGAGCTTTGCCAAAAATAAAACAATATCATGTGTTACTTAATACATTATGATGCAAATCAATTGAATTGGGTTCCGCACTCAAATTATAAGTTTGATTGATATTTTTTATAACTTCATATATTTTGTTGGTGCAAAAGGTGGTAATCCTGCTGGGCTATCAGGATTAATACGTCATTGATTAAAGATATGAATCCTGTAACACAAGATGCATTCCAACCATGCACTCCTTTATAACTTTTCATCAATAATTCAAATAATCTTTTTTCATGATTTTGTAATTCATTTATTGGTAACGAAGATTTTTGTATGTGGATATTTTTATGGATATTTTACTTCATATTCCATACTTTTATTTTGCCCAATGCATTTCAAGCATATAGCCCTTCTTCAGGGGACTTCTTTTATATCTGAAAACAGTGTCATATGTCATTATTGGTACCATCATTGAAATAACAAAAAAATGTGTCAACTTTTGTGAACATAATTCCAATGGAATATTTATGACATTTCAATCAATGCAATTTAAGTCGCATGTAAATGTGCCTGTTAGTAGAATATATATCATATTTTACTAGATGGACGATTGCACCTTATAACCCACGTAAGCCTCAGTCTTGTGGAACGAATTTTGAAATAGTGAGTATGTGAAAATGCACACTGACCTTAAATATTTTTGCAGCGTTATCCCTGTGCTGCAATATAAATATAAATATGATTGTGAATATAATTGAAATGTATCCAGAAAAGAATCTGGTACAAAAGATAGAATCTGGCACAGATGAATCCGTAAATTATTATTATTATTATTGTGTATTTTATATAGCGCGCAGCTACCCTAACGGGGTGTCCCGGCGCTTCTGAGTGAAAGCAGAGTGATAGTCCTGGGGGGGTTAACAAAAGAGGAAAGTTTTTAGTGCCTTACGGAAGGGTAATTCTTCCTGGATCATCCTAATTGCGATCGGGAGTTTGTTCCAGAGAGTTGTGGCACAGACCTGGAAGGTTTTACCTCCAGAACGTGCTTTCCTGAATCTTGGTATGGAAAGCAGATGTTGGGAGTTGGAACGGAGGTTCCGAGAGTTACAGTAGGGACGGATACTAGCAGAGAGGTAGGCCGATCCCCTACCCCTAGTTGCTCGATGGGCTAAGGTCATGGCTTTGAATTCAGCTCTTTGATGGATTGGTAGCCAGTGTAATGCTCTGCGATGTGGCGAAATATGGGTGCGTAGGGAAACCCCGCAGACCAGCCGAACAGCCGCATTCTGGACTGTCTGGAGCCGATGTAGGAGGCCCGCGGGCAACCCTAAATAAAGGCCGTTCGCATAGTCCAGGTGAGATGTAATCAATGCCTGGACTATGGTTTTCCTGGTGTCACTGGGGAGATAGGTGATGAATTTCCTAATCATCCTAATCTTGGAAAAACAAGCGGCAGAAACGGTCTGTATTTGGTTACTAAAGGAAAGATTTGAGTCCCACTTGACCCCTAGATTTTTTACAGAGTCCTTAGGGACAGGGGGAAGGCTGAGTTCCTGTGGCCACCAGAGAGTTGCATCAAGAGGGGAGGGTTGATGGAAAAAGAGAACCTCCGTTTTCGCCGCATTCATGCGGAGGCAGTTATGGTCCATCCATTTTGAAATGTCACGCAGACAATCCTTCAGAGGATCAAAAGTAGTCTGCGTGGCACTCTCATAGGAGAAAAGCAGCTGAATATCATCTGCATAGGAAGTAGCTATGATGCCCGACCTAGCAATGAGTTCGGCCAGAGGAGAAAGATAGACATTGAACAATAGTGGGCTCAAAGCCGAGCCCTGAGGGACACCCCATTTCAGGGTACGGCTAACAGAAGTAAAAGGGTGAGTATAGACTGCCTGGGTACGATTAGACAAAAACGCTGAACGTTTATTTACGGATTCATCTGTGCCAGATTCTATCTTTTGTACCAGATTCTTTTCTGGATACATTTCAATTATATTCACAATCATATTTATATTTATATTGCAGCACAGGGATAACACTGCAAAAATATTTAAGGTCAGTGTGCATTTTCACATACTCACTATTTCAAAATTCGTTCCACAAGACTGAGGCTTACGTGGGTTATAAGGTGCAATCGTCCATCTAGTAAAATATGATATATATTCTACTAACAGGCACATTTACATGCGACTTAAATTGCATTGATTGAAATGTCATAAATATTCCATTGGAATTATGTTCACAAAAGTTGACAAATTTTTTGTTATTTCAATGATGGTACCAATAATGACATATGACACTGTTTTCAGATATAAAAGAAGTCCCCTGAAGAAGGGCTATATGCTTGAAATGCATTGGGCAAAATAAAAGTATGGAATATGAAGTAAAATATCCATAAAAATATCCACATACTAAAATCTTCGTTACTAATAAATGAATTACAAAATCATGAAAAAAGATTATTTGAATTATTGATGAAAAGTTATAAAGGAGTGCATGATTGGAATGCATCTTGTGTTACAGGATTCATATCTTTAATCAATTACTTAATACATTGCCATATCAGCTCGGAAAGAGTTAATTTTCTCTAGTGCCTAAATGTACACAAATGTGATTCTCTGCAGCTACAGGCTGGCAGTTGTCAGCCACTTTTTAGGTCTCGGCCTAGCGTACACTGCGCAGCAGTGTCGCACATCCGAGATTTAATGTTTTCCTAGAGTGGGGCTTGAACCCGCCCCTCTTCTCCATTGGCTGGCTTCCTAAACGGAGGCCAGCCATTGGAGGAGAGGGGCGTCACTCCATTCAAGCCCCGTCTTTTTGGGATAGAGGGGTGTGTTTTGGCTGTTCTTTCTCTCCCTGACGTCATCGGGAGAGAGCAGCCCCTCATCGCGCTGCCTGCACGCCCAAGTCAGCACTCTGATTGGTGTTCCTTATTAACCAATCAGAGGGCCGACTTGGGCGTGCAGGCAGCGTGAGCATTTCTGACCGACCGCTGCCGGAAGAAGTAGAGAAGCTGCTGAGTCCTCCGATGAGTGCTTGCTCCCCTGCCCCCCTTTTTCGTTGTGCTTGCTCTCCTTCCCCTGCTCCCTCGTTCGTTGCGCTTGCTCTTCTGCCCCTGCCCCTTTGTTCGTTGTGCTTGCGCTCCTGCCCCTGCCCCCTCGTTCGCTGTGCTTACTCTCCTGCCCCTGCCCCCTTGTTCGTTGTGCTTACTCTCCTGCCCCTGCCCCCTCGTTCGTTGTGCTTGCTCTCTGCCCCTGCCCCCTCGTTCGTTGTGCTTGCTCTCCGTAGTAGCAGTCTACCCTGCTGCGGTATCTCAAGCATTACAAATCCTCCGTGGTGGGGTCGGTCTGGGTCCCCGGACGCTCTCGTCCGATGGGTCCGTGCCTTAGGACGTCAGTGCCCGCAGCCAACTGACTGCCGCCGATGTGCGAGCCTAGAACGCAGCATGGCTCCGGACGATAATATGATGACCTTTATCGCAGGTTTTAGTGTACATTCTTTTATAAATATAGACTGCCCTTAGATTTTAAAACTTTTTATACCCGAGGTGGCATTAGAAATAATACGGTAATTTAATGCGATAATGTAATCATGAGGCGGGGCATTTATAATATTCACGGCAAACCTGCAATTTTTAGTGCAGGTCACCTATTAATATGCCGACTAGTGATAAATAAATATGGCTCGCATATGAGGACGCCACACCGTTTGAATAGGCAGAACTATTATAATCCCAGAGGTAACTGAATGCGGAGGCAGTGAGTTCACGAATACTGCATTAGTGATATTGCGATCCTTATATAAAGGTGGGAAAACAGCCATAACGCTCTTTTTGAACGGACGGTCAACACAGGCTCCTTGTATCCACGCTCTCGCCGTTCTGCAGGTATTTCCACCGGGGGGCTCAGCGATTTTCGCACTTAGATTTTTGGTCTGGGCATGCCCCTGCCCCCTCGTTTCTTGTGCTTGCTCTCCTGCCCCTGCCCCCTTGTTCGTTGTGCTTGCTCTCCTGCCCCTGCTCCCTCGTTGCTTGTGCTTGCTCTCCTGCCCCTGCCCACTCGTTCGTTGTGCTTGCTCTCCTGCCCCTGCCCCCTCGTTGCTTGTGCTTGCTCTCCTGCCCCTGCCCCCTCGTTGCTTGTGCTTGCTCTCCTGCCCCCACGTTGCTTGTGCTTGCTCTCCTGCCCCTGCCCCCTCGTTGCTTGTGCTTGCTCTCCTGCCCCTGCCCCCTCGTTCGTTGTGCTTGCTCTTCTGCCCCTGCCCCCTCGTTGCTCGTGCTTGCTCTCCTGCCCCTGCCCCCTCGTTGCTTGTGCTTGCTCTTCTACCCCTGCCCCCTCGCTGTGCTTGCTCCCCTGCCCCACCGTTCGTTGTGCTTGCTCTCCTGCCCCTGCCCCCTCATTGTTTGTGCTTGCTCTCCTGCCCCTGCCCCCTAGTTGCTTGTGCTTGCTCTCCTGCCCCTGCCCCCTCGTTGCTTGTGCTTGCTCTCCTGCCCCCGCCCCCTCGTTGCTTGTGCTTGCTCCCCCATTCGTTGTGCTTGCTCTCCTGCCCCTGTCCCCTCGTTGCTTGTGCTTGCTCTCCTGCCCCTGCCCCCTCGTTGCATGTGCTTGCTCTCCTGCCCGTGCCCCCTCGCTGTGCTTGCTCCCCTGCCCCTCGTTCGTTGTGCTTGCTCTCCTGCCCCTGCCCCCTCGTTGCCTGTGCTTGCTCTCCTGCCCCCTTGTTGCTTGTGCTTGCTCTCCTGCCCCTGCCCCCTCGTTGCTTGTGCTTGCTCTCCTGCCTCTGCCCCCTCGTTGCCTGTGACTAGCAGACGACTTGATGGTGAGCTTGACACATTCTGCATTTGAAAGAAGAACCACGACTCTGCGATGGAGTGCGTTACAGGCACTAGCTCAGTCAATATAGGAAGTAGGTAACAAAAATGTCTGAAACACAGGGTCATAGCTATCAATGGTGCAGCAGGTGCTGTGGTGCAAATCTCCAGAGGCCAAATAGACTCATGAGTCTGATTATTGCTGTCCTTTTTGACTCATACAGCACTTAGGGGGTCTATTTTACTTGCGTGCCGTAGGGCCCTTTGCAAATTGCTAGGCCACTGCCGAAATATAGGGGGATATTTACAATGACATGGCGCAGCACTGCAAGCAATTTTGCTGCACGGAGCTGCATCATTAAAAAAATTCTGAAATGCACCATATTTACAGGAATACAGTGCACCCCTCTGCTCTCCCCTGCGCCAGCGCTAGAACAGCAGCCGTGCACCAATGCAAGGATCCTTGCACCCTTACTCCCATGACATGCCTCTTTAATGCAGAATACTGTGTGAAAGAGGGCCATATTTACAAGTCTGGGTAAAGCCAGATAAAGTGGCTTTGTGTGGTCTTGTAAATATGGGCCAGCACACAGCGCCACCGGAGCATAAAAAAATTATGCTCCGGTGATACTAGGGGCATGTAAATATGCCCCATAGTGTTTTAAAAAATGTAATGCTACTGTAGAGGTAAACTAAACTGCAAATGTAAATAGGTACAATAAATAAAACCACCACTGTTTGTTGCAACCTCCAAGAATTGTGGCCCTTCAGAATGTTTGCACCCAGTGGTCCAGAGAAACTGAAAACTGAACTCTTTGCCCTGGGCAGTCCAGTCTGAAGTGGAGCTGCACACCAACAGTAACAGGACCATTTTGTTCTGGAAAATGTCCCTGTTTGTCTGTTCCTGTGGTTATCTTTACTCCTCAGAGGCCAGGGCTCACAAGGAAACTGCCAGGGGTCGCAGCTATGACCCCTGGCTGGCCCTAAATGAAAGCTTTGAACTTTGCACAAAAGTAGTGAAGCTTAATTTAAAGGCAACATCCAAAGTATTTATACAGCACTCAAACAGTAATAAAATAGTAACTCAACACAAGAAAGAATCAGAAGCGATTTGGAAAACTAGAGTACATTTTATTAAATAAAATTACACCAAAATGACAAAATCCAATAAGTAGAACTGGAATTATGAACTTTTGCTGTGTTCTACATACACCAGACTTGGTGAAATGGCGGGATTATCAGGGTCACGCCTCACACTTGCCCTGGATACTCAGAAGATCACGCACACTGGGGACTGTATCCATGAGTCAGTCCATTACTGGGACAAATTCAGTCTGTACTCAATTTCGGAAGGGACCTTTGAACTTAATTTTTTCTTAGCCTTGAAAAAGTCCAGGGGGACAAAATGCGTGTCGGCTTTTTGATATGGACAAATACTGTTTGGAATTCTAGCTTCAAAGTAAAAACGTTGTGAAAGAACTAGAATCCTGTGGATTGGGCCTGATCTTTTTCTATATAATTTTATCACAAATGGACTTGGGCAAAAACTGGAGTGTGTGTGCTGGAGTGCATTATTCTCTGTGG
Organism: Lissotriton helveticus; assembly: GCF_964261635.1. Taxonomy (NCBI): domain Eukaryota; kingdom Metazoa; phylum Chordata; class Amphibia; order Caudata; family Salamandridae; genus Lissotriton; species Lissotriton helveticus. The sequence continues at coordinate 1,934,369,865 of NC_136067.1, read as the reverse complement.
ATATAGTCCTGCACTTTGGTAACAAGGTGCGACTAATTGGCACCTTCGGTGGCACCACCGCATGCTTGAACATTGGACACTGTGTTATTTCAACTCATCCATGATTTTGTGATAGATGTGGAGCTGGTAGGGCGCTGTCACCAATTCTTGTAACTTTTAAAGTAAATAGCACCGAAACATACAAAGTGCTGTCGCTGGTATTCGATCGTGCTGGACTGGGTCAAAGTCACAATTTACTGCCAACTGCAATGGAGCACGGGTCTATAGGGATACAGGGACTAGGTTTGCCCCGGTGTATAGTTTACCATCTCAAAGTCCAAGTCAATGCAAGTAGCCTCAGCTGGAGTTTCATGTTGCCAGAGGGCCAGGAGGAGGTCTGTGTTGGAGTGAGCAGCAGGTCGCTGCTGGATCCGCGCATTGGTGGGAGACGTGGGCAGTCGCTTTTTGGTGTGAAGAGCAGGTGATCGCTGGAGCTTCGTATTGGCAATTGATACAGACTATTGAGGTTGACGCAAAGAGCAGTTGTTATTGGAGATTTGCATTAGCGATCATCGCAGATGATAATTTCTGGATGCAAAGAGTCTGCTCATGGTCGCTAGGAGCCCCAAACCTCTAGATTTTCACCTGCAATTCAATCTGGTGGTAGGCGTAGTACACTCAGAGGCCCGCCAAGGTTCCTGGACTAGGAGGCCACCGCTTGGGGCTCAGTACTCATAATACCAGAGGCCAGCAGCAGGGCTTAGGCACATCTATTGGTACTGGTCAGATGGGCAGTTGCATGGAAGGCCCCTGGAAGCTTGTTGTGTCCCTGTCTCAAACAGGAGGTCAGCCAACGGACCCTTGGAGTCACTCCTGGGGGTCCTGGGTTAAAGGCAAGCAGGTCCAATCTCCCTTCTTCACACAACAGGGCAGTCCTTCGTTTTAATCTTCCACAGTTTCAAGGGTATTCTGATGAGTTGGTCTGAAGGTGCCATTTTTATACCCAATGCGAGCCTGTGTGTGGGGTTGTCCCCTGTATCTAACCTTCCTCCCTTCCTGGGTTTGGCTCCACTTTGTCTAGGGTAACAAAGGAAGGCAGGCTTAGATGTGAACTTCATTTGTTAGTAGTAAGGCAGGCAACCCTCAGAAGTCAGGGACAGGGTGGGCACAGCCGCCCTCAAGCTACCCTTTGAAGTTCAGTAAAGGCAGAGCAAACCTCACGGGCTGTCCTGCCCAGAAGAGGAATGCCCTTTCCACACCCTAGCCCTTTTTAACCAGTGTCTAGAAGGAATACACCTCATACCTAGAGAAGAGATATTGAGTTCTGGAATCGTGACTACTGACAAAAAGGCACATGTGGTTCAGGCAGGAATATGACAAGTTTCTAAAAGTGACATTTTCATAATAGTAACTTAAAATCTGGCTTTACCATTAAAGAGGATTTTAAATTAACTTTCAAATGAGTGGATGAAGTATTTATCTAATCTCAAACTGATGTTATCACTTGTGGAATCACAAGTGCAATAAGGTAACCCAGTGTTAGTCTATGGAAGAGCGATAGCCTTTCTACAGTGTAAAACGACTTTAGGAATTGTTTGCTACCAGGACATGTAAAACGTAGGTGCACATGTCATACTTCATAACCACCATGCAACCTGCTCTATGAGCTTTGAGGGCCTACCTTAGGGGTGACTTACAAGTATTAAAAAGCAAGGTTTAGGCCTGGTGAAAGATTTATTTTGCCAGGTCGAATTGGCAGTTTAAAACTGCACTACAGGCTGCAGTTGCAGGCCAGAGATATGTTTTACAGGGCTACTTTAGTGAGTGGCGCAATGAGTGTTGCAGCACACTTGTAGCATTTAATTTACAGGCAATGGGTACATGCAGAACCATTTACTAGACATTTATAAGTAAATTACATGTACCAATCAAGAGTATGGTCACTTTTACCATGTTTAGGGGAAGAGAGCACAGGCACTTTACAATTGGTTAGCAGCGGTAAAGTCCTATAAGTCAACAAAAACAGGTCAGCAAAGAAAGGCAAAAAGCAGGGATAACTCTGCCCATGTCACCCAGGAGCAGTTCTCCACTCCTGGCTTTAGTTTAACAACAGTCATTCTGAGAATTATAGGCCTGGTTCACTGCAGTTACTCTTGGTGAGTAACACACCTGAAACCCAGGACTTGAGTACTGTGTCCTTGAAGGCCCTAGAGCAGTGATACTCATGGCCCAGGCCGCACGCAGCCCTCCTGACCTTTAGTTGCGGCCCCCTGCTCCCCAGCAGCACTAGGAAGCTGTTTAGTCGAACGAGCCCTAACACAAAAAGATATTAAATAAATGGGCAACCATGTGTTTTCAGGTTCATTGAAGTTATAGAAAGGAAGTAACTAAAATGTCCTGCACCACTTATCTTCAGAAACACTTTCATTTTTAGAGACATCTTACAAACGTTTGAAAACATGATCAAGTCTTCAAGGAAATTCAAAAAGTGTATTTTATTAACATGTAGAACCTTTTCACCTTTGTACATCAGACTATATCAGTGCATTGAGAAGTGTTTTTTTTAAAGTGATATTTTTCAAACATGATTTCAAAAAACATTCATGCTTCGTTCCACCCGCAAATCGCAATAGTGAACAGAGAGGCAAGTCACTTGTTATGTGCACTCTTTGGGTGGCCTGGGTGGCTATTATACATGGGCTACATTATGGTTTACTAAATCATACACAGGAGAAGGTTTTGTACAGCGCCCATACTGAAGTCATGAAGTCATGCTTTTCAAGGTCCTCTTATATGTGATAATAAAGAAAAAGTAGGGAAGTGAAATAAAACGATTGCATAGAATCACACAAAGTGGGGAAGCCGGGATTAGTCCCAGGTTTTCTCGTTTCACATTATGCAATTCAGTCACTAGAAATGCATGTTTCACTTCCCCTCCACCCACCTTACAGTTCCCAACCAATCGACTCCCACACCCCACTCTACCCACGCCACGCTGCTGGCATCAATGCGGCCCTCGGTCACACCATAGACCAAACGTTTTTGCCCTTGGGAACATTTTTACGAGTATCCATGGCCTAGAGTCATCTGGTGGCCTTACCAAGGCATTAACAATGTCTTCAAAGGCTTTCTGCTTGCACAAAAGAAAGGACTAGGAGCCCTCCGCAGTCTGCTCTGGCCTTCATCGTCACCTAGCCTGCAGAGGATGCTCTTGGCCAATAAAGTATGTTGCTGTGTCCACTCTGAGGACGTGCAGACTCTGCTGGACTCTGTGGGTCTCCGGCCTCTGCTTGAGGGAAGATTTAATTGTGAAGCTAAGTTTGTCCTGAGAGCACTTCTCTGCCAGTTAGGTTTGCTCTAGGCTTGGCTTGGTCCTATAGCTGTGTCACTGTTCAACGCTCCTAGAAAAATATTGTATGACAGGATTCAAATCCTAAAAGCATACTGGACATCTTTTATCTATGTTTTGGTAATGCCACTTTTCAGGCTAAGGTTATTTTTGTATTTTCTGAAGTGCATGCCCCTGTGAATATATTTGTAGATATCTGGTATGAGAAGCTCTTGGCATCTCTAAATTTGCAAATTTGTATGAACCTCTACAAATATCTTCGGACAAAACAGAAACATGGTCCTAATCTGGTTTTAACTTTGAGTGTGTAGAGGTCAACACTGCGCTAAAATGTCCTTTCCTCTAGTCATTACACAACATGTCCACATGATGTCTCCCTACTCCAGCTGTAATGCCGAGGAAACTTTTTTATGTTTCCCTTCCTCAAACTGATAGATATTCAGAAAGAAGGTTAACTTTGGTTTCGCTGAGCTTTATCACTGAGCAGTTATCTCATAACCCAGGCTAAAGTATGACTAGCTTATGTAAGGCAAGCTTACTGAAAGAAACAAAGCAGTATGCAACACAATTTTGTTGGCCATCACTAATCTTGTCTCACTCCTGGAAATTTCTGCAAGTCACATTTATGCCCTGGTCACAGGTCGAAAGATAATCCTGAGGTCTGGTAATTACCTAGTTCTAGTTCCCTCCTGATTATGAGTTTTAGTCCTCAGAAGGAGGGGTAACTGCGAAAATCAACATTTGCATGCTGTTTTACACTGTTTGTCTCTGATTCTGACCTAGATACATTTCACCAGAGTTTCACTCGTGAAAATGTGTTCGTGGGGGAGGGTTTTAGGCTGAATTCATAAAAATGTGTGCGATTTGGGATTTTCTTACAACTTGCACTAAGAGCCTAAAGTCCTAATTTAGCGTTTGGTGCTGCGACATCACAGATGTTAATAGGCTGCAAACAGGGTTGGACTGGCCTATAGGGCAACCAGGCAGTGCCCTGTGGGCTGGTCTGACAGATCAACGTGCGGGACGTTTTTTTAGCAGTTTGTGGTCCTGTTTTATGGCCAGCTTGGCCGGTTTTTATGGTTGATTTCTCTGATATTAAAACGAACATTGCATGCAGCAAACACAAATGCACGCAGTCAGTATCCCTTACCTTGCAAAATACCTGTACAGCTTGTCTTTGCAAGTTTAAAACTGGCCCGATATGCAAATGTGGGCCTCTTTTTAGCTATCTGGTTCACTAATGGTCCATTTGTATTTAGGAACCCGGGCCTATTTTTTGTCCCAGTCCGCTCCTGGCTGTAAATTAGCATTGTTCCCACCAACCCAGAGTTGGTGAAAGAGCGGTGTGTTTTTTTCACCAGCGAATTCTCCGCTAGCCCTGCTAGCAGATATCTCTGCCCTTCAATGGCGGCCCATCCATCACAGGCCCATCAGGTCAAAGCGACAGTCACCCTGCCCTATTTAGGGTGTGGCATCCGTCAATTGTTTTGCCTTCCCAGGACTGCCATGTGAGGCACGGTAGCCCATCCTGGATGACTGTGTCAGGCCTGGCAGTTCCGGATACGGAAAACTCATGATAGCGCCCACTTGCAGGGACAATGCTTCATTGCCTTCAGTGGAGCGACCTCCACTGGGCCCGCTGAAGGCTATGGCAGTCCCCATCTGCCTGGTGGACATCTTTAACCCTTTCCGTGCGTGCATCGGCCTACGGCCGTCGCGAGCACCACCTCGCTGGTGCTGCGCACGTCCATTGGCCGACGCAGCCCCGCCTGCGGGAGAATTTGCGCCGCGGTTAAGCGGCTAAATATGGTGGCTCTAAATATGGGTCAGAAGGCCTCTTGACAAGGTCTAACATACTAAGCATTCATACTAGCGTCCCTGCATACTGCACATACACTATTACACAGTGGTTAATTTGTGAAATAAAAAGTGCCAGGGCTCTCCTCAGGAGGCAGCACTAACAAGAAAAACGTGTTGGTGCAAACTGCCCCCTGACTAGAGCCCCGACACTTATTATTCTGGAGAGGACTCGGCCTAATGGCTAGAGCTGCCGATTTCGGAGCTGGGGTACCGGGTTTGAGTCTCGGCGTGGCTCAACATCCTGTGATTATGGGGAAAATCGCCTGCCTTCCAAATGAATATGTCTTTAATTGGTGCTATAAAGCCCCGGTGCTGAGGATTAGGTGCCGATGCTGAGCACCGGAAAGCACATGCTCAATTTAAGCACTGGTATTACACACATGATTCCTACTCAGTCAGTTCCTGATAAAGGATAAGTAGCATAGAGACGCATCTAAGTGAAGCTTCACACTATAATAATAGTGAAGCCACGCCTCTGAATTTGCATACGACCTAAAGGAATGAGTGTATCTAAAGATTAGGGACACTTCTGACACTAAAATAATTCTTCCCTCCATACCCACCTCTGGATGATACTATAACACTGTTGTGTGGTACTCAAGAAGGTGATGAGTGCCCACATGAAACATGCATTGACCTATTGTTGGAAAGTAGATCTCAGCCCACAACATCACAGCGGATAAAAATCCATCCTGCATTTCTGCTGAGGCTTGCTTTCATGTATGTGCAGTATGCTGGGACGCTAGTGTGAATGGTTAGTATGTTAGTGCTGCAGTTTGAATGTTTGTTAGAGCAAGCGGTTTGGTTATGAGGGGAGTTGGTTTATTTTTGTAATGGTGATACTCTGGGGCAGATTTACAAGCCCCTTGCGACACATTTGCGCCGCCGTTGCGTCACTTTTGTGACGCAGCGGCGGCGTAAATCATGCGCCACGTTGCAACTTATTTACAAAGTTACGCATCTCAGCAGATGCGTCACGTTGTAAAGCACTGCACCACATGAAACCTGCGTCAGGTTTCATGTGGGCATTGTGTGCAGGGTGGGCGTTCCGTCGCAGGAAAGCCCCGTAAAACTGACGCAGTGAAATCTACAAGATTTCACTGAGTCAGTTTTACGATGCCGTCAAACCCTTACGCCTGCTTGAAGCAGGCATAAGGAGTGACTCACCATGTTAAGTATGGGCGGCCCCTGTGCATTGCTGGATTTGCGTCGCGCCTGCAACGCGACTCCAGCAATGCGCCGCCCTTACGCCACAAGATGTGTCACACATCTGCCCATCCTTGCGCCATGGTGCACCGCATTGTAAATGCAACGCATACATGGTGGCACAAGGGTAGAATTGCATGTCGCATCTGTTCTGGCGCATCCCTGCTGATTTGCAGAGATGCGCCAGACATTGTAAATATGCCCCTCTGTTTTAATAGAAATTTTAAAAAACATGTATTATTAGTCCTTATACAACAGCTATGTCACAATACATTGAAAGAATTGTTGAAATGTATCTGTAGACTGTTTAAATAAGTATGCTGGTTTCCAATTAACTTATATGGATTCAGAGACAATTTGAAAAAAAAATGAAAAAACTAAATGAACTTGATTTTATGAAAACCCTATATATGTAAATAATAAATTATAAATGGAACAGAACCAACAGCATAAATTAGCTTAGTTGAGGAAATACAGGTCAAGTAGGTGCTTCCCTTTTTTCCCCTATTAGTGATTCCTTCCCCCTTGCACCTATACCTTGTAGCACTTTACTAGGGGGCTACCTTTTTAGATTTGATTTAGTTGTGCCCCTATATCCAACAGAGCCAAGTCTTCAGCGTCTGACTCTAAGGCAGAAGATTGTTCCAGGACATGTCAAGATGTCCTCCTGGAGCTGCTAAAATATGATCATGCACACAACTAGCGTGCTTGCTCCACTGTCTACACTGAGATCTTAGAGTGCCTCTCATTGACCTCCGCCCCAATGCACTAAGCCATTTCTGCGCTTAAGTTGAACCTAAATCTTGGTGTTGGTATCCCCCCGACCCAGATGACTATACCATGTTTAACACGCAATGCACAAGCTAGACAAGTAAAACTTAATCAAATGAAATGTCCGGGGCCTGGGCTCAGTGCAGAAACGACACAGGGTACACACACAATTACTGCGACGGCTGGCACACATTGTCTTTCTTCAGGAATCACATCTGATGGACACGGAAGCTACAAAAATGCAAAAGAAAATGAGGGGTCAGATCTTTACTACTAATTACTCAGCCTTTACTAGGGGAGTGACAATATGGGTTAGATACGGTGTCCCGTTCGTAATGCTGGATAAGAGGATGGATGCGCAGGGCAGATACATATTTTACGTGGCACACTGGATGGAGCGCCCATAATGTTGGGGTCTATATACGCTCCAAATTTTGATCAGAACAAATATTTCTTGGGACTAAACACAATACAGGCAAGATGGGAGTCATACCCATGGATCTTAGGGGGAGATTGTAATGTGGTCATGTATATTGGGCTTGACCAGTTACGTCTGCCTCTCCATGGCACGTTGGCTAGTAAATTTGGGTGGAGGGGTGATCCCTCTGTGATGTGTAGAGACAACACACTCATATGACCAAAGAATACTCCTTTTATTCCCAGATGCACCGGTTGAATACCAGGATTGATAGAATTCTATGCTCTCTCTCCATAGCAAATCAGGTCACTCACGCCACACATTTACCAAAAAACGTTCTCGGATCACAACCCATTAGAGATTTCCCTTAGTTGGGGCAGGATACCCACCCTGGTGCCCACGTGGAAGCTCTGGCCCCAACTATTTGAGGACACAGTGTTCTGTAGTATGTTGTCAAATACACTCACCCATTACTTCCCTGAAAATAGAAACACTGCATCCACAATTCTGATTGAATGGGATGCAATAAAGGCAGTAATTAGAGGGACGGCGATCAGCGTCATGGTGGGAGCAAGGCTGGAGGTACACAAAAACCTAAAAACGGTTGAGGACACCGTGGTAGGGCTTAAACAAGAAGCGGCAATAGACCCATCAAACAGGTTGCATTACAGGAGGCATGCATATAACACGTGGAGCAATTGGAAACCCTTAGAATAATCGATCACAGGGCATATACACAGACAAAACACTCAGAGGCAGACAAATCGGGGGCACTGTTGGCTAAAATTATCAGGGATGATCCATGGGCCACTGTCATCAGCCAGATCATCACACCCGGTGGTGGCGTGGAGTACACGCAACATGATATTAATGAGGCCTTCAATTCATACTTTGAAACACTGTGTAACAAGCCGTTGGTTCTGGACAAAGCCCTAATAAACATATTTCTTGAAAATCTACCTTACCCGCAAGCACCTGCGGACATAGAGGACGCCTTGGTGGGCCCTGTCACCATAGCCGAAACAAAGGCAGCTATTAACGGACTCCTGCGTAATAAAGTGCCGGGTCTAGATGGCTTGCCTGTGGATTTTTTCAACACTTACTCTGAGATTCTGCTGCCTCAACTGGAGGAACTTCACAAAAAGGTCGCAGGAACTGGGCCACCTCCCCTGTACCACGGCGCAAGCCTTAGTATCACTGCCAAAACTAGGGAGGGATATGCAGGACATGTCGGGTTACCGTCCATTATCGGTATTGGCAACCGAGTACAAAATATTGAGTACAATTTTGGAGACTAGTTTACAACCTTACTTAAACAGGTTAATACATAATGACCAGTGTGGTTTTCTACCGGCCTGCAGCACATCATTAAATATAAGGTTACACCATATAATGGCATCAGACCTAGAGAGATTCCACCATGCTCCTTGTATTGCACTAGACCTAAGACAGGCGAATGGCACGCTATCCTGGGATTATATGTTTAAGGCAATTGCAAAATTCGGGATGCCCCCGACTATATCAGATGGCTGTGCTTACTCTATGATACCCCGACGGTGAGGGTTAGGACTGGTAAGCACATCTCTCGGGAATATCCAATATACAGGGGCACGAGACAAGGCTACCCCCGTCCCCACTCTTGTTCTTACTAGCGCTGGAGCCATTGGCTCTCCGTCTGCGGCAGGACGCCATACAATGTGGGATACCAATAGGCACAACCACGCATCTGATCTCCGCGGATGACATAATTATTTATGCAAGGGATCTTCAGGGGGGCCTAGACCCAATACCGGGAATATTCGCCGAGTTTGGATGGATCTCTGGCTTAGCCATAAATTAATCAAAATCAACCGTCTTCTTTTTTCAAGCCCAACCATGCACTGACAGAGTTAATCTCGGGTTGCTCTCCATACCAGTAGCGCAGCACACGTTTAAATATCTGGGTATCAATGTACATCACTCCCATGCGGACCTGCTGGAAGGAAATCTAAACAAGGCTGTAAGGGGAATACTCTTACAGGTGGCTTTCTGGACCACGTTGCCTCTCTCGGCAATGGATCCAGTCGCAGTGTCTAAGATGGTGGTGCTACCACGGCTCCTTTATTATGTTACCAATTTGCCAATTATAGTACCCCAATCATTTTTAATACTGTCGACACCATACTAACAGACCTCATTTGGGGTACGGCTCGTCGCAGAGTGAGCCTTAAGAAATTACAAATAGACACGAGGGGTGGAGGCCTGGGCGCGCCGGACTTCCGGGCCTATTATTATGAGAGCAAACTGCAGTAGCTGTCCTACTGGACGGCGGGGCACAACTTGCACGAGATTGGCTTCACTAACAAAAACATTGAACACGGACAGCTACATGCAATGTTATTGCCACAATGTAAAATCCCCATGACAGTACCGCCTTTATTGCACGCCGCACTGACATGCTGGAAGAAAGCTCTGAAATACACATCTAGTTGCAGTCCTTACGCAGGTAACATCCCGTTATTGGGAATCCCACTTTTGAATGGTAGACTCACTGTTGGACCTGCGATGGGCAAGCCCAGCACAAAGGGGGTAGCTTGGCTCAAGTGACAAGGCAAGTGAAGGCTGTAGTGTTAAGCCGGCTCAGACCCAATAATAACTCCTTGTTCATCCACACCAAAAAGAAGGACACCACACCACTGCTGTAGAAAAATACGATTCCTTTATATAAAAGTTCTTTGTTGTAAATAGGGTTGACTGGGAAAGCACATATACATTTCTTTTGGTCATATAGTTCGGGTAATAAATAGTATTAATAAATAGAATAACTTCAGGGATGAGTATCACAATAAATATCAGAATAAATATCAGGATAAATATCAGAATAAATATCAGAATAAATATTGGTTCATTTAAATAAACAACCACATGTTTCTTCTGGTATCGCTGCCACCAATTAAATACTTTAGAATCATTACAATACGCTTCAAATGGGAAAGATAACTCTTACAGTTTATGCTGTTTTCAATGACCGGGTATACGGCTTCTCTGAGCACAAAATAAGGTTTGGGACTCTTTAATAATCACTCAGGGCGTATGCGCGTATATCTAAAAGGCAAGGAAACACAGTAAATACATCATTTGCACTCGGCGGTCACCGGGATAGGATCTCTGCTTTGCCGGTGAAGTCTATGCGCGCCTACGGGCTTTAGCACCACTTGAGCACAGGCGACACCAGTTCAAAGTCTTTAGACTGACGAACGGGCTGCCGGAGAGGTCACACAACCTTCGCGCACAGTCAAATGAATGCCGGTTCACAGTTCCTTCACAACGCTGCATTCACTATGAAGAAACGGGCCCACCTCACATCGGCTGCAATCAAAATACGATTCAGTCGGGCACAGCACTTCTCTCGTTAGGGACGGGGCTCTCAGGGGCTCCACGGACCTCCCTCCGACTTCCGCATACAGGGTGGTTTCCGCCCACAGCTACAGCTCCCGGGTCACTGGGGAGTGGCAGAGACGCTAGTCCTGCCCAACGAAGGCCGGCCTTTCCCCGCCCCGGCGCACCACCTCACCTTCAATCTGCGCAGGAAGCGCTCTACGCTGGTGGGGCTCGGAGACGTCCGAGCTCCCCTCTAGAGGCACCTGTCGCGAAGGGGGCACAGCTGACGATCGCGGTCGCGGCGAACTTGCTCTCGCCTCGCGACTCGATAAATCGATCACAGTTCACCACCGGGGGGCGGGGAGGCACACAAATCTGGCCACAGTCTTTGGGGGCAATGAGGTACTCGCTGGGCAGGCGCTGTAGGCGCTAGATCACTTCTCACGTAGCTGACTGGAACGCCAGTCAGACACAACGCCAGCAACCCTTTGCTGCTCTACTGCCTGCGCTACCAGCCACCTCATGGGTCAACAGGGCAGGTGTCAATCTGGTGTCAAGTCTGGAATCTCTTAATCTCCTCTTCTCTAGTCTGAACAATCTTCATCTACATCTCAAATCTAAAATGGCCGCTAGGGACTGGGCCTTATATAGCCAGTGCCCTGGGGTACTGGCACGAGCCAGAAGGTTCTAGAACCTTCTCTGGCTGTGACAATGACAAGGCACTCTTGAGGGGTATTTAGGACACTCACAGCCACCGTACTGGGGTTCTAGAGCAGCCATTTTGTGTACCTGAGGAAAACAAAGGAATTCCTGTCAGAAATGCGCGCCAAACAAAGGGCGCCAAAACCTCAAAAGGCCAGGGTTCATGAAGGCTCCAATGGGAGTCACTTCACATGAGGAAAAAGGGTGTCCACCATTTTAGGTTCATTTATACAGGTTGACAACCCCAGTTTGTAATGCCACAGGTTTGGGCCAGGCACCTTGTAAATAGGTGCCACAAACCTTGTGAGCAACTGGGCGTCAAGGAACATCTAACCCCATGAGACAACACATAAAAAGTCCTGGTAGACAAATAAAAAGCGACAAATTTTGGGAGGTACAGGGGAACAAAAGAAATCATAGTGGTGAGGGGACTCTCAGAAGCAGACGGGTCTAACACGCGACCCCCCCAGCTGAAAGTGGGGAGAGCTACCTAACCCCTTGGGAGTCCTCAACACTAAGGCGGAAATACCTGGAGAGACCGTCTGCATTGGCGTGGTCAACTCCGGGCCGGTGTTCCACCCGAAAGTCCATTCCCTGTAGGGAGATAGACCACCTCAACAGTTTGGGATTTTCCCCCTTCATTTGCATGAGCCAACGAAGGGGTTGGTGGTCTGTCTGAACAAGGAAGTGTGAACCAAACAAATATGGTCGCAGCTTCTTCAGTGCCCAGACCACCGCAAAGGCTTCCCGCTCGATGGTACTCCACCTCTGTTCCCGGGGAAGCAGTCTCCGTGACAGAAAGACCACGGGTTGATCCAGACCCTCTTCATTGAGTTGCGATAGCACCGCCCCAATGCCAATGTCGGATGCATCTGTCTGGACAATGAACTCTTTTGAAAAATCTGGAGCCTTCAGGACTGGAGCTTTACACAATGCTTGTTTCAGAGTGTCGAAGGCTCGCTGGCAAGCCTCCGTCCAAATGACTCTCCTGGGTTGCTTTTTGGCCGGGAGTTCTGTAAGGGGTGCCACGATAGTGCCATACCCCTTCACGAATCGTCTGTAGTAACCTGTGAGGCCCAGGAAGGCTCGGACCTCAGTCTGGGTCTTGGGGGGTTTCCAGGTCATGATTGCCTCAATCTTCGCCTGAAGGGGCTGCACCGTTCCCCGGCCCACCAAGTGTCCTAAGTACACTACCGACCCCTGTCCAATCTGACATTTGCTGGCCTTGATCGTCAAGCCAGCTCGTTCCAGGGCCTGGAGAACGGCTTGCAAGTGCTGCAAGTGATCCTCCCAGCTGCTACTGAAGACAGCGATGTCATCCAAGTAAGCAGCAGAGAATGACTCCATCCCGGTGAGGATCGTGTTCACCAGCCGCTGAAAAGTGGCAGGAGCGTTCTTGAGCCCAAAGGGCATGACGCAAAACTGGTAGTGTCCATCAGGTGTGGAGAAGGCTGACCTTTCCTTGGCTCCATTAGACATGGGAATCTGCCAGTACCCTGCAGTGAGGTCAATGGTACTGAGATATTGGGCAGCTCCCAACCGGTCAATCAATTCATCCGCCCGAGGGATCGGATGAGCATCCGTTTTGGTTACCGAATTTAGTCCTCGGTAGTCCACACAGAATCTCAATTCTGGTGTGGTACCAGGTGGGGCAGCTTTAGGAACTAACACCACCGGGCTAGACCAAGGGCTACTTGAAGGTTCGATGACTCCTAGCTCCAGCATCTTAGCTACTTCGCTTTGGATACTGGCCTTCACCTTGTCAGACAGCCGGTAAGACTTTGACTTCACAGGTGGGCTGTCCCCTGTGTCCACGTCATGGGTACACAGGTGGGTCTTACCCGGGACAAGGGAGAACAGAGGAGCGAATGACCCCAAGACCTGGCGACATTCCTCCTGCTGCTCAGGAGTCAGGGTTGGCGAGAGTTTCACTCCCTCCACTGACCCATCCTTTTCTTGAGACGCAAAAAGGTCGGGGAGAGGCTCCATGTCCTCTTCTTCCGATCCGTCAGTCACCATAACCAACATGACTTCGGGCCTCTCGTAGTGGGGCTTGAGGCGATTGGCATGCAACACCCGATGCGGATGCCGAGGGGTCTTTACGTCCACCAGATAGGTAGACTTGCCCTTCTTCTCCAATACCTCATAGGGGCCTGTCCAACGGTCCTGGAGGGCACTCAGCTCTCCAGGCTCCATCACCCACACCTTCTGGCCAGGCTCCAACTCCACTGGGTGAGCGTTGTGGTCATACCACGCTTTCATAACTGCCTGACTGGCTTCCAAGTTGTCAGAAGCTTGCTTCCACAACTTAGCCATTTGGCTTCGGAAGGCCAGCATGTAGCTCACCACATCCTGAGGAATTTTCCGGGGAGACTTTTCCCAGGATTCCCTCACCAGGCTGAGAGGTCCACGTACAGGGTGCCCGTACAAAAGCTTGAAGGGGCTGAAGCCCACTCCCTTTTGCGGCACTTCCCTGTAGGAAAAGAGCAAACAGGGTAGGAGGACGTCCCATTTCCTCCGCAGGCTTTCGGGTAGACTTCTGATCATACCCTTCAAGGTTTGGTTGAACCTTTCCACAAGACCATTGGTCTGTGGGTGATAAGGAGTGGTGAACCTGTAAGTCACTCCACACTCCTTCCACATGGCCCGCATATATGCTGACAGAAAGTTGGTCCCCCTGTCAGACACAACTTCCTTGGGGAATCCCACTCGGGTAAAGATCCCCATCAGGGCCTTGGCCACTACTGGTGCAGTAATGGTTCTCAGAGGAATTGCCTCTGGATACCTTGTGGCGTGATCCACCAGGACCAGGATAAACCTGTGACCGGATGATGTAGGTGGATCTAGGGGCCCAGCAATGTCGATGCCCACCCTTTCAAAGGGGGTGCCAACGACGGGAAGTGGTTCCAGGGGAGCCTTCAGCTTCGTCCCTGTTTTCCCACTGGCTTGGCATGACACGCACGACCGACAGTATGTGTCAGACGCCACCCTCATTCGAGGCCAATAAAAGTGGGGGACAAGCCGGGCAAAGGTCTTGTCCTGACCCAAGTGTCCTGCCAAGGGAATCTCATGAGCCAACTCTAATAGGAAGGCTCGGTAACACTGTGGGACTGTCATGTATTCCTATAGGTTCTGAATCGATCCCCCTATTCCTGACCCTATTCTGGTTAAACTAACTATCCAGTTAACTAACAGTCAGCCCATGAGGCAAGAACAGCCCCCATGATGCAGATACCGTTATCTGACGCAGTCACACTACGGCACAGGAACGTGTTATCTGATTAGGTCATAACGCTTGAGATCTAATTAGACAAGCGACATTCCTCCAGCCCCTGATAAGGCATACGACGTTCTCATAACAAATCAAACCTATGACAACCTGGAAAATCCGTGCGGCCATTGTTTTGATTTCACAGAGAACTTTAGTAAAGAATGTGCTAACGAGCAAGTCGTATGACATCTTTATTGACGTATCTATGTCCATCCTTACGTCAATCTCGGCACCTTTAAGGTATAAATATTGCCGATCTTGCCCTATGCAAACACACGCGTGGTGACGAGACGGAGCAGCCATCCTTGCCGAAGCCGAGAGCAGAAGCAGACCCCGCTGGCAGCAGCCCCGCCTTCCTGACGCGCTGAGAGACGCGCTGCTATCTCAAGCCGAGAGACCCAGCACCGGCGCTTCTGGGCAGCCCTCGCAGGCAGCCTGGAATATCGAGAGCAGAGAAAGAGATACCATTCCTCATTCATCCTAAATTCCAGGTACAGAACTGAATAACCCCTCACAGAGAATTCTTTAGTTATTCACTTGGCAAAAACAAACTTAACTTAAACTGTAACTTTCTATTCCCGCCCACGCATTAGACTTAGGTCAGGTACACGGGGTAGGCGTATTTAGAAACACCAGTTGAGTACGTTTAGTCAAATGTATATGTGTATGTAAATATATTTTAATCATTTTAAACATCATATGGCTCAGAAACCATATCAATGTTTTTACAGTATTATTTTATACTATTGCTTTTAATGTATGCACTTTACTTAACTATAAGTATTGCAATAATATCGATCCATTTCTCTTGTACGAGAAAAGAGACTGATCAATAAATAACACCTTTTTATTGAACACGCCCGTCTCTTCCTTTTCTCTACAATCTGATGAGACTAAGAATGCACGTACTGACTGAGTAAAATAATTGCCTTGTGCTCACACGACTCTCGAGATTGACTCTTGATTAGGGGAGAGCAAAGTTGTCATGTTCTATGGTTGTCAGAAACTAAATCCCTTCTTGTCTAATCAGGGAAGTTAATTCCTCCTTGAACATTCGAGAAAGTTTCTAGCGAACTCTGAGCTACGCTGGCAAACCCAAAACTTAAGTCTAGTATCGACAGTAGTAGACCTAGTTAACGTCTGGCCTAGGCCTTTACTGCTGTAGGTACTATTCCAATGCGCAGAGCCTATTGGGAAAATAGGAGCTACACTACATGGCGCCCAACGCGTTTGGAAAGGGCGATAAAACTAACGTAAGACATTTAGAGTAACTCAGTCGTGCTTTCTCACTCAGACCCCTTTTTCCACAATACTCCAAAGACGTCTGGAGTGGGTGAAAGGTAATATCCTCCAAAACCTCGCAGGAGGGAACTCCTATGTATGGTTCTTGGTATAGTCAACGTTGAAGGATACACTGTTCCAAAATATTGTGCATCCAATCTCTGTTTCCATAAGAAACCTGATCTGCAAATAAACAGAATACCATCCTGTCGGTAAAATGGGAGACAGTGATGATGAAAGAGAGGCAGTTAGGTTAGCAGCTGAAATAGCAGCAGCTGATACTGCAGCACTAGATGCGGACGGGGATATAATACTCATCCCGGTCATCAAAAGGAAATCTATAACCTTAAAGCTTATAGAAAATGGACTGACACCTAGAGGTGGCACAGTCATATTCGTAATTGAGGCACACGAATATCGGCAGACAGAGGTATACTATTCATGGATACATTTTCCAGCAGCTAATGCTGTAACAAAGTACTTCCACTTTTACAAAATAGAGGAACCTCCTAATGAGTACACTCCTTTCGAGGAGGTGGAAGTACCACTCAAATTCCAAGAGCATTTGCTCTTATTTGATGGCGCCCTAATACATAACAATCACATTACAAGGCTCGGTCCTTTAGGTAGACCAGGAGCAACGTGGCCGGTCTTAGCCGGATACACACCACATCCAGACATCGATAGGATGCCTGCAGCTGAACTATTAACACAGCTGAAACAATTAATAAAAATTCATAGACAATTAGTCCAGTATGTAATGCGGACTTCAACAATTCAGCCAGCGATTAAACTTCCACAGCTGACCCCTCACCAGAGGAACACAAATAAAATCACACCACAGAACATCCAATCCTGCCTAGGTAAGGTTCCGGCTAAACGGGAACAGATACCATTCTGGTTGGCACAGAAAATCACCCAAATAGAGGCGGTGTTTCCTGACACCACCCTGCTGGAAAAACACAGGATTCTGACTATATGTCTCCCAATGGGAATCGCACCACACATAGAGGACTGTGACACTTGGGGTACAGTCTTTGCTTCCATCTACACAAAAACGCACGGTGTTCCATCCATTTCGGTGATACCAGATGTGCTAAAACAAATTCAAGATGAATACGGTCCAGAACCTGCTATAACTCTTGGTATGAAATTACTGAAAGACTTCAAGCAGGTCTCGGCTATATTATTAGCCAACATAAAAGGTGAAGCAGCAAACGTGGCGATCCGCCAGAGGTTAAAAGAGACAGATATAGCAGACCAACCAGCTGAAATTGCCAGAATCATAGAAAAATCCTATGAAGAACTAGGTAGAGATAGTTTAGGTGGAATACCAGTAAAACCGCAACTGACTGAAAGTCCAGAAAAAATATTTTTTAATAATAATTCACCAAAATAGAACTGGGATGGAAACAAACAATCCAATCCTAAAGAAAAGAAATTGCAGTCCAGAGGAAGGTCTCCTAGGCGAAGGGAGAAATCTCCGAACCGAAGACAGAGATCACCGCAGAGTGACCCCTCTGGGAATAGATATAACCTTAGAAATAGGGATAATATTAAAAAACCTGATAGATATCAAGACATTGATACACGTCCCTCTCAATCTTTTCAGAATTCCTCGCAGAAATCGGAAAGAAGAGGACGATCAGAACAAAGAGAAGAGCACGCCAAGTCCAAAGACAAGGAACCTGCTCAGCTAAAAAAGAAATTACAATTTCCAAAAAAGAAGGTAGCCAGTATCAAGGTAGTTAACAATGCCGAGAATACTGAGGACACAACTGAAAAACGGAGAGTGGGCTCAGACAATGCTAGACAGTGCAGCAGAGGTGAGCATAGCTCGCAAAGTCCTTATGAATCATCTGGAGACAGTGGACACGAATGAATATCTTCAAGTGGAAACTGCAGACACCAGAGTTAGCAAACCCCACAAGATATACGAGATAACATTACGTATAGAGGGAGATAAGACTAGGAAAATAAGGGGACTATTTTGGGATAATCTCTCCAAGGGCTATGATATCCTTCTAGCTGAAAAAGACTGGCCACCAGAGTTTGTCAGGGAGTGCCCTCATGGCGAAGAAGTAATTATGCCTGCCTTCTCGAATCAAATCCCGATTCATAAAAAATACACACTTGCTAGAAAGTGGGCAGTGGCCTTAGCACCTGCTTTATATAAAAATCATGTAGGATGGGATGAGGATTCTCCTCCTCACAAAATCCAGTTAAAATCACAACCTACTGCACAAAGGCAGTACCCAATTAAGCAAGAAGCTAAAAAACAAGTAAATGAAATACTAGATCAGCTAGAATACCAGGGGGTGATTGAAACTTGCACCTCACAAATGAACAACCTTTTGTTTCCGGTCTCCAAACCAGACAATTCATATCGTCTAGTTTTGGATTACCGACACCTTAACACATGTTGCAAAACTTTTGCAATGCAAAACTCACACAGTGCTGCACTAATGAATAACATAGTGCGCAAAAAATACAAAACAACCTTGGACATCTCCAATGGATTCTTTTGTCAAAACATAGCACCAGAGAGCAGATATTTAACTGCATTCTCAGTAAATGGCAATCAAAAGCAATTCTGTCGGTTAGCCCAGGGGTACAAGAACAGCCCGGGGGAATTCTCAGCGAGAGTAACAGAATTACTACAACTATATGATGATGAAGCATTATCTTATGTCGATGACATTTACTTAACAGATGATGACTTGGAGACTCACTTGAAAAGAGTGAACACCATAATACTTGGGTTCGCAGCAGAGGGTTACAAATTCAACTTTAAAAAATCCAGAATTGCCCATCTGACGGTCCTATTCTTAGGATATGAGTTATCAAGTGAAGGTAAAAGCCTGGCAGACAATTTCCTAGAGAAATGTGCCGTAATCCAAGCTCCTAAAACACTAAAAAACCTACAGTCAATTCTAGGCTTCCTAAATTTCGGAAGAACATATACATTGCAAATTACGCAGAAAGGGTCAAACCCCTTTATGATCTAATTAAACCAGACTTTAAAAGATCCAATTGGACTCAAACACACACAGAAATTTTGAGATCCTTACAAACAGACATGCTAATTAAAACAAAATTAGAAACACGTGATAACACACGCAATCTTGTGATTCGAGTCATCCCAGGGAGATGCGGATTCACATACCTAACCTCTAATGAGGGAGAAATGGTACCAATTGCATTCAAATCACACTTGTATACAGAAGCTGAACAGAAATTCAGTAATACAGAAAAAATCATTCGTGCAGTTCAAACCGCAATAGCTAGAGAAAAAGACATAGCTGACGGTAGACATATCACAGTCAGAACAGCAGAATCAGCCTTTGAGGCACTAACAACACCGTGTAATTTACCAACAACAACATTGAATCCGGAATGGATACAATGGGTGAATTCAATCACAACGGACAAAGTATACTACTACTTTGATGCAGAACTAGAAGAATTAAAAAATCTAAAGTATGAAAAGACGTATCCTCTGCCAATCGACATTCTGCCTCTACGACATTACGCCTGTGTAATCTATACAGACGGACATGCTCAACCCTCCGTTTGGGGAGAACAAGCATACAACCCCACATGTGAGATTACAAAAGAAGTGTGGCGCGGAGGTATATTAAAACCTCTATTAACAAAATCACACTCAGTAGAAACTAATTCAGAACAACAAACTGAAATAATAGCTTTGAAAATGGCGCTAGATAATGCGGATCGCGAATTCCCGACACTTATAGTGTCAGATTCATATTACTGCGTCAAATCATATAACAGCGATTTGCAGACATGGATTCAAAACGGTTACAAAGATGACACAGATGCACCAATAAAGCAGAAACTGCTCTGGGAACAAATAGCTCTTTTACAAAAAGAACTACCAAAGACTCACGTGACTCACTCACTGAGTCATCAACGTGATGGCGTTCACGTTGTAGGGAATTCATTGGCTGAAACAGCCGCAGCGGCAGCCACTAAATCGGCTCCCATAGTTCGAAAAAAGCGTACATTAAAATACATTGACGGTGAAACATTGCTGGCGGTGAAAACGTCATCAAAAGGCGACTGCTCAGCGTTACCGATCCACTATCCACTCAATTACACATACATAATCGATGCAAACTCCGTCCCTTTTGCTCGAATCCCTGGAGTGGGGGATAGAGTGATTCCAAACATGGACAGGAGACACTTGTTAATCGCAGACGCACATATGGGTGAGGGTCTTGGACACCTCAAACTGAAAGATTCTCTGGAAGAATTACAATCACGGTATTGGTGGCCAGGCATGAGCCTACATCATACCATGTTTGTAAAAAACTGCCCAAACTGCAACAGAAATCGCAGTGGGGAGAGAAAAAATATAATACGGTGGAATCTGACTGCAGATAACATCACCAGTAAAAAGAATGGCTTGCGATTAACATATACAGGCTAGTTTCCACTTATAATGTAGATCCTCAGCACTCGGCTGACGTCCGGACTGTTATACAAAGATTTGCGAGTCTAAATGGCATATACGCTAAGAGCATGTTACGTTTGACCATTGTTTTCACTCAAGCCCACCAGCCTGGGGGGAAACATGGCCAAATGAGCACAGCCCAGCGGGAATCTTCTCACTTCCTTCCTGAGGGTACGGGATGGTGTAAAGAAAAAACCAAGGCATAAAGCAATCTATAGCAGAAAGGATATTAGGTTCGGGAGCTGGGTGGGTCAAACATCTAATAAGTGTCCAACGTAGTCTAAATAACTTGCCAAGAAATTCTCTGAAGGGATTCAGTCCGTACGAATTATTATTTGGAACTAGAATGATTATCTCTGACCTCGACAGTCAGACTTCAGTGGTTAAAGAAAAAAGCTTTGATGTCAAAGACCGTTTGGCTATTTTGCAGGACTTAAACAAAACAAGAAAAGACCTGAGCAACATACAGTTGAAACAACAGCCAACGACCACTGAAGAATCACCACCTGTCCCAGCAAGACCTGTCTGGATTCCAAAAGTCGGGGATCTAGTCAGGGAGAAGATCGCGGTAAAGAAGGAATTTGGGCCTTCTTACAGAAAAGCAGTTCCTGTCTTGTCTGTCAACGGGACAAGATCAGTTGTACTACCGCCACTTGCTGGAAGAAAGGAGAACCGAGTTGTATCCATCGACCTGGTAAAACCACAATATGTGGCCGATAACAAACAGTTGGCCAAGTGGACTCCCAATAAGTAGCAGAACACCAAGGTTTGCTACCAGTACAGAGGTCCTAACAAAGAGGCTCATCACATTCGAAACGCCTACAGAAGAACAACAAGGACTATACAACAATGCAATAGAACTCAGACCTCTGAAAACCCAAATAAAAACATTTAGCAGAGACACACCAATCTACAATGAAGTACCAAGTGACAATGCAAGAAACAAAAAACTGAAGCAATTGGAACAATTGACAGAACTGCATCCGGGTACTTCATCAACTTCGATGATTCCTCTGAGGGCTTCAGTGAATCAAAGACACAGCCATCATCAAAATCCTTTAAAGACAAAGCTAAGGAACTTTTGAAACATCTGAAAGAAACATATCTGATTTCTCCATGGATTGAATTTTGGGTGGGTTTTGGTGCATTTATCCTCACACTTTGGCTCATCATGGTATTTACTTTGGGACGCTTCATTGAGGGAAAATATGCTAAAATGGACACAGCAAGTCAGAACATCAACTTGGTCCTCAAACCACACACATCTTCACACGTCGAGAAAAGAGAACTTTCTTCAGCCAACTTCACAGCCTATCCTATACCTGGTGGGGTAGCCTGGGACAACACTGACTATGAAATTTATGGTCCGGTCGAGATCCTGAAATATCCACACCAAATCAAGATCTCCTTGAGTGACTTTGCAAAACCAAACTCATTTGCTGATGATTGGGACTTCGAAAGCATTAATAACATGATGTCTGACTTAGTAATGTCTGCTAAATTTACAAAACATGATTATTTGCAAGGTTCTACAAATTATGATAGTATGTATTGCTATAACCACTATGGTAACCATTTTCTACATAAATCTGCACAACCTAGAAATGTTTTAAATTATAATCAATGGGAACATTGTGCTACACCTCCAAAAGGGAGCTCAAGAACCGTTTATGACAAATATTCATATTTTTCAGGTTTTAACACAAGTAATGCTGAAACATTTTATTTTAAATTGTCAAACAAGACAGGGATGAAAACCATGATAACCAACACAAAATTGATATATTCAGATTCATTCTTTGAAAAAATGAATACTTTTGGATTTGATTATTGGGACAAAAATGTTGATTTGAAAAGTGTTTGGGGTACAAAAGAATGGCAAGTACAGGGTTTAGAAGCTTTGTTTAGAGCCTGCATGATCCCAGAACAAATGATATTTTTAAATGACACTGTTCAACAAACCACCTGTCTTGGCTTAGCCAAAATCAAAGATTTAAATAACCCGTCTATTCCAAAGCCAACAATGTTTAGCAATAGCTCTGATACAGATGAAGAGATAGACGTAAACCATATACTAAACCAAAACAGAACACATCCTGATTGGAAACAATGGTTGATCTGGCCCACAGATACAAATAACTGTCAAGAAAGATTCCTGAATAAAACACAGGGTTTCAAAATGACCAGGCCAGACCCTAGATATCCCCAAAGACATCACCCAGGGATAATAACAACCTACAGTGTGGGCAAATTATGCCTTCAATGGCTACAAACTTCCACACTGCCTGAAATTAAGCAACACCTAACTTTACTTACTGATGGTGCTGACTTGCGTGATTTCATAATGGGACCACGCAAACAGCGTCAAAAGCGTTTCATAGCAGCCTCTGTATATGCAGCATACAATGAGGCCTGGAAGGTTACTCAAATTGAGACAGCAGAGAGAATACGGGAAATTGACCTTATTAATTTGGAAAAATCACTTTCTGTAGTGGACAATGGGTTAATGACTCTGTCCTCCAGAATTTTTTCATTGGACAGCATTGTGTCTTCAGCAATCGATATATTATCGCAAGACTTACTGTTATTACAACATGGTCAGTCGCAATTGCGTTCTATTGTACAGCTTGGCTGGACGTTGCAAAATCTGCGTTCAGGCTATGTGCCTTGGCGTTTAATCAACACAACGTCACTATTCCAAATCTTTAACCTTACTGATAGACAAATCGGTATGGCGCAAAAGGGTGCTGATTATACAATCTTGAGCATTGAAAAACTAGAAAGATTACCAATGACAATGTCAGAACGACCTGTCAGTGAATGGATAATACACGGAATCATAAATATTCCAATCTCAACCTTCAGGTTTCAATACTGCCAAAAATATATACAGGCTGGCATGTACGAGAAATTGGGAAAGGGGTACCTTAAAACAACTTGGAACCTGCCCTATTCACATGCATGTGTCAGTAATAAAGGACAGAAAGTGTTTCTTAGTGGCAACAATTGTGCTATGTCACTAAGCGGCACGCTTCTGTGTAACGGAATTAGTTTGCATGGAGCCTGTGAAGGGAATTCATACAACCTTTCATGTCACCAGCAAGGCGCACCTGCAACTGAAATAGAACCATTCTTTCAAAGACTCTATAATGGGAGTTACATTCTTATTGTAGACCGCAGATGTTGTAGTCTTATGCCCGGGACTCCTTATCTAGTCACTACGACTGCGAAGGTCAAGTGCTGTGGACGTTCTTTGTTCCCCAGCTCTTTTCCAGACAGGGAGGCAAGGCCATGGCCCAATTTGAAAATTACTTCTATTCGAATAGATACTTTAAGCAGAATGAAAACAGTGCTTCTTCAGACGCCTACAAGGCTCACGTCCTCAAAAGAAACGTATGATCTACAAGTCGCAAGGACGACTGCAGAGATACATACATTATTATCAACTAATTCCCCCGTACATTTCGCGGAAATCCTGAGCGAAATCTTAAATATTTCTGATACCACTGGGGTCTCAAAGGTATTTAAGACAGTATTTTCGATGGCATTAACACCATTCAAAGCCATACTGGGTATTTTTCCAGATTTCGTCCATTCGATTTTTGGCGGACTTCCCCTGATCCTGGGACTAATTGCAGGAATACTATTCTTAGTCCTTATTTTTCGTTATGGCAACCCATGTCACAGATCAAACTCTTGCGACAATGGAAGATACGATCCTAGCCATTGGATACCGGGACCGGATATCAAAAATCCTGGGACTCTCCCGGCTTAGAGACCTGAACATGACTTGGTTTCTATCATTTCGACCAATGTGGCAAAGGTGTGTTTTACCTGTATTAAGGTGTCTGCTATGCGGAGAAGAATGCGTGTTAGACACCTGTCTGACGCTACAATCGGATGCGCCAGTGGATGCAGATACATTGTTGGTTCCTACCAAGGTTCACGCTTTGTGCTGCCCTCAAAGGCTGCCAATCCTGATGACGGCATTCGTGGAATCTTCACCACTACGATTGAAGAGTAGTGAAGTTCAAGATGAAAGCAGCATCGATCAGGTACGACCTTCTGTCAGTAATGCAAATCAGAATGTCAATGGAGACAATCATGCGCACGAATGCATGATTACCCCTATTTCCGACTTAGTGGAACTTTCCCATGAAGCTGTTGACAGTTTTTTCGAAAGCCTTAATGATATGATGTTCTCTCCAGAACAGAAATAGAGACTTTTGAGCAAGCTCGCACACGGCGTTCCCTGAATTCGGCCTTCAACTTTAAAAATAAAGTCACATGAACAATTCTTCCCACCAGTTCACGGACAACAATTTTTTAGCAGCCCCAAATTATTTTTTACAAAATTTTCGGGACACTTATCTTCTGCTTAAAGTAAGAAACTATTCCTAGATTTCTATTTTTAGATACTTTATAAACTTTAGTTGCCCGCTGGGATGTTCACAAATAATTAATTATGTGATGAAATGGTCTCGAACTTTCTTTCTGTATAGCCATATTAAGAGCCATTTCATGTGTATTTCTCATATACCAAATAAGCAATAATGCATACAAATGCGTGTTTACTTTAGCGTTTAATTCATAGCTTAAGTGCATACAATATATATGACTGCAATTTTTCAGTATATTTGAAAGTTTCAAAATGCATTTATGTATTTTGGGGTGGTAAGGTATACACTATACTCTATAGTATGTTGTACTATGTTATACTATGCATAGATTAGTAAATATGACCATAGTTAGCGTGGAGTGGGTGTCATGTATTCCTATAGGTTCTGAATCGATCCCCCTATTCCTGACCCTATTCTGGTTAAACTAACTATCCAGTTAACTAACAGTCAGCCCATGAGGCAAGAACAGCCCCCATGATGCAGATACCGTTATCTGACGCAGTCACACTACGGCACAGGAACGTGTTATCTGATTAGGTCATAACGCTTGAGATCTAATTAGACAAGCGACATTCCTCCAGCCCCTGATAAGGCATACGACGTTCTCATAACAAATCAAACCTATGACAACCTGGAAAATCCGTGCGGCCATTGTTTTGATTTCACAGAGAACTTTAGTAAAGAATGTGCTAACGAGCAAGTCGTATGACATCTTTATTGACGTATCTATGTCCATCCTTACGTCAATCTCGGCACCTTTAAGGTATAAATATTGCCGATCTTGCCCTATGCAAACACACGCGTGGTGACGAGACGGAGCAGCCATCCTTGCCGAAGCCGAGAGCAGAAGCAGACCCCGCTGGCAGCAGCCCCGCCTTCCTGACGCGCTGAGAGACGCGCTGCTATCTCAAGCCGAGAGACCCAGCACCGGCGCTTCTGGGCAGCCCTCGCAGGCAGCCTGGAATATCGAGAGCAGAGAAAGAGATACCATTCCTCATTCATCCTAAATTCCAGGTACAGAACTGAATAACCCCTCACAGAGAATTCTTTAGTTATTCACTTGGCAAAAACAAACTTAACTTAAACTGTAACTTTCTATTCCCGCCCACGCATTAGACTTAGGTCAGGTACACGGGGTAGGCGTATTTAGAAACACCAGTTGAGTACGTTTAGTCAAATGTATATGTGTATGTAAATATATTTTAATCATTTTAAACATCATATGGCTCAGAAACCATATCAATGTTTTTACAGTATTATTTTATACTATTGCTTTTAATGTATGCACTTTACTTAACTATAAGTATTGCAATAATATCGATCCATTTCTCTTGTACGAGAAAAGAGACTGATCAATAAATAACACCTTTTTATTGAACACGCCCGTCTCTTCCTTTTCTCTACAATCTGATGAGACTAAGAATGCACGTACTGACTGAGTAAAATAATTGCCTTGTGCTCACACGACTCTCGAGATTGACTCTTGATTAGGGGAGAGCAAAGTTGTCATGTTCTATGGTTGTCAGAAACTAAATCCCTTCTTGTCTAATCAGGGAAGTTAATTCCTCCTTGAACATTCGAGAAAGTTTCTAGCGAACTCTGAGCTACGCTGGCAAACCCAAAACTTAAGTCTAGTATCGACAGTAGTAGACCTAGTTAACGTCTGGCCTAGGCCTTTACTGCTGTAGGTACTATTCCAATGCGCAGAGCCTAATGGGAAAATAGGAGCTACACTACAGGACTACCAGGGCCCGTGACAATCCGTGCACTGGCGCCCTGGGTTCACTGTAGAGGAGACCATCCTCCCAGTAAACACGATAGTTCCCAGACTCGTTACCTGCTGCCTGGGCTTCAGCCTGTTGCCTCAGACCCTCGAGGGTGGGACATTCCCTTTGTCCCTTGCTCAGTTCCTCCCGGGATGGTCCTCCTTCCACTCGCCACTCAGCGGGGATAGGCAAGTCCTCCAACGGAAGCATGTCCTCCTCTGCGGACTCCGGGTCCACCTCCACAGGTGGCCTATCCGTCTCACGGGGCATGGACATCGAGGAAGGCTCCTCCTGTCCTCGAAATGTTCCCTCATCAGCAGCTGGGTGGGCCATTGTTTCAGGCTCCAACCCACGCCACTTCTCCTCCCGAGCAGCCGCAGACCTGGTACTCACACAGGCCCAATCAGGTGTACCCAGCATCTCAGTATGAGTCCGGTATTCCACCTCCTTCCAAGCATTGTGCTCCATATCATTGCCCAGCAGACAATCGACTGGCACGGCGGGGCTTACGGCAAATCGAAGTGAACCTGCAACCCCTCCCCACTCAAAGGGAACCTCGGCCACAGGATAGTGGCCCAGTCTGCCGTCAGCCATCGCGGCTGGATGAAGTACGCCTGGAATCACCTGCTCTGAGGACACCAGATGACTCCTTACCATAGTCATACTGGCTCCTGTATCTCTCAGAGCTTCCCCTCTATGGCCATTGATGGTGACCCATTGCCCATACTTGGTAGTATTTGAGGGCACCTGGATCTTTGGAATCACCTCCCGATCACCCAGGGACACTAAGGTGACACCCGCCCACTCCCCCCCCTTAACTAAGGGCATCTCCTCCCCGAGCGCTACACTAGCGACTCCCGGGGCCTTTCCTCCAGTGGGAGGGGGTGGTCTCTTTGGGCATTTCACGTCTCCCTTATAATGTCCAATACCACCGCACTCATAGCAATGGATAACCCTTGGCTGCTGACTCTGGCCAGGATTAGGGTTCTTCTGCGGGTTAGCCTTAGAAGTGGAGAAGAAACTTTTTCCCTTAAAGGTATTTTGGGGGCCTTTGGAGAACTCCTGCTTCTTGTTATCTCCCCCCTCTTTCTTCTGGGGAGCGCCCTGTCCGGACTTCTGAGAATCTCCTCCCGTCCCCTTCGTGGACACTCGGGTACTTGCCCAAATGTCCGCCTCCTCAGCAAGCTTACGGGGGCAAGTAAGTTTGCTGTCTACCAGGTGTTGCCTCAGCTCGGGAAGACATTTCTCGAGTAGATGTTCCTTGAGTATCAGGTCATACAACCCTCGATAGTCCTCCACCTCATTACCTTGGACCCACCCATCCAGGGCTTTCTTAGCAAAATCCAGGAAGTCAACCCAATTCTGTGAGCTCAGCTTGTGGCTGCCCCTAAACCTTTGCCGGTATTTCTCGGGGGTCAACCCAAACTTCCTGATGAGCGCCACCTTCATGGCGGGGTAATTAACCTGTTCCTCCCGGTCTAGGGCCAATAGGGCATCCCTACCTGTCGGAGGCATGTACCGGTATAATCCACCACCCCAATGCTTCTCATGGATCCCATGGGCTCTTAAGGAGACCTCATAGGCTGCCAGCCACTTGGCTATGTCGTCTTCAGTGGTATAACTGGCGACTACGTCCTTGGGTAAATGGGGCCTGGGCTCCCTGGCAAATTCCTTTGACTCGACACCCTTCGGAGTGATGTTAGGGACCTGGAATTCGAGTTCTCGTAGCTTGAGCTCGTGTTCCATCCTTTTCCTTTCCATCTCCAGCTTGGACTCATGTTCCAACCTCCTCCCCTCCCTCCTTTCTTCCAACTCCATTTTTGCTATTTCCCACCTTAACAGTCTTTCCTCTCTCCTGTCAGCTAACTCGGTTTCTGACAACCCTCTCGATGACACACTGCTGCCCTCCCGTGAGGTTGCCTTGGGGCTGATTGACATCTCACCCACCCCCGGGGGACATTCCGCAGTCCTATCAATGACAGTACCTCAGTCCGATTCCTCCTCCTCCACCGTTCCCTCCGTGTGTGCTTCCACCCATGCTCGCAGACTAGTACGGAGCTCCTCTCCTTTGGCCCCTCGCCTGACAAACACTCCACTCTCCTGACAGATATCCTTGAGCTGTGCCACAGTATAGGTCTCCAGCTCTGACACTTCGAATTCCATTTTGTCAGTGAAAAGTGTGGACAACCACCCCGAAGTAGGTGACCAGGATAAGAACTTTGAGGGTCACTTCCACCCACCTCCAGGAAAGAATTTGGAAAAAGCAAAACGTTGAATTGGAGGGCCGCTAGGAGAAAACTCCGGGCGTGTACCTGTGGTGCACACTGAATTATTATGGGGTTCAAAACAAGCACGGCTCGCAATCCCACCCGCTGAGCACCAATTTTATGTTGGACCTGCGATGGGCAAGCCCAGCACAAAGGGGGTAGCTTGGCTCAAGTGACAAGGCAAGTGAAGGCTGTAGTGTTAAGCCGGCTCTGACCCAATAATAACTCCTTGTTCATCCACACCAAAAAGAAGGACACCACACCACTGCTGTAGAAAAATACGATTCCTTTATATAAAAGTTCTTTGTTGTAAATAGGGTTGACTGGGAAAGCACATATACATTTCTTTTGGTCATACAGTTCGGGTAATAAATAGTATTAATAAATAGAATAACTTCAGGGATGAGTATCACAATAAATATCAGAATAAATATCAGGATAAATATCAGAATAAATATCAGAATAAATATTGGTTCATTTAAATAAACAACCACATGTTTCTTCTGGTATCGCTGCCACCAATTAAATACTTTAGAATCATTACAATACGCTTCAAATGGGAAAGATAACTCTTACAGTTTATGCTGTTTTCAATGGGTATACGGCTTCTCTGAGCACAAAATAAGGTTTGGGACTCTTTAATAATCACTCAGGGCGTATGCGCGTATATCTAAAAGGCAAGGAAACACAGTAAATACATCATTTGCACTCGGCGGTCACTGGGATAGGATCTCTGCTTTGCCGGTGAAGTCTATGCGCGCCTACGGGCTTTAGCACCACTTGAGCACAGGCGACACCAGTTCAAAGTCTTTAGACTGACGAACGGGCTGCCGGAGAGGGCACACAACCTTCGCGCACAGTCAAATGAATGCCGGTTCACAGTTCCTTCACAACGCTGCATTCAATATGAAGAAACGGGCCCACCTCACATCGGCTGCAATCAAAATACGATTCAGTCGGGCACAGCACTTCTCTCGTTAGCGACGGGGCTCTCAGGGGCTCCACGGACCTCCCTCCGACTTCCGCATACAGGGTGGTTCCCGCCCACAGCTACAGCTCCCGGGTCACTGGGGAGTAGCAGAGACGCTAGTCCCGCCCAACGAAGGCCGGCCTTTCCCCGCCCCGGCGCACCACCTCACCTTCAATCTGCGCAGGAAGCGCTCTACGCTGGTGGGGCTCTGAGACGTCCGAGCTCCCCTCTAGAGGCACCTGTCGCGAAGGGGGCACAGCTGACGATCGCGGTCGCGGCGAACTTGCTCTCGCCTCGCGACTCGATAAATCGATCACAGTTCACCACCGGGGGGCGGGGAGGCACACGAATCTGGCCACAGTCTTTGGGGGCAATGAGGTACTCGCTGGGCAGGCGCTGTAGGCGCTAGATCACTTCTCACGTAGCTGACTGGAACGCCAGTCAGACACAACGCCAGCAACCCTTTGCTGCTCTACTGCCTGCGCTACCAGCCACCTCAGGGGTCAACAGGGCAGGTGTCAATCTGGTGTCAAGTCTGGAATCTCTTAATCTCCTCTTCTCTAGTCTGAACAATCTACATCTACATCTCAAATCTAAAATGACCGCCAGGGACTGGGCCTTATATAGCCAGTGCCCTGGGGTACTGGCACGAGCCAGAAGGTTTTAGAACCTTCTCTGGCTGTGACAATGACAAGGCACTCTTGAGGGGTATTTAGGACACTCACAGCCACCGTACTGGGGTTCTAGAGCAGCCATTTTGTGTACCTGAGGAAAACAAAGGAATTCCTGTCAGAAATGCGCGCCAAACAAAGGGCGCCAAAACCTCAAAAGGCCAGGGTTCATGAAGGCTCCAATGGGAGTCACTTCACATGAGGAAAAAGGGTGTCCACCATTTTAGGTTCATTTATACAGGTTGACAACCCCAGTTTGTAATGCCACAGGTTTGGGCCAGGCACCTTGTAAATAGGTGCCACAAACCTTGTGAGCAACTGGGCGTCAAGGAACATCTAACCCCATGAGACAACACATAAAAAGTCCTGGTAGACAAATAAAAAGCGACAAATTTTGGGAGGTACAGGGGAACAAAAGAAATCATAGTGGTGAGGGGACTCTCAGAAGCAGACGGGTCTAACACTCACGAAACACAAACTCGGACCGTGGCTAGATGTAGGGGTGAGTACTGTAGGGGCACTCTTTAACGGGGAGACCCTGATGGACCACCATAATTTTGTGCAGGAAAGGGGGGCACCAACCACATTGTATATGGTTCTGGCTGCACTTCTGCTATATGTTAAGAAACACTGGTCTCCACACCGGGAAGAACCCAAGATGCTCAAATTAGTTAAATCACTCTATTATATGGGGCAGTGTAGCCACCTCATCAAATGGATATATTTTAGCATCAGGACACACGTTAAACTGCCCCTGGACACCCTTCGAGCTCAATGGGTGGCGGATGCAGGCAGGGAACTTACGGATAGGGAATGGGCAGATTTCATGGAGCACCCATGGACGGTGTCCCGAAATGCCAAGTTTAAGTTCATACAATAAATGGTCCTGCACAGAGCTTACTTAACACCATGCCGCTTACAGAAGATGTACCCGGACACGACACATCACTGTCCACGTTGCAAATTAATGGAAGCTGACCTCATACATATGCTATGGGCTTGCCAGTGCCTTGACGAGTTCTGGGTTGGGGTTAGACAAATAATAGAAGAGACCATACACTTTTCAATAGAGGGCTCGATACTGGAGTGCTTGTTGGGCCTCCGGAAACTTAGGAAGTCGCAGAAGGTCCAGCTTTGCTTCCTGGATTTAGCATTTATAGTAGCCAAGTGATTGGGGGGGTGTGGCCAAGCAGCATGGCCGATGGGACGTGAGCTCCGCGGGCTCCGTCCATCGGACCCTTTTAATCCTGCTAAACATCCTGTTTGGGCTCCCGACGACGAGGACCAGCTGTCGGAGCCCGCCCCCTACTGCCTGGGGTGGCCGGCGGTGAAGATTTTGGGCGGGCCCCCCGAGTGTGGCCGCCATTGACCCTTGCCTAGCGGTGCCCCGGGCCTCTCACTACTCGAGGCCGGGGCTTGCGGCCTTCTACCGGAGGGAGGGGGAGCCCTGTATTTGCGGGCCAGCGGAGGCTCGGACTTGCGGTGGGGGCGGTTGGTGGACCGGAGCCCGCTGCCATCTGGGGCTCCGGTCGCTGAGGTGCCGTGGGACATCTGCGGGCGCCGCCTGTGTGCCGCGCCTGGAGCCGGAGCTTCGCCGGAGGCGGGTGTGACGGGTCCGACCTCCGGCCTGATCTTTGCAGCGTCCCCCCCCCCTTGAGGACTGGTGGCTTCCTTGGGGCCGCTGCGGGCCCGTCCGGGACCCGGCACTTGGGCGCACTTGTGCGGGGCGGAGGCGGTGGACTCACCTGTGCCTGGAGGCGATCTAAGACTGAGTGTGACCCCCGAGCAGTGACCGGCGCCATCTTGTGGGCGGAACCCTGCGCTTGGGTGGGAGCCACCCAGAGATACTGTGGCCGGGTTTTGGAGGCCAGTTTGGACCCTTGTCGCCGCTGCGAGCCTGCTGGGCGCCTGGCCCCTGTATTTTGCTAGCCCCCCGGGTTGGGGGGTGGCTGGAAGAGAGCGCGTCTCGACCTGGGCTGTCGGCGGTGACCGGCCTGGACGTTCCGGACCTACACTGCCTTGGGGCCCCGTGGCGGTTGGCGCCTGGCCTGGCCGCTTGCGGCGGGGGCTCCTTCTTCCCCCTGACATACCTCTGGGGGTCCTCATCTTGTGCCCTGGTTGGGGGCACCTGCCGATCTGGGGGGGGGCCTGGGGGCCCCACTGGAGTGGTGTCCCTGCGGACCTGACATTGTATCCTGTATTGACTTGGCAGGACTTTATCTCTCACACAAAGATTGGTCCCCCCCAGACGCCCTTACGGGGAGGCCGGGTTGTCCACGGACCGGCCGCAGCGGACCGGTGAGGAGGTGCCTGCTGGGAGCGCCTTAAGGTGAAGCTGGAACTGTGCCTGCACTCGCGGACTGGGCCCAGTGGCGGGTCTATTATTGGCGGGGCTACCGGGCGCCTCCACGGCATTTGTGAGCGCATTGATCTCTGCAGTAGGTGGATGATGTGGTAGGGGCTTGTCACTGCCTGCGGCCCGCCTGGGGTCGGATAATCCTGTTTTGTATTGGAGTAGCCCCCCCCCCCGGATCCGAGAGAGCCACGTTTGGAACTCAGGATGCGCAAGGACAAGACGTCTCGGTCCACGCAGCCCAACACCATAACACAATACACCACCCCGCGACTCCCGTCTCAACGGCTCACGAGGCAGTCGGGCCACGGCGAGGGGGCGGTAGCCCCTGGGGAGCCCTCCCGGGCGGAACTCTTGAAAGCAATTCAGGGCTCCCACTCCGCATTGGAACGCCAAATAGAGACAGTGTCTATAGATGTCAATCTTTTGAGGGCCGACCTGCGGAAGGTGGCGGACAAGGTGACTGAGGCAGAGGGAAATATCGAACAGCTGCAGGCTGAGATGGCCACCCTCAAGAAGACGGTCTCACATCTGACTGCCACGACGGGGCCCTGGAGCGGAGAGCGGAGGACGTGGAAGGAAGGGCGCGTCGGAGTAACATTTGAGTCCTTGGAGTGCCTGAACGTGCGGAAGCGGGGAACGCAGAACGCTTCCCAGAGGACTGGATTCGTACTCACCTGTGCCCGAGGGGTCTCTCGGAGGTCTTTGTGATTGAAAGGGCCCACCGGGCGTTAGTCCCACCGCCACGGCCGGGTGCCCCCCCCCCCCCAGAGCCATCATTGCGAAAATCCTAAACTATCGGGATAGGGATTGTATCCTGCGGGCAGCACGGGAGTCGGCAAACCTCATGTTTGGGAACAGCAGGATCTCCATTTATCCAGACTACACCCAGCAGATTCAGGAGCAGCGGAAGTCCTTTTTGGGGGTTAAACAGAAACTCAGGGAGATGCAATTGCAATATATGCTCCTATACCCAGCCAAGCTCAAGGTCCTGTCGCAGGGAAAGGCGCACTTCTTCGAGGCCCCGGCCGAGGTCTGGGAGTGGCTGGAGATCCGGGGTGATGATCTCCCTCCGGGAGAGCGTGGGGTCCCCCGAGGGGGATGGGGCTCCCGCCTACCCAGGAGACGCAACAGCAGGCGGTGGCGCCGATCCGGGGCGGCGGACAGTCAGGGGCGCGGGAGAGTCCTGGTTTGCGAGGATGGGGCCCTGCACTTGGGACCGGTGGAAGTGGCTGATGAGCTGGGGGCTGTGCTCCCTCTTGAACAAGACAACATCCTGGTCCCAGATACATTTCTGGTAACGGCTGAGGCCGCGCCGCTGTCGGCACCGGTGGTCCCGGAGACTGCGGCGGGTGGATCCCCGGGGGCTGGGGCTCCCTCATGAGAGAGACTTGGATATTTCAGTGAGCATTATGTTTGATGGGTGACTCAGTCTGGTGGCCGTATGTGGGCTAGTTAGCTGGGTATGGCCTCCCCAGGGTGGATTCACTGGGGATGGAGGGGGGAGTCTCCTTTTAGTTAGGGGGCCTCACACGTGAGGGGGCGAGTGCATGTTCCGGGTTATTGCAGTGAGTGTGTATGGTTTTGAGTCGCACTGTCGAGCCTGGACTTTTGGTATGAACAATGGGTTTGGTGGGGAGTCGGGGTGGGGGGGGGACAGTTTTCATTGTTGTTGTAGTGGGTTGGCCTTCTTAGGCGTATGGGGTGACTGTGCACGTCCTGGCACCGGCAGGGTAAGGGCAGAGTGGCGCGTGTGGTTGTTGCTGACATTTTGCTCGTGGACGGGGGGAGGGGGGGTCATTTCAATGGGAAGTTGTGGGGTAATGTTTTTGGCATCATTTGTATTACAGGTCGGGCACTGGGGAAGATTTACTCTGTGCGGGGGAAGATACGACAGGGTACAAGTTTTTCGAACCCATGGGGTATAAGTTTATGAGTTGGAACGTGAGGGGGCGAGCGATATAGGGTCCTCTCCTACGTCCGAAGACATAAAATATCTATAGCTTGTCTGCAGGAGACCCACCTGGTGGATGACGGGGCACAAAAGCTGGGGAAAGAGTGGCGTGGACAGTTGTTTCACGCGTCCTTCTCTTCTTATGCTAGGGGGGTTCTGATTTGGGTGGCACCGGGGGTGCCGTTCGCTATGCAATACATGGAGGCGGACGTTCAGGGGCGGTACCTGCTGCTCAGAGCTACACTGGACGGGAAGGAATTGGTCATATTGAATTCCTACGCACCCAACACTGATGACCCGACATTCTTTGGGGAGTTGCAAGATACTTTCATCCATGATCTGGGGACCCCCTTGCTCTGGTTCGGGGATTTTAACTGTATCCTTGATCCGGTCCTGGATAGGCCCCCCCCCCTAGGGAGGGTACTAAACCCCGCATGACTGCGCAGCTTAGAGAGGTTATGAATAATGTGGGTGCGGTAGATACCTGGCGCCTGAAACACCCGACCCAGCGGCTGTACACCTGTTTTTCACCCACGCACAATACGCATAGCCGTCTCGACAGGATTTTGGTGGCTGATGCCGGGACTAGCCTGGCGATAGAGGTTACGCACCAGGCCCGGTTCTTGTCCGATCATTCCCCGGTGACCTGTGACGTTCGGTGGGGATCTCCGGTGGCTCGGCCTCGCACCTGGAGGCTCTCGCTGGACATCCTCCGTGACCAGGTGGGCAGGGCGCATGTAGATAAGGCGCCAGAGGACTACACGGATATCAACTGGCGAGATGGGACGCTGTCCCTGGCTACCAGGTGGGAGGCCCTTAGGCAGTGGTGCGCGGCGCTTGCATGGGGCTTACCTATGGAGTTCGAAAGCAGCTCCTTAGCAATTTCCAGAGGAAGGAGGACGCTCTCTTGAGTGCCCAATTGGTGGTCAACCCTAGTGGTCCCCAGCGGCGGGAGGAACAAGCGGCTCGAGCCCGGGTACATGATGTCCTGGATCGATTGGACAGGTACACCCTGGGCCAATATAGGCAACGCCTTTACCGAGAAGGGGACAAGTTGGGGAGGCTTTTGGCCTGGATCCTGAAACGGGAGCAGTCACCCGAACGTATTGTTGCCCTACGCGACCAGGCGGGCGCGATAGTTTATTCAGAACGGGCCCTCCTTGAGGTCCTTCACTCCCATCTGCAGCTAGTGTATCAGGCGACCCAGCCATTTCGGCGGCCACCTATCTCCCCTATTTGCAGGGGTTGCTCATGCCGACCCTTTTGGACTCGGACCGTGATGACCTGGACTCGGGCCTTACTCTATTGGAGATAGAGGGAGCGCTGGCTCGCTTGCCCCGCGCCAAATCACCGGGGAGCGATGGATTCCCCCTGGAGTTCTATTATGAGTTTCGGGAAAGATTGGCGCCACTCCTGTTGCAGGTCTATCTTGAGGCCTTTGAGGGGGGAGTTCTTCCGAGGAGCATGGCTCAGGGGGAGATCTGTATGATTCTCAAGTCAGGGGGGAACAAGCATGACCCTTCCTCATACCGCCCCATAACTATGATCAACACGGATGTTAAAATACTGACCAAGCTGCTGGCTACTCGGCTGGCGCCGCACATGGAACACTGGACCAGTGCGGTTTTATACCGGGTCGTAATACGGCGATGAACCTGAGACGGTTAAACCACATACAGCACGAGGTGAGCGGTAGGGAAGAGCAGACGGTGTTGGTCTCTATAGATCTGGCCAAGGCTTCGATACGGTCGATTGGGGCTATCTGCAGGAGGTACTCCGGAAGATGGGCTTTGGACCCAACTTCGCTCGCTGGATCGAGATTTTGTATAACTCCCCCAGTGTCCTGGTCCGCCTTGGCGGAGCGAGATCGGAGGAGTGGCAGCTGGGACGGGGAACCAGACAGGGTTGCCCCTTGTCGCCGCTGCTTTTCGCCCTGGCTATAGAGCCTTTCGCGGTAAAGATTCGCACTGAGCTCAATCAGTGGGGCATCATGGTAGGCGACACCTGTAAAGTTCTGTCGCTCTACGCGGATGACGCGTTGTTCTACTTGTCCACCCCTAGAGAGGCCCTTCCGCGGTTGTTACATCTCCTTGACTCCTTTGGGGAGGCGTCAGGCCTGCGGCTCAATCGCAATAAATCTCTGATTTTTCCGCTTTCTGGATTTGACACTGTGCGCATGGAGGATTTACCGGAGCTGGGGTTACGTTGGGAACTGACCAGCTTTAGATATTTGGGCATACACGTGGCCCCGACGGAGGATCAGTCCCTCGCCCGCAATGGGGACAGAGTGATTGCCTCGCTGCGTCAGTCGGTAAAATTTTGGAAAGTTTTGCCACTCTCCCTCATGGGGCGGCTGGCCATTGCCAAAATGGTGATGCTGCCAAGAATGCTGTATATTCTTTAGAACTTGCTGTGCCCCCTCCCGCCGAGGGTGTTTAGAACACTCAATTCACTGCTCACGTCCCTGCTGTGGGCGGGACGGCGTAGCAGGGTGGCCCTGAGCACCGTGGTGTGCTCCTTTGAGGAGGGAGGTTTGGAGGCCCCACGCTTTGACCTTTATTATTATGCGGCACAGCTCCTTCCGGCGGCCAGATGGTTTGCGGACACTGATACGTGGAAGACGAAACTGCTGACTGGGCGGGCCACGGCTCAGGATCTTCAGCAGGCACTGATGCGGGGTTCGGGGGCTCCGCCCGGGCTACCGTATGTGGTGTGGCACACGGCTAGTGTATGGCAACGTTTCGTGAAGAGGGTCCTGCGCTCGGCGCCCTTTCATAGTGAGTTGCCGATTTGGATCTTGGCCCCTATGGTGGAGGTGGAGAGCCAGTTGTCCATCCGTGCATGGAGGGAAGGGGGTTGTGAGTTGCTTGCGGACCTGTACCCCTCGGACAGCTTCCTGACTTATGAGCAGGCAGAGGAAACTTTTGGCCTCAGCGGAGGGCAATTTCTTCAATACCAAGGCCTGCGCTCCATTGTGCGAACGATCTGGCCGCAGTGTCCGGAGACCCCCCAGACGACCTATACACTTCATATCATATTGTCCTGTGGCAGGGGACGTAAATTGATTACTTTGTTGTACGCAGCGATGAAACGCGATTCAGCCCCCCCGGTCCCACCGTCATGGGCGGCCTGGGAAGGGGACCTGGGTGCACCCCTGGACCAAGGTCAGCGGAAAGCATAGGGGCCTTGACGAGGCGAGTGTCTTGTAATGCTCACTTCAAGCTTGTTCACTTCAATTTTCTTCATCGCACCTATCTTACTCCCAAAACGGTGAGCCGATATTCGACGGACAGACGGGACAATTGCCCCAGGTGTGGCGCGGGAGGGGCGGGATTCCTACATATGGCTTGGGAATGTTCCCTGGTGGGGAGCTTCTGGGCGGGGGTAGTGGGTCGTATAGCGGCCGCTACCGGCCTCCGAATTGACTTGTCCCCCTTGCATTGTCTGTTGGGCTTGGTACCTAAGCCCAGGAAACGGGAACTCCCGTACAAGCTGCTGCAGTTGATGCTAGTTTTAGCTAGGTGTAGAGTCGCTATTACGTAGATGGGACAGAGGGCCCCTGAGGTTGACATTTGGCTTAAGGATGTGAGGGAGTGGGTAATAGCTGAGGAAAAACATATGCAGTGCTCCAGAAAAGATGACAATGTTGGTTTGGCGAACCATGTGTATGGCATGGTTTGGCACGGAGTCTCAATCTGATTCGGAGGGGACCAGTGGCGAGCTGTTCTCTGCTCCTGACTCAGGCCCGGAGGGGGAGGGGGATGCAAGTACATGAGTACCTGTCTGTAGGGTGCGAGCTATAGGACCTGACCTGAATTCCTCACGTGTTTTGTAATGTACTGTTGGTGACGCTTCTCTGTCACATGGACTTCCTTGTTTACAGATGTGGTCTATTTCCGTGGAGTGCCATAATGAGTCCATCGACCTGTACTACTGTTTTTTAATGATGCCTATGTGTGTGTGTGTGGGGGGGGGGGGAGGGGGGGTTGCCTTTTGTATTTTCCAAAATCTGAAAAGAAAGGTTTAAAAAAAAATAGTAGCCAAGTGATCCATCACCATGCGCTGGAAATCAGCTAAACCTCCTGCTATACACTCCTGGCACAGCAAACTCACGAGATGGGGGATGCCAAAAGCATTACTCTGCGCAGGGAGGAGGACCAAGGGCTGAGGAAGAACCCGATTTCATTGGACTGGAACACACTGCTAGAAGCCTTCAAAGGCACTAACCCAGACGATATTTCTGACACCCCGAACACACAATAGGAAGTGACAATGAGGAAGTGTACATAGTTCCTGTATGACAGGTGAGCAGAGGGTCGAAGTACAAGTTTGTGCACAGCACTGGATGAACAACACGTATACAGAACGTAATAGTGGTCTATGATGCAGAAACGACTGCCAGGGCCTGGGAGGGAGGGAGTGGGATATGTAGAATGGAGTTATACGTTCAAAGTTAATGATCACTGTACATACTTGGTGTTGATACTGCACACAGATATATTCGGATAAGATATCTGTGTTATTTTTTTTTTACTGCATCAGGCAAAAGGTCATGAACGCAATGTACACAATGCCATGTTGAAAATAGAATTGTACAACTGAACCAAGTTGATGGTATGTAAAGGTATTAAATGAAAATCAATAAAGCATGTTTTTTTTTTAAAAGTTGAACCTAAAGTTACAAACGGCCTTTTTTAGAAACCAAATATGTGTTTCTAAATGTGATTCTACACTTGTAAAAATATTTACTCATGTGCTTTTTCATGCGAGTAAGCCTTCTCCCAGGGTCATGGGATGAGCGGTCCATGAGGGCGATGCTCTCAAAAGATTAGGACCACCCAAAATTGTAATTGTTTGTGGATATCCGCAGACCTTTGTACTGTCTGTACCCATCCTGGAAACATTCAGAGAAACGCTTGATAATTGGTGAGTAGGTAGAAATAGAAGAGGTACAAAAAGCAATTGTACTCTTGCCAATCATTTTCCCACGCATAAATGTACACTCCATACATGCAACCTACATAGTTATAAATGGGAACTCACAAATGTTTTCCAGGAGTAGTCCTGAGACCTGAAACTGCTGCATCTTACCAGGCATCTTCCTGGAAACCTTCATGAATTGTCTCCATGAATTAGTATAGTGTAGTTCCTATATTCCCAATAGGCTCTGCGCATTGGAATAATATATACTGCAGTTTAGACGTAGGACTAAGGTCTACTAGGTCTCTGCCGAATATATTAGACTTAATTATGTGTGTGCCAGCTAGCTCAGAGGTCACTAGAAACTTTCTCGAAAGTACAAGAAGGGATTAGTTCCTGACACCATATAACATGACAACTTTGTTTCCAAAGAATAAGAAATCAATCTTCAGAGTCGTGGAAACAATAGATAACTATTTAACTCAGTCAATCGTGTATACTTAGTTTCACCAGAGTTGCTGGGAAATTAGAGAGACGGGCGTTTTCAATAAAAGGTATTTATTGAACAGTCTTCTATCTCAAGCATGAGAAATGTACTGCTACAATAGTAATGCTGGTTATAAAGTACCAGGCATATAATACAAACAGTATTATAAAGTAGTACTGTAAAAGCATGATATGGTTTCTAAGCCATAAGTTGCTTTAAATAGATAAAATGCATAAAATACATACAATGATAAAAGAGGTGGCTAAAAGTACTCAACTGGTGCTTCTAAAATACGCCTACCCCGATGTACCTGACCTAAGCCTAGCACAAGGGAAGAAATAAGTTTAGGAGTAGTTTTAAGTTTAGTATTCTTTGCCTAGAATCTGCCAAGAGTCTAATCAAGAATTCTCTAAGGGTCTAATCAGCTCCGTACCTTGGTTTAGAATGAAGGAGGTCTTGTATCTCTCTCTCAGGACTCGATCTCCCAGATACCCGCAAGGGTAAGCTGGAAACACTGGAGCTGGATTTCTCGGCAAGAGAAGAAACAGCGTCTCTCAGTGCATCTGCTGGAGGGTGGGCTTCCTTCGGCACTTGCTGCTGCAGGGCGTCGGGCAAGTAGTTAGTCGATCTGCTCCAAGAACCACCGTGTGTTAGTTTGGGCAAATGTAGGCATATTTATACCATGAAGGTGCCGAGTTTGACGCATGATTGGACTTAATAATGTCACTCAAAGCTTCAATCCCTAGAAAACTCCAGGATTTCTTGAATAACTTAATATTCAAGCAGGGGGAAGATCCTAGCTGCTGAAGGCGGGTTTCTCCAAGAAATCGTTGTGAATTCTCGGAACTTAGTGGAAGTAGCCTTGCCGTATTTGGGCTGTAAGGCTCAGGCCAAATATGGTAATGATTTCTATGCCTATATAAGGATAGGGTAAAGTATACCTATATAAGGGCATGAATCGGGAAAAGTTACACTAGGATCCTAGATTTGTTTACAACATTAGACTATTGGCATAATTTAAAGCGTGGCTGATGGAGTATATTCGATTGTCATGGTGGAGTACTTTATGACCACCATGCTGAGGGTATGAATTGAACCGTATTTAGAAATGTCAGCCGTTCTAGCGGACCTTGCTTACATTGAGTGTGCCATGTGGCTCCCTCAACAGGAGAGCCGTACGGCACATTTGCAATATCTTTCTTATTTTAAAAAGAAAATCCCAAAGCAGGATTTTCTTTTTGAAAATAAAAAAAACAGTGACCCCCCTGACCATGAGAGTTTTCTTCCATGTCGAGGGAGTCCTTAAAAAATTATTTTTCATTTACCGCCACATCTTGGATGGCAGTGTGTAAAAGTAAAAACATGCCATTTGTTTGCTCGCTCTAAATTGGGCGGGCAAAAAAATGGTAAAATCGCTGATGGCCTTTACTCCTTCTGTTTATCATCGGAATATGGTCCTTTGTTACATGCTGAAGGTCCGTCCTACTCCAAATGAAGCAGGTGGGACTTCAGTATGGCGGAGAGGATACTGTCGCCATTGTGATGGAGTACCATTTCATCCGCACTCTAAATCAGGCCCTAAATCTTTAATTTTCAACTTATCAGAGCCTTGAAGTGAGGCAATGAGGGTCTCCTTTTGATTCCTCGAATAAAGTGAACCCTCGACAAAAGCAGCACTTTGTCTTAGTCGCAGAGCTCCCTCTGCCCATGAGACTAATGGAAAACCAGCTTCAGTTCAAATGTGCACTGAAAGCCTTACCTTTTACTCACTGATGGGGCAAAAGTCCATATTAGGCTGCATCAATCTCATTATGCCATGATACCTACAGATGACTATGGCCTACACAGATGTAATAAGATAATATAATGAATGTATTGTAACAACCGCGTTGTGATTCCCTGCGGGGAGAAAGATTTGTGGTAAACATTGTTTACCTAATATAATATATACATTAGCTAAAAAGGGGGCGAATTTGCTAGATCATCGCAGAACATGTGTGGCTCTTCAAAGTGTCACACCCCTAACACTTTCCTTAAGCTATGCAACTGAATTTACACAGACAAGGAATTATACAAAAAGCTATGCACCAGACCTACAGGTATACCGCACCCATTAGTGCAGACTAACATTCATTCAGAACATGGGCATCAGTGGGCAGAAGGTGATGTGCATCAGGGTAGGACAGGGTGATGCGCTCTGGTGAGCACTTCAGGGGAGCACTGATCCATGTGCAGAACAGCAGCGCATGGTGATGTGCACCTAGGAGCACATGCTGATGTACAACAGGAAAGAGGGTGAACTTTACCATGAAAGCAAAGGCTAATGTATCCTATAAGAGCATTGAGTGGTCCGCCTCTGTAATAAGCCTCAGGAGAGCACAAGATTTTGTACATAGAGGCAGGATTGAGTGACATGCAGTTCAGGGATACTAATTGTGTGTATAAAGGGGAAGAGGGGAATGAACAGCAGAGGGTGCAATCTGATTTACAATGAAGGCGTTGGTGATTTTATGGGGCACAGGTTGATGTGCAGCGGGGGCAAGTGAAGTATGCAGCAGTGGCACAGGGCGATATAGAATAGATCTCAGGCTGAACGTGATACTAGATTCTGTACTTGTAATATGTTCTACACTTAAAGATTGGGCAATATTCTTTGGAGGTCACTTTGCCAACCATTGACTTGTGACATGCAGCTGTAGAGTGCCTCCATGATAAAACCACCAACAGGATTAAAATAGCCAGAGGCAAACAAAATTGACAACAACAATAGCACACAAGTGGAGAGGGAGGATAACAGAGCAACCAGGAGCAAGCAAGACGAATTAAGGACTACTAGTAAATGGCAAATGAGGAACAAAAAGGGGAAAGGCAAGCAGAAAATATAAATACAAGAGGGCACAAATTTTGCAGCGTGGAACCCACCAGACAAAAGTTACAAGGAAGCATTGCAACGCTCCAGGTTAGAATCTTGCAATACTTAAAATACCCTTCAATGACCTGGAAATACATCTTATAATCCAGAAGTGACTTTGCTTTTTTCCATTGGGAAGAATCGAATGTATGACGTTACAACGAATTCCGTTGCAACGCATGCCTTTACCACGCATGCGTTACAACGGAATTCGTTTAACACGCATAACCTTTAACTCGAATACATGCGTGGTGACGTCATACGTCGTTAAGAGAAAACGGAAGTTTATTTTCGATTTCTCTTATACAACCCTGATTTTCTGCATATCGACGTGACTTCAGGTGAGTTTTTTTATTGGGGGGAGACCCCCCAAACCCCCCCCTTTTTTTACTTTTTTCCTTTACCACATATGCCTTTACTACAAACCTCGTAGTAAAGGTATGCGTGGTAAAGGCTTTCCTGGTAACCACGCATGCGTTGTACTGCATGCGTGGTTAATGATTTCGTGGAAACGGCTTCGTTGTAGTGGCCGTTTCCCGGAAGAATCACATTAGATGCACTAAAGCAGTGGCTAAGTTGGATTGGGCTTAGTGAGGAGGACATCTCACCCCAAACATGGTGCTGTGTGACTTCCTGTTTTGCAGAGCCTGATCGGTGTCTCCTTCCAGCTTTCCCTTGAGAACTCCCCAAAACAGGACCAAAGCATTGAGGCCACCAGAACCCGAACCCCAAGACACAGCGCAACATCGACTTCTCATTCACCCCTGCTAGCAGGTAAGCGTCTCCTGTGTGCCAGGACCACCCTAACAATAGAAGGCACACGTGTATGTATTTATCTGTTCCTCTCCCTCCCCTGAGACTTCCCTAGCTTTCCTTTCAGAGGAACTGCATGATGTGCCAATGCAATTTATTATTTCCATTTCAGATGCAATTGACTTTACAGGTTTGAAAGCAGCTCAGTTAGATACATTCAAACAGGAAGAATCTAGTATGTGCCTGAATAGGCAGTTACATGCTGGCAGAGGACACTGCTGTACTAACAAAGCACACATTTGTTATTTATGATGTTGATAGTTTTACTTATTTCCATGCACCTCCTTTCAAAGAAAAAACAAATACTTTACTATGATATGCTTTCAAACTTTCATTAACCCTTTGTTACATTTCTCTGCTAGAATGTATTGATGCAATAAATCGTGTAATGGGGCGTTAAAAAAGTAAGACTTACTGAATTACTGAAAAATGTATTACTTATTTCAGTCAGGGAAAGTAGCTGGATGCACAGACGTGGTTATAACAAATGTCAAACTACAAAAGGGTTTGTAGTGAAGACAAAACTCTGATTGAATAGTTCCACCAATGAAAATAGCCGATCATTCATTAGCATGGGAAAAAACTTAAACCTCAAGCGATAATGGTATGCATAACACTTGTATACCCCTCTGTTTGTTCCAAGCGCAAAGCCAACTCTTTCAAATTATTCAGATTGTTTCAAAAGATTTGGCATGAATGCATGCTGCTTGAGCCAAACCGAGAAATGATCTTGGTCTGCCTTCTAGTAACTTAAATATACAATATATTTGAACAAATTTGTAATGTTCTG
Source organism: Lissotriton helveticus (assembly GCF_964261635.1). Classification (NCBI taxonomy): domain Eukaryota; kingdom Metazoa; phylum Chordata; class Amphibia; order Caudata; family Salamandridae; genus Lissotriton; species Lissotriton helveticus. Next base: position 1,934,324,892 of record NC_136067.1, on the reverse strand, counting down.
GCAAATAAATGTGTAGTTCATTGGCAGCAATATACTAATCTTAGGAAAAATTGAACAATTTTGTAGACACAGAGGGTTAGTTTACACTATTCTTTTATTTCTTTAATGAATAAAATCATGAAATCAATGAAAAGAAATCAGAGAAGAGATGTAGTATAACGGCTCCGTGGCTGATCTTGGCAGCTTCAGCACTAATTATGGCAACAGTGTCGGATGTAACTGGTCACTATTTACGATGTATCTTTGAAATATTTTAAACCAAATATTCAATAATAGCCAAAGGGGGAAGAGATTAGAACCAATATAGTAGATTTTTTTTTATTTTGCACGAGGTTTGAAGAAATGTTAATACTTTGTCAGTGAGACAAAATATTATATGGCAGATGGAATTACAAAAAAATAAAGTGAAAGAAAAAGGTTTCTGTTGTAGGTGTAAGTGTACAATCAACTAACAATTATTCTGGGGTTCAAGGGGTGTGTTTTAAGACCATGGCACAGTTATATCCCCCGTAGTAGCATACAGAAAAACAAAAAATAACTGTGGGTCTGACAGAGAATTCAAAACATGCTATGTGTAGCTGGCTATGTGTCTGTTATTCCTCTAGAGATGGAAGACAGATTGGACAGTAAACCACTGTGGAAAAATGTCCATCAGTTACGCGATAGTGGGCGCCCAGTACATCATGTGGTCTACTCCACAGTAGTATAACCACCACTCTATCACCATAGATCAATATTGGAGAAGAAGAGTGATGGATGGATGTCTGGTGGATTGAGTTGTCGTAACTGTGAGCAGTGCACAAAAATAAAAGTGTGAAAATTGAAAAGTATAAGATTGGATGGTGCATACAATTATATTTTATTCTGGCGTTACGCACCTCCAAGGTTAAAAATAAAGTGCAAGTAAGTCAGGTGGTTCAAGCAAATACCTTCTGACTGGGCTATCTGGTCGACATGTTTCTGCGGTTATTGGTCAAGTGTTACCATCCGCTTCCTCAGGACCCATTAACTTAGTTGCTACTGCTAAATAAATAATAAGTGAAAATAGGACATTATACAAACATACAAAGTGTCACCTGTACACTTCCATTTTTCTCCTGTGAGTGTCCATTTTTGATATAGCCAGCGAATCCACATGTAATGAAAAACACAATAAAATAGCACTCACATTAGTTAAGGCTATCCCAAGACACAATTTGTCAGTATTTATGATACTACCTCTAGGTCAAAGCTACCTTAGAGTGTCCCACATTGTTAAAATAATCAATGTCTCACCTTAATTTGTAAGGGAAAACGCCTCACCTCACCTGGCAAACAGCTCAGGAAAATGAAGCACCGCTCTGTAGTGCAGAAAAATGTATACAGGGTCAGTGTCAAAAAAGCAGTGTCAGGCAATTACAGAAGCACATCCAAGGTGGGTGCCCAGAAAGACTACCCACGCGTGGGGGGCCCGTTAACCTATCGTAATGCCCGCAAATGGACTGGATTCAGTGTATTCAACATATATATACCGTGATACCAACAGTAAGAGTGTTTCCAGAGCTGTGGTGTTGTTAATTGTTATGTCTCATTTGTCATTCGCCAAAGATAAAGAGAAAATCCCCCAATTGACGAAATACAATCATGGTCTCTCCATGTTAGTACCATCAAAAAATGTACATCACTATCGGTAATGTCGCTCGCTTAAATAAGGCTAAGACCGAGTGACAGGAGCGCTCCCACCCATTCAGGCAAGCGGCATATAACGCGCGCTGCTGGTCTATCAAGGAGTTAAATGAAGCCCCTCCTGCTGCCTTACCTATCCGTCGGTACTTCTGACAGCCGGCCGGGCTGTTTGGGGAGGTGCCGTGTACGACGACGTGCACTTCCTTATTGATTCTGTGCCTGCGCATCAGGTCATGCGCGCAGAGGCCAGAACTACAGATACTCATGGGAAGTGTAGTCCGCATGGGTAACAACGAGCGTTTCTGCGCGCGAGTGTGTTCAAAAAACTACAGAATAGGGAAATGTAGTTTTTTGAAAAGGCTTCACGATCGCGCTCGATTCAGCCAGTCATTAGACATGATGACCCGTCAATGACCACCACACCGAGGGGCATGGATCTAGTCATACCTATATTCAGGCTCAGTTTATAATACTCTTCAGTCAGATATCAACACCAATGACATGGTGATGTATTCCCATCTATAATCGCACGGAGGCTCCCTGGTTGCAAAAAGACGCAGTGGTGTTCGAGCTCGTGTTCTCTCTTAATGTGGTATCATTAAGTCCCCTGTATGTGAACGGCCAACACACATAGCGATTATTAGTGTGATGAACAGGTCTTCAGTTCTAATATTAACTTCCTAATATTTTCTGATTTTAATTCATGGTGGGGCTCCCCGCCCGAGAGTGCGCGACCAGAGGTGTCTGCACGCCCCACGGGGGAGTAAGGATATGGATGCATCCTAAGTTAGGGGTTCAATCATTGTTGTTACTATAGAGGATAACCACTGAGTAGGCTCTGTTCCATGTCTCGTGGGCAGGACCTAACTCAGGATAGCAGATGATGGCCAGCCAGACAGACTTATCAGAGTACATGCATTCCTGGAGTGTCTACAGTGTCATCCACGGGATGTCTTCGTTGAGCCCGTTCTTATCGCAGTTAAGCTTATAGACCCATTTTTGTTCGATTCTGAACAAGTGTCTGGATATATCCGTAATTTGGTTGGGAATGTTGGGTTGTTCTAACACCGTCCACTCAAAATCCGTGGGTCTGTGCCCCACTTGAATGAAGTGATTGGTCAGTCTTGTTGACTGCTTTTGGCATCTTATTGTGCTCTTGTGTTCTGAAATCCTAGTCTTCACCTTACGGGTGGTCATGCCAACATATCTCAAGGCGCAAGGGCAGGTAATTAGATAAATCAAATTGCTGCTGTTGCAGTTAGTAAACCTTCTCTGCTCCCAAGGTCGAGTGGTTCCTATGTCTACTGAGGTAGTTCTTCTCGTTTGCGGACATGCCGCACAGTTGCCACAGGGGTGGTGTCCCGTCACTGGTGGCATATTCCAAACAGTGCCCACTTGATGGATAGGCTTGGGTGGAGGTCTGGTATGTACAAGTCTGTCTCTCAGACTCGTCGCTCTTTTGAATGCAAATAGTGGTTGCGGAAGGGAATCTTCTCCTGTATTCAGGATCCTCCAATGTTTGCGGACAATGCGTTGTATCTTGTGCTAAAAGTGTTGACATAAGTAAGCCTGTCGTTCTTGGTCTTGGGGACCGGTGGTTCCAACAAGGATTCCCTATTATTGTTAGCCGCTCTTTTTCTTGAGCGCCGGATCAGTTTCTTGGGGTAGTTCCGTTCAGCCAGTTTAGATGTCAGATCATCTGAATATTTGACCGTGTCCTCCTTGTTGGTGCAGTTCCGCTGCACTCGCAGAAACTGTCCATATGGGAGATTGTCCCGTAAAGATTTAGGGTGACAACTGGTATATTGCAATAGAGAATTGCGAGCCATTGGTTTTCTGTACAGCTCGGACTTCAGGCCCTGTGGTGTGATCGTAATTAACAGGTCCAGGAAAGCCAAGGATTGTCGGCTGTTCTCCAAGGTGAATCGTAGGAACGGGTTCTGCTCGTTGAGCCAGTTATGGAAGTCATGGAGGGATTGTTCATCGCCACGCCAAATCACAAGGATATCGTCGATATACCTCTTCCAAGTGCATATCGATTCCAAAAATGGGTTCGTATTGATGAGAACCAGGTCTTGTTCGAACTTGTGCATGTACAGATTCGCCAGGGACGGAGCAAAAACGCTGCCCATGCTCGTCCCAGACGTCTGCAGATAGAACTGGCCTTCGAACTCAAAGAAGTTCTCTTTCATGGCAATCGTTGCCAGGTTCATCACTAGTGGAATGGGTGTTATTGATTCCCACGTAAGATTACCCAACAAAGACTCAATCGCCTCAAGTGTCTCGTTTTGGGGGATGGAAGTATACAGTGACTCCACATCGAAGGATACCAGGTGGTCAGTCAAGATGTTGAAATCAAGCTCTGGTAGTAGTCTGAGGAGGTCTTTGGTGTCCTGCAAATAGGTCGGCATCCGTTTTACCAACGGCCTCAGGAAGAAGTCTACAAATGAAGATAGAGGCTCCAAAAGAGATCCGATGCCCGAAATAATGGGTCTGCCAGGTGGTGGTCTTCTGGACTTGTGAATTTTGGGCAGGACATAGAAGTAAGGGGTCACGGGGTTCTGGGTAGTCAGATAGGCTGCTTCTTTGTTGGTGATCCAGCCTTCAGCCAGTGCCTCCTCCACGAGATGCCCAATAGTCGTTTTTAAGCGAGACGTGGGGTCGGCCGTCAGAAGCTTATAGGACCGTGTGTCTCCCAGCTGCTGTAAACACTCTTCTCTATAGGTCGACATATCTAGAAGTACTGTCGCCCCACCCTTATCCGCTGGTTTGATAATGATGGAACAGTCATTAGTCAGATCTTTTAATGCTTCCTGCTCCGGTTTGGAGATATTCACAAATGGATTGTGAGGCTGTTTGAACAGTTCTTGGATGTCGTGTTGCACGGCTTCTTCAAAGGTAACTACTTTGGCCGGAACCATCGCTGTAAGTGGACTAAAAGTGGATGGTTTTTTGAGTCCTGTGTTTTCTAGGAGACTTTCAGGTGGATCTGTCTTCGAGAAGAAGAAGTGTAGTCTTACTTTCCGGAAGAATTTCGACATCTCGATCTGTGTCAAGAAAGGATCGCCTGTGTTTGTACTCACAAAACCTAGGCCACGATTCAGTACCTTTTCTTCCATTGGTGTTAAATCGTGTGAACTGAGATTAACTACGAGGCTGGTCCCGTGCTCTGGCCCGCTTGGTCCTGCGGGATCTGCTTGCCGCTCCGTAGTCCCATCGCCTGTGGGGGGACGTTCCACTGTACTTGTCCCTGTCCTTGTGCCGTCCGGCGTCGTCCACGCGACCTCCCTCGGCCAAACCCTAAAAAAGGCACATTGGGACCCGGATAGTATGGTCCAGGACCAAAAGGTCCCATCTGTTGTGGGATCTGAGGTGGACCTTGCATCCAAGGATTAGGTGGCCACCAGGGGTTAAATTGGCCCTGATTGTAACCCTGTCCTCCTCTGTTCTTCCACTGACCTCTTCCTCTTGGTTTTGTCGCTGGATTGCCTTGGTTGGAGGAGTCGGAGTCAGTCGAGTTCTCAGATGAGGATGTTCCGTAAGTCGAGCCTCCAGTTCTCCCATTGCGATTAAATGGCGTCGGAACATAATTCGCATTGGTGTAGGGGTAGACTTTCTCCTTGGAGAACTTCTCTAAATCCTTCTTGCACTTCTCTAGTTTGGAGAAGAGAATATTGTCTTTGAAGTCCTTGTTGGTTTTATTATTCTCATCTTGCTGTTTAGTAAAGATTTTGCCAGTTAGGGTAGCTTTGATTTGGCCTTCTAGGAGCTGGATCTCGATCATTATTTTATCCGCGGCTTTTTTCGCGGTCTTGATTATCAGCACCAGCCAGTCCCTGGTGCACTTCCATGCTATGAGGTACCAGTCTCTTAGGAAATCCGGGTCGTCTAAAAATAGTCTCGGTGAATTGACTACAATCAATCCCGTTGGTGCACCGTTTCCTCTAAGATATTCAGCCATGGTGATACCGTGGATGCATGTTCGAGAATGACTTTTCTTCAAAGTCAGAATCTTGGGCCAGCCATCCTGACTACTATCCTGAGGTTTGGATAAATTATCCAGCATGCTGGGGTTGTCATTTAGTATAGATTGTATTTCGGCTTCATCGAATGCCAAGCCTAAAATGGATGCCATCGTGGAACCGACAGAACCAGTCACCAGGGCCGATAGGAACAACGGGGTGCTCTGTCTATGCCTTAACACTGAACAATCAACAAAGACTATGTAGCCACAACCTCCAATGAGGGGTGGGCGGTGATATACTAATCACACTTCTCGCGAAATCGAACCCGCAGCCTCAGCTGCTCCGGAACTACAATCAACTAACAATTATTCTGGGGTTCAAGGGGTGTGTTTTAAGACCATGGCACAGTTATATCCCCCGTAGTAGCATACAGAAAAACAAAAAATAACTGTGGGTCTGACAGAGAATTCAAAACATGCTATGTGTAGCTGGCTATGTGTCTGTTATTCCTCTAGAGATGGAAGACAGATTGGACAGTAAACCACTGTGGAAAAATGTCCATCAGTTACGCGATAGTGGGCGCCCAGTACATCATGTGGTCTACTCCACAGTAGTATAACCACCACTCTATCACCATAGATCAATATTGGAGAAGAAGAGTGATGGATGGATGTCTGGTGGATTGAGTTGTCGTAACTGTGAGCAGTGCACAAAAATAAAAGTGTGAAAATTGAAAAGTATAAGATTGGATGGTGCATACAATTATATTTTATTCTGGCGTTACGCACCTCCAAGGTTAAAAATAAAGTGCAAGTAAGTCAGGTGGTTCAAGCAAATACCTTCTGACTGGGCTATCTGGTCGACATGTTTCTGCGGTTATTGGTCAAGTGTTACCATCCGCTTCCTCAGGACCCATTAACTTAGTTGCTACTGCTAAATAAATAATAAGTGAAAATAGGACATTATACAAACATACAAAGTGTCACCTGTACACTTCCATTTTTCTCCTGTGAGTGTCCATTTTTGATATAGCCAGCGAATCCACATGTAATGAAAAACACAATAAAATAGCACTCACATTAGTTAAGGCTATCCCAAGACACAATTTGTCAGTATTTATGATACTACCTCTAGGTCAAAGCTACCTTAGAGTGTCCCACATTGTTAAAATAATCAATGTCTCACCTTAATTTGTAAGGGAAAACGCCTCACCTCACCTGGCAAACAGCTCAGGAAAATGAAGCACCGCTCTGTAGTGCAGAAAAATGTATACAGGGTCAGTGTCAAAAAAGCAGTGTCAGGCAATTACAGAAGCACATCCAAGGTGGGTGCCCAGAAAGACTACCCACGCGTGGGGGGGCCGTTAACCTATCGTAATGCCCGCAAATGGACTGGATTCAGTGTATTCAACATATATATACCGTGATACCAACAGTAAGAGTGTTTCCAGAGCTGTGGTGTTGTTAATTGTTATGTCTCATTTGTCATTCGCCAAAGATAAAGAGAAAATCCCCCAATTGACGAAATATAATCATGGTCTCTCCATGTTAGTACCATCAAAAAATGTACATCACTATCGGTAATGTCCCCCCACAGGCGATGGGACTACGGAGCGGCAAGCAGATCCCGCAGGACCAAGCGGGCCAGAGCACGGGACCAGCCTCGTAGTTAATCTCAGTTCACACGATTTAACACCAATGGAAGAAAAGGTACTGAATCGTGGCCTAGGTTTTGTGAGTACAAACACAGGCGATCCTTTCTTGACACAGATCGAGATGTCGAAATTCTTCCGGAAAGTAAGACTACACTTCTTCTTCTCGAAGACAGATCCACCTGAAAGTCTCCTAGAAAACACAGGACTCAAAAAACCATCCACTTTTAGTCCACTTACAGCGATGGTTCCGGCCAAAGTAGTTACCTTTGAAGAAGCCGTGCAACACGACATCCAAGAACTGTTCAAACAGCCTCACAATCCATTTGTGAATATCTCCAAACCGGAGCAGGAAGCATTAAAAGATCTGACTAATGACTGTTCCATCATTATCAAACCAGCGGATAAGGGTGGGGCGACAGTACTTCTAGATATGTCGACCTATAGAGAAGAGTGTTTACAGCAGCTGGGAGACACACGGTCCTATAAGCTTCTGACGGCCGACCCCACGTCTCGCTTAAAAACGACTATTGGGCATCTCGTGGAGGAGGCACTGGCTGAAGGCTGGATCACCAACAAAGAAGCAGCCTATCTGACTACCCAGAACCCCGTGACCCCTTACTTCTATGTCCTGCCCAAAATTCACAAGTCCAGAAGACCACCACCTGGCAGACCCATTATTTCGGGCATCGGATCTCTTTTGGAGCCTCTATCTTCATTTGTAGACTTCTTCCTGAGGCCGTTGGTAAAACGGATGCCGACCTATTTGCAGGACACCAAAGACCTCCTCAGACTACTACCAGAGCTTGATTTCAACATCTTGACTGACCACCTGGTATCCTTCGATGTGGAGTCACTGTATACTTCCATCCCCCAAAACGAGACACTTGAGGCGATTGAGTCTTTGTTGGGTAATCTTACGTGGGAATCAATAACACCCATTCCACTAGTGATGAACCTGGCAACGATTGCCATGAAAGAGAACTTCTTTGAGTTCGAAGGCCAGTTCTATCTGCAGACGTCTGGGACGAGCATGGGCAGCGTTTTTGCTCCGTCCCTGGCGAATCTGTACATGCACAAGTTCGAACAAGACCTGGTTCTCATCAATACGAACCCATTTTTGGAATCGATATGCACTTGGAAGAGGTATATCGACGATATCCTTGTGATTTGGCGTGGCGATGAACAATCCCTCCATGACTTCCATAACTGGCTCAACGAGCAGAACCCGTTCCTACGATTCACCTTGGAGAACAGCCGACAATCCTTGGCTTTCCTGGACCTGTTAATTACGATCACACCACAGGGCCTGAAGTCCGAGCTGTACAGAAAACCAATGGCTCGCAATTCTCTATTGCAATATACCAGTTGTCACCCTAAATCTTTACGGGACAATCTCCCATATGGACAGTTTCTGCGAGTGCAGCGGAACTGCACCAACAAGGAGGACACGGTCAAATATTCAGATGATCTGACATCTAAACTGGCTGAACGGAACTACCCCAAGAAACTGATCCGGCGCTCAAGAAAAAGAGCGGCTAACAATAATAGGGAATCCTTGTTGGAACCACCGGTCCCCAAGACCAAGAACGACAGGCTTACTTATGTCAACACTTTTAGCACAAGATCCAACGCCATACAACGCATTGTCCGCAAACATTGGAGGATCCTGAATACAGGAGAAGATTCCCTTCCGCAACCACTATTTGCATTCAAAAGAGCGACGAGTCTGAGAGACAGACTTGTACATACCAGACCTCCACCCAAGCCTATCCATCAAGTGGGCACTGTTTGGAATATGCCACCAGTGACGGGACACCACCCCTGTGGCAACTGTGCGGCATGTCCGCAAACGAGAAGAACTACCTCAGTAGACATAGGAACCACTCGACCTTGGGAGCAGAGAAGGTTTACTAACTGCAACAGCAGCAATTTGATTTATCTAATTACCTGCCCTTGCGCCTTGAGATATGTTGGCATGACCACCCGTAAGGTGAAGACTAGGATTTCAGAACACAAGAGCACAATAAGATGCCAAAAGCAGTCAACAAGACTGACCAATCACTTCATTCAAGTGGGGCACAGACCCACGGATTTTGAGTGGACGGTGTTAGAACAACCCAACATTCCCAACCAAATTACGGATATATCCAGACACTTGTTCAGAATCGAACAAAAATGGGTCTATAAGCTTAACTGCGATAAGAACGGGCTCAACGAAGACATCCCGTGGATGACACTGTAGACACTCCAGGAATGCATGTACTCTGATAAGTCTGTCTGGCTGGCCATCATCTGCTATCCTGAGTTAGGTCCTGCCCACGAGACATGGAACAGAGCCTACTCAGTGGTTATCCTCTATAGTAACAACAATGATTGAACCCCTAACTTAGGATGCATCCATATCCTTACTCCCCCGTGGGGCGTGCAGACACCTCTGGTCGCGCACTCTCGGGCGGGGAGCCCCACCATGAATTAAAATCAGAAAATATTAGGAAGTTAATATTAGAACTGAAGACCTGTTCATCACACTAATAATCGCTATGTGTGTTGGCCGTTCACATACAGGGGACTTAATGATACCACATTAAGAGAGAACACGAGCTCGAACACCACTGCGTCTTTTTGCAACCAGGGAGCCTCCGTGCGATTATAGATGGGATTACATCACCATGTCATTGGTGTTGATATCTGACTGAAGAGTATTATAAACTGAGCCTGAATATAGGTATGACTAGATCCATGCCCCTCGGTGTGGTGGTCATTGACGGGTCATCATGTCTAATGACTGGCTGAATCGAGCGCGATCGTGAAGCCTTTTCAAAAAACTACATTTCCCTATTCTGTAGTTTTTTGAACACACTCGCGCGCAGAAACGCTCGTTGTTACCCATGCGGACTACACTTCCCATGAGTATCTGTAGTTCTGGCCTCTGCGCGCATGACCTGATGCGCAGGCACAGAATCAATAAGGAAGTGCACGTCGTCGTACACGGCACCTCCCCAAACAGCCCGGCCGGCTGTCAGAAGTACCGACGGATAGGTAAGGCAGCAGGAGGGGCTTCATTTAACTCCTTGATAGACCAGCAGCGCGCGTTATATGCCGCTTGCCTGAATGGGTGGGAGCGCTCCTGTCACTCGGTCTTAGCCTTATTTAAGCGAGCGACATTACCGATAGTGATGTACATTTTTTGATGGTACTAACATGGAGAGACCATGATTATATTTCGTCAATTGGGGGATTTTCTCTTTATCTTTGGCGAATGACAAATGAGACATAACAATTAACAACACCACAGCTCTGGAAACACTCTTACTGTTGGTATCACGGTATATATATGTTGAATACACTGAATCCAGTCCATTTGCGGGCATTACGATAGGTTAACAGGGCCCCCCACGCGTGGGTAGTCTTTCTGGGCACCCACCTTGGATGTGCTTCTGTAATTGCCTGACACTGCTTTTTTGACACTGACCCTGTATACATTTTTCTGCACTACAGAGCGGTGCTTCATTTTCCTGAGCTGTTTGCCAGGTGAGGTGAGGCGTTTTCCCTTACAAATTAAGGTGAGACATTGATTATTTTAACAATGTGGGACACTCTAAGGTAGCTTTGACCTAGAGGTAGTATCATAAATACTGACAAATTGTGTCTTGGGATAGCCTTAACTAATGTGAGTGCTATTTTATTGTGTTTTTCATTACATGTGGATTCGCTGGCTATATCAAAAATGGACACTCACAGGAGAAAAATGGAAGTGTACAGGTGACACTTTGTATGTTTGTATAATGTCCTATTTTCACTTATTATTTATTTAGCAGTAGCAACTAAGTTAATGGGTCCTGAGGAAGCGGATGGTAACACTTGACCAATAACCGCAGAAACATGTCGACCAGATAGCCCAGTCAGAAGGTATTTGCTTGAACCACCTGACTTACTTGCACTTTATTTTTAACCTTGGAGGTGCGTAACGCCAGAATAAAATATAATTGTATGCACCATCCAATCTTATACTTTTCAATTTTCACACTTTTATTTTTGTGCACTGCTCACAGTTACGACAACTCAATCCACCAGACATCCATCCATCACTCTTCTTCTCCAATATTGATCTATGGTGATAGAGTGGTGGTTATACTACTGTGGAGTAGACCACATGATGTACTGGGCGCCCACTATCGCGTAACTGATGGACATTTTTCCACAGTGGTTTACTGTCCAATCTGTCTTCCATCTCTAGAGGAATAACAGACACATAGCCAGCTACACATAGCATGTTTTGAATTCTCTGTCAGACCCACAGTTATTTTTTGTTTTTCTGTAGGTGTAAGTGTCCCAGCACTTTATGAGAAATCTCAAAGACACCTGGACCTTGTACTGAAAGTAAATGTAAACAGAAAGTGAAGAGTTTCTCTCAACTGAGATCCACAACCCTTTCAAAACCCATCTTTCTCCCTCCCTAGATCAAGCTATAACATTCCTCTGTGCGAAAAATCCAAATGTATCCAAGTGAGCAGATGCAGTTTAGAGACCAAGGGCCTGATGACGAGTTTAGGTGCCATTTAGTGCACTTGACAAATAACAATACCACAGGGTATGTTATTTATCGGGTACGATAAAAAAAACTGTTACGAGTTTGTGTGTAATACCATGCGGATTTTGGTGTTTAACGCACCTAAATCCACATGATACAGTAAATACTGTATGACTTTCCCTTTTTAAATTTCAGCCAGTTTGTCAAAGGTCGAGTTATTTAATGCATCCAATAACTATTGGATGCAGTGAATACCTTCAAACTCATAATACCAACACATGCGTAAACAGGGGTTTATGCTTGGGTCAGAATTAAGTGGCCCACTCTTCATCAGGCCCTAAGGGTCAGATTTAGGGCTAGGTAGACAGGGTACTCTGTTGCAAATGTAGCAGGGTCTCTGGCCCACCGAACCCTCGGTCACCCACCTCATTTAGAGATTAGCAGACCTTAAGTATTCCATCGACAGAGGCCATGTTGGCTCCATAGACGGAAAACAGAGGCCATCATCGGAAGAACCTGACACAGTCCACCCTATAAGGGATAACAGTGTGGGCTTTTTTTCTGTCTGTCACCTCCATTAAAAACCTAGTGGTGAGGAACAGGAAAAAACAATAATGATCCCCACAAGCTGGGAGAAAAGTCCTGGGGTGTGTTGGGTCATTAGTTTTTTGTTTCTTAATAACAAACTCCCACCGTCAATAGTTTAGTGTACGGCCATCAAAACCATTGACATCCATATACCAAATGTTTAGAACATTGAAAGGAACTTTTGTGACAACGGTTCCTTTCAATGTATAGGGATGAAAGCAGGGCCAGTGGTCATCTCTAAGTTTGGTGGGCAGAGTACCCTTGAGATAATGAAGTTAATATCCTATGCCAACCCTAAGGATGCTACTCAGTCCGCCAAGCTTTACATATGACCCTAAGTTGCTCACCTTGGACTATATGTGATAATCCTGGTATCAGCACTTAAAAAGAATGTTTTTGATGAACCTCATATTCAGGGACTCCTAAAAAATCATAGCTGAAAGAGGGTTCTCTAGTTCTTCAATGGCTGGTTTAACTTTGGAAACATGTACCATGGGATGTAACTGCCACCTTTTTGTAGGTCAAGTCTGACGGTTGCTCTTTTCATCCTGCCATTAATCATAAACAGCCCTACAAATATGCAAGTAAATGTGGGGTGCAAGCCTGGTTGGATTTTTTGCACAGGAGATCCTTACTTCATTTGTCAAAATCACTTTTCCATGTTTTTGGTCCTATTGGTGGAACCTTCAGAGTCCTATTGGTGGAACCTTCACCTCTGTTACTAGACTCCAGACCATGTCCCTCTTTTACAATAATGATGTAATCAGTTCCCACATCAACAGGTGTTTCTCATCCTTATGCTCTTTGTCACCTGTATGATCTGTGGTTTTATTAGAGATAATTCCCTCAGTCTAGGCGTTTGATCTCCTAATTTACAAATCTTTCATTTTTCTTCTCAATGAGTACAGTTTTCCACATATGGTTGGAGTTTGGATACCAGATTGTTTACCCTTCTGACATATGTCTTTGCTATACTACTTCCTCTCACACCTTCTAGTGACCTGGAGTACCCCATCTTTAATGTCATTGACCGCAGAAGTTCAACGTATTCAACCAAATTGGTAGTCACTGCCACTGTTTGTCCATTTTGTTACTCAACTGGGGGGTTTCCATTCCAGGGCTCATCGCGGTTCACGATTTCAGAAGTGTGTGTTACCGTAATTATCAGAGACGTTGAACGGTTACTGTATCAGACCCACTGTTAGATGCAAGATGCTGGGGTGTGGTGCAGAGTTTGCTGGCCATTTCAATGTAAGCATATGGGTTTCCACTGTGCAGTTGCACTAATCTGTGCACTTTTGATCTCTCTCATGATTTGCCAGCTTGCAGTGCAGTGTGGCTTTCTATTGCATGATTTGACAGTGTACAGTTCCTTAGTTTTCCCTTGATACTGATTTGCGGGGATGTTTTTCTGTGTCCACTCCTTGGGTGTTTTGCTGGCGGGTGTTGACTATCAGGAGTGGGAGGAGAAATGGGGGCAGGCATGGCTTGTCCAGTGTGGGTGTGCAGGCATGGGCAGACCCTATGCTGTTGGAGTCTGCAGGGTGAGCAGGCGCTGGCTTGTTGTGGTGTGTAAGAACTACGACTGCAGTGTCCTCAGTTGTGTTTACGTCCTGTGCAGTGAATAGTTTTAGGTGAGATTTATGCTAAAGGGTAAAGTTTGTGTGTACCAAGGGAAATTGAGTCCAGTGGATGTTTCACATGGTTGCTGTGTTTGTTGTGTCTTGATTGTTGGGAACAGAGAAGAATGTTTTATCTTAGTGTGCTTGTTGTTGTGTCTCTGCCTGTAGGTTGCTTTAGCCCTTTGAGGGACCACAGGGGTGTTGTGTGTTGGTGCCTCGCGGCGGGATGCCTGGCTTTCACCTTGCGGATACCCTGCCAGGGTTATCTCACAGGGGAATACCAGGACGGGTTCCCTAAGCAAGCGCTTAGAAACCGCTTGGTGATTTGCGCTATATAAATTCCTGTACATTTACATTTACATTCTCCTCTTTATTGGAAATGCAGGGGCTGCAGGCATTGAGTGACTCTGTCCCAGCCCCTTCAGTGGCAGTGGGAGAAGCTTTGTGTATTGACTGAAGTGATGTAACTAGTGGTTCCAGATGTAACTTAATAAGTTACGTGTTACCTGAGCTTAGACAAGAACGTTGTACAGACTGTATACATGCAGCGCCTGGACATTACGACACAATCTTAATACCAGGCCGGCTAAACTCTCGGGGACAGCCTTCCCTGTTGTTGTTATTGATCGGTTTGCAGTTAATATAAGAGCAGGTGGCCTATTGACTGGTTGAATTATACGATGCTATTATAACATGACCAGGCAGGTACTGAATCATGGCTGGGGTTCGATTTCCTTTAGAAACAAGAAATTCCGTCTTGCGTTTCAGGGCGCGTGCCTGAAACGCGTCACGTCTGTGTGTGTACTTCCGGGCCTCTGGATGATGCGCGGACCCCGCAATCACCTGCATCCCTGCTGATACGGTTAGAAAGTATAGTTTCCAGGTAGCAACAGTATTTGCCCATCTGTGATATCGAGAGCGGCTGCAGGCATCAGCTGTTTGCACTGCATTCAGGCTGGGCAGAGTCATGCCTGGCCTCTGGCAGCCAGCCAGCCTTCCGGTTGCACGGATAATGATATTACCAAGCGTACAAGGGCCTGCTTTGTAAGGCCTGGACAGCACAGTTATTAATAGTCGTCATGGTATGGCACGAGCCCGGCACCTGAGATAGTGCAGACACTGCTGCTGGCACTGAGAAACTAACACTGTTAACCTCCCACTTGCAATATGTTCCTTTGTGTTTTTTTAGTTTTGTTTCCAGGTCTGGTGTTAGCCAATACCTTTTGATTTTCATACAATTATACATATACAATATAAGATTTCAGCTAGTGCTCTTCATCCATTGGTCTATTGCTGTGTCATTCACGTTTCTCTTCCACCCGCTACAGCATACAGCTTTGGGACTCAGCCCACTTCAGCCCTTGGCTAATTGCGTTGACTCACAAGGAGCACATTCACACAAAAGGTAGTTACCATGCAGTCAGACTCCTCTATGGCAATGTGTGCTTTTTGAGACAAAAAATAATATTTTTGCTTTTGCTTTTTTTTTTTATTCGTGGGGCTGCCCCGCATTAAGATTTGACAAAAGCAATAATGAGACAAAACAAGCACTGGCAAAGCCAAAAGGGTGATAACAAATTCCAGGCCTGTTGGCTTTGCCAATACTTATTTATGATCTATAGGAAGGGATAGGTCAGGCTGGTAAATGTCCCGATCACAAAATGATGCACCTTTTGGAATGAACCAAGTAACTCTGTAGATGCCCAGTGTAGCAGAGATAGCTTTTGTTACACCCAAGTGCCTTTTTGTGATTTCCATCTTGCGCAGATTGTAAAAGGGCAGGGAGCACATTGAGAAGAGGACTTTGGCTGGCAGCCCCATAAGGCAATACTCAAGGCATTACATATTATCTCCCTTAACCCAGCTGATCATAGAGAGAGAAGTGGTGCTGGGGCTGCCGGCACCATAGGAATCTAGACAAATGGAAGAATCACCAAACCGAAAACTCTGGCCTACAAAAGGTAAAGCCAAACAGACAGCACTGCTTGGCAGAAGCGTTCCCAGTACAGTATAGTCACACCCACCGCCCTCTGGACTACTAGTGAAAGCAACACAAGAAAAGATAAGAAGTTTCCATCCTCATCCATTTCTCTACACAATTTCTCATCATCGTTTGAGACAGGGACCTCACACGAGAGTTCCAGGTCTCACAAGATGGCGGCCATCTTGGGCGGGCCAGGGTATAAAAACCCCACCCAGCACCCAACTTAATGCTCTCAAGCTTGATATCGACAGAGAAGTAGTAGTTTCTGCATATTCAGAACTGGCAGCAGCAATCATTCACCACGAGCTGAGGACCAGCCAACAAAAGTGGAGCAGCGAATGGGAAAAACCCAACCAGCGGACACATCTTTTCGTGGGAATGTGTAGCCCATGGCACAGTAGGGTTAATGCACACCTACAGTAACAAGGCAGCATCAGAGGAAGATACACATAACAGTGTGCTATTGGAATAATACAGCACTGAGGTGTACATCAAACAATACAGCGCTAGAGTGCAGACCAGTGGGCACCAGGCAAGGAGTATACAGTTAAAGTGCCTACCCACAGAGACAAAGTTTGAGCAGTGCACATAAATGATCCCTAGCAGCCACACAGATGTGGGGTAACATGCGGCGATGAAGCCCAAAAACGCATGACAAGTTACGGTGTGGTAAGGCTTGGTAATGAGCCCTGACAATAGGTTACTAGGAGTTGTAGTAAGGAGGTACAAAACCCAAAGTACTATGCAGTAATAACCTAATTTTCCACTGCCAGGACTCTTGAAAAGGGGGGCAAAGAGGGCAGTGGTCCTTAGACCCTTGCTTTTTCAGAGCCCCACAGTGGAATATGTGCGTTACAACGCAATCTTTTAAATCACTGTACTTTACATCTCGGTTATTACAACGCAAGTCGTTACAACAACTTACGCTAGAGGCGCTGGACTAAGGAATAGTATGATTTACTATTCCAACTCCAGTGTGTGTAACAGTAGGGAAGGTGTTGGAATAGGAAATCATACTATTCCTTAGTGTAGAGCGCCATTCAGCGCAAGTCGCTGTAACGACTTGCATTTTAAGGACCGCAATTTAAATGTATCGCAGTGTAACGACCGCGTTGTAAAGGTCGTTCGCCCTCTTGTGCAGCAGCCAACATCGATTTATAGATTTTTACCCAAACCTGCACTGTTTACTAATGATGAGGCAGCGAAAACAGCTAATACCTCTAGATGGCACCACATGCTGGATCTGCCGTAATTTCCCTTACACTGCTCAACATATTTTTTCACACTTGGAAAAATGTTCTCCACAATGAGCCATCATAGTCTGATATATAACGGCAAGGGTTATCTCTCCTGGCAGTATCTCGGGCTGGCTAAGTGAGGGATTCTGGCCTGTTGTTATACTGTCCAACCCTGATCTAGCTAGCCCAGACTGAGAGCTATCCAAGGATAAGGAGCCAGAAGCCACCGAGACCTTGTCTCTAAATTTTTCCTGTTTTTTAAAATTTTTGGCTTTCATTACGGCCTTCGGACTGTGGGAAAGGGTCTCGTTGCTAAGGACCTCATTCAACCTCCAATCCCCCGTATCGCTGTCGTCAGTCCAATCTCTGTCTCTATCAAAATCTTCATTGTCCTCAGTTGAGGAACCAGTATGCTCCGACAGGGAGTAAAAGTTATCTCCCCCTTCAAGTTCCTTAGACGATTCACCCCCATCTTCAGAGCCGCAGTGGACCAAGTCCTTAGCTATAAAAGTGTTCATAGAACCAGGTAAGTGCAGGGGATCCTGCAATGATTGCACTACATCTCCCAGAATCCCGCTTACCAGAGGTTCAAACACGGCAGATAAACACATCTTAGAATGTTTGCTTTCCAAAGCAGGCTTAGTAGATCCCTCTTGATGTACTACATGACCTGCACTTTCTGGCTCTGTACTTGAGCCCTGTGTACCCCCCACAAGCTCAGAAGGGACACCGCCATCTAATGGGATCAAACATGCCAGGTTATCACCGCCACTATTAGCCACCGGAATCACTGGTATCTTACTTTTAACATTTTTAAATAGGGCTGGAAAAGTCTGTTTCACTTTAGTGTCTACCGAGGCTCCTGTCAGCTGAGCCGTTGCAGCTATGCTCCTGTTCCGAGCAGCGTCCGTACTGGCCAATGCTTCCAACCCCTGCGAGGCTCCGACGTCAGGCTCTGGTGCGCTGTTTGTTCAAGCGTTCGCCGCAGAGCGCGCCCTCGCGGCTTCAGCAGCGGCAGCCTTAGCTGTAACCTTCGGAGCCATAGGTGCTCGGAAGTGAAACTCACAGAGAAGGGATGCCGCAGCACAAGAAGAAACAAAGAGATGTGGAGGCAGGACGCGCCAAATTCTAGACGATGCCACACTTGGGGGACTAGCGGTGCACAACAAAAGGCTCAGCATCGGCTCCGTAATCCACTCTGCTCCGCCGGATAACAATGCGGGATACCGGGATACTGAGCAACAGACTTCATAGGAGGTAGTGTGTCCAGGTAAGGTCGGCAGGCTCACACAGCCGAGCTCTTGGCCGCCATCTTGCCCGCAGACTATGATGGCTCATCATGAAGAATCCCGGCAGGAGAATGCACAAACCCAGGGGGCTTGCCGCAGAGTACAAAATTCCATCCGTCGGGTGGCTAAAACCTGCACCGACATAGCTGTTCGAATCGGAGAGGCGGAGGAGAGGATTTCTAACCTGGAGGATGCCTTAGCAATGCAGAAAATTGCTACGGACAAGATCGGTGCCCAAAACTAAGATATCTTGTGGAAACTAACGGACCTAGAAAATCGGGCACGAAGAAACAATCTTAGGATTTTAGGGGTCCCTGAAGGTTGCGAAGGAGGGGATGTTAGGAAATTTGTGGTGGAGCTCTTTACAGAAGCATTCCCTGAAGTAAAACAATGGGACTGGGAGCTCGAAGTACAACGCGCCCATTGGTACCCCTTCAGACAGAGGCAGAGAGCTGGTCAATCGGGTGATAGACCCCGTGCAATCTTGATCTGCCTCAATAATTTCCTAGCAAGAGAGAAGGTTTATGCCCTAGCGAGACCTGATCGGAAAAGAGCTGGTAAAGGCTGTGAGTTTTTTGTTCACCCCGATTTCTGCCCTGCAACAGTGGAGCGGAGGTGGCAGCTCCGTCAGCTCCGTCAGCTCATATCTCCATTTCAGCTAAAGGGGGCTCAAGCCTTCTTATTGTTTCCTTCCAAGCTGAAAATAATCCATCAGGGGCAGACTAGGTTTTTCCTCTCTGAAAATCAGGCTAGGGAATATCTCGGTTCTATATACTAGCTCGGGCACTGGTTTTGTGTTGTTCTCATTCATGCATCCAAATTATGCTTCTACGGGATACTATGAGCTGAGGACGTTTTTCTCTATTTCAAGTTTTCCTAAATGTTTCAAGCATGCATTTCTTAGTTAGTAGATTTATTCTTCATAGTTAGTAGGGGGTGGGCGGGCCAGGTAGGAATCAGGCTGTAGGCTCGTCCCATCATAAGGACCTCGGTCCTGTTGCCTGCTAAGGGGTATGTAAGGGGAGGGTGGGTGAGGGTTTGGACGGGGGGTAGGCTAGGGGGAAGGGGTGGATTTTGGGTGGAGGGGGTAGGGTCACTTTGGTTTTGGGTGTTGGTATTGGTGTTGGTCGTGGTTCCAGCCTGGATCAGAATTGTCTTAGTCTAACTTTTATGGTATGTAAAGTCAAACACACACAGTTCTGTGTAAGAAACCTTTCTTTTGGTACTAATGGGGTTGGGTAAACTTATCTTCTGTTCATGGAACATCTGTGGTCTCAATGACCCCAAAAAGCGTGCATTATTTGCTAAAGTAATCAATGCCATTCAACCAGATATACTATGTATTCAGGAGACCCACATCCCTTGGCGTAGGCGTGGTTGTCTAAAACTTCCAGGTTTTGACTTATTTGCTTGTTCTAAGCAATCTTCTATGATAAGGGGTGTTGCTGTTTTAATGAAGCGGGGAGTGGGCACCTGTAATAAGGTTCGGGAGGACAGGATGGGCAGATGGGCTATTGTTGAAATATTAATTGCTAAAAGACAATTAACAATATGTACGATTTATGGGCCAAACTTAGACGACCCAGAAGTCTTTAAATATTTAAACGTTGAGTTAGCAACACGGCACTCCCCCTTGGTTATATGTGGAGATTTGAATATTAATTTGCTTAGTAGTTATAACTTGTTAGGAAGCTCTAAGTATACGGGTAGGAAACCCCGAGTATTTAAAGCTTTACAAGCTTTAGTTCAAGAACATGGTGCAATTGACTTGTGATTTAGGCATAATCGTACAGATGACGGTTTCACATGCTGCTCTGCCCCACACAATAAAATGGTCCGACTTGATTTTTTTTTATCAGAACAAATAGCTGAAACTGCTACAATAACTGCCCCCCCCAGAATTCTGTTGGACCACAATCCACTGGTGGTAGAATACCCCTGGTCTCGTCCAATTAGTGCTCCAAGGGTCTGGACGTTCGAAAGAAGGCTCCTATACGATGAGGTTTATCAGGGTCATATGAGGAAGTGGCTAGTCGAATTTTTGAATATTAACAGGGGGACAGCATCGGATCACATGGTCTGGGATGCGTTAAAGGCCGCAGCCCGTGGTGAAACCAAGAGTTTCGCAACATATCGGCGGAAGGCAGGGCAGGAGCTTGTTAAGAACCAGATGGAGGAGCTTAGCATTGCAGAATTAGAACTAACCACGAGAATTAAGAACAAGTCTCCTATAGAGGATTCACAATTAAAAGTTGCCATATTAAAGGCTAAATTGCTGGAAGCCTTTTGCCAAGATCTTGCTGTTAAGTATTTGCAATTCCGAACAACAATGTTTGAATTCGGCGAAAATTCGGGCAGGGTCCTGGCTAAAAGGCTCCAACAAAAAAGCGTGCAGGGATCTGTCAATAAAATCCTAGATGAAGCTGGGGTGGTGCAGGATACCCAGGAGGGTGTGGCGGAAGTTTTTCAGAAGTTTTATTCAACATTGTATACTGAAGATCCTAGAAGCGATCGGTGGGAGGATACCGAAGCCTATTTGATGGGTTTGGACACCTCAAAGATCCCTTCTGAGTGTAATGAACGATTGTCAGCTCCCATCTCTGTGGAGGAAATTGAATGTGCAGTACAAGCTCTAGCTAATGGAAAGGCCTCAGGACACGGTGCCCATCCCTTGGAATTTTATAAGATTTTCCTCAGGGAGGTTTGTCCCGATTTACTCACAACATTAAGGGCTGCCCAGAAAGGTACAATCCCTGACTCTTGGTGTCGAACTACAATTATTCTATTTTAAAAAAAGGGGGAGTCTGAGCTATGTCCGTCATCTTACCGACCCATGTCTTTAATAAACAGTGATAGCAAGATCTATTCCAAAATTTTGGCAGCCAGGATGTTAGAGGCGATAGTTCCACTGGTATCTCTGCGCCAACATGGCTTTATCCCTGGAAGGGACACAGCCGATCATGTTCGGCGAGTCATTGCTCTTCTGGATTGGGCTCAGGCTACGTCCACTCCCCTCGGGTTGATCCTGTTGGACGCCGAAAAGGCGTGTGACAGGGTCTCCTGGGGTTTCTTGTGGGCTGTGCTTCGGTGGAAGGGCTTTTGCAGCGGGTACATCCAGGCACTACAGGCACTTTATATCTCCCCGATAGCGGCGCTGCATATCTCTGGTCAGGAGCAGGGGTATTTTGATATTAGTAGAGGCACTAGGCAAGGGTGTCCGTGTTCACCCTTGCTTTTTGCCCTATATATAGATCCGTTCCTGAGCAGAATAGAAGGACACTTAGCAATTAAACCTGTTAGTGTTAATGGCACTGAGCATCGGGCGTTAGCGTATACTGACGACATCGTTGTTTTGACGACTGATGTTGCATCTGCATTTCCCGCCCTTACGGCCGCGGCAGAGTCATATGGATCAGTCTCAGGATATAAGCTAAATATAGCTGAAACACAGGTAAAACAGACAGCCAATATGTCACCCTCTGATGCCCCGGTAGTCAGAGAAACAGTCTACTTGGGAGTTAAAATTACTGCTGCAGTAGAGACCATTCCGGAACTGAACATCACGCCTGTGGTTGAAGCCATGAATACGAAGCTAGAGCGGCTGGATCATCTACATCTCTCTATTTTTGGCCGCTGTAATGTTTTAAAGATGCTGGTGCTCCCAAAATTTCTTTATCTCTTCCAGACGATATCGTTAGAGCTATCACAAAAAACCTGGTTAAAGCTAACAGGACTTGTTACAGGTTTCTGTGGGGCTACCGCCGGTCTCGAAGAGCAGCAAAATGGATGCACCTCCCACGCGACCGGGGCGGTTTGGCAGATCTGGTAATTTAATATTGGTCGGTGATGCTCCAGTCCTTAGGGGTACCATTGTTAGGAGATCGGGTGGAGGTTCAACTATGTAATAGCCCTACTATTTATGAGCTGGGCCTTGGTTTGGGTGCTAATGGTGTTTTAACACAAATTTTGGAGCCTAGTTACTTAAAAAAAAACAGGTTCAAGGTAGCCATTGCTATGTTTACAATCTGGCAAAAGATCAGACGGAAATGATCTATCCCTAATGTAAACTTTTATACTCCATTTAAATCCGCAAGATTACTTCCCGGCCTATTCCAAGATCCAACTATCCTTAGATGGCAGGTACTCGGAATTCAAACTGTAGGGGACTTAGTCGGGGCTGGTCAAGTACTTTCTTATTCGTCCCTTAGAGATAAATTCCAGTTGAATATTCATGATTTTTTAAAAATATTTACAGCTTAGAAGTTATATATTTAAACGCCTTAGGGTTTCTCCCTCTATGCTCGACAAATGTCCTATTTTCGAGATGATACAAAAAAAGGCAAAAATAGGGACTATCTATCAATATCTGCTATCCAGGTCCCCAGATGACTTAGAGACGGTCAATACTAAATGGGATGGCAAACTCTGCAAGGCCGGTGTTGATGTGAGAACAGCACTTGAGTTTGCTAGCAAGGTCTTAGTCGAGGGAAGCCTTCAAACGCAAAGCTACATGGCAGTATTTGACCTATACTACACACCTGCAAAAATAGCGAAATGGGGCTCTAGTAAAGGAGATCATTGTGCAAGATGCAGTATGCATGCAGCAGACTCAGTGCCTATGTTCTACTCCTGCCCGAGTCTTCATGACTTCTTATCCGAGGTTGAGCAATTTATCAATGCTACGCTTCAGGTAATCCTCAGAAATGGTGGTAATGGGGGTTGAAGACTCGGCAGTGGCTAGAACCTCGTGGTTTACATCTGCATTTTTGTTTATAGCCATGTCATTGGTCCGCCTTTGTATTACATCGCAATGGCTGAGTCCAGAAGCTCCAACATTTATTAATTGGAGGGCAAGGCTGTAGGCGGCTTATAAATTAGAATTCTGTGTTTACGTTAAAGGGCAGGCAAAGGCGGAAGATAGCCTGAAAGATCTGGGCTCCGGTTGAGGCATGGCTAAAGTAACATTTTGGATCATCCTTCTAGGTATTTTTCATATGTTCTGCTTGTCTTATGAATAATTTGAAATTTGTATAATGTTGTTGTTCCATGAATTATTTTTCAAATGTTTCTTATGTTCTCGTTAGGTTTCTCCAGTATGTATCAAATTTGTTGTTTGGATATGCCTTGGTTACCACGACCATATTGTTTGATTCACAAAAAATAAAAAACAAATTTAAAAATAAGGAAAAATGTTCTCATTCAATGAGGGCATCCCTGATATTGTTGACCCCGGCCTCGCAAAAACCTCTCACAGGCCTGACAACAGTGGCAGCAGAAAAGGGCAATCACAGAGGCAGATGATGGGACTACACACATAAGTACATAAGGGGATATAATTGTCCATACAGAATTACTTAGTGATCTTAATCTGTACCTGCTCGTCTGTACTATTTGCCTAGCCAAGCACAATAGTAGTAGCAGCTCAGCCAGCAGGCTCAGCTAGAGTCGCCTATGAAGGTGGATCCAGTGAATTTGCAGCATTTCTTGTCTATTAGCATGCCTCCTATTCTTGAGCACTTCTGGTTAGAACCCAGAATGACTGTTCATAAGTCAGGTGGGGAGAGTTCAGTGAAGGGCAGACAGCAAATAGATTTTTGATACCCTGATGGTGGACAACAGGGGCATGCACAAGATCATGTCCAAGGAACCAACGAGGGAACAGGAAGACGACAGAAAGGCAGTGCTAGCCAGGCCATAACAGCATCTATAAAAACAAACCATGGACTGGAATAGAGTTTAGGCATAGCTGAACTTGCATTAGCACGAGACAACATCTGTAACAAGCTCACACTCTGATTTCATTCTCAGTGAAATGAGTATCATTGAGGGCACTTCAAGATTCTTTTCACCTAAGACTCAATTTTGTAGTCTTTCTATGACAGCTAAATATATTGACGTTCGGATCACTTTTGAATTTCTATCCAATGGCAACAAGAGCATCTCATTCCATTGAATGTTGCCATGGCATTAGACTTCAAATAGTGCCAGATTGACTACTTGCTAGGAAGAAACTACGTAACACAACAGTGACCCATTACTCATTACTCCAAGTCAATATTCCTTTCCTTGTGCCAATTTAAGATGAGGTAGTGTGTGTTAATGGTGCCACATCGACCCAATTTCGAATCTTGGCAAAGGCATCTAGCAAACGTCCCTCTCAAAGATGCTTGACTATAATTGGGCTCTTCTCCCACACGCCCTTCCAAGTTGGGTCCAAAAAACTAATACCAGTGAAGCTGTAAGCCCTTGCAGAAGTCAACAAGAGTTGTTAACAAGAATTGGCAATGCCAATACTTCTGGCTTATGAATTAAAGTGCGTTTCGTGTCATTGACGGGGTTAGGCACTCAATGAGTCTACATACATGCACTACGTCACACATCTTTGCACTCATGCATCCATTCATCCAATCACTGACGCATTCTTGCATTCATCCTCTGATACAACTGCGAAGAAACACAGAAACTTAAAAACATAGGCACAATAAATTAAAAGAATACAAGTGTAAGGAAGAAAACATGCTGCCATCTAAACACCACAGGCATAGACTTGCAATAGCAAAACTAAAAATAGCAGCAGGTGTCTGCCTTGCAAAGGTATTGTAAAGTAGTCTATCATGGTTTTAAAATACAAGAATAGTCTCCACATTTTAAATCAACTGGTTGGCCATGTTGGAATGGTAAAAAATGATACATAATGGGCAACCACATTCCATAAAGGTCTGCTTGTTTAGAAGAAGGACCTGAGGAAGCACTGGTGCCAAAGGAGTTGTATTTCCTCCTTTAACAGAGTACATAGGACCCCGTTTTCTTGCCCTCAATACCAGCCTCATGTTTTTACTCTAAATAGTCGGACAACGAGCCATACAAGAAAAGGAAGATTTTCTACCTCCCTTCCTGATCATGAACCCAGCTTACCATTTTAAACAATGTATTGGTCACCCAGTTGCACCAATCCTAATGAGGCCTTGAACACATCTAAGGACAAAACGCGTCGACAAACTCTCTTTTGGAGACCAATTCACTTTTGGCGAAGCAAAATGAAAGTTGAAAATTGTAAATTAATTGTTACTTGGAAAAACACTTGTTGAGAGCTGTCTGTAGTGAGTCCCTTTTTTGGTGGAGTGTATATTTCTATGTATGAATAATATAACCATCCATTTTTAGTAGTTACAAAAGATGCAGTCAGGAGAGGCCAAGATTGTCCTCATTTGTGTTTGATGTCAAAATTATGTTGGTGCTTATATTTGTGATGTTTAAATGTCATGGTACGTAATTATAGCACTTAAAAAAAATCTGTTAAATAAATGGCACCTGCCATTGGGCTCCTGAAAATATATGGTTTCATTATTTGTTTTTTCTAATGATGATTGTCATAATTTAGTTGGCTAGCCTCCCAAACAAATGTGTAATGTTTGGTTGATCTTGTAAACAGGTAATTTTTCCCTGTGCTCATCTATTTTCTTATCCACATGTTTAGAGGAAGGGGAAACCTGGGATGCGACGTTCTGCAAATTACATGTGGGGCAACCAAGGGACCTAATTGTATGGCCTGGAGAGCTGTAGTATTCTCTATAGAAACATTACAATAAAAAAGAAGTGAAGCTTGAAAGAACTATAACAGGAGAAAATTCAAAACGAAAGGACTGGCCAATCGGCCCCTAACACTGCAGCACACAAATTTTCAGGTGGATGTACACATGTGATCATAAAATGTTGCCATTCAGAGGACAAAAGAGCCAATGATTTATGAGGACTGAACCATTACTCTGTGCAGTTTGTTGTAATGGATGGAAGCAGAGTCTAAATGACACTCAGACCGGCCAATGACAGAGAAGAGCTCAACTTAAGGTCCTCTACTTATCTATATAGATATATTATCTATATAGATATTTGCTGCCGTGACTGTTTCCTGGAGTCTGCTGGGGGCACATTTGGACCTTTGGACTTTCCTCTGTTTTAACCCCACCTCTCGCGGCCCCCGCTTCGCGGGGGCCGCTCGTCTGCAGAGTAAGTGAAAGTGCCTTTTTGGGAGAGGGCACGAGACCGGGTGAAGGCGCCCAGGACCAAGAGACTTGCGGGACTGCATGGACCAGCCAGCAGCGCGGCGGGTCATTAGCCGCAGCTGGTCCTCTTCCCGCCCCCGTCCTCCGCCTGATAAAATCGACTCTCCGTGCTGTATACTTGGTGCTGCCGTGACTGTTTCTTGGAGTCTGCTGGGGGCACATTTGGACCTTTGGACTTTCCTCTGTTTTAACCCCACCTCTTGCGGCTCCCGCTTCGCGGGTGCCGCTCGTCTGCAGAGTGAGTGAAAGTGCCTTTTTGGGAGAGGGCACGAGACCGCGTGAAGGCGCCCAGGACCAAGAGGCTTGCGGGACTGCGAGGACCAGCCAGGAGCGCGGTGGGTCATTAGCCGCAGCTGGTCCTCTTCCCGCTCCCGTCCTCCGTTCTCTTAAGTCCCTCCCTATCTGCGCACGCGAACGCGCGCGGGACAGAGCCCGGGGCGAAGCCCGGGCCAAGGGCGGGCCCGTTGTAGCCCGTTAGAGGCCGTGTAAGGCCGGGCCGGGCCACCCCTCTAATGGTCCTTACACTGGACTTGACGTAAAACTGTATGTATTTTATTTTCATTATTTGCTAACTCAGCTTAAGTTAATGATTCGTATTAAATTGTTATAGTCTGCATTATGTCAACACGGGGAACCCGAAGTAAGACAGCGGCAGGAGAGACCCAGCTGATAGGCCCATTGGACAGTTTTATCATTAGGGCAAACAGTTTTATAGATCAAGGTATTTCTATTATGGAGCGAAGAGTGTCACAGGATTTAGCCCTGGCCAATGCCAAAAGATCATCCTTGGGACTTTTGGCAAGCGCTAAAACACCCGAGCGCGTAAGGGATCATGGTTTGGTGGAAGTCCGTGCTGATATCCATACCCTCCCAAACACAGTCGATTTATCGGCTTCGCATTTATTATCCGACTCCCAGTTAAGCACGGATTTGGAAAAAAAACCCGATCTAGCTACCCAAATTACACCGGAGGAAGCAAGACAGCTGAGGGGTAAGAGGGAGGGTGCAGTGCAGAAAAAAAGGGAAAACCAAACAAACCCAAAGTCCTACAAACTAGAGAGACATCTCTAACGACATCAGAGAAGCAAGATTATACTGAACGGAGAGGGGAGGGAGATAGGTGCACGATGCCCCAAAATCTAGTCCTAGAAGAGACCCCCGGCCCCACCCTGCAGGATATATCGGTTAACTCTGTAGAGGGTAAAGCGGCAAATGAGGTAGATGGTCAACTATTAATAACTATGCGGGATCTCTTTGAATCGTACTTTACCCCATTAGAAGCGAGATTACTATTAATTGAAAAACAGTTAACAGAATTGACAGCCTACATAAAAAAAAAACCTAATCATGGGCAGAACAAGCAGACCTATATTAAACCATCTGTACAACCAGTTAAAAAAGTAGCACCCCCAGGGCCAGCTGCCAAACCGACACCTTTGTTAGTAAAAGAAAGACATACTGTGGAAAAGCTTACTAACACAACCCCACAGTCTATCCAGGCACAAAACAACAAGACTGTAGAAAGTTCCTCCAAACCAACACCACAGATAAACCAGGCACAAAGTAATAAGACCCCTAAGTTTTCTGACTTAAATGCCAACAGGAACTGGGATAGGGAACTAGCTAACAATAGATATACCGTCAACCTGTCCCCCGAGGCTAGCCCCTATGTGGTGGTGATGACCGGAGTACCAGAATTGGCCAACCCATCCATAGAATCTAGTTGGTCTTTAAATAAAAAATTCCAACACTGGTTAAACTTGAATCGACCACTACCTCCTATATGGTCGAGTAAGATTCTTATGGTCCGTAGGGCCACCTGGGTGGGGCACGGAACAAAATCAATACAAGGAGACTGTGTCATTGTCAATTTTGAAGATCCCCGAACGGTTGACTACATTTGCTCATGGGGCCAATCTGACAACAAATAATGGCATAGGTACGCAACATCTTTCCTTTTTCTATCCCTCTAGAAACTGCAATAAACCGCCTTGTGAGGGATCTTGGTACACAATGGGCCCCCGCTCTCGGGGTCCAGCCTGGGAACGCGGGGAGGTAATTTTCCTAGGAGCAGGCCCAGAGAGATCCCTCCTTGGGATGGATGGAGTAACATCCCATTGATGAATAGATACAGCTGTCTAGAAATGGTAGACTGACCATCATGGAGGGAGAAACAAGAGGAGAAACCTGGTGAGAAACCCGGGGAGAACTTAGATCATACCCCTCAAGTTCCTAATGTTATCCCTCGGAACCCTCTCGATCAGGGAGACAGAAACCCCAAGGTAATAGAGGGAGTAGAAGAAAGATACTGGGATACCCCTAAACTGTCAGATTGTATAGTACCTAACATGAGTGAGGACCATGAATGTAGTGGTAGGGAAGATTTAGTACTGTGTGAGTATGTAGAACAGGGTAATATCACCAACACAGTTCCACCCCACCAGCAAGGATGTAGTTATCCATCCCCCACTCGGGTAATTACAGAGGTAGTAGATGCCCCATCCCCGGAGGGGGACATCTTACATATGGTAGGGTCACACAATGACAGACGAGGGTATAAGCTAGCAAGTTGGAATATTGCCGGTTGGAACAACAAAACAGGTATCCTGGGCGGGAAAGAAACCTTGGAATCTCACGATATCCTATGCCTGCAGGAAACCTGGAGTGTAGACGACATCACCTACGACGGTTATGTCGCTTATAATCTCCCAGCACAAGGTTCGAATATGGGTAGAGCCAAAGGGGGTCTACTTATTTTGCTCTCTGTTAGCCTCCCTGTGCAAGTTATAAGATACGCTATGATTGGATGTTATGCCCAATTGCTGTGGTTGAGACACAAGAATGATCGTAATGTCTTATTGATCAATTTTTATAACAATTTGCCAGACTCTATGCGAATGTCCGCGGTATGTGAGGTCGTTAAGACCTTGGAGGGGATTGTTCGGGCTAGCCATGTTGATTTTGTATTTCTGTGGAATGGGGATTTTAACATCCCTTTATGTCCCTTATCATTGACCAAGGTGTGTGGGGTATGTGATGATGGAGGAATTGAGTATTTTCACTTTAAGCACACCTCCTATGGAGAATCTCTGAATACCGCCCTTGCTAAATTTGACCTGGTCGTGTTGCAACCTCTAGGCGATGGTGACGGTAACCCCGTCCCCACCTTCACTGGAAGGAATGCGGCCACAGTCATTGACCATCTCCTGGTATCAGATGACACTCGCATGTTCTGTGATGCACCGGTCGTATTGGACCTAGCGATCAGCGACCACAAATGTGTTTCTGTAACATTGCATGTATGGGGTAATAGAACACTTGTAGTTCAACCTGTTGTCGCTAACATTGCTCCCTGTAGACCAAATGGTCATAGGATAAAATGGAATGGTGACAATTCGGAAAAACTGTTGACTAAAATTGTTGCAGCATGCTTACCCGATTTGCAAATCTGTCTAGGTGATGATACAGACTCTTGTGGTATTTTAACTAGTTTTAATAAGATCAATAAGATAGTTGTAAATGCCCTGACGATCACCAAATATACTAATCATAAACCAATGATGGGTTTGTTCGATTCACAGTGTACTAAGTCACTACAGATGCTCAAGAAGGCCCTATCTTGTAGACCTAGAGATAAGCTGAGTATTATAACCCTTAGGGCAACCTACAAGGGGCACTTAAAACGTCGAAAACTGGAACTGCGGGAAGAGGCATGGGGTAATCTGACTAAGGCTGTGGAATTATCGGACAGTAAACTTTTCTGGGAAACGGTTAACTGTCCTTTCCTCAAAGGTGATGAAACCCCGGTCCTCACTGCTCATGTTAGTGAGGACAATTGGGTTACTCACTTTTCTAGTATCTTTGATCCACAGAGAGGGGTGGTTTCACACATGGCGGAGGCGGACCCATGGCCAATAGTCCCTCTATGTATAACAGTATCGGAGGTAGACCTTGCTATTAGATCCAGCAAAGGAGCTAAGGCCCCTGGCCCCGATGGGGTCCCCATCGACCTTTTTAAGGCAGATACATCATTGTGGGGCCCCGTCTTGACTAGGGTCTTTAATGCGTCTGTTACAGAAAGTACTCCGCCTAGTTGGGGTGAATCGGTAATTATTCTGATTTATAAAAAGGGGGATAGGTCGGATGCCAAAAACTACCGCCCTATCTCCCTTTTAGATTCTTCGCTCAAAACTATGAGCCGGGTGCTGCTGGCTAGGTTAGAAGAGTGGCCCGAGAGCTGTGGTGTTCTTGCGCGGTCCCAATTTGGATTCCGAAAGGGCCTTGGAACCGTAGAACAATGTATAAACCTAGATCTCTTGATGGGGAAGTATACCCGTGCCAAGCAGGGCTCACTTTTTCTCTGTTTTGCTGACTTGAGCAGCGCGTTCGACCTTGTCGATCACGCGCTGCTATGGGCAACCCTATTAGAACAAGGGGCCCCAACAGAGATAGTCTCTTTCCTGGCTAGACTTTACTCTAAACTTTCAGCCCGTATCAGATATGGCCAAGGAGGGGAATGTACTGATTGTATCAGTGTGAGACTAGGTATGAGGCAGGGTTGTGTCCTTGCGCCCCTTCTTTTTTCCCTGTTTATTAATGCCATAGACTCCGAGCTCAAGCAGGTTAATTCATATGCACCGTTGGTGGATGGACAGGCTGTTCCCAGCTGCTCTACGCCGACGATTCAGTGCTCTTATCGAGAACCCCTTGTGGCCTACAGAAACTGATGGACAAATTTGCAGGTTTTATCAAGGATAAAAAACTGACAATTAATAATACTAAAACGTTCATTATGCCTTGTGGAAAGAAAATTAGGAATCTGAACTCATTTTATATAAAGGGGCAAAAAATAGAAACCGTAAATAAGTTTTGTTATTTGGGCATTACTTTTAGTAGCAATGGTATTTGGTCACAGGAAATATCCAATGTACAGGCTAAGATGACCAAGAGTGCCCATGGAGTTTTTACATTTGCTAATAAACTTGGCGACCGTCGTATATATGACATGTTACATATATACCGATGTAGATGCGTTGCAATTGCGCTCTACGGATATGGTGTCTGGGGGCACTGTCGCCACGGGGGATCTGCAGATAGAAGAAAACTGTTTCTTAAAAAGATTGCTTTGTCTGCCTACATCTGCTTCTAATCTGATAGTACACCAGGAACTGGGTCTGGAGTTTCTGTCAGATTTAATTTGTTTAAGACCATTGCTGGTGTGGAGAGCAATC
Organism: Lissotriton helveticus; assembly: GCF_964261635.1. Taxonomy (NCBI): domain Eukaryota; kingdom Metazoa; phylum Chordata; class Amphibia; order Caudata; family Salamandridae; genus Lissotriton; species Lissotriton helveticus. The sequence continues at coordinate 1,934,293,062 of NC_136067.1, read as the reverse complement.
TGGCACAAAAAAGAAACCAGTTTTGCCAGGAGTATTATTACTGATTGTCTCCGCCTATATAAAAGCTCATTGATTCCCTGGATTAATTATGTTGTGAGAACAGCCAGGGATTTTTTCAACCTTAATCTCTTAGATGACCAAGAGAGCTTGTCTGATTTCTCCAAGAAAGAGCTTAAGCATTCTTTTTTTTTTTTTTTAAAGGTTTTTATTGAAGAAAAAACAAGAGAATACACATAAATCGGGTGCCATATTTCGAAAACGGTACATCAATAGGTGAGAGAGGACACAATGCGTAAAAAACAACTTTACCGCCGGATGCACTTGTGGCAACGATATGTACGTAAAGGGAAATAATTAACAGCAATCCGACAAAACAGTATTCAACAAAGCCCGCCCACCCATGACACAGGATATTAGGACCCAAAGCAGACACCCGACCAATAGGAAAATCGACCCAGGATGATCAACCCATCTTTTGTGAAGGAAGAAAGAAAGAAGAAAAAAAGGCCATAGAACTAAACTAATATAAAACAATAAACCCCTCCCCAATCCCCCCACCCTACACCTCTGCAATGGCTACGGCCCATCCCCACTAGCAGCGTGCCTGTCACCCAGGAACTTGTACCTAAAAGAAGGAAAGAAGAAAACGGAGGAGGGAATATCGTACATGCCCCCCCGGTCCCCCTTGCCCCCCGCCAGCCGCAACCCACCCCATAAGTCCCCAGGATAAGAAAACGTAACAAGTAAAATCCAACAGGGGGGAAGCGTGTAAAAGACCCACCCTCCTCCCATGCAATCATGAGGTGCAATCCCGTGTCAAATGAAGTCTTTTTCCAAACCCATACGGTCAAAGTCAACCCTGACAGGATATCCAGAAGTAGAAAAGTTTCAAAGTCCACACGAAAGGAGTGATACCAGGATAGACGTTTACAAAGTCCAAAAGTCAAACAAAGTTCACTGCCCACCAGCAATAAGTCAGCAAAGCGTTCTTGATCACTCTGAGAGAAAAGGGGCGAGGTAGGAATCCGACATTCATCGGAAAACTCACACTGGAGAACAGGAATAGTCGCATCAATCTTGGGCGATATCAATATAGGGCAAAGCACACATCCGATAGTTTCGGGTTCGCTCGCTGCCATCAGGGGGTCACAAACAATTTCAAGGTCCGACTTCCGCACAGGGTCCTCGGTGGCAATCGGAGCTTGCTCCGCGGGTAAGGCATCTTGGTTCACCACCAACAAAGGGTCAGAGTCCGGTCTCCGGCAGATGTTATCGACCGTTAAAACCATCCTCTGGACGATGGCGGTGACTCTTATGTAGAGCTCCCGAATGGGGGCCATTATAGTGGGCAGCGACGGCGTATTTTCAGCCCGCTCCATCGCCCCTCATTGAGCGATCGGGCGGGTATCTGAACCCCGGAGGTCGACTTCTCCGGGGCACCAGGCAAAGGCAATGCAGATGACAACTGCGGGCACTTCAAAAGCACGATCTCAGCACCGTCGCCGCCAGCGAGGAACCAAGCCCATCAACCCCGGGAGCTCAACGGGGCATCCGGGCAGCGGACCCCCGACCAAAGCAGTCGATATGTCAAGCCGCCGCAGTTGCGGGAGAAAGCTGCCACCGGATCACCATCCAAAACGGAAAAGAAAGACGCCACTTCGGGAGACCGGAACCACTCACGTCCAGCGGCCGATGTTGTTCAACTCCAACCCGGCTGGGTCAGAACTCGAGGCCCCGGCTTCAACTCCGGGTTAGGCCGAGAATGGCGCACGGCGTATCTTCATCATTGGAGCAGCTAGAAATTCCGGGATTGCACCGCTAGAGTCAGGCGCACTTCAGCTGCACGGGAGTCCGGTGGGAAATCAGGTTAGAAGTCAGGATTTATAAGCAACCGGCGGAGGTCGGCGTAACCGGGAGCTTATGCGGCCATCTTGGTTGCTAGCGTAGCTCCTCCTCAGCTTAAGCATTCTTATTTACATAAGAAAGCTCTAGTGCGTAGAGACTCTAGCATGCAGTTATCCATCCCTCAGTATTATTTCTCCAATAGGGACTCATCTGGTTTTTCTGAATATTTAAAAGCTGTTACTAGACCATCCCATTGTTTTGTCCTTAATAGACTGAGACTCTGAATTGTCCACCATTTGGTTGCGTTCCCAGTCATGAAAAATTACCCGTCTATTCCATGCCCATGTGATGGGATCACTAAACAGAGTATTGTACACTTCTTATTTTTGTGTGACCTCTACAAACATCTATGCGTTGCCTAGTTAAAATCATTACTTATTAAACGGGCAATCACAACGGTACATTTGGCAATGAAGATGCTGTTTTCTCTTGACGATTTTGATATCTGTTTTCATACAGCTACGTTTATATTGAAATCTGTGGCCGCAAGGAAAAGTATGATTTTTAAACTATTTTATCCTCTGTACTGAGTTGCACCAAATGTCCTTTCATGTATAACCATATTAGACTGTATATTATGTAGCATATGTATTGTTCGCTTTTATGATTGACTTCTTTTTAATCGAATAAAGTTTTTGAAACTGAAACTGAAAAAGTGTAAGGAAGAAAACATGCTGCCATCTAAACACCACAGGCATAGACTTGCAATAGCAAAACTAAAAATAGCAGCAGGTGTCTGCCTTGCAAAGATATTGTAAAGTAGTCTATCATGGTTTTAAAATACAAGAATAGTCTCCACATTTTAAATCAACTGGTTGGCCATGTTGGAATGGTAAAAAATGATACATAATGGGCAACCACATTCCATAAAGGTCTGCTTGTTTAGAAGAAGGACCTGAGGAAGCACTGGTGCCAAAGGAGTTGTATTTCCTCCTTTAACAGAGTACATAGGACCCCGTTTTCTTGCCCTCAATACCAGCCTCATGTTTTTACTCTAAATAGTCGGACAACGAGCCATACAAGAAAAGGAAGATTTTCTACCTCCCTTCCTGATCATGAACCCAGCTTACCATTTTAAACAATGTATTGGTCACCCAGTTGCACCAATCCTAATGAGGCCTTGAACACATCTAAGGACAAAACGCGTCGACAAACTCTCTTTTGGAGACCAATTCACTTTTGGCGAAGCAAAATGAAAGTTGAAAATTGTAAATTAATTGTTACTTGGAAAAACACTTGTTGAGAGCTGTCTGTAGTGAGTCCCTTTTTTGGTGGAGTGTATATTTCTATGTATGAATAATATAACCATCCATTTTTAGTAGTTACAAAAGATGCAGTCAGGAGAGGCCAAGATTGTCCTCATTTGTGTTTGATGTCAAAATTATGTTGGTGCTTATATTTGTGATGTTTAAATGTCATGGTACGTAATTATAGCACTTAAAAAAAATCTGTTAAATAAATGGCACCTGCCATTGGGCTCCTGAAAATATATGGTTTCATTATTTGTTTTTTCTAATGATGATTGTCATAATTTAGTTGGCTAGCCTCCCAAACAAATGTGTAATGTTTGGTTGATCTTGTAAACAGGTAATTTTTCCCTGTGATCATCTATTTTCTTATCCACATGTTTAGAGGAAGGGGAAACCTGGGATGCGACGTTCTGCAAATTACATGTGGGGCAACCAAGGGACCTAATTGTATGGCCTGGAGAGCTGTAGTATTCTCTATAGAAACATTACAATAAAAAAGAAGTGAAGCTTGAAAGAACTATAACAGGAGAAAATTCAAAACGAAAGGACTGGCCAATCGGCCCCTAACACTGCAGCACACTAATTTTCAGGTGGATGTACACATGTGATCATAAAATGTTGCCATTCAGAGGACAAAAGAGCCAATGATTTATGAGGACTGAACCATTACTCTGTGCAGTTTGTTGTCATGGATGGAAGCAGAGTCTAAATGACACACAGACCGGCCAATGGCAGAGAAGAGCTCAACTTAAGGTCCTCTACTTATCTATATAGATATTTATATGCTCAGACGTGAGTCCCTTGCTCACTTTGCCACTGGATTCAAGCAAGCCGGGCTGAAGACGGCTGTAATGCCAGAAACCGGTCCTCGGAAGCTTGTTTCCGGTCCAGGGAAGGCATGGCTTGGCAGTTCGGGCTGGACTGTTCCCATGAGGCACAGGGTCAGACTGATTTGCATATGGCCATGTCTGAACTGGGGTGGCAGAGTGGGCTACCGTTTCAATCCGAGGCCACCGAAGTCATCTGCGGCGTACCACAAGGATCATCACTCAGCCCCACCCTCTTCAACGTCTACATGAGACCTCTTGCAGCCATCGCACGCCAACACAACCTCAACATCATCTCCTACGCCGACGACACCCAACTGATCCTCTCCCTCACCAGAGACCCCGCCACCGCCAGAACTAGCCTACACGAAGGGATGAAAGACGTCGCCGAATGGATGAAGAACAGCCGCCTGAAACTGAACTCAGACAAGACGGAAGTCCTCATCCTGGGACCATCGCCCTCCGCCTGGGACGACTCCTGGTGGGCCCCCGCCCTGGGCTCCACTCCCAAGCCAACGGACCACGCACGCAACCTAGGCTTCATCCTGGACTCCTCCCTCTCGATGACCAGACAAGTCAACGCCGTCTCCTCATCACGCTTCAACACCCTACGCATGCTCCGCAAGATCTTCCGATGGATCCCGACCGAAAACAGGAAGACGGTCACCCAGGCACTCGTCACCAGCCGACTGGACTACGGAAACACCCTCTACGCCGGAACCACAGCCAAGCTACAGAAAAGACTCCAACGCATCCAGAACGCCTCCGCCCAACTCATCCTGGACATTCCCCGACGCAGCCACATCTCCGGCCACCTGAGGGACCTGCACTGGCTCCCCGTCAGCAAGAGGATTACGTTCAGGCTCCTCACCCACGCACACAAGTCTCTCCACGACCTAGGCCCCAAGTACCACAACGACCGCCTGACCTTCTACACGCCCACCCGCCAGCTACGTTCTACAAGCCTCGCCCTCGCCGCCGTACCACGCATCCGAAGAGCCACCGCCGGAGGAAGATCCTTCTCCTACCTGGCGGCCAACACATGGAACTCCCTCCCCATCCACCTTCGGCTGACCCAGGACCATCTCGCCTTCAGGAGACAACTCAAGACCTGGCTGTTCGAGCAATAGCGGACCCCTTCACCCAAGCGCCTTGAGACCCTTCCGTGTGAGTAGTGCGATATACAAATGTTATGATTGATTGATTGATTGATTGATTGATGGATTAAACCCAGATCTTTTGACTGGGTGTGAGTGTTTTATTGGTTCAGATGCTCCGTCCATCACCACCCCCTTTTGTACCGCTTTTGGCCGCCATAAGTGTGGCAGGGTATGCTCAGACGCGAGTCCCTTGCTCACTTTGCCACTGGATTCAAGCAAGCCGGGCTGAAGACGGCTGTAATGCCAGAAACCGGTCCTCGGAAGCTTGTTTCCGGTCCAGGGAAGGCATGGCTTGGCAGTTCGGGCTGGATTGTTCCCATGAGGCACAGAGTCAGACTGATTTGCATATAGCCATGTCTGAACTGGGGTGGCAGAGTGGGCTAAAGAACGGTGATGGATTAAACCCAGATCTTTTGACTGGGTGTGAGTGTTTGATTGGTTCAGATGCTCCGTCCATCACCACCCCCTTTTTTACCGCTTTTGGCCGCCATAAGTGTGGCAGGGTATGCTCAGACGCGAGTCCCTTGCTCACTTTGCCACTGGATTCAAGCAAGCCGGGCTAAAGACGGCTGTAATGCCAGAAACCGGTCCTCGGAAGCTTGTTTCCGGTCCAGGGAAGGCATGGCTTGGCAGTTCGGGCTGGGCTGTTCCCATGAGGCACAGGGTCAGACTGATTTGCATATAGCCATGTCTGAACTGGGGTGGCAGAGTGGGTTAAAGAACGGTGATGGATTAAACCCAGATCTTTTGACTGGGTGTGAGTGTTTGATTGGTTCAGATGCTCCGTCCATCACCACCCCCTTTTGTACCGCTTTTGGCTGCCATAAGTGTGGCAGGGTATGCTCAGACGTGAGTCCCTTGCTCACTTTGCCACTGGATTCAAGCAAGCCGGGCTGAAGACGGCTGTAATGCCAGAAACCGGTCCTCGGAAGCTTGTTTCCGGTCCAGGGAAGGCATGGCTTGGTAGTTCGGGCTGGACTGTTCCCATGAGGCACAGGGTCAGACTTATTTGCATATAGCCATGTCTGAACTGGGGTGGCAGAGTGGGCTAAAGAACGGTGATGGATTAAACCCAGATCTTTTGACTGGGTGTGAGTGTTTGATTGGTTCAGATGCTCCGTCCATCACCACCCCCTTTTGTACCGCTTGCACAATAAATAGGTCATGCCTACTGGCTTTATCATATCTTTTCATAATAAACAGATCAAATATAAGAAATCTGGCATAACTTTTCCCAGTGAACCAATGAAGCCTTTACGCTTTAGCATTAGCTTTACACTTTATCCAACACCTGCCTATTCACTTGCACAGAAACTGGCAGCCATCATACATAGTTATAAAATTACAAATATGTAGGAAAATACAAATTCCAAAATAATATACCACCCATGTCAACAGGGCCTAACAAGAATCGTCACTATGAAAATCCCTTGGGTTTGTCAGAGTGGGTGGCCAATGCCAAAGTCGTTGCATACTGAAATAATCTCTGAGATTACAGGTAACAAAATACCTGTCTATGTCTCGTAACACAATGTGATAACAACCAACTATTAAAGGCTTACTGCCTTTAACATATGCTTTGTATAATGAATAACCTAGACTTACTGCCTTTGGCATAAAGTTTCATACTAAGCAGACCAGGCCTATGGCATCAGACACAACATTTCCAGACATAAAAATTGTTATCACAATAAACTGTGGCCTCTAGTTTTGAGTGGACATTTTTTCAAAAGGTAATCATCAGACACACTGTCATAAGATTAGAAAGGTATGCAAAATTATAGTTGGTTAATTAAATACTATCCTAAGATGGCCTAACAAGGATTGTCACAGAGCAAATCTTCTATATCCACAGTTTTCCACACTGGGTGACCACCACCAAAGCCATTGCCACTACTGTAATCTGTAGAATTTAATATAGAATAATAACAATCCACACTTAAATGCCTAAAAAATGTAACTGTCCTTTTCATAATACATAGGTCAAGCCCTTAGTATATCATTTCATAATAAGTAGATGAGGCCTGAAACCATGATCACTGGCTTGCCACCATAACCAATCTCAGTCCTACTGTATCGAGTATAAACGTCACAAGCCAAAATGTGCACTTTAAGCCACCTTAATAGAAGCACACAAACTTGGCCCAATTAAATCCTGACATACCACATCTTCACTTTCCTAAACCATGATGAAAGGTAAATCTGACCTCGCTCATTACGGCTAGATCCTATAGCAGACCAACCACCTGACTGTATCATGTCCGCTTGTTTCATGATGAAACCCTAGCGAACTTATCATCCGTTGATCCCTTACCATTTCCCCGACTGCTGGACTTGAACAGGACCATATACTACTTTAGCATGATCCCATTATGGGATCGGGAATGTGTCTTTCAAACCAACTCGGAAAGGTTTGCAAACAACGAGTATAATGAGAGTTAGGTGTTAGGAATATCCCAATCTAAACCCGACGGCATTTTGAATAACCAATCCGTACAGAGTAGAATTGTACATCTCTACGGGCTGCGTTTCCAAACGACCGAGTATGATGCTGGATTTCGACAGCCTTTCCGAATCGTGCCGTCCAACTCGAATTGGCAGGCCGAATCAGACTTTGGGGGCCCATGGTGGGCCTCCCTGCACTGAGAGCCTTCCCTATTGGGCCCGTGGGGGGTACCCCCGGGTCTTCCCTTGCAAGCCATGCACAGTGTGGCAGGCACCAGGGGGTGCCCGCCACAGGGTGCCGAATTTCCCCAGCCACCCCTTTCTTCAATGGAAGCCTATGCATTCGTACGGAACAAAGGCTCCCGTTGAAGTCAATGGGAGTCCAACCAAATCGTATCTGGAAGCATTCCGATGCATCATACTCAGTCAGTTGAACTCTCCCGAACCAATTCGGTTGTAAACCATTCCCAAACCCATTAGGTTGGGAAGCTTTTCCAAACCACATCAGAATCGGGCCCTATGTCTTGAGAAAGCTCTAAGCCTGTGAGCCACCTGATAGAGCGAAGCATACGTTGGCTGAACCAAGTTGTTCCTGTACACTAGAGACTGAAAAATTCATAAGCATCGGTTTCTGAGAAATTCTTATAAACATTATGCTTGTATAAATTAATAAAGCACTGACCACCAATTAAATCTGTACCATATACATCCCCCATATTCCTAATACTATTTACAACTAGGTTTAAAGACGTTTACATAGATAGGATACATAACATAATAACAAGAATTTACACTAACTACAGGGTTACATGATGGTGTGACCCTATGGTCAATGGCAGTTCTCCCCTACCAATCTGTACTCCTGGGAACCAGCATGTGGGTGGAGTGTAAGCCACTCTGTCAGTAAGACTCTGAAAGCTCTTTTACATTGATCACATAAGGTCAAGTGACAGTTCCACAGTTAAGCTAGACCTAAAAATGCATGTAGATTAGGATGGCCCTGGGCTCATAAACACAAAACTGCTCTCTGAAGTTAATTACTGCCATCCTCCCATCTGTGCTGCTCGCATAGAAAAACAAACAGTGCAAATTACTTAGTTGTCTAAGACACTTTATTAGCATTACTATGTAATTTGAGAATTCCTAAAATTTCAAGCTCCGGCAGCTGAATAAGTAAACAAACTCATCACACCTGCATGCAGGGCTAGATCTTTTTTTGTGGAAGCACACAACTTCTTCCCTCCTGTCTACCAATATGTTGGTAGACCCAACGTTCCTCTCCTGGTAGTACATCTTAAAGCCCTTCTATCAGGTTACTCCCATAATGTCTGGTGACAGCTGCACTGTTGTCATACCAGACCTACAAATGGTGCAGGAAGGACAGATTTGCACACATGACATTACTGGTAAGTAATGAATGCATGCCTTCCTCCATCTCAATCCTTACTCAATATTAGAATAGAGACCACCATCAAGTGCCTTTAACATCAAAGACCTCCTCTTAGTAACCACCTGCAAATGTATCATCTTTTAACCCAATGGCAGCATAAATCCCACATAGCACAGGACCGCAACTTTAGCATTAGCATGCACCACATGCTCGGATTACTTCACATCCACCACGCCCTCTGCCTTCATATATTTACACAGAAATAACTATAGCACTCAGACCACCACAACACCTTGGATCCCTGAAAGTAAATCTCTTTCACAAACTTTCCTGTTTCTACTTAATTCTGACCAACAATTTTTCAGTGAACAATAGTACTGTTTGCCTCTTTGTTACATCTGGCTGCACCAAATTTGTGAGTGCCTGCATTAGTAGTTAATATAATACAACTTCCTGTCGAATGTGTGCAGCTATGGAACATTCTTTATATCACTCCACAAAATGTCTACTCTTCTTCAATAAGCTCCTCCTAGTTGAAACAAGACTTAGAATGACATTAGACCTAACCATGAACATAAGTGGCACACGTCAACCGGCAGCAAGGCTTACCAAACTTCAGGGCGTTTTGGGGTTTTACCCCTTTGTACTGCCAAATTTGCAACAACAGCAAGCTTTATATGTTGGTTCTATGTCTCCTTCTTGTAGCTAATTTGTTGTGGCATCCTGCAACTGAACACAGACATCGGAAAACTCAGGACCCAAAATGAGCACTCCTCAGACTGTCTTCACTAGTTTTAATTATGATCTTCAGATACATTCCAGGCCCTAGTGCAAATACCACCCCTCAAAGAAGAAGTTGGAAAATTGACCGGCATACAAGAGGCAGTGGTGTAGATATGGGGAGGTGAGCAAGTTTTGTCTATCGACTACCACCATCCCTCACGAACAAGTCGTCTGTCGGCCGCCAGACACCCCCGCCCCGTACAAGCCGTCATTCGGTCATTACCCCCCGCTCTTACCTGCAAACCTGGGGTCAGCCCCAGGTGTCAGTAGGTCTAGCGATACCACTGACAAGATCATGGCTCTCTAGGATGGACCAGCTGAATAACCCCCAGCTGACCAAGATCAAAGATGATAGAGATATGCATAGCATCATCTGGGTTTGCGTTTGGTAAGTTGTGAAGCAGTACTTCCACCAGGCAGAATGACCCTCCATCCATGTCCCTGTGTGTCTACAGTTCCCTTTCGCTAGGTTAAAGTGTGAATGCACCCTACTCAAAATCTGCTGACAACACAAACTTGAAGACCAAATTACAGTGTCAGAGAAAAAGTGTTATGGCTTAAGATGGATACAAATACGCTTTAATGCCTAGATTTTGTTGAAGCATGTGCTAATAGCTGTAGAAACTACTTCTTACAACATGATGTTATGTTATGTTATTTTAATCTTATAAGGTGCACAGCAACCCAAGGGTTTACCGGTGCCAATGATGGCAAAGGTAAAGCGGACCCCACAGAATATCACCCCTCAGGGGCTCTTTCGGAGGAGGAAAGAGACGTGAATTAGAACATTATAAAAAAAATAGGAAAGCCCATCTATCCTGTACCTTGCCTAATTATGTCTCATGTTGCTTTGTCTGATTTGCTTCACTAACACCTAATGGATTTGGTCAATGTAACCATGAACGCTGAGCCAAACATTGGACAGGGTCGTGACCACTGTATCCAAAGTCTGACCCATGCACGTGGATGTCTTGCATCACCTCCTGGATAAGATTAATGTCAAGCTATGTATATAGTTTTCATGCTTCCTCACCGAAAACCATATAGCATTTTGCAACTGGAATATCCAAGAAGGAAATTGTGCAGCAACAAAGAGAAACATGAGCAACCTTATGCAGTACATAAGTATGTCAAGAATACAGAGAGATGGAAAGACCTTCAAGGGCAAGAATTACCAACTAAAAAAGGCAACTACCGTTTGCTATAACAAAGTGCCCTTGCAGCATAGGAAAAGAATGATCCCTGTTTTTTTGGATGGTTGGAGTAGTAAAAATCTGATTTTGATGCCTTAGGATTCTGCAACGGAACCAAAGTTCTTATATATGGGCCAATATTATATGTTTAAGAGAAGGGATAATAATTCCTATTTTTAAAGCACAAACATATCACCCCTTAAGGTTTCAAGGCACTGGGGGCCATCGAGGAGATTAAGTGAGCTCTAATGTGTGAAGTACAGGACTAACATCTCAACCATGGTGCTGTGCAAAATCGGGTGTGGTAATTGCCGCTTGATATTGACTGTGGGTTACATCAGACCAGTGGGACAATATTCTTAGCGAGCTAGGAGGGTCCGTGGAAAGTAATGGGCAAGAGGAAGGCAATGGAGGGGGGTGGAGCTTCGGCTGCCACAAAAAAAGGAAAGCAGGCAAAAAAGTCCCAACATGCTGCAACTAATTGTGTTTTAACCAGTATTGAATCCATTGTTGAGGATTGTGAAGATATTTTATTGGGGGCCCCAAGTATAAAAGAGGCGGGAAATGACGATCCCCTATTTGATGGCCTGACACTGAAAAGGATTTTGGGAAGAGAGTGGAGGCAGCACCAGTTTTGAAGTAAGACAGGACCACGTTGTATCAAGAATGTGTTTTTCTTTATTTTTTCATTTTTAAGACAGCCAACGCGTTTCGCTCCCCAACCATGGGAGCTTCGTCAGGGCTGAAAACAACATAGAAATGATACACCAATATTAATAACACATACTAACATTAAAAATCACAACAACGGGACAGACAATATTAAAAACACATTGAGTCAGGCTACTAAGAGAGGAGATGGCAACACCTGAAAGAGCCATAGTATCAATCCTATATTTTAAGGGACATATTTCCTTAAATCTGAAGATGTATTTACAAAAATAAAGAAGGCAGGGTAGCGACAAAATGATGCATAAATACACGTTGCAGAATGCAACCAAATATATAGTGCTTGCGATGAGAGTTGGAAAAGGGAGACCGGGGAGGTATATGAAGTGATATCCAAGTGAGGGAAAGAAAAGATCAAAAGTAAAAAAGACAAAAAAGATTAACTTGAGTAGACTTGTACAGAATAGTTACCCAATATGATAGGTATACACATACACCCACTCACAGGTGAATTTGCCCAAAGGTTGAAAGTATACATAGTGCCATTCTCACCAAAGATGTTGGTAAATCCTGATACGATGCAATAACGTAGACACGGAGACTGGTCAATACAGTAGCAAGAGATTCTAAAATGAGAGGAAACGGATTGCATGAAGTGACTGTGTTTGAGATCAAAGCCTAACAAGTATACTGAAGTGACCAAACTCCTTACCCAATATCAAGATTCCTGTATCAGGACAAAAGATGAGGACAGCGTCACGGGCTTTAAGGTAAATCTCATCAATAGTTAGGAAGATAATATTTCAAATATATCTGAAGAAGAAATGAGATTCGAAACGTTGACAAAGGAATCATAACATATTAAATATGACTCCAATCCAAAGTATCAGTAAACTACAGTGTCCAGATCTCTTACCCAGTATCAAGTTACTGTATCAGGACAAAGATGAAGGTATACATCACGGGCTTTATAGTGAATCACATTGGTAGCCAAGACGGTAGTATTTCAATTATATCTAAAGAAAGAATTAATATTTAAAAGGATGTCAAATATGTCACAACCTATAGAATTCTTAGCTCATAACTCCAATCCAAGTCATCAACACTTGAAAACGCACTCATCCCATAGTGTATACACAATTGCAAGAAAGCAATTAGTCTCTGACACTGAAAAGGAGCAAAGTGATCCCTGCAATTTTTTCCAAGAAGCCACAGAATACACATCCTGCCGATGAATTGCATTCTATCCCTGCTAATCCCATTGACGCAAATATTATAGAGATTTCAAGGGGGGTAATTTGAGTAGTAAGGTTGATCTTCCGGCTAAATTAATAGAAAATACAGACCGGTTAATGCAGGAGAGATCATGTGAAAAGGGTATTAATTGTATTAATCGATTTTCTGTGTTGGAAGGGGAATCCAGGGAATTAAGCGAGGTATTATCACAAGGACCTGGGGGGGTTGTGGAGGTTATGAATGGTACAGGTGAATGCCTCAAATGTTTGAATTTTAACAGGACAATCTTGAAGAAAATGGAACGTTTAGAAGGGGACATAGCTTTTATTAAAAAACTAATGATGGCATCATTGAAGCAGGGGGAATTACATGCGAGGAAGAGCCCTCAAGCAACAATAGTGTCCAAACTGGCAAAAGCCCCAATTACACGAGCAGTACCATCGAATGCTCTTAAAATAGTAGGAGGGCCACTACCCAAGATTTCAGTGCAAACTTCTCTAGTTAGTATGCCTGCCGGGCAGAATACCACCAGTTCCTACGCTGAGGTAGCAAAACCGCGGGGACCACCATTAAAGCGTAAGGACTCACTCATGTTCTCGTTCTGGCGTTGTTATAGTTATACTGGTCCCCCCCTTCTTTGACCAGGCTCTTTAAACCTAGTTTCTGAACATGTTGCGCCATAGAGCCTTTGAGAAGAACGAAAGTGGCTGCGGTACTCCCGGCCGCATACCATCGTCAACATATATTTTGCCTGCTCGGACCAATACGCTACAGAGACACTCATTCATCAACACACTCGCGACGTCGCACAGTTTTACCTTTTAACACCAATGCCCCACACTCACTCAGAAGTCAGGCCTAGCCGTTACGACTATCCACGACACTGATTGGCGGGAACGGGCCGACATCCATCAGACGACGCTGATGAGTACCATCACAGCTTTGTAATTAAGGAACTGTGACATGAAAAAACAAGAAAAACCCACTGACCTCTACACCTATTGCACTGCATTGATTGCTAAGTGACATGAGCTGCAATGGCACAATTTACGCCGCCGAACCTCTGGGTTGTCGGCCTTACGGCTGTGTTCACATGATGTTGACCATATGATTATTGATTTGCGTGGCTGGTCCCTAGGGGTTGTAAGCTCAACGCCGTGTACCGTGCACTTTAAACAATAAAGGTCTTGGAACAAAAAAAGCAAAAAACAAAAAATTAAAGCATAAGGACTCACAAGGGAGTAAAAAACATTCTAATGACTCGGTAGAGGCAATTAAAGAGGTAAATGCTGGGGAAATTTGGAGTAATAAACGGATTAATAAACCATTCAGTTCCCCAAATGCCACTGTCTATATGACTGGGGTCACTAAGCTTGGTACTGCCAATGCCTATGAGAGCAGTGAATCAATCCGCAATAAAACTATTCACTGGCTGCGCCATGTGAGAGGGTGCAGATCGGTTATCAGGGAAGATATGATTCATGTAAAAAGACTGTCCCTGTTTAGTTCGTTAACAGACTGCATTGAAATACAGTTTGATAATGCAGCAATTGCGGAGAATTTAATAGCCCTAAAGTACAGAACATGCCCCCCCAGAAACTCTAGTATACAAATTAGACACGCGCCGTCATGGTCCAAAGCTAGGCCCAGTGACGACTCGGATCTCAATAAAATAGATTGACCATCAAAGGATAATCCTTTGAATAATGCAGCACAAGTAAACAATATGTGTATGCCCGAGCATCAGACTAATTCCACCACAAGGCAGATAGATGGGGAGGCAACGGCGCATAATGCCGAGGTGGCCGCGGTCGGTGGCGAAAGGACTAATGACTTTATTAAAGTTCAACTCCCTCTAAGGTTAGTAGTAGAGACAATAGCTCCTGAAGCACCAACTAGACGGATAGCCGCAAATACCAATGTGATCAAGCTGCTTTCATGGAACATAGCGGGTCTCCAAAAAAACATGGAAAATCCGGAATGGAATGAATTTATTGATACGTTTGAGATCTGCATGTTCCAGGAAACCTGGAGTATGATCCCCCTGTATAAAAGTGGGTATTCTACCCATTTTATCCCGGCAATCAGTGCAGGGAGAGGTCGCCCATCGGGAGGACTTCATGTATAGATTAGTGTGGCCCTGAATTGGGAGGAAGAGCATTGGCAACAACTTAAGATCGCTGCCTGCTCGAAGGACTCTACCCTGTTTTGGAATTTGATTAATAAACTAGATAGAAGAGGAGTAGAGCCCCTCCCTAACCATATAACCGAGCAGCAATGGTACTCCCATTTCTCAAATCTGTATGGTGGTGAGGATGAAACAGGGCAAACTTTGGGGGAACCAAATGATTTAACAATAGACAGGCATGTACCTGTAGAACCCTTTGCAACTTGGGAAGTTCATGATGCCATTATGAGAATAACCCCATCTAAAGCAGCAGGTCCGGACGGGTTACCGGGTGATTTATTTATATATGACCCCAAGTTATGGACTGACTTCATTGCCCTACTAATGAACTTAATTCTTTGTGGTCATTCTGTCCCAGATTCATGGAAGGGCGCTGAAGTAATAACCATCTACAAGAAAGGCAATAGGGAGGACCCTGCCAACTACAGGCCGATTAGTTTATTCAATGCTATCCATAAAGTAGTTGGCAGGGTCATCGTCAACAGAATAGGAACTTGGCTTGAAGAAGAGAATATACTGACTCACTTTCAGGCGGGCTTCCGACAAAATGTGGGAACGATGGACCAGGTCTTTAGGTTTTGCACTATATATTGGAAATCTGTGACCATCATGAAGGGGAATTTATATCTGGCCTTCATAGATCTGAAGAGTGCTTTCGATCTGGTGCCCCGTAGTAAACTGTGGAAGGTGCTGTTGGACATGGGGTTCCCGCAGTACCTCCTGGAGTTTATTGTTAAACTTCATCAGGACAATTATGCCAGAATTAGATGGGGGAGCCAGGGACAACTAACAGAGAGGGTGCCTGTGAACAGGGGGGTGTGCCAGGGCAGTGTAATGGCCCCGACATTGTTCTCCCTCTTCATTAATTGGTTGGTAGACCATTTGAGGGAGGACAATGCCGATGCCCCGGCCCTGGCGGGGGAGAAAACACCCACCCTCCTCTTCACAGACGACACCCTCCTGATGTCCAAAACTCCCTCGGGTCTCCAGAAATTGCTGGACCGATTTAGCTTGTTTTGCGCGGAACGTGGACTGACCATCAATACCACTAAAACAAAGCTGATGGTACTGCCCCCATCAAAAAAAGCAAAGAGAATTTACATCACTCTTAATGGGTCGCCGATAGAGGTTGTGGAGGCTTTTGACTACCTGGGAGTCAGAATTAATAACAAAATGAAATGGGACTCCCATGTCGCCAAAATGCTCCTAAACCTTAAAAGAGTATCTGGAGTAGTTTGGAGAAACCAGAGAATGTCCGTCAGCAGGCCTATAGCTCCGGCTCTTGCTGTCTACGAAGGGAAGGCGTTAGCGTCTGCAGTTTACGGTTCTGAATTATGGGGCAGTGAGAACACAGTTGAATTGGTTAGAGCCGAGAATACGTTTCTGAGGGACTTAGTTTCCCTCCCTATCTCGACTCCACTGAAGCCCCTTTGTCACAACATGGGCAAGCGCTCAATTTCAGATATAGTTTGCCTCCGCCCTTTGCTGTTCTGGGTGCGCGTGAGAAGGACACCAGAACTGGCAAATTATGCTTTGGTGTTGGACGAATTGATCGTCCTGAATAGTGCTAATAAGATACAGTGGCTTAACAAACTGAAACAGTTGGTTATGAATCTGGGATTGGCAGAATTTTGGATCTCTCAGTCCCCACCTCCCACGCAAGTTGTTAAGAAAATCTATTGGGAGTGGGTTCAAGCCGAGGAATTGAAGAGTACAAAGTGGGGAGCACTAACTACTCCATTTTTGGAACATAAGCCCACTAGGAAGCTTGAACCATTCCTAGATTTCATTCAAGTTCCAAAAGATAGATCACTTTTTCTGAAAATGAGGTATGGGACACTCCCTCTTAACAAGTTCACGGAGTGCTGGAAAGGAACTTGTGCACCACACTATACCTGCCCAAGCTACTCATGTGTGACTGAATCCTTACCTCACTTCCTATTTGCCTGTAAAGCATAACAAAGACCTAGATCACAATGGTTAAAGCCAGTATGCAGGGAGCTGGGAGTTAGTGACTATAGGGTCGCCCTACGCATCCTCTCATCAGACACAACATCTCTGTTCATTGTATGTGGGGTCGCAAAGTATCTATCAAGTGCCTGGCTGACACGCACTAGGTTGATAAACACAAACAAAGCCGAGAACTTGCCTGTGTAGAAAGTCCATATGTATATCATTGCCTTGCACTCCATTTCCTGTTATCAGTTTTTTTTTAAATTGTACATAGAATTTTGTTGTTGTCTTTTATATTTGTGAATTAGATATACCATTTTTAAGTGATTTTATGTCTGGAATGTATGTAGTTTTATGATATGCAATATATCGAATACAATAATTCAATCAATCGATTAAGTGAGCTATAGCCCAGAGTCACATGATGCTGGTCTGAGCCGCTGCCAGCGCTGGGGAGTCACTCAAACAAATGATGGACGGAATGCTGAATAAATCATGCATTCACCCCCAGTCAGGAGTTCTGGGTTAAATCCATCGTTCTTTTGCTCACCATGCTATTCCAGTTTAGACCTGACCATATGCAAATCAGTCTGACCCTGTGCCTCATGGGAACAGTCCAGCCTGAACTGCCAAGCTAGGTCCTCCCTGGATCGGAAACAAGCATCCTCGGATCGGTTTCGTGGTATTACCCCTCTCCAGCCAGGATAACTTAAATCCAGTGGCAAAGTGAGCCAGGGACCCATGTCTCGGCATACCTATCCAACTTAGAGCGAAAAGAGCTACACAAACAAAGGATGGACGAAATGCTGAATAAATCATGCATTCATCCCCTGTCAAGAGATCTGGGTTAAAGCTGCCCTGGCCGCTGCGCCCCACCTCTCCCATTGGGTGATGAATTTGGAGGAAGCCTCAAACAGAATCATCTCTGTTGTGAGAGTACAGCTTGCCCTCTGTGTGGGCTGCAATATGAGACTAGGGGCCAGATGTAGGTAAATCCATTTTACCGATTTTTAAATACCGTATTTTACAGAATTTTACCGAATCGGTATTTAAAAATCGGAAAATGATATGTAGGTAAAAAATCGGTATAATTTACCGATTCGGTAAAAGTCGGTATCGGATGATCTGTATTTACCGATCGGTATTACCGATCGGTATGTACCGATCGGCATTTACCGATCGGCATTTCCAATGCATTCCTATGGGCCTTTTGGCCCATAGGAATGCATTGGAAATACCTATCTGTAATACCGATCGGCAAATACCTATCTGTAATACCGATCGGCAAATACCGATCGGTAATACCGATCGGTAAATACAGATCGGTATTACAAACAAACGTGCAGCAAACAAAAGTGAAACTTAACACAACAGCCAATCAGGTGCAACCACCCTCCCCCTTCCTCCCAGGAAGTGCCTGCCCAGCCAGCTGCAACTCATTAGAAAGTTCTGGAGACAGGCAGAGCAGAGCACACAGAGAGAGGAGCAGGGGGAGAGTTGTTTGTGTTTAAAACCCAGGAATAATGGCAAGCAGCAGTGAGAGAAAGAGAAAAATTAAGTTCAGCAACACTGAGCTTCAACTCCTAGTTGAGGAGGTGGTCAGGGTGCACACCCAACTATTTGGGAAGCTGTCCCTCACCATGGCTGAGTCAGCTAAGCGAAAGCTGTGGCTGCACATAGTGGAAAGGGTAAATGCAGTGGGAGTCACCAGCAGGAGCATGGAGGATTTAAAGAAAAGATTTTATGACCTCAGGAGCCAAACCAAGAGGAAGCTTGCAGAGCTGCATAAACAGGCTGGTGTCACTGGAGGAGGCAGGAATCCAGCACCCCCCCTGACTGAGCTGGAGGAGTTGGTGGCGTCTACCATCGAGCCAGACAGTGTGGTGGGACTGGGAGCAGTGGACAGCTCAGCCCGAGCCAAATCAAAAGGTAAGATGCATGCGCAGCACAACACCCCATACCAAGCAGCATCCCTTAAACCTCTGAGCACAGGCCAAGCCCAGTCCAGTACTGCTAGCACTATACAGGAGCAATGCATAATGGGAAATGTAGTCAGCTAATATTAGACCATGTATAACTGAACAGACATCAGCAAGGCAGTGAAAGTATTGCAGAATCATGAAAGTTAAATGTGTAAAGATTTATTTATAGTCACTGTGACACAGTAACAATCAATGTACATACGCTTATTTACACCTAGGGGCACCATCAGCCAAGCAAGGCACATCGACACCAGGGACTGCAGCAGCGAGGGAGGAGAGTGAGGAGGCAGGGCCAAGCCATGTGCAAGCATCGCAAGATGAGGAGGACACAAGTGGCATTGCACAGGAGGAGGAGACAGGCCTCACCCCCGACCTTCCACACTCCCCACACCTGTCACAATCACCTGTATTAGTATTCTCACCGGAGACTTCCCCAGTAATGCAACAGGCTGCACCTGCAACACCACCAGCCAGGAGGTGACTCGTGGCCACACTGCCCTTGATGGAGGCAGCATTAGATCAGGCTGAGCAAACTCCACCTATGCCTCATGCTGCACTGCAGGCAAACACTCATCAAGACACCATGCACAGACGTCGCCGCATGCCCAGCACTGCAGGAGGCACTGGAGAAGGCACTGTCTTCCGGGGGCTGGAGGGAAGCATGGTGCGCATCCAGTGCATGCAGGGCAGATCCATCCAGGCCTGCCACCGGCAATTCCGTGCCCTCAATCAAACTGTAGGAGAGATGGGGAAGGGCATTAATGATATAGCCAATTGCAGCAGGGACATGGTAAAATCAAATGACAACCTAGCTGCTGGTATTACGTCTGCTATCACGCAGCTGTGCGATAAGATGGACCACATCGAGAACGCAAGGCGCAGGGACACCCGCGCTACCAACAGGGCGCTGAATCGCCTTGCCACTGCCACTGCACAGCTATGCAGGAGAGGAAACAATATGCAGGAAAGCCTAACACAAAATACGGCAGAGGTCACAAGGGGCATAGCCAAAATAACCAGTGCCCTAGAGGCAATGATGATCACTAATGCTGCTCACAATCCTGCCCTGGATGTGGCTGAAGGAGAGGACAGTAGTAGCCGCAGCAGCTTGGGTAGTGCTGTGGTGCCTGCTCGTAGGAGCCGGAGGCGCCCAGCTGAGCCTTCAAGCCTGGAGGAAGGCAGTGGGGATAATCCCAGTGTGTCTGGGAAGCGGCAGAGAAAGTGACTCTCCAAGTTTGGGTGAAGTAACCCTGGACATGTTGTCCCCACCTTTGTACATTTTAATTTGTTGCACCTAAGTGCTGTAAGTTCGTGCCAACAGATAAATACTTTACTTCCATTCACAACCTGTCTGTGTGTCATTACTTACTCAGAAATAGTTGCTTGTTATTTCCTCACGCCTGTATCTCCCATCACTTGGTGTTGTGACTCCAGCAGGTTGTATGTCAGGCACGGCATTGTCGTCGTCATGGTCCTCGTAGTCTGACAACTCCACCTCTGTACCCTTTTTCACAGCCAAGTTGTGCAACATGGCACAGGCAGCTATGATTTTGCAGCATGTTGTGGGGGTATACTGCCTTGGCCCTCCACTCTTGTGAAGGCATCTAAATCGGCTCTTCCAGATGCCAAATGTCCGTTCTACCACATTCCTTGTACTTTTATGTGCCCGGTTATACCTCCTTTGGCTGGGTGTGGAGGGGTTGAGGTAGGGAGTGAAAATAAAAGAACGTAGGGCATATGCACTGTCTCCTAAAAGGGAAATGGGAATACATTACTCACATGTATACTTGTAAATCTCACTGCAATATGTGTGAATGCTGTCGCAGACTCTGTCTTACCTAGGAGGTATCCTTCGCCAAATTCCCCTGCTGACAGCCGTTCATAGATGCCGCTGTTCTGAAATATATAGGAGTCATGTGTACTTCCAGGGAATTTAGCTACAAGGTCTGTGATGACGTACTTTGCATCGAAAATCACCTGGACGTTGATGGTGTGGCTTGACTTCCTATTGCGGTAAATGTATTCAGTGGCAGCAGGGGGACAAATGGGGATGTGTGTCCCATCAATGCATCCGATGATATGGGGAAATCTTGCCATCTGGTAGAAGTCTGATTTTGTTTGTACCAGTTCTGCATGGGTGGATGGAAATGAAATGTAATGCTCCATCCTGTGCAACATGGCGTCAAGGAATTTGTGAAAAAACCTTGGGAGGCTGCTCTGGGTCACCCCTCCCGCCACAGCAACCACGCTCTGGTAGCTCCCTGACGCCAGCAGGTGGAGGCTGCACAGCACCTGTACATGTGCTGGTATTGCATGTGCCCTTGGGGTGGGGTGCTCCAACAGTGGTTTAAGGTCCCTGATGAGCTCCATGATGGTTACTGGAGCCAACCTGTACCTTTGTACTATCTCCTCCTCTGTCAGCATGAACAGGGTGACCCTCTGCCTGTAGACCTGCTCCTGTCTCAGCCATTCCCTCTCTCCTTCCTCCCGTAGCCGTAGACGTCTTGCTATTACATAGAATGCCGCCATTGTGCAAACTGAATTGCATTTTGGGTCCTTTTTTATAGGCTGCACCTGGTTACCACCTGATTTGAATCCATGGTAAATTCCGACTCTCAAATACCGATTTTGAGGCAAAATCGGTATTTCTGGGCCTCCCTACATCTCAATGTTCAATTTTACCTAATCTTATTTACCGATCGGTAACATTACCGATCGGTAACATTACCGATCTGTGACATTACCGATCGGTAACATTACCGATCGGTGGCATTACCGATCGGTGACATTACCGATCGGTAACATTACCGCTAGATAACATTACCGCTAGGTAAAATTCCATTATCGGTATTTTACTGATCGGTAAATATACCGATCGGTAAATTTACCGATTCTGCCTATTTTTGGTCACCTACATATCGAACGCTCAATACCGATCGGAAACGGACGAAAATCGGTATTTTCGGCCGATTCCGATCGGTAACGGCCTACCTACATCTGGCCCTAAACGTTTAGTAATGTAAATCAGCACTTGAAACATGTTATGTACATAATGCTAGACCCTATGCGGAACTATTAAATCCGTTACTACCCATAAGGATTTAACAATGTTGGCAACCAAGGCGTACATGTGAAATGAGGAACCTAAGAATGGTGAGATCAGAAGTCAGGGAAAGCCTAGACTCTTAATTGAATAGTTACATAAAGACTCATTCCTAAAGTATACAAGGAGATGCAGCGTATCCACTGTCCCATTAGCATTTATCCATGGAGTAGGAGATTTTTCAGGAATTTTCCATGGTGAGCTGAATTATTGCAAGTCTGGCTGTGAAGAAAGAAGGCCTTGACTTAATTCCATCATAATCATACAAAATGATTTTCTCCTCCAAGGGAATCGGTCTAAGCAAGAGTTGGTTTAGGAGGGTACATAGTTTTTGTGAAAACTCCAACCAAGAAAGTGTGAAGTAGGTTATAGGAAAGATATATGAACGTGTTATGGAAGATTTGGCCCCTAGATTGGGTGATGGCACAACGTGATATCTATAGACCTGTACAATATCTGTAATGCAATTTTTTTTATCGCTGTTGATATAATTAGTATTTCCATATCAGCTTAGCCAAAGTGTTTGATAAATGGTTTGAATTAGTAACATGCTAAATTATTCTTAAGAGGAGTCAATTAAACTACTGCTGATTTTAGGGGTTAATTGAAAATCATTCTGTAAAGGTTAAGATCAAAGTTTTGTGAATCAAGAGGTTGATGAGCTAATCAGTGTTCATTCGTGTAAATGGATTGTAACCGATTCGCAAAGAGGAAGTTGTTACCTTTCCTTTTGGAAATGGTGGCAGTGCGCCAGAGGACCAATGCATGTTCCTCCCTCAAGATTTCTCAACAAGAAACTTGGTTTTTTAAAAGCAACACTTTAAGGTACATGGGCTGCTTTAAAAACAAACAAAATCCAGTTTGAGAAATCAAATAAGGAGATGGTGGTCTGCTGTTCTTTTCTCGCCACCATACCTGTGTTTTTCTAGCCAATCATAGGGGTTGCAAATAGTGACCTACCTAATTAATAGTCGTTGTTCTGCAACTTCATGTGACTGAAAATGTTGTAATGTGACCCATCAGAGCATTGGTGACATCCCAAAATCAAAGACAGGGAACAAACCTTTGGTGGGACATTTGTGGCTACTCTTTGCCTCTTGTCTCTTAGTATGCCTGGTCCCAAATCCCAAAGTGGATGGCAGTGGTAGATTTCAGCAAAGAGAGGTAATATTGCTTTCTTTATCGAAGGCAGGCAAGCGGCCTATTAATCAAAGGTGTGTCCTCTCTTCATTGTTATCAAGAAGGTTGAAAGCTTTTTTGTCAATCTCTTAAAATCCTAAAGTCTGACAGTACCCAGAGTTGAAAAACATTGAATTTTTACAGTTCTCAGAAAAGCTGCACTTAATGAGGCTGGAACGGCATAAGATCAAAGCTTATTTTGATCTAATGACAAAGTCTAAAACACATTCCACCAAGGTTAGATCTCTTTGATAGAGTTCTATCAGAGCTTCATAGCAGGTGCTCCAAAGAATCTAGTCTGGTCAGATCACACTGTCCAACACAACTTCCTCCCAATCTCCAACATTCCGACTCTGGCGAAACTCATGGAGGAATGAGTCCATGTCCAGCAATGTAACCACATAGAACAATTCCAACTACTTGACCAATTCCAATCCGGCTTCCGTCAGGGTCATAGTACCAAATCTGCTCTTACACACATTGTGCATGATGCAGCCAAAATGCTGGATCAGAACGATTCCTGCCTTCTGATCCTCCTAGACCTATCGCCCGCTTTCGATACGGTTAAACATGACTGCTCACTCGCCCTATTGCTCTCAGGGCCCGTCCTAAACTGGTACGCCTGTTTTCTCCACAATAGAACTCAAAGGCTCATGGTTAATCAGTTCCTATCTAATCCCTTACCGGTCACTCTACAGGTACCACAAGGATCCACACTCTCACCAACTCTCTTCAACTTGTTCATGGAGCCTTTAACTTATATTTGGAAACTATCCAACATCCATTATCACATGAATGCCGATGACACCCAACTGTACCTGAAAGTCTCCTCCCCAGGAGATATCAGGTCCCTCAACACCACTCCACTGAAAGCTCAAAACTGGCTGACTCTTAATTACCTTAAATGAAACGCTCTTAAAATGAAATTCCTCGTAATCAGTGCTTAATTTGTGCCGGTGCTTTCCGGTGCTCAGCACCAACACTTATTTCACAGGACCGGGACTATAAATGTCTTCACTTGCGGGCAAAGTGACAGATAACTGTTCAAAATAAAAACAATTAGCTGGGTGACGGCCTTGCCACTGGCAGGGTAGAATTACTGTTTCATCTTGCGTGATTGGGAGATCAGAGAAGTCCTAAATCCTACTGTAGGGCAACTTAGGAGCAAAGTAGCCATTATATTGATGACTGGTCTGGTCAGAAAGAAAGAACATGTTACTTAAAATGAAGGCCTGTGATATGCAATCTGACGGAGTGAAACACGACTGTGACTACTGGAGAAACGAAATGTGGACGCACTGTACAGGAATGGTGGTCTGGCAGCTTACAGAACAGTTGTAAGCCTTGCTGATATTCGATACAAGGGATGTAAAGTACACCTCCACAGCCCACATAATACAAGGGTGGGGGAGCCCGGGTGAGCCCTGTAATCCCTTTGAGTTGTGTGTGTAGTTGCGGCATGGCTGTCTTACACTGTCTTTATAACTGACAGTGATGTGTGCAGTAGACTAGTAGTGTCAAGCTGCTGGAAGGCTGAAAATAAAAAACAAAAAAAACCAAATTGAACGAAATGGGAGGATGCCCCTTCAGCGACTGAATAGAACTGTCCTGTCACTGTGCTTAAGAGTTACGTGGCTGGTCAGTCAGTGGCAGAGTAAACACCCATTATTTACAATACCAGCCCACTTGGGACCAACTGTCAGCCGCCATCATCCGTTGGCTCGTCAAGGACTCATTTTCCTTTTTTGACCAGGGCCACAGGAGCCCATGGCATGCCTCTGGGTGTTAACCGTAAAGTAATATCAGTGCTTACTTTGAGCCGGTGGCTGCAGGTGGGACAACCAGCACTTATTTTTGGGTACTAGCACTTATTGTTCCTATCACACTTTGACCCCAGACAAGAGAGAGAAAACACAAAAGGGGTGACAAAGAAAAATATGGAACAGTGACAAAGGGTGGAAGCAGAGACGGCAAAGAACGTGCAGGAGTGAGCAAGAGGGGCACGGAGCTTTCTGGTGGTGGGTCGAATGTGCGTGAAAGGCAGTCCAGCCTACCTGGTCTTGGTCTTCAGAGCAAAACTTTGAGCCCCGGCCCTTAATATTTTACAAATTAAGCACTGCTTAATCAACCCCCCAAACAGACACCAGCCATCAAAGAATGGATGAATCAGCTAACAACTCTTAACTGCATACCGACATCACCTGTTTACTGGGCATAATGCTAGACAAGAGTTTGAGCATGCAGAAGCACATTAGTGCCCTGATCGAAGGAGCGAACTTCCAAATGAACATCTTAAGGAAAATGAAAACTGTTCTCCTCAATTACTTCAAATCTGCTGTGCAAACTCTATTGATCTCCAAGTTAGACTATTAAAGTGCAACCCTCTATGGCCTCGCTAGATCTAAGATGGCTTCACTAAGGGCCTCTCCTTAACTCCGCTGCAAGACTCATCACAGGTTCAAAAAGAAACTACCATATAACGCCGGAGTTTAAATCCCTAAACTGGCTCCCATATTAAGCAAAGATACAACAAAAAATTGCCTGGATGACCCATAAACCCTTACACTTCAGCACCCTGCTATTCCTTGCACACAAACGTGTGCTCTCTGGTGGCTCTAGATCCTCCAGAAGTGCCAGCACCTTACTACTGAACCATAGAAATTCCATAAAAAGAAAACTTCAAGTGAGCTTTCTCGGGTATCGCCCAATGAATTTGGAACTTCCTGCCCCATGAAATCAGGACGAACCCCTCAACGACATCCTTCAAAAAGAAGAGTTAAAGTGCTATTGATGATCAATTCTTGTCCTAGAACCCCCTCCCCCCAACCCTACAAGCACTCTAAGACTCGCCGTCCTCATCCTTGTTTATTACCTGACTTTTATGATTATATTTTGGTATGTGGGTTTCAGAAAGTTACTTCTTCTTGTACTTTTCGTATTAATCTTTTTGTTTGATCATCTAGCTTCCCCATCCTGGGCATTTGTAAGTTTCTTTGCTTATTGTTGATCTGCTAATCTCCAGGCCTGATCTCACACATTTCCCTCACCCTTGTATATTACTTGATTGTTTATGATAAATGCCTAGTTCTGTTGGCCTAAAGTTTTTCTCCTCCTCTACCTTTTCAATTACCTTGTTGTTTGACTTATATGCCTCCTCTTTCTAACTCTATTGTAAAGCACTCTGATACCACCATGGGTCTTGTTCGCACTACATAAAACTTTAAAAAAAAACAGTAAATAAATAAATAGATACTAAAGTGGCAGTATGTGTGGAGTTACACATCCAGTCTAGTTCAATCAAGAGTGTAAAGTGGTTAACAAAAGGCTGGCTGGCCCAGCGAGACATCAACTAAGACATCTTGGAGCTGATTTGGGCTTTGGTGGAGTCATTGTCAAACCACCTGTTTAGCAAAGGAAACGCTTTTTCATCTTACAGATATCTGCATGGGATTGTCATCATGGTGGTGGCTGTATTTCCTCTGGTGGTTCCTCCCTCCTGCACGATGGGAACTGTGGTGGGTGCAAACAACTGAGGTGGCTGTCCTCCCAACCCATATCACTCCCTTGCCCCTAAAAACGCCCCCCCAAAAACCACCCTGTGACTCGAGTCCCAATTTCCATTATCTCCTTCTGTAGTTCACGCTACTACATGACTCCACCCCATCCTGCCCCTTCCTGTGACAATCACTCCTTCTTTTGCTGTCACTTGAAACAGGTGGGAGCTGTGCCTCAAACTGGCCTACTTTTCCAGGGTCCACATTAAAAGATTACATTACGTACTGGGAGTTGCTTTCCAATAAAAGCAGGCGTCCAAAGTGTCAATCATTCTGATATTGGGTTGTATTTTTTTTATGTTTAAAGCAGTTACCGAAATTATTTGGTGTTCAAACTGTGAGGATCAGCAGTACTGGCGGTTCCTATATCGGAGAGCCCCAGTTTACTGTTTTAGGAATCCTGTGTGATATCGGCCTGCCCTGACAGAAAATGATGTGTTGCATATTAGGGTTTGTGTTGGCAAAACAAGATATTGCAAAAATGTGGTGATTAAAAAGAAAGTGCTGAAGTGGATAGAGAAAAGGTACGAGATATTCTGATGCAGGGTATTAGAAAGATGTCAGGAGTAAAAGGCTGTAAGTATCTAACTGAGAGACTGCAGGAGAAAGTGGTTTAAAGAGGAGAACTGGAGTGCTGCACTGGTTGAAACACTCCAGAAACTACTACCCCTTCCACAGAACTTAGTAATGTTTAATTCAGCAGTCTGCTTAAGATGTTTCAATGACTTTATGTATGTATGTATATAGGCAACAGGGGGCCAAACGGCATCGAGCAACTTAAAAGCCCTGTACAATAAACAAGAGAAAGTAACATGGAAGTGGTGAGAGGCCACCTCCCTACAAAGATATTTGGACTCTGATTGCATACCAAGGAGCCTGCGGATATATACAACACCCTCCTATGATAATCCAGACTCATTATTACGGCAAGAATGGGCGGAATATACCACCGAGTTTGCGAAAGGGATGGTCAAAATATTAATTAAATATGCCTGGATTGAACGACAGAAATTGTTAGACGAAATCAAAGTCCTTGAAGAAGCCATGGTATTGGAGAAGGATACAAAATTAAAGGAAGAATTGCACCAACGTATGAAGAAGAGACTAACAGACTATGAGAGTGTGATCAAACATTGAAAACAAACAAAATTTCTTCGTGACGAGGAGGATTACGAGTCAGGGAGAATCCTGACTTTTGCCAAAAAATACGATTTTCCCAGGAAACAACTAAACTTACAAAAAGCGAGTGAAGTTTCCTCTAGAGAAACATCGGAGTCAGAAGTTGAGCTGTCAGAAGGGGAACAATCTGTAAAAAGAAAGGAGAAAGAATCAAGACCAACAACTTTTTTACAGGAATATCAGCTGCTGAGAGAAGTGAAACAGCGCCGGCAGCTCGAACCCACCCCCCAGAAAGAAGGGACGGAAAATCAGAAGAGGAAGGAAAGGAAACGGCTACCTTGCCAGAATAGAGAGTCACACGGAGCAAACGGGGGGCAAATAGAAGTAATGCACACAACAGAAAAATGAACAACTGTTATTGAGCAGGCAATTAACGACCGAAAAAGTCAAAGTACTGGAACTTAGCCTTACTTTCTGCCCGACGGCTCAATTTGATTATGCCAGACCTGTACAGGATTATACGTCAACTGAAACTAATGGAGATACATATGCTACACCCTAAAAAACAAGGAAAAGGCAATACAGCTATTTCTGACCAGGAATGGCGTATGAGACCCTACGAACTTTGAGGGAACTGGAAACGTAAACGGATATTGGAGATGGAGACAACACTCTTGAATTTCTAGAAGAAATGGGAACAACACAAACAGGAGCTGCATAATCTAAGAACAAAGTCACGATACATTCCACAAACAGCGCATGACGCAATAGACATGTTCCATGATTTAGTCATTAAGGATCTAAGGAAATTACAAGCTAGAGGTCCCAATTTACAAAAAGAAAATCTAGTGAAAAAACAACAGAAGGCAATAATGGGTTTAAGGGATGATGATGATATAATCATCAAAGCGTCAGACAAAGGCGGAAATGTTGTAGTGATGGATAAAAAAAAATACCAAAATGAAGCCAGGAGACAACTATCAGACAAGGAATGCTACAAGGTGGCAACACGGATGGAGTATGAGAAAAGTATAAGAGATTCTAAATAAATGGGGGACAAAAGGCTTATTGGGAGAGGCAGACTATAAATTTATGTATTGTGAGTCACCGGAACTACCTACATTTCATCACCTCCCCAAAGTGCATAAAAGCACGACAAACCCTCCAGGGATGCCAATAGTATCCTCTAAAAACAGTCTACTTGAGAATACCTCTATTTACAGCAACTGTTTTTTGAAGCCCTTAGTTACTGATTTAAGTTCCTATGTAAAAGATACAAAGGACTTTTTAAGAATTATTGCTAGCATTGAATGGGAGCCAGACATGCTACAGTTAACATTGGATATAACGAGTTTATATACGAGTATTGAACATCAATAAGGACTGGTAGCAACACAATTCTTTCTGGAAAAAGAGGAATTTAAAGTATTGTGAACACAATATGATACAAATGAAGTTGATATTGTTTTGTCTCCAAAGTAACATACTTTTATTTTCGGGAGAGTTTTTTTCATCAAGAGCAGGGAACTGCGATGGACACTTGCTTCGCCCCCAGCTATGCAAACTTGTTCGTAGGCTGGTGGGAGAAGCACAATGCCTGGGCAAGGGAAAATGAAATATGGCTTGACAAGGTTGTACTATGGGCTCGCTACATAGATGACCTCTTCATCATATGGAAGGGGTCGTCAGACGAGGCAAAGGACTATGTGGCAGCCCTGAATAATAACAATTGAACTTAAGATTCACGGAATGTATGAGCAGGACATAGGTACCATAGCTAGACCTGTTAGTGTCCATCAAAGACAATACTATTGAGACAACCTTGTACAGAAAGCCCACCGTGGGAAACAGCACCTTACATGCTGATAATTTCCACCTGAAGAGCGTTATCAGTGGGGTCACATATGGAGAGCTAATAAGGCTAAGGCGAGACTGTTCGATGGATGAGGATTTCCAAAAAGAAAGTCAGGGTGCATTAAACAGGTTCAGAGATCGAGGATACAGACAGGAAACCATGAGAAATGTAGTGAGGAAAGTTTAAAACATACAGAGACAGGATCTCATGATAACAACAAGGGAGAAGCGGGGTTCTACACTAGAAGAGAAGGGAACAGTTAGAATCATAACCGAGTATACGACCAACTCTCCCGAAGTATTTCCGTAAAAATTGGAGGGTCTTGAAAGCTTATAATATCATAGGGCTACAGAATCTGCAAAGTCCACTGTTAACGCACAGGAGAGGTCTGGCTCTGAAAGATCAGATAGTGAGGAGCCATTTCACTAAGGGACCCAAAAAGAAGGACCCGGTTACAGGGTTTTATCCCTGCATGAGCTGCAAAGCTTGCGGGAATAGATATAAAACAATAGAGTTTCAGGTACCGGGCAGAAAAAACAAACAGAAGATCGGAAAGCCTAATGAATTGTAATCCCGACCATACTGTGTACTGTTTAACCTGTCCTTGTGACATGAAGTATGTTGGGAGTACGATTCACCCAACAAAGAAAAGGATCCTTGAGCACATGCGTGCCATAAAAAATCATTATTTAACATATCCAGTGGCACGCCATTTTCAGGAGAAACATAATTCAAACCAGAATCTTCTTAAGTTCTGCTGCATAGATCAGGTCCCTAAAACAGAGAGAGGAGGGGGCAGGACCCCACGAGCCTAAACAATGAAGAGGAACTCTGGGTTCATATCTGATAAACAGATAGTAAAGGATAACATGAGAAATGTGAAAGTTTGCTGTAGAGAGGAGAAAAGCCTAGTGATTGTTTGTTTTTATTTATTCTGATGATCATACACAGAGAATGGGCTTAGTATATTGCAAGCCTCTGGAGAAGATGAAAAAAGTAGCATATTGGATATTCTTCCGTCAGTGATTGACTATTGGTGATATACAATCTGGGTGAAGGGCCCATTGAGGGCTAAATAATTATGGGAAACATGTATTGCAATAAAGTTTTACCTGACAAGGAGGAAATTTTGCTTAAAGAAATAATAATGTCTTTCATGCAATGGGCCGGAAGGTTAGGAAAGCCCACACAGGACCAGATTGGCAACAGCCTTCTATATGAAATAAAAATGTGATTCATCTTGGTGGATACAAATAATAACAATGATGAGATAAAGTATGCTACCTAATGCCACCCAGAAAACTGTGGTCCATGCCCTTATCACCTCACGGCTGGACTATGGGAATGTCCTTTTTCTGGGCGCAAATAAGGCTGTTATCCGTACACTGCAGTTGGTACAAAACTCTGCGGCGAGACTTCTTTGCAGAATCCCCAGCTCCGTTTCCGTTTCTAGCCATCTCTATAATCTGCATTGGCTCAGAGTGGAAAACCGCATAAAATTCAAAGCTCTCAGCTTCATGTTTAAGATCAAATGGGGTTCCGCTCCACATTAGTTGCAGTCTCTTGTTCAGCCATACATCCCTACTCGCCTCCTTTGTTCTGCCACTCTTGAAAAATTTACGGTCCCGAGGTTTAATCTCGCTAGGATGGGTGGCCGTTTCTTTTCTTATCTCGGCCCAATGCTCTGGAATACCCTCCCGTTCACTATCCGCAAAGAAACCATCTACACCAGCTTCCGCAAATCCTTAAAGACCTGGCTGTTTAACCAGTAACATCTTTCATCAGTACTCCTCTGCATTTTGCTCTGTCCAGGCGCCGGGAAACCCTTTTTGGGTAGCTTTTGCGCCCTACAAATTCAATAAATAAATAAAATAAATAAATAAATATATATCTGTCTTGATGTATTAAAAACAAATAATTATGTAATTTGATTGAATACCCACAGGATCTATAAAGTAATAGATAGACAAGGTGGAGTAGAGTATATGAATTTAAACAATGCAATGATGGCCGCCACAGAAACACTGTGATATGGAGCATGCACAGAAATATTGCTGTGTTCATGATTTGAATGAATTGTGGTTTCCTTTCTCTGTGTTTACAATGAATTGTATTTTAAATATGCAGTTTCTGTTGATCCCACCAAAATTGAGGAAGGCGTGCATCCGAAACGCGTCTGTCCGGGTAGTAGTCATGTGGCGAATAAAACTTTAAAACTTATTTCTCCAGTGTGCGCCTCAATCTGTCATCATGGTGTGGAGGTAACCTTTGGCAATATATATATTGTCAGTACATTTAGGAGAATAAACTCCCAGCACTTTTAGGAGAATAAACTCCCAGCACTTACTCTAGCATACTGGGTAGAATACTCTAATGAGAAATTTAGTGAAATTCTGTGATATTTTGAAAATTTTGATTTTCTTCGCTATGAAGTGAAATTTATGGCAACATTTAGGATTTATATTTTTATTTTTGTTACTTTCATTTTCAAGGCTTTTATGAAACCCAAGGGTAACCCATTCAGATAGTATATGTAGGTGGTGAGACAATTGAAGAGTATATTTGAGACAACAAGATTATTGTAGAATGTGAATGCCTCTACAAGGCGTGATATTGCGACAATGTAGTTGTGTAATACGGAGTATTGGGATGAAGTCAATGGCCTGTACAAGGCCTAATTATGGGGATTTTGGAAATTTACCGTTTTTAAACAATCATGCAATGTATTAATATTGTTGAATTGACGAAACCAGAATATGAATGTGATTGCACACAATGCATTTATGAATTTTCTATTTGATCTGTTGTAACATGTTACAAAATGGCGCCACCTTTCCAATATGTTATTGGTCCCTTCTTTGTGTCAGTGACACTGGTTGATGATGTAATGAATAAAAATAGCCATTTTCAGCGCACCCGTTCACCATCGAGAATGGCGACTGCCGAAACGCATCTGGTGTTGTGAGTCAGAAAATAAACTAACATCTTGACTCATCCCCCGTGAGTGCTTGGTTTTGTACGAGAAAGGTACGAGGCGTGCAGCATGTGTGTATATATATATATATATATATATATATATATATATATATATATATATATATATATATATATATATATATATATAAATAAATATCCCAAATCCGTTTTTGCTTTGCTATAATAATGCACTCTCAGGTTTCAAATGAAGTAAATAAATCAGGAAGTTTATTTCCATGCTACGTGTTTCAGAAATAAAGCCTTGAAGGCTTTAATGCCGAAGCGTGTAGCGTGGACATAAACTTTGAGATGTCTTCAGTGATGTCATCAGTGATGTCACTGACTATAACACGCGCACCCGCAATGCACTGCTGATGATGTCACATATTACATCATTCATGACATGGTCAGTGACATCACTGATGAGATCACTGATGACATCATCCATGTGACAATCTGATTAACCTCATCATTCACTAGTATAACCTTTCATCACTCACTGTAAAATACAGAGTACCATATTTGAAACCATTGACACACCAATACCAGTTACTACATTCCCACTCACTTATTCCTACGTCTACACACATAACTACCCATTCAACAACAGGATCACTTATACATGCAGTCACTAATTAATAGAACACTATCAAATGCACTTATACACATATATAGACATTGACACATCAGCAGTCATCTTAGTCGGTTATTACTCACTCATGAAAAAAATGTATCACACTTACATTTACTCACATACACAATTATACACACAACACCTCATTTATTCAAACACAGAGTAACTCATAGTTAATATGTTAAAAAATCACCATTACAATTATACACTCATTCATATAGTTACTCTCACAATCACTGACTCTTACATATACTTATTTATATACACCAAATCTCACATACAATGCCTTTTATTTTTTTACTTTGTTGAAGATGTACAACTAAAGCTGTTATTCGTTCACCAACACACAAATACATACACTCAGTCACCCAAACAACTGTTTCCACATGCACTCTTAAACCTATACACCTAGTCAAACAACCATTCACACATCTATGCAGAGTTACACACACCCCATCCAACCACACACAAAGTTGGTGTCCCATACAAATACTCACCCAACTAATCAATAACTAATATGCACACTCATGAAGTTAGTGACCAACTGATACAGCATGTTATACAACAACAGAGACAGTGATGCACACATTCACATAGTTTAGTTACTAATCCATGTATTAAGTGAGACACTTTTAATCACTCACTTAAACAGACAGCCAGACAGCTACTAAATCCTCCATCCAGAATGTTATATATCCACTCAATCTTCAATACAGATTGGTATATATATAATACATATTTAAATTTCAAACTAAACCACATTCACTGGATGATGTCATCAGTGATGTCATCAGTGATATCATTTGAGATGTCATCAGTGATGTCATCAGTGATGTCACTGACCATGTCATGAATGATGTAATATGTGACATCATCAGCAGTGCATTGCGGGTGCGCGAGTTATAGTTAGCAGAACTAACTATAACGGTGGAATGTCTATGATTTTTGTACGAGTGAAATGTCCAGCTAACTAAAACACCCCTGAAACCTATGTTTTTTTCTGTGAATTTCTACGGTTTTTTAAATGCTAATTTCTAACTATAACGTCTCTGAAACCTATGTTTTTTTTCAGTGAATTTCAAAGCTTTTTTAAATGCTAATTTCTAAATATAACGTCTCTGAAACCTATGATTTTTTCAGTGACTTTCAAAGGTTTTTTAAATGCTAATTTCTAAGTGTAATAGTAGTTATACCTATTTTTTGTACTGATTTTCTACAGTTTTTTAACTGTTTATTTATAAATATTTTATTCATTAAAAACATTATATATTTTTCTGAAAATTGCAAAAAATATTTTTTAATTCAAACTGAAATATTGTTTAATTTTTTTGCTTTATTTTTATAATATATTTATATTATTTTCTTTTTTTCCCAAAAGATTTCGAAGTCACGCACCCAAAGCGTACACATCACGATGGGTGCGCGGATTTTAGCCACCATCTTAGAAAAGTCGTGAAGGATCCACGTACGGTGTGTGACAGCTGCATGTTTTTCAGTTACATCATATACATTTAATATTACGTGATGTGCGCGATTGGTATGCGACCACTCCGCGACTTCTGCTCCGGCGCATTTGCGACACATGCGCATTACGGTGCGCGACGCTTGCGCGGTGGCGGGTCCCGCGTGATGTCATATATGTGCTGGGGCTTAAACTTATATTATTATTATATTATTTTTAAATATATTTTCGCAAAGTCGCTTTGGGTGCGTGCATCGTGAACGCAGAGGTTCATAACATTTCCCACTGTAACTATTGAAGGACCCCACCCATTTTAATCATTCTTGTTGGAGCATCTTTAGAAAGACATCTCTTTTCCTACAAGAACCCTTTTTGC
The DNA here is from genome assembly GCF_964261635.1 of Lissotriton helveticus. NCBI lineage: Eukaryota > Metazoa > Chordata > Amphibia > Caudata > Salamandridae > Lissotriton > Lissotriton helveticus. Next base: position 1,934,257,823 of record NC_136067.1, on the reverse strand, counting down.
TTGTTTTTTCGTGTTTTTCAAAAAATATCAAACAAAATGGCATCTGGGCAGCAGCAGCAGGAGGAAGTATCTTCTGAAGAATTCTTGCAGGAGGCACCATGTCCACAGAGGCCGGAATCTGTCGTGTGGAAATTCTTCACTTTTCCACCTGGAGAGAAGAAAGTAAATGCGAGAAAGGTAACGTGCAAAATTTGTGACCGAGTCCTGTCAAGAGGCAGTGAAAAAAAATACTCTTGTGGCACTGCTTCTATGTACAAGCATCTCCGGACCACACATCCTCTCAATCTTGCTCGGGAAGAAATGAGGCAAGCTGCTTTGAACCCCTGACCTGCTGTGGTAAGTACGTCTGGAGCGTCCTCTGGAACACCTGCAATGGATATTAGGCCAGAATTCGCCTTTCTCGAGCAACACTGCGTGAAGTGTAAGAAACGTATATGCTTCGGTGAGCAGTCGGTGGATGCAGTTTCTGCTGCGCAACGCAACCATCGATGTACATTTTTTTGTTGCTTTTGGAATGATAAGTAATTCCAAAAGTTTCCTGTTTTATTCGTTCTTTATTTTTTGTTCATTTTTTGAAAAAACACCCAAAAAAATGCAAAATTGTTCAAAAAAATAAAAAAAATACAAAAGAAAAAAAAGTTCTTATCAGAACTACCTTATCTGGTTAAAGAAAGAACTATAATTGCAAGGTAATGTGTGAAAGTTTGGTTGATTATATGTATACAGCATGATTGACTGAAAGAATGCATTAGTAGTGTATGGTGAATTTATAGGTGAAGATTTATGAGGAAGTACTGCAGCGTGACACTGCAAGCTCTTTAGCTGCACCACACTGTGGCACTTCCGAAGCACAGGGATGTGACATATTTACATGAATATGTTGCAACTCTGTGCTTCCCTCTGCACTGCTGCACAAACGACAGCCATGCGGTGGCAGAGGCACCCTTGCACCATGTTATGTTATGTTATGTTATGTTATGGGAACTTATATCGCGCACAGCTGCTCCTGCAAAGGAGCGTCCTGGCGCTTGACAAGGTAAACAACACAACACAACTAAGAAAGCAGCAGACTGAAAAAAAGAGCCAGCAGTCTTAAAGGAATAGAAAGGTCTTAATGGCCCTACGAAATGAGAGGAGATCATCCAGCGCACGGATCTTTAAAGGCAGAGAGTTCCACAAGACCGCAGCCCGAACTCGGAATGAGCGGCCTCCAACTCGGCTAAGCTTAAACCGAGGAACCACTGCGAGTTCCTGGCCCAAAGATCTTAAAGAACGGGCAGGGACGTATGGAGACAAAAGGTTCGTAAGAATCTGGGCAGGTGAGCCCTTAAGAATTTTGTAAGACAGGCAAAGCACTTTAAATTGAATCCTCTGCTTAACCGGCAGCCAATGAAGGGAACGCAGAGTGTTGGCAACGGAACAGAACCTAGGCAGACCCACCACTGCTCTGGCTGCCACGTTCTGAACACGTTGCAGACGAGTGATTTCGGCCTGATTAACCCCCACCAGGAGGGAGCTGGCGTAGTCAAGCCGAGAAACCACCGTCGCCTGCACCACAAGCTGCCTAGTCGAGGCATCAAAAAATTTCAAGACTGGTCTTAGACCTCGCAAAATGCCAAAACAGCATGCAGCGGTTCTCTTGGTGTGAGAAACAAAGCTAAGGGCAGGATCTAACCACACCCGAGGTTTTTTATCTCCGTTACCGGAGTCGGGGTGGTCCCAAGTTCAGGAGGCCACCATATGTCGCCCCAGAGTTCCGCCTGCTTGCCGATGATCATAATCTCTGTTTTTTTTGCGTTCAGCTGGAGACAGTTGGAATTCATCCAGCTGGCAAGCGCCCTCAGTCCATTCTGGAACCTTGGGGCATCCAAGTGAGAGTCCCCGCTGAGCGTGACCGCCAGCTGAGTGTCGTCAGCATATGAGACCATAGTCATGCCCCACTGCTTGACGACATCAGCCAGCGGCCTCACGTATAGGTTGAACAACGTGGGGCTCAGCGAGGATCCCTGGGGAACCCCAAGGCCCAGAGGATGGAATTTGGACTTGTGGGGCGGAATAGCCACGCAGAAAGATCGATCGGCGAGAAAAGAGCAGAACCACTGGAGGGCAGTCCCTATGATGCCAACTTCCTCCAGGCGCTGAAGAAGAATCTTGTGAGAGACGGTATCAAAGGCGGCGCTGAGATCTAATAAAACAAGTGCCGCCGTTTGACCCGAATCTAGCACCGTGCGCAGGTGTTCCACCATGGAGAGAAGGGCTGTCTCCGTGCTGTGACCAGCACGGAAACCGTTCTGCGTAGGGTCCAAAATATTTGCCCGCGAGAGATGGTCTGAAAGGGCCATATTCACATGTGCCTCCGCTACTTTCGCAGGCCACGGAAGGAGCGATATCGGACGGTAGTTCTCAGGTTTGAGAGGATCTAAAGCAGGCTTCTTCAGGATGGGCGTGACCACCGCCTGCTTCCACTTGGCGGGGACCATACCTGAGGCAAGCGAAAGATTGATCAGAGAACACACCGGTAAAAGGTCAAAGGATGACGGGTCCCTGAACAAGGCCGGTCTCAACGGATCAACCGGAGAACCAGACTTGGTTTGCTGGGCCAGTCGATTAAAACTCTCAGGCAGTAGGCAGGGAAGAGTATGCAGAACATTGTGCTCCTGGGGGCTAAGAGAAAGTCCAGAATACAGTGTAGCAGTAGGGAAGGCTCGGTAGATGGCTTGGACCTTCTCGAGAAAGAAGGTCGCCAGGGCCTCACAATGTGTAGTAGAGCAGGTTTCACTAATAGGGGCGTTTTTTGCCATCAGATCTTTAAGAGCCTTAAAAATGGATTTGGAAGGGTTCGAGCTGTTGCGGAATTCAAGAGAATAGAACGCCGCGCGAGCTCTACAGACAGCACGGTGATAAGATTTAATAGTGGCAAGATATGAGGCTTTTTTACTAATATCGTAAGATTTCCGCCATTCTCTTTCTGCGCGTCTGCACGTGCTTTTGAGTGCGCGTAAGGATCCGTCATACCAAGGGCTAGGGTCCCTTGAGCCACATTTACTCAGAGTCACCGGGATGAGGGAGTCAAGAGCCCGGGTGACCCACTCGCAGAAGAGGTTATAGCCCATTTCCACATTGTCTAACGGGCCCAGCGGGTCCTCAGACAGGATGCGGTAGAAATCCTCTAATCTGAGTTTATTCCAGTGTCGTCTAGGGACGACTCTGGCCATAGGTTTAGGGGGGTGCTCATACAATGGGCACTGAATCGTCACTAAGAAATGATCAGTCCAGGCTAGAGGGGTAGAAGTTAAAACCCTGGCCTCTGTAAGGTTCGTAAAAAAAGGGTCCAAAGTATGCCCTCCCACATGGGTAGGGTAGGTGACCAGTTGAGACAGTTGAAAGGCCTCCAAGTCGGCCAGAGTGCTTCTCACAGCAGGAATGGTCAAATTCTCAAAGTGGAGGTTCAAATCCCCCAGAATGGAGCAGTTAGCACAACCTACAGCCAGCATACTTATAGCGTCTGGTAGAGCCTCCCTGAACGCAACGTCACTACCCGGAGGGCGGTAGATCAACATACCAGAGAAGGAAAAATGGGGGCTGATAGAAATTTTGAAAGAAGCACTTTCACAGCCAGCAATTTTTAAACCTCTCCAGTCACAGGAATAGCAAGACCTGACAGCAAGTGCTATTCCCCCACCTCTAGTGGGGCGATTAAGCGTGTATACCGAATACTCCGATGGAAAGGCCAAATTGAGCCGCGTCCACGGAACATTGAATGCGTCCGGCAGCCGCCTGGATTAAATCCTTCGTGCACAACGGCTTCGTGCGGCAGAAACCCTCCCGCCACAAACTAAACCTGTGCAAGGCTCCGTGATTTATTCTCTCTTCAGCCGTTTCTTCTAATGTACAGTGTGCAGTTGTACACGGAATGTGAACCTTGTAATCCGTCCACAGCACACCGCGTTGCGGGCGCTTTGCCGTTGGACACCTTTACAACGTGATCCAGAACTACTGCTCTACAGTTTCATTCCATTCCTGCAACCCCCTTTGTTCGTGGTGCAGCGAAGATTGTATCCAGTCCCCGTCCTGAGGAGAACCGTCATTTATCCTGGTTCGAAACGCGTTGACCCCCAGCCTGTGCTAAAAGAGAGGGGTGCAGCTAGGGATTAAAATAATTCCACCTGTGTGGGCCCTTGCGTGCAACCAGATTTAATACCTAAGCCACAGGTTCTGTGAGACAGGCAGGCAGTTGTCCCACCTTCAATTCCGCCTGTCCACTGGTGTTTCAGTTTATAGGACTGGCTTGTTTTTTATATGTTAAATGCTTTCCAATTTTAATTCATTTGATATGTATGTATTGTATTCTAAGTTGCATTTTGGTGTCATGTAATTCTTTGATGATTTAGGATTCAAGTCTGCAATTTTTGGACCTATTGTGCACACAAATGTTTGTTTTTGTATTTGACTTGGCTGTTTTACGATGGTGTTTTCTTTTTGGATGACATGTTTTCTTGAATTTTGCAATTTGAATGTAAAACTAATTAAATATTCTGCTAAATAATCAGCCTGGCCACGCAGTACTTATGGGCTGTGGGGGTTGTAATTAGGATTCAAAAGTTTCCTGGCAAGCCACTTCATCCTTAATAAGGTCATGGATTGCTTGTTAGTGATTCACCAGCGACCTGACATTCAGATTCCAAATGCTAAGCTCACGCGCGGGGCATTTACTCCTATGAACTGACGTCTCACCCATAGAACGAGAAAGAGCGGGGGTACAAAGCGACCACCTACCGCATGCACACTGGTAGGGGCCACACAAAGGACTAACCGGAGCCACATCACACCTGAAGACTTGCTGTCTGATAGACAGTAAATCGTCTCTCAAATAGCTGATCAACGCACCCACCAAAGTGCCGACAGATGGAAGTACTGTCATGTCCAGCGAGTCCTGCACGTCCTAACGCGGACGGGCGCAGACGGGCGCAGACGGGCAGGACTCTGGCACGACTCAGGCTAAGCGAAGGCGTGCCCGCTGCGCGATTCCGCTGTGCTCAATAGGGAGCATTAAGTAGGCGTCCCTCTATACATCCTGCGCACTAGACCGCTCGCAGGTGATGCCCCCTAATCAATCCCCACCACTCTAAGATGGCGGCTAAAATATTTCCCCACCCCAGGAACCGGACCCGCTCAGAACAGCGGTGAGTACCGATTATAGTGCGAGTGAGGGGAGAAAAGATTCCCTAGTTAAAATCAGGGTAAAACAACATAAAGAAACACAAATAGTAAACAGGTTGTTTAAAAATAGCAGTGCAGCGGATTAAGCGCGAAGCGCTAAGCGACGTTCTGATACCTTGTCAGGGCTGTCCCCCAGGCTGGTCGCCTTAAGTAGGCGTCCCTCTATACATCCTGCGCACTAGACCGCTCGCAGGTGATGCCCCCTAATCAATCCCCACCACTCTAAGATGGCGGCTAAATTATTTCCCCACCCCAGGAACCGGACCCGCTCAGAACAGCGGTGAGTACCGATTATAGTGCGAGTGAGGGGAGAAAAGGTTCCCTAGTTAAAATCAGGGTAACACAACATAAAGAAACACAAATAGTAAACAGGTTGTTTAAAAATAGCAATGCAGCGGATAAAGCGCGAAGCGCTTAGCGGCGTTCTGATACCTTGTAAAGGCATTTTCCTCTTTCAATGTATGCTGTGGAATGCAGCATGCATTGAAAGAGGAAAAAATTAGGAGAAATGAAAACAATTCTCCTCGTTGCGCCTTGCAACACCAACTCTAGGATGGCGCAGCATTCACACACATCTCCAGATTTACGATTTCTCATAAATCTAGAGATGTGTCATGTTCTATGGGTGTTGCGTGGGAACACCCACAACAACACCTAAGGAACGCCACTTCAACGCAAAGTTCTGTGTTTTCAGGGGTCGTATTTACAAGGAGAGTAAAAACCAGGCAGGGTGGCTTTTCCTCTCCTTGTAAATATGAAGGAGTGCCTGGTGCCATCACTACGTTAAAAAAAGTGATGTACTGGTGGTGCAGGGTGCTTGTAAATCTGCCCCATAAGTGCTTAGGTATTGGCAGACTGATACAATAAGAACATAGTGCTGGATGTGTGATTGAAAAATTGCATGAGACTGACAGGAGGTATCCTATGCTGCATGGGTACTACTTCATTATTTAATGGAGTGGACCAATAGTATGTATCTGCTTAGAGATTTGTAGGGATTATGCACAGATTATTTTATGTGTACCTGTGTTGGTGCCTAGGTCATTTTATAAGAATACCACCAGAAACTGGAATGATGACAGTGCTGCAAACAGAGTGAACACTTAATTTATAAGTGCTTACGTATTGGTGGAGTGATAGGATAAGTAGATAGGGGTAGATACGTGATTAAAGAAGTGCATGGGACAGACTGGACGATTCCTACACTGCATGATTACTAACTGGGTATTTAGAAGAGTGTATCACTAGTATGTAGCTAGTTAGAGGTCTGCTTGGATAGTGCATAAAATAGTATAGCTGTACTTGTGTTAGTAGCTAGGCCATTCCATAAGTTTATGACTAGTAACTAGAATAATTACAGTATTACAAACGGAGTGTATAGTGAATTTATAAGTGCTTAGGTATTGGTGGAGTAATAGGATAAGTAGATAGTGCTGGATGGGTGATTGGAGAAATGCATGGGACAGACAAGAGGATTCCTACACTGCATAGGTACTAACTGGGTATTTAGAAGAGCGTATCAATAGTTTGTAGGTGGTTAGAGGTGTGCATGCATAGTTTACAAAATATTGTACATGCACTTGTGTTAGTGACTACGCCATTCCTTAAGTATGCGACTAATAACTGGAGTAATTTCAGAGTTGCAAAGAAAGTGCGTGTGGAATTTATAAGTGCTTAGGTATTGGTGGAGTGATAGGATATGTAGATAGTGCTGGATGGGTGAATGAAGAAGTGAATGGAACAGACAGAAGGATTCCTAAACTGCATAGGTACTAACTGGGTATTTAGAAGAGCGTATCAATAGTACGTAGCTGGTTAGAGATCTGCATGCATAGTGCACAGAATATTGTAGCTCTACTAGTTCTGGTGTGTCTATGGTTTCGAGAATGGTAGTCTGTATTTTAGGGTGTGAGGAGGTGCGTCAGATGTTCATGTGGATGATGTCATCAGTGATGTCATTTGAGATGTCATCAGTGATGTCATCAGGGATGTCACTGACCATGTCATGAGTGATGTAATATGTGACGTTATCAGCAGTGCATTGTGGGGGCACGAGTTATAGTTAGCACAACTGACTATAACGGCCAAATTTCTCTTGTTTTGTACGATTGAAATGTCCAACTAACTATGACGTCCATGAAACCTGTGGTTTTTCAGTGAATTTCTGAGGTTTTTTAAATGCTAATTTTTAACTATATATATATGTATTTAATCTTCTCTCACTCTTACAAGGAAGGAATCAGCACTCAGGTTGTAGTTTAGAAGTATTTAATCTGCAAAGGACGTGATCCACGCGTTTCGGCTCGTCCGAACCTTGATAACAATACAAGACGTCATTGAAACATCCTTATTTAAATGTACAAATGCCTAAAGTTGCCAACATTAACAAAGGACTACATATTACTTTAATCCAAAAAGCTGGCGGCCATATTGGCCTGGTCACGAAGTGAAAATTCAGGAATTTATACAATAAAGAAAAGAAAACAAGTGTTAATATGCATACAATGTCATTTCAGCATATCTTGCCCCATGACCGCCATACCTGTATGTTAGTCAATGTGACTTATTCATAATAAACATACTTAGGATTGCAAACATCAACATAAACGATGGACTACACATTACTTTAAAGTGAAAGGCTATCGGCCATATTAATCTGGGTATGTTGCGTATTATAATAGTTCTTACACAAACGAAAAGAAAAAAGGGGTGTTAATATACACACAATCCCTAAATAAAGTTCTAGCGATTATAGTTCCATTCCATTCACAGCTCATTTGAGATGTCATGAGCAATGTCATGAATGATGTAACTGACCATGTCATGAATGATGTAATGTCTGAAGGCATTAACAGTACATTGCGGGGGCGTAAGTTATAGTTAGCTCAAGTAACTATAACTGCTGAATTTCACTAGTTGTGTATGAGTGGAATCTGAGTCTAACTATACCGTTCCTGTAATCTTTGTTTTTTTCAGCAAATGTCTAGTTTTTTGTTAACGTTAAGGGGGTTGGAAGCAGGGCCTGGCATTGTGCTGCCCCCACCGAAGCTTGCTGCTCCTGCCTCCCCTCCTCCTAGCCATCCATTGGCCAAGTCCATGTCCCTGCTCCCTTATTACAGCCCTGTGTGGCTGTTGTTCTACCACTGGCCTTCCCGCCTTCTCTGAACAGTTATCTTGCTGCTCCATCCACCTCCTCCCTCCTGCCATGCATGGTCTGATGTGCTACAACTGCCCTCCATTTAGCATGATGTACCAGTCCACTTCTCCTGCCCTCCATTGCCCCATCATTGACCTCCTGTTTAGCCTCTGTGCTTAGCTTGCTGACCCTATTCTCCTTCCCCCTGCCCTCCGATGTCTGTGTGCATGCCCCTACTCCATCCTATTTACCCACCATCTTCCATGGACCTGCCACTCCTATCTACTCTGAGTGTTCTGTTGAGCTGCCACTCCCCTCCCACTTGCCTAGCATTGTCAGATGACTGTAACCTGTCCCTGCCACCTCCACCCTGCCTGTCCACATTCCATGCCCATCCCCTTCATCATGTCCCCCATGGTCCATTTTACTGCCACACCTGTCTGCCCTCCCTGGTCTGCTGTGCTGCAACTGCTCATCCTGCCTGTTGTGGTCTGTTGTGAGGCCCCTTCCCCTGAACTATCTTGTCTGTGCACAGGTCCTGACTCTCCCTTCTATCCTCCATGGTCCTTTGTGCATGCCCCTGCACCCTCCTTCTTGCCCATCATAGCCATTGTGCTGCCACTAACCCTCCCGCTTGCCATGCATGGTCTTCTGTGCTGCCACGACCCCTCCCACCTTCCCTGTGTGGTCAGCTAGCTGCCCCTGACCCCCTCCCACCTTCCCTCTATGGTCTGTGTGTATGCCATTATAGTCTCACTGTTGCTCTCCACGGTGTGTCTTGCTTCTAGTGCCCATCCTGCCTGACCGTCATGGTCATCTTGCTGCTCCTGCCCTACCCCCTTGCCCCCAGGTCTCTGTTTTCATGTGCAGACCCCTATTACCTCCCTCCTGGATTGTCTGTTCCATTATAATGCCCCTGATTGGTCCCTCCTGCCCTTTATGGTCCGTTATGCTGCAGCTTTCTCTCCTGCCTGTCCATTATTGTCAGCTAGCTACCATTGCCTGTTTCCCCTCTGTTCTCTGTTGTCCATTGCATGGTCCTGTCCCCTCCCTATTGCTTTCAGTGGATTGTTGTGCTGCACTCCCGTCCTGCATGCACTGTGTGGTGTATTGTGCTGCTGCAAATCCTGATTCCTGCCCTGTAGGGTCAGTTTGGTGCACCTCTTCATGTCCCTCCTGTCCTCTGTTATCCGAGTCCATGTCCCTACCCCAATTCCTCCTGCCTTCCATGATCCAATGTACCATACTTGCTAACATTTTGAACTTGGTAAGAGTGAGATTTTGGAAAAAAATGGGGTATTGATTTTCCCCTTTGACGTACATTGAAAAAGAGGAGATTGTAGACAGGAGACAGATCAAATAATTTCCTTTAGGAATTACATATATGAGAGGGTCTTATTTGCATCAAAATTATGGTTAGTGCTCTAAATAACTAAAATGAGGACATATTTTCTGAGTTTTCAAATAGCGACAAAGCACTTTTAAATTATTTGTTATCTTTATGTTTTTTATCCAGTTGACCACTTGATTAAATGTTGCACTTAGGGGAGAAGATGTGGTGTTACTTACAGAGCTGCAGACTTTGCAACTGGAGAACCAGGTTGGAGTTTCTGCTTCAGCTCGACAATCTGTGATTCTGGTCAAATCACTTAATCTCCCCATGTCTGAAACCAAAATGAATGTGTGTGATGTAACCAATGCTCATGTAAAGCACTCCAATACCTTACGAGTCTGCACTATATAAAACTGCAAAAACTCAAAAAATAAAAAGTGTTTTGCACACTGGGCTACATGTGGGCTAAATCTGGGTGATATTTGTGCTACATTTGGGCTCTTTTGTCTCTGTTGGCCATCTTGGGAGATTTATTTGTTATGAAGTTTCCTAATTTCCTCATTTACTGCAGTCTCCTCAGTAGGAAATGCTTTCAGTTTTTTACTTTGATTCCATCAAGAAGGTATCCAGATATGTCACACATTTGCCATAAATTCTGAATGTTAGCACTCTAGTTGCTCATTAGATCAGTATAGTAAAGCTACTGCTCACCACGGAAGTCTGCTGCTGGTATTAAAAGTGCATGTTTCAGTCTGCATGTCAGAATTGTTTTAAGAAATAGATAAGGATTTTAGAAGTCACTCAAAATGTGCCCTAATTTTTCTTTCTTCAGCACTAATCACAATTTCTATGGCAAATGTAACCCACTCATTGTGTTCCTTTTTAAATTAAAAGTTTTAAGTGTTACCAGTTTATTCCAATCAAGATGGCTTCAGGTGTGCCATACTTTTGTCATAAGTAAGACAGTAAGCGCTCTAGTTGTCCTTAAGAACACTCTGCGACATTCTGTCATTGAGCTGTACGTGGGCTACATCTGGATGATATTTGTGCTACATTTGGGCTCTTTTGTCTTTGGTGGCCATCTTGGTAGACTTATGTATTATGAAGTTTCCTAATTTCCTCATTTACTGCAGTCTCCTCAGTAGGAAATACTTTCAGTTTTTTACTTTGGTTCCATCAAGAAGGCATTCAGATGTGTCACACATTTGCCATAAATTCAGAATGTTAGCACTCTAGTTACTTATTCGATCAATGTAGTAAAGCTACTGCTCACCAGGGAAGTCTGCTGCTGGTATTGAAAGTGCATGTTTCAGTCTGCATGTCAGAATTTTTTAATGAAATAGAAGAGGATTTGAGAAGTCAAAATGTGCCCTAATTTTTCTTCCTGCAGCACTAATCATACTTTCTATGGCAAAATTAACCCCCTCCTTTTGTTCCTTTGCAAATTAAATGTTTTTAAAGTTACCACTTTATTCCAATCAAGATGGCTTCAGGTGTGCAATACGTTTGTCATAAGTAGGACTGTTAACGCTCTAGTTGTTCTTTAGAACACTCTGGGAAGCTGCAGTAGAACACAAAGGAATCAACTGACAGTCTTTGCCCTTGTTGGATGCACATGTTTTACTGAGAATGTCAGACTTCATTCTCACATGACTGAAAAAGATAATGTGAATTTACAGAAAATATGTTCCCAGTTTAGCTTATAGATCACCTTCCAAACCTCTGTGGGAAAAGCATGAGAAAATAGTTTTCTCTCAAACATGATTCATGATATCCCAGCAGAAGGCTTTTTCACATGGTAACATCACCTTAGAACACACCACAATTCCTAAAATAAGTATAGTACCATCAAGAAATGATTTATAATGTAACTAAAGTCTTAAAACCTTCTATTAACTGCATGCTTTTTAATGAGGTGCTATCATGTATATTGGTCCCAAGATGGCTGCCAACACTTCTTGGATGAAGTGCTGACAGCCGATCAGATCTCAAGATGAGATGTGTGGTTAGGCTCCGCCCAGATATATATATTTCTTTTTCCATTAATATTTTAAAACCTACTGAACGGATTTACACCATTTAACAAAGAGGGCTCTTTCTGAACCAAGGGCTACCTTTTTGCCAAATCTGGTGTAAATACGTTCAGCAGTTCGGGCTGTAGCCGTGTCTAAAGTTTCCTATGGAAAATTGCATGGAGGAAACACGTTTTGGGACCCCCCTTTCTTCTTGGCCCCCACTTGCCAAATCACCCCGAAACTTTCAAGATAGGAGTGGACCGAAGCGGGCTATAAGTTTTAAAAATTTCGCGAAGATTTATCAATCGGCGCCAAAGTTATTGGGAATAGAATGTTGCGATTTTCCTATGGTAACTAGGTCCTAACTATTACTACCTACTGGTGACCGCCAGTAGGTAATATATATATATGGTCTCACAGTTGTTCCAGGAGAATTATATTCTGCTTAATTTATATATACAAGCATGGAAAATGCAAGGCCCAACTCGTTTCGTCCTCCTGGACCTTGATCATGGGATAAATGTGTTTAGTCCATCACCACTGTTTAAGCTCCCCACAAATAATTGTCAGTTCAGCTTAATCCCCCAGTACCTGCTGGGGAATTATATTTCTTGTGTTGCGATGGGGCTTTTTTTTCTAAAGTGTTCTCTGTGCTTTGTGCACATTTTGCTAAAAAACATGCTGAATAGATAAAGTGCTCATGCTAGTTAGTGCAAGACTGTGTGACATAGATTTCTAGGGCCCAACTGGCCATGGTGGGCACCAGGCATTATCCCGGTGGGCCGCTAGGGTTGGTTTTGGAGCCCCCGGGGGGCGATTTTGTTACAGGGCCGTTTTTGCAGCATAGCTGCAATATCGGCCGCTGTAACAAAATCGGCCGAAACCGGCGTGGCAAACAGCTCGACCGCATCCCGAACCCACAGGGGGCCGGCCGAGCACTTTGACAAGGCCGGTTTTGGTTCCCAGTCCGGCCCTGCTGATGTCGCGGGAGGCTCAAAATCATTATTGCAACATTCTAGTGCGATTTGAATCTTTCTTACTCATCAGTCTTGATTTTGAATTTGACAATTCTGTTTATACTTTTTCAATGTTTATACATGGTTGCGGCTTCATGGCAGTTTATCAAACTGAAGCAGTGACAATATTGGTTATTGTATCATTAGCCTTACTTTTCAAGCGTGAGCGCAAGCTCTCATGGGATTTGTGATGTGTAGAGTGTGGAAATTGAATTTTTTGTGTTAATTTCAATTTCATAACCACCACTGGGTAGATATATAATGATCTATCTCACTTGTGCATTCGCTCATGTGGTAGACTTGCATAGTTCCTTATGTTTTAGAAATGCAATCACTGTAAGGCGTGCAAAATAGCACTGAATATGAAAGACTTCACCCGAGTGCAGTAGCGCAGCTGTGCCCATTTATTTTGTCTTACCTTGTCTCCTTACTGTACCCCTCAGAGTCTTTTACTTGGTCCTCTGAAGGCTCTTGAATTGGCAGAGAGGGGTTGGATATAGTTGATCCAATCCAGTTATCCAATGACGACCAGGAATTGGGTCACTGACTTACAAACTGGTAATTAGATTCCTATGTCTAACTCTCACAACTACGCTGTAAAAATATAGGATTAGGCTAAATCTCTTGAGAAAATTCAGTTGGACCAGAATCATACAAAACCAATATTTCAGTTAGAGCTATGCAAAATAGTAGCATAAGGATATGTTGACCAGAGACCTCTTTGTTAGAATTCCCAGCCCCCATTAATATGATATTGGAGTGCACAATCCATTATTGGAGATAAGTCATGGAAAGGTAGAAACAGGACTTAGTTAAGATTAGATTTTATCAGTAATATTCAGAAGAGTAAATACATATATGTTAAACATTTATTTGAGGAGTATGGTATAATCAGATTTATCTCTAGTGGCCATCAATTAGAAAAGCTATGGAAGAAAAGTGTAGGAAAGAACGTGAATCATCTCAGCGCAAAGGTTCTCTCCCAATGAGGGAAAGAAATCCAGAAGTAGCGCACACATGGTATGCGTCAGCCCAAGGAAGTCCAGTAGTAGAGTTCGTAAGATTGAAAGCCGTCTCAGAGTCCACAAGAGCAAGATGGACAAAGCCAACATCAACCCTTCCCCTCTGACTTTGTCACACGATGTATTATATATTCTCTCAAGTTCGCGGGAGACACCTACTGGGTCACCTCATCTGGTCAGACCACTCAGTCCATTGGTCAGTTCGTATAGGGTGATTGTTATGCAGCATGAAGACAGTTTAAGGCAAAACGGTGGTGATCATCACTTAAGCTGTCAAGCCATTCAAAAATGTAAAGTTGTGAATAGTGGTCTTTTAGCAAAGGCACATGAGTGAATTCAGGAAGACAGTTCTCACAGCAGATGTTCCCAAAGCAGCAAATTAGTAGCGAGTAGTCCTAGTATGTGCATAGGAACTCATTCTAGGAAACATAGCTTCATCACATACTGTAAGTCTATGAAGCCTTTCCATGAGAACAGAAGCAAGCAAGAGAAAGAAAATGCAGGTCTAAATGTATTTTAGTTCATGAAATACACAATATAAAATAGGGGCAATGTGTATTACATTCAAAAGTTTTGAAAACCTTATATCCTTTTCTTCAACTTAGCTGAAATCTGATTGGCTGCCAACACTTCAACCAGGAAGTGTTGACAGCCATCTTGGGACTCGACTTCAAGCTGAGTCCCAGAAAAAAATGTAAAAGAAAAGGGGGCATTGTAGGAACACCCTGACCCCCTACCTTGGGTTCTGGGTTCCGCTGGGACTCCAACAGAGCCAAAAAGCGATTTTAAAAAAAAATTGCGGCAAATTCATGACAGAACTGGCAATCCGCACCATAAATATAAATAAAAGACAAGCTTAGACTCTCGTGCTTGTTTTGGAAAAAGCTCCTGGGTGGACCAGGTCCTCCTGGGGCATGAGGGAGTATATATTAAAAAAGGAGTGGGCCCACAGGGCTCCCGTTCTAAGGCTCATTTGAGCCCCAGGGACCACCACCACCTCAAAGAACTATAATTAGCAGACGGTCGGCAACTTTCTTGCACTCAGCATAGAGGGTGGTGAGGGTGCCCATCCTGTATCATAAGGGCTCCCCGGCCAGCGCTGTGGGATTTAGCCCACCCCTCATGGGCTACTTGAGCACCCTGAACTACCATTGGCCGCCTTCCCCGCTGTCAATGCCTTCCTCAGTTTTCAGATGACTGGCCTTGTCTGAACAGCCTTTCAGGACCTTTGTTCCATGTTTGAATCGTACTTTGTAGCTTGGTTGGGCTGCCCTAAAATCTTGTATTAGAAAGAAAGGCAGGCAATAAACCCGGGGCTTGTGGAGGTTCGGTTCTCTACCACCGAGAGGAGGGAACAAATCTTTCTGAGTAATATTTATGTTCCACCCAGTGAGCCTTCTTGTTGCATTTTTAGGAGAGGTAAAGACTGTCAGAAGGTCTGTGCAGAGGTTAGACCAGGTCACACCTACCTGCATTATTATATGTTTTAAAAACACTTAACTTCTGGTTGTTATGGCGCATGACAAGAATGTAAAGGATTTCCACGAAATTGTGAATCTCAAAACTCAACAAACAGCTTCTTCCTTTTTCGCGAATTACCCCAATTGTCATGTATTGTTCTGGAGGAGATTTCAATCTACCCATTGATGTAATTCTTGACAGACAATCGGCTTTCCAATACATACCTCCCAAGGTACATAAAGCTGTGCTCAATGTGTGCATGTCACATATACCATTAGACCTCGGGTGCCGGCAGAACCTTTCTGGATGTGACTTCATGTTTTTCTCCCCCCCAACCCATAATTCCTTTTCTAGGATCGACTATATTTGGCTGAGCGCTGGCCTATCTCAGGACTTTTTAGATTCATCGATAGACCCATTTTAGTCTATGACCATGCTGCCACCGCGGTTTCTTTTAATTTCTCCTCCATGCGCCCTGAGAGAGGAGCTTGGCGCATGAACTCTGAGCTCCTAGACTCAGAAGAGGACAGACTATGGCTGGATAAACAAATCTCACAATTTTTAATGGAAAACACTGGGTCAGTTTCCTCTCCGGAGGCCCTATGAGATGCAATGAAAAGCGCTACAAAATTTTCCCGAGCGACGATTCTTTCTTGACTTAGACCGGGCACTGGGAGATTTGCTCTGAGACAATGGGTGACGTAGGGTGGCCCTAAATAAGCTTCAGTCACCAGTGGAGGGCTGGGAGCACCATACTTTTTTTTTTTTTAATATATTTTTTTATTAACTTTGCTCAATGACGTATACAATACATAGCAGTGTTCAATAGGCATGTAAAAGGATGACCATACATTGCACATTCGAAGGCATACAGGGTAGTAAATTAAGCCGATAGCAATTATCCCTCCTGACCAACCCCACTACTCATGGCTCAGTACTTCCGCCAGGGACTCCAGACCCTCCTCCATTTCTTCACACAACCCCTGACCTTGTAGATCGTTTCCTTCGCCCTCTGACACCAATCCAGGTCACGCATCCACTGATCCCACTGTGGTGGCGCCTGCGCCCCCCAACTACTGGCTATATTCCGTTTAGCCACCCCGGCCGCCATGGCCAACCAGATCTCGTCATACCTGGACCAGTCCGTGGGTCCTTTAATCATTAGTAGTAGCCACCTGGGTTCCACCGGGAGCGGCGATCCCACTACAATCGCCATTGTGTGTGCTACTTTGGTCCAAAAAGGCACTATATTCAGGCAACCCCAAAGAATATGGAGAAAGGTTCCCTCCCCCTGGCAACCTCTCACACACAGGGGAGACAGGCTCCTGCCCCATGAAAACAGATGAGTACGCGGGTAGTGCACCCGATGCAAGATATTTTATTGTACAAGACGAAACTGAATCCGAATTGTGATTTCGCGTGGGCTCTGCAGGGCATCCTGCCAATCCTCGTCTTCCAGGCCTCCGATATCCTCCTCCCATCTCTCCCGCAGGGACACAAGGGGCCGGGCATATTATTTATGAGCTTACGATGGATAGTGGACGTAGGCTTCTCTAAGATGGGGTCAAGCAGGAGCCTGTCTTCCATAGGAGAGTATTCCGGGATCGAAGTGTCTGTGGGTATATGGGTGCGTATGGCGTGCGTAAGGCGCAAGTAGTGGTAGTGTTGGGAGTCGTGCATTTGATACTCTTTTTTGAGGTAGTCAAAAGATCTAGGAGCGCTCCCCTTCCAGAAATCGCCCAGGTAATCAATCCCAATCAGTTTCCATCCCTTGAAACCAGTTAGTCTTGTCACTTCCGCTAATTGGTCTCCGATCCAGAACACGGTCCTACCCGTTATGGTGCCTGCCTACCCCAAATATTTATTAGCCTCCCTCCAACACTGAAGCACCACCCCTATGTGCGAGGGCAGATCCCGTTGTTGCTTTCGTAAATACAGAAGAGGCTTGCCGTTGCCCCCGGGCATGACATATCTATCCACCCTAAAGGCAGGTTCTGACCCCGTCACATACGTCCAGTCATTGACCACCTGCAACTGAGACGCCCAATAATATCACTGAACGTCCGGGAGGGCCAGCCCCCCGTCGTTTACCCCTCTTGTGAGCTTGCGCAACGCTATCCTTGGGTTCCCACCATCCCAAAGCAGCGTTCGCAGAGCCTGAGATATGTGCCTCTCTAGTGAGCAACGTCCGATGCTAATCGCGCCAGGTGCGGCTCAAGATTTTTAGCGAAGAACTCCGCCCTGTCCCTGGTAACGTACACCCCGAGATATTTAAATCCCCCAGTAACTATCGAGGTAGGACACCTCTTCGGGACTCACGGGGTGAGACCGAGAGTCGGTAAATCAAAGATTTAGCCCAATTAATCGTATATCCGGAGTAGCAACCGAATAACTCGAATAGATGAAGCGCCTGCGCCATTGAGTGGTAGGGTCAGGCCATATAAAGGACAATGTCATCAGCGTATAGTGATATACGCTCTTCCCACTCATCAGTTAGTGCCATGCCCCAGAAAGACTGTTCTCTCCGAATCCAGTGGGCCAATGGTTTCAGGGCCAAGGCGAAAAGGAGAGGGGACAAGAGGACATCCCTGACTGGTACCCCTACGCAGGGGAAACGTCCGAGACATCGCTCCGTTAACCCTCACCCTTGCCACCGGCTGTTCATACAACAGGCGCACCCAGCTGCTGAAGACCGGCTCAAAGCCCAGTCGCTGCAGAACCATAAATAAGTACGGCCATTCAATGCTGTTGAAGGCTATTGAGGCGTCCAATGCCATCAATGTCGTTTGAGTGTCGCCTACGTCCTCTGTCATGTACAGAACTCCGTACAGTGTCGTAAATTATGCCTAGTGCTTCTGTGAGGCATGAACCCCGACTGATCTACATGTATCAGGTCTGGCAGAACCGAGAGCAGTCTCGTCGCCAAGGCTTTAGCCAAAACCTTGGCCTCCACATTGAGGAGCGAGATAGGGCGATAAGACGAGCATTGGTCAGCCGGCTTTCCAGCGTTGTGGATGACCACAATCGTGGCCTCCCGTTGGTCAGGTGGGAGCCTCCCCACTTTACGCTCCTCGAGGAACATCTGTCTCAGCGGGTTAATCACAGCGTTAGCTTGCCTCCTATATAGATCCACTGAGAGCCCATTGGGCCCCTGCCTTTCCCGGCCTGGAGTGAGTTGAGGGCTTCTCCCAGCTCCAACCCCGTAAGTTCAGCCTCTAGGCTATCAGTCTGCTCCTGGGACAACGTAGGTAGGGCGAAGTCCCAAGGGAACTCCTCACAGTCTGACTCGGATCTAGTGCATACCGGGGGGTAAACCCTCTCATAGTAAGACGCAAAGGCCTCTGCTATGGCTATCCCAGTGGATACCAAGGATCCCGACTAATCCCTTACTTCCGCAACCCAAGATCGCTCCCGGTCTCTGCGCTCAAGCCACGCTAGTAGTTTCATTCTTTTATCCCCGGCATCTTATATCCGTTGTTGCGTGGTGAGGGAATAGGCGCGCGCCTCACCCTCCGCCAACGAGCGGAGTTCCTTTTGCTTGAGAGCGAGCTCATAGCTTTGCTCCGCCGAGGGGGCCCCGCCAGCACCCCATTCCAGCGCTTCAATTTCCCTTTCCAACTGTGTAATCTGAAGTGCCTCCTCCTTTTTTTGAGCACCAATAAGCGTTTGAGCCTGACCCATTAAGAAATAGAGTTGGGAGCCTTCTCGTAGATTTTCGGTTATAGTGTCCTCCTTGAGACGCCATGGGTCTATCCTAGGTAAGGCCGCTCTAACAGTTATCGCCCCTCTAAGAGTGACGCCCACTGGTGAATGATCCGAGATTTCCCGGGCCATGATACAGGAGTCCGCGAAGTCGCCCAGCTGGTCCCCCCGGGCGAAAAGTTGATCTATCCTGGAGAAGGACCAGTGTCTGGCTGAATAAAAAGTGTAATGCCTTTGTGAAGGGTGATGTGCGTGCCATATGTCACTAAGGCCCATGTATGTGGTGAAGCTCCGCAATCCCGCTTCCCCCCTATTACCCTGCCTCTCCCCAGAGCGATCTAAGTCCGCGTCCATAACCGCATTAGTCTCACCCCCCAATACCAGAGAGCCCCGGGGAAGGTCCGCCAAGTGGGTCCCTAGTTTTGCATATGTCAGGGCATGCAAGCCGGGTGGAATGCAGCATAAGCTAAACACTACCGTGTGCCCCTCCCATCTAACCGCCACGGCCACCATACATCCAGAATCTTCTGCCCATGTGCCTGTAACTGCCATTGGAAGGGCATTACGGACTAGAATCCCCACCCCGCTGGAGCCAGACGTGAACCCTGAATGGGCCACCATCTTATAACCGAACCGGTCCAGAGCCCTGCATGTGTTACCCTGGAGGTGAGTCTCCTGTAAGAGCACTACATCAGGTGCGTTGCATTTCACATACTGCAGGACTAGTGTCCGCTTAATTTTATTGCCCAATCCATTAACATTCCACGACCAAATCTTTATGCGTGTCTGGTTACCCATTGAAATACAAGGGTTTAAATTGTCCCGTATCCTTTGCATGCCACTGCGTGCTGATACAATTCGCCAACAGAACATTTGAGTTTGAGACGTCAGGAGCCAAACATAAACAACCCCACAAACCCCTGCCACCCGCCCCAATCCGTACCCCCCTCCCTGTCTCCCTGCTAAGTGGGCCCCCAACCACTCACCTATTAAACACGCAGAGTGCCTGTCGCCCCAATGGCCCCATGTCAACAGAATGAGGAAACATTAGCCTGCAACCGCAGAAGAAGACATACTTGGTTACCGGAGTGCACACCCCATGGATGAATCATATTGCCTGGACCCCACCCCCCCCAACCCCCAACCCACCCACCTTCACAAAGAACACATGCCTGAGTCCTTGAGCGTTCACCATTAAACACAAAACGAGCTCAACACTTACAGCTTTAGAGGAGACCACTCCTGACAAGCAAGGACCCATGAGGCACGCCTCCCCCGCCTCCCATAAACGAATCACCCCCTGTCAGCACTACCAGGATAGTCACTTGGGAGATGCCTGCTCGATCTGCTGGGACTCTCGTGATTGAGTGTTACTGTTGTGGGACTCCTGACCAACACGGTGGTGGGTCGAGCATGGCGAACCATTCTGAAGGCCCACTGTCCGCCAGCCCTCCATCCAGTCATGTACTTCCGCTGGTGAGTCAAAAAAGAACGCCTTTTCACCATCCAGGACTTTAAGTCTCGTAGGGTACAGCATCTTGTACTTTATTCCTTGATCTCTGAGGACCCTCTTGGCACCTTTGAACAATCTGCGCTGGCACTGTACATTAAGTGTGAAATCTGGGAAGAAGCGAATCGTGGCGTTTTCCAGATGCAGGTCTCCAGACACCCTTGATGCCTGTAGGATAGCATCCCGATCTCTATAGTTTAGGATCCGAGAAATAATAGTGCGTGGAGGGGCCCTAGGCTTGGGCCTCCCCCCCAGCGCCCGGTGGGCTCTCTCCACCGAGAAGAAGTTAGAGAGGTGTTTCGGCTTGAGGTGCTTAAGTATAAGATCCTCCACAAAGTAGTCTGTGGATGGGCCCTCCATGCCCTCCGGCACCCCCACGATACGGATATTATTGCGCCGCACCAAGCCCTCCTGATCCTCCATGTTACCAAAAAAAGGGTATACCCATAAAAGTCGCTGGGACCTGGGTGGAAGGTAGTACATAAGTAGAAGGTCCCAGTACAGAACCGTTAAGAAGGACAGTTGACTCAAAAGGTAAGAAAATTTAAAAAATGCATACAACTCAGATTCACTGTTATATAATCACAATGAAGTGTCCCTGGGGCACTTCCGTTGTGTCGCTTGTGAACAAACAACTTTTTGATTTAATAAATTGTATATAAAAGTCTATGTTCTGATTCATTGTGATTATATAACAGTGAATCTGAGTTGTATGCATTTTTCTAATTTTCTTACCTCCTGATCCTCCAGGCGGGCGGCAATATCAGCTTGTTTTTTTTGTAAGTGTGGCCACCTGCTCCTCAAGCCTCTTCATTTTCGATTGTAGGCTGCCTATGACGCTTACCGCCTCGGCAACCTTGTCTGACATCTTTCCAAGGTCTGCGCGGAGTAAATTGACTTCTTCCGTTACCGAGTCCAACTTGGGTTCCATGGTGCCACGCATCTCTTTTATGGCACCACGCATCTCTTTTATGGCAAACATTATGTCCCTAAGCGAAGGGTCAGACCCATTGTCTATCGCCTCACATTGCTGGCTCCCTCCTGGGAGATCCTCCTCCCTCCCTATTCTAATTGTGTATTTGTCGATGTGGTTTGGTGCACTATACTTTGAGGTTTATTATCTTACAGCACAGTGGCAATGAGTGACCAAATGGCTATCTGGAAATAATCTTTTTGAAACAGTACGGGGTTTGCCCCCTGCCCCTTCATGAGATGCACCAAATTCTTTATCCTTCAAGTGCTTGACACAAGTCTTTCAGATTGAAAATGTACGATTCCTTATGCTCCAGTCACGCTATTACAAGGCCTAACAGGAACCCAGGGACACCTTACTGCTGATCAATTAGCAACCGGGTATGAACATTCCATCGACGCAGTGGGGCATTTGTTTCAGAATGGCCACTTACTTACATTTGGTCAGATATATCAGGAAATTAGCATTCCTCCAACTCAAATTCTACTACATGAGTAGTTAGTAGGAGCCCTCTGTAGGGCTGTGGGGTGTGATGGACACCTAACCACCAACACACGCAGTGATACATGGGTTACACACCTTGGGAACAGTTCGACACCTAATCATGTGATTTTACAGGGCCATTAGGTATCATACTGGGATCTCGCTGAGCCAACTCCATCAGAAAGGGAAGGAGGATTTAGCGCTGGCACTTGAATCCCGTCATACTATCTCTAGAAATTCACAATTTAAGAACATTCCATTTATAATTCTCCATTGGGCTTATCTCACACCTTCCCAGATAAACTGTATGTTCTCATCAGCTGAATGTGCCTTCCCTAGATGCTGAGTGCTGTCGGATGACCTTGTGCAAAAAGGACATTTGATGGACAGAATGCACAACAAAGTCATACATTCACCCCAGTACAGAGATCGGGGCCTAAATCCATCGTTTTTTTGCTCACCATGCCATTCCAGTTTGGACCCAGCCATATGCAAATCAGTCTTGACCCTGCACCCAACTGGAACAGTCTAGCCCGAGCTGCCAGGCCAGGTCCTCCCTGGACTTGAAACAAGCATCCTTGGACCGTTTTCAAGCTAGCCTGGCTGATGAAGGGTAATACCCAGAAATCGCTCCCAGGATGCTTGTTTACGGTCCAGGGAGGACCTGGCTTGGCAATTCAGTCTGGATTGTTCCCATGAGTCACAGGGTCAAGACTGATTTGCATATTGCTGGATTTAAACTGGGGTGGCATGGTGAGGAAAAGAACGATGATTTAACCCAGATCTGTTTACTGGGGGGGAATGTATGATTTATTCAGCATTCCGTCCATCATTTGTTTGCATAGCAGTCAGCTGACCTTAGGCACATGCTTTGGGCATGTCCGGATACTGCTGGTTTCTGGCAACTGGTACAAGCCCTATTAGCAACAGTTACAGAGCTAACAATACTCATCTCATGGGAAACTACAGCGCAGGGTATCAAGGTGTGGATACGCTTTGCTAATTTAGCTCTTCTTTTAGCCAAGCCCATACTAACTATGATTTGGCGTGGACAACAGCCTCCAACCTTTCTCCAATTATGTTGAGCTTTGCTCCATTGGGGTGAAGCACAAAGTACTGCGCTGAATCGTGAGGAAGCCGAAGAATAAGAAAACGTCTCGTAGCAGCTGCCTGAAACACCATGCTAATACTATTCAAAAAGCATATAGCAGAATATCCCTCTATCACCTCACATCAGTCTACTCCTGTGTCCTCCTCAGATAGAGAATAACATACCAAATGGTGGCTCTGGGCCAACATTAGAATCTGGCCTAACACTACTTACTCATGGCCCCCTAACAAGCACCCCTCCATTCCCTCATTTGTCTAATTATGTTTTCCACCACCCCTTCCAAGTTGGACTTCTCCAAGATGAACCCAACTAGTTATTACCAAATGTTATCTTGTTTAAAGTTTAAAGATATTGCATCAATCACTCATAATGTATGTAGTGCAAAAAGCTTGCATATTACAATACTGCATTGAATATTTTTTTAACCTTTCTCCTGCCATTATAGTTATTGCTTTAGACACTGAAAAGCCTTTTGATAAAGTTTATTAGCCATTTCTCAAAGCATCACTGGAAGGTTATAATTTGGGAACTATTTCTGCTCAATGATTATGTCTCTCCATGCTGCTCCCACTGCTTGAATAAGCATTATTGCGTCTCTATCTTCCATTTTTTGTATACATCAAGGCACTCATCAGGATTGTCCTTAATCTCCCCTTCTGTTTCTTTTGGTGATAGATCTTCTGCTAGTTTTGATTAACGAATCTCCTGATATCAAAGGTGTTACTTTTGGATTGCATACATTAAAGAGAGCTGCCTACCCAGATGACATACGTATTTTTTCAGAAAATCCTGACACTCTGATCCCTAAGGTAATTTCTCTGGTTCATTCTTTTGCGGAATTTGCAGGCTACACCTTAAATAGCGACAAGACGGAGGTTAGGCCTCTCAATGTCCACTGTCACTACTCTTGTACAGGACAGTCCGGTCTCCAATGGCAACCAAAAATGATAAAATATCTCTGTATCTGGTTCTCCAGTAATCTCATAGAATCAATAACTGTTCATGAGCAGAAGAACATAGATTCAATTTAAGACCCTTATCTTCTTGGTCCCCAAAGTTAATATTGTAGTGAGGGAGATTAGAAACTCTTAAGAAGATGATTACCCCACTTGTGAATTTTTTTACTATGATGCTCCCTGTACGCTTATCTCCAAATAATTGTTTCTCCACAGTTGACGAGCTTTCTTTGGAGCAACAAAAAATCCAGAATTAGTCTTAAGAAACTCCGATTGCCTCGCTCGATGGGAGGATGTGGTTTTCCCTACTGGGTTAATTACCAAATGGCCCTTCTAGTCGCATGCCACACTCAATGGTTTGATAATCAGTTAGTGGTAACAGTCCCTTGGCTCTTGGTAAAATTACATCTTATTTCACCATATTCATTGCTTGTGGTGCTGTCAATGTAAACCCTGACACCAGCTCACTCCAGCCAGATCTTCCTTAATACTTTTCCAGCTCTCCAGATGATAAATCCTTGTCCCAAACCCTATCTGGATCCTCGACCCTCTCTCTATGGAATAATCCTTAAACAATAACTACAGTCTCAGCCGAAGTGGGCCCCACGTGGGCTAATAATGGCATTAACGTAGTATCTGATCTGCTGGAGGATGATATTCCTTTATCCTTTGCATCACTCCAGAAGACATATTTTCTATCTAATATGGACTTTTACAGCTTTCTAAAAATCAAAGCGAATCTCTCTAAATTGGGTGTTATGTGTCTTAGTTAGGCCCAGCTAAAAACAATGCCATCTTTTATCACAAACCCGTTTCTTAAGTTGCCTTCCCATTCTCTAAATAACTTTTTTCACACATTTGCGTGTTGGATTAGTTTCTCTGAAACTGGTTTGTTTACAGGTTACGCTTCGCTTAACCTTATCACGATTTCTTGAACCCCATACACAAGGCCTCGACACACATTGGGCAAATGTCGTTCTATTTTTCATCCATGGGGCGACAAGACTATCTATATACCAAAACAACGCTGGCTTGCATAGGACTTGCAAGGATGCTTTTCATTATAAACAAACATTTCTATGTTTAGTTAGAGGAGCGCTTTGCTGACATTGGTGAGGTCTCTACATGCTAAAGCTTCGGTCCAGCAACTTGCTAATCTCTCCGCAAGGGTGTCCAGCTTGTGAACACAATGGGGACTTACATTCTTTCCCTTTAGGTAAGAGCACATGCACATATGCCCTAGACACTTAGGTTACGGACTCCATAGTAGGAGTATGCCAGATTTCTAGATTGTTTTATATGCCTGCATATATACACTATAATAGCACGATGGTGGAACCTTTTATTCTGTTCACTGTCCTGGTACACATGATAACTTCTATCTGTTTCTGTCTATTGATCATTACAGCACATATGTTCTATACAAGAATCACGTTGGTTCAATAAGCATTAGAAATGCCCCACTATGTATTCTTTGAGGATGTACGACGTTACAACGCATGCTTTTACCACGCATGCTGTTACAACGCAGATTTTACTACGCATACCATTACAACGCATTACACTTTGGAGTGCTGGATAGTGAATAGTTTAATTTACTATTCCAACTCCAGTCCCCGTGGACACTAGGGAAGGTGTTGGATAGTAAATTAAACGTAATCCCTATCCTAGAGCGCCCCCCAGTGCAATGTGTTGTAATGGTTTTCGTTGTAAAACCTGCGTTGTAACAGCACTGCGTGGTAAAAGTTGCGTTGTAAAGGATGTTTCCCATTCCTTGAATATTTCTCTGAGAAAAAGAGAGCATGAGTGACTGGGAAAAACGGTTCTAGATCTGTTACAACGATTCCTGGGGATCAGGGTTGTAATGTTCAGTGGTTGCCAGAACCATTTGCTACCTGTCTAAGTTTAGGGGGGCTTATGGTAGCACTGTAAGCTAGCTGGCCTATAGGAAAACATATCCGGGGGGGGGGTGCATAGAATCCGTCTGGCACCATCCCAACGGTTATACTGTGCACAAACGACCTACAATACCATGCTTTAGTAATATATTTTCAACACTATAATCCGAAATTTAACACCAGCAACATACTGCACCCGTAGACTCTCTTGCTGAATGGGCATGGCTCATTTGCTACACCTGTCCTTTATGCAAAACTTGGACTTTTCACAGTCTCTATGAGTTCAATGATGTAATATTGATGACAGCATCCCCACTCTGAAAATTGTTCCTGCACTGCTGCTGACTGAGACCGTGTGTGGTGCGCCCCGGGTTTGAGTGACTTCTGTAGACCAGAGCTGCCGTTTGAATGTGTGGTTGTGGGCATGACTTCCTGCAAGGTGAATGAATAGTTAACCCAACACTGCAGTATAAACACTCATCACTGACTACACTGTTTTGGAAGTGCAGGCAGCGAATATCCCAGTGCATTTGACCACCAGGACACAAGTCGAGGGTACACGCGCGTAGACGGAGTCTACCCAATCTTTTCACAGGGTAGATGCCCTCTACCCGGCAAAGATGTTGGGCCCCATAGAATACCGGTTTAATTATCAGACCCCAGGACACATTTGGCAATTCTTGCCACGTTGTCTGCTTTCCTTCCAAGCAGCGATGTGCATGCGGGGAAGGGGCTTATCAGATTCCAACTGGTCCATTAACAAAAGTCGAAGTTAAGGGGCCATCAGGCCCTCTTTTGTTGGAGTGTCCTGGCATGGAGCAATCTAGAGCCTCACACATAGATGCAATGGAGGGGAAATAAAGGCACACAGCTTATCACTTCACAGGTACTTAAGAGAGGCTTTTGACTTTGTACAGTCCCTGCATATAAGAGATATGCATGCACTGAAAGAATGTCAGCTGTGTTGGTCTGTCCCAATATTTACACAACAATTTAAATACCAATATTTTGTTTTATTTCTTTTATAGTGCTATAGTGCTACTCATCCTATTGCAGGGTGTTGGAGCGTTTACATCACACGTACACATTATGCATTGACAATAAATCATATGTGTTTTAAATAAATGTACAGGATGTGATACAAAAGGCAGTGATGGCTACAACTTATGTTCTTCATAGCTCACTGTGATTTATTAGAAGGATTACAATCTATGAACCTCAAGTAACAGAAGGATCTCTATGTTAAAAGCAGTAACCCACTCATATATTTACATAAAATTAAAATCTGTCATCTCCATGTTACATAATGTGCTTTGCAGGAGACATATTAACCCTCTACGCTACTTTAATCCAAAACTGGGACTAAACAAAACAGATCTCTCCAGCAACTATGTTAATCTGCAACGTTATTTTACCATTATTATTTATCCCTGAGATTTAATTGTTACTCAAAGATCTCTATTCTCTACAGCAGCTGCCTTAGCCCTATAAAATATTTTAAAATTCAGACTTTGAAACCAATTAAGCTGAACAGATTTCCTGCCACGTTTCTCCTTGTTGCCAATTTCTTTGTGGCTGGGTTTTAAAACATTAGGGCCTCATTTGCAAAGAATTGGCGTAGGGCAGTGCTGCAAGTCTTTTTGCTGTGCAGCCCTACGCCAATTCAAAAGGGCAGAAATGCACCATATTATCAGCATACAGGGGATTCCTGTCCTTTCAGCCAGCGCATAATTTGCAGCTGAGCGCCAAAATAGGCACCCATGCACCGTGGTGCAAGGGTGTCTGTGTTGTTGGCATGATTGTTTTTCCTGCACAAAAACAATCACAAGAGGGTTTTTCCTAGTTGTGTGTGCTGCAGAACGCAGCACATTTGGAATGAGGGAGAAAACAAGGAGAAATGAAAGCATTTCTCCTTGTTACACCTGCTCTGGGGAGGCATAAGGTTTAGGTGTTTACATGAATTTGTAAATCTGGGGCAGTGTCAAATACCCTGGTTGTTGCGTTTGAGCACCCAGAGCAACATCCATGGAACGCCTTCTTGGCGCAGAGTCAGGCAGCACAGCGCTTGCCTTGCCTTACTCCATGTCTATGAGGCCATGCAAAGCCACGCAGGGTGACTTTGCATCGCCACATAGATAGGATTGAGGGGCCTGCACCAAATGAGTGTCATAAAAAGTGATGCTCCAGCTGCGCAGGCCTCTTGTAAATGAGGCCCTAAATGTATATACATTGAGCCCCAGCTTTTGTGTTGGGTTGCGTCACTTTTTTAGCACAGCCGCGATGCAAAATATTAGTTGTCGAATACAGTAATGCTCTCAAAGGTACTCATGATATACCTGATAAATATATGTCTTAAGATCTGATATCACTTCTTGTGATGTCACGTCTTGTGAGGTCATGGGTTGTGAGATCACTTCCTGCGATGCCACGTGCAATGTCACGCACTGTGATGTCATACGCCATGATGTCACTTGGTTACTGCCTAACATGCTCAGTCCCCCCCACTTCTTTTTTAAGGACGTGTGCCCTGCAGTTTGACACCCAATAGTGGCTCGGGTTTTTTATTTGGGGGTTGCATGTGCCAACGACATCTCCCAGTATCCACCCAAAAAAAAAAACAATCAGAACTCCACCTCCACACAACTGCTTTGCACCCCGGAAATTACGACACTGCTTCTGTTACTGTTTCATCAATCCACGTCCCCCTTCCCCCAACACCCGAGTCTCCTCACTTCCACCCCCCTCCAGCGCCGAGCTGGGAATTCCCGGCCTGCACAACGCACGGAGCCCCCTCCTCCCCGACACACCTGCTCCCAGCCCGGCCCGCCCCCCATTTTCCCACGCCTCCCCCTGGGCCCCGCCCGCGCCGGTGTGCAGGGCTTCCCGCCCACCAGGACCGCAGGAAGAGGGGGGAAGAGGGGAGGAGGGGGGAGAGCATCACGCTCGTTTCATCATCAGCAGCCGGCAGGCAGCAGGCAGCAGGCACCGGGGAGGCGCGCAGTCATAGCAGCAGCCGGATGGACGGGGAGGGCCGCGCCGAGCCATAGCGGGGGCTCGCAGGGAGACCCCGTGCTCTGCTCATGCACCGGGGGGACATATGCAGCTTGGAGTCCGGAGAGAACCTGCATTTCCCCCCATTGGAGGAACTGTGAGTGTTTCGGTCTTTGTTTACTAGGTGGAAAGATAACACATCGAAGCAGGGATGCTCTGACGACTTCTGGACCAGGCTGGTGGAGGCTGACAGCAGAGTGTCCGTTGGGGGAGGCTGACAGGCTGCGGATGCTGGAAGAGGCTGACATCTGGAAGAGAGGCTGCTTAGAGGAAGACGCTAGCAGCTAAAGGTGGCTGACTGCTGGGGGAGGCTGACAGCGAGAGACAGCATAGTGTCCGTCGGGGGAGGCTGACAGGCTGCGGATGCTGGAAGAGGCTGACATCTGGAAGAGGCTGCTTAGAGGAAGACACTAGCAGCTAAAGGAGGCTGACTGCTGGAGGAGGCTGCTGCTGGAGGGGGTGACAGCGCGAGGATCATTATTGTTTCGGGGGGGTGGCTGGCAGGTGGAGGGGGGCTGCCAACTCGAGGGCGCTTGAAGCTTTGGGAGTCTGACAGCTGGGGGCGTCATCAGCTGACATCTGCCAGAGGTTGCTATAAGAGGGGGTGACCCAAGGGATGCTTTCATCTGGGGAGGCAGGCTGACATCTGGAGGAGCCTGGCTGCGGCATGGGGGTGACCTGCCCGCGCTGAAGCGCCGCTGGACGGGCCTTCTCGCGGTAGGACAATCCATCCTATAAGGAGGGGAGCGCTGTTTTTTTATTGGTATTTTCCGGATCTGCAGGGGGTGCACGCAGTCCACTCGCCCGAGACGATGGGTGCGCAGAGCACGAGGACTGGGAAGGAAGAGGCCTCGGGGGGCCACGGGGCTACGCAGCAGCACCCAAAATAAAACGTTTCTCTACTAAGACCCCCGTCGTCGCCGTTGTGGTGTCTGCGTAGTTTGCAGAACCACCTGGGAGCGCCTTTGGACCAGTCTCAAACGGCACCCCGCCCCCGGCCGCAGAACATGCCCCTGACACCTGTGACGCTGGATCGGCACCGAGAGGATGGAACTGCGTGATGTAGAGATCGGGTGACATTTCTCCTTTTATTTTATTTTTGCATTTTTACATCTAGGAACAATGGTAGAGCGTGTTTTTTAGACCAATAGGGACCTACTTAATTTTAGGCCTGAGCCCAGGAGTGCGAGTGGCTTGCCTCGACTGAAAACAGACAAAACGAGGCCCCCACAATCCCTTTATTCCAGACAGCATTTAAATACAAATAAGTAACCTGGTTTTTAGTAACAAAGGACATATTTTTGCATGGATGTTCATTAAAAATGAAACCTAGAACAGATCTGGTTTAAAGGCACACTGGGCAGGAATAGACCCTTTCAGGTAAAAAGATAGTTTTTATTCTGTTATTCTGTAGAGGTTTGGGGGAGTGGGTGGCAAAGGGGCCATGGAGATGCCAGCTTTAAAGAGGGTATGTATGTAAGATACATTAAGGAAGTCTGCTGACTATGGGATTTTGAAACCTGCTTTTTTATTTCTCTTTCATTCCCAGTTTGTGGTTAAATAACAGTTGGTGAGGCTAGCATGATGTAGTAGGGCTGTAAGTGAGGGATGAGTAGCTGGCAGAGATGTCCTAAGTTTAGGCTGGGTTTTTGTGGATAAGCTCGCCTACGTCCACCTGTAGATCTGAGCAGCGGTGTATGCCGGCTCCCTGCTTTCTTCCCAGGGCAACAGAGAACTGATTTTCCAGCACAATGCCTAGGAACAGAGCCTTCTCAGAGCCTGAATACTCTGCTGAGTACTCAGCGGAGTACTCGGTCAGCCTCCCTTCTGGCCCGGATCATGGGGTAGGCCGGAACCACGAGGTGACGGTCAGGAACTCGGGGTGCTGCCTCTGCTTGCCCCGTTTCATGAGACTAACTTTTGCCCCGGAGTCCTTGGAGAACCTTTACCAGACGTATTTCCGGCGACAGCGCCATGAGACGCTCCTCGTGCTGGTGGTTTTCGCCGCGTTGTTTGACTGCTACGTCATCATCATGTGCGCGGTGGTCTACACCAGCGACAAGCTGGCCTCCACCCTGGTGGCGTGCATAGGGCTGCTGGCCCACATCCTTCTCTTCATCCTATGCAAGTATGGACTCCTGCCTGACCGCATCTCCCGCAAGTTCGTGCCCTACATCCTCTGGATCCTGATAGCGGCCCAGATCTTCTCCTACCTGGGGTTGAACTTTGCCAACTTTCACGAAGCCAGCGACACAGTGGGCTGGCAGGCTTTCTTCGTCTTCTCCTTCTTCATCACGCTGCCCTTGCGCCTGACGCCCATCGTGCTGATCACAACGGTGTCGTGTGGGATCCACACCTTGGTGCTGGGAGTCACCATCGCCCAACAGCAGCAGGACTCCCTGAATGGACAAACCCTACTACTACAGGTAGGAACCACTCTTATATCACTTGTTGGTTTTGTCTGAGTTGCTTGACCTTCTTCTTTCCACAGCATACCCTGAGAAGTGAATCTCCTCTTGGTCCGCGTGCGGATATAATACTGATTAAAATGTTGGACTAAACTCTTGCTGCAGGATTCTCCCCAAAAAGGCCAGCTTCCGGGCACCACTGTCAAAGTACTGTAACCCTGCTCATGAGCATGGGAATGTTTGTTGATGGTTGGCAGTACTATTGAGGCTGCCAATGCTGGTGCCAGTTGGTGCTACCAAGGATCCTGGGATCTAGGGCCCGATGTAGGTCGTCGGTAACGGCCGAAAATCGGTATTTTCGGCCGTTACCGACCGGTATCCAGTAAATGGTATGTAGGGCCACATATTTCACAGAATCGGTAAATTTAGCGATCGGTAAATTTACCGATTCTGTGAAATACCGAATCGGTATTTATACCTATTCGTTAATTTTGATATGTAGGTGGGACTCTTCTGAGTCCCACAACCCTTACCGAATCTGTATTTTACCATCAAATATATTTGATGGTAAAATACCGATTCCGGTGTGCATGCACATGTGTGCATGCACACCTGTGCCATATGACAGGCAGACCTGCCCTTAGGGCAGGTATGCCTGCCACATGGCCCCCAAATCTTTTTTTGGGGGTGCTAGAGGGTGTCAAAGTGACACCCCCTGCACCCTTGTCAAAATCTGTATTTACCGATTCGGTAAATACCGACCGGTAATGCCCCATTCATTCCTATGGGCTTCAAAGCCCATAGGAATGAATGGGGCTTTACCGGTCGGTATTTACCGAATCGGTAAATACAGATATTTACCGATTCGGTAAAAGGAACATCTGGATGTTCCTACATATCCACCCCTTAGATTTACCGATTTTTAATTACCGAATCGGTAAAATTCGGTAATTAAAAATCGGTAAATCTATTTTACCTACATCGGGGCCCTAGTGGCCAATCGGTATTAGACTAAGAGTCATCAATGATCATGGGCCTCTTCTATGTGCCGTTTTATGTAGCGCACAGCGTGTCAGAATGCTGTACAGCATAAAAGTTATCAGTGGGCATACAATGTTTGAACATTGGTAGGACATTGCCAGTCATTTAGTAATACACACTTCTCGTATGGTAGGGCATTTGGTTGATATCATATATCCAAGGTGTTTGATGATGTGTCAAACATAGGTCCTGGAGTTCCGCAACCATACCAGATTTTCAGCATAACCACTGATACATCGCATGCAAATTCTTGTGTGGAAATCCTAAAAATGTGGCATGGACGCAGCCTTTCTGAACATATGCTGGACACTACACTAGCAATCAGATACAGATATCAAAGAACCTAGATTAGCGAGACACATATCCATCTGTGTTGAACATTTACTGTGCAAAAGGTGTCTGTTCAATGCACCACCCTGCCAGTGAAGATGAGAACTCTTCACCAACATTGAGTGACCTGAAGAGGTTTTATCCATTGGTGAGTCAATAAGATCTCCTAAACTTTATAACTTAGAGGACCTGGGATCCAGAATGGTAATCAGGTCAATTTTATGCCTGTGCAACGTGGAAACTTGATTCCCCTACTTGATAACATTGTGTCATCTGTTGCACCCCGCTTTACCGTGTCCTCCTCTGCATGTCCACATTAAATGTGCTTTGAAACAGACTAAGTAGCTGTAATAGACACTATCTAAAAATCTGAACATAACTAATACTCTTCCAAATTTCAGTCTGTATTGAATTCCAAGACTTTATTTTTAACGTGGTATCTTTGCTGGGGCATTCGCAAAGAACTTTCTGAGCTCCAATGGAATCCGCTAAGCGGCTCAGTTTGCATTGATCCATAAGCTGGACTTGTGAAGTAGGTTGAAAGTTGATCATTCGGCAGAACAGTTTGTACAGTAACAACAGTGCTCTGGTGTTACGGAAGCTGTTGAGTCATTAGAATCCGTATCACTGAAAAAAAGTCCTATGCAGGGGAGGATCCGCTAATATCACTAGGCCCACGTTGATCCTACATCTGAGTTGTGCCAGTGATTACATTCTGCCCCATGTGAGAGGAATCTACTGGAATCTCCTGGGTCCTGCAACATAAATGTTCTTTGTATAAGTCAAGCGCTCAATGGAGGGGTAGTCTTTCTTCCTTTTCTTTTACCATAGAGTTCCATCTGAGGGCGAAATAGCTGTTGCTCTTATAGGAGGGAATTATCATATTTTCAAAAGCTCCGGCCATGGAAGGGGAGTGTTTTGGGACAGTACCATCTCCTGAGAGGGGAATCTGGCCTTGATCCACCAGTGCTTCTAATGGGAAGAGAATCTGACGTGATCTCAGAATGGGCAGCCGGGTGATCTCTCACTGCAAGACAGGAGCGGGACGAGCACTGCTCGCGTGGTCCCACAAGACAGGGATTTACTGTGATGGAAGACTGCATCATTGGGAGGGAATCTGTTTTGATTCTGAAATGGTCTCCTGGCAACTGAGATAGCGGTGGGCTGGAAGGGATTCGTGAGAGGAAACACTTACGTGGAATTAAAGATGTCTATGGTGGTGGGAGGTGATCTACTGCGATGTTGGTGTCCTCCGGCACAGGAATCTGATGCGACCATGTAGTGTTTCATATCTATGTAGTCATCTGCCATATTTCAGACCTGCACCAGGATCCAATGTACTGAACTGTTAGGTCCTGAATCCAGTCTGTGGGCTAACTACTATTGCAGCCACAAAGGGCTGTTTGTTCCTCTCAGGGGGAGGGTTATATCTCGGGTGCCTAGTTAACACACTAGATGTTGCTGCCTGCCCACTTCTCAACAGCTCCACCCCGGTGCAATTCAGGCAGACTAACTGTTTGAGCGTATCGGAATGGGGAATAACCTGCAATGTCACCCAGTTATTCCCCCATTCCGATTTGCATCAGTTTGTAAAGGCACAGATTGAGCTCCCTGAAAAAGTTAAGCCCTGCACACACCTTATGAATCAGGTGCACACTTTGCGTGTGGGGGGGTCCCGTGCTGATAACTGTTCACGCGACCCTCCTAATCAAGGCCTTCGTGTCCTTTGTTTTGGATCATGCGCCACCTGACTTTAGAGGGGTGTGCATTGCCTTACACCACTGCCAATTCTGTCTGGAGAATTAGTGTAACAGATGATCAAGCAAGCCCCTCCCACCAAAGGCTAGAAAAAGTTCTTGAGTGGGGATTCTAGAGGTAAGGCCTGAATAGAAATCAGTGTCTACGCGATCTGCTGCCCTGGTTTCAGGCTGGTTGCATTTATTAAACACTGTGCATTCCCATGACCTCTCCATCCTCACAGTTTTACTTTAGGCTCAAATCTGTCTTCTCATTATAGGTGGACGAGCCAGGAAACTAATTAGGAAAGCCAAGCCAAGGGTCTGGCTTGACTCTAAGAGTCATAACAAGGGCCGAGCCTTTAACATACTTGACACAGAAATCGTGCCACAAATGTCATGTAAAATATGATAACAACTTCACACTTCACAAAAGTGCATTTCTTTATCGTGTTTGCTTTTAGTACATTGAGTTGTTTCACTGCATACAATTGAGTGAAATTTCTGAACACGAACCTAGCAGCATTCAGCCCCCATTGCCCTGACGGTGAATCCATTAGTGACCCAATAGGGTGGTCAGTTGTCCTCCTGTACCCAATGTGGCCTACTTTTTTTTTAATTACAGATGGAGCAACATTGAAGTCTTTTAAAGCATACACAAGACAGGTTTGTGAACAGCGCATGCCCTTAACTGGTGTATTTTTGGTGCACTCAAACGTGATCATAAAGGAAAAGGAGGCAGTGAATTCTGGCAATTGTCGAGGATCAACCAATTTGGCAACAGGTGTAGCCAGGCTTGATCCCAGTTTTACTGTTTTTTTCACATTGTGCAATTCGTGGTTAACTCTTTCTCTCTCCGACCTTGCATCGAATGTGAATGTTGTCTTTTTCATTAGTACACTGAGTTAAATAAATCCATATATGACGTGATAAATCAAGTTGAAACACGAAGTCTTTCAAGAAAACAATTACAGTGCGCGGGAAGGCAGGGTACTTTATTTTAATGTTGATATCACCTGCTTCCTTCTCTTAACATCAAGTGGGTGTGTAAGGAGAGGCTCAACTCCTTGGGTGAAGCCAAACCCTAACAAAACGAAGGACTGAGAGCTGAAGGAGCGTACAGGACACAAGTGAAGTGCAGAGCTCAGCTGTTGGAATACTTTCAAGAACAGCCGCACCCTGCAGACATTCTGCATTTTTCAGCACTGCCCTGGGGTTAGTTCGGCATTTCTTATGTGTTGGCAATAAAAACCCTGCAAAGGGTTGTCAACATTCCCAGCAAAATTTATTTAGCATAACATCCCTCTCGGAGCACTTTCACAGCACTTTACGGAGACTTCAGTAACAGTCCACTTGCAAAGAGAAGACCGTGCAGCACTGGGCAACACCTCCTCAGCTGCAGGAGTGGTGGTGGGAAAGTTGGGGCAAGGGAAGGCATCAGGGTGGACGTGGGCAGTCTTGCCCAACTCTGTTATTCATCTGTGCTGCTGGCCAGGAAGAGGTCACTGCTGCCAAACTTCAACAACAACTTGCACCCAGCTGTCCAGATGTGGGTGACCAATAAGGCTGCCTGAGATATCCATGGCTTACTGATTTGGCTGAGGTCAAGGATTGGCCCCACCAGAGGTGCTGGGAGATTCAGCAGTTAGTAACACAATGCACTTAGGCTAAGCGAAGATGAACTTAAGGTTCAGATAAAAGCGGGTATACAAATAGTAAGCATATATTACCAGGGAACATAGGAAGTTCCATGCAGAACATTGGGCAAATCATGATAACATCAGACATTACTATTTTCTAGTGTGACTGTACGGAACATGCGAATAAGCATTTCTGGTGGGTGTCGTTAATATCTGTGGGTGGGTGTGATTGTTCTTCGTTGCTTCTAAGTGTCCTTGCCGGTCTCTTTAATGGGAGAAGCCAGTCTGCGAGTGGGTTTGGGCAGCATTCGGATGGAGGTCTTTTGAAGTGCTGATGGGCATTGTGGTCTACAGTTCTTACAGCAGAGTGGTTCTTCATTCATTGTTTGAAAGATATCATTATAAAAACAAAACAATTATTTGTTTGTGCTAGTTTTAATGAAGGTCTTCAGTGAAGAAGCCTCAGCTTGAAGGAACACCTGTTCCCTCTTTTTTGCTTTCTTTGCTTTTGATGTGTTTTTTCATGTAGACTACCATGGTTGTCCCATGAAGCTGTTAATTGGTGTTTTCTATGGTGGGTTTGCCAGTGGGTTTCAGGTATGGATTTCACCTGGGTTGTTGGCACCGGATGATATTTTGTGTAAGTGTGTATTTGTGGTGGGACCTACCATTTCCAACCTATTTTTTGAATAAATATATTTAAACCATAATTGTGGCCTAGGAGACCCCAAGAAACGTGGACATAGCAAAAAGCTATCCAGACCGACTCCCAAGTCGATTATCATGCAGCAGCTGCCATGACATTAAAAGACTTAACAGAACACAGGTTGGAAATCTGAAACACAATTAATGACAAGAAGCACATGGAAAGATTGACATGCCTATGTAAAGATAAATTAAGTTGCACATTAGTTCTGAAACACACGTTGGCATATTGGTTTAATCCAAAGAAAATCTGGTCCCATTTTGAATCACTTTGATCAGGAACATCATTTGAAGGCAAACTAATGTTGTGAAAATTGGACATCTTCTAAGCACTTTTTGGAATTTATGATTTGATATTATACTTTGTTGTGATTGGATTCCAACTTTGAAATATCTGCTCATTCTAAAGATGTCAGTTTGTCCTCTCCTAGTAAAGGGAAGTAGAGATGGTAACATCTCCAGATCATTAGCAATCTTCTCAACTTTATGTTGCTTCTTGGATGGCCATTTCTCTGGACCGAGCAAGTGCCTCTCCAAAGATATGAGCCCTAGGCTATGGCATGGAGAGAGCAGCAAAGGTGTTGAATTCCAGGGGAAAGCTGTGATGGAGGTTGTATTACTATTAGAGGTAGGCCAGCCACTTGAAGCTCAAGCCAGGCTCGTATTCACTTATCAGTTGACTAAATCATTAATTTATAGAATTGAGGTGAGATAGTTCCTTAGAGAGGATCTGTTTGCTGCTGGTGTATCTCAAAATCAGCCATATAATGACTTCATCCTCTAAAACAATACCACAATTGTAGAAGCAGGATATGTGGAAGCAAATCCATTGATGGTGTGTACGCACCACTCCCCCGAAAAGGTAAGACATTAACAGCCGCCATCATGCAATACTTCAAATACATTATTTCCGGCAATTAGGAAAGTGACCATTTTTTACACAGCTAACATGTATTTAAAGAATCAAATGAACAAGTACGCATCATTAGACCAGCCAGAGATGTGTACATTTCAAACCCCTTTCAGCAAAGGCTGAAAAACCTGATAATACTATAAGGTTTTAAGTCAATAAAAGGCAGCAGCATCTTCAGATATGTTTTGGTACATGTCAAAGCTAAATATTATGGAGTTACTGGGTAAATGCTGGTCATATATTCAAAAATTAGCATAGGGAATAACATCATCCCACTCAAACACAGAACTGTAGTCATGGATGTTCTAGACATGTTTAATAAAATGACAGAGAAATGTATACGCAACAATGCAATATATGGATCACTGAGCTGGATATATTTTTTGGACCTAGCCAAAAATTTCTGCAGCGTTAAAATATTTGAATATTTTTTAGGCCCTCCATGTCTCTTAGTTGAATCCTCTCAGATATTTCCTAATACATACAACCCTGAACTTTGAGAACTGCATCCTAACTTCTCCGCCAGAGGTGAGGATGATCACAATAATACATAACCAAAAAGCTACAGACCAGTTTCATTGATGATGTATGTAGCTTAAAAAGCTTTAACAGAGGGGGTGAACAGAGGTTGTTACTATGACCACATCAAATAGGTTTTGTTAGACAGAATAGCTATGATCCCCACCATACGTACTACAAAAATCTTCAAAGAAGTGTAAAAAAAAAGTCTAACGTTTTTGTGGACCAGCAAGTAAGTCCATCAATCAATCAGGGAGTTTATAAAGTGTGAACTACTCACCCGTAACGGGTCTCAAGGTGCTGAGGGAGGAGGGGGAGGGAGGGGGGGTCTGCAGATTCCTGTGAGTTCCATCGAAGAGCTAGGTCTTGAGGTCCTTTAGGAACTTGGGGAACAGAGCAGTCTGTCGGAGGTGGAGGGAGAGGTAGTTCCATGCCTTGGCCGTGAGGAGGGGGATGGAGCACCCTCCTGTTCTTCTTGATCTGATGTACAATTGCGAGGGAGAGCTGGGCCGAGTAGAGAGAGAGCTGGGGAGCATGGAACACGAGGCAGTGGTTCAAGTTTGCTGGTCCGGTGTTGTGGAGGGCCTTGTGTGCATAGGTGAGAAGCTTGAAAGTGATTCTCTTCTCGACGGGGAGCCAATGTAGGTGTTGGCTGATGTGGCAGTGACGTGGTAGGTTGAGGACTAGTCTGGCGGCCACGTTCTTGACGTTCTGGAGTTTGCGGGTAAGGTTCTTGTTGATACTGGCGT
This sequence comes from Lissotriton helveticus, assembly GCF_964261635.1. Taxonomy (NCBI): domain Eukaryota; kingdom Metazoa; phylum Chordata; class Amphibia; order Caudata; family Salamandridae; genus Lissotriton; species Lissotriton helveticus. The sequence continues at coordinate 1,934,218,895 of NC_136067.1, read as the reverse complement.
AGAGTGCATTGCCGTAGTCCAGTCTGCTACTGATAAGGGCATGAGTGACCGTTTTCCTGTGTTCAGGGGGGATCCACTTGAAGGTCTTGCAGAGGAGGCACAGGGTGTGGTAGCAGGAGGAGGTGATGGCGTTGACCAGGCTGTCCATCTTGAGTTCGGAGTCCAGGATGATCCCGAGGTTGTGTGCGTGGTCCGTGGGGTGAGGGGGTCCCCGAGGGCGGGGGGCCACCAAGTGTCATTCCAGGCATCGGGGTGTGGGCCGAGGGTGAGTATCTCTGTTTTGTTCATGTTGAATTGAAGGCAGCTGCTCTTCATCCATCTGGCGACGGCTTGGAAGTTGCATTTGGTGATATTGAGTTCTTTGGATATGGAGAGGATTAGTTGGGGGCGATGTCAGTGACTTTTCAGTAGATGTGGTGGGGGCAGGGGTCCGTGGGGGCCCCAGAGTGGGTGGTCTTAATTATTCTCAGAGTATCTTCGATGCTGAGGGTGGTCGAGCTGTTGAGTGTTGGTTGCGTGCTACTGGAATCGGTGGGAGGGGATTCTTCGTGGGGGTCGGTGACGTCAAAGTCTTGATTTTTTGATGGAAGAAAGTGCTGACTCTGTCGCAGAGGTCCTGGGAGGGGGGTGATGTTTGTGGACTCGCTGTTGGGTTAGGTGAACTTTTTGATAATGGCGAAGAGTTCCTTGCTGTTGTGAGCGTTGGTGGAGATTCTGTGCTGGAGTGCTTCTTTCCTGGAGAGACTGATGAGCTTGTGGTGGGCAGCAGTAGCTGTTTTGAAGTTGTCGAGGTCTGTCGGGGTTTTGGAGTTTCTCGAGTCATCTGCAGGTGCGTCTTGAGTCTCGGAGTTCGGTGGAAAACCATCTGGCTATCTTGGCGTGGGTCTTGGAGGGATTCTTGAGGGGGGGCGAAGGTGTTGGGGGAGTCGGTGATCCAGTTGTGTAAAGTGCTGGCGAAAGTGGTGGGGTCATCGTCTTTGGTGGTGGGAGCGGAGCTGCTGAGGGCGGTGGTGAACTAGTCGTCGGAGATCTTGCTCTAATTCCTGCGTTGGAGCTGGTGCGGGCATCTGCGGTGGATGTTGGATTCGAACATGAAGTGGACGCAGCGGTGGTCCATCCATGGGAGTTTGGAGGTGTTGTTGAAAGTGACGGAATTACCTGCTGTGAACATGGGATCGAGGATGTGCCCAGCTGAGTACGTAGGTTCGGGTACAATCTGCTTGAGTCCAATGGTGTGGAGGTTGTCCAGGAGGGCAGCAGAGTTGGGGTCAGAGCGGTTGTCGAGGTGGAAGTTGAGGTCTCCTAGTACTGTGAAATCATTGGAGGTGATGGCATGCGGTGTGATGGTGTCAGTGATGGAGTCCGAGAAAAGAGCGCAAGTTCCTGGGGGTCTGTAGATGAGGGTGCCTTGGAGGGTGGAGGGCAGGTTGGTCTGGATCTTGAAATGGAGGTGTTTCATCAGGTCTGTGGGCCTGTCTGGATAGGTGCTCAACCAGAGCTTTGTCTTGTGAGCGATGGCGAAGCCTCCTCCTGGGAGGTTGGTGCGATCCTTCCGGGTGAATTTGTTTCCTTCAGGGATGGCGAGCGAGATGTCTGGGCCGGAGACGGCATTCGTCCAGGTTTCGGTGAGGAAGGCGATTTCCGGGGTGGTGCTGTTGAGGAAGTCCCAGATTTCCGTGGTGTGTTTGTGTAGGGAGCAGACGTTGAGACGGATGCATCTCAGGGTTTGGGGTGCAGTGGAGTTGTTGCTGGAGTGAGGTGGAGGGTACTGGGTCTCGGTGGAGGTGAAGGAATGGTGGCAGTGACGGCAGATGAAGGGTCCGTGGGTATCGAGAGGTGAGGAGAGCTTGCAGTTGAGGTTCTTGCCTATGTTGAGTTCGTGGACAGCTGTGGTGTAGCGCTGGCGGGCCTGGGGTCCTGGCGCTGGTCGTGGTTGGGTCGCGGATGGGCGCAGACGGGCTTGCATTTGGCACGCCAGCAGCACGCCTGCGCAGTGGCTGCCATTAAATAGGGGAGGAGGGCGGGAGACGGAGCTGGGAGGCGGGAGCGGGAACCGGCGGGGGAGGGGCCGCGGGAGCAGCAGTGGCGGGGAGAGAGCAGGAGAGAGACAGGCGGTGGGAACGGGCAAAGACAGGCGAAGAGAGGAATGAGAGATTAAAAAGTCCATGGCCCGGCCAAGAAAAGTCAGAATCCAAAAACCCCTGGATGCATACATTTTCGAGTCTGTAATGTCTTTAGAACTAAAGGCTGGTGCCGTAGAACAATATAAATCTGATTACTTCAAATCCACCTGATAATGCATTTTTTACTAGATCTGTGGCTTGTCTTACAGACACATCTGTAATAATGAAAGAGACTAGAAATATGTATAAAAACCAATGGATGAAACAGCTGGTGAGATGGGAATGCGGAAGGGTCCATGACTATCATCTGAGAAAAAAATAAAAAAAGAGCAGTAGGGAAACATGACCTTTATCCACATGACAAAACATGGGTGAATTAGGGCAGTCATTCAGTAACACCACGCTATGATAATTTGTCAAACTGAAAGAGATAATCCAAGTACATAAGGTAGAGTTTGGCAACTTTTTGAAAGTGAATTGTACTTTAAGGTTCCATCTAGTGAATGACGTAGCAATACCTTTTACAGCCAAGCTAGATATCATCAAACAAAGGGACATTCCTGAGCCCTTTTTGTTGATGATTGATGATGATGATGATGTACCATTGGGTAAGCGTACTACCTTCAAACAAGGTAATGACCTTGACCAAGACTAGCTCAAAATATGACTGCCTACATCAATCGCAGTGCAACAAATGCTCACTGAAATGTCCTGCCTCTTAACTTTTATCAATAAGAAAAACATACACAGAAAATCAGAAGCAGAAATATGATACTATGAGAAAATACAGACGATAATTTGGGTCAAATTATCCTCATTCATCAGCATAACACAGTCTTTGTGTCTGATCAGTCCGCTCAGTATACTGATGCATCCACTGCAGGGATCTTTATTTTGATCCCACGGTCACTGGTTGAATCCCAGTGGGTTATCTCATACTTTCAATCTCCCAACGCTGATAAAAATAAATGGACTGCAATTGAGGTAGCGGATAAAGATCTGTTCTTCCGCACCGGGAAACCCACTAGTAAAAGTGCACTTTTAAAAATGCCTGTGCTATGTTATGTTTGTTCTTCCTTGCGTGTATAGTCTGGTAGTTTTTCTTAACTCAGACACTAAAGATAATCAATCAGAACTTTCTACTTCATGCTTTTCTTTTACCTCGAGACTGAGTATTCAATTAAATCTGCCATTCAAAAACATTGTCAGATTTGCAACCTGACTTCAGAAAAACCCTGTTGGCAACACCGCGGGTTAAAATCCTCTCCACTAAGTTGGTCATCATAGATGGATCAACTCTCCAAGCCATGGTTTACTGGAAAGATCATGAACCACCTCCACTTACGAAATGGTAGAATCCCAGGCTACACAATGGAAAAATAACCTATCATGTGGATCCAGATTCCACACAAAATAATTTACAGACGTAATCAAACAACGGTGGTGATGTTTTTGTTTTTCTGCACACAGCTCTGTGTAGGGGTGATGAGGGCTCCAGGAAGCCCTGTGATGTGCTCAGGAAAACTCTGGTTTCTTGCAGACCATGTTCAACGTAGTAAGTGACTGAAAACCTATGCCCCTTTCCGCTCCTCACTATGGGCCATATGTATCAACAAACCGTTTTGCGATTCCTAAATAGCGATTTTTAGGGAATCGCTATTTAGGAATCGCAAAATGGTATGTATGAAGAAATGTGCTATTTTTTAGCGATTCCTTAATCTTCCTTATTTGCGAATTCGCATTTTGCGAATTCGCAATTAAGGAATAATTTCCAATGCATTCCTATGGGCCAGGAGGCCCATAGGAATGATAGCGAAATAATTCTCAAATTGAGAATTATTTCAAGGGTGCAGGGGTGTCTCAAAGACACCCTGCTGCACCCCTGAAATGTACATGGGTGTGCATATGGCGCACATACATGCCCTATGGGCATGTGTGTGCATCACATGCCACCTTCAAAAATGCCAAATTGTGCATTTTTTGAAGAATTCGCAAATTACCATCAACTACAAGTTGGTGGTAATTTGCGAATTCTTAACCAACATTCGCAACCCAAAAAAGCTACATACATAGCATTTAAGGTATCATAAAATTGCGATTCCTTAAATGCTATGGCAAAATAAGGAATCGCAAATCTTTCCGATTCCTTATTTTGTGAATATTTGATACATTGCAAAACACGCAAAAAGACCGTTTGCGATTCGCAAAAGGCTTGATACATATGGCCCCAAGTCCCTTTTTTCCAATTCCATAACTTGCTACTTCTTTACCTTTTCCCTCGCAATCGGCCCCTACCTCTCCCTTGCTTTTTCATCCACTGTAGCCAAGTTCTGTTTTCCAGAGATCTCACATGAGCATGAGCTCTAATGCGGTGCAGGCACCTGCTTTTGTTCTGGCGGTGCTTTTCGTGGAGTGGTCCTAGTCTTTCTAACAGGAGTTTATGTCCACTATGACTCCATCGAGAGAGCAGTTGGCATCTTCGACACCCACCATGCCTGTTCCAATGTGTGGGGACATGCCTCTATTGATGTCTGCGTAAGAGATCTCTGAGAACATTGCACAGGCTTACAGTTGATAAGTTTATGGCTATCTTACTTGAGCATCTAGTTTCCAAGTGAGTACCAGAGCCGTGGCTCACTCCAATCAACTTCTTCCAGTGGTGCAACGCTCCTTGATTTGACAACATGACCGAAAAATGCCAGACAATGCAGTGGCAACCCAAACTTGCATGCGAGTTAAGGCACTGGTCCGTATTTTATGAAGTTGTTCTACTTTTTATACGTTACACACAAGTGACAGGAAGGTAGGGAAAAGCGGATCTTTTAAACAAGCCTGAATATACTGATGTCAAGTGAATATTGATGTTGTTGCCTTATCGCCTGGTTTACGTACGGATTCCTAGATGTCGCCGCCCTGCCTCCGGGATGTCGGCTGAATGGCTGTGTGTTGTTTTGTTCACGATTGAGGACCGGCGATGAGCGGAGACGGGCGGGATTGTCCATATGATTGTACACTTCTGATTCTGCAATAAAAATTGTTTAAAAAAAAAAAAATTAAAAAAAATACACACAAGTGACAGTTCATTGGATGGCCAGAATCCATATTAGGGTCTTGCAAGTTTGATGCAGGAATAAGGACAAATCTATAATAAGGGGGTTTCCATTGTGGCTAGCAAGACAGGTAGAAGGAGGATGAGTTTTAATCTAACATAGGGAAACCAAAGAGCAGATCATTAGACTTCTGCAGACCAGAGACGTGCCTGACCTTACAGTGGACATCCGTGCCATGGAACTGGAGTTCCTGACGTATGAATGATGTCAATAATTAAATGAACTTAAAAAAGTTTTCCCATGATCCTTTAGAATGCTGCTGCTTGAGTCTAAGATGAACCTTTGGTGAGTCTGGCTTAAGCCTCCGCCTGTGTTGGTTACTTTACATAAAAGGGGAGCAAAGCAAGGGAGGTCAAGGCGCACATAGACAATCTGAACTGAGAAAATAAATTACCTTACTTTTTTGTGATTGTTTATGTAACTCAGCCTAGGCAGAAACACAGCCTATGTTTCTGTCCTGAGCTTAATATTAAAGGATTCTATCTACGGATAATAAAAAGGTGATTTATAAAGAGACACAAATACTAAACAGAATAGACTAACACAGACAAAAAAACATGCAACTAAATCCTAAAAAAGTTTTTAGCATCATGTGACATGTCAATGAAAAATGAATCAACTGCTGGTCACTCCTGCATACATTTTTGTCTTGAAAAAAATTACATTTATGTTTGAGCCCAGGAGGGACATACTATGAATCCATTTATCAATGGCCATCTTCGTGTTTGTCTTCTTCAATGTCAGAATGTTCTTTTATACACTCTGCTCTATACATCTATCGATGGTGACAACCATTGATCCACTAGACTGTTCTTGAGATGTATGTACAGTCTGGATCATCTTAACGGCAAGAGACTCCGTTAACTTGATAGCAAGCAAAAGCAAGCGGTTAGCACAACAAGACACAGTAATTACACGAACAGTCGTTACACCGGGGAAGGTGGCACGCGGGAGTTTATTACTTTTACTACTGGGAGTTCATCTGTGAGTGAGCTGCAGCGTTAGAGGTTATGGAAAATGTAGCTTTCTGCATCTGCAGAATACCCATGGGCGCGTCTACTTCTACTCTTTAATTGGCATGAATGTGGGAATGACTCCAGAATTGGGGTCTCCTGGCAGTGCATTAGTGGCGAGACCCCAGGGGTTACCTATTCAAGGCATGGACAGTGCCTTCTGTAAAGATGCATTTAATGCACTTGTAGATGTAGGACCCAGTTTACTTCATACAAGATACCCCGAAGCATTGATCGACTACACTCAGTTTTGAGAGGCCTGTGTGGCAGCACAATAGGGCAGTCAGATGATCTAGAAGGTTGGCTATTCCTAGCCACAAGAGTCACTGCTGTGAGCACGTGGATCTTACCAGGCAAAGGAAGCCCCTTCTCATCTTTTATTCAAACCCAGATTTACCAAGGCCCAGCTATTACAATAACACTTTGTTTCAGCGATATTGTACAGAATAATCCAAGTATGACATCTCTGACTTACGAATTAAGTTTAAATGAAAAGCCTGACCACTGTGTGGGGCTGCATGCATTTGATTTAAAATATGCACAAATAACTCTGTAGTTGACTTTGCTAGAAGTTAGGAGTCCCTATGAAATGATTACCTAAAAAGGCAATGACTAACAATGGATTAAAGCCTTCTCAAGCAATCACAAACTGAATAACTGGACCACTGGCAATCTCTGTATCACATTGTGCCTTTGATGTATCCATAGTTTCCACAGTTTGTTATTGTGCTCTACTCCACACACGACCCCCAGAAACCTTTAAATAAACTATGAAATTCGTACTTGGTGTTTTATCCATGGCGCCAAGCGTCCCAGGGAAATTTCTTGCATTCTTTTGGGGATATGTTATTGGGACATTTTTTTTATACAGTGATATGTGTATTAGGCAGCTTCCAAGTCCAGAAAATAACAGGGCTCAATGTTTGCAGAGCATCTTCCCGTAAAAAAACAGCTTATCCATAAAATCTATTTATAACCCCAGTCTTCAGCAGTTTCCTAATGCCCAGGTGCTTGTCTCCCTCTCTTTTAGGCTCAATCAGATTAGCCCCAGATCACACTACATCAATTGCATTAATCCATCTCTCCTCGGAACACTACTTTAATTGCAAATCGGAGATGAATCTGCCGCAATAAAATGCTATAGCAACACAAAAAGATGATGGACGGAATGCTGAACAATGTCAAACATTCACCCCCCAGTCACAGATCTGGATTAAATCCATCGTTTTTTTGCTCACCAAGCCACCCCAGTTTGGGACCCAGCCATATGCAACCCAGTCTATGCCACTGGATTCAAGTTAGCCTGACTGATGAGCGGTGATACCCCGAAACCGGTCCTAGGATGGTTGTTTTCGGGTGTGGGAGGGCCTGGCTTGGCAGTTTGTAACGGACTGTTCCCATGGGGAGCAGGGTCAAGCATGATTTATATATGACGGAAATGGCGTAGTGAGCAAAAAAAGACAGATTTAGGCCCAGATCTGTGACTGGCAGTGAATGTTTGATAATGTTCAGCATTATGTCCATCATCTTTTTGTGTTTAAATAAAAAGCTGCCACCAGAGAGTTAGTGCCAATGCAACGTTCTGGAAACAAATTGAATGATTGGCACTTATGGTTCATTAATCTGGCCAAACTCTGCACACCAGACCTGTCCTGGGAAACATATGAAGTTCAAATGAGAATGTATAAAATATTACTTTGTCAGAAATTTGTTTACATGCCTTTTATTTATCTCAAGAGGAATCTGTCGGGTTTTACCTTCAGTTGTGGCACTTTAAAGCTTAATGTATGTTGCTCTCTCTTTCTGTTCCTTTAGACGTTTTTCACCGATCCTTTAACGAGGATTATTTAATTATAAAGTTTTATATAGCGCGAACTTGATCCCAAAGGATATCAGAGCGCTTGATTCGTGAAAGTTCACCGTGCAACCAGAATGCAGTTAAGAGGTTTGTGGGAAAGTGCTGAAAACAGCAAATAGAACATACACTCAAATCAAATCAAATCAAAAATAGCTTTATTCGATTTAAGAACTAAATCATAAAAGCTCAATTTTAAACATTCATCTAAATACACTCTAGAGACTTTTTTTGCAGAGGAGAAAATTACGTTAATAGTTAAAAATAATCAATGGTCAAATACATTGAACTATTACACCAATTACATTTAAAGTAAAGTCCACATTTGTAAAGCGCACAATCACCCGTAAGGGTCTCTAGGCGCTGGGGGCCGTCGGGAAGATTAAGCGAGCTATTGCCCAGAGTCACATGGTGCTGGGCTAACCTGCCGCCGGAGCCGGGGATCGAACCGTGGTCCCCAGATTCCAGCGTCAGTCGCCCTGGCCGCGGCGCCACACCTCTCCCACATTTATATCTCTATGGCCGAAATCGACAACATTATGACCTCTTTCTGGCTAATATTCCAATCCACACAATTTGGGAGCTTGAGCTGTGTTAAGGACATGGCAGTGACAGTTTTAACTAGTCGATATGTTACGTTTTTGACAATGATGAGATATGTATGTATTACGGGGTTGTGTGCTGCCTATATGTTAATAAAACAGATTCACTGCCCGCTCCAATGATTCAAACCGAAGAAAACAAAAAGTGATGATTGGAAAGGTTGAATTAATCTCAGCCTCTGCTAATTCCTCGGAGCCACATCCCAGTCCACCCTTTTTTTTTTGCCCATCGTTACACCTCAGACAGGAGCCAGCCATATGCAAATCAGCCTTGGTCCTGATCCAATAGGAACAGTTCAGCCCGAACTGACACACTAGGCTGCCTCTGACTGGAAACACCAGCAAACGCTGGACTGGTTACGGCCTATATTCACATCTACAGTACAGTGTGCCTAAAGAACAGTGAGTACGGGACCCACGTCTTGGCATACCAGTCACACTTAGGATGGATTGGGATGTGGCCCTAAGCTATTTCCAGTGGCTGAGATTAATTCAAGCATTTCAACTATCACTTTTGGTATTCCCCAGTCATTGGCATAACAATTTTTCCATATCATCTGATGATATTTGATATATCCCGTGTAGCATCCTGAATCCGCCAGAGAAGCAAATTAGCCTTACTGGTTTAAGGCATCTGGACTCCACTTAAACCCATTACTGCATCATTAATCTTCCTTTCAAGGATATACATCTTTTATTTACTATTTACTTAACAGCATCATGAAAGAAAGTTGCATAGTTTAGCTCTTCCTGTGAAAAGTGAACTATGAGCCAATCGAAATCTTGATTTTTTTTCCCCTTATTGTGCCACTCCAAGAGTAGAGATGTTGGCTCACAGCTGAGATTCCAGCCTCATGTGCACATGCATAAGCAGATGGGCACGGTTCCTATGTGGGACCTGTGGATTGTAGGTTAGTATTTCTGATAGATCCTCAGACGCAAATTGCATTAAAATAGTTGTTCTGAAATGACAATAATGATTACAGAACTCAAAATATTTGTCTAACAATGTTCCTTTGTGCATTTGGTGCTGACCTAGTTTTATTCAAGCAGACTGATTCCTTGGGTCTTAGGAGTATGAGCCTCGGGAGGAGTCAGTCCACTGTGTCAGTGTTGGGTGTTTTCCCCTGAAAATTTCAAGAGGTTTTGACTTGTTCACTTTGCATGCCGAATCTGCAGAAAGCTCGTGGGAGTGTTTTGCCACAAAAAGCAATGCTCAGCATGTACAAATAATGATTTAGAATTTCAAACTTGTTCACACTTGCCACTCTCAAGAGTTCTCTGGGAACCCGAAGACTTGTGCAAGTTCTAGCAATCTAATTGTGCCTGCCTACTGCTGATAGATTTATCAGTTATTGTTTATGTTTTACCTAGTCTGCACAAAATAAAAAAACACACACAATAAATTAAAATTAAGCATCTGACCATGACGGGACTATTTATTGCTTACAGTGTTTAATTTGAGAAACGGTAAGTCCTAGGCAAAATGTTTTTCTCAGATGCCAGCCACTGGCGTTGCCGAATGCCAGGGTTTCTGAATATGTTGATTCCATCTCATTCCTCTTTCTTCCACCATCCTATACTTTGTCACTTTATTTCATCTTGTGGTTACTTTTCATGCCTTCTTTCACCCTTTGATACTGGTTTCCTCACGTTCTTTTCCTTCTTCTTTTCCTTTTATTGCTTTTATCCCCCTTGCTCTGTGTCAAAGTCTGGTGATACAAATATGGCCAAGTCTACAAAACTGGCTACCAAATTAAGCATCAATTGTTTCAGTAGATGGTGGTACGGGCAAGTTGAACCCTCTGTAAAGGGAAAGTGGGGAGCATCCTCTTGCTAACTGCTCCCGGGGACCTTTTGTTATTCATAGGTGGGCACACATTGTACAAATCGTATTTCCAGATGGGAACCTTCGATATTGCAGTCATCTGCGTATAAGCATGCTCTGTACGCAGCACTTATTCACAGGTGGCGCACCATCTGTGCACAGCGCCTGTCTACAGCTAGGGCACCTCTACTACGCAAGGTGCATCCTATGTACACCGCAACGCCCCACAGAGCAGAACCTGCACCGAGAGGGCTCTAGAAAGACTGGGCGCTGTACACAGTTCTTCACCGACTCAGAAAACCTTTCCAAGGTGAATGAGGGCTAAATATGAAGTATGGGCTCTCGGGGTGCCAGGGAGGGGCGAGTAGAGAGGGAGAGGGGGTGAACGTGAACACAAGGAAGTGATGGCAGCTACAATTAGCAGATCAGCAGTGGGGCTTCCCACCCTTTCTGGCACCTACACAGACTGGAAGGAGGGCGGCGGCAGAGAAGAGGTAGACTGGGCATTGCCCAAGAGAAGGAGGTATCCCCATACCAGGGAGGGCACATGAAGGTCGTTCAGACTGGGATAGTACAGGAGGACGGAGCTCCAGTCCAGGGGTAGGAAGCGTGACTGGCGAGGTATGGAGGTCTAGGCCATGCATGCAGGCGGGATGGCAATCCATGCTGGTGTGAGTGTCGGCAGGGCTAGTGTATAGTGATGGCGCCAGACGCTGCCGCAGTGAGTTTAGAAATGTACAAAGTGATGGGTAAAGAAAAATGGAATTTCGTAATGTATGGAACTCGTAAAAAGCTATATGAAGTAGTGTAGTCTGGCTAAAGACTAAGACTAATGAGGGTCTGTTTGTGCTACATAAGTAAGGACACGTGCACATTTGCAGGCCCGGGGTTCTTTTTAGTTTGCAATGGTCGTTTGGCATTCCTGTTTGAATTAAAACATCAGTTTATAAAGCTAACAGTGGTGCCCAGAACTTACGTGTAGCTGTCCAATAAGATATACATACTTCATCGAATGTCTGTTGTGGGAGAAAGGGTGCTCAAGAGACCGCTATATATTCATTGTTGGGTATGAGTGTTTCACCCTGGCTTTGAATTTTCTTTACATTGTGATGTTTGTCATTATCCGTACCAAAATGCAAAAAGGAAAGAAAAAAAAACAGACCAAGGCGAGACACAGTGAATACGTAGAAGACACTTTACCCACCCATTACAAGGGCACTAAGGTAGTGCCCTTTCATTTCTGATGCTTTGAAGATGTTTTAAGATCTTCTTAGACTTTCTCTTTGCTGAAATGGGTGCAATTTCTTATATTTATATCTTTCCCTTGTCCACATTGTTTGATTTTGCTTTCAAGAAAGTGTCACTCCTAGTCGTTGAAATGTCACTCATAATTACACTGAAATTATGAAAAATAATCTGAAACTTTGGCAGCTATGTATTTTAACTCAAAGTAGTGGGAAAGGTTTCTGATTGGGAGTGTGTGTGTGTGGGGGGGGGGGGTTTCAGGAGCACAATGTTTTGTTTCAAAATGTACTTTCCTTTGGTCAGATTCCTACGGGGTGAGATCAATTATGTGAGAATTCTGCTTTCTGTCCGACTGCTGAAGTCCTTACTCCGTTTCCCTGAAGAGTGTGATTGCTGGGGTGTTTTGAGATCCTACACACATTTGGCTGCACTTGGAAAAGAGAAGTGCTGCCACATTGCTTGGTGTCTCTGTGTCTGCTTCCCCTGTCTTGAATCGTGATAGAGCCTTTTATCCTCTAACATTTCTCCTGTCTTTTCTGCATAGAGACCCCAAGAGCTTCCCTCTCGTTCATGGTAAAATCCTGGTGCAGGGTATCTGTGCTCTTTTTTGTTCCTTCTCATTTGGATGACTGTTTTATTCCACGGTTCCGTTAATACCGCGGTCCAGATGCTCAAGATCTTTTGCATCTTTTATTCCTCATTTTTAGGGCTGCTGCGGAGCTGTCCGCTTCCCTCTGGCAGGTCTGCAGTCGTCTAATTGCCCATCAAGTTGGAGGCATATTTAGAGGTTACCTGCCACTCAGCTAATTTGTGCAGGGATCTGATGTTGGCTAACAGGGTACAATGCAATGCCAAGCCAGCATGACCTAGCAAGGTTCCGTGCAGTAGGATTGTGCTGACTAATGGTTCTTTACACTGCAATATAGGGCAACAACCTGGAAGAAAAAGTGAAGAAAAAAAAACTCACAACAAGGTGATGGGATTTTAAAGATTATTTTTAAAAAATGTGAAAAGGAGCCATGGTTTTAGGTGGTTCTGTTTTACGCTCTTGTCTGTGTTAGGAAGTGTGCGGAAGTTGAGTATTTTCTATAGCGGCTTTCGAGAAGAAGACTTCTTTTGCACAAATGGTGTATCATAACTGTGGACTGGAGTGACATAATGTAGGAACATGTAGACAGTGTTGTAAGCTGACACTCTTTCAGAATGGGAATTTACTGGCTGTCGCAAGACAACAGAATATGTTGTGAGCTAAACAGGAAGCCAGTGGATTCCGTTCTAGCTCAAAGCAACCCTGAACTCAAATTGTTTTCTTAAACATAACAAATACATGTTTTCATATGTGAATTGAAATAATGTTTTTGAGGCACAAGACTCTTTGGTGTCCGTATAACCAGGTGGCCTCTATGTTGGCATAAAAGTGAGTAACGTTAGTTGGAGGACTTTGTGGGTTACTGTGACCCCAGCGCGCTCTTCTGAGAACAGGGGGCTCCCTAGTCCCTAAAAGAGGAAAGCGGTGGGATAGAAGTGTCATGTGTGGCTTCCCTTAGAGGAGTAGTTTAAATCACTTATAAAAAATTATGATCAGACATTGCACAGAAAGTATAGCCCCTTTATGTAGTTATTGAACCATTTGCTTTGGTTCTCCTCAAGTGAAAAAGAGAGTGTATCGTAAAACAAAAGTCATGTCTGTAATTTAGGAGATATAACTGCTGAAGAAACACAGTCCACCTTCTGTTTTGAAGTAGAAAGTGTTTGCAAAGTTTTGAAGTTGTCATACTCACAGTTGACAAGTTATTTTGAGAGCACAGAATTCCTTAAGGGGGGGCCTCCTCTCTTGGTTTGAATTTGTTTATAGAAAGAGGGTGATAAGTTATAAAAGTGAACGCTGCACCTTCAAAAAGAAGCTTATGGACTTACACATGGCTTTTGTTATTTATTCTGCCTGTGTTCTCAGAAAGTGCATATTGTAATTATCCAACCGTGATCAACTATTTCACTTACAAGTTAGCCTGAGATACGGTTAGTACTCCAGCATGGGGGCATACTACATTACATTTGTTATGCAGATAAAAGAGATGAAACCTTTGCACACCATCTTCGCTGTTCGGTTAATAGGTAATCAAGCAAATGAGTTTTGCTTGAGTCCATCCTGCCTGAAGATCATTGCTCCGTGGCGAAAAATGAAGGAAATTAACTCTGAAATGATTGCAAAAAAATATATGACCTCTATTACATGTAGGTCATTTTAACTGCATAAGGAGTTTTTAACAAAGTGTAACTGATTAATTAATAATTTTTGTTAGATAAGCATTTTCTCCATCCTTTATTGTATTACACAGGATAACTCATGCAGAATATTTGAATTGCTTGCTTTGTCCTTCTGCAACAAGTAATGCAATGTTTTCCAGTCTAACTTTGGTGCTCAACTTGTTTACTTCATTAACTGTGATAAAAACAACAGAAGCTATGCAAATGTATTTGCTCTATTTTTACACTGGTGCAAATCTTTGCATAATTTTTATCATCAGTGTTAATTTTCCCATATCAACGTTACACAGTTGCCTTTATTATGAGAAGCAAATTTAATGTGCCCTATGCCCTAAAGACCAAGTTCCTGATGGAACGTTGGTTGGAATTAAAACAAATCCTACAGTCACTGGAGGAAGTGCTAAACTTGGCAGAGAATCTGATGGGGGGATTACCACCACTGTTGATATAATTAGGCCGGTGCAAAATTGTATTTCACCAGTGAAATCTGTACAATGTCACCTACTTTTTTTTAGCAGGAGACAGAAAATGTTTCTCAGGAGGCATTATCTCCTAGAATCTGTCCCCTTTGCTTGAACATGAGATACCCTCATGTGCATTTTCTCAAGAGATTCCACAAAAGTTTGTTCCACAAAATTTTAAGAAGGAAAATGCAGCAATTTTGCACTGCTTTAGGCATAATATGGTGGTGTAAATTCGACTAGTGGGTATCTTCCTTCAGAAATCGGAGGAGATTTCTTTGCACTGGGCCAGACCCTAACTATATGTCGACTTGTTTGAAATTGAGAGCATTCCGTGTGATGTGAACGAGTCGCTGTTTGTTCCAGTCTCCATTCCAAATGTATCTTATTCCACCATGAATATATATTGTGTCATTGAGTTCAATGTTTTGTGGCTGATAGAAGAAAACATAATAGCACAACATCTGGCAACTACATTTTGAGGCAATAGGGCTTTATTAAACAGACATACCCAGCTCATAAATTCACACAAATACAGATCTGAATTCTTTTCCCTCCTCCAGTTGAAAAGTAGATCTTACAGAGAGAGGTGCTTTATATGAGTTTGTCACTTTTAAACGATCTACTAGCCATGAAGGCTCTGGACTTGTGGGCATCAGATATCTAAAATTGGCTTTTGTTTGTAATTCTGGGTCATGACGATGAATGGCAGATTGGTGACATGCTAACTTTTGTAACGTTTTAGCCTTAATCCAAATATCCAGGTTTTGGAGGGTTTAGTTTCGTGGCCTAGATCACTATATGCTGGAGGGTCTGATAAATAGCTTTTGTGCAAGTAGTGTTTTTGGATGGAGTCATTCAGAAGTAATGATAAACTGGATGGATTGCAATTGGTGCGTTCTTTTCATATTTCCTGTCTTGTTGATGGATGCTTAAAGTCTCTCTTGCATGTGGATTACATGGGGATGCTCTACCTACAAGGGCCACTGAAAAGCTAAACAGCTGCACCATGATGTAAATAGGAGGCTAGCTTCCCCTGTGCCACTTGCGTGAGCCCAACGCCCCATAGGAGGTTGGCATCTGGAGTACTCTCCTGACACAGACATATCAAGGAAAACTGGAAACCACCACCAGTCCATCTAACTCCTGCTGTCTACAGGAAGAACAACCAGTATGCGCTTCCTTGCAAGAGTCGTTCACAACAAAGTCAATCACCCAGGACCACATGGGACATTTTCCCATCAAGAGATCCAGAGAGGGAATGATGCATAAATGTCAAGCTGTGGAAATGATCATAGTATTGATCTTTTTTTCTGTAGTGAAATATGGTATCAGTGAACATGAATGCATCTGATTCTGCTACCAGAGCAGTAACAAAAAACAAGCAACTAAGATTGTTTTAAAAATACAGGTATTAAATGGGTAAGGACCAAGTAACTGCTTAAAAAAGGAAAGCTGTTATTAAGACGAATAAAATGTATTTACAATCAGTAAAAATCAGAAACTAGTGCAGTTAAACTTTATTTTAAATGAGACATTTAAGCATTAAATAGAAGAACGAAAAGGAAAGTAACTAAGAACTTAATGCTGAAACGATTTAAATACAATTCTTTTTTTACAGAAAATTTATGTATCTATTTTTTTACTTTATTTTTGGGTTTTACAAAGTTTGGTCATGTGAAACACTTAAATCCTAAACCACAATAGGAAAAAGCAATACCACAAGTATATACTGATTGTATAGGTTCACTTAAGATATGTAATAATAAATTGTGATACAGGTATCTGCAGATCGCATTGATCATCTTCGTGTCGGGTAGACGACGTAACTATGTTGGATTACAAGGTTAAGAAAAACGTACGGGATATAAGGATCCAGTAAGAGGCCTGGAAGGAAATTCATATTTAAAGACTGTTTAAAAAAGTATGGTTAGTTATGTAAGAAAGTATAGCTCCAGCATTACATGTTGGCTAGCTAAGAAAGTGAATGAAATGGAAGGAGGTGGTAGAAAGGGAAGCCACAACTGCAGGAGTGGATTAATGGGGTCCAGTGTTTAATTGGCCTTCACAAAGAACATGTTCCAGATCTTTCATGAACTTCACAAAGTAGGCAGTGGTGTGTGGAGAGGAAGGAAACCTGTTCCAGATAATTGAGCCATGTTGTATTGTCTCTTTTTTTATGTTGGGAGTTTCACAAAGAGACATTTGATGATGTGTGAAGATCCTTGGTCTAGTAGACTTTGCTATACATAGGGCAATAAATTATTTTTTATAAAGGTCTATAGCTAAGTCAGTCACTATCTAGAGACATTCACATAGTTTATATGTTAGGTAAACACCCGATTACACAATAATAAGATACGTAAAGAGAGTCACACAATTTATAACAAAGATACATATTTTATAAACTATTTATTTGTTGATATATTTCTTATAATTATAAAGGAGTTTGGTATTAACTTATTTTCTTTTTATATACAACTTAAGTTCTCTCAAAAGTTAAAAACAATCAACATAGCAATAGAATACATAATCCTTATGTAGCACCTAATTGTGTCGTGTCTGGCCCCTCGGCCATCTGACAGGCCTACATTTGAGGACAATCCTTATGTATTCTATTGCTATGTTGATTTTTTTTTAACTTTTGAGAGAACTTAAGTTGTATATAAAAAGAAAATAAGTTAATACCAAACTCCTTTATAATTATAAAAAATATATCAACAAATAAATTGTTTATAAAATATGTATCTTTGTTATAAATTGTGTGACTCTCTTTACGTATCTTATTCTTGTGTAATCGGGTGTTTACCTAACATATAAACTATGTGAATGTATCTAGATAGTGACTGACTTAGCTATAGACCTTTATAAAAATAATGAAGATCCTTGGTACCCTGACAGTGCCAGCTGTGTGAAGAAGGCAAGCGGTTTTATAAATAGTTTTACATTCCATGAGTAGTGATTGGAGTGTCTGGCGAATGGATCAATATGATAAAAAATAGGGAGTTACATAGTTCAGACTTGAGAGAGCTAAAAATTAAACCATGGTCCTGAGTCCTTGTTCTTAGTTGAAATGCCTGATCATGTGCACGAGTATCTCTAGGAATAAGTACCTAAATGTACTCAAAATAGCAGTACATACAATTTGAGGATAACTCGTGGGCCTCTCGGATTATTTTGAAAATTGCCTGTGAACCAGCCTAGTGCATCCACAGGATCATCTTGGAGCAGGGAGAATTTACGGAATATGAATACTAAAATGCGGACTGCTTTTCTCCGAAATATACACATTTTGAAGATGGCAAACAGGATTCAGCCCAAGATCAAAACAGTGTGGTGACCATATTGCTCCATGTGTCACAGTGCCAAGTTACCAAAATCACTCAAGGTAACTGGTGTATTCTGGTAATTGCGGACCTAGTTCATCTGAATGGGACCACTTGGAAGTGAGTACCTGAGTTCAATGATTTGTGAAGTGGAAGCACAGGAATGGGAAACGGTGTCCCTGTGACGTGGAAATCATATGGTGAGCCTGCAATAGAAAATGGAATTGATAAGAAATACATAAATGATTTTGTGGCTAGAACTTCTGCCTAGAAAGGTACAAATGAGATTCAGTATCTTACAGGACATGAAAGTGTGGAGGAATCAAATAAAGTAGGGCTACAGGGAATAGAGTGATTCAACATATCCAACAACTTCACATCTCTAAACACCCAAGTCTCAGAGAGAGGATGCTCCACCCAGTTTTTGATTATTTGTTCTTGTTACTTAGAGGTAAACCATGTAGGGAGGTGAAATAATCAGTGAAGAAATTTAAATCACTATTCGCAGCATACCCATCACTGGAGTAGCCGTGATGCAGTACTGCTCCCAGCTGTCGAGACTAGAGCTCCAAAAGGATGAAGACAGGTTGCGGACTGCTCACGGACACCTCTGAGACTAGCATCCAAAGCATTGTATGGTTCAAACTATGGACCCAATATGAGGAGCCACCAACAACAAAATACATAACATAACGTGTGCACTTTGGGTACATATAGTGTGGCTACCGGTAGGCCTCAGAGACAGTCACTATAGGAGGGTACTAGCGGGGACCTGCTAGGGCGGGCACTGATGATATTGCCGACATCCACACAGGAGGGCCGGTTCTACTTAGCGGTGCTTGGGGGGGGGGGAGTTTGGTGGGTATAAAATGCAGATACTTTATTATGTTGTTGGCCAGGCATCACCACGTGATGACCACTATGACATTTTGCTGGACCATATTGATACGCCGCCCAGCCTCCGGGATGTGGGCTGAATGGCTGTGTGTACTTTTACTGATATTGATGTGCCTTGCGATGTCGTGAGTGTACTGGTTGACTTGTTTCGATGCTTTGTTTCTAACTCTGCAATAAAAACATATTTAAAAAAAAAAATAACATAACGTGTGCACCAGAAGAAAAAGACCGATGCGGTAATTATCTCTGATCACCAGCATGCTTGTTTCCTGTCCAGGAAAGACATGGCCTGGCAGTTCGGGACGGACTGTTACCATGAGGCACAGGGTCAGACTGATTTCCATATAGCTGTGTCTGACTTGGGGTGGCGACGTGAGCTAAAGAACGATGATGGGTTCAACCCAGATCTGTGACTGGGGGTGAGTGTCTGAAAAGTTTCAGCGCTCCGCCCATCATCTACTTGTGTTTGCTTAGTTTGCCCTCAGTTGGCAGTGTATGCCCAGACGCGGGTCCCTTGCTCATTTTGCCACTGGATTCAAGCAAGCCTGGCTGATGAGGGTGTGGAAAAGTAAATTTTGCCATGTTCTGTGTCCCTACGTATTCCCCATCTTATGTTATATGTGCATGATTAATATGCATATGTATTCCTTTTGATCGATTAAAGGCGCAATTACAGTTGTGTCCATCTCTAGTATGTCAGTTTCCAGTTCTCGTGAAAGCTACGAGTATTAGGCCTATGTAAAGTTATGTTGCCACGTTTCACAGTGTGCACGTTAATTCAGTAAAAGTCCCTGTTTCTAGGCCTCAAAAGGGCCCGGACACCCGATTCAGCTCCTGTCTCCTGAACCCTCGCTGAGGAGCGATACAGCCCCCACCTGTATCCCTGACCCTTCACTTACTTCCTGCCTCACAGTGCCCGGCTCGGCCTGGCTCTGCCTGCCAGTCAGCCAAGAGTATGTTATGATTCTAGTTATCAGTCCAGCCCTCCTTCTCTGCATTCCTAAGCTACTGAATCACATCAATAGTTTCAGTCATCGTCTAGCCTTTACGTCTCCATGTAAGAGAAATACTGTATTAATGGTCATTTAATATTCCTCAACACGCACTACATGTAGAATAATGCATGCACCAGTCTTAGAGTCTGTTAGCCTTTACCCTGATAACTTTTGGATTCTATCAACATGTTCTCTAAACATCAGATTCTAGATAGTGTTTAGGTACATGTCGCTCTGACTCTCCAGACTTTCGTCTCCTCTTCTAGCGCAGAAGTCATAGCCCCCAGTTCCTCCTAGTAACACGTCATTGCCAGCCTGCGCGCACCACTAGGTCAGAGGTCCCGGCTCCTTAGGTAGCCCCCTCCATGTTTCCGCCCCGTTTATGACATATTCTGTTACGTTTACATCACATGTCTATGTATACGCCTCTTGTTACACCCACTTTATGCCTTATCTTTCGCGACTGCTATGAACTCCACCCACTGCTACGCCTACTATACTGAATGTAATGCAATTGTTTAACTATAAATATTGTGCACTGTTATTAAAAGTTATGCTGTTGTCCCGATCCTGCCCCCGGCAGCTGCCATCCTATTCCCGTGCAGGTTGTCCTGTTCCTGTCCTTTATGCTCTATTAAAACCTGCAAAACTCTAGCTACCTCGAATCTTGACTCTTATTTATTGAGCTATCTGTTATTGTATATCCTGAAAAATAGAACAGGTATTTAATTATTTATTTACCACATAATGGCGCCCGAATAGGGACTTGCCCTTTCCCCACGCGCCGGAGAAACCACGCCAGCCCCCTGACCCTCTGCAGCCGTGACGGAACCATACCGTGCACGTGCAGATATTTCTGCTTCAAGTATCCCTCAGGCCCACGGAGGAGACGGAGGTTGCGGTCCAGCATCCAGACGAGGCGGTGGAGGAACGCGGCGAGTCCCGACCAGAGCCCAAGCCGAGAGTCCAAGGTCCGAGGTATCCGGAGGCCCACCCGTAACTGAAGTCCGAAGTTCGTAGTCCGTCGTCGTAGCAGTCCAGTCCAGTCCGAGGCCTTCCGTTCTTGCTGCCCGGTGAGTACCGTTGCTGGGGTAGTATCTAGACAGGGTCAATTAATTTGTCTCTGGTCCGTGGGTTTGGGTACGCAAATCCAACACGAAGTGTCCACCTAGGTGGATGCGGGTCCTGACGTGTCTCTTTATGAGACCGGTATGTTTCGTACTGTTTCAGCAGTGCATCTAGTAATTCTAGTAAGTTCTGTTCTCGAGAAATTCATGTGTTTCTGTTCTCAAGTATTCCAGGTAATGTTTCTGTCCGAACTGTTATTTTAATGTTATTTCATGTGTTTTCAATGTCGTGGTATGAGTGATCAGTCTCAAGTCATTATCGTGTTCATTGTGTATTGTATTGTGTCCAGACTCCAGTCTAGTCATGCCTCTGTTCTCCAAGTTACGTCAGTTAAGAACTAGAAAAGGTCTGCTCGAGGAAGCAGTCCCTGTCCCACCTAGGGACAGTCCAGGTCATTTTATGTATCATAAGCATGGCATAAGTGCCATATTATATCTAGATTTATGGGTGGAGTACACCAAGGAATTAGAAGAAAAGTATAGATGGCCTGTATCAGGCACATGGGATGCCGAGTGCATCATGCGAGTAGAAGAAGTATTATGGAAAAAGAAAGCCAGACAGTCACAGAAAGATGCCATCGAGTTATGGCGCAAAGAATCTCATAAAAGAACCGAAAAAGAAATCAGAAAGTCAGAATTAAGTAGAGAATCCTCAGAAAGAGCCCAAGAAAGGGAATTAATCGAAATAGGTGAACGAGTTAAAACCGAACAGTCAGACAGACAGAGGAATGCCCTTATTAAGGGTATGTACCCTCTTCTTGCCGAGGGCTTGCCAAAAGCAACCCCGGAGGCATCCAGTAATTTTCCGCCACCCTTGGTTCCGACCAAGCTACGTCACAAACCGACCGCAGCTGATATTTTTCTCTCGTCCTATTTGGACGACACAGTCCCAGAATATGCTAATCCTGTTCCGCCAGCTCCTGTAAATAATGTAAATCCTGCTCCTCCAGTCACCGGGGCACCTGTTACAGCACCTGTTACGGTACCCCCGGTCCAGCCTACATTACAAGTACCCGCTACATTGGTCACTCTACCAGCACGAAGAGTATCAGTCGACGATTCCAGTTTAGGGGCCGCGGGGGGAGGTCCTCCGGGTACCCCGCCGCCACACAAACGTATAACGTCAGTCGAGTTACACGAACGTGCGTTACAGCGCACGCCCAAACATCAGTCCGTTGCAGATATCAGACGAGCTCTCACCGAATGCCGTTATGATCCAGTCCCAGGTGATGATAGTATGGTTATATATTCATTGCGTGTAAGACGGGTGACCGAGTATTTGGACACCCTACCAAATATGAAAGAAGATCTAGACAGAATATATCGTTTCATTCGTACAGGAACAGACCCAGAAAGTATTGGCGAAGTCATGTTTCTAAGAAAAGCTGAGATTCAGCTCATGCTATTAAAGTTTTTAATAAATTGTTTAATAAGGGAACAAGATTACCCGACTAAAGATCCGACCGAAATGAAAGTCCTGACAAGGTGGAGTGATAATATACCCGAGGGAAGACACAGGACACTCAGTTGTATAGAAAGTATGTACAAGAAAATTCGTAAGGAAATAATAAGGTTACACGAGAAACGCAAAGCAGCACAAGTAAGCGAGAAGGAAAACGACTCTTCTACTGAAGAGGTAGACGACGAGAATACCGCCAGAATAGCGTATGTAGGTAAAGCTAGACTTCCCGACCGACATTCACGTCTAGAACACAAGAAAGTTTTCTCTCTTCCAGCACCAGAACAAGAGAATCTTGAGCAAGTATTTCAAGCTACCGATCACATTCTGAAATCACGTATCGGTTATAGTGAACTTAGTACTATGCATGAACAAGAACTAGCCCGATCAGCGGTCCGGTGGACTACTGATTCTACCACTTTTCCAGACGAAATAGTGGCACAAATGTTTCTGAAACTGCCCCCAGCCGAGCAGCGACTGGTGGGTATGTATATGATCCAGCACCTCATTACATTGTATGAGGGTCAGCATTCCGATCCAGGTCCTTTACATGATGTTCTAAACGAGCTACTCCAGTATAGATGGAAAGGTCTAGGTACCGACTTAATTAGTATCATTCTAGAACAGCGCCACAAATACCGAACGTTTCTGAACCCGCATTTTGTTCACGTCTCACCCCCAGAAAGTAAACCGTTTTACATAGATAGACAGCATCCGTTACGAGAAGTACACCCAGTTAGGACAGAGGGTGGTGAAATGCAACGAGTATTTGTTTACACCCCGATTACAAAGATGGAACTCTTAGAGATGAAAAAGTTAATTCCCTGTCACGACAAAGATCCAGCAGGGTTCCACCGTGAATTAAAAGACATGCTCCGTATGGGAGAATACACGTATCCAGATATAATTAAAATGTTAAAGGTCCTGTTGCCTGCGGGCATATATGAAAAACTCAAAGAAAAAGAATGGAAGGTGGGAGAGAAAAAGATAGATTGGACAGCTCTAGAAGCTGAAGATAAAATACGAGTACCAGGTACCGGTCAAGGAGATAAATGTAAAGAATTGCCCGAACTGTTAATACAAGTTTTGCCAAGGTTATTAGCCACGAAAAAGGAAGACTGGGATGCAATCTCAGCCTGTAAACAGAAACCAGACGAGGATACTAGTGATTTTTATTCTAGATTTGAGAAATGTTTTAGCATCAACAGTGGTTTGAAGACGAGTAGTGAGTCATACCCTCATCTTTTTGTTACTAAACTAGTCGAGAATTCAAGCCCACAAGTTAAAAATCGAGTTTTGAAAGTCGAAAGTACTTGGCAAGCTAATACTCCGTCCCAAATGCTTCAGATGCTTCAATATCACCAGAATAGAATCAGAGAAGAGCAAGATCATGAAAGGAAACGTATGAAAGACACGAAAATGAAAGTATTAGTTGCACAATCTGTTCCTCAAGACAGTCAGAAGAGGGGTACGAATCAAGCCAGTCATCCTGCAGTTCCTGTTAAAGGGACCTGCAATTATTGTAAACAGCCAGGTCATTTTATAAACGAGTGTGCAGTTCTGAAACAGAACATAGCTACCGGTAAGACTAAAGAAAGACCACGTCCGCCTAGACAAGAACAAGTTTCACAGACTTCCCAGTTACCACAGAATGCACCACAGACAGTTACAGCACCGCAGCCTATAGCTGCAACACAGCATGTTACACAGCAGATGTACCAGTATGCACAGTCCGAGTATCCAGAGTACCAGCCGTATTCATGAAACAGCCTAGAGAGGGAGGTAGGCTTGCCTCTCATCGAGATACCTGTAGATCAAGAGGGTCCCTATGTTCACAGTCAAGTATTAGGGAAAGACAGAAAGTTTCTGATTGATACAGGGGCAAGTAGGACTACTATCAGTCATGACGAGGTTCCAGGGGCTCCGCTCTCAGGCTCTAGAAATGTTTCCCTTGGATTTTCAGGAAAGCCAATAGTTAACGAGATTTCCAAACCAGTTACTCTAGAAGTAGGTCCATTGTCCCGAACTACTGACCTGTTACTTACGAAGTCATGTCCAGAAAATTTGTTAGGTATTAAGACATTAAAAGAATTAGGTGCAGTTATTTGTTGCTCCCCAGAAGGAATACGTTTGTTTTTACGTGACTTCAAGGGTCACTATGTATTACGTGATTTTGATCCAAGATTACTGAATGTCCCGCAGCATCTATGGGCGCAAGGTCCAACTGATGTTGGTTTTATGCAAATCACACCCCATCGTGTGACTCTGAAACCAGGTGTAGTGTTACCACGAATCAGACAGTACAGATTGCCACCTGAGGCTGTAGCAGCCTTATCCAAAATTATCGACGAGCTCATTGTTCAGGGAGTGGTTGTAGAAACTGACTCCAATGTATGTAATTCTCCTATCATTCCAGTCATGAAACGTACTGATCCAAATGCACCTCCAGTATATCGATTAGTGATTGACCTTCGAGAACTTAATAAATGTATCATTCCCCAGTACCCAGTTGTTCCAGATATTTCTTCCCTATTGACAGCTATTGATTCTGAAGCTACATTTTTCACAGTCATAGACCTCAAGAACGCATTTTTCAGTGTCCCCATTCATCCAGACAGCCAGTTTCTTTTCGGATTCTGTTTAAATGGAAGGAGCTATAAATTCACACGAGCTCCTCAAGGTTTCACAGAAAGTCCTAGTATTTACAGTCAAGCACTTAAGAGACAACTAGACAATATTCACATGCCAACTGACACTGCCCTGCTCCAGTATGTCAATGATCTACTGATCACAGCCCGTTCTGAACGTGACTGCGAACGTGCGTCACTTACAGTCCTGTATTTCCTAGCCGAGATGGGGCACAAGGTGTCCCCTTCGAAGCTTCAATTCTGTGTCCAGCAAGTGATCTATTTAGGCCACTTACTGTCCAAGAGGGGTAGGCAGTTGACGCCTGACCGTATCCAGTTAATAGCGAGTCTTCCTCAGCCCAAGACCCAGAAGGAGGTACGAGCTTTTATCGGCCTCACTTCTTACTGCAGACAATGGATTCCTCAGTATGCATTTCTAGCCAAGCCACTGATACAGTTAACGACACAGGAGGCAGCCGTATCGACTGTCCTCCCTTGGACATCTGAACATACACTTGCTTTTAATGAATTAAAGAAAGCATTATGCCAAGCACCTGTTCTAGCTACACCGAACTACAGTAAGCCTTTTACACTTTTTGTCACAGAACGCGAAGGTACAGCATTATCTGTTCTCACACAAGATCAAGCAGGACAATACAAGCCCTGTGCTTATTTTTCGAGCACACTAGATCCAGTAGCCCAGGCTCTGCCTGCGTGCCTCAAGTCAGTTGCAGCCACAGCACTAGCTATCAGACAAAGTGATTCCATAGTATTAGGGCATTCCCTGACAGTACAAGTTCCACACTCCGTGGAAGTTCTTTTAAACCGAACACAGACTCAGCACTTGACAATTGCACGTTTAACAGGTTATGAATTGACACTGTTCCAGCCACACATAGAAATCAGACGCTGCAACGTTCTAAATCCTGCTACACTGTTACCGTCAGTTACTTCAAATCCTGCCACACATGACTGTGTGGAAGTAGTTAACACCATGACAAAGCCAAGACAAGACCTGACAGATATTCCATTACCAGATCCCGACCTGACACTTTATGTGGATGGTTCATGTATGAGAACAAGTACAGGAGAACTAGTAGCCGCGTATGCAGTGACTACTGACACTGAAGTTATAGAGACACACCGTATTGACACCCTGTCTGCTCAAGCAGCAGAGCTAGTTGCTCTGACCCAAGCCTGCATACGTGCCAAGAATCTGAAAGTTAATATTTACACAGATTCACGTTATGCATTCGGAGTCGTACACGACTTTGGAGTGCTCTGGCAGGAGAGAGGTTTCATGACTTCTCATGGGACCAAGATTCAGCATGGTCCTCTTATTCAAGCTCTGTTAGAAGCAATACATTTACCGACAGCTATCGCTATCATGAAGTGCAAAGCACATACGAAAGTCACTGACATTATTTCTCAAGGTAATGATCTAGCAGATCAAACAGCCAAGCTCACAGCTCAGACTCCAGACATTCCAGTTAACACGACACTGACACACACTCCAGAACAGACTACATGTATGACAGTTAAGGACCCCACTCAAGATGTCATAGATATCCAGTTACATGCTACTCCCGATGAAATCAAGAAATGGTCCGAACAAGGAGGGGTCCAGACAGATCAGGGATGGTTGACGAAGGGAAAAGCCACATGGTTTCTCCCCGACTCAATGGTTCAAGTCATTATTAATACCGCACATAGTCCTGCACATTTAGGAGAAAAAGCTATGTTAGACAGTATCCAGAACATTTGGTTCAACAAGCATTTACGAGCTGCAGCCAAGCAGAAAGTCCGTACCTGTATGATATGTTGTCAGTTCAATCCAGGTAAAAGTGTCCCGGTGGAACAAGGGGGATTCCAGCCTCCTGACCACCCTTTTGAGGTCCTCCAGATGGATTATATTCAGATGGAGCGATGTCGAGGTTTCAAGTATGTCCTTGTAGTTGTATGCGCTTTGTCCAGGTGGACAGAGGCATATCCAGTTCCAGATTACACAGCCGCGACCACTGCCAAGCAGCTGGTTCGTGAATTTTTCCCTCGTTATGGACTCCCTAGGGTCGTGTATTCAGACAACGGCCAGCCATTCTCCTCAGAGTTAATGAAGCATGTTTCCCTTCTGTTAGGGTACCAGTGGAAGTTTCACTGTGTACGCCATCCTGAAGCAGCAGGTCTCGAAGAGAGACATAATCAGACCCTAAAAATCCGCATCGCCAAAGTTTGTAAACAGAAAGGTGTAGACTGGCTAGTAGCTCTGCCAGTCGCCCTATTTTATATGCGCATGGTCGCACATTCCAGATCAGGTCTGTCCCCTTATGAGGTCGTATTCGGCCGCCCCCCGAACCTGTGGGGTACACCTAGACCCCGAAGTATTACAGATGTTTCCAGTAATATGCTGACAGATTACCTAGCTTCCTTGATGTCTGCCCTACACTCTTGTCGTTCACAGGTTGCCGCTGCATTTCCAGACAATACTGAAGTCAAACCGCACGAGGTCCTTCCCGGAGACCTGGTCTTAATCAGGAATTTCGATCGTTCAAGTCCGCTGGAGCCTGGCTGGAAGGAACCGAAGCAAGTCCTTCTGACCACCCGTACGGCCGTGAAGTTGGAGGGCCGTAAGGGCTGGGTCCACCTGTCTCACGTCAAGAAGTTTCATGGACTCCGAGAAAAAACTTTTTCCAAGAACATTTTTAAGGACTGCCAGAATTCTAAAAACTGCCCTATTCTCAAGGACTGTCCCGCTACAAACTTTGATTCCAAGCCTCCCCTGTTAGAGGAAACTCCGCAGCAGGAGTATAAAAAGAAGCTCCGGTCTAGTAAAATAAGTCAGCCAGTTTAATTGTCTAAGTCCCCCTCGGGTGAAGCGGTTAGACAGGTATCTGACATGTATGAGATAGACCCCCATAGTGAGAGAGTCAGTCAAAACTCTATCAGATGTATCATTATTCTATGTTTTCTATTGTTTTTGAGTTTGATGGTTACCTGCACAAGTTATGCATTACATTTATGTTTTTCAATTTCTCATGTAAATAAGTTTGCTAATGCTACAGTAGAGCACACATTTAGGGATCTGCCTCCTCACGAGCTATCCTATCGTCTCGCTATGCGAAATAATACATTCATCCGTATGTTACACTATTCACACCAGACCAGCAATGCTACTAATTGTTGGGTGTGTGGTCGACTCCCCCCTTTCCAGACACCGAAGGGAGTTCTGCCACTCTTTCCTTATCCGTTTTCTCATACTGGTTCGTGTGGAGCATGGTCCACGTTAACGTCATCTTCAACTGATATGTCCCTTCTGAATAGTACATGTTTTCCAGACAAGCAAGGTCTCACCCATAGAATAGGGTTAGATCTAGAAAATGAAGTATATGATTTGGGTAATTATTCTTCGAATTTTATGGTCCTGAGTGTTCAGTCTGATACTACTCCAGACTTACCTGCAATTTCAGTACTACCAGTCAAAGGTGAATTATGTGTCAGAAAGAATGGTTCCGCACATGTAGGACATAGTGATTGTACTACTATTGTCAAGTATAGTGACAGTGGGAAATCTATTTTCAAAGCCTCACGTCATTCATATTTTGTTTGTGGTCAGACCGCATATGTTCGTCTGCCCCCCGATTGGGATGGAACCTGTTACATTGCCTTCCTACTGCCACCAGTTTTTCTAGCCCCATCCGATTATCATAGAAACACACATCTAGTACACATTAGACATAGAAGGGAGATCGAGTCCCCGATTGTCGATCAAACTGAAACTGCTCTGGAACAATATCAAGATTTCAATAAAGGATTCTTCTTCTTTATAGGCCCTGTCCAGAATAGTAAGCTAATCCGTAGGTTAACCAGAACTCTTGAAGCAGTAGTGAATGAGACTACTTCTGCTCTAGGTAACTTAACCGAAGAGCAATCTGCTATGAGATTTGTTGTGCTCCAAAATCGTCTCGTTCTTGACGTCATACTGGCCGATAGAGGAGGAGCATGTAGAGTCATCGGATCTAGTTGCTGCATTTTTATTCCTAATAACGCGCCGTCTGTTTATTCAGCTATAACCAGACTTCATAAAATTGCCCATCAGTTACACCAGAATCCAGGCACCTGGACATGGTCCGGTTGGCTCTGGAGTATAATTTCTGCCTGGGGATGGAAAGTATTGTCATTCCTAGGTATAGCAGTAATGATCGTTTTCAGTTGCTGCCTCTGTTTACAATGTGGCCCTGCGATTTGCGGCATTTGTGCTACATCCTGTATTCCAAGTCCTAGTCCTAAGTCCCGTTCCAAGCCAATTCGAGACGAGCAAATGATACTGTATGAAATGATAGATGGTATCATGAATATTGATGTTTCCTGATGAAAACGTAGTGACAAGGAGGGAATGTGGAAAAGTAAATTTTGCCATGTTCTGTGTCCCTACGTATTCCCCATCTTATGTTATATGTGCATGATTAATATGCATATGTATTCCTTTTGATCGATTAAAGGCGCAATTACAGTTGTGTCCATCTCTAGTATGTCAGTTTCCAGTTCTCGTGAAAGCTACGAGTATTAGGCCTATGTAAAGTTATGTTGCCACGTTTCACAGTGTGCACGTTAATTCAGTAAAAGTCCCCGTTTCTAGGCCTCAAAAGGGCCCGGACACCAGATTCAGCTCCTGTCTCCTGAACCCTCGCTGAGGAGCGATACAGCCCCCACCTGTATCCCTGACCCTTCACTTACTTCCTGCCTCACAGTGCCCGGCTCGGCCTGGCTCTGCCTGCCAGTCTGCCAAGAGTATGTTATGATTCTAGTTATCAGTCCAGCCCTCCTTCTCTGCATTCCTAAGCTACTGAATCACATCAATAGTTTCAGTCATCGTCTAGCCTTTACGTCTCCATGTAAGAGAAATACTGTATTAATGGTCATTTAATATTCCTCAACACGCACTACATGTAGAATAATGCATGCACCAGTCTTAGAGTCTGTTAGCCTTTACCCTGATAACTTTTGGATTCTATCAACATGTTCTCTAAACATCAGATACTAGATAGTGTTTAGGTACATGTCGCTCTGACTCTCCAGACTTTCGTCTCCTCTTCTAGCGCAGAAGTCATAGCCCCCAGTTCCTCCTAGTAACACGTCATTGCCAGCCTGCGCGCACCACTAGGTCAGAGGTCCCGGCTCCTTAGGTAGCCCCCTCCATGTTTCCGCCCCGTTTATGACATATTCTGTTACGTTTACATCACATGTCTATGTATACGCCTCTTGTTACACCCACTTTATGCCTTATCTTTCGCGACTGCTATGAACTCCACCCACTGCTACGCCTACTATACTGAATGTAATGCAATTGTTTAACTATAAATATTGTGCACTGTTATTAAAAGTTATGCTGTTGTCCCGATCCTGCCCCCGGCAGCTGCCATCCTATTCCCGTGCAGGTTGTCCTGTTCCTGTCCTTTATGCTCTATTAAAACCTGCAAAACTCTAGCTACCTCGAATCTTGACTCTTATTTATTGAGCTATCTGTTATTGTATATCCTGAAAAATAGAACAGGTATTTAATTATTTATTTACCACAAGGGCTCCATCATCTCTTTGTGTTTTAATTATCACTGATACACATTCAAAATGGGGTAGGACACTTTATAAGTGGTAGGTATTTGCCATTAGAGGACTCCTAGGGTTAGAGGATCACCTTGACACCGGATGGTGGAGACTCATGAACACAATAAAACACTTTCATACAGAGATGGTAGTAACACAGTGAAGTTTAGGCAAAAAAAACATAAATAAATGAAACATATTTGGTGGCTCAGTGGGCTAATGCATCCACTCCACAGATATGCGTTTGCCCCTATAGTCAGAGGTTCAAATCCTGGTGGGTTTACTCCGCCTTTTATCCTCCTGAGGTAAATAAAATGAGTATCAACATGTTGGATAAACATCTGGAAAGTGTCTGTAGCAACAACAGACCTCCTTTGGGGTGAATTGTGAACAATACAAACATGCCTATTATGAGGATGTTTGTCTGACTGGCTTAGGGTATTGGTAATACACCGTATGATGTACATTACTGATTGTAATTTACATCAGTACATTAAATGAACCATGCCTTTGAGACTCGTCAAAGTATCCCTGTTTGACGGGACAAATAGACCTAGATCCCCACATAGAGTCTGGTAGGGTTTACCTACTGAATCATAGCTGAAAGCGAGACCTGTTGAGTATGGTTAGAGAAGCAGCGACTTGAATGTTTGTTCATGTATATGGTTGTATGAATCTTATTTGCTGAATTAGTGTGACGGGTAAATCTACCATCGATTGTATATCGGTGTGTGTATTTCGATTTGTGTTCTTCTCCAGTGAAGTAATGTAAGTGGTGTATTTGAGACATGCTGATAAAATTCCGATATGTTATGTTCTATTGGAGAACAACTAGATTAATACGTTTGATGACCATGCCCGCATCACGACTAAGCTTGTGACGCGACGAGGTATCCCCATGATGAAGCATGACACATTTGGTGTGTGAGGGAAACCATCCTTAAAAGGGACACCCCTCCACCCCCACCTCTCCCTGTCCCACAGCACTGTTTTTCCTTTTTCTCTCATTGGGACAATCGGTAGTCATTCTCTTGGACCCGAGGGCGCTTTGTGTTTTTTTGGGGTTTTTTTTGTTTTTGTTTTTAATGTTCTATTGGGAAACAACTAGATCAATTGAAGAAACATACGTTTGATGACCATGCTGGACTTCAGAGATAGATGACGGGATTAAAGGAGCTCTCTGAGTGGATACGCCTGGGTGGGGGCGCCATGTTGCTGCTTTGTTTTAGCATACATGCAATTAAGTGACCAAACCTCAACTCTATGCCAGGCATGTTGTGTTAACATAGAAATGTCTGCACAATAAACAGCAGATATTGGAAGTCTTTTTAAAGGAGGTGTAATTTAATATCCTATGTAATACAGCTGAATAAAAAAAACATTTGTACATCACTTATAAAAATAACTGTAGTTACTGATCAAATGAACCCATTCAACATGCACAATCCCAAAAGGCCACCTTTGTCTTCCAGAAGACAACTTGTCGCATGCACATTGGTGTGGCCATGCGGTGCAGTGCGTCCCAGCCTGCTAGACCGGTTACCTGCATAGGGATTATCAGAGACTCCGTGACGCTGTGGTTTGGTCTCCTAGGACTTCATCAGAAGGGTGAGGCCGCGACAACGACATGCCGCAGCCTCATCAAAGAGATGAACCTTATACTTGGGGAGGGAAACAGGAACAAAGGCAGGCACAATGCTTCTGTAAAAACCTTTGCACGGCTGCAGCGGTGGACGCGGGGCTCAACAACGCTCTCCACATCTGCCTTGAAATCCTTACGAAAGGGTGGGCCGGTGCGATCAGCACAGCCTGTAAAACATAAAGGACTGTGGGAAAGATTACTATTTTTTTATGCTCGTCTTAAACATCATAGGTTTTCCACAGAATGTGTGGAGAAATCAATATTTTGTGCCACCTTATTGGAGATTAAGTCCCCTTTCCTTTTGAAGCATGCCTTCACTTAAGTGTGACAAACTTTACGCTTTGTGAAGCTTGCAAACATTTCAGGAGATTTTGCTGAATTATTTTAGTGCAGTATTTTTTTTGGAGAGAATCCAGCTGCTAAACGTGAATGTTTGAAGCTTATTTCCACTGCAAAAACAATTTGTAATTGACTTTTTCGCCAACAATACTTTTGCAAATGTTTGTTATGTTCAGGGAGTATGAAATTCTAAACAAATTCAAGATTCTATGTCAGAAAAACCATTGCAGGTTTGCAAATTCCTAAAACTGCCCTGCACATTTCATAAACAAAATATCATTACTATAGTTTGTAGATCTTTAATATTAAAAGTAAATACATGGACCATCTCTTTGTTTTCTGTTTATTAATGAACAGGAGTAAATGCCCTTCTGTCTCTATTTTGCGTAGTGGGTCAGTCACAGCTCATCCTTGCAGCATTAACTTAGCCAGCATCCAAGGACCCCCCTGAAGCAACTCGGGTCTGTATCAGGCTGCATGATTTCTTATCTATATGGGCATATACAATTGAGAAAAATGTCTTTACCTTACTTGGGATGCTGCAGTTCCTGTATAAAAACCTGTCTCTCATTTCTTTATAATAGGTGACTTGTGACCATCCAGTCCCCTATTATACTGAAATGACTTCAGAACTCAACTGTAATAATGTATTACAGTTGAATTCTGATGTCACAAAGCCTGCTAAGGAGCATAATTGAGGCAACTATTTAAGGAACAAAAAGGAAACATAGCTTTTCTGTCTTCTATTCTGGTTTTCTAGCTCTATAGAGAGAAAGAGAAAGGAGATATTTTTTCCACTGCTTAAGTAAATATTGAATAGTTAGAATCTTTCTACATGTTTCTACACATTCCAAGCTACTGTGTCTTTCTTAAGAAACCGATTTTTATCCAACTGATTTGATTATCTTTATGCAATAAATATCTAACACTTTTTGATATGTATAATTTTGCAATAGAGATTCTATTTTTATTCTCTATGCTTGCAAACACACTGTCTCTTTCAAAAGAAAGAGCTAAGCACCAAGAATTTAAGTGGGTTGTGGAAGAGATGATGGTGTGACCATGTATTATAAGGAATAAAGTGCCACTTACTGACCATGAGAGGTATATTGCAACTCTCCTCAGAGTTCCATGACCTTATAAAGGAACTCAGACTTTAGCCTTGTTCCTCTATACGGCCATGGAGCTCCTCAGTGATTTGAAATATCCTTATAATGAACAACAGGGGGTATTTTAGCCCGTATATAATACCCAGTTTATTATAGATAACTGTGCCATTTGTCCTGTATATGGAGGTGAGTCTTCAACCCATCTCCTCCACCAGTTATACAATTTAAGATATGACATTCGTGGGCTATGGATTATTTACCCGACACACTCTCAAGTGAAGGGCTTTCTGGGTTTCAAGGTTGAAAGATGTTTACTTAAAAGATTGAAAAATTATTAGCTGAAGTAGTAAAACACATTTAAAGATGCAAAAAGATACCAAATTATTCACCCTGTTGATCTAGTGTTCTGCTGTGACTTCTCTGTGTTTGATAC
Organism: Lissotriton helveticus; assembly: GCF_964261635.1. Lineage (NCBI taxonomy): Eukaryota > Metazoa > Chordata > Amphibia > Caudata > Salamandridae > Lissotriton > Lissotriton helveticus. The sequence continues at coordinate 1,934,184,838 of NC_136067.1, read as the reverse complement.
CAAGACCTGAACCCCTTCCCTGAAGGACAGCACTGGAATTCTTTGAAGAGTCAGAGAAGTATATAGCACCAGTTTCTTCTCCAAGAGTAAGAGGCCTGCTCCTAGACAGTGACACGTAACAGCCCTCAAACATTTCTCGGGATGGAAGGGCTAGATGTGTGTCAACAAGAAATGACCACCTCAATATTAGAACCCATAGCACTTGGCGATCATGCTGCTTCTCCAGGTCTATTTAGGGCTGGACTGGCCGTAGCGGGTACCAGGCATTTTCCCAGTGGGCCGGAAGGGTGGGGGCCTGCAATATCAGCCCCCGTAACAAAAGCAGCAGAGGTGCTTGACACTAGCACACTCCCTACCACCCCACCCCGGTCGATTGGAGTTGCCATGGTTGGTTTCTGTTCTTAGTCAGGCCGTGGGTCTATTAAATCTGCCGGCTCCCCAAATACTATTACAACTGCTGCGTTTTTTTACCAGCGTGCATACACATTGCAATGTTAAAAAAAATGTGGCAAATCTGCAGAAATGTTCTAATTTGCATATTACCAGTATGTGCAATACTCTTACATCAGGCACTAAAAAGAGCAACGTTATTGTCTCTGTTTACAGTGTTCTTAAATAAAAAAGTATACAAATCTGCACATTTCAACATTGATATGATGTGAAAGGTTATATTAAGATTGAGAATGTCATCTTCCTCCACTTCAAAGAATAAATCACGTATAAAAGCAATCTTACACTTAAAGATGCTTTGCACTTGCATTTGTTTAGAGTTTTGTATCTTTCGAAATATTTATCCTGGTCTCCCACCCTCAACACCTTTATTCATCCAGTGTGTACCTGTTTAAGCTACTAAGCCTCTAGTGCAGGAGTTTTTGGTAGCCTGCCTTTGCCTTTACCTTTCCAGTCCAGTAGTTTTCCAGCCCTTGGCACAAGGCTCCAAGCAATGCCTTGTCAGTGAAAAATGGGCCTGAATTACACTTGGGTGGAAAGGGAACTCCGTCACAACGACCACGGGGTTCCCTCACTGCCAACATAATGGATCTTCTGACTGACTTAAATGCAGGTGGACCATAGTTTGACGATGGTGGAGTCGTCTCTGCCATGGTTAAACTTATTTGGCAGCCCGACGAAGTTAGGGTCATCAAAAGTTTGGCTGTATGTCCACCCACCTAATTTACATGGACGGACATACATCTGGTTTTCAATGGCCATCACTGAAAGTGCGCAATGCACCCCTCGCCTTGGGAAACTTCCATGGTGGGGTGGGGGGGGCCTATTTTTAAAAATAAAATACCACTTTGGGATTTTTTTGCTGAAAATAAAATAAACTGTAAGTTTAATTACAGCTCTGTAATGTTGATGCAGGTTCCTGTCAATGCTTAAAATGTCTGCTGGGTCAGCCAAAAATTAAAATCCGCCCCTATATTTTCTTCTGGCTATACCTTAACGTGTGTATCCGTACACCCGCCTGATCAAATTAATACCTTGCAGCTTCGAGTTTGTGTAAAATGTGCTGTACTGAACACCTTTCATTTCTTAAACCAGTGATCTGGAACATTGGTATCCTCATGCAAGTTGGGCCACGCCATTTTTATGATGAAAGATCTGTGCTCAGTGCCCATCACTAAGTAAGATTTGTCTCCTTGACGACTGCCACAAAGTAAGATTTGTCTACTGTGCATAAACTGAAGGTAGTCCGAGGTGTATATGTTGGAATCCATAGGTAGACAATACATTGCAAATGCTTAGCCTGCTGCTGGTAAATATACTCAATGCAAGCCTCCACTCTGTGAAGCATGCACCAACCCAGCATCCCAGAGGGAAAAGGACCACAGAAAAGATACGTCCCAAGACACACCCCTCTATCTGGGAACAAAAGGAACGCACAGGAGAACCATCAGTCAAGCAAGACGAGACACAACAAAGCCTGTTATCCCCATGCACAAAAGGTACAGTCTAAGGCTCGATTCAATTTTTGGCGGATGGCCAGGGCGACAAAGTAAATTACTCTGTTGACCTGATGGAGGTGCCGCCCATCAATTTTTTAAATGTCTTCAGACCCAGCGGACATTTCAAGCATGGTGATTCCTGTCAATGCATTGTAATTTTGACACACACCTCCGTCAATATGATGTAGCCATACATCAAACGTACAATCTTTTTATTTTCTAAAAAGAAAACAATAAAGAGGGATTTTCTTTTTGAAGAAAAAACAAAACAGAGCCTCCCTCAACATTGGAGTTTCCTCTAATGGCAAGGGGGCATTGAGCACTTTTCAGTACCCTGGTGACTGGCATTGAAAAACAGCTGTATGTCCTCCCATAATAATTAGGTGGGTGGACATACAGCCTAACCGAGGATGTACCTTACTCCTTCAGGCCATTGGAGAAGTTTTGCCACAGTGGAGATGGGAGTAGTCGGCACCATTGTCGAATTATGTTGGCGGGGAGGGAATTCCGTTGCCGTTGCAACCGTGCTCCCTCTGTCAACATATAAATTGAACCCTACGTCTTTTCACCGTGAGCCAGTCATCCTTCCAGCACAACACTAACCCAAAAGCCAGGGTACCAAACCCTTCATCAGTCGGTCACTTTTCAAACCAACACTCAATCCATTCATGAGGGTATTTGGCTCTTCATCAGCAGGGCATTCCATTGCACCAGCATGCACGCCACCATCTTGTATAGAATCAAGAAGTCATAAAATAGCATAACTGCATGCATTGTTCATGCTTCATTGCTGAAGAACTGGTATTACAGGGTCCGCCTACTCAGTTTTTTTCCTTAATCCCGCCTACTCAGTTTTTTCCTTAATCCCGCCTACTCAGTTTTTTTCCTTCATCTCATACATTTGCAGTGGTTCAATGGTCAATATGCCATTTTTTAACTCATTCCTTCTTGTTTTGAATGGTATAAAAATTTATGAACTTCACTGTACTCATAAGCCAAAAAATCAACATTATTCTATGTTTGTAATGCAGTGTCTGTGCCTTTTATACATTTTGTTTAAACACAAAATGTACTGTTCAAAGTTTGCCTAGACTGTATTTAGAATAATGTATTATTTCAGCTTCCCAGGTCAAATTCTTTGGCCTGTTGTATTTTTAAAAAAAGTGTCATTGTTCTTAGGGTCTTAAGCAAAAGAGAACACAAGGAAGCTGTTTTTGTTTAATTTAGGCATGAAAGATAATCTAGGGACGAAAAGGTGCCTTGAGGTTTCTGGCGTTTAGTCCAGGAAATAGATGAGATCCTATTCTTGGGGGTGGGAGGGTGGTTTATAAAAGATCTACTTGTCCAATAGAGGAGATGATTCAAACATGTACTTGTCCTGTAAAAACATCTATGTGGTCCTTTTTGGTGCCTTGCAGTGAGGTGACCCATTAGGGCAATGTTCTACTTAAAACAGAACTCTGATAAAATCCTCTCTGAATATGCCAGGGCTCATAATATATCTCGAGTTGGAGTCTAGCCAGGCTCAGATTTTGCCACTTTTACTCTAAACATACAGGGGCTTGAAGAAGGTGGAAAGTGCCAGTGTTAAAATACCCTGTATGTCTGTACAGACTCACAAAACTAAATGTTTAAGTGTGTTTACTAACTCCTATAGTCTCCTCTCACACTGAAAAGGTTGGCAGTCTACTCCTGACATGGGAGGTCTAAAGTATTTCCAGCGGGGCAAAAAGTGGTTTAGATTTTCGAAAGTGCAGATTTATGGGTATATAAAAACTCATGTAAATGAAGTTCACATATGTTTGTAGTTTCCAGGCTTACATCTGTAAACTCTTGTGAATTCCTGAAAGTTGTAAATCTGCACCAATCAAAGACAAATATAAGCGGTTGCATTTTTCTAACTTCTCTAGGAAGTGGGCTCCTAAATTACTTTCGTTTTACCCATAATCATATTACACCGATTCTCCATTATTCATTTTTTAAATATTGGCATTCATCAAACATGTTTTAATAAATGATGCTTCGAAAGAAATGGTACTTAAAATTGTACAATAATTCAGCAAAACCTTTTTTTCAAGTGACATTTGTTGTCTACATTTTACTTGAAAGCAAGCAATGGCCAATCTTGCTTTCAGGCTTCCGCGTGTCTTTATTTGCATGTATTCATTATAAGTAGTTTCACACTGCTTAACACGTGTACATGTTTTTATGCTTGAACCATTGTTAGTAATGCAAACTGAGCTCACAGCTAATTGCATTTCCTTAGAGTAAAGCATTTGCATACATACAGGTTTGAATACTTTGTACATATTGATACAAAGCTTGCATTTGTGGCAGACAATTCTCTTTGGCAGATCCATACCGTGGTGCTGTCAAATGGCAGCTGAAGTGTTTGTGCTGCAAGAGGGTGGGTCTACTTGTCCCATGAACAAAATAAACATGAAACTGTATTGCCCTTGAGCCTGAAGAATATGCGGCTGGCATCGGACAATAGGAATTCCGCACCCCTGCTAGTAGACATGGTCCTATACCTCTGGCCATAATTTGAGAGAGGCACCAAGAACCTGCAACTTCTGCACTATCAGTACCCAACGTGGCTCTATCGAGATGCCATCTTGGTAGTACATCAGTTGAAGGCGCAGAAGTTAAGATCAGAAGTCTAGTATCATCTTGATTCACATAGAATGTGAAGGATCTGATGAGCATTGAAGGAAGCCGTGCTGAGCGCTGGTTCTTCATGAACCCAGTAGGATAAGCGGAAAGGTGATAAGGCGTGTAATGAAACATTCGATCCAGTCCAGAGGATGTGATCTGACGCCCATCGAATGGAGCCCAGCGACCAGCCCAGGGTGATTGACAGCGCTAAGGGCAGCTGAGAGTGCTAACAGAATCAGTGCCGCGCCCCCGATGCCGTCCGGCATCTTCCCGATGTCTTACTAAGCTGGTGGTAGGGCGGTCTCCATATCACGCTCAGGCGGGTACCCAGATGGAGCAGATCCAAGACCTCAGTGGACCCTAAAAACACAGTTCAGTAGCTTTATCAGTGATAAACGTGAGGGGCTGTAATAATACAGTGTGGAAATTGCTAAGTGTTATGGGATCTGCTATATGGGTTTTTGAAAAAGGGTATCACTAGAGGTTGTCTACTTGAAGGGGGAACAGTGGCAAGTGAGGGTGAAAAGTAGAGGTGATAATAAAGAAAAGGGGCCACGGTAGGGGCAATCTCTTTCCTTCTCATTGTCTGCTAACATGTTGATTTTAGAGATGTGGTCTGTATTTAAAAGGGGGACTGTTACTGCTTAGACACATGAAATTGTTCGAGTTATAAAACAGAATGGCAAAAAGAAAAAAAGCAGAGTGGTTAAGTAGAAAGGATAACGGGAATGTGTGAAAGAGATAGTAAAAAGATAAAAGCACTGAACAGAAAAAGAAGAGAGGGGGCAATGAAAGAGCGTAAGGCAGTGAGAGTGAAAAGGAAAAAGAAGAGATCTGGCAAGGAATAAAGGTCGAAAAAGTAGACCATCGATATGAAAACAGAAAACAAAGAATTGAAGAACATCAAAAAAGAAACGGGTAAAGGAATTGTCAATGTTGTGTTTTTCTTCCAGTTTTAGTTGTTACTGCAAGTTCTGGGAAACCATCAGGACATTGGTTTTCGTGCATTAGTTGCCATGGCAACATAGTGCAGTCATTTCAAAGAGTGGATTGTCCTTTTTGTAGTTAGAATATTACTTTTTATTCTGGACATCATGGACAAACGCGTTTTCTTTTCTTGGATGGACTTTTAGAACAAGACATTGAGGGCGCGATTCTAGGGTGTTTGTAGAAAAAAATTGAGAGCAGCATGACCTAACTAAACGCTCGTGGATGCAGCGTCCACAGGAGTTGTGATTCTCTATTTTTTTTTTTTCATATTTTATGTGAACTGAGCCGCCTCTAGACATCTGTGCGAGTTCCAGTTGTGGGTGAGTGTTCATGACGTGACACGAGTGAGAGCAGGGGCGGCTGGTGGGGCGAGTGAAGTGCCCCACCGCTTCCCAAAAGCCAAATATAAAACAAGCATGCAATATAAATGTCACGTCGTTGACCCACACACAACCACCAGGAGACGGTAGGGTACAGCAGACTGTATCTTTATTATATTCCTTCTTTGTGGTCCCTGCCTGCGCTGCCCCTGACCTCTTGCCTCGAGGTCCTGACCCCGACTGCCCTCATCCCCTCCCCTGACCGGATGTGGTGTCCGGTGTCCTTGTCCCCAGACCCTGAGTCCCCAGGGTCCTAGTGCCATCGTGTGGGCACGACATCTCCCCCTTTGTTGCGAACAAACGTTCTTTGCCCATTGTCCCATGGCTCAAATTAACAATGGAGATGGGAGAGAGAGAGAAAGAGAGAGAGAGAAAGAGAGAGAGAGAGAGAGAGAGAGAGAGACCTTTACTGACATTCCTTCAAATCTCTTCGATCAGTCTCTTGGTCTTCTTGCATTCTCTCTTTGGCCGTTGGTCTCCACCATCTGCTGTTGGGCTTTCCGGTGGCGCATGTCTTGTTTGTTCTTGCTTTGGCATCTCTGTTTCTTCTTTTATTTTTGCGTCTTTAAAGTGGGAGCTGTTTCTGGTGATCTGACGTTGGCCGGCTGCGGCTGTGATCATGGGCCTTTCACTTTCACCACTTTTGCTGGTTCCTTTGCGAATGCGCTGTCTGACTTTCTCACCTGCCGCTGCTTCACGAACACCATGTCCCCTTCCTCTATCTTCTTGTTTGTTGCATGTCTTTTTTGATCCGCGTATTCTTTCATCTTTTCTTTTTGCCCCTTGTCTTTGATGACGACATCTTCCTGGTCCGTTTTTTCTTTCTCTTTTATCTGTGGCAGTCGTGTTCTGCTCACTCGCCCTAGTACCAATTCGGCGGGACACCTTCCAGTGCAACTGTGAGGCGTGTTCCGATAGTCCCTGAGTACCTGGCATAGGGCTTGTCCAGTTGATATTTCTGTTAGCTTTGCTCTTTGTACCGCTTTTTTGATTGTCCCCATGAATCTCTCCGCCATCCCATTTGCTTGCGGCCACAGGGGTGTTATCCGTCTGTGATGTATGCCTAGGTATGCCATGAATCTCTTGAATTCTTCTCCTGAGAACGGTGGGCCATTGTCTGTTTTCAGTGTCTGTGGTGAGCCCCATGCCGCAAAGATGTCATCCAGTATTGGCAGTGTTGCGTTTGCAGATGTCGACGACACTGGCTTTACGATGGGGAACCTTGAGTATTCGTCGATCACTACTAAGAAGTATTTTCCTGTTTCTAGAGGCCCATAGAAGTCCGCGGCCAGCTCCGTCCATACCGCTTTTGGTAGTGGAGACATTTTCAGTGGTTCCGGTCTTGAGGGTGGCCCTAACACTTGGCATACGTGGCATTTTGACACCGTTTCCTCCACCATGCTGTCAATTCCCGGGAACCACACCTTTTCCCTCAGCATCTTTTTGGTGGCCACCATGCCCCGGTGTGACTCGTGCGCCAAATCCACTGTCCTTCTTCTTAGCGTTTGAGGCATTACTATTCTCGTGCCTCTCATTACTGTCCCGTTTTCACATTCTGATAATTCCTCGTTTATTCTTTGGAACGCCAGCAGTTCCTCTTTGTCTACTCCTTTGTCTACGTGCATGTCGCTATTCACATGTCTCCATCGTTGAGCTTTGTTGATCCTCATTGCCTCTTGCATGGTGTCGTCTCGCCTCGTTTCTTGTTCCAGTTCATTCGCCGTTATTGTCGCAGGGATACTTATTTTCAGTGCAAAGTTTAGGTACTCTTCTGCCATCGTGGTCACTTGGGAGTCTTGTGGCAGTGGGTGTCTTGACACGTAGTCTGCTGGATTTTGTTCCTTTCCTGGCTTGTGGATTATTTTGAAATTGTAGTCCATGAGCCTTATTCCCCATCTTTCTATTCTTGGAGGTATCTTCGCATTCGGTTGCCATATATTGTGATCAGGGCCTGATGGTCCGTTACAATCGTGAACGGTTTTCCGTACACAAACATGTGGTAATGTTCACAGGCCCACACTACCGCCAGACTCTCTTTTTCAGGCTGCGAGTATCCTTTCTCAACATCCGTCAGACTCTTGCTTCCGTATGCGACGATGTGTCTCGGGGACTCTCTCCCAGGCTGATGTTGTGCTAGAATTGCTCCCAAGCCTACGGGACTTGCATCCACTGTTAGTTCTGTGCACAATTTCGGGTCGAAGTATGCCAAATGATCTACTGCTGTCACAGCCTTTCTTATCTCCTCAAACCCTTTGTCACATTTGCTTGTCCATTGAAAAGGTTGCCCCTGTTTCGTCAGCTCTCTCAGTGGTGCGCTGACCGTTGCAAAGTCCTTGATGTAGCGCGCGCAGTAGCTCGCTAGCCCCAGAAACGATCTCACTTCTGCCACGTCTGTGGGCGTCTTTGCCTTTTCCAATGTTTCCACTTTGCTGTGGTCTGGCCGCATTCCTTTTTTGGAAAAAATGTGCCCGAAGAACACCAGCTCATTTCGGCCCAGTTCACATTTTCCTTCATTCAGCGTTAGACCTGCTTCAACTAGGTGTGAGCACACTTCTCTTAGGGCGGTGTCGTGTTCTTCATCTGATTTGCCGAATACCAGGATATCATCACTGTAATTCAGACTGTTCTTGACAGGCCTGATTATTTGACGAATTGTTTCTTGGAATATTTCCGCGGCTGACGAGATCCCAAAACTCAGGCGCTTGTATCGGAATAGCCCCAGGTGGGTGGAGAATGTCGTAATATACCGCGACTGCGGGTCGAGTTCCAATTGGTGGTAGCCCTTGCATAGATCGAGCTTCGAAAATCTTCTTGTACCCGTGAGACAGCTAAACATGTCATCTAGGTGTGGGCCTGGGTGTCGCTCCCGTTCGATTGCCTTGTTCGGAATCCTCATGTCCACGCATATTCTTATTTTCGATTTGTCTTTCTTCGGGACGGCCACGATGGGTGACACCCACGGTGTCGGTCCATCCGCTGGTTCTATGATGTCCTGGTTAAGGAGGGCTTTCAGCTCTTCCTCCACTTGTGGTTGTAGATGTATGGGCACCCTTCTGTGATGTTGTGCCACTGGTCTCACCGTTTCATCGATGTGCAGCGTTATCTGTCGACCTTTCAGTTTTCCTAATCCATCTGTCAATTTTGGATATTCTTTTAAAATGTTCTTTTTTTCTGCCATGTGATACGTCATTTCCATCAGTCCCATCACTTGTGCTGTGACGTTGCTCAACAAACATGGCGCGGGGATGTCTCCTTTGAGCACGTGTATCTGTTCCATTAGCCGTTGATCCTTGTATCTTAGTTCCTCTCTGAATTTCCCCAGGTTGATCACTGGTTGCCTTGCCCCCCATGTGAAGACTTTTACTCGTGATGGCTTCAGTGTCGGTTTTACTTTCATTTTTTCATACTCCGAAACGCACATAATATTGCACGTCGCACCGCTGTCCAGAACAAAAGTGGCATCATGTGGCCCCACTTTTATTGTTACCGACTCCGTCTTTCTTATCTTCTTTTTCCCCACCAGGCATACTGTTTCAACGCACTCTTTTTCATCGTCTTCTGAGTCCGTGTCGACCTCTGTCATGAGGTATAGGCGCTCTGCTTTTTCTTCTTCATATTCTTCTCCTGACTCTGCTGAGGAGCTTCTCACTCCCGTCTCGACATGCCTGATGTGTCTCCTCGTCGACGTCCTTCCTCTGTTTGACCTTCCCCGGTCATTCCTGAACTGCGCGCTTCGACACACGCTTGCATAATGGTCTCTCCCATTGCATTTTCTGCATGTGTGGCCAAATGCGGGGCATTGTCCCCGGTGTGGGAACTCTAGTCCACATCTGTGGCACGTTCCTTCTTGCTGCTTCTTTGCTGTATAGTCCCCTCTGTCTTGTCTCCAGTTTCCTGTTTTGCTGTTGCTCGCCATCCGATGAATTTGTTCTCCGCCTCTTCCTTTGCCGCGTTCCATCACTTGTGCGTGTGTTGTTGCTCGCGCTTCTGCCCTCCCAAGTGCAAGGATGTTCTCTAGCGTTATCGGTTCTTTTAGTATTCTTGTCCGGAAGTCTATGTCCCGACAGCCTGTTATTATTAGTAACCGTATGGCCTGCTCATTGTCGAATTTATCAAATTCACAGTGAGTCACTAGTTTCCTCAACCTCGTTGCGAAGTCGTCTAGTGATTCCTCGGCTTGTTGGAAGGCAATCGTGAAGCTGTATCTCTCAAAATCCACATTTCTTTGCGGGTCAAACTTGTCTGTCAGGCATTTTATGAGTTTGTCATAGGTGTCAATGTCCTTTGTTGGCAGTGTCACCATCAGGTCCTCGACCTCATCACCCACTAGATTTACAAATAGTCCCCGTTTCTTTGCTGCTGTGACATCTGTTGCCTCTGTATAGTTTTCAAACCGCCTAAGCCATTTCTCCCATCTTATCCCTGTTTGTGGTTCAGACAGGCTGAATGGTAGTGGTGTTCTATATTGCGCGCTTGGTTTTGGCACTGCCATTTGTTCTTCCGCCACCTTTTCTTTATTTTCTTTCGTTATTGCCTTTTCTTTCTTTCTTTACTTTTAATCAGTTCTCTTGCTTGCCTGTTTCTTCTTTTACTTTCTTAATTGCCTTTTTCTTCTTAATTTCATGCTCTGTTGGCCTTATTTCCTTTTCTTTTGATAATTCCAGTCCTTCTAGTGAAAAAACGATCTTTTCCTGGCCTTAAAATGGCCGCCGAGCCTTTCTGGCTTCCTATTGGTCCGTTTGCCTGTTTCAAAGATGGCCGCCGAGACTCTCGCGAGTTTATTAACAGGGGGTTGGACCCATACGTAGTCACTGGGACCTGGGTTAGATAGATACTGAGAGGAAGGGGTCCCAGTGTAACAAGGAAGTAGTTACTGACAATTTAGATAGAATAAATCAACTACAATTATTTAGATCCACACAGTTTAATTCACAGTGGGATACAGTATATCTAATATACATCATGTAGAAAAACAATCAACTGTATTAAACGTCATACAGTGCCCCATGGAGGGAAAGGGAGCGTGATAGTGAGGAGATGGTGAAGTGGTGGAATTAAGTGACAGTAAAATCAATCTTTAAAGCACTTATTCATGCTATCAGTAGAGTAGCAGCAACTTGCATACCGCATAGTAACGTTATTTCTAAGAAGGCATACAACACAAAGTACAGTGTATATACATAATGTTGGCGTGAGGTTGCCAGAATTAAAACAACAGTCGACGTTTCGACCCTCTGGTGGATGCAGGTTCTTTTAACCTTGCTGTGGGGTCTTCATCAGGACCATGGGGGGAGGGGCAAAGGACCTAATTGGGGTATAATGAATTGCGAATTAGAGGGTAGTAGATCAACCTCAATTAGAGAGCTCGCGTCCAATCGCAACGCTGCCTGACTCCAAAATGGCCGCCGCGTGCGCTTTCCACTCCTATTGGCTCTCACGCCTGACCCCAAAATGGCCGCCAATGTTCTCCCGAGATCTCGCGCTGCCTTCCCTCTTCAATTTCACTTTCGCGCCTTTCTTTTGATTTGCGCGCTTACCGGAGGGGTCGCTTCTCTCTCCTGTTCCTCCTGCAGCGATCGGGGTGGGCTCCCGCGTCGTTGCTGCTTTGTGGATGTCTCTGTGTTCCTGCGCTTCTTCCTCTGGTCACGACGCGATCCAGGGTGGGCTCCTGGTCTAAATCGCGATTTCTTCCACGTCGGACAATTCAGATCCCACCATCCGTCGCCAGTTGTCACGTCGTCGACCCACACACAACCACCAGGAGACGGTAGGGTACAGCAGACTGTATCTTTATTATATTCCTTCTTTGTGGTCCCTGCCTGCGCTGCCCCTGACCTCTTGCCTCGAGGTCCTGATCCCGACTGCCCTCATCCCCTCCCCTGACCGGATGTGGTGTCCGGTGTCCTTGTCCCCAGACCCTGAGTCCCCAGGGTCCTAGTGCCATCGTGTGGGCACGACAATAAACACACACTAAATCACTGGCATGCATTACACTAACATTTTAAATAAAATAAATGTCACTTTCCCAGGCTGCGTTGTCTGTGTCCTTTGCAATCTGTGGCTCCGAGCACAAGTCGAAGAGCTAACTTCCTTAAGCAATCCAGACGCTGCTCTCATGCTCTTTACCAGCATGAGAGCAGCTCCAGGATTGGATGTAGCGGCCTGGAGGCCTGTGCTTGTTCTCTACCCAGCTGTCTGGAGCTGGAAAGTGCGCAAGTCACAATGGCCATCGTAAGACAGCCAGCCAAACTGATTTACGCACTTTGCAGTGTCTGGCCAGCCACTGCACTAGTCTAGTCCTCCATGCTGCCACTCGGAAGCAGAAGACACACCCTGCATTTAGGAAAGGGGGGGCCACTCGGTCCCCCCGCACGTATGACCGGGCACCGACCCCCCCATCTTCCTCTATCGGTACTGGGGGTGTCCATGTCGCGTCTTGATGATGCGGCGGGCGCGCCCCATCACCGATTGGTGTAGGCTCCCTCGATGACCTGGAAGCAATTCAATTGCTTCCGGGTCAAAGGGGGGGAGTAACAGGGGGCGGACCTGTAGGCACGGGTCCGCCCCCAGTGGGGTTAAAAGGCCGGGGGAGTGTGGGAAGCGCCCTCTTGTTCCCGCGCTGCCCAGGCTACCCCCCCCACGCCTCAGCACGAGACGCCACCTAATCTTTCCCCACCCACCAGCCCCTGAAGCAGATTCTTGTGCTTTCATGATAGATTGTTGTAGCAAAGTTGGGCTCTGTTTTGTTTCGCCGTTGTAACGTGTTTGCTTAGGCCTTTTTTCCAGTGTTCAGGTTGTAGTACCAATTATATGCTTGTTTTTCACATTAACGTGTTTGGTGTGAATCTTTTCCTTAGGCCTTTTTTTCCCGTTTACAGGTAGCATAATTGTCGTATTTATTGATAGTCCTTGGTCAGGCGGTAAGGTCATGATCGGTGAGCAGTCAATTTAAGGTCCTTAGGAGGCGGCGCCATTCTTGAATGGGGTCGCCCAGGGAGAGGGACAAGTGGTCTCTCCCAGAACTCCAGGGGCGGTACATAAATGCAGGTGTATATATTGTTTGTTTAAAATTTTTTAATTTGTTTTCATGTTTTAATAAATATGGCCGGGGGGTCGTGAAAGCCCCCGCCTTCCAAAGAAACTCTTCTCATGTCCAATTTCTAATAGATTGTGGTGGTGCTCAGACTGGGAGGGGGATGGTTGGTAGTCCCTGACCATACTCCCAGCTCAGGGGCAGGTTGACGGCTGTGGCACGCCTCGTGAAAAATAAAATGGCAATGAAATGATTTCATTCCGTTTCATTGTTCACATTTAGCACAGTTCGCAGCGGGGGTGAAGAAACCACTACTGAGTGAGAGCGCTGGAGAGGAGTCTGAAAGTAGTGTGGATTTCTCACAGAGCTGGTCAGTGGATCATAAAGGTGTTCAGCCTTCATGCACATGCAATTCTTGGCCTCTCTGCAGAGCCCCTAGAGCGATGGGTCATATATGTCGCAATTGTAACTGTGATTTTATGGGAAAATATGAGGAAGTACACTGATGTTAAAATATTGACGGTACCAAAGGGAAATAAAGTGCAGTTGTTAAAACGGAGTTGGCAGGTTGGTTGTGTGGAGTGTTGGTGTCGTGGAAAATGAACAGGAATACATGCAGAAGAAGAGAGTGACAAAATAGTGTGAAGGGGCAAATGATGAGGTGTGGGATTTGCAGCTTGAGGATTTCAGAAAGATGTAGGAAGAGAAAGGGAATACGTATCTAACATAGTGAGAAGACAGAAAAAAGCGTCATGAAGCAGAAGAGAAGTCAATCAATCAATCAATTAGGTGTTCATTAAAGCGTGACTACTCACCCGTGAGGGTCTCAAGGTGCTTGGGGGGGAAAGGGGGTGCAGGTTCCAGTCCATCATGGAGGGGTCTGTCAAAGAGCCAGGTTTTGAGGTTTCTTGCGAAGATGGGGAGCAATGGTGTCTGTCTGAGGTGGAGCGGAAGGGCGTTCCAGGCACTGGCCGCGCGGAAGGAGAAGGAGCGGCCTCCCGATCTGGTCTTTCTGGTGCGGGGGACCACGGCGTAGGGGAGCTGGGCTGATCGTAGGGTCCTTTGGGGTGCATGGAGATTGAGTGCCTTGTATGCGTGGGTGAGAATTTTGAAGGTGATTCTGGCCATTGGAGTGTGTGCAGGTGCTGGGAGATGTGGCAGTGTCTTGGCAGGTTGAGGACCAGTCTTGCAGCGGCGTTCTGGATTTTTTGTAGCTTGCGGTGAGGTTTTTGTTTATTCAGGCGTATAGTGTGTTGCCGTAGTCGATTATGCTGGTGACGAGGGCATGAGTGACGGTTTTTCTGTGCCGAGGGGGATCCATTTGAAGGTCTTACGGAGGAGGTGAAGGGTGTGGGAGCAGGAGGTTGCGACGGAGTTGATCTGGCGGTACATTTTGAGCTCAGAGTCTAGGATAATTCCAAAGTTGTGTGTGTGGTCCGTGGAGGTGGGTGGGCTTCAGTGGGCAGGGGGCCACCAGGTGTCGTTCCAGGCGTAGGGGTTTGGGCCCAAGATGAGTACTTCTGTTTTGTCTGTGTTGGGCCTATTGGCAGCTGCTTATTATCCATTTGGCAACGGCTTCCATGCCTTCTTGAAAGTTGTGTCTGGCGGTGTTGGGTTTGTTGGATAAGGAGAGGATGAGTTGGGTGTCGTCTGCGTACGACACGATGTTTAGTCCATAGGTTCTGACGATGGGGGCAAGCGGAGCCATGTAGACTTTAAAGAGCGGGGGGCTGAGGGAGGACCCCTGGGGGACTCCGCAGGTGGTAGGTGTAGGGTCCGAGAGGAAAGGGGGAGTCTGACCCGCTACGTTCTTCCAGAGATGGAGTGGATCTAGCAGAGGGCCTTGTCCCAGATCCCTGCGTCGTGGAGCCTGTGATTACGGTGCGGTGAGAGACTGTGTCGAACGCTGCTGAGAGGTCAAGGAGGATGAGGGCTACTGTTTCTCTTCTGTCCAGTAGTGAGCGGATGTCGTCTGTTCGGCGAGGAGGGCGGTATCTGTACTGTGTTTTTTTCTGAAGCCGGATTGGGAGGAGTCGAGGATGTTGTGCTCTTCGATGAAGGTAGCGAGTTGGCTGTTGATGGCTTTCTCAATGACTTTAGCTGGGAACGGGAGCAGGGAAATGGGTCTGTAGTTCTTGAGGTCGGTGGACTCCACCGAGGGCTTCTTTAGAAGGGGGTTGATCTCGGCGTGTTTCCAGTCGTCGGGGAACGAGGCGTTTGTCAGGGAGCGGTTGAAGATGTGGCGGAGCATGGGTGCAATGGTATCAGCGGCTCTGTTCAAGATGTGGTGGGGCAGGGATCTGTGGGAGCCCCGGAGTGGATAGACTTCATTGTCGTCAGTGTGTCTTCGGTGGGAAGGGCTGTCATGTTGTCCATCGTTGGCTTCATGGTGTCACAGGTGGCTGGTGATGGTTCAGTGTGTTGGTTGTCTTCATCGAAGTTATCGTAAATGTTCTTGATTTTGAGGTGGAAGAAGGTGCTGAGTTTGTCGCAGAGGTCTTGTGAGGGAGGGATGTCAGTAGACTCGCTGGTGGGTTGAGCGAACTCTTTGATGATGCTGAAGAGTTCTTTGCCGTTGTGCGCGGGTGTGGAGATTCTGTCTTCAATTGCCTTTTTACTCGTTTTTGTGATGAGTTGGTGGTGGGCGTTGGTGGCGGCTCTGAAGTCGTTGTGGGCTTATGTGAATTTGGTGTTCCTCCAGGCCTTTTTGAGGCGACAGCAAGTGCGTCTGGACTCTCGAAGTTCTGTGGTAAACCATCTGGCTTTCTTGGCGTGAGTGTTGTTGTTTTTCTTAAGGGGAGCTATGGTGTTGGCGATATCAGAGATCCATCTGTGCAGGGTTCGGGCTGCGGTGTTGGTGTCGTCGTCTTCCGCGATGTTTGGGGTGGAGTTGCTGAGTGAGGAGGTGACCTGGTCGTCGGAGATTTTGGTACAGTTTCTTTGTGGGAGCGGGTGCTGATGTCTGTGGATGGTGGGTGTTCTGAAGGTGAAATGGACGCATCAGTGGTCTGTCCACGGGATTTCAGTGGTGTGGCTGAAGGTGATGGAGTTTCCTGTTGTGAAGAGGGGATCGAGGGTATGGCCTGCTGAGTGCGTGGGTTCAGTCATGATCTGGCAGAGTCCAATGTTGTGGAGATTGTCCAGGAGGGCTGTGGTGTTGGGGTCCAGTTGGTTGTCGAGGTGGAAGTTGAGGTCTCCCAGCAGAGTGTAGTTGGTGGATGCGATGTCCGTGATGGAGTTGGCAAATTGTCTGCGGGGTCCAAGGGGTTGGTAGATGCAGGTTCTTCGGAGGGTGGTGGTAGGGCTGACCAGTATCTTGAAATTAAGGTGTTCCTTCAGGGCTGTGGGCTTGCCAGGGAGTGTGCTCAGGCGGAGAGTGGATTTGTGGACGATGGCGATTCCTCCTCCCGGGCGGCTGGGGCGGTTTTTCCTGGAGCTCTTGTATCCTTGGGGAATGGCGATGTCCAGTCCCAAGGTGGTTTTGGTTCAGGTTTCGGTGAGGAGTGCTACGTCCGGGGCAGTGCTGTCGAGGAGGTCCCAGATTTCGGTGGCGTTTTTGTGGAGTGATCTGACGTTGAGGAGGATGCATTGCAGGGTCTTCGGCTTGGGAGTGTTCTTGCGGTCGGGTTGTGCTGGGTCCGTATTCCTGGCGGTGCTGTAGGTGTGCCGGCAGCGGTGACAGCTGAAGGGTCCGTGGGTGTTGGCTGGTGATGCTAGCTTGCAGTTGTTGGGACGGCCTGGGTTGAGTGCGTGGAGTGTCGCTGGGTCATAGCGTTGGCGGCACGGAGGTCCAGGGTTCCTGGCGCTGGTCGCGTTCAGGTTGTGGAAGGGCTTGCTACTGCGTGCGACCGCGCAGTGGCCGCCATTAAGTAGAGGTCGGGGAGGGCTGGACAGCTGCGAGGCAGGAGGGGAGCTGGATTGGGCAAGTCGCACTGCTTGTGCTGGGGGGATGGGGCCACGGGGGCAGCAGCAGTGGGGAAAACGAGCGGAACGGGAAAGAAGGAAAAGGGAAAATAAGGAGGAATAAAGGAATAAAAATGGAATAAAGGACTAAAAGGAAATGAAAGTGGGAAAAAAAGCAAAAAGCAGAAAAGTGCAGCAAAGAGATTAAAAAGAGGGCACAAACGAGTGGAAAACGGAGCGGAAAATGGAGCGAGCGAAAGGAGACAGAGGTCTACTGGACCACCAGGGATGAGACTCAGGTTAACCAGTGGGTGGAGGAGGGCCTCTAACACCAACACTCGAGAGTGCAGGGGCTCGGGGGAAGGCCTCACTTAATGGTGGAGCTGCAAGGGTGGGAGAGCAATTTCACTGACAATGAAAGAAGTGATTAAGACACCTCCCTTTCAACAAATCCTACTAATGTTTATTCAGGCTTAAATTACAGAATGGAAACATTTTCACTTCTAATTGTTCATATTAAATTCATCCTATTGACACTACTAGCAAGCATTGCCAATGCCAATAGGTCAGGCTTGTTTATTTCAGTAAGAGCCTTAAGACCTGGCTTTTCGGCTAAACCCGGAGCTGCACCCCACTTCCCCCTCCCCCAACCCTCAGCACCTTGAGACCCTCACGAGTGAGTAGTGCACTTTAAAATTCCCTGATTGATTGATTGAAGAGAGGATATCTAACGTCCTGATCCGCTATAGCATAGGTCTTCAAACTGTGGGGCGCGCCCCCCTGGGGTGGCGCAGCATCCTTTCAGGGGGGTCACGCACTTCACCCCACCACTTCACCCTTGCGAGCCATGTATCTCAGCCCGGGCTTCTGCAGCTCCAGCTGCTGGGGGCTTGGCTGAAAGTGTCTGGAGTCACAGGTCAGAGGCCAGAGGCGCAACAGTGGGGAGGGAGCGTGAGGGGGGCTAATTCTTTCAGCATTAGGAAGAGTAGACATTCAGGGGCTCTAAGAAGGGGTGAAAAAAAGAAAGCCTCGTTAACGCGAAATGGTCTTTTAAAGACCTGTGAAGTACTCGGGTGCGGCTGTTTTAAAGTGCTACATTCAATTGAAAAGATGTGATTGGAGGTGAAGTCTTGAGGGACAAGTAGACAATATTGTGGTGAAGAGTGTTCTGAGAAGTGAGGAGATATAAGTGAGGTAGAGAGAGAAGGGGTAGAGAGTTAATGAAAGAGGAGTGAAATCAAGAGAACTCTGACGACAGTTATGCAGAAAGATTGCTAATTTAATTGCACTAACTACGCGGGAGCGTTAGGCTGAAACAGGAACTGAAAACTGCAGTAAAATCTTATAAGAAACTCATTGTTATGGCAAAATCGAGTATTATGCCATGATCATTCTTGAACCACTGATTGCGACAAAAAGTATTTTCCAGAGCTTTGGCACTTTAGTGGTCTCATTTCAAGCCTTATGTAATCATTCTTTAATGACAGGTAAAGTCCCTGCGGACTGGAAAAGAACAAAGGTAGTCCTGTTGCTTGAAGAAAAAGAACAAACAGCAGACGCGGGAATCTTGAGTAATTTCAGGCCTATTTCCTCCTCTTAAACTTCTTAGTGAAAATGATTGAGTAACATATTAACACAATTCTCTCAGATTTCTTGCAAGGTTCTGGTTTATTGTACCTGGTTCAGTCTGGGTTATAGAGAGCTCACAGCGCCAAGTCTAGTTTAGTGGCAGTGTTGGACGATCTTAGAATGGCAGCGGACAAGGGTCAATTTATGGCATTGATATGGCTTGATCTCCCCGCTGCCTTCGATGCTGTGAACCATAACATCTTGATTTCAAGACTACTAAAAATTGGAATTCAAGGTGTAGTGCTTGATTGGTGTGGCTCTTGGTTGGTGTGGCTCTTATCCGGAACGGTGATGGATTAAACCCAGATCTGTTGACTGGGTGTGAGTGTTTGATTGGTTCAGATGCTCCTTCCATAACCACCCCCTTTTGTACCACTTTGTTCGCCATAAGTTGGCAGGGTATGCTCAGACGTGAGTCCCTTGCTCACTTTGCCACTGGATTCAAGCAAGCCGGGCTGAAGACGGCTGAAATGCCAGAAACCGGTCCTCGGAAGCTTGTTTCCGGTCCAGGGAAGGCATGGATTGGCAGTTCGGGCTGGACTGTTCCCATGACGCACAGGGTCAGACTGATTTGCATATGGCCATGTCTGAACTGGGGTGGCAGAGTGGGCTAAAGAACGGTGATGGATTAAACCCAGATCTGTTGACTGGGTGTGAGTGTTTGATGGATTCAGATGCTCCGTCCATCACCACCCCCTTTTGTACCACTTTGTTCGCCATAAGTTGGCATGGTATGCTCAGACGTGAGTCCCTTGCTTACTTTGCCACTGGATTCAAGCAAGCCGGGCTGAAGACGGCTAAAATGCCAGAAACCGGTCCTCGGAAGCTTGTTTCCGGTCCAGGGAAGGCATGGCTTGGCAGTTCGGGCTGGACTGTTCCCATGAGGTACAGGGTCAGACTGATTTGCATATGGCCATATCTGAACTGGGGTGGCAGAGTGGGCTAAAGAACGGTGATGGATTAAACCCAGATCTGTTGACTGGGTGTGAGTGTTTGATTGGTTCAGATGCTCCGTCCATCACCACCCCCTTTTGTACCACTTTGTTCGCCATAAGTTGGCAGGGTATGCTCAGACGTGAGTCCCTTGCTCACTTTGCCACTGGATTCAAGCAAGCCGGGCTGTGCCAGAAACCGGTCCTCGGAAGCTTGTTTCCGGTCCAGGGAAGCATGGCTTGGCAGTTCGGGTTGGACTGTTCCCATGAGGCACAGGGTCAGACTGATTTGCAAATGGCCATGTCTGAACTGGGGTGGCAGAGTGGGCTAAAGGACGGTGGTGGATTAAACCCAGATCTGTTGACTGGGTGTGAGTGTTTGATTGGTTCAGATTCTATGTCCTTCACCACCCCCTTTTGTACCACCTTATCTGGAAGACGGCACGCAAACTGTCTCCCACCATTCCAGTCCACAGCCAGACTATTGAGGCAAGGGGTTCCCTGGGGCTCTTCTTTAAGCCCAACATTATTTAATATCTGTTTGAGACGTTTTTCATAACTGATAAGTCATTGAATCAATGTCATGGACTGCACTGCTGATTGACTAATCATCTTAGCAGTTGATCACTTTACCCCTTTGCCTCCCGAAGTTTTCCACCGCTCCATGTGTGATATCTCCTCATGGCTGGGTTGTAACTCCTTAAAATTCAATGGCGAGAAGACAGAAATCTATTTCTGCTGCTTAGATAGTCCACACTTCTCACTAGCCTCTGATTTCTTGCCACTACCTAGCAATGCTATTCCTGTTGCCTCTCCCACCATTAAAACCCTTGAAATACATGTGGATGAAAACCTCTTGCTTGCTACACATGTTAAAAAGTTGTCCTCTTCCTGTTTTCCTTTGATGCTGCTTCTCCACAAAATCCTGCCACTTCTTCCATTTCATTTTCGTTCTCAGGTAGTCCAATCCTCCATTATAGGTTGCTTAGCCTATTGCAACTCATTGCACCAGACTACCACAGCATATGGCGTTGTCATATTGAAACAGCACCTGCAACTTAGAATTGTTTTGACCCCTGCTACTCTTCATCCTCTGATGCCCTCAAAATTCTGCGCAAGCTTCCGGTGCCTAAAGGAATGAAATGTAAATCCCTGTGTATGGTTCGCAAAACTATACATCAGTTAAGGTCGCATTTTCATCCGAGAAGATTCTCATGCTATAGGCCTAAGCGCCAATTGCATTCTGCCTGTGCTAATCTTCTCACTGTACCTAAATTTAAGAATGCATGGGTGGGCAGACATGCCTTCTCAGTCCAAGCAGCTGTGTTGTGCAACTCTCTTCTCTCTGTGCTGTGCTCTATGGACAATCTCCTGATGTTTAGAAAAGCACTCAGAAGTTGACTCTATACTTCTTAAAAGTTGTCCATCTGATTTATATCCCTTCCAGATGGTAAATTTGTTCACAAAGGCTTTCTCGACTCCAGGGCACCGTTAAAGCTATCACTGGAGCTCTCCTCGAGCCATGTGTCGTCTAAAACCGGAAGCATGGCAACACCTGGTCGTACTCCATATAATCAATTTTTCAATTGTGTCAGAAAGCATGTGTTGTGGAACTTCTTTTTCTGATTTCTTGTTTAGGGGCAAGGATGTGGCACAACATCCAGAGCTGATGACTGTAGAGCTGGGAAACCAGGTTCAATTCTTGATGTCTGCTCAACATCCTGTGATTCTGGGCAAATCACTTAATTTCTCTGTGCTTACAAAAAATGAATGTGTGCGTGTGTAATGTAAAAGATGCTCCTGTAAAGCGCTCCAATACCTTTGGGTCATGTTCGCACTATATAAAACTGCAAAAAATATATTACAACATTTTGTGAGCACTCCTGTTTCACGGCACTGCTCAAGACTGGAAGTGGAGCTCAACATAAGAATGGCAGAAGCAAGAATCCATCCACACGTTGTCTCTGTGGAGAAAGACATGCACCCCACACCTGTGTTTTGGGAGTGTTTTTGCTAATCTATCCTAAATTTGGTGTTTTATGTGAAAAATAAAGCACCAATGTAATTTGTTGTGCTATTTTTTTTCTTGGAGACTTTTCATTTGAACTTTAGAATAAGCACATGGACTACCAAAACTTCAGTTTACTAAACACTCTACCTTTATTCAATAATTTTTGCCCTATACGACCTGGGCTCTGCAGGAGGGAATGGCCACCAATTATGCAGAGTGCCAGCTTCCAGAACTTTTTTGTCAGGTGGTGGTGGCTGTGTGGGGGGGGGATCGACGTGTAAAAAGGTTTAGATTTGGGGGCTCGGACGAAAAAAGTTTGAAGACCTCTGCGCTATAGGTTAGTAGGCTGCTAGCAGCACTGGTGATGGTATATCATCCCATAGCCTATTTACTAGGGCAAGTGGTTCTTTGAATGTTTGCTGTGCTATGTGTTAAAAAGGCACTGCTTTGCATACAATTCGTTATTTGTGTGGAAAAGTGTCACTGATACTACAAATAAAACACCCAGAAGATAAAATTACGAATTACAGCTGTTAAAACTGTATTTTATTGGTAAAACGGACTAGCAAAGCAAACGCCTATTGCCAAATCACTGTAGGAGCATCAGGGACAAAGTACAGTATGTAAGTTCATAGAAAAATGAAATAACATAACCTTATATTCAAGAATACAAATATATGAAAACCATTTTAATAGAAAAACAAAGTAATAGTTTGATTTGAAAATAAAAGAAAACAAACAAGAAAAGTTTTAAAACTCTGATATCAATTTTTTTTAATGTTTTTTAAAAACTGTTGGCCAAATAATGAGATTTAGTTGGAAAAAGAGTTAAGATGAGGAATGAAGATATAGAAGGGGGGACAGGAGCAATGGAAACAAGCTTTAGAAATGCAATAGGTCTCACATTTTTTTTGAGTTAGAGCTATTGGCATAGCTCAACTGCTACCGGCCAGAAATTGGTACTTTGCAGGTGCCGAACAGAGCATTGCTCTGTGAAACGGCCTGAAAATAGAAAACGATATTGATAGCCTACAAAATAAAAAGGCAGATTATGATGACCAGGAGGAACCGTGGGATGGCCAACGACAAGCGAACAATGAGTGAAATCGCCTAAGCATGACCCACGCACACAAAGGTGGGAGAATCAGACCCAACACACTAATAAAAACCCCGTATTTCTAAATGGCACAAAAACAAACAAATGGCAATTCATGGGCAAGCCAAAAGCCGATAGAGGAAATAACAGGTGTTGCATACAGCATGCGCGCTGCCGAGGCTTGACCTAAAAAGGAAACACTTGTAGATAAAACAGAGAGAACACATTTGCAAGATTTATAGCATTTTCACCTTAAAACAAACCATGTAGAAGTCAATTTGGTAAACCTAAGACACTCTGAATTTGTGTCTACTAAATGGTAAATGCCAATAAACGTGAAAACTTCAATTAAACACGGTTTCCTTCCATTTAAATATAGTTTCTGTATGGCTTATCACATAAGACCAAATTAAATTCTGTTACAGTGTTCCATAAAAGATTTTAAGAAATCGTAAAAGAGAACAGCACATATTCTTGTCTTTGCAGTTAAAGATGACACATACAATGTAATTATCGTCCATATCACAATGATTAGGGGTGTTAAAATATATTGCCTTGCCAATTCCGTCAACCCAGAATATAACAAACCGGGTCCATGGATTCTTGCTTTGTCTGGCAACAGTGACTACGCTGAAGCTCTCTAGAAACTCCTAGTCGTTCACCCACAACATTCATCAATAATAATTGATCACATTTAAATGTTAGCAATAGCCATCAATCCTCCGGTGGACTGAATTAATAAAATCCCTGTATTAGCTCCACATCTTCAGGGCATCAACAGTGTACATGGCATCAGAGAATTTTGTCCTTAAATAATAAAGATCCGTCATGAATGCAGTTTCTCTGATTTCACCCTTCCGGTAACACTATGTGTATGTGTAAAGTCTGGTTTTTGGTTGCTAACATGATTGACCACAGAACAATCAGACATTTTGATTCTTCCAGTGAAAACTTCTAAAGTTGGAGCAGCATGGACCAAAGCCAGTAGAACCTCATTGTTGGCATAAACTCAAGTTATGTCATACTTACGTATTATAATGGACTGCGGAACTTGAACATTGGCAGAAATATAATCACTCGCTCTTCGCTCCTTACCTTAAATCATTGACTTGATAAAAAGAATGCTGCAAGGTTCTTGTAGGAACTGAGAGAATGAAAGGTCTGATATGCAATTGTTCCACCAAACTAAAGTTACTGATATTTCCAATCCGTTCCCAGTTAAGTTGGATTCTTCCTATATTGTTTTATAGCAAATATTACCCATAGGTGTTATTACCTTGCATACTTTTTTATGTATCTTCATCCAGGTTGGAAGCCCATTGGTAATTCTCTGTGCATTTCAATTTGTAAGGGTGCGTGTGATGATTGGGATGGTTTCAGGAAGTGTGTGCCTTTATAGGTGGCTTTTAGGCAGGGTGATGCCTTAGTGTGTGGTCAGACCAGTTAGTTCCTATTCCTTCTTCATGCACCATGTCCTCTCCTCTTAAGTTCTCATTTGGATTCAGGGATCAAACAAACAAAAACACCACCAACACCAATGTAATGTATTATGGGCTCCAGCTACAGCATTGGTAATTAGCTCTTAAAAATATACATGTTTTAGCATATAGTGCAAATGGAGGCAGCACACCACCCCTCTTGTCAGTGGGAAGAATTTGTTACACAATATAAGTAACGTGGTGAGATTTGAAATTTACAGTATTGTGTGCTGCCTCGCTGCTGCTGCTGACCTGTATTTTTGACTGCTCTCCCCAGCAGTATTTGTCTTTTCCCGAATGGTGCTTCGACTGCCAGCGGTGTACCTGCATGGCACTCATGATGCTGTTTGTTGCCTCAAATATAGCAACGAGCCACTTGAAGTCCCCACGGGTCTACTTGTGTCAGAACAGGTCTTCTCTTCCTGCCTTCACAGTTCAGTAGCTGTGAAAGTTATGTGCATATGCCTCTGAGACTTCTCGACATGACCGCTCCGTAGTGGCGGTCCAGCGATATCATCTCCGGCTTCTACCAGCATCACAAAGATAGCAAATAATAAGATTGATGCAAAGCTGCTGTCAGAATGAGCCACTGTGGATGACTAAAGTGCCAGTGATCTGACACACAAAAGCAATGTGGTCCGAAAACGTTTTTGCATGGCTAATCCAAAGTAGACTGGAGAATTCACCTGGCTAAATATCCAGCATCTCATACATGCCCTAACTCAAATGTCATGTGCCTAGCACCCCGCTCGCAAGAGCTAATTACCTCAGACAGACTTAACAGGCTTGACGTATTTACTTACTAGGGCATCTAAAGACGTTTTATTATTCATGCAAAGAAACCTTTCACCCATAAGATTTTTTAGGTCGAGCCTAGGCAGCGTGCATGTGCTGTCTGCAAGACTTGCTGTAATCAGTATATAGAGTGTAATCCTGCCTAGTGCTTGCCATTGGTCCACTCCTGCGTTGCTCTTCTTTCCTAGCACCTTACAGTTTTTTTAATTTTTATCCTGCCTAGTGCTTGGCATTGGTCCACTCCTGCGTTGTTCTTCCTTCCTGGCTCCTTACTGGTTGGCGCTCCCAATGCATCCCTTCCATTTTATGCCGAGGAGCATCGGCCAACTACCCGCTTTCATGTTTACAACACGCACGCCACGCTTAAAGATGGAGCACACCGCCCGCTTTTATGTTTACAACTGCAATTGCACTAAGTCCAAGACCTGTTGAATTGCAAATGCTTGTTTTTATATCTCATCTCTAGCTAATTTATTTGTAGGGTTATGTGCCTGCTATTGACAGCATCAAGAACTTTTATAATTATTACCCAAAGCTACATCAATGTGAAAACTAGGATGAGGTGAACATTTCATTCACTATCAACTTAGGGAGACGGAAAATTGGCATTTATTCGGAAGCGTATCACTTTCACAAAGGGTGTTCAAAGATCGAATCTCTCCCATATGTCAAGAATTCGTCACTCTCTATGAACATTTTGCTGTCTCATGTGCTCCAACCATCCACAACGCAGACTTGTCAACTCATATTTCATCATCGCATTTAAGGTCAAGGTGTCCCATTTTTCAGTTGTTTATGGTTGCTTTGCACATGTGAATTTGTACCCCAGCCTTGTTGAGAGTGTAATAATGACCTATTATCACAGGGGCGACCCATTAAACCACTAAGGCAGCTGGGAATACAAACTATACTTTACAAAAAATTATGCCTATGGTAATATTTTGTGGAATTTCTAATGTAAGGCAGATACCAACAATTATCTGGAACCATCAAAACGGTTCAGGAGAAAATTCCCTTGCTCCTTTGTGTTTGTCTTTATGTTTGTAGATATTGTAGATATTGTACAAATATATATGTTCTTGTACAAATACATATGTTCAAAAATGCTAAATATGTTTATATATTTAAACAAGCATTGGAAATGCAATAGGTCTCGGATTTATTTGAGTTAGAGCTAATGGCATTGTAAATGGCAATGTCTTTTAGCCATGTGTTATGGAGTGTATGCATGTGGTGTGTAGTGGAATTATGTGGTTTGGATTGGAATTGTTCACCCTACACACTCACACACTGTTTACCCTGCACACTCACACACTGTTCACCCTGCACACTCACACACTGTTCACCCTGCACACACACACTGTTCACCCTGCAAACACACACTGTTCACCCTGCAAACACACACTGTTCACCCTGCAAACACACACTGTTCACCCTGCACACACACACTGTTCATCCTACACACACACACTGCTCACCCTACACACTCTCACACTGCTCACCCTGCACACTCACACACTGCTCACACTCATACACTGCTCACCCTACACGCTCACACACTGTCACCCTTCACACTCACACACTGCTCACCCTACACACTCACACACTGCTCACCCTACACACTCACACACTGCTCACACTCATACACTGCTCACCCTACACGCTCACACACTGCTCACCCTGCACGCTCACACAATGTTCACCCTGCACGCTCACACACTGTTAACCCTGTATACTCACACACAGCTCACCCTGCACGCTCATACACTGCTCACACTACACACTCACACACACTCTGCCCTCAACAGCACTCTGCCCTCAACTGCACTCTGCCCTCAACAGCACACAGCACTCTGCCCTCAACAGCACACAGCACTCTGCACTCAACAGCACACAGCACTCTGCACTCAAAAGCACACAGCCCTCAACAGCACACGGCACTCTGCCCTCAACAGCACACAGCACTCTGCCCTCAACAGCACTCTGCACTCTGCCCTCAACAGCACTCTGCACTCACACAATGTTCACCCTGCACGCTTACACACTGTTAACCCTGCATACTCACACACTGCTCACCCTGCACGCTCATACACTGCTCACACGACACACTCACACACTGCTCACCCTACGTAATGCGAAAAGACCTAGCTCTGCCCTTTGGCCTGTGCTTTAATCGTACAGTAGGTTGTGAGTAGTTGCGCTTGATTGGTTGAGGCGTCCCCTCCTTGCTGCTCCCCTCACAAAGGGCCGGCTGCCTCAATGAAGCTCCCAAGACACGTGCTCAGCTGTTCTTTGTTTGAGCTCCTGTGTGTCAGTGCACCGTGTAAGCGCACAAGCATACCCTGCTCTCTCTGGAACAGTCACTCTGCACTCTGCCCTCAACACTCTGCCCTCAACAGCACTCTGCCCTCAACAGCACTCTGCCCTCAACAGCACACAGCACTCTGCCCTCAACAGCACACAGCACTCTGCCCTCAACAGCACACAGCACTCTGCCCTCAACAGCACACAGCACTCTGCACTCAACAGCACACAGCACTCTGCACTCAACAGCACACAGCACTCTGCCCTCAATAGCACACATCACTCTGCCCTCAACAGCACTCTGCACTCTGCCCTCAACAGCATGCACTCAACAGCACACAACACTCTGCCCTCAACAGCACACAGCACTCAACAGCACACAGCACTCTGCACTCAACAGCACGCAGCACTCTGCCCTCAACAGCACTCTGCCCTCAACAGCACTCTGCCCTCAACAGCACTCTGCACTCTGCCCTCAACAGCACTCTGCCCTCAACAGCACTCTGCACTCTGCCCTCAACAGCACTCTGCACGCAACAGCACTCTGTACTCAACAGCACACAACAATCTGCACTCAACTGCACACAGCACTCTGCCCTCAACAGCACTCTGCACTCTGCCCTCAACAGCACTCTGCACTCAACAGCAGTCTGCACTCAACAGCAGTCTGCACTCAACAGCACTCTACACTCAACAGCACACAGCACTCTGCACTCACCAGCACACAGCACTCAACAGCACACAGCACTCTGCACTCAACAGCACTCTGCACTCAACAGCACTATACACTCAACAGCACTCTGCACTCAACAGCACTCTGCACTCAACAGCATACAGCACGCAACAGCACTCTGCACTCAACAGCACACAACACTCTGCACTCAACAGCACTCTGCACTCAACAGCACTCAACACTCTGCACTCAACAGCACACAGCACTCAACAGCACTCTGCACTCAACAGCACACAGCACTCTGCACTCAACAGCACACAGCACTCTGCACTCAACAGCACACAGCACTCTGCACTCTACAGCACTCTGCCCTCAACAGCACTCTGCACTTAACAGCACTCTGCCCTCAACAGCACTCTGCCCTCAACAGCACTCTGCCCTCAACAGCACTCTGCCCTCTACAGCACTCTGCCCTCTACAGCACTCTGCCCTCTACAGCACTCTGCCCTCAACAGCACTCTGCCCTCAACAGCACTCTGCCCTCAACAGCACTCTGCCCTCTACAGCACTCTGCCCTCTACAGCACTCTGCCCTCTACAGCACTCTGCCCTCTACAGCACTCTGCCCTCTACAGCACTCTGCCCTCTACAGCACTCTGCCCTGTACAGCACTCTGCACTGTACAGCACACAGCACTCAACAGCACTCTGCACTCAACAGCACACATCACTCAAAAGCACTCTGCACTCAACAGCACACAGCACTCTGCACTCAACAGCACACAGCACTCAACAGCACTCTGCACTCAACAGCACACAGCACTCTGCACTCAACAGCACACAGCACTCTGCACTCAACAGCACACAGCACTCTGCACTCAACAGCACTCTGCCCTCAACAGCACTCTGCCCTCAACAGCACTCTGCCCTCAACAGCACTCTGCCCTCTACAGCACTCTGCCCTCTACAGCACTCTGCCCTCTACAGCACTCTGCCCTCTACAGCACTCTGCCCTCTACAGCACTCTGCCCTCTACAGCACTCTGCCCTGTACAGCACTCTGCACTGTACAGCACACAGCACTCAACAGCACTCTGCACTCAACAGCACACATCACTCAAAAGCACTCTGCACTCAACAGCACACAGCACTCTGCACTCAACAGCACACAGCACTCAACAGCACTCTGCACTCAACAGCACACAGCACTCTGCACTCAACAGCACACAGCACTCTGCACTCAACAGCACACAGCACTCTGCACTCAACAGCACACAGCACTCTGCACTCTACAGCACTCTGCCCTCAACAGCACTCTGCACTTAACAGCACTCTGCCCTCAACAGCACTCTGCCCTCAACAGCACTCTGCCCTCAACAGCACTCTGCCCTCTACAGCACTCTGCCCTCAACAGCACTCTGCCCTCAACAGCACTCTGCCCTCAACAGCACTCTGCCCTCTACAGCACTCTGCCCTCTACAGCACTCTGCCCTCTACAGCACTCTGCCCTCTACAGCACTCTGCCCTCTACAGCACTCTGCCCTCTACAGCACTCTGCCCTCTACAGCACTCTGCACTGTACAGCACACAGCACTCAACAGCACTCTGCACTCAACAGCACACATCACTCAAAAGCACACAGCACTCTGCCCTCAACAGCACTCTTCCCTCAACAGCACTCTGCCCTCAACAGCACTCTGCCCTCAACAGCACTCTGCCCTCAGCAGCACTCTGCACAATACAGCACTCTGCACTCTAGAGCGCTCTGTACTCTACAGCACTCTGCACTCTGCACTCAACAGCACTCTGCCCTCAACAGCACTCTGCACTGAACAGCTCACAGCACTCTGCACCCAACAGCACACAGCACTCTGCACTCAACAGCACACAGCACTCTGCACTCAACAGCATACAGCACTCTTCACTCAACAGCACACAGCACTCTGCACTCAACAGCACCTAATGCTTATAGAGTGGTCTGTATTCCGGTTTGTACGGAGGACACATGGGTTGTCGACAAAGGGAAAGAAGGAATGGAAAGCAACAAAAGTGCCCAAACGCCTTGGATGGCATCCCTATGAGGCAAAAAGGGGCCTCGGAGAGGCTCTGTGGCACTGGCATACGTATAGTGTACAGGGGCCACTTTTTACAGACGCCTCACCTTGAATCCAACTGGTACAGAGTTTGAGGAGGATAGCATAACCTCACAGCGATCACACAATGAGCCAATGGAGAGCCCAGGATTGAAACTGAACATGGGGCCAACACTGGGGTTTAAGATGCCAAGGAAAAAGGCACAGGTGGGATTAAATGCACAGAATGCTCGTACATTTATTGTTTAAGCGCTGAGGTATTTCACAGGTACGGAGTAAGTGTTAGGAGGCTCAGGCAGGAAGGGTAGGGTTCACTTCATCCAGTGGGTTCTCTACTGTGTAACCCAGACACCAGGCTAGAGGTAATTTGTTAAAGCTTTTGCAATAAATTATAAGAAACACACCTCTGAGAAGCACCAACATTTTTTTTTTCATTTGAAGCACTGATACCCAGTAAATACCCAATACAGGAGATAACAACAATATTGAAGTAAAGTAAAGGACTGGGATGCGGCCGTGCAGGAGGGACTAGCACAGAGTTCAGGTCTGGGAAGGTTATTGACGGAGGACGAGTGTCTGCTCACAATTTGGAAGGCGTGTGGGGCCCTTGGGTTTCTGTGGCTGAATACATGATTTTGTTTAGTTGTGTCTAAATATGTTTTCCTGTCCGTAGAGCCTCCCCCTGCACCCGAACAACGCACGCAGAATAAATTATTATCTTGAAATAATATCACTGTAAGTAATCTCTGTGACCCCCCCCATTTCTCACATGTGGTCCTGTTTTAGATCTAAAATAACCTTTTTTTATGGATGTTACGTTAAAGCAAACATATTTCTCTGCAAATTGTCTGTAATCGACACTCACACACCACTCAGAAAATTAAATCAAAGGAAAACGCAATTGAAAACAATCTTTTTAAAGAATTTTTCTGGGGCATCAGGGCAAGGTCTCTGCAGAACAAAGCTGGGTGGAATCAGTGTGCGCAATATATAATTGTACTACTGTGACTGGTATGGTAGAATTGCTGCAGCTGATACAGTGGAATTCTTGATCCGGAGTTCGTCCGGCTTCTTGCCCCGTTCACCTTTTCAGCAGTGTTTAAAAAGCTCCATTTGTGCCCGTGCCGGGTGGCAGAGGGCATCTAAATACCACGCCTACTTGCCTCTGGCAGCTTTGCCGAGGGGGTTGTGTCTCCTCCCTGCTGCTTGTCGCTATCAGCTGCCATTTGTTGGAGGGCTGCCCACCCAGCTGTGCAGAACGGGATCTGACAAATTAGGCTTCGAAGGAGCCACTCATAGACGGCTGGGGGCTGCTTGCTGCTGGGCTCAGGCACACTGGGTGCGTCGGTGGGGCCGTGCAGGAGGGACTAGCACGGAGTTCAGGTCTGGGAGGGTTAGTGACGGAGGACGAGTGTCTGCTTACAGGTTTAAAGGCGCGTGGGGTTCTCTGCTTTCTGTGGCTGAATTGCAAGATTTTAAAACAACACAGTATGATAAAATGTAATCTTCAAAAAACCGATAAAATATAATCTCGAAAAACGGACATACATTAAGCAGCTGCTAATACAACAAGGAAGCTGCGCGCTGAGCGCTGCAGAATTGTGAACGCGCCCGTTCACTAACGGAGGCACCCTGACAGCTCCTAATTATAATTTATGTACTTCTTAGCGCGAGCACGCACGAAATATGCCCAAAATGGCGGAACTAAACTACATTTACCCTATCACTTCAAGCCTATTAAAACGAAAACACAAGGAAGACGAATCACTGACCAGATGACAGAAAACGCTAAGGAATGTCTGGAATTTCTCTCTCCAAGGCCCTAGGAGATACTTCTTCTTTTTTTTCTCCTTTAACATTAGTTCTCAAACTCCTCCCAGTTTCACTGGGAAGGAGTCCGAGCCCTAAAAATGAATGAAAATTTAAAAACAAGAATCAATTAAGAAAAGAAAAAAGATATGGTTTACTAAAAATAAGTTAAAGAAACCAATTTTTGGTGTTTGGATTTATTGAATTGTTTTGGATGGTGATGAGATGATGGGTGATAAAGTAGATTTGGAGATTAATTCAGAAAGTAATTAAGAAACGGAAGACAGATAATTTTTTGTATCTGCCTTACATTAGAAATTCCACAAAATATTACCATAGGCATCATTTTTTGTAAAGTAGAGAGTGTAATAATGGGCACTGTACCACAAGTACAGTAGTTGTTAAACACTGTTTAACTACAACTGTACCACAAATGAAGTAGTAGTTGAACTCTACATTGTGATGTAGGAGCAAAGTGTGGACCCAAAGTCTTTACCTGCATTCCATCATCCTTTCAGAGCATTACAATTTCCACCAACCTGTCACTACACCACACATCTGCTCTGCGCTATGATATAGCCCCTGCATACAGAACATCCTTTAGTACCTTGAGTGCATGCCACACATACAAGGATTGTTGTCAATTCATATTTAAAAAAATTGTTTCTGCTGACTTCTGTGAGTTTAGGAATATGCCCTAAGGTCCCCAATGTGCACATAGCAATATTTCCTTCCCAGCGGATGCAGATATCTATCCATCTATCCATCTATATATATATATACATATATATATGTATACGCATCTATATATTTATGTATGTATCTATCCCTCTTTGGTTTAAGAAGTGTTTTTTTTTTACAAAAATAGGTCAGACTGATTTATACTGCAGTGAACCAGATGTCTGGAAGTAGGATGAAAACAGGATAAGCTTTAAATCTAAAAGGACATTAGGCAGCTGGAACAGAATTTGTGTGTAATCTCAAATATTTTTAGGTGCATTTGGACATTTTTAAGGGCTCAGATTTACCATGAAAATGGTGTTTGTAAAAACAGACTTCTTAAAAAAATGAAGGGCAGTAATCTCATATTGACAACAGAGGTGGCGCGTACACAACAAGCATTTTTTCAAATAAACAAACACTTCAACAATTTTCAGAACAATATTTGGAAAATTATTGAGACCGCAAATTCAAGTGGATGACGGCCAATTACTTATCAAGACATGTGAAGATAGGAACAGGTTGGCCTACAAAGTAAAGGCTGTGTTCAGTTGGGAAGGTGATGGATCAGGTTTCTACTTCCAGCTTTTAGATTACCAGAAAAAATGGAAATGCCTTTCAGTATACTCTTGTTTCTGATGCACATGTCACATTATCTTCATCTTTCGCAATCCCAACATCTTCTAAGATAAATTGAAAGTACAACATACTTGATATCTTACATATTTAAAGTTGGCCAAACCCCAGCCTAAACTGCTTCAAATCTTTCTACAAACTGATCAGATAAGTGCACACAACCCAAAAGTACCTTGCTTGCTCATACTTAATGATCAGCGTAACCTAGAACATCCAGAACATCCAGGCACTCATATTTGAGAAGTAATTTACCTTTCTCGGTATCCATAACCATATTTGATGGCATGTGTTCAAGGAGCTTAGCACTCACCCTCAAAACCCTTCCACAAAACTGTAGCTTGTTATAAAGTCCCTACAGAGGCAGACTGGAGAGAGCTACAGCCCAATATGTTCTTTGAAGTACTTGGGCATGTGTTAAAGTGGTACTCCGGTAAGGATCACATTTTTACTAAGGATAATTCATTCCATTCTCCATTCACTGAAATGTTTAACTTCGATCTGAATTTGACTATTGCTTCAGTTTTCCAAGATGGCCATGTGTAAATAGGACCATAGGGTTTCCCACCATCGTCATGGATTTTATTTTCTGAATAGGGATCAGAAATACTACTTCTGGCCTTACAGAACACAAGCTAATTCTGTGAATTTTGTTTTAAGCCCAACACATTTTATCACCGCTGCTTGTTACTTCATGTATATTTGACCACCTCAAGTTATCATCTATGTATCTCAAATATATATATATATATATATATATATATATATATATATATATATATATATATATGTGCGTGTGTATTTATAAGCGCGTTTATAGAGATATCTATGTATATAATTTTTTTACTGAAAAAAACAAAAGGCTAAAGTGACATTATAGTCACAACACTTATGAAGCAGTTGTCATGGATAAACCAACCCTGTTTTACCCCAGCCCTCCTCTGGTTCCTCCGCTCTCCTAATAATCTTGAGGTGCACCTATGGTGGCGCCTACGACAGCCACAGAGAGATGAGTTACATTTTCTGAATGTATCTGGAGCACCAGGTGGATCTGCAGAGGCCTCTGGTTGCGGCCTCACACTATGTGGAGGTGTAACCCCACGAGAAGCCCATCACTAACCCAGAACTGGAGCTGATTAACCTGGAGGGGAAGAATAAAAGTGAGGTGAGCAGTGGTAAACAAACAACGCTAGAGCTTCTCTGCAACCTAAACCTAAGATTGGCATGAAAGCGCAACCACCAAGCGGAATTTGGTCAGGATTGGGGCACAAAAAGGCAAGCTTTGCTGAGTTCCTACAAGTGAGCTCTAAAAAGGGTGCTGGTATTCCCCCTACCCAGAGCAAATTATTGAGGATTGTATGGCTGATAGAAAATGTACATAACCATTATAGGGAAATCTTTTCCACTGTGACTTTTGATCATTTGTTTCTGTAGAGTTTTGTGGTAAGTATAAACGAGGTCTGGAAGCTGGTTACTTGTAGAATCTAGTTTATTTGCAGTACAGAAAGGTAGGACCATCCCCTGTCTGGCCAGAGCTCCAACTGCCAACAGGGCAGATAGAAATTCCAGAACAAGGAACCCCACAGGAATCTAGAGTGCTAATCTAGAAAGAGAGAAAAGCACTGTACAACATATCTACCCCCCTTAACAAATAAAAGAAAGCAGAGATAGGTCACACTGTGAAACAATATGTAAAATTAATGTATAAAGTCATCTAGGTAAGTGGGTGGGCGCCGAGAACGAGAACTCCTTAGTGTGGCCTTCCCAGAGAGGGACGGAGAAGAAGAAGTAGGAACTGCGTCACTCAGGGCACCACCATGTACGGACATAGAAACAGGAGCATCACCACTACCCACCTCCCCCCGTCCAATAGAAAGAGAAGAGTAACATGACTCACCATCAGGAGTTAACAAGTAACCATTACAGCCCCCAGGACTACCACCCTCTGAACAATCAGAAGAACCATCCCCGTTCCTTTGAAACAGAGCCACCCTCCTATAGTTCCAAGTTTCCCCGTTTTCCAAAACAACAAAGTGTGGAGAAGCCTTCTTGACTTTAAAAGGTCCCCTATACTTGCTAAGACCCTTAGAAAACCTACCTGGTTTCACTTTGACCAGGTCACCCACTACGATGGGTAGGAAATTATCATTAGGGGGTGGAGCCCCTTCTCCCGAACACCTCAACCATGCAGGAGTCAACCTTGAGACTGGTGTACGTCCCCGCATCAATTCAAAAGGAGATTTCTCTCCACTTTTATGAGGCGTTGATCGATAGGCCCACACAAGTTCTTGCACCTGTTCATGCGAAAAACAGCCACTTTGCACAAACATTTGAATCACCCCCTTCACCAGACGATTCACTCTCTCGCAGATACCGTTCCCCTGCGGGTTGTACAGACTCGTCCTCTGATGTCTGATGCCACACTCACGCATATATGACGCCATCTTCAGTGACGTCAACTGAGTGCCATTATCAGAGATGAGAACAGATGGATATCCCTCATTCAAGAAGACACCCTTCAAAAAGGCAATAGTAGTATCAGTGTCAATCTCTTTCACAAATTGTACACATAGCCATTTTGAGAAACAATCGATCACTACAATGGCAAACCGTTGATTCGCGGGCAACTCATTCATAGGGCCTATGAAGTCTAGGCAGATGCTGTGCCAAGGCATGTTCTCAAACCCAATTTTTTGTGGTGAGTGTGACCCCACAACCTTTAAACGTTTCTTTCCCTCCTTGCAATAAACACACTTCACCACACAATCCACAGCATCATTGTCAACCGTCGGCCACCAGAAATTCTCCTTAACACGACGCTGAGTGAGAGTTTGACCTAGATGGCCTTCATGAGCCAAACTGAGGATTCTACCCCTCAATGAACCAGGAGGGATGAAGCGATCACCTCGCATCAACACATTCTCCCCTTCAAGGGAAAGCTGGTCCAAGACCTTCAAAAAAGGTCTAACCTCAGGCATAACTGTGCTTTCTCTTCTCGCCCCTTTAGAGACCAGGTAAATTACAGACTTTAGAACTTGATCCTCTTTCATACCCCTCACCCAGTCATCACGAGAAAAAGAACCACCTCCCAAAAACAACACATCCTCCACTACTGCTGCTACAGCAAAATCATCCAAGACATTGTTACTCTCTCCAGAGTGTGCTGGAAGTCGGGATAGGCAATCCGCCTGGATGTTCCTCCAACCGTGAACAAACTCAATATCATATTGATAGTCTTGTAGGCGAGAAGCTAGCCTCGCCAACCTGGGAGACCCCTTCCCAGCGCCACCCGGGGCCAAAACATTGACAAGTGGCTTATGGTCCGTGCGCAAAACAAATTTGTAGCCCCACAAATATGTTCTAAAATAGCTTGTGCCCCAAACAGCTGCAAGAGCTTCACGCTCTATGACTGAGTAATTGGATTCAGAAGCGGTCAGAGGCCTGGAAGCAAAAGCGATAGTCTTCTCCTCCCCTCCATGTTTCTGCAAAAGCACGGCACCAAGTCCCACCCCACTTGCATCAACCATCAAGATTGAGGAACGACCTGTATCAAAAGGGGTCAACACACCAGCATACTTGAGTTCCTTTTTTATCAGACCAATGCACGATTCATGTTCAGCGGTCCAATTAAATTTGACACCCTTTTTCAACAAACATCTCAGGGGTGTGGTTTTGGATGAAAAATCCCTCACAAACTTCGAATAAAATTCGATTAAGCCCATAAAGGACCGAAGTTGATCCTTATCAACAGGTGAGGGAGCTAACTCGATGGCCTCTAATAGGTTCCTCTTAGGTTTTATGCCCTCTTCAGACAAGGAAAATCCCAAGTATTCAATTTCCTTCAAAAGAAACGCACACTTCTCTTTCCTCAAAGTGAGCCCAGCATCATCCACCCTTCGTAACACACTCTGCAGGATCTCATTATGTTCCTCAAGTGAATCTCCGTATATCAAGTTATCATCTTGAAAATACAAAACTTTGTCTAGACCCTTAAATACCTCTGAGACTAATCTCTGGAACACGCTGGCTGCCGAGACAAGGCCAAACGGTAAACGCGTGAATTGGAAGGTTCCTTCGCTAGTAATGAAAGCAGTCAAATGCTTTGAAACATCATCCAGACAGATTTGATGGTAGGCATGCTTAAGATCTAGCTTACTGAAAAACTTGGCCCCCTTAATTGTAGACACCAGCTCACCAATATTTGGTAGCGGAAACACATCAGCCACTATACATTTGTTCAGCGAACGCAGGTCTACACAAAACCTAATCTTATTGTCAGGTTTCTGGGAAATTACGACAGGTGAAACCCACGAAGACGCTTCGACGGGCTCGATGATGCCCCCTTGGAGCATTTCCTCCAACTTAGCTTTAACCTCCTTCCGCAAGGCAAACGGGACTCGTCTTACTTTGTGTTGGACGGGAGTACTACCTTCCTTAAGAATTATATGGTGAGAGTATCGTACTAGTTCTCCTAGTTGATCCCTAAAGACATTTTTTAATCTTTCTAGAATCTCATTCAACGACAAACTATTAACAATTGAGACAGGATCATCAGCCCTGGGATTGACTACTATGTGTAGATCGTATTGCTGGTAACGTCCTAGAATGGCTGGCCCATCAGTAGATATATACACTTTACCCACCGCTGATCTATTCCTGAATTCAATTTTACCATCAAAGTAGCTCAAGAGATCAATCTTTTCACCTTGGTAGCCAGACGGAAAGATGTCACACTCTTTTAAGATCCTTTCACCCCACACACTCCTCATCAGGGATATAGGAATAATGGTCCATTTTGAACCTGTGTCAACCATCAATTTTGTGGACTTTCCATCAATGGTAAAATCTGCCTTTAAGATTCTACCTCTACGCTCCTCACAAGAACAAATGGAGTCACATAACATCAAAATCTTATTAACATCACGCTTCAGTTCACCAAACTCACTGACCACTGTCACTTTCGAACTGTTTTTGTTTCTACACATTTTGGCGAAATGCCCCATTTTCCCACATCGTAAACACTCCTTATTATTTGCAAAACAAAATTTAGCATCGGAAGTATGTGAATAGCTCCCACACTTCATGCACATTTTAGAGCTGTTCTTGTTGTTAGGCTGTACATTCTTTTTCTGGAGGATATATCCTTTTTTCCTACCAATGGCAATAGCTGCCGCTTCCTCGCCACTATTATCACTGTTCACCATTTTGTTGGAGACTTCTGCGATTCTTGGTTCTAGACCACTCTTCTGTAACTCCTTCATACATTTTTCGCTTTCCTCTACAACTTTGGCTAAATCTATGGCTACTTTCAACGTTGGATTCTTCGCCGCCCACAACCGTTCTTGGACCTTCCTATTGTTCGCTTGGACAATGAGTTGGTCTCTGATTAGTTCGTCAGCCATCTGACCAAAGTTGCATTTCACAGAGAGTTCGCGTAAACGTGCGACAAAATCGTCAATGCTTTCACCCTCCAACTGCTTGTTTTTATAAAACTTATATCTCTGTAAAACAAGGTTTTCTTCCTTCCCAAACCTAGTTTCCAGTCTCGTTATAGCTTCCTTGAACTCATCCACTTGTGACGTGGATCCTGAAGATAGGGCTTGTGGTAAAAATTTAAATACACGTTGTCCCTCCTTTCCTAATGTTGTCATTAGTAGGGCTTTCTTTCTCTTCGGTGAGAAATCCTCTCCATCTAAGGCTTCTATGTAATTGTAGAACATCATAATCCAATCTTCCCATGCCATAGATGGATTCCCTGGCTCAGCTAAAAATTGTGGAGGAAGAGCAACATTGACTGCTTGTGCCATGCTAGCAGTATAGCGCACTAACAAGAGTCAGGTAAGTATAGATATGGAACATACTCCCTCTTTATCTCCAATAATGGTTAACACGTATTATGAGTATAATGAGTAATCAGATAGAGATCTTGACACAAGCGCTTACCACATAAATGAGTCGCCTTCAGATTAGTCAGGAAACGAGGTCTGGTCGCGTCTCTTGTGCGACTCTAAACACCGATGCTTCGGTGTTGACAGAGACTTGGGTCGGGTCTTCCACGCGACCCTAACAGCTGATGCTAAAATGTCACGGAGACTTGGGTGAGTCGCGTCTCCTACACGACTCTGACAGGCAGTGTTTCAAATACACAAAATGGCCGACTACGTCTTGCGTCCCAGCGTGAGGACGTCTTGCATCAAAGCTGTTGCGCAGACAGACGCTGCGGTCCACTGCTGCGTCTCGGCGGTTGCCAGGATACAGACGTCACTCTTCGGTAGCTACGCTATCAGTAGAACGCCGCCTACGCCACAGCCGTGATAATGTCGTCGTGAGGCCTTAGAAGCATTAGGCCAACGCCATACCTCTCCACGACTATACCGGGTCAATTCTTGGGACTGCGACCACTCTCCTTCCAGGATACCTCCTGCGACGATCAGCTGGGGATCCGTCTCGCCTCGCTCGTTGCACAGGGTTCATGGGGTCATGGAAGCGCTACCTCTCCGTTTCTTCTTCCGCTGCAAATGGATAAAGCTGTGACCAGACGCAATATCCACGTCCAAGTCGCCAAATGTGGTAAGTATAAACGAGGTCTGGAAGCTGGTTACTTGTAGAATCTAGTTTATTTGCAGTACAGAAAGGTAGGACCATCCCCTGTCTGGCCAGAGCTCCAACTGCCAACAGGGCAGATAGAAATTCCAGAACAAGGAACCCCACAGGAATCTAGAGTGCTAATCTAGAAAGAGAGAAAAGCACTGTACAACAAGTTTACATCTAATAGAGCAATTGAGAGTGTATACCCCACATATGAAGTTGGCTGTGAAACTCTCACTATTCTACGTTCATAGTACTTTTACACCACTGTTCATAGTTTGTGATGGAGTATCTGGAAAAGAGGGACATGACATGTTCCCCAAGACCTCCAGTCGATTGTTTCACCCTCAGTGCATCTTCATTCATTGTTCTTCGTGCAGAATTTCTTATATCATCTCCCCCTTGCGCCTTGTCCTATCAGAAACTTGAACCTCCGGCTTCTCCAGCCTAAGGACTGGATCTCGGGTGACTCCTTCCACACTTCCCCTTCACCCAACTATCGGGTCAGAGTTCCTGGTACCCTATCAACCTATTTGGAGGCTGTTTGCTTTAGCTCACAATCGGTCACATTAATCAGACAATGTTATATTTAATCCATTTATTTATTGTTTATGTTTAGCAAAATTCTGTTTTCTTTAAAAAAAAATAACATCGATATAATAAGAACAACTACAATTAATCAACAATTAAAAACATTATGCAGATATTTTAATAGTTGAAAACACAGACATATAGAGGATTCCATCTTTATTGTTTTTTTTAATGTCAGGGGTTACCCAATATTAACTCCATGCTGCCTCCATTGAGCTAGGCCTTAACTGCTTGTCTCGGCTAACCAGGAAACTAAAGCAGGTTTTGGAGGCCAGCCTGCCATATAATATCCAGGTGAGAGGGGATCACGTGCAGCCTCTCCTTTGCTATTGCTCAGTGGTTCCGATATCTTGACGGATTTGGGGGAAAGTGTGACGTCGTTACTGTTACTATATAAATATCAGCAGCATTAACTGTCTTGTAAAGATATGCAGGATGTCGACTAGAATTTGGCCTGCTTAGTGCTTCTAGTTTTGCAGTAGGCCTCAAACCAGTGTATGCAGTTCTAGTGTTTGATTGGAACAGTGATGACCTAGACAGATATGTTTGGTGGTGTATCGTTGAATCTCATGTAAATATTACACATGTAGAAATTGAAGGATCCCCCTCCCACCACATGAGACAAGCACAACAGGGGCTTTTGTGAGTAGGGGACCACTTAAGTATTTTATTTTATGCGTTTTTATATAGCGCTCACTTTACCCGAAGGTGTCAGAGCGCTTCACAATAGGAACAGTAACATTACATGAGGAGAAAATTACCAGTGCACATGTTGCAAAAGCAAACGTAACGTTACATGAGGCAAAAGTGACAATTGTACATGTATCAAAAGCAAACAAAATACAAGAAGAGGTAGCAAACGACACGTTACAAGAGGAAACAGTGACGCGTGTGCATGTTACATAAGCGTACAAGATACAAGTGGAGGTATAATACTGCAATAAATGGCAGACACTCAAAACACAAGAACACATTGGAAAGGCACTTCTATAGGCATGGAGTACAGAATTTCCTATAGTGGAAAAACGTCCTTCAGGGAATAGATAGGGCGTGAATTAGATTTGGAAGTGTCTTTGAAGGAGAAGAACTTTGAGGTCAGTTTTGAAGGACCAGGAAGAGGTGGTGGTCCGGAGCTGAGGCGGAAGTGAGTTCCATATTCTCACCGCGTTGCCTGAAAAGGATTGGGCCATCGATCTTTACTTTTTGAAAGTGGGAGGTTCAAGCAATACATTTTCCGCGTTACGTGATGGTCTAGAGCCTCCAGAGAGTTTCAGTTTACCCACTGAGGTAACCTCGCCTCAAGAAGCTTAATAACCAGCCTTGTTAAATATTTGTTGTAATGGAAGGAAGTCCTGGTATCCGTATAGCATAGCAGAAGATGATTTATTAAGACTACGGGTAGGCTAAGTAAGTAGCAGATAGCCCCACCCGGACAGCATCTTTGCTGCTCAGCCCACGCACTCCAGTAAGGAGGAGGAGCAGGACACGACAGGTTGGGGCATACGATGACGCGGCGTGTGTTCATTGGATTGTTCTATTGTTCTTCCACTG
Source organism: Lissotriton helveticus (assembly GCF_964261635.1). Taxonomy (NCBI): domain Eukaryota; kingdom Metazoa; phylum Chordata; class Amphibia; order Caudata; family Salamandridae; genus Lissotriton; species Lissotriton helveticus. The sequence goes on along the minus strand of NC_136067.1, from coordinate 1,934,143,028 downwards.
TTTCCTGGCTCGGACACATTTTTTACTAGTTTGTTACCACTAGCCAGATAGACTGGGGCTCTTATTGTACTGACGTCACTTGTGCAATGTTCTGGTCAGTATCCCAGGGCTCTGACCACCCTTCTTGCTTTGTGAAGGGGAAAGCCCTCCATGTGGAGTTTGTAAACTATCTGCTGTACCAGGCAGAAGTTACACCTCAAGATGACAGAAATGCCAGTACTGATGTTTTTCCTTGAGCATCTTTGACTTAGTCCAGACGAAGATGTAACTTATTGCTGACATTTTAAGAGAAACATTCATTCATTGAAAAAAACGTTTTGGGAATCAGGCAGTGTATGTGCTATAAATGTGAGCATTTCTTCTGATCCCCATCATGCAGGGTTCCATGCCAGTGATGTTACGTCATAGGGGGACTGCCTTGGCGCCCCTGAGCCTTCAATACACACCAATCACTCTAATCACTAGTATATGAAGTAGACCTTTGTACTCTCTACCATTCCTATGTGGCTCTTAGAGTATATCCATTTGTATCCCTTCCCTATGTGTATAGAGATAACTCTAATCACTAGTATATGCAGTAGACCTTTGAACTCTCTACCATTCCTATGTGACTCTTAGAGTATATCCATTCACATCCCTTCCCTATGTATATAGAGATAACTCTAATCACTAGTATATGAAGTAGACCTTTGTACTCTCTACCATTTCTATGTGACTCTTAGAGTATATCCATTCGTATCCCTTCCCTATGTGTATAGAGATAACTCTAATCACTAGTACATGCAGTACACGTTTGTACTCTCTACCATTCCTATATGACTCTTAGAGTATATCCATTCGTATCTCTTCCTTGAGTGACTTTACTATTTGTACATTTGCAATTTTTCTTTGTTTGTATTTCTTCCTTGTGTGACTTTACATCTTGTACATTTGCAATTTTTCTATTTCTATCTTTTATGTAACGCATTTAATCCTTAGTCCTTATGTTGTGCAACTGGTTCTTATGTAAAGCGCTCTGACACCTTCGGGTAAAGTTCGCGCTCTATAAAATCGCATTAAATAAAATAAAATAAATGTAAAAAAAATATCTGGCATGAGTCAACTTCTCAGGTGCAGCAGGTGCTGCATCAGTGCTGCTTCTAGTGTGCTATGGATCTCTTCATGTGGGTACTCTTTCCAATGTAGATTTATTCCAAGTATCTTGGATTTGTATAACCCTTTTTGCCTCTGCAACGGACAAGGGCCCGCAATGAGGGTGGTAAGCACCATAGACAATTCTACAATACCACTCAGCCCTTTCGTGCCGAGATCCTCTGTGCCACAGAATACCCCAAAGTGTTCACACAAACGATATAAGGTTACCAGGTGACTCCATGCCATCAGGACCACCACTTCCAGCCAGTTTTTCTCTGTCACTTTGAAGACAATTGCCATTTAGAACTTATGTCGCCTTGCTTCATTTGGAATCCAGCAGGACTAAAACCACCAGAATGCAATGGGTTCTGAAATCAGAGATCAGGACATGACAGGGAGACCTCTAGTATCCTTATATCTGTATTCTTACTTTGTAACACCAGCTGTAAGTCTTTCCCCCGGCTTGTGGGTTGGAAGGGGAGAGACGGATGGGGTGCATGCATGTGGTTCCACACACCCAAGGAAGGTTCCTGACACTGCTCCTGGCTGGCCTGTGGTGCTGTGTGGTGTTAGGAGCAATGAGATGCATTTCATTGGTTGTGAAATATCAGATTCCTGGAAGGAAAGAGCTCTGCACGCACTCTGGCAGAAGCCTGGACTGGAGCCCAGTGCTCAATGCCAGGTCCTTGAGATGTGTCCGTGAGTTATCTATGTGGCTTCAGATGGCCTCGCGCCCAGGCACTCATTAGAAAGATCACTGTGAGATTGGAGCACGACGCCTCTCCGCATTTCAACTTCTTGGAAGCAGAGGCAGATTTTCACGAAACTCACCCGTTTCCACCTAAAAAATCTACATTTTGAGAATTCCTTGTCTGCCTTTGTCTTCTAGTGCGTGCTCATTTACACGTCCCCTGCACTGTTCCTTCTCTGGATTGTTGTTGTCTCAGTAGAGAGTCTGCCAATGCCCTTCAAGACCATGGTACTAGTACCATTCTACCAGGGACATACAAAGCTCACTGGACCACTAATGGGTAGAAAAAGAGTAACTGGTATGCTTGATCTAGGAGGTGGCACCCTCCATTAACTCTTCTCCCAAACCAACTCACTTAAAGAGAAAATGCCCCATCTTCCAAACAAGTGCAAAACATTTTAAGACATTTTGTGGTAACAAAGATAACAGGATGGTATGTTGTGTGTATTTTTAATGTTACAGCAAACAAATGATGGATGGAATGCTGACAATGCAAACATTCTCCCCCAGTCAACATATCTGGGTTAAATCCATCGTTCTTTTGCCCACTATGCCACCAGTTTGGACCCAGCCATATGCAAATCAGTCTTGACCATGTGCCCCATGGGAACAGTCCAGACTGAACTGCTAGGCCAGGTCCTCCCTGGACCGGAAACAAGCATCCTGGGACCGGTTCAGGGTATGTCACCCTTCTCCAGCCAGGCTAGCTTGAATCCAGTGACACAGTGAGAAAGGGGCCCACGTCTGGGCATACCCATCCCACTTAGGGCGAAAAGTGTTATAGCAAACAAATGATGGATGGAATGCTGACAGTGCAAACATTCTCCCCCAGTGTATTTTTAAAGCGCACTATCACCCGCTGTGTTATCCTGGTGCTGAGCAGGGCTGTGTGCCTAGCCTTGCCTAGGGCAGGGCAGTTAGTTGAATAGCCAGGTCTTCAGCTTCTTGTAGAACTCCAGAAGAGGGGAGGAGGCTCTGTTGTTAAGCGGAGGTGGTTGCACCCTTTAGGAGCGATGTACGAAATAGCCCTAGTTCTGTGTACACATGGAATGTGTGCATGCATAGACACATTTTTAATTAAACCAGACAGAAATGAGGTATGTTAAAGCAAATTATAAGGGATTGTTCATGGAAACCTGAAGAAGGATCCTGCAAATAATAATAACTAAATAGTTTGGAGAAACTTTTTTTATTAAACCAGACAGAAATTAGGTTTACTAAAGCAAATTATAAGGGATTGTTCATGGAAACCTGAAGAAGGATTCTGCAAATAATAAGAACTAAATAGTTTGGAAAAAGATAAGTTGTGAGGCCTAGGGAGGAATGACGTGTTCTGTGAAATAATTATGGAAGGCATAGTTGGATTTGACTGACTGGGTCTGTGCTGGCAGTTTTGTCTATTGTGCATAATACACAAAGCATGCTTTAAATTAGTCCCATTTATTTGGGAAGTCATGAGCTACAGTGCATAGGAAATGCCATTTCTGTCAAAAGGAAGAGGAAAGGAGGCATTTAGAAAGATTGTGCAGGCACCTTTTTGGTATAGAAGGGTAACTCGTCATTGCAAAACAGAGTAACCCCACCAACACCCGTGAGACCGCGCCTCCTAAAATCCCCAAGTACAGTGCATCCACAACCCCAAAGTGCAATCAGAAAACTGAGCTTCCAGGGCCACCAGCCAACCTGTCGTTACACAATGGCCCATGTCACCCTTCAAGCCATGGACACAGAACCAATGTGTAATGTCAGAATCTACAAGAGGGTGAAGACCTGAAACCTCATTTGTTTTGTCTGCGTGGCCTGGTAATAACCATCGTTGAGGATTAAAATCAAGTGGGAACGTCCTTGGATAGTTTAACAAGCGACAAGTTGTAATGTACCCCCTCAACAGTAGCTTCTGAGCTTGCTTGCTTCTGAAAGAGTTTACCTGATGTTTATTTTAATTTTGCTCTGTGCTGCTGGAAGACTTCTATTTTTTAAGATGATTCAACATGCGTTTTTTTTAACATGTTTGTATTGTTTTTTTCTGCAATGCAGGATATAACGTACAACAGCATTCTTTGGTTTACATGCCACAATACAATGTCATACTAGCTCCGTTTCTTAACATATGACAAAGAGCAATGGATGAATCACATGTGGGGGGGAGACATCCTAAACATGTAGGGCATTTAACAGAAGGTTAAGATGGACGGACTCATGCAGCAGATCTATAAGAGTCGGGGTCTGAAGGATAGCGTAGTCCGCACTAACGCGGTCACAGTGTGACATGTGTATGAGCCAGCCAGCAGGGGAGAGGGGTAGTGCCTTGCCTTGTTGAGATCTCACGTTTCACCACTTGTAAGGCCATAGAATCAAATCTGCGTGCTGATCGGGGAAAGTCGTCAGTGTGGCCCATGAGAGCCATTGCTGACTCTAGTTGAAATGTAATATTTAGTCATTTTGTAGTTTGTGAGTAGATGGAGATCCAATACGTGGAAATGGTGAGACATTCCATATGAGATAGACAAAGTCCGCCGCGGAGTCCTTGCATTTGGGGCAGCATGTTGTTCTATTGGTATCATACTTGGCAATTTCCAACGGGGTGAGGGTAGTTCGGTGTAAAAACATGAATTGTAACAGTTTGTGTCTGTGATTTAGCGATATTTTCTGTACTTGTGTGCAGCGATAAGACCACATTTTGTCTGTTACATGAATACCAAGGTCGTGCACCCAGGCCTCTCGCACTCTAAGAGTTGTGTCCAGTTTCAACGCCAGGCACTTGCGGTAGAGTCTGGAGGTCAAGCGGGTGCCGTCTGTTTGGGATATTACAAGTGTTAATGGTGGGAACTCTTCTGGCTCGAGAGGGTAGCTGGGCAGTCGGGAAGGGAGGGTGGCATATAGTTGCTGAAATATAAAACAATGCACATCTGGTATATCGTGGAACCGGGAATTGTCAGTGATTTGCAGTACATGGCCATTGGCGAATAGATCCCCTATGGTTTGGATGTTATAGTGAAGTAGTGTGCGTTGTATGAGTGGCTCACCTGTAGATGGAAGCCATTGATTGTTTTTCAACGGGAGAGCCGGAGTTTAGATGGGGCATCTGCCCAGCGTACAGCGAAGTGTACACCAGGCCTAGCAGGTCGTGGACATTGTCATAATGTCCATAGTGTCTAATGGTATCCCCCAGGTAGGATGGCCAAGTGTGGAAGACCCCGCAACTGATCCAGTTCCGGATTCAGGTATGGGATGCATGCTTCCGGATGGTACCAGCGGTGCGTATGATGGCACTGGGCTACCTGATAATATAGTTGGAAGTCGGACACTCCCAGGCTGCCACGTTCGTGTTGTAATGTCAGAGTGTCCAAGCGCACGCAAGGTCTGCAGCCTGCCCAAATTAGACTGAGGGGGTGACTGCGCAGGGTTTGAAAAAAGGAGTTCGGGAAACGGTATTGGGATATTTAGGAAGAGGTGTAGAAACTGGGGGAGCACAATCATTTTGATGATAGCCACCCGGCCAGCCATTGAGAGCGGCAGTTTAAGTCACCTCTCGACTTGCACCTCTAGGTTCGTCGCCACCGTGGGTCCATAATTTAGCTGCAGTATTTGGTGCTCGTCCCCATGTAGTTGAATGCCAAGGTATCTGGTATGTCACTCCATCCATTTAAAAGCATGCCCGGTCAAGATTGGTTGGGTAGCGTCTGTGAGTGAGAAAAGCTCATACTTGGCCCTGTTAATCTGGAAGCTTGAGAGGTCACCAAATTGCACTTTCTCCTCTACCAGGGGAGACAAGTTGTCGGCAGGGTGCCTTATAAAAAGAAGGATGTCGTCGGTGTATAATGAAAGAAGCAAGGGTCCCTGCTCGAGTTGGAGCCCTGGGTGAAGGTATCTGGCCTGCATATGTTGTATAAAAGGGTCCATTGTCATAATGAAAAGTAGAGGGGATAAGGGGCAGCCCTGTCTTGTTCCTCTAGTAATTGGGAAGGGTTCTGTTAGGGATCCACTGATTCATATGCGAGCCAGTGGTTCAGAGTATAGCAACTTAATCATGGGCAGAAAGGGAGGGGGGATCCAGAGCTTCCTCAAAACTGCTGTCAGTAATGGCATTCAAGAGAGTCAAATGCCTTCTCTGCATCCAGAAGGGCCACTGCAGCAGGTATAGTTGGCAATATCCTGTGAGGGCCCGCAAACAGTGTGCGGAGGTTGAGTGAGGTCGATCTGTGCGGTACTAAACCAGACTGCACTGGTGAGATTAGTTGTTCCATTAGAAGGGCCAGCATGGTTGCTAGGGCCTTGGTGAATATTTTATTATCGAGATTAAGGAGCAAGAGGGGTCTGTAAGAAGCGCAAAGTGTGGGATCCTTACAGGCTTTAATAGAGTAAACACAGCTTCTCGCAGAGTGGGTGGTAACAGACCTGAGGACAAAGCCTCATTATACAATTTCAAAAGCTGCAGTGCTAGGTGCTCTTTGAAGGTCTTGTAGAAGGCGCCAGTAAGGCAATCAAGTATGGGTGCCTTAGAGCCATCAAGTGCGTTGATGGCTACCTTATTCTCGTCAAGTGTGAGGGGCTCGCAGAGAAACTGCAGTTGACCGTCAGCCAGCCAAACTATTGCTACATCCTCTAAATATGAAGAAAGTTTCAGAGGGGGTTCTACTCCACGAATGTAGGCCTTAAAGGCCACCCAGAGCGTGGCTTGTGTAGTGACAGTGCCAGTGTCGATTGTAAAGTACTCTACTACTGCCACTAGCATTTTCTCCTTGAATGCCTGATCATGGAGGGAGTCGTTAGGAAATCACCAGCGTTTTTCAGCTTCCCAGCCTTATGGGATAGTGAGGTGTAATAGGACTGGGCTATGATCGCATTCGGACCATAGACATTCACCATAGGATAATAGGATAATAGAGTGACCTTCTGGGTCAGAGTGAAATGTGTATACGAGTAAAGGGATGCATTTGTGTATAATGCACATGCCCCTTGCATACCAACTATAGGAGAAAAAATAGTGGTGCATGTCCCAGGACTTAGTAAATACAGGATTAGAGGCAGGGAGTAGGTGCGTTTTTTTAGGAAAGCAATTTTGACACCATGTCTGCTTAAGTATGCCAAAACTTGCTTGACCTTAAGTGTGTTATTTATACCAATAATATGCCAGGTAATGCAGGATATCTCCAGTGGTTTAGTTAAGTCATGTGTCGGAATAAAAATGTGATTAGGGACAAAGTATGTGCGTGAATATAGTAACGGAAGCAGGAGCTAATAGGGTTATTTTGTGGTGCCATAGGACTTTAAAATAGGGACAAGGAAAAACATTTAAGCATCCTCCATCCCAAAACATACAGATACCCCCTCCCACACAAGATATATAAACATCCAGTAAATTCCAACCTTTAGAAACAAGCAATAAAGAAACCACTAACTTATAATTATGGTGTACACCAATGGGGCGCGGAGTTGATCCAGCAGGCAGCGGCCAAATTTAAGAGAAATAGCAACGTAGAAAAACAAATTTGTATTTGCAATTACAATTGGTAATGGTGGAGGGGGATCAATGCAGATAGAGTCAATGACCAGCATCCGGGCCCTCCACACGTTTAGTACCTGTGCTGTTTCGGGCAATCAGAATAGTCCAACGTTCAAGTCTCCTGGGCTAATATGCAACCTAAGAAGTGCGGTCAGTCATCAATCCGGCACTGGGTAGCCCCTTGGATGGGCAAGAGAGCCATTTGGTAGTTTCTTGCAGAAGCTAACAATGTCTGCAGGGGATTCAAAAAGGTTGGGCTTCCCATTGTAGCTGATTTTCAGACGGGCCAGATATCGTATTGCATACGGTATGTTCAGCTTGCCGAGAGTGTTCTTCACTTCACCAAATTTGCGTCTAGCTATCTGGACCATGGGGGTAAATTTGGGTAAATGGAAATGACAGATCCTTGGTATTATAGCTCACCGCATTCCCCGGCCAGGCGTAGGGCAGCATCCCTATCTTTGTAATTAAGGAGCTGCGCAATGAGGAAGCGGGGCGTGTGCTGAGGGTGGGGTGGGGCATGGTCCCAGGGTTTCGGTGTGCCCTCTCCACAGAGAAAGTCAGGTAAAAGCTGGATCGGTCAAACAGGTCTATTAGCAGGTGTTCAACAAGAGTCAAGTCAGCGATGCCTGAGATGCGGATATTGTGCTTCTTGACCTGGCCTCTAAATCTTCATTCTTTATGGCCATCTGTTTAAGAATATGTTCTGTCTTCTCTAGGCGCTTCTGGGCTGTGGAAGACATGTCTTTAAGGCCGGATATTCTTTCCTCTGCGCCATCCAGTTGCACCCCTTTAAGAGCAGGACGTTCTCCAAGCCTGTCCAGGCGGTTTGTTAAGGTATGGAAGCGGGTGTCCATGGCGCAGAAGCCCGCCTTTAGCTCGAGCATAGTGGCTGCAGTGTCACCAGCGGGGGCTGTCTCCACAGAAGTACCGGTAGCCTCGTCCGCATCAGAGCTTGTACCCACGCCCTTCTGTGGTACGACTTGGTTAAATTGCAGCTCGCCCTGTTTCTGGCCTGTTCGACCCATTGTTGTTGGTGATGTCTAGAAGGTTGTTTGCACGTGGAGTGCAGGTAGGTGCCCATTCTTCAACTGTTAATGTTCTCATGTGCTACAGGTCGCACAGCGCAGTGTAGCATTGTGAAGGCGGGTGGGTGGACAAGCAAATGGTGGCAGTGCCGTGGCTCAGGCCTGTGAAAGGTGCGGCGTTCCCAGACAGTGCAGGAGAAGCATGGGCTGATGCGGGGCAGCTGCTGAGGACCTATGGCGGTACTCAACAGGGGCCGCCGGGTGTAGCCAGTCCCAGGGGCACCTGCATTGTCTGCTGGATCCTGTGCAGCTCGTGTACTCTGGGGCGGGCTCACTGTCATTGCTGGACAGCCATCAGGTAGTCGGGACCTTGGCAGCACAGGGCACGGCAAGGTCTCAGCAGGAGGTTCCAGCACTGCGCACAATGGCCACTTCCCGTGCCGTCTGTAGGGATTCAAAGTTGGCCCACATGGGCAGGCGACAACTAGTGGCAGGCCCCGCCAGCAGCCACCACTCTCAGCGCAATATGTGCCTCACCTCCGGGCTCCGCATTCCGGCCAATGCTATGTGGCTGACATCAGTACGGTACCAGCAGGACCGGGCATTCCCGGCCTTAGGCTCTCCTGCGACCCTTGTCACCGCAGGGCCTCCAAGGCGAATGGGTCTCACCCGACACTGACGTCGGCTCACTGTTCAGTCGCAGAGCAACCTCTGCTCACAAGCTCGCAGCCCGATCATCTCCGGCCGTCCAGACTGTCACACGGCTTCGGATCTCACCTCCCGGAGTAGAGTAGGTGGCAACACTGCTAATTGCAGACCTCCTGCCACCGGAACCCGACAAGGTTGCAGCCGTCTTGGTGGCGGTCACGGCCGCGCCCCTGCACACATGCATTCTTAAATATTATCCCAGCTCCCACATCATTTATAAACGGCACTCACAAATTAGTTACCCATTTTGCTCACCCGCCCTGGTAAACAACCGTTTAGTTGGTTTGTAATGCCTAGGGAGCGGGAGCTCAATAGGACGTACCAGAAGTTGTCATCATGTAGAGCGGTCAGGAGATGTGACAGAAGGTGCAACCTAGGCAACAAGTACCTAACTCTCTAGATCCAGGATTAATTAAGTTTGTATTAAGTTAATAAAAGCTTATTATGAGGTAGCCCAATTAGGAAAAGGATTGTCACATAGGTCCCTAAAACATTGTTATATTTTCTACTTGAAATCAGGCCCGGACTGGCCGTTGCGGGCACCGGGCAATCCCCCGGTGCGCCGTAAGGGTGGGGGCGGTTTTGGGCCCTGGGGGTTTTTTGTTAAAGGGCCGATTTTGCAGCATAGCTGCAAAATCTTCCCTGTAACAAAACTGGCCGAAAACCGGCCCCGCAAAGAGCTCTGTCGCACCCCCAGGGGGCCGGCCGAGCACTTTGCCAGGGCCGGTTTTGGTTCTCAGTCCGGCCCTGCTTGAAATACTAATAAAATTGAGCTACAAACCTATTTGACCAATACCGTGTGTTAAGAACTGGGACTTAACAGCTTCTTGTACCTGTTGAGCTCCCCAGAAAAAACAAGCCTACAAGAAAGGATACACTCCACCACAAATGCTTGTTTGAACACTGACATCTTTGTTGGAACTATTTTTCATTGTGTATCTGGATATTCTCTGGCATGAGCATAGTTTCAAGAATAATGACAGAAACATAAATGAATCGGGTGAAAGCATCAATGATTTAAGCTTCCAGAGTTTGAACTGTGTAGACACTTCTTTACAAGTAAAGTGCTAAAACGCTAGAGTGCTAAAGTATGAGTGTTATCTAAGCACTAAGTCACAAACTGGTGGAGGCTAGTCCAAGTGACACCTTCTTGTCCTCCGCCAGAGAAACCAGGCGGTAAACCGTCTAGACGTTATGCACTAAGGGCAAGTCATGCACTGAATTACATTACTAGTGAACTCAGTGCTTGGACTGGGTCTTACTTTCCCCCAAAATATCATTATATAGGTAATGCCCTGGTGCAATATAGTTTTGGTCATCTACTGCTTCTGTTCAGCATACAACTAGAGAATTTTGAAGGGTACTCGGCCTCTGTTATGTGCAGCTATTTCATAATTCAAAACAACTGTTACAGTGAAACGCTTAGCACTTGTTGGACATTGCAACTCATTACAACTGCCAAGCAGCGCTGGTATGCTTAAACCATGCTTGCTTGATTTTAACACCAGCACGCAACACTCTATTGCACCCTTATAGTATCCTTGGCCACTCGCTTTAGCGATGAAATCTGTGATGCGCTTTACTTTTGATTACAAGAGGCTGGTTTAAGAGAATCCCAACCTAAGATGGTCCACAGAGTTTTGATAACTCAGAAACATATGACAAAGGCTAGAATGATATAAGGCCCTCTGAAGCCTCAGTGAACCTATGTAGGATAACCGACTCATAATATGTGCTTATCATCCGAGGTAGAACATTTGTGTAGAGAGACACTCATCCAATAATTTCAATGTATATTGATCATAGACCTCATGTTCTAGATAATCAGGAGAAAAATAGAGGTGCAACAAGGTTTTACATTATTTTTAGCTCTGTCTTGGAAGCACTAAACGGGGGATGAAGAAAAGGACAAAATTGTGGAAATGAAGTGGCTGTCAGATGGAAGATTTAAGAGGCATTGGCTATGATCAGCAAGGGGCCGCTGAATTCTGGGATCTGGCATACATTACTTGATAGCTTTGGAACTTTGTTGTTGGGGACTGGAGTCCATAAATTAAAAGTGTTTATGTTGAATATTTAACGAATCTAGTGATAAAGCTTCTTGAGACGAGGTTACCTCAGTGGGGTTCGTTTAAGTGGTCCCCTAATCACAAAAGGCCATGTTGTGATTGTTACATGGGGTTGGAGGGGGATCCTTCACTTTCTACAACAGTATATTTACATGACATTCAATGATGTACCACCAAACATATCTGCATATGCTTTCACTGGTCCAATCCAGCACTACAACTGCATACAATGATTTGAGGCCTACTGCAAAACTAGAAGCACTATGCAGATCAGTTTTATCTGTCATAATAACTTGTCTTACTTCATCATCACCAAGTCAAGTAGAATGCTCCCACCGACCTCAAGATACCAGCTTCTGATTTGGATCCCTTCTTAATGTTCGGCCAACAGCTTCCTTGTACATCATTTTCCTAAATCAAACTTCTTTGCCCTAGTTGCTTTATAGAAACAAGAATTTACGACTGATGACAGCTGAAGGCCGAAGAGCTTAGGGCGTTGCCTATAACATCGAGGTGTTGTGGCTGTTGCTTAACCAGAGCTCTCACCCTACTCAACCAACTAGCCAATTTCTCACAGACCTCATTAGGGCGAAGGAGTAACTTACTCTGTTGCCTTGACGGAGTAAACAATGTCTGTCAATACATAAATGATGGCCAGTGTCTCTTATGGTGAATTCAATTTGCAGTTGAAAATCGCAAGAAATTGTTGAATTGTTAACCCGTTGGGTGCGCGTGTTGGCCAACGGCTCTCGCGAGCACTACTTCGGTAGTGCTGCGCACATCCGTTGGCCGACGCGGCCCCGCCCACTCAATAGAACTCCCGCACCGTGGCGGAATTTGCACCGCGGTTAAGGAGTTAAACCCATTCCTCCCATTCCTTCTAGATCACACAATCACAACCGTGAAGGACCCGGGAGCCCAGAAGTGTGGCTTTGCTAAATATAAAAAACTAATTTTTGTAAACGTAAATGCTCTTTTTATGGCCCCCCACTACAGGGATCCTTGAACCTGGCATGATCATGACAACCAAATCAGCAGTATCATGGTAGAGATGGGATATGTTATTGTTTTTCTCTTTAAACCCTCTCAACGTTGGAGTTATCTCCCATGATGAGGGAGCATTAGACCTTACTGTGAGATTTTTTCTGGCTGTGACTGACAGTAAAAACTGACCTGTATGTCTGATCATCTAAATTAGGTGGGCCTACATAGAGGTTCGTCTTCGACGGCCCTCAGTCCATCGGACTGTTGGAGGGATTTAACCATGGCAGAAGCGAAAGGAATAGCCTTCGCGCTGTTCAATTTTGCTGTTGGTTTTGCTGATACAACCACAAACAAGTGCTTGCAGACTCCCATACCTTATGAAATATTTATACAGCGTGATTTTATACGTTTAAAACTCCCCCAATTTGCAAATGTGGGCCCCTTTTTAAGATATATGATTTGCTAACGGGGGGCCACTTTTATTTGGGTGCCTGGGCCCAGAGGCGCAACTAGAGCCAAATTAAGGGGGAGCTAAGAAAAAATTTCGGGGGGGGGGCTGAAACTTTAAGCAAAAGGCAGAGTGGAGCTGCAGGGGCTCTTAAAAGGGGTGAAACAACACCATAGTCCCATTAACAGGCAAATGGTCTCTTAAAGACATGTGAAGTGCTCGGGTGCGGCTGTGTGTGTGCCCGGAAAGCTGTCTCATCCCAGGCTGCCAATCACGACAGGGGGGGGCTGAAGCCATTTGAGTTCAATGGGTGTTGCGCGCCTGCTTGGGCCTATTTTCTATGACCGGCTGGACTATGGAGTGGCCGGCGTAGGATCGCTGTGCTGGAAGCCGCAGTAAGTTTGGTGGGCTGTTAACCCTATATTTCCCACAGTGTTGTTGATCTTGCTCCTGTGGTGGTGAGGCACTGTGGGTGGGTTTATTGCAATGAGCAGTCTTCATGGGTCGAAAGCTATTGTGCAAACTGGACTGCGGTCCATAGGGGGAAGCTATGACAACGATACCTGATGCGCTCTTTCTTTGACGGGTCAGTGGGGGAAATACTTGACACCCCAGGATCAGCAGCACCCCATGCAATGCATGCGTGATCAGCCTATCTTGTGTACCTGTAACTGTATATATGCAATTTGTTAGCTTGTTTAGTCTATCTTGTGTACCTTTTGGGGTCAACTTTGTAAATATGTATTCTACTCCTGTTCTAACCTAACACTGACACCTTTTGTATTTTTCACAATATAAATATGGAACTTGTTAGCGTTTTAACTGCATATTTGTAACTTTTTAGCATGTTCAGCCTATCTTATGTCCCTGTAACTGTATATATGTAACTTGTTAGTGTGTTCAGTCTAACTTGTGTACCTTTTGTAACTTACCTGGTTCTTTTGTAAAGAGCTCTGACACCTTTGGGTAAAGTTCGCACTATATAAAACTGCATTAAATAAATAAATACCAGAGAGTGACCCAGAGCACATGGCCACAGTGGGATGTGTATGGTCAGCAGTGAAAAGCAGAGATCAGTCAGCCCAACGCTGCTCACTACTGAACCGTTCACGTCTGCGATGCACGTGAGGCCACAGATGCCCGTCTGTTGCACTCACGGGGTCACGTGCAGGCCGGAGGGAAAAAGGATATTACCTGAACTATAAGTAAATACAGAGGAGAGCTGTGCAAACGATCCCTGGCGCTTTGCATGGTGTATCTTCACGTTAAGCCCACTGTAAACAGGCCGTATTGTGTCCTTGTGCAGCTTCCTCATTACACGGCAGGGAGGCGGGCTCTTCTTTGATTGGCTGCAATGTATGGTGAAAAAAAACCAAACACTGAAAGAAGAGGGCCAAAAGGGATAATTAGTTTATAGACCTGCGGACTCAATCCCCTAATCCAATTAATCAATACAACAAAGAAGTCCTAAAGTCTATTCACAGAGGGATGTCCATCAATGTATGAGCAAACCTGATCCCAGATACTCAAACTGTTAGTACTGGAAAACACCAAAGCAAGGGTGTATCAATTTGTTGGAGATGCAAAAAAAGAAACCGGTAAAATAGCCTCAGAGAGGGAAAAAGAAAACTCAGGAAAAAACTCTGTAATGGGTCATTGGTGTCCCATCATTACACTTTACGTGTCCAGTGTCATCATCTGGGCTACCACGAAACTACACTTTTGCCATACCCCCATGCAAGCGAAGAATGGACAAAAATATAATTATACCCTCATTAGTAGAGTTTTGTCTAGAGGGTAACAGAAACCAGGATACATTTCCTAGATGATGGTGCAGTATAGAAAAAAGGAAGAAAGAGTGATTAAAAAAGGATAAACATCCAACCAATGACACATTACAGAGTTTTTTACTGAGTTTTCTTTTTCCCTCTCTGAGGCTATTTTACCGGTTTCTTTTTTTGCATCTCCAACAAATTGATATACCCTTGCTTTGGTGTTTTCCAGTACTACAGTTTGAGTATCTGGGATCAGGTTTGCTCATACATTGATGGACATCCCTCTGTGAATAGACTTTAGGACTTCTTTGTTGTATTGTGCAATGTATGGTGACCAGGCGTAAATTCTGGGCTCACGCCAGCTTTGGGGAGCAGTAGCGGAAACAAGTGGGTAAAAGCGAGGGCGACTGCATGTGTGCCTTGGATTGGGGTTCACGAAGCTCCCTACTACTCCAAATGGGTGAGGCACTTCCACGGCTGATCTCACCGGACACAGAAAATACCCCACTAGGCCTGAGCAAAGGGTTCCTTTCAGAACAGGAAGCGCCAAGAGCGTCTAAGCTGGAAACACTCCTGAGGGAGCCGTGTGAACATTCTAACAGTATGTACATTATAGCAGTGTGTACATCCTAGCAGTGTGAACATCCTAGCAGTGTGAACATCCTAGCAGTGTGAACATCCTAGCAGTGTGAACATCCTAGCAGTGTGAACATCCTAGCAGTGTGAACATCCTAGCAGTGTGTACATCCTAGCAGTGTGAACATTCTGGCAGTATGTACATTCTAGCAGTGTGTACATCCTAGCAGTATGAACATTCTAGCAGTGTGTACATCCTAGCAGTGTGTACATCCTAGCAGTGTGAACATTCTAGCAGTGT
The DNA here is from genome assembly GCF_964261635.1 of Lissotriton helveticus. NCBI lineage: Eukaryota > Metazoa > Chordata > Amphibia > Caudata > Salamandridae > Lissotriton > Lissotriton helveticus. The sequence goes on along the minus strand of NC_136067.1, from coordinate 1,934,127,748 downwards.
GAACATTCTAGCAGTGTGTACATTCTAGCAGTACGTACATTCTAGCAGTACATTCTAGCAGCGTGAACATCCTAGCAGTGTGTACATCCTAGCAGTGTGTACATCCTAGCAGTGTGTACATCCTAGCAGTGTGAACATCCTAGCAGTGTGAACATCCTAGCAGTGTGAACATCCTAGCAGTGTGAACATCCTAGCAGTGTGAACATCCTAGCAGTGTGAACATCCTAGCAGTCTGTACATCCTAGCAGTCTGTACATCCTAGCAGTCTGTACATCCTAGCAATCTGTACATTCTAGCAGTGTGTACATTCTATCAGTGTAAACATTCTAGCAGTGTCAACATTCTAGCAGTCTGTACATCCTAGCAGTGTGTACATCCTAGCAGTGTGTACATCCTAGCAGTGTGTACATCCTAGCAGTGTGTACATTCTAGTAGTGTGTATATTCTAGCAGTGTGAACATTTTAGCAGTGTGAACATCCTAGCAGTGTGAACATCCTAGCAGTGTGTTGTACCAGAAATGAAAATAAGACATTTCATGTTTCTCTTCAGACTGACCTTTAAAAACCATGCATTTTAACAAATATTTTCGAAAAATAGATTTGTAAATGTATTTGTTGGTTTACTTTTTTTTTAATTTCTTTTTTTACAAAAATGAATTAAATATACATCGTCCACACTCCCCAGATGCTGCTGGGGAGGGCCAGTCTCGCTGGAGCTGAAGTTTCTCGTGCACTACAGACGATTTATTAAATGATTTACTCCAAGTGTATCTCGGGATCTTTAACTGGGGGGGTAGAGGTGGTAGCAGTGCTATTTGTCAAAATCTGCCTATCTTGAACAAAAACATTGTACATCATCTCATTGCTGTCCCTCATTGGTGTACTCTGTGTCCCTGTAGGGTTGACATCGCCAGTATTGGTGTCCCTCACTGATAATGGTTCATTAGCCGTAAATGTAATCAGTCCATCTCCACTTCCTTTTAGTATTGTGCTTGCCAGCATGGAGGCTGAACCTTCAATGGCTATCACTAAAGGTAGGATCTAAAACATGGCAGAATGTTCCGCTGGCTAATTTGACTTATCTTCAGAATCCAGCTGGAAACAAGATACTTCGTCTCAGCAAATGGACAGTTTTTTGTTTTTTTACCAGTGCCTAATTCTTTAAAAAGTAAGTGCCAGGGCCCATCTCCAGGGGCCACTGCAGCTTGCAACACCCATTGCCTCTGCCTGCACTGCCAATGACAGCACCAACATAACTACTAACCAACACACTCCTACACCTGTAACAATTCAGACTATTCCAGGTCACGCAAAGCTATAAGAATGGCATGGGCGGCACGTATTATTGATTTTAATGTGTATTAAAGTATTGAACACTGCTGTTGTCCTCTTTTCAAAATCAGGCAGATAGTGCCACCATGTGGCGGACTGTCATTAGTGCCGGTGTTGAGAATTAAGTGCTGGTGCCGAGCACCGGAAGCCACTGGCTCAAATTAAGCACTGTTTGATGCTCTTTCTTTGCAGTTCTCACAATGATTATCTCAGATTCTAATAAACTGTCGGAAAAGGGGTAACCACTGATTTGAGGACAAACTAATAAGATTATATTGTTTGAAAATACATAGTGCAAACGCTACCCGAAGGAAAGTAAAGCAGAATTTTCTGTGTGTTGATAAAACTGCCATGCCTTAATATGCAAGGCATTATTCAAGTTTACCAGTTAATTAAGAGGTCCTTTTGCATTAATGTGGTCTATTGTGCCCCTCTCTCCTGGCATCTCCACCCTCCTCAGCCTTTATACTCTTTGCCACTCTTGGATAGGTACACCCTCCTGGATGTATTTATTGTGAGAAAAGGTTCAGACTTTGGCCTGGACCCTCTGCCCCTACAGTTTCAGCCCCTCTTGGAGGAAAAGGGCCTAGCCTCCTTGGCTGAAACAGGCAATGCTGACCCCTCTCCAAGAAACACACTGCGGACCAAGCCCCATATGCCAGTTTTGAGCCAGTCTCTAATGCCCACAAGTCAACTGAGATAATTGAAACATGAGCTCCAGCCCAGATTTGCATCTGTTCTTGCAATTATGTTTCAACATTAAGTATGTCTGTCCTCTTTACCTTGTTGGTATGTTCTATGTGAAGCACCAGTGCTTATTTTGGCCTATCAGCCAGCACACGAGACACCTTTAAATAAATAAATACACTGATACCCTGGGTCACCAGCAGGGATGGTCCACACTTTTTTATATGGTTGATCCACAGTCTGAGGATTGAGCATGATGAAGGCGGTGCCCGGGATCTGGTCCTGTTGAATGTTTTAATGACCTTCGACAAGTAAACCACTCAATATTCCCTCCGGGACTAACTCGTTCTTTATCCATTGTTTTACAATGTGTATATCCAGCTTTTGGTCAACATTATCCATTCCGGTGAGCTTAGTTTTACAACTTTCCCACTGGTTCACAAGTCCTGCTGAGACACCTTGGCCCAAATGCCAGTGTTTCTTGGTCTTCCCTGGAGATTGCTATTCAGATGAAGGTTAATCAATTTAAGTTGCATCCCAGAAAGATGGAAGTGATTGAGTTGGGTTCTCCTGTCCATCTGTAGAGCCCATATCATTGTTCTGTTCCCGTGACCACTCTCTTCCTTGATTCCAGTTCTCACAGCTGACGACTCAGCAGTTCTTTATCAGTTCTTTGCCTACCTTGGCGTCGGACAGCAAATTACCACCAAAGTACAAAGTTGCTGGTTTCCTTTTATAACTTCGCATCAAATCTTTACCTTAACTTTGCACATCTGCTGATATCCGGTGGCCTTTCACATCTGCTGATATCAGGTGGCCTTGCACATCTGCTGATATCAGGTGGCCTTGCACATCTGCTGATATCAGGTTGCCTTGCACATCTGCTATCAGGTGGCCTATCACATCTGCTTCTATCAGGTGACCTTGCACGCACATCTGCTTCTATCAGGTGACCTTGCACATCTGCTTCTATCAGGTGACCTTGCACATCTGCTGATATCAGGTGACCTTGTACATCTGCTGATATCAGGTGACCTTGTACATCTGGGGGTATCAGGTGACTGCAGATCCGGTGATATCAGGTGCCTTTGAACAAGTGGTATTTGTTGACTGTATAGCTAATGGTAACCAGTGACTTTACACAGCTGGAGTTATCAGGTGATTTAGCACAGCGTGGGCCTGCAGGTGGCTGTGTTCAGCTAGTGGATTCAGGTGGCTTTGTAAAGCTGGTGGTGTCAGGTGGCGATGGACTTTTATTAGTGGCTGATGACTTTTTCAGCCTGGTGATTTCAGGTGCCTGTGCATATCTGACGGTATCGGGTGACTCTGCATATTTGGTGGGATTAGGTGACTTTGAACAGCTAGTGTAATCAACTAACATTTAATAAAGTAAGTTTGCACAGCTAGTGGAATTTGATGACTGCATAGCTAATGGTAACCGGCGACTTTACACAGCTGGTTTTATCAGCTTGGTGAACCAGATGATTTCAGGTGGCTTTGCTCAGCTGGTTGTATCAGATAGCTATGCTCAGCTGTTGGGTTTCAGGTGGCTTTGCAAAGCTGGTGGTTTCAGGTGGCTTTGCAAAGCTGGTGGTTTCAGGTGGCTTTGCAAAGCTGGTGGTTTCAGGTGGCTTTGCAAAGCTGGTGGTTTCAGGTGGCTTTGCAAAGCTGGTGGTTTCAGGTGGCTTTGAAAAGCTCGTGGTTTCAGGTGGCTTTGCAAAGCTGGTGGTTTCAGGTGGCTTTGCAAAGCTGGTGGTTTCAGGTGGCTTTGCAAAGCTGGTGGTGTCAGGTGGCTTTGAAAAGCTCGTGGTTTCAGGTGGCTTTGCAAAGCTGGTGGTTTCAGGTGGCTTTGCAAAGCTGGTGGTTTCAGGTGGCTTTGCAAAGCTGGTGGTTTCAGGTGGCTTTGCAAAGCTGGTGGTTTCAGGTGGCTTTGCAAAGCTGGTGGTTTCAGGTGGCTTTGAAAAGCTGGTGGTTTCAGGTGGCTTTGCAAAGCTGGTGGTTTCAGGTGGCTTTGCAAAGCTGGTGGTGTCAGGTGGCTTTGAAAAGCTCGTGGTTTCAGGTGGCTTTGCAAAGCTGGTGGTTTCAGGTGGCTTTGCAAAGCTGGTGGTTTCAGGTGGCTTTGAAAAGCTGGTGGTTTCAGGTGGTCTTTTTACAGTTGGTAGTGCCAGCTCCCTTTCTCCGGCTGATGGTTTCAGGATACCTTGCAATGCTGGTGGGTGGTATCAGTCCTGGTCTTGGTAAAGCCTAGGCAAGATTGATTACCCCAAGTAAAGACTTTTATATTTGACAAAATGCACACACATTTTGTGAAACAATTTCCTGCAGGCACCGCTACCCTCCTTACTTTGCACCACTCCTCCAGGTGGTCGAGTTTAAGACCCTCTGTGCGGTCTGAGGTGGCTATGAGAGTCAAGGCCCCTTGTTCCTCCATATCATGATTCATGGGTAATATCCTACAGGAAGCTTGTCTTCTTCTGCTCTTCCATCTTTGCAGCGCCCTCCCAGCTTATAGCTGCAGAATCCGTCTGAGCTTCTGAAAGTTACTACAGGCCCATCCTTCTCAGTCGGGATTAGTCGACTTCCTTTGCTTCTGATTGTCGGGTTTAGCTTGAGCTCCAACATTCTCCTAATGCTGGGAGTGTGTGCTTTATAAGTACCTATTGTGAACGACTGTAATTAACCACTTTAGGTGTCAAATAACAATAACAATAAAAAAGACTGGGCAAACCAGGTAGCATGGGTGGCCCTTAAATTGCAGGTTTTCTGAGTTGTTACTTAAGCTCATCCTGGAAGGCTTTTCAGCAAATCCCATCCTCGTCGCCACAAAATGTTGTATACATAAGGCAGGAATCGGTATTCAGCGATGGTAATTTCGTTTATTGAATGAAATAATAGCACAGAAAAACCCGACCAGCAGTGCCAGGCTCCCCACTCCTTCTAACGGCTCCGTGACAGAACGCTAAGCTCACCGGCACGAGAACATGCCGACGCGAGCCCAGCGCGAGTCACGAGCCTATGTGCACAATATAAACATGACAACCTCATGTGCTGTGTAAGGCTGATTATGTAGCAGTGGGGGTTCGGTTTGTCTACCTCCAGGCAGGACACAAAATCCAGAGCTGCACTTTCACTCCGTTTTGATATAAATGTTCCAACCGTGATGGTGCAACATTGATTGGTAAGTAGCGAGGTTACACAAAGACGCACAAGTGCACACCTTCCTGACAGCAGGCACAACGTGGACAGCAGCAGAGCAAACCTCACTTCGATCCAGGGAACAGGTGCAGCGTGTCCAGCTGCAGTGTACGTTTCACGCACACATGCCACGTGCAGCACAGGCGGCGTCCGTGAGAGCGTCACAACAGCCACGTTTTAAGGAAAGGGCAAAGTGGGCTCTAGCCCTGGGCCCCCGGTGGGCTAGAGGGGCCTCTTAATAGAACTAGCTTTGTTCTCATGACCCTGAATACTTCTTAAACTGATTGTTTTAAATACTTTTCCCAGTAGTTTATTTTTAATGTGGGAGATGTGTGGGTCTATTACAGTCATTTTGCATTGAAATGTTGTGTTTCATGCAACATCCATAAAAAAGACTTTAGATCAAAAACAGGAGTTCACCTATGGGAAATGGGAGGGTGTCACAGAGATTATTTGCAGTAATATTAGTGAGCTGCTGCTGTGTTACAGTATTGAAAACACACATCGTTATCCCTTAGTATTAGATGTAAAAACATTTAGAATTTGGGGGAGTGTGCCTGTGCACTGTCCGTGACCTAGCCAAAGACAGCATGAAAGTTCACACTTTTGCAAACAGGGACCCCCAAAATACGATAGGCCTAGTGCACCCAAAATCCTCAAAATGTCCCACAGCAGAAAGTTACGTCCCACGCGGAGCAGCGTGTGATTGGAAGCTCGCGTGAAGGGGTGTGAGAGGACCACGGGGAGGCAGGTGAGTGAGCCTCGTCCTGTCTTGTGCTGTGTCCTGCCTGGGATTTTTCAGGTGAATCTACGTCCCTTCACCTTGGATTGTGGTTGGTTGTTCTTGGAGCATCTGCATACTAACACTAATTGTTCTCAGCTTTCTTCTCCCTTAGTCGAGGCCATTACGTCACTACGTAGTTCTTGCACCAATGTGCACTGCTTATGATGCACCGCAATGAAGGCAGTCTTTTTCACTAGGACAGGAAGTGGTAAAGCAAGGTCATGTGATGCTCTTTCATCTTATTGATATATACCAATGTACTAAGTTGCATCAACATGTCTGCCTGTGTGCCACGACATATACAATTGTAAACAATGGATTAGACAAAAATATTGCACCCATTTGGACATAACGTGTGCTCACAGAGCTGCATCAAATCATAGGAGGCGCACAGCATGTGCATATACTTACATTGAGGTACAAGGCATTATTTGAAGCTGCCTTACTCTGTGGGTGTTACCCTGGTTATCTGGGGCCTGCAGAGTTCAAGGGTAGTCAGGCAGTTCTTGTAACCAGCATTGCCTTTTTCTTTTTGGGTAGTTTTATATAGCGCAAACGTGACCCGAAGGTATTGCAGAGCGTTTTGTCAAACACCAGAGGCCCTATTATGCAAAGGGCGCACTTTCCCTTTTTGCGCCCAGTGCACCTTAAAACAGGTGCACCGGCACAAACAGGGAAAGTGCGCCCTAATACATTGAAACTACCCCCAGGGCAGCCGCAAACTCGTGCTGCCGTGGGGCAGCGCATTTAGTTGAAAAATGGAGCAGCTTTGATGCAGCCGCTCTGTGTTTCACTGTGCAGGCGGCAACCTGCATGCACTTTTAAAGGGATTAGAAAGCCCCTCATAAGCGGGTGCAAGGAGTGACTGCACCCGCCTGCAAAGGGATGTCTGGGATTCCATAGGACCCCCTTTCCTCCTTCCAGAGGGCTGCCATCAGGTGGCGCACTGACAGTGCTCCCTCTGGTAGCAGCCCTCTGGAGTGTCCCTCGGACATCCCCTTGCAGGCGGGTGCAGTCACTCATGCCACATGCCTGCAGGGGGAGCTCTAATCCCCTTTAACGCCTTAACCGCGGCGGCAATTCCGCCGCGGTGTGGGCGTTCTGATGAGTGGGCGGGGCTGTGTCTGCCATTGACCGACGGCAGCACTGAAGAGGGAATGTTGGCTGACGGGAGCACGGAAGGGGTTAAAAGTGTAGGCAGGTTGCCGCCTGCACAGTGAAACACGCAGCAGCTGATTCAAAGCTGATCTGTTTTTCACCTGAATGTGCTGCCCCAGGGAACACAAGTTTGCAGCTTCCCTGGGGACAGCGCATTCCATGTAATAGGGCGCACTTTCCCTGTTTGGACGCGGTGCACCTGTTTTGAGGTGCGCCGGGCACAAACAGGAAAAGTGCGCCCTTTGCATAATAGTTCCCCAGTTGCGTTACACAAGGACACATTCATTTTTTTGTAAGCACAGGGAGATTAAGTGATTTGCCCGGAGTCATAACGTTTTGAGCAGGCGCCGATACTCGAATCTGGTTACCCTGTTGGCAGCTCTGGTCGTTATGCCACATCCTATCCCCCATAATCCCTGAAGATGCAGAAAGTAGAGGGTACTGCTAACTCGGGCCACGCTTTTCGGATCCACTTTCCGTTGGTAGCGAAGCTCCACCTGGTACTGGTGTTAGAAGAGAACGTCTAGTCCAGGCTGCACAACTATTAGAACAAATGGCTGCCCAAGTATAGGTCATTATTTTATATGAAAGATTAGGACTTTTAATATACTGAGTAAATACGAGCAGAACTCGAAGAACCTTTATGGCATTGAGTGACTTGGGAACTTGCTGTGAAAACAGCCCAACAATCTTGTATGGCAAGAGGTAGGAAGTAGGGGGGAGTGCAAGGAATCCGCGTCACATTCATATACATTAGAATTAACCAAGCGCTCTGCCTGCTTTCTAACATTGCTCCAGTGTGGGTGGGTGTCTTGCTGTTCATATCCTCTTGTGAACATTTTGGACCTACGCAGTGGCGTAACGCAAAATGACGCCCCTCCCCTGCAGGTTTAGATGAGGGGCCCCTGAGTCTCATCTCACCGATATTAATTGGTCAAGGGCTGAATGGGGGCCCATGAACCATTGGGGACCCTTGAACTGGGGGGGGCTCCTTAGCTGTCTGGATTGGAGGGGGACCTACAAGGAGGTTCACAGCCTCTGCAGGGTTAGAGGCTCACCGGGTCAGTAGCGACAAGGTAACCATGGTAGCGGCACAGTCTTTCCATGGTGGATGGAAGGCTGGTGCGGTGTCAGTAGCATTTACTTGTGCGATCGCACATGTGAGCGGTGGTTCAGGAAGGTGGTGACTGATGCGGCATCAGCTCACGCTGTTTGGCCCTACTCCCAGCTAAAGTGTTTGTTTCGGGGTTAATCACTCTCAGGTCACACCTTTACATGCTGACGCGGTTTCGAAGTTTCGGCAAGAGTACAGAAGATCATTCTTGGGAGGATGTATTGAAAGCCAGTTGGCGCTCTTAGCTTCGCAGTATGTTCCAAGTAAGAGCGCAGGAGAAGGGTAGATGACAGATTCAGCCTCCCACTAACATTATAAAGCGCCCTAAAATCTTAGTAGCTTCATGCAAATAGAAGTTAGCATGTATCCACTTACTCTCACATGCAACATACACTCATGAGGAAGAAGATGGTTCAGGTATAACCCGCTGCACAGGTCTTCGAGGGAGAGCTAGAAGACAATCCTACCTACTACTACTGTCAGGAGCCACAAACCATTGGTAATGTCATAGCCTTGTTAATTGTACAGGGGTCACTCATGTTAAAGGAAGTGCCACTATGGATGTTCCACAAAACTCTACCAGAGTCTAACTTTCTGTCATTTTGCAAATTGTCATAACCACGTAGAACACTAGTTAGCAGATTTGTAGCACTGATCCCTTGCATCAGAAAACATTCCAAGTGTGCCAGAAGGGTTGAAATGAGGCGCAGGTTGGCATTTGCCAATACGCAAGAAATGTTTTACCCTATGGTGGTGGTAAACGTGTCAAGGGGACTGTGGGAACCATTTTCTCTGTCATGCAGACAGTGTAGGCTGTACAATGGATTCCTTCACTTGAGGTATCATCATCCTCTTTGAGAGAATGATTTAATTTCCCTGTGCCTCGGTTCCCTCAAGTGTAGCAGCGGACTAGCTTTGGCTTCTTCCGCCATGATGAAGAAATATGATGTGGTGGGCTGGAGGACCTGACTTAAGTTCTAGAGTGCCTTAGTTAAGTTCATTGTTGTGATCCTACTTAAACCCTAAAGTCCAGTTTCATACCTGCAGGATCTGCAGTTACAGGATTTGGACATTCATTGTGGAAGAAAAACCCAGCGTGTTGTCATCCCAATCCATAAGAGCCTGGCGTCTGCTCTGAAGAGTCGTCTCTGAGTTGAAGTATGTGTTTGTTACACTGCGCACTATCAATGGGAGGGTATGTATACCTTCGGCTCATAGGCAGCCCAGCACCTATAATTAATGAAACCACAATTTACCCTCGTAACAGGCACCCTCGATCAATGATCGGCGGGGAGGCATCGACCAGGAGAGGCAGTGATCTTGGTGTATGTTTGACTACAGACACTCCTTCCCACCCCGTTCAGAGGCTCATGGGGTATTTTCCTTTAAGAAAAAAAATCTGTGTAATAACATACCTATTGAGGTATTGTATACAGCGCATGCATAAATAGGGACTTGCACTTCATATAATATTATCTTTTGTACATACGTTATTTCATTTTATCTAATACTTATTTCGAGTGTAGAAGGGATCCTTTTTGGACCTGACGAAGAAGCCTGGGGAGGGTTTCGAAACATGTTGACAACGTAGGAGACACTGCTCATTATGGCACGCTGTCTCCATCACATTCCCCACTTATAATGACACCAGCCCAACGGCACATTAAAGTTTTCTCTTCCAAGAGGCCCAATGTGTTTTTTAACTTATCACTCCTTCACTGACTCCTGACCTATCCACTCACTTTTCTACACTACACATAGTTGTGTTGCATAAAATCAGTGCTCCCACATAGCCCTAGATTGTAGCACGCCCCGTCCCGCAACGGGGCGGTAAGACTCCTATGATGAAGCATGACATCAAGGGTCCTTTTTGATGTGTGAGGGGTATTTTAACAAAATTGTGTGCTTCCCACCACTGTAGAAAAACACACTTCATCTGTTTTTTTACGCTTACACATTTGTTCTGGGATGGGTCCCTTTTGTTTTCTATATACCCTTGAATCTTAGACATGTGTCCATCTCTGCATACCATCCGTTGTCATCACATCTATCCTTTCTGGTTACAAACCTACCAGATGTGCTACCTACCTGATGAAATGTTGGAAACTGTTGGAAGTGGCCAATGTTTCCTTACTTCACCACCACTGAAGACCCCCACTGCCCTCTACCCTGTGTTGTTGTAGCCTATTGCTGTGTCACCTTTCGAGGAAGGCTTTCCATGCATCCTTCTTGCTTCCTGCAGAGGAAGGTAGTCCACCACACACCCCCTATTGCTTTGTCTCTCAAGCTAGACAAAGCAATAGAACATCTTTTCTGTCAAACACGATGGGCATCATTTATAACCTCGAGCCATCACAACCAGCACCTCGCTAATCATGGAGACAAGTTCACCATCTTTGGTGGCTCTCAGAACATCCCCAGCCAGAACTCCATCAGACTGCATACTAAGAAGTGTTAAAACAAAAAAACAAGACAACCGCCATTTTTCATCTATGGACCCAGGATCTAGAACAACATCCCTGATTTCATCAGGACCACCCCAACGCTGCTCCAATTTAAGAAAGAGTTGAAGACTCATCCCTTTAAAGAACGCAATCTCAATCTTGATCTTTATTCGGATATATAATATCCATAAATGTACATACATTCCACAATACCCCTCCTTAATAAGTAAGGTTGCAGCTAAACATTGACTATATTACAAGCGTATCATTTGACATATTCGTTGTCAAATGCATAAACCTTTGCATACATCACAACGCATTATCCGTCCACGACTCCGCTTCCTCTCCAATTACTCGCTGACTTTAAGGTGTCCTTTGACCATGTACAGCACTCCACTGCCTTTTAACCAGGTTTGCAGTTAGAAATTATATATATATATGTGTGTGTGTGTGTGTGTATATATATATATATATATATATATATATATATACATACACTCTCTGTCTTTCTTGTCGCATTCTACTGATTGAGTCTTAAGACAAATTTCTTGAATTGTTTTGTGTTAAACATACACTGATTTGTTTGGCCAATGCTAAATTCTCATGACCGGTGTAGCCTCTTGAGCTGTTATGGGACAGAAAATGACCGTAGTCATACGTTAATGGAAAGGACGAAGCAGCTATTTGTGGTGGGCTGCTGGCTATTAATTACAGGACAGACAAGAAAACAGACTGTTCCCTCCGTCACACTCTGATTCACAAGCACACAGTGTCACTTTGTGTCCCAGTCCAAGGTTGACTAGAATACAAGTCTGCGGGACAAATAACTATTGGGCAATGTCTGATTTGAGAACAAGCACAGCCTTGCATTTAGTCGCATAGTAACTTCTGTTGTATTCAGTAGATCATCCAACCATGGCTTATGTGGCAACCAGGCATCAAAGCACCCTGACACAGCAACATATGCATAATCATATTTAGGCATGAATAACCAGACCAAAGAAGGGCAGCAAATGTGTTATGCAGTGTGGTTGTAGGCACTGAGGTGAACCTGATTGTTGTTGCTGGGGGTGGAGATTCACCTTTAGATTGTCCCTGTCTGCCTAACTCCGACAAAAAGTTAATGAAGGGCTCACTTTACTGTTTTGTTTCTGCTATTAGAGTCTAAATTTGACCTTCCTCTGTGCACTTTTGTACTCCACTTACTAGTCTTAATAATCTGAAGGACTTTCTGTCCTGGACATGTAATGTAATGTAAGCTAGTACTTATACCGTGCAGCTGTCACTCCAAGGAGCATCTAAGCGCATATACTGACCAGGAAGATCTAAGACACTGGTCATACTGCTTTCAAAGGTCCAGCCGTAGACGTTCACACTAGTGCTCTAGCGCAGGTATCGGAGAGATTAAAAATCCAGGTTTTCAGTGCCTTTCGGAACTCTGACTCTCGTTCCATGGCCCGCAGATGAGGGGGGAGTTTATTCCATGCCTTTGACCCTAGTACAGGCAGGGATTTGCCACCCCTCGAACTGAATCTAAAGGCAGGGACAGGGATATATGACGTTAAAACGCATATTTTTACAACGCATACCGTTACAACGGGACTTTTACAACGCCAATACTATTACCACGCATGTATTTACAACGCATTTTTTTACAACGCAGGTACCTTTACAACGCATACCATTACAACGTAAGTATTGGTAAGTATATATTTTTTTTTTAATTGTATATTATTTAAAATTAATATAATGTAATGTAATTGTATTTAATTTAATTTAATTTAATTTCATTTAATTAATTTTATTTAAATTTTATTTTATTTTTACCCTGTATCCCTTTACCCAAAAACCCAAAACTGACCCTGAACCCTAAAAATACCCCTTTACCCAAAAACCCAAAACTGACCCTGAACCCTAAAAATACCCCTTTACCCAAAAACCCAAAACTGACCCTAAACCCTAAAAATACCCCTTTACCCAAAAACTGAAAACTGACCCTAAACCCTAAAAATACCCCTTTACCCAAAAACTGAAAACTGACCCTGAACCCTAAAAATACCCCTTTACCCAAAAACTGAAAACTGACCCTGAACCCTAAAAATACCCCTTTACCCAAAAAACTGAAAACTGACCCTGAACCCTAAAAATACCCCTTTACTCAAAAACCCAAAACTGACCCTAAACCCTAAAAATACCCCTTTACCCAAAAACTGAAAACTGACCCTAAACCCTAAAAATACCCCTTTACCCAAAAACTGAAAACTGACCCTGAACCCTAAAAATACCCCTTTACCCAAAAACTGAAAACTGACCCTGAACCCTAAAAATACCCCTTTACCCAAAAAACTGAAAACTGACCCTGAACCCTAAAAATAACCCTTTACCAAAAAACTGAAAACTGACCCTGAACCCTAAAAATACCCCTTTACCCAAAAACTGAAAACTGACCCTGAACCCTAAAAATACCCCTTTACCCAAAAACTGAAAACTGACCCTGAACCCTAAAAATACCCCTTTACCCAAAAACCCAAAACTGACCCTGAACCCTAAAAATACCCCATTACCCAAAAACCCAAAACTGACCCTGAACCCTAAAAATACCCCTTTACCCAAAAACCTAAAACTGACCCTGAACCCTAAAAATACCCCTTTAAAAAAAACCTAACATATAACATTTTAAATATAATTATATACTTACCAATACTTACGTTGTAATGGTATGCGTTGTAAAAGTACCTGCGTTGTAAAAACATGCGTTGTAAATAAATGCGTTGTAATGGTATTTGCGTTGTAAAAGTTCCGTTGTAATGGTAGTGCGTTGTAAAAAATGCGTTGTAATGTGTGTTTACCCAGGGACAGACAACAGATTAGCATTGGAGGACCTCAAGGTAAGCAAAGGGTGGTACAGTGAGAACCTCCTTTGTATGTACTATGGTCCCCGAGAGTGAAAGCCTCTAAAGGTAATTAGCAGGATCTTAAAAAGGACCAGTTTAATTATTGGTAGCCAGTGCAAGTTGTTTAATGCGGCAGATGCAGAAGATTTCTTTGGCCATTTCTTCACCAACCTGGCCGCTGTGTGTTGCACCATCTGCAACCAGTGCGTGACTACCTTATTGGTTCCCACATATAGGCTGTTGCAATAGTCAAGTCTCGAGGTTACGAGAGCGACTGCTACCATTTTCCTGACTGACAGAGGAAGTAGGTAAAAAAATGTTCTTAGTCCCTTGATGACATTAAAGCATGTACCTGCTACTGCTAATGCCTGTTGCTTGAAAGACAGAGCGGCATCAAACTTGATGCCTAGATTACGTGCCGTTTTAGTTGTATGCGGCGGTACCTCTGCGTTCTCCGGCCACCATAGCTTGGGGACAAAGTCATTTTGCGGGCCCATTAACATTAATTTCGGTTTTGCCCGTATTACATTTTAAATGGTTCTTCCCCATCCAATAAAAAGTCGCCATCAGGCACCGTTTAAGATTTTCTTCCCAGTCCTCTGAGTCTTTATCAAGGACTAGGATGAGTTGTGTATCGTCCGCGTAAGCAACTACATCTATTCTAAAGGACGATATCAGCCTGATCAGAGGGGTGGTGTACACATTAAAAAGTGTCGGGCTTAAACTGGATCCTTGTGGTACTCCGGTCGTGAGTATTTTTTCTTTTGAACAGAATTCACCCAAAGTGACCACTTGCCGCCTGTCACTTAGGAAGTTCTTGATCCAATCTAGTACCTTTCCAGTTATGCCAGATGTTGCTAGCCGGTCAATCAAGATGTTATGTGAGACCGTGTCGAAGGCTGCTGACAGATCTAATAATATCAAGACAGCCTTCTTACCCTGGTCCAGCGCCATTCGGATGGTATCATTAGTGAACAATAGAGCTGACTCTGTAGAGTGTTGAGCTCTAAAACCTGATTGGTTTGAGTGCCAAGCATAATTGTCTTCCAGGAACTTAGTGACTTGTTTATTCACGAAGGACTCAGTTACTTTACATAGTACAGGGAGCAGTGAAATTGGTTGAAGATTGGACAGTGTAGTAGGGTCGGGTAGTTGTTTTTTCTGCAGAGGTTTGACCGCCGCCAGTTTCCATTCTGAGGGAATGATTGCTGTGGCCAGTGAAGTATTTATGATATTATTAATTGCTTGAGTGACAGTGTCTACAAGCGCATGTAGAAGCATCGGGGGGCATGGATCAAATGGTGACCCTGATTTGGTCGCCAATATTGCCTGGCGGGTTTCCTCCAAATTAATTGTCCGGAAAGTCGCCATGAAGTTCGAGGGCTTGCTAACCCTGCTACTGACTTCGTCCTTCAATTTTTTGTCCGGAGTCACAAAATCCTTGGTGAGGCCCTGTACTTTTTGCTCGAAATAGTCTGCAATTGTTTTTACAGAGGTTTTCAGAGGATGGAATTTCCTGTACTAATATTTTAGGGTTGGTAAAGCCCTTCACTATCTTAAAGATAGATTTTTGTTTATTATTTGCCGCTTCAATAGCTGTTGTGTAGAAGCTGATTTTAGCCTTTTTGATTAGTGCATGATATGCACTTCTAGCTGCTTTGTAGTTACAGCGTTCCTCCTCTTGATACTCTTTCTGCCATCTACGTTCAGCCCTTCGTACTTCTCTTTGTTTTTCATTTAGTGACTGATTGAACCATGGGGCAGATATTCTCTTATAGCTAGGCCTATTCCTAACCTTAGCAGGACCGGCTGTATGTTTGAGCCCAGAAATCCATTCCCTGAAACTGTTATTATCAGTTTCTGGGTTTCCTGTCATTGGAGGCCTGCAGTCGCTGGCCATCGAGATCAGGTCCGGGTGGCTGACGATTACTTTCCATCCCTCATTTCTGGCCTGTGTACTCTTTCCTGACTGATTACCCTTCACCCCACCTCCAAATGAGAGGTTAAAAGGTACCAGTGCGTGGTCTGACCATGTCTGAACCATAGGGCAGCCAACTTTAAGTGTGTCGAGATTGGAGCAGATACAATCTAGAATGTGTCCTGCCCTATGAGTAGTATTGCTGAGGGGAAACATCCTAAACAACGACTCCAGAACAACGAGTTCCGGAGTGACGAAAGCGGAAGAACGACTTGCCAGAACAACGACTTACCTGAACAACGACTTGCCTGAACAACGGTCTAGTGTTCGGGCAGGGAGGAGTTCGGGAAAGTCGTTGTTCAGAATGTTTCCCAGCCTGCACTAAGTGTGCAACTCTCACGTACGTAATGTACGTGATGTGAAGCGTCATGCTTTGCCCACCTTTGAGCACCACTGTGCCGTCCTAATTTCTGTAAAAGTGTCACCCTCGAGAAAGGAATTTTGACGCATGTTAGTGCAAAGCTGATGTCACCATCTAAAAGAAGAAAGTTCGGAGGAGAGACGCTGAGGAACAGGTAAGAGGTTAATTTAAAGGGGGTCTGAGATTTTGGGTTAGATTTAAGGGGTTGGAGTTTAGTAATTAGGGTTTAAGGGTAATCAAGTTATTTTTAGAATAAGGGAATTCGTTTTTAAAGTGAGAGGTGTTTGGGGTAAATATGCAGGGGTCGGGAGGATTAAGGATTAATATGTAGAGGTTCGGGTTACTTTATAGGGTGTGTGGGTGATCGTGTTTGCTTTAAGGAAGAGGGAAATTTGTTGTTAAGGGGTGGGGGAATTGGGGTACTAGCTGGAAACAATTTTATTTAGCAGGCATTCCTTTACCACGAAAAAACGTGGTAAAGGAATGCGTGGTAAAAAAAAACGTGGTTAAGACGAGGTCGTGGTTAGGAACTCGTTGTTTGTGAAGTTGTGGTTGGGGAAGTCGTTGTTAAGACATACAACCATTGCTGAGGGTTTTCAAGTGTTGACCACAGATATATGTCACCTCTTTTTGTGAATGAAGCAGTGTCTGTGGTTTGAAGCATTAGTGTCTTTTGACAGTTGTTTGCAACCCTTAACCCATTTTATGTCTGATCATGGATAAAACAAATCCTAGAGCAGGTACAGCACATAAAAGCATAAAGGATGTGTTCGAGGCATATGGGCTGCAGATGGTACATTTATGAATAGATCGCCATCTGGTGTTGGGCTCGGATGATTGCACTTTGTTTTTCTTCTGGAGAAGTCTTTGTCGTCATAGGTGACTCCTCCTGTCGGTGTTAGTGCGCATGGGCATCGGCTCCATCCTTAGATTGTTTTTTTCCGCCATCGGGTTCGGATGAGGATCGAAGCGCTCTGGACCGACTTCAACAAAGAAGGTTATAACCGGCGCGTATTCCTTTCCAAATCGACGGTATCGTTATCGAACGCGACTTCACTCCATACCGACGCGGTTCGAAGGACGACGACTACGAGAAACTCGACGTAGTCCAGCCCGGGGTCCATGGAAAGGACTCCATTCAAAAAATGTCCAACGTGTGGTGCTAAGTTCCCACACAAGGACCTACACGAGGTGTGCAACCTCTGCTTGTCCCCTGAACACGAATCCAGGGACTGTGAGGCCTGTGCAGCGTTCTCGTCAAAATCGACGATTAGAAACCGTCGAGCCCGAAGACACGAGGTATCGAGAATGCAGTCACAAGCAATCCCGGAGCTGTTCGAGGACCAGCACCCAGAAGAGGAGGAAGAAGAGGCCGACGAGGCGGGGTCAGAAGCGGACGAGTCCGACGTCGAGGAAATCGACGTCCAACAAACCGTGAGTGACGACGTCCCTTTACCGAAAAACAGACCCCGCACGGTGTCGACCCCGCCCTCGAGCCCGGTCAGACAACCGAAAAAAGTTTCCAACGCCCCGCCTTCGAGCCCGGCAACGAAACAGAAACCGAAACACTCGGTCCCCCATCATAGTGGTTCCGGTTCCGATAAACCGACCACATCGACACCGAAGCACCAGGTCAAGGAAAGCTCGAAGTCGAAGCAGTCCATGTCGACACCGAAGCACGCTTCGGCGCCGAAAACACCCTCGACACCGGGGACATCTTCGATACCGAATAAGTCGGATCCGAACAAAACTTCGGCACCGAAAATACAAATGGCCATTTCAAAGAAAAAACACCTTTCGGAACCGAAAACTGCGGTACCGACACAGGAACACGGAACGGATCCTAAACAAAAGACTTTGTTTATTGACCCAAAGACTGGCAAGGTAGCCACAGAACTACCTAAAAAGAGGAAACATGAACATTTGGACGACAAGGCTCATCCAAAGAAGAGAACAATGGGGACGAATACAACTCCTCCCCCTTCTCCCAAACCTCACACACCATCTTCGCCTCTTCCTCACAATAGGCCAGATATCCCTCCCACACGTCCATCTACACCTACAACAGATGGAGAGAGTGACACAGGGGAGGGGGGACACCCTGGGGATGATGAGGACACAATCCCAGAGGAGGCAGACCCATGGGAGGAGTATAATGTGGGATCAGGTAATGATACCGACCTTGAGTCATATCCCTCAAAACCTTCACCTCCTGATGACAATACTGGGTTTGCACAACTCATTACTAGAGCAGCAACATTTCATAAGGTAGACCTACATACAGAACCTCAAGTACAGGACTTCTTATTAGAAACACTACCTACTGCACAAAGAACATCAGGAACACTACCAATGCTAAAGGGCCTTCTCAGTCATACATCAGAGATATTCAAAGACCCAGTGAGGGCTAGGGTATTGAACCCAAGAATTGATAAAAAATATAGGGCAGCTCCAAAAGACCCAATATACATTAAGGGACAAATTCCTCTAGACTCACTAGTGGTCACAAACGCTCGCAAGAGAGCAAACTCTTTATCTACAGGAGAAGCTCCACCTCCTGACAAAGAGTCTAAACTAATAGATGCCTCTGGCAAGAGAGTAGCATCTCAAGCGGCAAACAGTTGGCGCATAGCTAATACGCAAGCACTACTTGCAAGGTATGACAGAGCGCATTATGATGAGTTAGAAACACTCATCAAACATCTCCCTAAAGAACATCAAAAGAGAGCAGATCAACTTATACAAGAAGGGAAGTTAATTACTAACACTTCAATAAAGTGCGCCCTAGACGCGGCAGAAACTGCGGCAAGGTCGACAAATACAAGCATCATGTTAAGGAGACATGCATGGCTCAGAGTGTCAGGGTTCAAACAAGAGGTACAAACATCGTTACTGAACCAACCTTTTGATGGGAAAACACTTTTTGGCACAGGGACAGATGAGGCCCTAGAAAAGATGAAGAAGGATACAGAAACGGCTAAATCAATGGGAGCATTGCAACAGCCGACACAAAGAGGTTCCTTTCGTAGATCCACCTATAGAGGAGGATCCAAAAGTACAGGTACAAACCAACAGCAAACCTCTTTTACACCTACATCACCCAGAGGTAATTCTAGAGGTGGATACAGGGGTAACAACAACAAGGGTAGAGGTCGCGGAAACAACAACAACCGCAACTCTCCAACCCCAAAACAGTGACTTCATAGAGCTTCCCCCAGACCATATAACACCGGTAGGGGGACGCCTATCACAGTTCCTACCTGTCTGGGAAAACATCACATCAGACAAGTGGGTAAGACAAATTATCCAACATGGTTATTGCCTAGAACTCACAGCTACCCCACCAAACATCCCCCCCAAACAGCGTCCAATGAAACAAGATCACCTGACACTATTAAAACAAGAAGTAATATCACTGCTAGAAAAGCATGCCATAGAGAAGGTTCCACAGCACCAACAGGGAACAGGAGTATACTCCCTATACTTCCTAATTCCCAAAAAGGACGGGTCTCTAAGGCCAATACTGGACCTAAGACCTCTCAACGCATACATAAATTCGGAACATTTCCACATGGTCACGCTCCAACAAGTACTTCCTTTACTGAAGAAAGGGGACTTTCTTTCTACACTGGATCTAAAAGACGCTTACTTTCATATCCCTATTCACAAAGCCCACAGGAAATACCTCAGGTTTGTGGTAGAAGGACAACATTATCAGTTCAAAGTCCTTCCATTTGGTGTCACGACGGCACCAAGGGTGTTCACAAAATGCCTGGCAGTGGTAGCAGCTCACCTAAGAAGACAACAAATTCATGTCTTCCCATACTTGGACGACTGGCTAATAAAAGCCAGGTCGCAAGAGGAGTGTCTGCAACACACACAAAAGACAATTCAGCTACTACACCAGCTAGGGTTCACGGTGAACTACACAAAGTCACACCTACAACCAAACAAGGTTCAACAATATCTGGGGGCTACTATAGACACAGAAAAAGCCAAAGTGTACCCCAACCCAGTCAGGGTCCAAGCAATGCTTACAATCATTCAGAGATTTCAGCCACAACACTCACTAACAGCAAGAGTGTTCATGCAGCTATTAGGCATGATGTCATCCTGCATACTGCTAATACCATATGCAAAACTACAAATGCGTCCGCTACAAGAATGCTTAGCGACACAGTGGAATCAGGCTCAAGGGCAGATTACGGATCTGGTGTTGGTAGACGACCGCACACACCGCTCTCTGAAGTGGTGGAACAGAACAAACATTACCAAGGGGCGGTCGTTCCTAGAGCCAATTCCACAGGTGACAATAACAGCAGACGCATCGCTCACCGGATGGGGAGCACATATGGACAAGTACACAGTACAAGGAAGGTGGAGTGTGCAGGAAAGAACACTGCACATCAACTATCTAGAACTACTGGCAGTGTTTCTAGCATTGAAAGCCTTTCAGATACACGTTATCCACAAAGCAGTCCTGATCAGAACAGACAACATGACAGCAATGTATTATATTCAAAAACAGGGGGGGACGCACTCTCTCCAATTATCCAGACTAGCACAGGAAATTTGGAGATGGGCCATTCCTCAAAACATCTATCTGTTAGCCGAACACTTACCAGGAGTTCAAAACCAGATAGCAGACATCTTAAGCAGACAGTCGGAACAAATACACGAATGGGAACTGCACCAACAAATACTGCAGCCATTCTTCCAAAGATGGGGACAACCAGAGATAGACCTATTTGCCACTCATCAGAACGCAAAATGCCAAAGCTTCGCGTCCAGGTACCCACATCACCTGTCGCAGGGCAATGCGTTATGGATAAATTGGTCCAACAAATTTGCATACGCTTTTCCCCCTCTCCCACTAATCCCATTAGTGGTCAGGAAACTGCAACAACATTCAATGACCATGATACTAGTAGCACCCACGTGGGCAAGACAGCCGTGGTTCACCACGCTCTTGCAACTCTCACAAGTGCCACATCAAAAGCTACGAATTCTACCCATGCACCTTACACAGAACCATGGAGAAATAATGCACCCAGATCCAACTCAATTGAACTTAGCGATCTGGCTCCTGAAATCCTAGAATTTGGGTACTTAGATCTCCCCCCAAATTGCATGGAAATAATTAAACAAGCGAGACGTCCAACCACCAGAGCATGCTATGCAGCTAAGTGGAAGAGGTTTGCTATACACTGTACTAATAACAATATCAACCCTCTAGACGTATCAACAAGGGAGATTATTTGCTACTTATTACACTTACAGCAATGTAATCTAGCGTACACATCTATCAGAGTACATCTAGCAGCTATAGCAGCATACCTACAAAACAGGCAGCGCATATCACTGTTCAGAGTACCAGCGATAAAAGCATTCATGGAAGGTCTTAAAAGAGTCATTCCACCAAGATTACCACCTTCCCCAGTCTGGAACCTCAACGTAGTACTCACCAGACTAATGGGGCCACCCTTCGAACCTATGCATAGGTGCGAAATACAATTCCTTACATGGAAGGTGGCATTCCTTATAGCTATTACCTCACTCAGAAGAGTAAGCGAATTACAGGCATTAACAATACAAGAACCATTCCTACAGTTACACCAGAATAAAGTGGTTCTTAGAACAAACCCAAAGTTCTTGCCTAAAGTAATTTCAGCATTCCACATCAATCAGCCAGTGGAATTACCAGTCTTCTTTCCAAAGCCACAGACGGTGGCAGAAAGGGCTCTACATACACTAGATGTTAAAAGAGCCATTTTGTACTACATAGAAAGAACACAAGACTTCAGGAAAACTAAACAACTATTTGTAGCATTCTCCCCAACACATAAGGGCAATCCTATCTCTAAAGCAGGCATCGCAAGATGGATTGTAAGATGTATACAAATATGTTACATTAAAGCAAAGAGAACATTAACTGTTCCTCCTAGAGCTCATTCCACAAGAAAACTAGGAGCATCTATGGCATTCTTAGGGAACATTCCCCTAGATGACATATGTAGAGCAGCAACTTGGTCTACACCACATACATTCACAAAGCACTACTGTGTTGATGTACAGGCTGCACAACAAGCCAGAGTGGGCCAAGCTGTATTAAAAACTCTATTTCAGACAGTTGCGACAGACACTGGTGACCACCGCTAGGGAGGTAACTGCTGTACAATCTATTCATAAATGTACCATCTGCAGCCCATATGCCTCGAACGGAATATGCTACTTACCAGTATGCATCTGTTCTTGGCATAGAGGGCTGCAGAGTGGTACATGCCCTCCCTGCCTCCCCGGAAACCTGTGTCTGTCCCAACATTATCTTATTTAGATACATTTACATGGGCATATCTTTATGTACTATACTACACTACTCCATCTAACCCTACTATGGCGAAACAATCTAAGGATGGAGCCGATGTTCATGCGCACTAACACCGAGAGGAGGAGTCACCTATGACGACAAAGACTTCTCCAGAAGAAAAACAAAGTGCAATCATCCGAGCCCAACACCAGATGGCGATCTATTCATAAATGTACCACTCTGCAGCCCTCTATGCCAAGAACAGATGCATACTGGTAAGTAGCATATTCCTTTCTTGGCCTTGGATGAAATTGATGAGATAAACAAGATAAGAGTGAAGAGGACTTTTTGCCACAGAAGATGCTTTCCATAGGCATATGTGTGTGGTAAGGCAGGCTAGCTGTGGCACATGCGGTAGGAACTCAGTGGCATAGACGACTTTGGAAAATTCCAAACACAAGAAAATATAGGACTGATCTAGTATGTAGTCACCTATTTGTGGACAAACGTAATACTGGGAAAAGCAAGGCCCAAATCCACAAATTGTGGCTTGCTTCATTGGACTTCCCAGACCCTGACTCCTAGGAGTCCAAGTGGGCTCAACCACCGGCTGGTGGGAGCAAGGGCTTTTTGAATATCCAGAAAATGGCCTCATACAAGGGCTTTGATCACTTCAGGTAATGTGATCTTGGTTCCTTCTGCTATGGGGTTACAGTGAACATTTGAGGCTCTGCTCTCAATCATTTGTCTCATAACCTTGGAATGTTCGACTATGAGATGGGGCAAAACCAGATGCTACGAATTGGTTTTTGGAATTTGACTGCATGATTGGATTGGACAGGAAGGTCAAATAAGGTGGCTTGTAGAAGCACTTCTTTTGTCTGAGTTCAACCCCCAACCCTGCCAATTTAGACTTGCTCGGTTGGGCCTCCTTTAGCACTCTGCTTTTCGTTGGAACCGACTGAGCAGCTTACTGTGTATATTAATAGGAGACACAGTTCCCATGCAGTTGGTGTCTTGACAGCTATTCCCCTGATACCTGTGCAGGAAACATACATTTCTCCCTGAGCCATCAGGGAACATTGTTTTGAGTTGTATTATTGCTTACTCTGGAGTCTGCGTTCACAACAGTGAAATTTTTTCTGCCTAATTTACTGAAACCCATTGCGTCTGACACCTTAGCAAACTCATCTTACATCTTTAGCTGTTGAGAGGCGTAGAAAGGGTACGGACTGGCAATGCACGGTTCTGCTGCAAGACTGCAATAGAGGAAGACTCTGTTGAAATGGAATGTAGTTACTTTTTAGTGGCCCTTTGGTCAATAATGTTCTGGTGGGTTTCATCACTTTGAACAGCACACATGTGATCAGAGGGTATGTGCAACTAGATGGGACCACCATTACAGTGGTGCCTTATAGTATTGTGAGTGGTCATAGATACCTCATTATGCTCAACATGCGCATTGCTTTCTGTAAACTCGACCACACCCCATTGATTAAGACCAACAAGGCCGAAACATGTCTACTGTTGCTTGTGTTCCCATTTAGGTGGGACATGTCTTAGCAGTTTGGACTAACTGTTGCTTTTAGTGGGGGGGCGGAGCTTGCTCGGGTCCAAAAGGGACGCATAGTTCTCGAGCTCCGCCAAAGCTGACTCAAAAATCCTGCAAAATCCTTTCTACTCATGGTTGCTGGAACCACTGACCTCCTGCGCTAACCGGTGGCGCCTCTGTGCTGCGTCTGCTGAGCTGCGGCACTCTGCGGGGCTGCTAGATCCTGTGGCCGAGCGGGGGCCGTCCCGAGAGAAGAGCATGCCCAGACTCCACG
Organism: Lissotriton helveticus; assembly: GCF_964261635.1. Classification (NCBI taxonomy): domain Eukaryota; kingdom Metazoa; phylum Chordata; class Amphibia; order Caudata; family Salamandridae; genus Lissotriton; species Lissotriton helveticus. The sequence goes on along the minus strand of NC_136067.1, from coordinate 1,934,103,668 downwards.
GCCTAGATTACTGGTGCCCCCCGCCGACGTAACCTGACGTGCGGCGAACTGTGGGCAGGGCGAGCCGCGGGCCCTGGGGGTCCGGATGTTCCTACGGACCAGGGCCTGGAACTCACAGCACACTACCAGGTCGGCGTATGGTGGCTGACAGAGCGGCTGCAGCGGCCCGTTGGGCGTGGATCCGGCTGGTCGCATGGAGGGAGACCTGCGAAGGGCCTGCCTGGAGACGGAGATAGCGCTAAGACCCCCCCCCCCTGCGGCCGATATCATTCTGGGACCTGGCGCCACGGGGATTAAGGGGGAGTCCGGAACACTGATGAGGAGGTGAGGTAGGGGCTCTGGCGCAGACGAGGCCGGGCCCCAGGGGGGGTAGCTTCTCTCAGAGCGGCGGAGATTGGGGGCATTAACAAGCACAGGGACACTGCGGTTCTACTGCTTACCCCCCCCTCACTGCACACCGAGAATATAGGCTGCGGTGGCGGATTCCCCATCCCCGCCCCAACGCTCGAGACTGGCCCAGCGGTGGAAGGCGATAATCGGGGGTACCAGAGCTGAAGAGTGGCGCAGAACTATAAAAGCGGCCTACAGCAGGGAGATGGGCACGGTCCACGACAATCCTCTGGAGCTGCCTTTCACCCGTTTGAGCCGAGAGGTGAGGTGACCGGTCCGCGGGTGCGGCCCTGCTCGAGGGAGGATGCTGGTGAGGAGGCGATTGCGGAGCGACACCGCTGAATAACCTTACTTGACGCCTTGGCGGTGCAGCTGTATGCCCACGGCGTTCGTGGCGTGACGGGGACCTCTGTATTGCCTCGGCTGCAGTGCCCCATCCATTGACGACGGAAGAGTGGGGTGAAGTTGTGACCAGTCGGGCCCCTGGTTTTGTAGCTGAGCGCAACACAATCGACGACAAGCTGATAGTGCGGAACTCCCAAGAGAGACACCATGGGGAAACCGGACAGGACTCAAGCAAAGTTGCCCTTCGCCCAAACGCGTGCCAAGACACAGGGCAGTGGCGTGGGGAGCGAAAGTGCACCTGCCACACCATCAGAACAGGAGCAGGACATACGCTGCATGCTGCTGTCCATGGAAAGGGGGCTTCAGGAGAGCATTTCATCGCTGGGTGCCAAGATGGATGCGCTCACTTACAGAATGGACAGAATGGGAGAACAGCTTGACAAGCACGCAGAAAGACTTGACATGTCGGAGAGACGGCTGACGGAGGTGGAAGAGGCGCAAACCACTCTGGACACAGACCACAAGCAGCTGGGCAGAGTCTTACAAGTGCTGAAGGATAAGACGGAAGACTTGGAGGCCCGTTCATATCGCTGTAACATACGCATCCTCGGCCTTCCTGAATCGACCTCAACGGGCAGGATGGCGCACTTTATCGAACGCTTGCTGACCATCTTACTGGGCGAGGGGGTGTTCTCCACCATGTTTATTGTGGAACGCGCACACCGAACATTAGCTCCGCACCCGAAGCCTGGGGCCCCCCTAAGACCTATAATCGCCAAACTGTTAAATTACTGGGACAGAGACGTCGCCTTACGCATCGCCAGGGAGAAACAAACACTAACGTATGAGGAATCCGCCATCTCTCTGTATCCTGGTTTTATGGCCAGGGTCCAGGAGGCAAGGAAACAGTTTGTCCCAATGAAAAGACAGCTGTGTGATATGGGGCTGGACTATGCTGTGCTTTATCCGGCTAAGCTGAAAGTCAACAGGAATGGACAGTCGCATATCTTCACAGAGCCGAAGACACTGCAGAAAGCTCTAAAAACCTGGTCAAAGGAGCGGAGGAAATCCCCGGACCGAGACTTGTTGGATGAAGCATCGGGTGGTGGACTGGACGTCCAGGACTTAACAGAGTGTGTTGGCAGGATCATTGCGGTCAATTCCAGCTGTGAGGAGCGGCCAGCAGTCGGCTCGCGGATTCGAGACGTGCCGTATGAACGGTGATAGTTTGGGACTTCTGCAATGTCTCGAGACAACCTTCGCCCACACGTGGTAACACCTTTGCTGGGTTTGTTGTTTGGGGAGCAGGGGTGGGGGTTGGTGGGTGGGGGGTGGCAAGTTCTGTGGCCAGTTTTTCGCGACCTAGTTGGGGGTGGTCCGCTGTGGGCGGGAGGGGAGGACTGTGGCGGCGGGGGGGTGATTGCGTGGGGGTGAGGTTGGGGTCGGGGTGGGGGATCGGCAGGGGGAGAGATGCACAGGAGTGTTTGTTTTTGTTTCGAGGTGCCGGCCAACACATGCTTACAGTTATTTATCCCAACAAGGCTACCAAGACAGTGTTACTGATAAGCCCCCGTGACCATGCAGGGTACATCTAGTGACACGGGAGTTGGTGCAGGCGACAGCGGTCTAAGAGCCCTGACGTGGAATGTACGAGGACTGAATGACCACCGCAAACTGCGCAGAGTGCTAAATTATCTCACTAGACACCACATCGACTTAGCCTTACTACAAGAGACACACCTGCCTGAGGGGAGCTCTAAACTGGGTGATAGAGGGTTGAGAGGACATATAAATGCCGCTGGTTTTACCACACATGCGAGGGGGGTCCTAACATGGGTGAACCCAAAATCGGACCTCACACTGACACAACTTGGAGCGGACCCGGCCGGCCGCTATTTAATTTCAAAAGTAGCGGGCAGGGGGCTGGAGGCAACGGTCGTCAATCTTTATGGCCCGAACTATGATTGCCCCGAGTTCTACGCCAGACTAGCAGGCATAACCAGGAGCTTGCCAGGCCTGGCAGCCTTGTGGGGCAGGGACTTCAATGTAATCCGAAGCCCTGAGGAGGACCGCTCGAGTGGCCCACATAGACAACAGGCTAAGGCGGCTAGGGAACTAGACAAAATACTACTTAGCGAGGACCTGACAGACGTATGGCGAAGCATGTACCTTACGCGGGGGGGGATACACACACTACTCGGCTTTCCATAATATCTCCACAGGCATTGACTACTGGCTGGCCACGTCTGGCCTGCTCTCGCGGGTGCGAAGGTGCCAGGTGCTGCCTCATATGCTCTCCGATCACTCCCCCATACTGATAGAACTAACGACGCCACGAACAGTAATTCCCCCATTTCTGTGGCGGTTCCCACCGTACTCCCTACAAGATCAGGTGTTCAGAGAAGAGTTACACGTTGCGATAGAGACGTTTTTTGAGGCGAACATTGGATCAGTTGACAGCTTCCAAACGGTGTGGGAGGCGTTTAAGGTATACATCAGGGGGATGGCCATGAGCAAGCACTCAGGGGTACTCCGCTCCATTAGGCAGAGGCTGACGAGTCTAGAAAGGCAATTGGCGGAAGGTGAAGCTTGTCAATTGTCTGGAGGCACGGATGCGGACAGCGCAGAATTATCAGGTTGAGGCGGACGCAGAAATCGAACACCTGGGGAAATATACCACAGCTAGGGTATATGGTGAAAAGGACAGACCGGGAGTGATCTTGGCCAATATGGCGAAACAACAGCGTAGGAAAATCGCGATCCCTGAAATAAGATCTAAGGAGGGTGTAGTCCTCACTGGAGAAGCCGAGATAGCACAGAGGTTTAGGGAGTACTACATGGATCTATATAGCTCCAGAGGGACGGGGGGAGAAGCGGACATTTTAGACTACCTAGAACAAATAGAGCTCCCGTTTTTATCTGACGCCCAGAGGGAATTTGTAATGCACCCAATCGAACATGACGAGATCAGAGAGGCCCTGGATGGAATGAGGGCTGCGAGCGCCCCCGGGGCGGACGGACTGACGGTCGGCTTCTATAAAACATACCTAGACCTGTTGCTCCCATATTTATCAGCCCTGTTTGCAGACATGGGCGAGACAGGCCAGATGCCACAGACGAAGAGGGAAGCACTAATAGTCGCCATACCAAAGCCGGACAAGCCTATGGTGGACTGCAGCTCATACAGGCCTCTGTCGTTATTGAACGTGGATACTAAGATATACGCCAAGGTCCTAGCGATTAGGCTGGCGGTCTAGCCCCTGAACTGGTGGGGCCTGAACAGGCTGGGTTCATGCTGGGTCGTAACAACACCTATAACCTGCGCATTGTCTTTGGGGCCATCCAGCACACGCGGCCAGAGGCGAAAGCACTGGCGGTGTTTTTAGACATGGAGAAGGCCTTCGACTCCGTGGAGTGGCCTTTTATGAGAGCGGTGCTCACCAGGCTTGGGCTTGGCCCCGTGTTCCTGAAGAGGGTTGCAGCGCTCTACAATGACCTGTCGGCGCGCATTAAGATAGGGAATTTCGTCACAGATCCTATCCATATTCAAAGAGGGACCGGTCAGGGTTGCCCATTGTCGCCCATACTTTCTGCGCTAGTCGCGGAGCCTCTTGCGAAGGCAATGCGAGAATATCACTCCCATAGGGGTCTGCAATTCCCTTCTTACCAACTAATCATATCCACATACGCTGACGACACCCTGCTCTATGTCAGGGAGCCGGAGAGGAATTTGGCTCCCCTCTTACTTGGGTGGTTGAGGTTCGGCGCAGTGTCCGGGCTATCGGTGAACTGGACCAAGTCGTCCATTGCATTCCTCATTACTGCAGCCACCGTGGAAATTGAAATTGAATACCCGCTGAAATGGACCACTGACCCTATACGATACTATGGGATACAGCTCCACACTGACTCAGAGACGGTGTTCCGCGAGAACTACGGCAGAGCTATGGCCCGTCTTGAAGAAAATGTGGCCATCTGGGTGGGATTGCCCCTATCCCTTGTGTGCAGAATATCAATAATGAAAATGGTGGTCCTGCCGCGTCTGTTGTTTCTATTCATGAATATACCTATGGTCTTGCCCAAATGTTTCTTCTCCCACTTAGTCATTAATGACAGAATTAGCCTGGGCTGGCAAGCAAGCGAGGGTGAAGTTGAAAACTCTCACCCTACCATGCCACTTGGGTGGCTTGGGAGCCCCTGATTTTAAATTATACTATCGGGTGGCACAGGGGGCGTAACTACACAGCTGGATACAAGTCGCCGGGACAACGCCGTACATAAAGATGGAAACCCTCTTTGCCGCGCCACTGCCGCTGCCAGCAATAGTAATTGAGACGGCAGACCACCGCACGGGACTGCTAGACTCCCTAAACTCACCTAGCCATGTTACAGCTACACGCGGGGGCGCTGTTATATTCGCCACTGATGCCTACCTCATAGGCTGCATGGCTTGCACCATGCAGGGACAAAGGGGTTCTTGCAGCACTGGACGATCTTGGCATCCATAGGATGGGAGACATGTTCCTAGACGGAACCCTAAAGACTATAGCGGAGGTGACAGCTCACAGGACACATCCCTCACCACTGCAAAGCTTTCAGTACCACAGAGTCAGGGAGGCCTGGAGGGAGCAGCTAGGTGACGACTTGCAGGAACCCCCTGACGTATTGGAGCTCTCCCATGTCATTAAGACGGAGGTCCCGAGGAAACTGGTCTCTGTTATGTACAGGATCGCCATGGCAGAAAGAGAGGCTGAAATCACCAAGGCGCGTTCTGACTGGCAGCGGGACTTGGACATGGTTATAGATGACAGCATATGGTGCTATTGCTGCGGTAGCACGAGGTCCGTATCTTTGAACGGAAGGCATCGACTGGTGCACTTCAAGTACCTCAACCGAGTATACCATACACCGGAACGGTTACACCGCTTTGGGCTTCGTGATAGCGCAGCATGCAAGAAGTGTAATGTGCAAAATGCGGGGTTCCTGCATCTGGCGTGGGAGTGTTCGGGGGTACAGGGCTTTTGGAGTAAAGTATTCACTGAGTTGAGCAACACTCTGGAGACAGTCGTTGCACATTCTCCGGCGCTGGCACTATTGGGGTTTTCTAGGCCACTGCCGAAAGCGCGCCGTAGGATTGTGGAGATGGGCCTCCTGCTGGCAAAGCAACGGCTAGCCATGTGCTGGATGAGAGGGCCCCTCCCCCAGATAGACCAATGGACGGGGGACTTGACCTACTGTTGCACGCAGTCTGAGAACTACAGTGAGCTATTGCCGCTTAAGAGCCGACCCAAGAATTTCTGGGGACTGTTTTTAGAATACAGAAGGCGGCAGGAGACGGTGACCACGATGCAGACTGAGTCTGATCAGTGAAGCGCCGGTCCCGTACTGGTGGGAAGCGCTCGGAGCAGCGGTAGGCTGTGACTGCCCTGAGCCTTGGCCAACTAGTACTCCTACCTGCTAAACGGGTTACTACGGGCACATCATATTGGTAGGGAATGTCGCAATTGTCAGATACGGCATGGTTGGGAGTTACCTCATGTTTGGGATTCTTTATATTACAAAGAGTGTACATGTCACTGTTCGCGGTTACTGCAATTTTGTCAGTTGTACAGTTATGAACATCCCTGTTGTTCAACGCCGCCCAGCCTCCGGGATGTGGGCTTAAAGGCTGTATGATATGCAAAGTACCTTGGGATGCAGGTCCAGAGTTGGACCACGGGATATTTTATGTATGTATGCTCAGATAACACCACAATAAAAATTGTTTTAAAAAAAAACAACAACAAAAAACTTGCTTTTGGTAGAAGGCTGAGACATAGTAGCATATGGCAGGCTCCAATCAGCTATGGCACATTCAAGCAAAAAATTGATTCTGTGGAATATTGCTCTGGAGACCTAATTATAAGAGGTTGAGAATATTTCAAGGTTTCCATCCTTCTTGTTTTGTTGTTCACTGTGCTCCCCTCGCAACCAAACCTTAGACATGCTTGAAACGTCTCTATATAAGAAAAAGAAGGCAGGTTACTAAACTTTGCCAACTATACCCACAGACTATAGAATTCCATTTCCAGTACATCATACCCATCCCCCGATAGAATCAACTTCAGAAAGGACATGAGTCTGAACACATCACCCATCATCAAATATATGTTCAAGCCACCCATCCAAAGATCACCATGTCAACACTTGTAAATCAAATGAGGATATATTGATCCTGCCGCCCCCAAGCCAAACCGACCCTGCCTAATCCATGCCACAGACCCATAGAGCCAGTGCTAAATATGACACAGAAAAAACACATCTGGCCACCTTGCACTCTTGTTTAAATAATCTCAGATGTGCCGCTCCAAACTGTCTTTAAAAAAAATCCTTTAATGGAAATGTTACAGTTTTTTGTGTTTACAATCTCTAAACACTTTGTGAAGCTTGTTCCCTATTCCCTAAATATTGTAAAAGATGAAACACTCCATCCCTACATTTTTGGCAATTTTTAGGTCGAGCCTGGGCAGCGCATGCGCTGGTCTGCGAGCCATGCTATGGATGTATGACATTACAAAGCATGCTTTTACCACGCATGCCTTTACATCGCAGTTTTTACAACGCATGCTGTTACAACGCATAGCGTTAAGGGGCGCTGGATAGTGAATAGTTTAATTTACTATTCCAACTCCAGTCCCCGTGGATAGTAGGGAAGGTGTTGGATAGTAAATTAAATCCATTCCCTATCCTAGAGCGCCCCCAGCGCAATGCGTTGTAATGACATGCGTTGTAATAGTTGCGTCGTAAAGGCACTGCGTGGTAAAAGTTGCGTTGAAAAGGATGTTTCCCCATGCTATATTGGAGTATGTAATTGAAGCCTCACCCACTCTCCACCTATATTTGGCATTGGCTTGTGTCATTGTCCTTCGTAAATAGCGGCTTCTGAACAGCTATTAGGCTTTTTAGTCCTGCCATAGTACCCCCTTGTCTTCATTTGTAACCTCTCATGAGGACTGGCCCTTTTACTTCGGTTGTTACATGGTATGTCTTCTTTAGTCTGTAAGCACTAGTTTCTGTAATTAGTTTCTCTTACTGCAGGAGGGTCTCTCGTGCGCAGTTGTGACCGCCGGCTTGTTTATTTAACTCGAAGCAAACACGGAGCTCCTCAGGGGCCATGGAAGACAGAAGGGGGCAACTAGCTTTGCCTTCAAGCATCTGGAATACAATAAGTCTTCCATTTGCAAGAGTTTAAGTTATTGGTATTATAAATGACAATGCCTTTAATTTATGTTTCAAAAACCAAAACATAAATAAATACATTGTTATTTACAATGCCAATAGCTCAAACATGCGTAAATGCGAGACCTATTGCATTGCAGAAGCTTGTTTAGGTTGAGCCTGGGCAGCACATGCGCTGCTCTGCGAGGTATTCAGTAAGGGACGTGAAGCTCCACCCACTCTCCGCTCATATTTTTCATTGGCTTGTGTCATTGTCCACTCGAAACTGTGGCTGTTCATTGGTCAATGGGCTTAGTAGTCCCTCCTTAGTACAGCCTTGTCTCATTTTGTAACGTCCCATGAGGACACCCTCCCCCCGCCCCCCGTTACGTGCGTTGTTACTCTGTAGGCTTTAATTATTGCCTCTGAGCACTATTTTCTCATATAGCTTTGTCCAGCCTGCTGCTGCAGGCAGGATATTCTCTCACCTAATGCTTTAAAAAAAAATGATAGCACAGGTGCAAGACATTACAATGCAAGTGCTTTCCGCATTTGTGAGAGTTTAAGCTATTGGCATTGTAAATGACTATACCTTTTATTTATCTGTTTTAAAAACAACACAAATAAAAGGCATTGTCATTTGCAATGTGAATAGCTCAAACTCTTGTAAATGCAAGATGTATTGCATTGCAAATGATTGTTTTTAATGAAAATTTGGAGCAACATAATATTTTTAAGGCGAGTCATTGAAAAGATGCTCTTGCAGTTCAGAGACTTAACTATTAACTAAATAGTTTCTATTAAATTATGGATCGTGAGGGCTGATATTAAGTAGTTGCATGGCAGAACTGACACCAGGGAGGGAGTTGGTACAGTTGGAAAAGTACTCTACACAAAAGGGCCTTTTCACAGACTACGGGCAGGTCTCTGCCTACATGTACTTTCCCGACGTTTCCTTATTCACAGATATCTATGGGAGTACATCTGGAAAGATGCACCAGGTGCAGAATTCGAGGTATGCTCCAGGAAAGGACTTTAGCGTTTACGACTCCTGTTACCAGGGGTGTAGCTTCATGGGTGTGCTTAGGGTGTTACATTTATTTTCTGTTAAAAAAAATTGGGTGCAGGGTCTTTCAGTCAGGTATGGTGATGTGTTTGTCGGATTTTACAGGAATTTTTACACACAGACAAAAACACACACACATTCTCTCTCTGTTTTGAAAGTCTTCACAAATGTTAGTTATTTTACAAAATATGATGTTTTCTCTCACTTCGTACTGCTACCAATCCACGCTCCTATCCCTTACCACGGCTCCTTAAGCCACTCTCATGCACTCTGCTTGTCACATAAATATATTTTCAGCCCTGCTAAGTACCATGCTTCAGGCGTTAGACTTACTCATTTCAGTGTAGTGGTCCGTATCACCGCACTGAAATGCAAAGTCACGCATTCTAGCGCCTTCTGCGGTGTCAAGCCATAGCGCTCCTTATGCACCATTACTGAACTCTCGAATGACAGTGCGAGGCGCGCTGCTTCAAGAAGGCTTGGGAGTTGACTCAAAAGGCTTGCAGGCAGCTCTAGCTTCTCTACGGTAACAATGTACCGTTTTGACAGCCACTCATTATTAGGCCGCAGGACATCCTGAAGCCCGCGGCACGTGCTGAACGAGGGTCAGTTTTAGTTTGTTGGCTGCTAGCAATGCAGCCGCACAGGCAGCTCACCACTAAACCTAAAATGAATCCCACCTCGCGACCAGACACACCCGACCGTCATCCCACAGCCACTGGCTGCGGCAAGCTTGAGAGTGACTTAACCGACCGCGGTGCCTCCGGTCGGAGTGGTTCCAGACTCGATAGCCCACTACCAGAGCAGCACACCACAGTCCAGCCTGTGCAGAGGTGAGCCACCCTGAATGCCCTCCCGCCTGAATTCTGCGGCCAGCTGGAGAACCCGAGTCGTACTTGATGTGATTGCGGCCTTTACATAATTGCCACGCTTGCCAGCTTTAAATTGTTGCAAAAAGTAAGTAGAGCAACGTATTCTCTGCTTTTGTTTTCTAAATCACTTAAATAGGTGTGCTGTAACTGTTAGGATACAAATACTCCTTTATTGTCAGGGCAGGCTCCTTTCAACGTACTGATACCTCCACAGCTTGGCTGGCTCTGTCAGTGGACGGTGCGTGACTAACTTGAGACAAAATCAGGTACTTTTTAGGTCTCGCACCTGCGACACAGGGCGAAAGCCCTGTCGCAGCGAGACCCTATTGTCGTCGGCTCTGCTTACAACGAGCCAAAAGGGAGACAAAAGATGGGCACGCGCAGCATGCTGGAATCGGATCAGGTCGCGCGCGTTAACATTCGCTCCGATTCCGGCATGCTGTTCACACACACACACACACACACACAGACACACATACAGACGCACGCGCGCACACACACACAAACACAGGCACACAGGCACACACACAGACACACGCGCACACACGCGCACACACACGCACGCACGCACACACACATACCCTCACACACACACATCCCCTCCCTCTCCCCCCACCCCCACTCACCAGGCTCTTTCCGCGTGTCCCTCTCCCTCCGTAGCGGGTCAGTCTCGGCAGCAGGCTCCAATTCAGACTCTGAGCTCAGCGTGTCTTCTCCGGCGTTCCTCAGCTTGCGCCGGGACAGCCGATGTGCACGCTCACGGCGACGGCGTCTTGTGCGCTCCCACCGCGGTTTCAGTTTCGCGCCCGGCGATCCTCAGCTTGCGCCAGGACAGCCGATGTGCACGCTCACGGCGATGGCGTCTCGTGCGCTCCCACCGCGCTTTCAGTTTCGCGCCCGGCAATCCTCAGCTTGTAGTTATGGGTAAGGGTGTACAGACAACGTTCGGTGACGTCGGAGCACTTTTCATTTACAAAGTTTTGAGAAACACAAGCAAATTAACATACACGCAGATGTACTTAGTCAAGCTAAAAAGTCAAATTATTTTGTTATATTTGTTCTTCATTTTTTTGGTCTAAATTCAGAGCCAGGCACTGCCCCATTCCAGTCACATACACTCCCTATGCCGGTGACAGGCACTCTATGTGCCGGTGACAAGCACTCATACACGTGACAGACACTCATCCTACCACCCGCAGCAGACACCACTCACGATCACCTGCATATAACCAGGAGCATCTTGAACTACAGACATCCAGAGCTGGGTCAGAGTCAGGTCTTCAGCATCCACCAAGCCACACCCTCAATTGTGTTGACCAATTAACACGCTCACCAGTGCCAGACACCTTTGTCAGTGCTAAACTAGCACCTCCCACACCACTAACAGACACCCAGTACCCCGACCACGGCAAACAACCAGCACCCTCAACCGAGCTGGGCCTCTCAAATGCAAAACAACCAGCCCCCACGAGTGATGAATCGATGAGCACCCCGCCTGTGTCAGACACCCACAGTAGGACACCCAGCGCCCTCACCTATGCCAGACCCCTCAATATCCAGGCTTTGCCAGACACCCTGACCTCTATCAGACACCCAGCGCCCTCACCTATGCCAGACCCCTCAATATGCAGGCTTTGCCAGACACCCTGCCCTCTATCAGACACCCAGCGCCCTCACCTATGCCAGACCCCTCAATATCCAGGCTTTGCCAGACACCCTGACCTCTATCAGACACCCAGCGCCCTCACCTATGCCAGACCCCTCAATATCCAGGCTTTGCCAGACACCCTGACCTCTATCAGACACCCAGCGCCCTCACCTATGCCAGACCCCTCAATATGCAGGCTTTGCCAGACACCCTGCCCTCTATCAGACACCCAGCGCCCTCACTTGTGCCAGAGCTGCAGACCTTCTCCTTCGTCCGATTGCTTGGTCTCCGTCAGCCACCCAGCATCAAGGCCAGTGTCCGACACTGAGCGCCCATGCCTTCTAGCCTCACTATGCCAGCCTCGTCCCCATGCCCTCCCCCGTACCAGACACCCAGCAGCCCTCCGCGGTCAGCTCGTGTGGTTTCCATCTGTGAACGGCATCCTAGCACCCCACTTCTCAGACACCCAGTTCCGTTACCGGAGTCAGACATCTCACATATGCAAGAAATGCAGCACCCCGATCTCTGCCCGCCTCCCTCTCCCCTGCCTTCACGTGCGTCAAACAGACTATCCGTGCCAGGGGCCCAAAGGTGCCACCACTGTCCTGTCAGATGTGGACTAATGCTAGACATCATCACCAGGCTCAGACACTCATGTGTCACAGATGTGTAATCCCACCATAGCGGATCCCTTAGTACCCTGCCCCATGCCAGGCGCCTTCATCTGTGCCCTCCGTGGTCCGATCCCTCATAATCCTGCCCGTGCCAGGCACCTAGAGCAGACACCTCTACCTGTGTCAGACTCCCTGAGCTGTCAGACACCCTCGCCTGTGTGACCTCTCACATGTCGACACCTACATCCGTTGCCACTGCTCCAGAACTCCTCCAGTGTCACTCCCCTGAATTCTGCCCATGCCAAGCACCAGTGCTAGACACCTTCACATGTGCCAATCATCCAAACCCCTCTATGGTCAGAGCGCTCAGTATCCGGCCCATGCCGGAAATCCCCACCTGTGCCAGACACCCCAACCTGTACCAGACACCCCCCACCTGTACCAGACACCCCCCACCTGTACCAGACACCCCCCACCTGTACCAGACACCCCCCACCTGTACCAGACACCCCCCACCTGTACCAGACACCCCCCAACCTGTGCCAGACACCCCCACCTGTACCAGACACCCCCCACCTGTACCAGACACCCCCAACCTGTACCAGACACCCCCAACTGTGCCAGGCACCCCCGACCTGTGCCAGACACCCCCAACCTGTGCCAGACACCCCAACCTGCGTCAGACACCTACACATGTCACAGTGATCCAGAACACTCCAGCGTCCGTTCCCTCTGAATTCTGCCCATGCCAAACATCCCCACATGTGCCAGATGCCCCCACCTTTGCCAGTCATCTAGAACTCCTCCAGCGTCAGATCCCTCAGTATCCACCTCATGCCGGAAACCCCCACCTGTGCCAGACAACAACATCTGCGTCAGACACCTACACCTGCATCAGAGATCCATGACCCCTCCAGGGTCAGAACCCGCAGTATCCTTCTCATGGCGTGCAACCCCACCTGTAAAAGACACCAACACCTGGGTCAGACACCTACACCTGGGCCAGACACCTACACCTGGGTCAGACACCTACACCTGGGTCAGACACCTACACCTGGGTCAGACACCTACACCTGGGTCAGACACCTACACCTGTGCCAGTGATCCAAGACCCCTCCATCGTCAGATCCCTCAGTACCCTGCCCATGCCGGAAACACCCACCTGTGCCAGACACCAACATCTGTGCCAGACACCTACACCTGCGTCAGAGATCCATGACCCCTCCAGGGTCAGATCCCTCACTATCCTTCTCATGTTGGGCACCTACACCTGGGTCAGGCACCTACACCTGGGTCAGACACCTACACCTGTGCCAGTGATCCATGACCCCTCCAGGGTCAGATCCCTCAGTATCCTTCTCAAGGCGGGCACCCCACTTGTACCAGGCACCTACACCTACGTCAGACACCTACACCTGTGCCAGTGATCCATGACCCCTCCAGGGTCAGATCCCTCAGTATCCTTCTCAAGGCGGGCACCCCACTTGTACCAGGCACCTACACCTACGTCAGACACCTACAACTGTGTCAATGATCCAGGACCCCTCCGGGGTGAGATCCCTCAGTATCCTGCCGTGCCGAGCACCCCCACCTGTACCTGGCACCTACACCTGGGTCAGACACATATGCCAGTGACCCCTCCAGGGTCAGACACTTACCTACACCTGTGCCAATGATCCAGGACCCCTCCAGGGTCAGACACCTACACCTGCCTCAGACATTGTTATTTGTAATATTAATACATCTAAGTCATGTAAATACAACACAGATTGCATTACAAATGCTATAGGCGTCACGTTTGCGAAAGTTAAAACTATTGGCATTGTAAATGACAAAGCTATTAATATCGCTATTTACAAAACCAACACATAAATAAAATATTTGTCATTTACAATACCAATTGCTCAAACTTTCCTAATGCGAGACCTATTGCATTGCAAATGCTTGTTTACAAGTCCTGCCAGGAAGGCATTGCAGCGACCCTGGCAGGGCCTAGGCAAAATGAGGTACTTGACTTGTTTCTTGTTACGGTGAGCGTAATTTTAAAAGTCCTCCACTGCGCACACTGTTCTGCTCTTGAGAGCATTTGCCCTTGCAGCCCCGGTCAGTGCACTGTGGTGTATGGACTGCCCCACAGAGTCGAGCAAGCACTGTCTGTGAACAGCTCTATGGCGAGCGGCTGTCAGTAGTGAGTTCCCCACTGCAGCTTAGGAGCTACAGCCCCAGGCTGGATTTTCCCGTTGGTGAGTGGCCTGTTACACTACGGAGCAAGCACAAGAATCAGTGATGTTTGTGTTTAGGAAGAGAGCACGCAAAACGGTTCAGATTACAATAAGAAAAGACGTTGCATTGCTGAACCAAGTGCGATAAGGTGTTCCTTTCAGACATGATCTGTCAATTTGACACTGTCAAATGCAATTTGTCTGTGGCTCTGCAAGAAGCAGTAATGATCATAAGTGTAAAATCATGTAAGATGTGAGTAGATTGTGGTTATACAATCGTTTTACAGTAGGTTCAGGTGTTTTGCAGCAGTTTCAAGCTCTTCTCATAGCTTGGCCTTGCTTAAATGAGTGTAAGTTCTTATGTTCATCTGTTTCCAGGTACTTAATTTGTTGATTTTGCTTGCAAACAAGTATCACTCTTGGTGTCATACATTTAGTAGTTGAATGTCATTCATAAGTACCCTGAAACCTTGAAAATGTCACACATAAGCACTCATAAAACGTGGCAGGTTTGCAGTCTGTGTTTCATGTCAGATAGTGTCCTTCCATTTCTGGCGCTTTGCAATAGTTTTAAGATGTTCCTAGAGTTTCTCGTTGCTGAAATGGCTGTCATTTCTGGTAGATATGTTTCCCTCATCTTCATTGCTTGATTTTTGCTCGCGAGAAAGGGTCACTCAGATTGTTGAATGCCACTCATAATTTCACTGAAATTTCGAAAATATCCACATAAGCAATCTGAAACCTTAGCAGCTATGTATTTTAACATTATATGCCTCTGTAATTGATGGATAATCTGAAGCGGTCACCCCCCCTCCCCTCAATCTCACTGACCAAGCTACGCCCCTGTCTGTTCCCTTTCTATCGAGTTTTTCATAGCGGAGAACCCCACTCCATACAGGAGGAGGAGGATCCTCTGTGCAAAAACACATTTTGTTTCCTATTCGGGGGAAATATTTTTCCCTTTGGAGAAACCCCTACCCCACACCCCCACCAAATCTGCTGATAGTCCATTCTCCTCAATGCTCATGAAGCAAACTTACACCAGCACTGTGAAATATGACCTTTTTCCAGGCTGTAAAAGGGGTAAATCGTGGTTTGAGAATGCCCACAAACATGCAGGCGCCCCCACATTTACAAGGTGTTCCACGCCCGGAAAGCCCACTTTCCGAAGTCCTCCATGAAGCTCTTCAACCTCATAAATTACTTTGTCGGTCATGAATCCATTTGTGAATTCCTGTCAGGGTTAAAAAGGATCAATTTAATCGTAAACGTACGGTCTACGTTTATCTTGGTGGATAGGTCCAATATTATTCATTAAAACATTGTTCATATGCATGTTGGAGAAAAAAGGTACAAGCAAGTCAAAAATTTTATTTGGAAGTAGTCATGTGGTATGCAGATATGGCAGGTTTGTAACAAAACCAAACAATGAAAATGTGTATTTGCAAATGGAGATGAAGGTGCTTTGGTGATGAGTAGTATGTGCATGTGTCAGATTCAAAAAATTTAACTAATCACGTGTTGAATGTAGCACATGTAGATTTTACGCATCGTTACCTGAAGCTCTCCAGCATCTCATCTTCTCGTTCCTCTTCTTTTGATCCAAAGATCCTGTCCAACATTGCCATCTACCTGTGCACCATCACCGTGGGGATCATGTCCTACTACATGGCTGACCGGAAGCATCGCAAGGCCTTTCTAGAAGCCCGGCAGTCCTTGGAGGTCAAGCTGAACCTGGAGGAACAAAGCCAGCAGCAGGTAAGCCTCCTCTGTTAATACATCTATATATCCTTTACTTCTTATAACTGTGGTTATCATGGTGACACTGCACAGTTCACAGAGAAGGAAGCCTGGGTTTTAGCAGGTGGAGGTATTTGTATGTTTGAGAGGAGTTGGGCGCTTTTACTAGAGATGCTCTGTAGAGAGTCCCTTCTACAAATTTATGAAGATGTTTGGTGGGATCTTGTCAGAGGGGCCGATTCACAAAACTAACTTATGACAAAATCCTAAACGTACTACTTTTTGTATTCACAGAAGGCATTTAGTAGTCTTAAATTAGGATTTTGTCCTAAATTAGGATTGTGTTTTAAGGTAGGATTTTGTCCTGAATTAGGATTTTGTCCTAAATTAGGATTTTGTCCTAAATTTGGATTTTGTCCTAAATTAGGATTTTGTCCTAAATTGGGATTTTGTTTTTAGTTAAACTTAAGACAAACTTAAGTTAAACTTAAGCCAAAATCCTAATTTAGGACAAAATCCTAACTTAGGACAAAATCCTAATATAGGACAAAATCCTAATATAGGACAAAATCCTAATTTAGGACAAAATCTTCATTTAGGACAAAATCCTAATTTAAGACTACTAAATGCCTCTGTGAATACCAAAAGTAGTACGTTTAGGATTTTGTCGTAAGTTAGTTCTGTGAATCGGGCACTAAATGTTTTCCAGTGAGGGATCAGAGATACAATCATTGCTGGCCCCAAATAGTATGGCCACAGTGATCACTAGACCAGCCCATTCTAACATTCTGAGTGAAACTTTAGTAGTAGCTAACAATGACATCATGTGTCAGAACTCGCACGTTCTGACTTCAAAAATGCTAGCTGCCAAGATCACAAATACAGGAATGCTCTTCCATAAGACAACTGTTCAATTGCAAAATGTGTTTGTGACACCAATTAATGATTATACTGTCGCTCTTTATGGTCACCCATGAAAGATGCCCCAAGTGGATGAATTAACGCTTCACTCATGTCATCAAACGCTTGAACTGTTCTGTTTTACCCCTCTCAGTTTTCAAGTATTTCACCAAATTCCATCATTGCTTTGTGAATGTGGTAATTAAGGACCTTCACACCGTGATATAATTCAGTGGCTAGCTACTCGTTTCGTGAACCTTTTGGTGCAGGAAAGTAGGGGTTCATTGAAGCTGGAGCATGAACCATACTTAGTACCATTATTATCTTATTCTTGGCACCTATTGTCAAGCTTTCTTTCATTTCTATGTGGTCTGTATCTTTTCAAGGCATTGTTTTGCTGTATGAATATGAAGGTACTGGGATCTGTCTATTGATTAGTATTTTGTAACTAAAAAGTCAGATATTCATTTTTTCCAACCACACTAATGGGGCCCCTGAATGTCAGCCTGGACTGCATTGACTGAGTTCTGTTGTGGTTTTCCACGCCACTATAGGCACAGAGTGCAAATCCAAAGGCACACAAGTCAGTAGATTGATGTGTTGGTGCCAGCAGCAGTGGTAGAGGCTCTTTGTTCAATTTGGTAGATCCCGGAATGATTGTTATTTACAACCAGTATCCTATTGTACAAGCACTGGGGGATGGGGCACCATCTCCACCTCCATGCCTACATTCTAGAAAATGAAGATGCATTGAGGTCAAAACAGATTATAGAAGAGTCTCCTCCAGAGTGGTATCTTAACATTCCAAGATTCCATCTCCTGAATCATCATGCAACTTTTCCCTATCTAGTGAGATTGATGTCGCTGTACCAGCAATCCATCTATATGGAGTGAGGTTTCTGGCATTTCAGTGCCTTGCATTAAGGAGGTCAAAAGAGCCATGCGGCTGGACCACATCACCCAGTAGACAAAGGACAGCTTCCTCTGTACGGGCGGAACCAGGACTGAAATCATTGTACTCCGAGATCGTAGACCTGTCTCCATTTGACTGATAACAGGCCTAGGCACCACTTCTTCAATGACCGCAAAAGCCAAGTACACGGGGTACTCTTTGATTCAGAGCTATCCTTTGCTCCATAAGATAATGTAGTGGTCAAAGGAATGAATCTCCAGCAGTTCCTACTTGGTAAAATCCAGTCACAACTCTAAACCGGCCATGGGATGGACCCGACGAAAGCCCTCATCATGTCCCGCCTCGACTACTGTAACCTCCTCTACTTTGGCCCCCCGAAAACTCCCATTCCAAACTACAAAGTCTGCAAAATCTGGCACCCACAATGCACCTTATCCTTTGTATATGGGACGCATCAATCCCGCCTTGAAAGCTTTTCACTGGCTAGCAGTCGAATCCGGATCAGCAAACTTCTGAAAACTGAACCCTTCAGACACTTGGACCCTCAGACCTGCTGAACTACAAGGGGCTGCAGATGCCCTCCCTGATTGGCTGCGTTCTTCCCTTCCACCGCTTTCCTTCTGACTACTTTTAGTTGTATCCCTCTTCCTACACGCTGAAGTATTCGCATGTTATCTACAGCACACTAGAAAACTACAGATACATAATACAAGGCGATTGAATGAGAATTGACACATGACCGCTCTTCCACAAGAGAGTGTTTGAGAGGGCGGTGTCCAGTGTAGGTCGAGGGAACCAGGAGCCATGCCAGGTTTCCAGGCCAAGCACTGATTTTATAGGTCTGTTTAGATTGCTTTTCTCAATGTAATATGTATAAACCAGAATGACCACCAGCTGTGTTTATTTGTATGTAAACGTATCTTATCTGGATATCCTGAAATCTGGCTTGGATCCGGCCCTTTTGGACCGGAGTTGGACACCTCTGATGCGGTAGAACATTAGGAGACACTCAATACGTTTGCGTTGTAGCTCCATGCGCTATATAGTGTGTTCTACCAACAAGATGTACGTGTGGGAGAGTTAATGCTGTGTTTTTATCTGCAGCTACGCATGACTAACCCACTTTCCCTGTCATGAGTCAGAGGCAGTAATTATACTGCATGACCAGGTCTAGCCTACGTACTTTTCATAGGCTAGGGATTTCATGTCAGTATGTCCACCAAAGTGTGTTTATTTCACCTGACAAAGCAAGAATCGCACTGCCACATGTCCAAAAGCAGGTCTGTCGCTGACATCCTTTTCACCATCAGATTAAAAATGAGTAATACCGTGGAAAAAAACATATGAATCACTGCATCAGGTCATGAAACACACCTAGAGTAGGAACTCTTTCTTCTCATTCTAAGCACAGCACCGAGCTGCAGTGTTAGAACTCAGCACTTCCACCCAAAAGAAGGGAGCGGAGATCTATTTGTAACCCTGTGTGTCTAAGGAATAGTGTAGTCAACCTCAATTTAAAATAAATCTGGGAAAATTAATCTGAACCCGGAGTCCCCAGAATTTGTGACTGATTTTTGGTCCCCTCCCCCGCTGGTTTTTTCCCAAGTTAGGGGACAGTGTTTGTAGGCTCGCTCTGTTATAATTAATAATTTTGTTATAATGCCTTGCTTCCTCCATATATCAGTGCTGAATTGTATGTGTAAATCCCTCTGGTAAAGGGCAGACCTCTGCTAGACAGTGTGGTCTCTTAGACCACCTCTCATCCCCCATTCACATAGACATAATAGACAGACTACTGGGTGTATAGCAGGCGTCCCTCAAGTATAGCAGTTTGTCAGCCGCTGGACATTTACCTTGTTATTTATTCCTGGATTTCCTTTGTCCTACTCACTGATTTAATCTTCAGAATTTATCTTTGTTATACCGCCAACATCAACAAGAAACACTAGTGTATAAACGGATCTCTACGCATACACTATAACACAACATAAAAACTGGCTGAGTTTCCCACTTCATAGAAATAATAGACAGACTACTATGTCTATGGCTTTAACATGCTTCTAAGTTCATTGGGTTAGTCAGCAGGTTATGGTGCTTAGATAGAGTCAGATGTTTTAACCTTCTCCTCCATTACAGCATCTGATGCATTAACAAAGCAAAATCTCAAAATATTTTTTGGGTTAGGTATTTTTTGCGAAGATTCATGAAGCAATAACAATATACGTAGCAAGTGTAATAGAATAGCGATAAACATTCCAGAGTATTAAAATTGCTGAAGGAGTTGAAACAAAACAAAGAAACACAACAGTACAACAAATCTGTATCATTTTATATAAAATGGAAACAGTGAAAGAAGAGAAGGTGGAGGTGACGGTAGGAAGACAGAAGAGGGCAAAGGACAGAAAGAAACATAGCGCGAAATAAGAGATATAGGAGCTAAGAATGCTGAGTGATAGAATAAATATTTAGTAAAAGGTAGCCAATTTAAATCCGATTTAATCGTCTGGCGTAACGATAATGAGGTAACAGTAGATATTCTATGTTCATCACAAATAAAATTCCACCATGTTGACATAGATAATTTAGAAGTATCTTTCCAACAGGAGGGTATACCCTTAAAGGCAAGCAAAATGAAAAGATCAAATTACACAATGGTATGGCGGAAATATGATTGAAGACAGGTGACCTAGATCCAAAGAAAACGTTTGGATCGATAGATGAATTTCACAGTAGATGATCTTTAAACCTTTGGACCAAATAACTTTCCAAAAATTGAACACATGAGAGTAATAATAGAGTAAATGAGTTAAAGTACCATTTGAAGTGGAACATGATCAACATAGTGGACAAGTAGCTTGATAAAATTTAGAGATACACTCAGGGGTGATACCAGCTCTATTATAATCAAAAATAGACATTGTGTAATTCGCGGAGCTTTGGAGGTGTTAAACAATTTAAGCCATATATTATCCCATTGATGAACAGTGAATAGTGAATGATGCAGAAAGGTAATTTTCCTATAATAATTCAATAGAATCATTTAATCGCAGAGGTAGGCACTAGTAACATTTTGGTTTATAGAAGCAGCTTTGGGAATAGAATTTGTGGTTAAGTATTATGCAATGGCGTCGAGGGTGTGAATGGAACGAGGTCAAGAGGAAGCACAAGCTCTTATAAATAAGGCCTTTAATATGCCTTTTCTGCTTAACCCGATGAGCCTCCTGTAGGTTTATCACATCCATTGTGGTAGTAGTGGAATACGTCACACTTTCTTGTGGTAGATTGTCCTCCCTAGTTAAAATTAACTTAAAAGGTATGTAATCCTGGGAACTGGGGGTATTTTAGAAAAAAGAGTACTTCACTGTGGGGATGAGCTTTCCAATAAGGCACTTAAACAAGCATTGGCAAAACCAAAAGGTCTGGCATTGGCAAGTATTGTTGTTGCATGTTTAAGCCACAGAAATCGAAAAAAACATACTGCCACTGAAACATGGCTGCAACATGCTTTCCCATTGGAATATGAAATTTAAAAAACATTCACTGATGTGGCTGATTTACTATTGATGTTTTTTAATTAACACTCCTTTCATTAGTGCTGTGAATTTCATTATTATTTGTGAAGTAGAGAAAAATAAAGGCCTAAAAAAGCACTCAAGTCATAGGCAGTACCAATATTACAATACGACAATTACTTTATAACAGCAACTTCAAAACGGAGACCAAAATCACTAGCCAACAAGACACCCAAAGTGCATGTGAATTAAATAATGGTTAGAAAATTATTCAAAGGAACACTGTGAATCCAATTTTTTCTGAAGAGACAGAAATATTTTAAGGCAGGTGTGAACAGTGTGCTCAGACTTTCTGCAGTCTCTCAAAATGAAGGGAGGCTATGTGTGAAGTAGACCAAACTATTTGCCCCATGCTGTTTGCTGTGGTGGGTGGAAGCAAAATGTTAATGACAGTTATATGAAGCCTGCTGACCACAAGCCCCTCTGTGTAATTTATGTATGATGTTTTAATAATTTATTTAGGAAAACTAATAGTCTGACATGAGAACTAATGTCTCAAAGGCCAGACCTAAAAATGAAGCATCTCTGCCCTGTCCGCTTCTTCTCCTATCCGCTTCAGGATAAAATACTGCCCTTGAATCTTAGGTTTGTGGTGGGCTTAAGGACCCTCAGGAAATATTCAGGTTACCTAAAATGTTTTGGTAAATCCCATCTGCATTTGCAGCGACTCTAAATAATTTACTTGGGCCTATTTACAGTGTTGTTAACAACTGGTAAATGGACAGGAAGGAGGTAAGAGAAAGGTACCGCAGCTGTAAATATTCTTCCTACACCCACAACCACTTTGGTTACCTCACAGAGACTTGAGAAAACAGACATTGGTGAAAGTGTCTAGGCAAGTTTATACACTATCTCACTCCCAGACACAGCCAGTCCAGCAATCCTGCTAGCCTGAGTGGAAGGTGTTATGTCTTCTGCTCCCCCGTGCCTCCACATCCTCCAAAGGGATGGTGGACCTGATGAAGATGTCCTCAAACATAAATATTTTGAAGAATCACACTGCCAGAACTAATATCAGACAAGAACATAAGTGTAGGGTGAATGCAGTTGTATGTGTGTATGTGTACAGTGTACCTCCCTGGTGGAATGGTCTGGGATCTGGGACCAGTAGTGTCATCAGGTATACCAGAGAATATATGGGCTATCTCTGGCATAATGCTGGCCACTGCTGGCATAATGATGACTGTTGCAATTGGGTCCCGTCCATTCAGTACGCCTGTATTCTTTGCTTTTTGTATCTTCAGGTTTTTTACTTTTTATTGTGGGTGAGTGTCACTACATGTGTCTGACCTACGGTAATCACATGGCAAACCGACTGTATATGTTTACCGCCAGTGTACGCATTTAAATATAAGGTCATTGCATCACAGCAAGGGTAAGGGGCACTTGGCTAGTTATATGTGAACACGTGTGTGCATAAGTGTGCATATGCGTGTTCACAAGTGTGTGTGTGAGACTACTGTTGTGCGCAGCCCAGTAACTGCCCACAGGTAACCTGGCACAAAGAGAATTCTGCAGGATTAGATATTGACTTTGGGAAGGCCTTATAATGTTAGTGTACACTTTTAGGGACAGTCAATGTAATTTACTGTTCTGTCTTTAGTGACACTTTGCTACGCAGATACAGAGAGAACTGCCTTAGAGTGCAGTTTTGCTGTTCTTTGGTCTACAGAGACGATATATCGAATTAGCCTTCAATATGTGCGGGAAAATCAATTTTGCAAGTTACACAAAGATATCTGTACAATTTATGGATCATCCAGAATTGGTATATTCCTTTGATGCAGCTCAGAATCAGAGCTTAGGCCTCGTGTCACCCTGCTGTGCCAGGTTAATTACATTTCTTTCCAGCAGCTGGAACAAAGGCCTCCCCAGACAAAGGGAGTAATTAACAGTGCTTCACTCCCCTCCTGAGGAGGAAAGGGGTGGGGCAGAATGATCTGCATCAGTCAGGCCTCTGGAGGGGGGCGTGGCTTGAGCGCCGAGGGAGATGGCGGCGTGAGCCCGGAGCTCCGTGCCTCTTTCCCCACAATACTCCTGAAAACGGGGCCAGAGGACCCGCAAGTGCTCCGGAGCCGGTAGCGGACCTGAGGGAGACTGGCTGGGCGAGGTCTGAGCTGCTGGCGGCACTGCAGCGCCGAGATCGGCCGCCGATCGCAGCGGCCGCCTGAGTGAAGGGAGAGACGGCGGCGAGCAAGATGGCGGCCGCGACGGAGCCCTGACTGATCGAGGGCTGCGCAGCGGTCCACTCACCCGAAGCAAACGGTGGGGGCGCGGCCGCCGTCTCGGACGGTCCCGACGGCGATACCCCCCGCAGCGGGAGGAGCTCCTTGACTCTCGGCGGCGGTGCGCGGCGACCGCGACCGCTAGGAGAAAGGGCCGCCGGGTACGTCACTGCCAGCGGAGCTCCCAGGCGGCTTCATTAACCAGGAGAGCGGAGAGACGATCTACGACCCAGCCCTGGGCACCGGACTTGATGGCGGGTGAGCGGGGGCAGCCCTGAGAGGTGGGCCACGAGGAACGGGAACTGATGTAGTACGGCCCGGGGCCCACCCCGCCCCCCGCCTCCTTTTTCTCGTCGCCCCCCCGCCGCGAAAGAGCGAATGGTGGTTGGAGACATAGCGGAGACACCCTGCAGGCCAGCGGAGGTCCCCCCGACAGCGCCAAGCTCCCGGTGGGGCGCCACACTTGAGCCGCTAGCCCAGAAGAGGGAAGACGGTATACCATAGTCCCCCAGGGGGAGGGCTGCACGGCAGGCGCTGCTTCTGGAGTGCGGCAACAGAGCAGTGGGATCCCGTGGCGCACAGGAGCCGGCCACGTGGCTGAGGCCCGAGGGAAGAAAGAACGAACGTCCACGGCCCCCGGGGGCCGAGGACCACGACAGGCGCCACTGCTGGGGTGCGACATCTGTGAAAGCGCGACCCCATAGCGCACAGGGACAGGTCGCGAGGCCGTGGCCCGGGGGGGTCTCAGCCAACCGGGCAGGCCGAGCAGGACGAAGTCAGCCACAATGGGGAAGCCGAGGACCAAGGCGGAGGAGGCAGAGCCATCTGATGCGGCGGAGGGGGGCCCCGCCGGGCAGACGGACCTGCAGCGGTTACAGGACCGGATACTGGAAGCCATAACGGCCACTCGAGACGCGCTCCACAACGATATTGCGCAAGTGGCGTCGGGACTGGGCTTGCTCCGGGCGGACCACGATAAATTGAAAGACAGGGTCAAGGACGCTGAAACGGTGATCAAGGACCTGGCACCGGCTCACAAGGTGATGGAAGGGAAGCTAACGGAAGCCCTGGACCGCATACGCACCCTGGAAAGGCGGGCGGAGGACGCGGAAAATAGAAGCCGGCGCAGCAATGTGCGGATCGTAGGCGTACCGGAGACGGAGGGGGCGAGGGACATGGTTGCCTACATGGAGGAATGGCTGAAAACAGTGGTGGCGCCGGAAGGGCTCTCATCATTCTTCACACTGGAGCGTGCACATAGAGTCCCCTCAGGGCCTCCCAAGCCCGGGCTCCCACCCAGACCGATCATAGCCAAGTTGCTCCATCACAAGGATAGGGACTTGCTCCTGCGGAGAGCTCGGGAGAATGGCCCCTTCCAGATTGCGAACAGCAGGGTCACGCTTTTCCCGGATTTCACCTTCGAGACACAGAAGCAGCGGGCCTCCTTCCTTACAATCAAAAAGGAACTGCGGAATGAGGGGATAGCCTACTCGTTGCTTTTCCCAGTCAGGCTCCGAGTGGTGGTGGACGACAAGGCGAGCTTCTTTAACACGTCAGCAGAGGCCTGGGACTGGTGGGAGACATACAAAGCTGGGACGGACGGCGCCAGAGCACAGGAGGAGCGGGAGAAGGAGCGGGGGCGTTCGCCGCAGCGGCCGTGGAGGTCGAGGAGGCTGAGGAAACGAGGGCAGGGGAAGATGGGACCAACGGCCTCCCAGACCGAGGCAGAACGGCAGGCCGCACTACTGGAAGTGGGAAAGCTGAGTCGAGCGGAGGGCCCCGGTTCTGGGGGGGCCATGGACTCGGACGCTCTTATATCGGCCTCAGGCTCAGAATTGGACCTTTCTGGGATTCATCGGACTGGAGAGCCGCTGGTGACGCCGCAGACGGCGGACGAGATCCTGAATGTCTGAACTGCTGGCAGAAGACTATGGGTAATGTTTGGGAAGCTGGGAGGGAGACCCATGCCTAAGTATATAGCGGGCTCCGGGGCACACCGGGGCACTCGTAGCAGGGAAGACATGGGGAATTGGGGAGGGAGTGAGGAGCTAGGCGGCGCAGCCCCCCTCTGGACAAGGCCGCACTCCGTAGGCCCTTAAGGCACCCACGGCTACGGCTGTGTAGTTAAGACCTGGGTTGATCAGGTGTGGGAGTTTGGATGGGGACTGATATCTTGGTATTGGGGCCTGTTCTGGGGGAGGGGGGGGTTCCACAGTTGGGGATTGTTTACCCTTTTTGAAGTTATTGACCCGGGGTACACCACGGGTAGGACTGCTGGGATGTTTCGTTTTGTTAAGGGGGGGCACCACCACCATTGCAGGGCGGGAACTGGAGGAAATGTGTCGACCAGATCGTTGGGACAATGGCTAATGTGAATAACTTGAACTGTATTACCTGGAATGTGCGGGGCCTACACACCATGCAGCGCAGACACAAGGTACATGCATATTTAGTGCGGAGGGGAGTGCACATCGCCATGCTGCAGGAGACGCATCTTACACGGCGGGAGGGGGCAGCGCTGCAGAGAAGGTGGCGGGGACAGGTTTTTCATACCAGCTACTCTGCATATGCTAGGGGGGTACTAATTTGGATTAGGGCAGGCACACCTTTCCAGCTCACGCGCCAATGGGTGGACCAGGAAGGGAGGTATGTGGTGGCGGAGGGGAAGCTGGAAGGTAGAGATGTGGTCTTAGCTAGCATTTATGCCCCGAATTCGGACCAGCTGGCTTTCCTCACGACACTATCAGGAACGCTGGCTCACTCCCTGGCGGGCCCGGTCCTGCTGGGGGGTGACTTCAACTCCATTACGGACCCTTTGTTGGATAGGTCCCATCCCCCCCTACATGATTCCCCGGTACACAGGCTGTCTAGAGGTAGAAGGGAGTGGCAAGAGAGTTGGGAACTGACGGATGTCTGGAGAGGGCAACACCCGGCTGACCGGGATTACTCATTCTTCTCCGGACTGCACGACTTGCATGTCCGATTGGACACGATACTCTGCTCCCGGGGGGTGCTGCCATACGTCACGGGATCGGAGTACCTGTCGAGAACGATCTCTGACCATAATCCACTCCTGATCCGGCTGGCTTGGGTGGCGGGGACACCCAGGATCCCGATCTGGAAACTACGGCCTGAGACCTTAGAAGACCCCCTATTCGAGGCGGCCCTGGCGGAGGGGGTGGCCTCATATTTCGCGGAAAATGAAGGGACGGCGTCCTCCAGGGCGATGGAATGGAACGCCTTTAAGGTAGTGGTGAGGGGTATCTGCATCAAAGACTATGTAGGTGTGCGAAAAGTGTTGCTGGGCGATCTAGCTATGGCGGATACCAGGTTGAGAGAAGCGGAGAGGGAGCGGCCCGGACACCCTGAACTCCAGGAGACACTCTGTGCGGCTAGGGAGGCGGTAGCAGTTGAGGTGGAGAGGCTTCGAGCTTTTGACTTTAAGAGGTATGTGCTGCGCTCCCATGTGGACGGAGACAAGGCGGGCACCCTTCTGGCGTGGCTTTCGAACCCCACTAGACGGTGCACTCCCATACTCCAACTGAGGGATACGTCGGGTGTAGTACAGCACACTCAGTTGGGCATAGTTGACGGCTTCCGGGAGTATTACGAGGGCCTATATAAGAGTGCCCCAGGAGACCGGCCGGGTCTGGCAGAACCCTTCTTGACGGGCCCACCTCTACGACGGCTAGAGGCAGAGCAGGCGAAAGACCTGGGCTCGGACATTGAGTTAGGGGAGATCAGGTCGGCGGTGCGACGCATGGCACGAAACAAGTCGCCGGGAATAGACGGGCTCCCCATAGAATTCTATGGCAAATATCTAGATATCCTGGCCCCAAGACTGTTGACCGTCTATAAAGAGGCCAAGGCGGCGGGCCAACTACCGCAGTCAATGCGGGAGGCATTGGTGGTCCCACTGCTGAAGCCCGGTAGAGAGAGTAGTGACCCGGCGTCCTATCGACCACTCTCTATGCTCACCGCGGACTATAAGATCCTGAGCTCCATACTGGCAGCGAGGCTCCTGCCACACATGACGGACCTCGTGCACGAAGACCAGAATGGTTTTATCCCAACGCGCAACACCACGATCAACATCAGAAGGCTTGTCCGCCTCATGGACGGGCTGAATAGCGGAGATGGGACGGAACTGGTCCTTTCGGTTGACATCGAAAAAGCCTTCGACAGTCTAGAGTGGGACTACCTCTATGCAGTAATGGAACGGTTCGGGCTGGGGACCGGCTATATTCATTGGACGAAGGTCCTTTATGCGGAGGCGATAGCGAGAGTGAGGGTGGGATCAACGGTGTCCCTCCGATACCCGGTTGAACGAGGCACTCGGCAGGGTTGCTCTCTCTCGCCGTTGCTATTTGCACTGGCTATAGAACCGCTGGCGGCTCAGGCTCGGACTGGGCGGCACTTCCGTGGAGTGCGGGCCAGAGACGGGCAACATTTCATATCGCTGTATGCCGATGATCTACTGCTGTTCCTCCATGACGGCGTTGGGGACTTGCAGGGAGCGGAGGCGCTGCTAGAGAGCTTCGGAAAGATGTCGGGCCTGAAAGTTAACTGGCCCAAGACGAGCTTGTTCCCGCTGCAGGAGGGCGCTGCCCAGCCGCACCACCGATCGGAAGTAGCTTGGGAGCCTGCCTGTATTAAGTACCTGGGGGTCCAAATTTTCCATACGGCGGAAGACTTGCTAGAGGGCAACCTGGGGCGATGTGTGCGTGGATTGAGGGGCTGCATGACCTTCTGGGCCACATTGCCGCTATCGGTGGCTGGCCGGATCTCCTTGCTGAAGATGGTTGCACTGCCAAGATTATTATATTACTTTCGGACGCTCCCGATATGGCTACCTGGCTCCTTCTTTAGACTACTTAAATCGCTGATCACGACATTCATTTGGGGAGCGGGACGGTGTAGAGTGGCGCTGGCCACGCTCTCTCGCCCGAAAGATGAGGGGGGATTAGCGGTCCCGGACTTCGAGCTTTATTACCTAGCGGCCCAACTGCAGGTCTTCACGCAGGAGGTGGCAAGGGTGTTTCGGGGTCCGGAGGGTGACATCTTGCGGGGAACGCCCAGGCACGTCCTGGCTTATATTACTCTCCAACAGCGGCTGGACGATAGGGATTTATCGCTGGAGCAGCGCACATACCGCCAATGCTGGAACCGGGCACAGAGGAGAGCCGGTATTCGGCGCCCGTACGCACCGGAGATCCCTCTGGGCATGTTAACAGCCCTACCGCATGGCGGGGACTGGTCACATCTGCAAGGATGGGAAGAAGCGGGAGTGCAAGTGGTGGGAGACCTGTACGAAAATGGCGCGCTGCTCCCGTTTCAGGAGTTAATGGAGCGCTTTGACATCCCAAGAGGGGGATTTTTGCTACACGCGGCGGTGACCAGGGCAATGCAGGCCCACTGGGGCACGGGGCTTGAGGAGCCCGAGACGGCGGCAGCGTGTCAGTACACTATGATGGCGGCGGGTACACTCAAGGCAGTGACGTGCCTTTACAATCGGATGATAAGAGAGCACATTCCTCCTCTTGCATCTCTGAAAGCCAAGTGGGAGGCGGACCTGGGTAAGGACATGTCAGACACGGCATGGGCACAGCTGGTCCGAAGGGCCCGCAACAGCACGAGAAACGCTAGATTCCAACTAATCCACTACTACATATTACATAGGGCATACATGACCCCGGGTAGGATCAGGCGATATTTTGGTGCGGAAACAGCGTCCTGTCCCCGATGCCTAGAAGAGGGGGCCGAATTGGTGCACATGCTGTGGGCGTGTCCGGCCCTGCGGGGATATTGGCAGGAAATAGGGGTGGTGCTGAACGAGGTGACTGAAAGGACCGTAGACTATGGACCAGCGGAGTGCATCCTGCACTGGTTTCCCCATACCCCCCAAAACAAACTCACGAGCAAGTTCATTGATATGGGACTGATGGTGGCTAAGAGGGAGATCACCAGGAACTGGAAGGCGAGGATGGGGCCAACTCCGCGGAGGTGGCGGCGGGAATTCTTGAAGTGGGCGGCGGCTGACCACTCCTATAGATACCAGATTGCGCGCAGGTCCCCTAGCCAGACAGCGGCAGATGCGGCGACCTCTTGGGAAGTAATGGTACAGGCACTCCGGGACAACGAGGCAGATGAGGAGGAAGAGGCCCCCGAGGCAGGAGGGGAGATAGAGACTAGCTGAGGCCCCGAGTGCATCAGATACACAGGAGGACAGGCACTAGTACTCCAGGAACGAACGCTATAAGTGCATTAGATGGGTGGTGGTGAATGGGGTGGGACAAGGGGGGGAGTTCTAGGTTTTGCGCAGGGGGTGGGAGTTGGGGGTTAGCGCATAAGTTACGTAGGACTGTAAAAGTAGTCATGCACACGATCCGGACACCGATTACTCCTTTGATCTGGACGTCGGGCATGTGAGCGCAGAGATATCATCGCCGCCCGACCCCCGGGTTGTGGGCATAACGGCTGTGTACTGACCACCAATTAATATTGTATATCTGCTCATTTTTTATGAAACTACTTGCGCATGTATGGGCCTGTACAGGCATGACTGCAATAAAAAATTAAAAAAAAAAAAAAAAAAAAAAAAAATCAGTCGGGCCTCTGGAGCCAACACAGAAGGGGGCTTCCCTTTGAAACTCTAGTGAGGAAGGCCCTAGAGCGATGTCAGCGAGGGGCGGAGCTGAGGCTCCCAGAGAGGATGTGACCTGCGACTCCTGGATGACGCCATTTTGAACTGTACCAGCATGCTGTGCGGGAGGGTGGGACGGGGTGGAGAGGTGATGTGACACCATAGGATTGGCTAGGGGTGACTTACTTCTGGAACCTTCCACTCCCCTTTAAAAACTCTTGCACAAGGGAGAGACTCTCTTTTCCCTGGTGATTTTTCTGCACTTTGCTGTTGGACCCTGGAGCCACCATGCTATCTCGAAGGAAGAGCCCCTTGATGCCCAGAATGGACTCAGGACTGTGTCAGTTCACCCCAAAACCAGTGGGTCTTCCCAAGGGCCAGTGAGGCTGGACCCCTTCCACTCCCTGAGGTCTCGTTGGGGGAAACCCAGAAACCAAGACCAAGGAGGAAGGTCAGGAGAACCAGCTCCCTGAGGACTGCACTGTCTTGGAGGTCTGCTGCAACTGCACCAGGTGGCTAGAGCCCACCACCAGGAGTAAAATGAGCCCAAGATCGTCAGAATAATCCTAACTGGGCCTAAGTTATGGCATTTTTTATTTTTGCGACCTTGGATTTTTTTTGCCAGCCGAGAGCATATATCTCTGCCATTGTTTCATAATTTACCCTTAGGGTGGGCCAGGGCGTGGTGCAAGATTTAATTATTTATTAAGTCCAGGGAGAAGGCGTGTGGGGGGCCCCCTCTCTTTATCCACTTTTGCCCCCATGGGCCCTGATCTCCCAAGGGCTGACTCAAAATTGATATGGGGCTCGAGACCCAACCATTGGACCCCAAGCACCGATGGGGCTTTCATTGCCCCATTCCGCCCCCCGTGCCTGTGATCGGGGGGGGCGGATTACCACCAAGCAGTTTGCCTCCAACTCACATGGAGTGCGGGTGGGGGGTGGGAGAAGGAGAACAGGCTGGCACTTGTGCCGGCCGAGCGCGAGGGAGCTGGCTGGGGGCGCAGGGCCTTGGGGTTCTTCCCGCAGCCCCCACTGCTTCACTCATCTTGGGGGTGTCCTGTGTGGAACTGCAAAGCAAACAAGATGAAGGACGGAATGTTGCACAATGGCAAAACATTCACCCCCAGTCACAGATCTGGGTTTAATCCATCGTTATTTTGCTCAACAAGCCACCCCAGTTCAGACATGGCCATATGCAAATCAGTCTTGGCCCTGTGCCTCATGGGAACAGTCCAGCCCGAACTGCCAAGCCATGTCTTTCCTGGACCGGAATCAAGCATCCTAGGACCGGTTTCTGGCTATCAGCCGTCTTCAGCCAGGATAGCTTGACTCAACATTTCTTTTTGCATTTGCATTTGTCACCCCGAGTGGGACGGGTATGCTCAGACGTGAGTCCCCTGCTCTCCACACCACTGGAGTCAAGCTATCCTGGCTGAAGACGGCTGATAGCCAGAAACCGGTCCTAGGATGCTTGATTCCGGTCCAGGGAAGACATGGCTTGGCAGTTCGGGCTGGACTTTTCCCATGAGGCACAGGGTCAAGGCTGATTTGCATTTGGCCATGTCTGAACTGGGGTGTTGTGGTGAGCAAAAAAACGATGGATTTAGGCCCAGATCTGTGTACTGGGGTGAATGTATGACATTGTTCTGCATTCTGTCCATCAACTGTTGTTTTTGCCTGTGTGGAACTGGGCATCTCTCTCAGCAAAAGAAGACTGCAGCGTGAGGCCGCCTACAAGCAGTCGGGCTCTCCCGAAAGCAGCAGGAGAGCCACAATATTCAGTGCGTCCGTACGAGAGCCACATAATGGATCTCGGGGCTCTTCAATTTAGATATGTATTTTCATTCGTGCCGGCATCGGGATGGCAGGGGCACCACCAACGAATTGCAGGAAGCATGGAGGAGATTGCAGGAGCGCAGCAGCTCCCCCCTAAAGAGTGTTTTTAAAGTACTGACTATGTCTACGGAGGTCAGAAAACCAGGACCCCTCAGAAATGTTCTCAATGTTTCAAGCACTCCTAAGGCTGAAGCTTTTGCTCTACAGCTGGAAGTGCTTCGCCCTCTAAGAGCTGATTGGATGCAGTTATTGTGACCTGAGTATATCTAAAAAAAGGACCGGCCTGGAAGCGCCCTCTTGGGGTGCAAAGTCTATGGTTGCTTATAGTAGTCAAAATATAATGCCCTCTAGGGGCTGCTTTTATGAATGCAGCTTTCCTGGTTGGAAGGTTTATAAAAAATACACAGACATACGTTTTGCTTTTTTTAAATGCTTTATTGAGATAATACTGTTGACAATGATTATTGATCACAGTGTATATGCTTTATTAGCAGTAATAAGTGCATTCACACCTGATTCCTATTATTGATGATTGCACTTACGCACAAAGTGATGTATTTTACATGTGTTGTGTTTATCTTGAACCTTTGACCTAGCCAATAGAATTACCTTATATGTTTGCATGACCCCTGTAGGCGGTTGAAGGCGATTATGTAATGTCACCTGTGGTATTTTCCATCTACCAATGTATATATTTGTAAGTTCCTGAGTAGTATGTAGTAGTCTGTGTGTAATAACTGTACTTTTCCTTTTTCTAAAGAAAAAGTACTGACTGAACAAACATTTATTGAGTGTTAATAGTGCATGCCAGTGAATGGTGTTTACTACCCACACCCTCTCCTCTGAGTAGGCCTTGGACGTCTCCGCTTCGCTTCCCTGAGAGTCAAGCACTGCAATTGTGTACTTGTTTCCCAGTAATGGGGAATTGTGGATCTTTTACTACAGCAGGCCACACAACCAATACCCTAATTTCTTACAATGGTTTTGGCATATTGGTCATCATTCATATCATATGTTGGGTATCCTGGCCTATTTGTGGCCACCACCAGCATAATGACTGCCATTCTTGGCATATTGTGGGCATTGTCGGCATTAGATTGTTCAGTCCTGGTGGTTATGGCTTAATGGTGGCCATCACTGAAAAATTGTTGGCATCCTTGGCATTGATGTGTCTTCCTCGGTTGTAACGGTGATGCCACCCTAAAGGTGGACATTGGCATATTGTCTGTACCCTTCCTTTTATTGTGGTGTCCCTTGGCGTATGATGGTAAAACATTGCCATGTGAAGCAGAATCTCTCCATATCAGTCATATGTATCTCTGAGTGCCTCATGAAAGTGGCTAGCTGAAATTTGTGGAGCAAACATGTAAAGGCTTAAATTTCAAACCTGGCATTTTCAGGTGAAATCTTTTTGTTTCATTTTTCATAAATTGCTTACTTTTGTTAAGCAGAAATGAAAGCTTGTATTTCATTTAGTTTTCTGTCGTTTCCCTTTTCTATCACCCGCCTAAGAGTATCACCCGCCTAAGAGTATACCAGACCACTGCAAGTAATTTATACGATTGTTTTGTATCACTCGTAAAATTCCAATAAAATGTTATTTTAAAAAATATATATATATTTTTTTTAAACGTGTGTGCTTTCACAGAAACTGGTCAGCTGATATTTGGAGACAAAACTGTAGTATTTCCAAAATATATTTAAAGCTGGTCTTTGAATGATCAGTCCTGTTATTTTGGGGGTATTGTTGATGTTATTTTGTTAGTACCAGACAGCACTCGCTGGTATAACTTTTATTTCATTATTGGTATGGAGCCATTTCATACTGATTTTTTTTTTTAATTATTGGTACCCCCTGCTTAGTGCGCCAGTAATCATGTATGAAATGGTTAATTTGGAATCCTGTCAGATGTGGTCACTGTTGTAACAGCTGATGGTATTTTTTTAGTTGGTCAGTACGAGTTTAGCTGCCATCCCAGGAATGCTTGTAGAACCTTTATGTGGTTTCTCTAAATCGCAGCTGGGCTGTCATGAGAGCACACCGCACACATATCTCTTGTCAGCAGGCATCTGAGACTCAGACCAGGGCTAAAAATTCTAATATGACAAAGTCTTGATAAAATAGAAAAAATTTGAAAAACACTCAAAGGAAGGGTGACTCATCAGATTCCAGTAACAAGTCTTCAGCTGTGGAGTTAATGTTGTGTTTATTTTGTTGACAGTCATACACCTATTTTTCTGCCCTCGGCTGCCTCTTGGGTCTTGCTTAAAGAAGCACTGTTTATCTTTAGAGTCGTAGTTTCAATTGTGTCTTCTTCCTCAGAAGTAATTGTCCCAGATGTTGTCCATTGTCTATGTGTGTGCGACATTTCGTAGCACAAAGTGACTTGCCTTTGTTTTTTCCAGTTCATACTCTTGGCGGTTTCTGTCCTCTCAGTGGCTTGATCTGTGTCATGCAATTTTTGGTTTGATCCGTGTTCCCCCATTTGCGAATACATCTTGGGTATGGAGGGAAATGTCCCTAGTTCTGTTTTGCAGCCATTATCTATTTCGTTTCTGTGCACAAACACAACATTTTACGGAGGTGCGCAGGGACTTTTTTGAGTGGTTTTTTCTATTGTACATACTCTGATGGTATGTTCTATTTTCATTATCTAACAGAAGAGGTCTGGCATTTATTTTATGATGGTTTGTGGAATTGTCATTCGTTTCTTTAAGTATTTTATTCCAAGAGTGCTTATTTCGAACTCCAGGGGAAAGTAGTCTCCGGTGTATTCGACTGTTAATAATAAAAAACTATATATTTTTGGGGGTAAAGCTATCATGTGAGTATTTCTAGTCTACCAGCGGATCTTGTGTGCTCTGTAATACCATACTTCTGCAGGTTCTAAGCACTGTTAATATATGTACAGATATGTTAATAATAGCCAGTTTATGGTATTTAATTTACTGACCACAGAAAGATGGAAGGCTGAGTCTGCCTTTCCAGGATTCAATCTCTTGACCTCCAGAAAATTGAATTTATGTAACAGCAAGCGTTAAGCTCACTGAGCCATCCTACCACCATTAAGTGATAGTATTGTAAAACATGGTGAAATATTCGTTGCCACTGGTAAAAAAAAAAGTGAGTTGAAGGTTTATTGTGTTGAGACTAGATGTCTGAAATTATTGAAATCCTTTAAAAGTTTATTGACCAAAATAGACCTGAACTGGACACCTGCCCGTTGCCAACTGGAAGCTTTTGTTTGTGAGTATTGAATGCGCTTCCTGCTTTATGGCGCTGGCTTTGAGGGAAGATTCACGTCTTCACATCAGAGAGTGTGGGTCAGTTGTTGAGAGCCTGCATTTGGAATCCCATAAAACATCTAATCTTAATTATCAGATTGTATTATTTATTCTTATTTTTTGTCATTCTCTCTTTAGCTCCCCAACGTGTCCTTTTCTTATTGTAAATTAAGGATTAGAAAAGTGGCAGTAAATTTGTTCTGGCTTATTTAATTGACCACAATGAGGTTGCATTTTAAAATATCTAAAGGGTAAACGTACCTGCTGCGGGATAACAATAGCTGCAAGATAGCTCTGGTGGTTAATGCACTTTCTGGAGAGATCTGTGTTTTCTCTAGTCACATGTTTTACACATAGTAGCATTGAGGGGTAACGTGCCTTCTCCAAAGAACACGTGCAAACAGTCTGATAGTTTATCAGATTGTGGTTTGTAAAGTGATGACAACTTAGAAAGTGAGCTTTAGAAAGTGAAAAGAGATGGGGCGAAAGCAGAATCAGTACAGGGGCCACACTGGAAAGGTGGCATTAACCTTTTTGGGGGGCAGGTTCATAGTAATATTTCTATATATGGTATGACCTTCTTCAGCATGTTTGTGATTTAGTTTTGATAAAATATTTTGTTTACGTATTTGAACTAATGTTGTTTAAGTATTATGGAATATCTTAAAAAATAGTAACTGATATGATGCAAGATTCATGGCAGTTAATCCTTTTTTAATATATATGTGTTATGATCTGTGGAATTTAGATGTATTTTATGTAAAGTGTCCAGTGTTAGCTGTTATATCAGGTAAAGGGCTGGGCCAGAGTGTAAGAACGTGAAAGCTGCTCGGTCACTGGATGCATGCGTTTATCCGCGTTTGCTGCCTCTGTGTACGCATGCGCGGTGCCTTGGGCGGGCCAGGGTGGGGTAGAGGGGCGGAAACATGGCTGCTCAGTGCATCCCTGATTCTCTAGGTGCGCCTACATATGAACATGTGCATGCACCTTCCAAGTCGGTTTTCCTAGGGGAAGGGTAATGCATGCACAATACATGGATCTAATTTGACTCCTGCCTGAATCTCTCCTATACAGTAATCCCCATGCTATGCCTGCTTACTGTAAATATATATAAATTGAAGTTACCCACATTCCTTGACCTGTAATCTTCCAGGCCAAAGTCTTGTCTTTCTTTCCCTCAGCGTATAGGATGGTGACGCCTTGTGACCAAGTTGCTGAATTTGAAATGAAATCTCCTTTGTTCGAATCCCAGCCTCCCTATGATCAAAAAATGTCTGATTTTAGACATATTGCGTTATTACCCTGTGCCACAGATTGTAAATCGTATATACTGAACAGTGTGAGGACCAGTCCAGCCAGATCCCGAGTCCAGCAGCTCTTATGGAGCCAGATCGGGGTCTGGCCGGCTCCAGTGAAATATGATGAATTTGTCCCTGCGTAATTTCCCAACGCCTGACCACATTCAGCAGTACTTGCACGTTGTCTTCTTTCCTTTCATAACGGGGACCTGAAGGGATTGAGGGTGCTTTCTAAGTTTCACTTCCTGCTGGGCCCAAAACAAATGCCTCATTTAAAGGGCCTTCAGCAAACCATGTCATGGCTGGGATCCTAACACCTAGATTAGCATGCAGTGGAGAGAACCAAAGGCACACAGCTTGTTATCACTTGACAAGTACTCAAGAGAACTATGATTTGGAGCCAGGTTGCTGACTTTTTTCAACCCATGCATTTAAACGATGTTCATGTACTGTAAGAATACCAAATGAATCCCTAGGAGTATTTACACTAATAACAATTTAAATAGCACTCACTAGTTTTTTTAATTTAATTTATAGCCTACTCATCCCAATGTAGGGTGTTAGAGCCCTTAATATCACACACACGTAGCCAACAATCATACAAGTATGTAAATCAATGTACAGGAAATATAACATAAGACAATGGGAGTTGTAAGATGTAGGAGTCACATACCATCCATACTTGTAGGCATTATGTTAAAATAGCATGGTCTATAGAAATGCAAAGTCATGATTTAAATAGTAACACTGCGGCTGGGATTTTCCATATTTATAAGACTTTATTACTATCCAAAGGAAAGCAATATTAGAATAAGAAATTATTCAGAAACAAACAATACGATTTGCATGCAGCTCCTAGTTGCTGTTTTATAGTTCACTGTTCTATAGTTGAAGGATTGCAACTTATCAACTGTATCCCACTGAGCAATGTACGTAAAATACAAATCTGTGATTTGCATGTTGCATTGTCTGCTGTGGAGAAGGCACTATATACCCCTCAATGCTGCTATGTCTAAAACATGTGACTAGACAAAAACAGATCTCTTCAGCAAGTGCATTAACCACCAGACCCTTAGATATTTTAAAATGCAACCTCGTTGTGTTCAATTAAATAAGCCAGAACAGATTTACTGCCACATTTGACCTTGTTGCCAATTTCTTTGCGGCTGAGTTTTTTTAAAACTACATGTATGATTCGACTGTCAGACTCTGCCTTTCATGACCACCTCATGTGACTCCATCCACTTCCCATTGTTACAACTTGACGCTCTATTTATATATTCCCGGATTGGGCCTTTCTCTCTGTCTGACAATTGTTTCTCCATCTCAGCCTTGCATGTATTATTCAATATTATTTGGCATCAAGCGCTTAAATTAGCAGAAAACGGATGATAAAATACAAAGCTGGTTCGGCTGGGACCTCTAAAGTATTCCTTATTCAGGACCCCCAAAACCCTTAAAATGACCCTGACCTCCTGCTCAGGCCTCGCGATCTGCCACTCCTCCCTTACAGCAGGCCAGGCAGGCCAGCTGTGCTGCTGTTATCTAATTGGAGGACATTAAGAAGCACTACAGGCTGATTCCCGGTCTCCAAGCTCGCGCGCACTCACTTCCGGCGGCGCGTTAATCAAGCACGAGCCCATGTAAACAAGGCCTGGAAAAGGCCTTCTCTGCATAAGGCGATCTGCCTCCCAGCTTGTGGTTCTTGCATGCAACCCGTCGCCCATAGCTGCAAGCCTTGTTTCTAGTGTGCCGCCTGATTTTGTTTTCTGTAGCTGCTCGTCAGTTTATTTCATAGGTGGTTCACATTTAGGCCTGCCCTGAAACTGCATTATCAGTTCCTGTTGTTAATAATTATTTAAAATATACATAGAGTGAGCTCTTGCTCTGCCCCAGTGGAGAATCACCCTCTCACCTCATGCTAGCTGTTTGGTGTTCATTTTGCATCCTTTTGAATGCTCGACTTCCAATGCAATGCACAAGATACTATTTTACATCTTAAAAGTATACTGAATCATCACTCATTAAACTCATTATCTCATATGTATAGTTAAGATATTGTTTTTGATTTTTGATTTTGTTCACTATGCAGGCTCTTTAAAATTATTTTATTCAAGGCTCAAAATGCAAGCGAGACCTACTGGTTTTGCCAATGCTTGTTTAAGTAAGCAAATATTGTCACTAGGCTTAAGAGATCTATGTCAGTGGTTCTCAACCTTTTTACTGCTGTGGACCCCCCACCCCCTAAAACATTACTGGAATCCAATGATCCCCACTGAATCATTATTGGAATGCAGAGACCCCCTCTGAGTCTTTATTGGAACCCAGGGTCCTGGCCTAAGCATTTTGGATGATTTGAACTACAAATCAATACACAAAGGTATGGAAACAAGCATTCATCAAGCAAGTACACAAACGATAAAATATTTTATTTAAATCACAAACCAATATAAAAAAAACTAAATTTCAGTTTGAATGGGAAGGTTGGCACTTTTCTAAATTTAACTGA
The DNA here is from genome assembly GCF_964261635.1 of Lissotriton helveticus. Lineage (NCBI taxonomy): Eukaryota > Metazoa > Chordata > Amphibia > Caudata > Salamandridae > Lissotriton > Lissotriton helveticus. The sequence continues at coordinate 1,934,064,390 of NC_136067.1, read as the reverse complement.
GACAACTCCTAGTCCATACTATGTTCTGCTCGATGCACTTGCACTGCTCCCACGAATCAACATGAGGCCATCGACAAAAATTTTAGCCTCTAATTTCTAAATCTTTCCCATATACAGACTGTTTAACCCCTTCCATGGTGTCGTCGGCCATTGGCCGACGCTAGCACTATCTCGCTGGTGCTGCCGTCGGCCAACGGCCGACGCGGCCTCTCCCGTTTTTTAGAACTGCCGCGAAATCGCGGAAGCAGCCAACGGGTTAAAAAAGGTACATTTTATAGTTTTCTTCATTATTTATGTACATCGTATTCATCTTTTAATATTCTTTCACTTCCTAAGCAGTCATGAGCCCTCTGCGTAGCCGCCGTGGACCCCCAGGGGTCCCCGGACCACAGGTTAAGAAACACTGATCTATGTCATATCATCATAATGGTGTTTTGAAAAATTATATCGGATATTTTCTCGTTGAAAACCATTTTAATGAAACAATCAGGGCTTACAATATTCTCCAGCAATATTATTGTACGTTTTCTAAAATGTTTTTCCACCTGCCGCTCCTCCTCACCGCATAGAACCTGGTACCCAATAAATAGTTGTAGCTTCTGCTCTCAGTAGACCTTCTGCTGCTGGGGAGGCTACTTGTAGCTCCTGCATAGTGCATAAACTCTGGTACTTAGAAGCTATTAGTAGCTCATGCTGACTAAGGCCTCATTTTGAGCCTTGAAATGCAGTAATGTTGCTGGAAACCACAAAGTTCCTCAGACATAGCTGGAGTGTGGAGAAGTGTGGCTCAATGGTTAGAGCGGCAGACCCTGATGCAGAGGTCTAGCCCGGGACCAGGGTTCAATTCCCTGCCTCAGTGGGTCTTGGGCTAAAAATTCCACAGATCTGATAATTCTCGCCTCGGTGCCTATTCCAATCATGGAGTCCCACTCTGAAACTCTGGGCAATAGCTTGCTTAATCTCCACAACGGCCCCCACAATGCTAAGGATGCCTGGCCTCCACCTTGGGGGTGCCCAGGAGTGAACACCTCACAGGGAAAGCCAGGATGGGTTCCACAGCGGTATTCATACAAGTGCCTTGAGACCCTTGCGGGTGAGTAGTGCGCTATACAAGTATCAATTTACATTTACATTTACAATTTTTTTGATGATTGCACAACCTTTGATGCTAGGGAACTATGTGTACGTCTGGCTTATTGCAAAACGTCTGGTGCTCAGGAACTACTCATAGCTCCTGCTCACTGCATAACTTCTGATGCACAGGAACAGTTCGTATCTCCTGCTCATTGTGTAACTTCTGATGCACAGGAACCACTCGTAGCTACTGCTCACTCCATAACTTCTGATGCACAGGAACTACTCGTATCTCCTGCTCACTTCATATCTGCTGATACACAGGAACTACTCTTAGCTCCTGCTCACTGCGTAAGTTCTGATACACAGGAATTACTTGTAGCTACTGCTCACTGCATATGTTCTGGTGCTCAGGAAGTACTCCTAGCCCCTGTTCATTGCATAACTTCTGGTGCTCAGGAACTACTCGTAGCATCTGCTCATTGCATAACGTCTGATGCACAGGAACAGTTCGTAGCTCCTTCTCATTGCATAACTTCTGATGCACAGGAACTACTTGTATCTCCTGCTCACTTCATATCTGCTGATACACTGGAACTACTTGTATCTCCTGCTCACTTCATATCTGCTGATGCACAGGAACTACTCGTAGCTACGGCTCACTCCATAACTTCTGATACACAGGAACCACTCTTGGCTCCTGCTCATTGTGTAAGTTCTGATACACAGGAACTACTTGTAGCTACTGCTCACTGCATAGCTTCTGATGCACAGGAACTACTCGTAGTTACGGCTCACTCCATAACTTCTGATGCACAAGAACTACTCGTATCTCCTTATCACTTCATAACTGTTGATACACATGAACTACTCTTCGCTCCTGCTCATTGCATAAGTTCTGATACACAGGAACTACTTGTGGCTACTGCTCACTGCATAGGTTCTGGCGCTCAGGAAGTACTTGTATCTGCTGCTCATTGCATAACGTCTGATATACAGGAACTACTAGTAGTTACTGCTCACTGCATAACTTCTGATGTACAGGAACTACTTGTAGCCCCTGTTCATTGCATAACTTCTGATGCACAAGAACTACTCTTAGCTCCTGCTCGGTGCATAAATTCTGATGCACAGGAACTATTTGTAGCTACTACTCACTGCATAACGCCTGGTGCTCAGAAACTACTCGTAGCATCTGCTCACTGCATAATTTCTGATGCACAGGAACAGTTCGTATCTCCTGCTCATTGCGTAACTTCTGATGCACAGGAACCACTCGTAGCTACTGCTCACTCCATAACTTCTGATGCACAGGAACTACTCGTATCTCCTGCTCACTTCATATCTGCTGATACACAGGAACTACTCTTAGCTCCTGCTCATTGCGTAAGTTCTGATACACAGGAACTACTTGTAGCTACTGCTCACTGCATATGTTCTGGTGTTCAGGAAGTACTCCTAGCCCCTGTTCATTGCATAACTTCTGGTGCTCAGGAACTACTCGTAGCATCTGCTCATTGCATAACGTCTGATGCACAGGAACAGTTCGTAGCTCCTGCTCATTGCATAACTTCTGATGCACAGGAACTACTTGTATCTCCTGCTCACTTCATATCTGCTGATACACTGGAACTACTTGTATCTCCTGCTCACTTCATATCTGCTGATGCACAGGAACTACTCGTATCTCCTGCTCACTTCATAACTGTTGATACACAGGAACTACTCTTAGCTCCTGCTCATTGCGAAAGTTCTGATACACAGGAACTACTTGTAGCTACTGCTCACTGCATATGTTCTGGTGCTCAGGAAGTACTCGTAGCTCCTGTTCATTGCATAACGTCTGATGCACAGGAACTACTTGTAGCCCCTGTTCATTGCATAACTTCTGGTGCTCAGGACCTACTCGTAGCTACTGCTCACTGCATAACGTCTGATGCACAGGAACAGTTCGTAGCTCCTGCTCATTGCAAAACTTCTGATGCACAGGAACTACTTGTATCTCCTGCTCACTTCATATCTGCTGATACACAGGAACTACTTGTATCTCCTGCTCACTTCATATCTGCTGATACACAGGAACTACTTGTATCTCCTGCTCACTTCATATCTGCTGATACACAGGAACTACTTGTATCTCCTGTTCACTTCATATCTGCTGATACACAAGAACCACTCTTGGCTCCTGCTCATTGCGTAAGTTCTGATACACAGGAACTACTTGTAGCTACTGCTCACTGCATAACTTCTGATGCACAGGAACTACTTGTAGCTACTGCTCACTGCATAACTTCTGATGCACAAGAACTACTCGTATCTCCTTATCACTTCATAACTGTTGATACACAGCAACTACTCTTCGCTCCTGCTCATTGCATAAGTTCTGATACACAGGAACTACTTGTGGCTACTGCTCACTGCATAGGTTCTGGCGCTCTAGTAGTTACTACTCACTGCATAACTTCTGATGTACAGGAACTACTTGTAGCCCCTGTTCATTGCATAACTTCTGATGCACAAGAACTACTCTTAGCTCCTGCTCGGTGCATAAATTCTGATGCACAGGAACTATTTGTAGCTACTACTCACTGCATAACGCCTGGTGCTCAGAAACTACAAGTAGCTAATGCTCACTGCATAACTTCTGGTGCTTAGGAACTACTCCTAGCTACTGCTCACTGCATAACTTCTGATGCACAGGAATTACTCGTAGCTCCTGCTCATTGCATAATATATACAGGAACTACTTGTAGCTACTGCTCACTGCATAACATCTGATGCACAGGATCTACTTGTATCTCCTGCTCATTGCATAACTTCTGATGCACAGAAACTACTCATAGCTCCTGCTAATTGCATAACTTCTGATGCACAGGAACTACTCTTAGCTCCTGCTCGGTGCATAACTTCTGATGCACAGGAACTACTCTTAGCTCCTGCTCGGTGCATAACTTCTGATGCACAGGAACTACTTGTAGCTATTGCTCATTGCGTAACTTCTGATACACAGGAACTACTCGTAGCTTCTACTCATGCATTACTTCTGATGCACAGGAACTACTCTTAGCTCCTGCTCGGTGCATAACTTCTGATGCACAGGAAGTACTTGTAGCTTCTACTCATGCATTACTTCTGATGCACAGGAACTACTCTTAGCTTCTGCTCATTGAGTAACTGTTGAACAAAAAAATAAAATATAATTTAAAACCTTTAAATTATTATACATTTCATCTACTGTACGAAAGACCGGAATGGTGTGATAAAAATAAGATATTGTCTACCTAGGCTGCTGTTACTAACGCAAGACCTTGCAGCCCTTACGTGCATCATTCACCCAAGAATTGTTCCAATGCAAGTGAACAGTGATAAAAGAGAGGAAGGACAAGCCTACGTTGTCCATCCATCCCCTTGAAGTATATAAACACATGCAATTGAAAATGGTCATGCTTGTGGGGCATTATATGAATCAATCTAGATGCTAGTCGTAAAGCTCATGGAATCCCTTTGCGATCCGATTAGATTCCTTCTTGATGTGTAAAGTGTGTGAGACTACACATGTCCATAGTTCAGTTACATAAAAATCTCTAGTAAAGCCTGCCCACAGCTTTCCTTTAGCAAAACATAATCCACCTGGTCTAATTAATTATTAAAGCAGGTCTTCTAATCAAAGATTGATCATTTTAGCATGCAATTTGGGCCTGTAATTCTTTCTCAACATATTGTTCTTCTCAGATTTGAGAACTAAAATTTGTTATAAATGTTATGTTTGTCCACTTGTATGAACTGATTCCTTATGTCCACTCATGACACTGCAGAGCACGGATTTTAGGATTAGGGCTAAACCTTTCCTAGTCATTGAAGCCTTTCTTTATCGCTACCCCATCCCGTCTTACCCGTCCCTCCATCGCCACTTTATCTGTTATAACACCTTTTTGTACCATCTACAGCTGTGAAAGACAATGGTGTGCTAACAATATCTTTCTGTAGACTTTTTGACCTTAAAACAGTATCTGAGGCAGCGCTGCTGAATTTCAAATTATTTGTTTCCTTATCCACAACAAGACACATCTGTTTTCATATGTCATCTTTATGTGAGTCACCATTGTTTTTACATTTTTACTTCTATGACAGAGTGTTACAGATGTACTTCTTTCAAATACAAGACAATTCACCCATGTACTATTGCTTTGCTATTTCTTGTGAGCTTTTTCAGATCATTTACTATCTAAGTAACTTCATGCTATCCTAGTGAAGGAAAACCTTGTTTAAATTATCCTGCCTAGTGACCAAGTCAGTGGTCCTCTCCGTGCGTCTCAAGAGTCACCAGCTGAAATTCTTTCTATACGTATTCTCCGTCGTAGCCATTGTGCCATCTAATAGATTGCCAGTTTTTGGACTATCCCTGCCTAAGATGGAGAAGTTCTGAAAATGTCCAGTGATACACTATCATGGTTTTGCCACACCCCTCATTTTGTCAAGGAGTCTATCATTGGACCCCTTCAATCTTCATGCGCCTTTATTGATATGTGCAAATCATACCACGCCTGAATCCAATGGCAAGTTAATGTTAGTGACTCCCTTTATATGGTCTAACCGTTTCCCCCCAAATTTCAAGTCTTTGGCATATATTCTCCTCAGTCCACTATAAGCAAAATAACATCCCAGATAAACCTTAGCGGTGTTGGCACTCGCTAGAATACTGGTGCCACCAGTGCTGTGGTCATTACATTTGCATCACTACTGCATTCTTGAACAGAAGATGGCAGTAGCTGGAGAACTTACCATGTGAGAGTGTTCTTCACCTGCTCCTCTGTCTGTCTTGTTGACTTCCAGAGGGATTGTCACTTGGATGGAGAGGGCTGGCCACTCTTCTGCAACACAAAAAGCATGTGGCTGCAGTCGTGGGGGCAGAGACAGTACTGTCTTCGCTTTTATCACTACCAAAGCATGTGCCTTCTGTCGCTAAGCCAACCCCTATCTCAAAGTCAACAGATTCACGTTATAACACTACCAACACACACACATCCACACTTCGGCACATGTAGAGACAAGCAAAGGTGCACACACAGGCAGCCACAGTTCTGCACATCAGAAGAGACGCACACACACCTACCTACCTACACACACACAATCCAAATTTAGAGTTTGGTAAAGTGGAAAATTTAAGTGTCAGATGTCCCTTGTGCCGTATTTGGAGAGCCATTGACATCAATGTACTCGTAACCCCGTGAGCGGGATTTGGCAGACATCCTGTATACACACAACTCTAAAGAAAGCCATTAGACACTTGTGCATGTGTCAAGCCACACATATACAGAGAAACATGGAGAAGTGTGGCTCAAAGGTTAGAGCGGCAGACCCTGATGCAGAGGTCTATCCCGGGACCAGGGTTCAATTCCCTGCCTCGGCGGGTCTTGGGCTTAAAATTCCACGGACCTGATAATTCTCACCTCGGTGCCTATTCCAATCATGGAGTCCCACTCTGCAACTCTGGGCAATAGCTTGCTTAATCTCCACTACGGCCCCCACAACGCTAAGGATGCCTGGTTCCACCTTGGGGGTGCCCAGGAGTGGACACCTCACAGGGAAAGCCAGGATGGGTTCCACAGCGGTATTCGTACAAGCGCCTTGAGACCCTTGCGGGTGAGTAGTGCGCTATACAAGTATCAATTTACATTTACAAAGCTGCACACACGTCCACCCTCCTATGGACAGACGCGCTTTCTTCTGTTCCGTTTCATGGGGAGAGGTCCAGCTTGAGTGCTTCTTTAAGATGGTTGTTTGTGTGTATTCAAAGAGAATATTTTTTCTACTGCGCGGCGACTGACCTCATCATAAACGCTCAGTGGTTTTATCAAATTCTTTTGGAAACAACATACAGCTGTTCATCCGACAAAAGCAAAAGGTATTGTCTCAAGAGTAATCGTGATTCCACCAAGTGCCATGTCTTCTTTCTTCCCTAGACACCACCCCTCACTGCATGAACCCACTCCTGGAGCTCAGGAGAGGTTTGACAACGCCTGCTTGAATTCAGTCCATCTTGGTGTCTAATTAGATTTTTTGTGCTTGCTATTTGGCCCATTTTAGGAACTCCCACTTGCCACCCTGACACAGTCTGTGCTTCATCTCACCATGACTGTGGTCTTGTTCTGAGGTGCTGGCTGGAGTCGAACCAGAGGCAGGTCGCAGATGACGCTTTGATGGCACCTGCAAATTAGACTCATTGGAATCATAATGCTAGGGAACCGGCTATTATTATTTCAAGCACTCCGCCCCCAGAGCTTAGACTGTTGTAAAGTAGGAAACCTGCCAACATATGCCCAATTAGCCCGGCCGTGCTTGTGACGGCTGGTGGTCTGTGCCTCAGGTGGAGTCATGTTTTCTGTCCTCCTCCGGTAGAGTATGTGATGTTCTGACCGCCGCATGTCCATGAGAATTGTAATGTTAATTCTATACATCACTTCCACTTGCAAGCAGAATTGTATTTATTAATTGGAAGAGAGTACCTCCTGTGCCTTCCTCGAGCAGCCAGAATGGGATCCAAGCTGGTGTGCGTCACTATTAAGATGCAATAAAATCAACACCCTGAGTAGATTGCGGCTTCTCTCAGTCTCAGTCAAATACACTTTATTCGATTTGTTAAAAATCATAAAAGACATAAAACATTTATATACAAATTTTAAATTACAAATTTCATACATTTACAAGATCTGGGCAAAGACGTTATATACAGTGATGGGACACAAATGCAATACAGGCCAGTGTTTAAGTGGGGGCTCTACAGAGCTAAACGAAGCTCCTCGAACTCACCATTTTTGTTTTAGCTCTGCAAGCCGCCACTAAAAAACTAGCTACACCAAATATGATGGGGGTGCTACCCAAGGACTGTGGGTAAACTAGAGCCGGCCTGACTTGAACGAAGCCGGCTTCTCTTAAAATTGGTACCAGGTATTTTTTCCTAGAGTCCGAATATTAACCACAAAACATAATAAAGTGCATGGTGTCCTGTTGGGAGAATTCATCACATTTACACGGGGAGCCCCCTTCTGGTTTGCTCCAGGATTGGTAACTACCTAAAGAATAATGAATTAAATTAAATCTAAATTTGGTTAACAGGTATCTGTGGAAGGGCTTGGTTACAATTCTAAGGGAGGGCTCAAGAGAAGGGGAAATTAATAGCATTTAATGTAATCTGACAGTTGGTTTAATCAGTTCTTGCTCCTCTCAAGACAATCTAGCCTTATCCATAAAGTGCATTTTGGTCCAGTTAATGTCCTCCCTCCTGATAAAAGAAGGGGAATTAAATAATTCCGGCCGTCCTAGCTGTAGAAAGGTACGTCTCACATACTCTAACCAGGGTATTCTCTTTGCGTGGTCCAGAGACATAACATCATACAGAATGGCATGGTTAAGTGTTAGTTCATCATTAAGCCATGTCTTCAACCAGAATATTAAAGGACCAATCTAAGTTTATCAGTTACATAGTCTAAACCCACCTCCCCGTGGATCGAAAAGGTGGGGGTGGACTGGGGGACAGAAAGAAGAAGTCTCAGGAACTTATTTTCCACTGTTTCAATATTTTCCTGTGACACATACCCCCATAGTGAGGACCCATACATAACTATAGAAATGCACTTGGAATTGTACATTTTTAAAAGTGCCTCCATGGGCCTGGCCTCTAACCTGTTTGCGAACCCCATAAGGGCTGAGTAAGCTCTCGCCAATGATAAACTCTTGATCTTAATTTGGGGTCCCCACGAGCCCTTCTCATCGAAGGTAACCCCAAGATAGGAGAAAACTATCACCCTAGACACTGCCTCTCCCTTACAGAAAAAGGGTGTGAGTTTACCCTTGTTTCTATGGCGGCCCACCACCATCGTATGAGATTTCTTCGCGTTGATTTTTAAACTCAGTTGATCCATAAAGGCACCAAATGAGTACAATAAACGCTGAAGGCCCAGCCCAGTACGTGCTATCGGGACTGCATCGCCCGCGTATAGGAGAGCCGGGATTCTGACTTCTCCTACACGCGGAACGTCCCCCTCCACTGCCTCAAGATGTTTACCCAGGCCATTTATATAGATGGTAAAGAGGAGGGGGGCCAGGATGCAGCCCTGACGAACTCCCCTCTCCGACTTAAAACGGCTGGTGCACCTACCCTTCTTGGTAACCCGCACTGTGGCAAACAATTCCTGGTGGAGGGATGCCATAAAGTTCACAAGCGGTTTGTCAACCCTAGACTCCAATAGGACTTCCCATAGTTTCGACCTGTTCAGTAAGTCGAATGCAGAGGAGAGGTCCATGAAAGCCTGAAACAAAGACCCCTCCTTGGCAGCCGTATACTTAGATATTAACAAGTGTAGGTTGGAACACTGGTCCAGGGTGCCTCTTTTTTCCCTGAAGCCGTACTGAATGTTAGATAAGCCTCCACTCCTCTCAATGTTTCCTCTAAGTTTATATAGTAAGACTCTCCCTAAGATCTTTATTGCAGAGTCTAGGAGGGAAATGGGCCTATAGCACCCTGGATCATCACGTTGGCCCTTTTTAGGGCGAGCTAGAGTTGCGCATGCGTAGCATGCGTGTCTAGCTCGCTACCTATTGTATTCAGTTTCACGGGAATCTGAGACAGCGTTCGGCTACGCGCCTCTGCTGTCTCAGATTTGTCCTCGTGAACGCGCTTTTGTATCTGTCTGCTGGTAGCTTGCTGGAGACAGCTGCAGTGCTTTCGGTTTCGGAGTGCGTGTCTGCTGAAAACTTAAGGCATGTTTAAAAGACACGGCACACATACACGCAGGCAGGCACACACACAGGCACAACACACACAGGCACATACAAGCGCAACCCTCCCCCCCCCCAACACGCATGGCTTACATACACACACAAACGCGCACACACACACACTTCCAACCCCACTCACCAGGCACAGGCAGGGCTTCCATCACTGGGGGGGCGGGCACCGTCAATGTGCCCCGATGCCCCCCCTCACCGGGTCTGTTATACTCCTCTCGTCCTGTTCCTCCGTGTCCAGACTCCGCAGCCCGCTCCGTTGTTTCTCCGCCCCTTCCGGACAGTTCGTGCTTGTCACGCCTCTCCTTTCTCCCGGCCGGAAATCCTATTTGCGTGTCAGGCTTCGTTTTCACCACGCATTTACAGCAATGCCGAGAGCTTGAAACTTCACCTCAGAAAAGCGGTTTGTAAATGCTATTGTATTCTTAACTTTTTTTTTTTTTTTTTTTTGAAAGAGAGGACAGTCCCTTCCCATTTTCATGCTTTCATCTCCGAGCACAGTATTTCTATCAGTACTTGTAGCACACATCACTCTCTGGTTCTGCTCTCCGGTACCACATGTCCCTGGCGGAAGAATGCATCTAGCACAGGACTGTTTGCTGTAAATATCTGTCCGAGGTCTGCGCGCGTGACCTGGGGTTGATCTTGCTGTCTCCTGCCTTGCTTCTCGCCCTCAATCAGATTTAACCTGCAGAATACTGTGTGTGCCACGTTACTTCTTCACATGATTTGTGGGCCATTTGTTGCAGCTGCCCGGCCTGGTGTCTTTGAAGAATGAGGCCCAGCAGGTTGGAAGGCCTCGCGCATGCCCACTGACGCACTGTGTGATATGAGACAGTTTCATTCTATTGTAGAGTTCGCAAACCCAGTCGTATCAGGTCTCTCCATTTTAACAGCCTTGGGCTTGTAGCTGAAAACCCAATGCATTCAGGGAGTTGTGGTCTCTATTCACTTGCCTTTACAGATTACACGGAAGTACTAGATAGCAATGGTTTGTAGAAGGAAAAGCTGGAAATGGGACATGTAGGCCGACACCAGCTGTAAAGATGATGTTTCACCTTAAAAGATGCGAGGACACAGCTTACGTTTTAAGCTTACTTTATTCTCCCGGAGCGCCGGGAACAGTGACTCACTCGGAGCCGTCCGGCGCCACACAAAATGGCCACCTTCCGGTTCCGGCCTAAGGACTTCCTGTTCCGGTAAAGATCGGAAACAACTAGAGCGATACCACATATCTCCCTCCTTTATGCTTTTGCAACAATACAAAACAGAACAATCTTACTTATAGTCCATATCGTAGTTCTGGAACCTCTTGGGCGTTCTCACGATTCTTCCTGCTCTCGTTCTCACTCTTCCGTCAACCTGTTCACTCTGCGATGCGCCAAGCCCAGAGCTTTCTCTCCGTGTCTCAGTTCCATTTCTTATTCCTTCCAAACACTCTTCTTCGCCTCCTTTCTTGCTTACGAACCATCCAGTGCCGCTCTCGCCATTGTCCCCTTCACATTCTCCCACTTGCTCCTCCACTTGCAGTGTCCCTTCTTCAACCTGCTCTTGACTATCTTCACGACTTTCCTCTTCCATTATATCGACATTCCTTCCTTTGCTTTCGTCCGCTTCCTTCCTCCACTGCAGGATTTTGCTACACATTCTACACGCCATTCTATCCTGCGACCATATCTTCCCATCACTAAGTAATGCTGATCTGGTATAGGGCTCTATGACTTTCAGGGGCGGTGTGAACTTGCTCTCTCCTTTCCTTCTCATGGTGGCTACCTTCACTCTCACCCAGTCTCCTTTCTCTAGTGACACTCCTTGTACGTTCCGCCTCTTGTTGAAGTGTTCAGTGTATGTCTCTTGCGCCCTTTCCAAATTTCTTCTTACCACCGCTGGTGACCACCTACTCTGTACAACCATCCGTCTCCACGCAATATTGTCTTTGGTGAACGGCTCTCTGCCTCTCAGTATTTTAAAGGGGCTGTAGCCTGTGCTTCCTGGTGTGATGCGGTAGGCCCACAGCATCTTGGGCAACTCCTTTTCCCAGTCTTGCCCGTCGTTTATGGCCGCTTGGATTGTCCCCATGATCACTCTATTAAAACGCTCCACCTGACCATTTCCCGCCGGGTGGTATATGGGGGTGTGCTTGACCTCTATCCCATTTCTGGCTGTGTAGGCCTCCCATTTGGTGGAGACAAACTGTGGACCGTTGTCACATGTTATGACCTTGGGAATGCCCTCCTTGGTGAATACTGTGTTCAAGAATGATATCTCCGTGTCCACCATGTCCGTTACTTCCACCTCTGGCCACTTGGAGTACTTATCAATCATGACTACTTCATATTTCCGTTTACCTTCCCTGTTCAGGATGGGCCCTAAGATGTCTATGGACACCATCTCCCATGGTCCTCCCGGCACAGGAAACTTTCCTAATTATGGTCTGGGATTTGTCCGCTTTGGAGCACGAGTCACACTGCCTCACATATCTCTCCACTTGGGCATCGATGGCTGGGCACCAGTACGCCTGTCTGGCTAGGGCTTTGGTCTTCGTGTTCCCCTGGTGTCCCTCATGTAACAGGGCCATCAGGTGTTCAATGAGTCCCTGCGGAGGGATGATTTTGTCTCCTCTGAGCAGATACATGGGGTCTTCTCCCAGTGATAGTTCGTCTCTCACCTCCCAATATTTTCTCAGCGTCTCTTTAAGGTGCCTCTTCGCGGGCCAGCCGTGCATGACATATCCTTTGATCACCTCCAACTCCTCATCTTGCACGTAGGCCTCCGCCCACTCTTGCGCACTGATCACCTTCTCCATGTCCTGTATCGTCGCCACCACGACGGGTGCCTCCTGCTCGTGCGGCCCTTCCATGGCTGCTGCTCTATTCAGAAAGTCAGCCACTTTGTTCTGGGGGCCTGGTATATATTCTACCTCGTACACGAAGTCCAGGAGCCGTAGCGTCATTTTGGCTATCCTTGGTGTCGCATGCGCGTGGCCATTGGATGTTAAGACCTTTATCAGGGGTTTATGGTCGGTGCGGACCAGAAATTTGGCACCCGACAGGTATTGCCTGAAGCGCTCCATCGCCCATACCACCGCTAACATCTCCTTCTCGATGACGCTGAATCGTTCTTCAGTGGGAGCCAGGGCCCTAGACGCGAAACAGACCGTGGATAGTTCCCCATCGTCGGCTCGCTGCATCAATACTGCTACTAGGCCCTTGTCGCTTGCATCGGTGGTGAGTATGGATTCCGCCGCCGCGTCGAACCCTTTGAGTGGAATGGCTCTGCTCATCTCTTGTTTCAAGGCATCGAACTCCTCCTGTTCTTCCTTACTCCATTTGAATCAGTTCTTCTCCTTCAGCAGTTGGCGTAGACAGTGCGTCTTGGTGGCGAAATTGGGGATGAACTTGCTATAGAATTCGGCCGTACCCAAGAACATGTTCCTTTTTCTCCGGGCAAGGAGCATTTTGTATTGCCTCCATGTTGGTCCTCTTCGGTTCTATTCCCCTCTCGCTGACTTCATGGCCCAGGTAGGTAACTGAAGACACACCGAATTTACACTTGGACCATTCTGCGGTGAGCCCACTTTCTTGCAACGTGCGTAAAACCACGTGTAGTTTTTCGTTATGTTCTCGCTTGGTCTTCCCCATCACTAGGATGTCGTCTAGAAAAAAGTGGACTCCTTCCATCTTGCAAAAGAGTTTGTGCATCAGGTTCTGAAATACAGCAGCCGCCGAGGCCAGGCTGAAGGGCATTCTAACAAACTTGTAACACCCAAACGGTGTTATGCAGGAGGTAAGGTGGCTGCAGGAGGGGTGGAGTTTGACTTGATGATAGGCTGATGACAGGTCCACCGTTGAGAACCACCTGGCTCCTTTTGTGTTGGCCAGCATTTCACTTATGCGGGGAAGCGGAAATTTGTCGATGAGGATCTTTTTATTCAGTTCCCTGAGGTCTACACACAACCTCACCTTTCCGTTAGGCTTTTGGGCGACCACCAAGGGTGACAACCATTCAGCACTCTCTATGGCCTGGATCACCCCGCTTTTTTCCAATCGGTCGAGTTCCTCCTGTACCGCTTCTCTCCAGCGAAAAGGAATGTTTCTGACCTTGTGAATGACTGGCCGTGCACCTTCCTTCAGCCTGATGACGTGTTTGAACTTGGTCAATTCACCAATCTGTCCGCAGAACACCTCGGGGTATTCTCTTCGCCAAGGTTCCTCCTCCTGCTCCTCTTTCATCTCCATTAGCAACACTTTCTCGATGCCTCCAGGATTTAGCATGATTCCTAAAGCTCCCTGGTCTTTCCAGCTGAGTACTGAGGGACCCTTCTCAGCCACGTAGAGTTTGCAGTTGGCTTGGCGTCCCTTGAATTCGAAAAGCAACGGGCAATATCCCAATATGGGTATCTTCTGTCTGGTGTACGTAACCGGTCTCACATTCATGGGGCGTAGCTCCTCCTTCACTCTTGACCTGAAGTTGTCTTCCCATATCTGTCGTTGGACAATCGTTATGGGGGCTCCTGAGTCCGCTATCATCTCGATTGGCACTCCTCCTATGTGCATGGTGAGTTTTGGTTTGTCTGATTCCCTGCCGCCTACTTCCAGGACTTGGGCGTCGATGTAGAGGAGTTCTTCCACGTCTTCCTCCTCAGTCCGTGTCTCATCCTCTTCCCGCTGCCCTTGGCCAATGTATTTGACAGTGGTCCCTTTGGGCTTACGACGGCACACCTTCTCATAATGCCCAAACACTCTGCAGAAAGCGCACTTAGCTCTGAATGCCGGGCATGCTTTGTCGTTGCCCAAATGCAATGAGCTCCCGCACCTGTAGCAATTCGGTCTTCCCCCTTTTCCTGTCTTTAGGGTTGTTCTGCCCGGTTGCTGATCTTTTCTGGGGTCTTGCGACCTGGGGATGTCCCGCTGTCTAGGAGTGTCCCCTTTGTTGTGTAGCAGGACTCGACATACCGTCGTTGCGCTTCCTCCGTCCTTCCTGGCTGCTTGTTCGCATCTTTTGGACATCTCCGCTTTCTTTACCAGGGCCCACACCACCTTCAGCGGGGCGTCACCGTTGACCCAGAGTTTTTCCTGGACATGTGTGCTCGTCGTGTGCATTATAATTTGATCTCTTACTAAGTCGTCGTGAAGAACGCCGAGTTTGCACGTGAGTGCCAATTTCTGCAACGCTGCCACATATTCATCGACCGTCTCTCCGCTCTCCTGTCTTCTCCGTAAAAAATTGTACCTGTCGATGGCTACGCAAACCAACGGTCTGTAATGCGCATCTAGGTCTTCTAAGGCGTGTTGGAACACCGCAGTGTCGTTGGCATCCCTCGGTTCCTTGACGATAGTGTCAAACACCCTCAGGCCCTCCGGACCCAGATTGTGTAACAATATTTTCCTTCTTCTCTGTTCCGTGTACGCAACTTCACTTTCTTCCTCCAAGGCCTCCAAATAGTTCTTGAAGTATCGCTTCCAATCCGGTCCCGCCTCGTCGCCATTGTAAAGATGATGTTTCACCTTAAAAGATGCGAGGACACAGCTTACGTTTTAAGCTTACTTTATTCTCCCGGAGCGCCGGGAACAGTGACTCACTCGGAGCCGTCCGGCGCCACACAAAATGGCCGCCTTCCGGTTCCGGCCTAAGGACTTCCTGTTCCGGTAAAGATCGGAAACAACTAGAGCGATACCACACCAGCCTCACCACCGGTCCAGAGACATCTATCTGATCACCCCAGAGATTAAACACGGATATGTTTTCCTATGGAACAAAGTGAATGAATGTGTCCGGCAGTGACAGGAGCAGAGCCTTGCAAGCGACTGACTCTTCCCCGGACCAGTCTGCCTTTTAGAAGCAGTAATTTCCCTAATCTCAATCAAGCCACGCCCCCTTCAGCATGTCTTTTTACCTGCAAATATTAAGCTAGCAGTGATTGTCCCATGGGGGAGCAAGCACTGTTCCACACACACAATCGAGCTCTGATGAAACAAATATTAACATGCCCATTTTAGAGCAAAACATTTAAAGCAAGCATTGGCGAAGCCAATACTCCTGCCTTTTATGTTACAATTCGTTTAAACATTGGCATTCTTAAAATCTGTTTTCGAGTGTCGCATGCTCTAATGCTGTTTATCAATTTAAAAGCTGCACTCTTGGAATTGCCATTGATAGGAAAAAATAACAAAACTGGATTCCTCTCTGTGTCGATTGCATCTGGAAGATTACCGATTACCGATAGAATGTGACACAGACAGCTTAATGATTTCGTTTTTTTTTCTCAAGATGTAAAATAGTGCCACACGCAGTCCAATAGAGGCCCTTGTTGGAAGGCAGAATGATACACTGAATGGCCAAAAGCATGAGGTGAAATGGTAATGTTCCTCTGGGTGGACCAAAGCCCATGCTAGATATATTTTAAACTTACTATCAAAAGACAAAGGGTCCTGTGGACACAGGAGCCTTTTTCTTTTTCTAATAAGTTTATTACCCTGGTTCAGCGCGAGTAGGGTTCCCTTGTTCCAGTCCTACAGATATATTATAAAGACTTGATAACCATATGTCTCGAGCCACAGCCGTGCTTTGAAGCCAGACCACAAAATCATTGCTTCATGCGTATATAGTGCAGGGATGAGAAAAATAATAAAATGGATGATGACTGAGTGTACTTTTCAGAAGTAAAATTGTCCCTCATGCATTCCAGTGGAGGTAAAAGGTTACACCCAAAACAGGCAATAGAAAGAAGGGACTAAATCCTGTGGGCTGATTCCCTCACCCTCACACTCCCTCACCCTCACACCCCTCACCCTCACACCCCTCACCCTCACACCCCCTCACCCTCACACTCCCTCACCGTCACACACCCTCACCCTCACACACCCTCACATACCCTCACACACCCTCACACACCCTCACCCTCTAAACCCCTCCCCTCCCTCACACTTACACCCCCTCACCCTCACCCTCACACACCCTCACACCCCTCACACTCTCACACCCTCACACACCCTCACCAGCATAGCATAACAAAACATAGCATAGCATAACAAAAAAAGCCTAGGATAGCAAAACTAAACATAGCTTAGCAAAACACAACAAAGCATAGTATAGCATAACACAACAAAACATAGCATAGCATAACACAACATAGCAAAGTATAACAGAACATAGCATAGCATAACAAAACAAAGCTTAGCCTAGCATAACAAAACATAGCATAACAAAACATAGCATAACAAAACATAGCATAACAAAGCATAGCATAACAAAACATAGCATAACAAAGCATCGCATAGCATAGCATAACATAGCATAACAAAACATAGCATAGCAAAACATAGCATAGCAAAACAAAGCATAGCATAATAAAACACAACAAAACATAGCATAGCATAACACAACATAGCATAGGATAGCAAAACTAAACATAGCATAGCATAACAAAACAAAGCATAGGATAGGATAGCAAAACTAATCATGGCATAGCATAACACAACATAGCATAACATAAAACATAGTATAACAAAACACAACAACACAGCAAAACAAAACATAGCAAAACGCAACAAAGCATAGCATAGCATAACAAAACAAAGCATAGGATAACAAAACACAACACATAGTATAACAAAACATAGCAAAACACAACAAAACATAGCATAGCAAAACATATATTAGCATAGCAAAACATAGCATACCAAACACAACAAAACATAGCATAGCATAGTATAACACAACATAGCATAGTAAAACAAAGCATAGCATAATAAAACAAACCACAACAAAACATAGCATAGCATAACAAAGCATAGCACAGCAAAACCTAGCATAGCATAACAAAGCATAGCATAAGATAGCAAAACATAGCATAACAAAACAAAATATAGGATGGCAAAACAAAACCTAGCATAGCATACAGCATCACTAAGCACCACCACAGCATCACTCAGGGGCACCACAACATCACTATGCGCTACCACAGCATCTCTGAACGCCGCAGCATCACTCGTTCGCCATCACAATATCACTATGCGCCACCACTGCATCAATCTGTGCAACCAATCAACAACAGCTGGTTCAAATATGTTCTCTCAATTTTTCAAGCTTCATTACAAATGTAACAAAAAGATGTTCATATTTCACTTCTGTTCTTGGATTTTCTTCACAATAAAATACACTGAACATAATCTTCACAAATGTTATTTACAAAAGTTTAAGCTATTGCCATTATAAATTACAATGACTATTATTAAAGTATTAATTATTTAAAAAAATTAAAAGCCATTGTTATTTGTAACATCAATACATGTAAGTCATGTAAATACAACACATATTGCATTACAAATGCTATAGGTGTCACATTTGCGAAAGTTATAACTATTGGCATTATAAATGACAAAGCTATTAATTTTGCTATTTTCAAAACAAAACATAAATAAAAAAAATGTAATTTACAATATCAATAGCTCAAACTTTCCTAATGCGAGACCTATTGCATTGCAAATGCTTGTTAAAGATTGGCACAATGATTGAAGTGGACCATCTACTAGGCAAGACATTGCCATTTGCGGCTGTGAAAACATGGGTTAGAACCCCTGCCCAAAGTTTTGGGGAATGCCTGTAAAAATCGGCCGGGACCCAGTCCGGCCCAGGGGCTTTCTTCTTGGAAGTCTCGAGGATTGCTCTCTCCACCTCGGCTAAGTTAAAGGTTAAGGGTGCACACTCTAGGGCCGCCCACGGCTTCTTGAGGGCGCCACATTCCTTATCGCCATACACCGCTCTAAAGTGGCTAAGCAACTGGTCGTCTGGGATAACACAATCCAAGACTGTGTTGTCCACATCTGAAAAGAAGGGTTGGTTGACTGTGGCCCAGAACTGAGAACTGTCACGAAGTACTTCACTGGACAGTAATTTTTCCCAAGCCGTGTTTTTTATGACCTTTTTCCTCCCGTTGATTGTGGCCTTGTATTCCTTTCTTAGGGAGGCCACAGCTATCCTATCTCTCGGGATAGTTTTTAGGGCTGCCATTAACGCCTTATGGGCTTTTGAGCACTTGACGTCAAACCATCTATGTTGCTTCTTCCTCCCCTGAGTTGGTTTGGCCGTCAAGGCTCCAGAAATTTGAGCACAGATACATTGAAAAGCCGCCATGACCTCCTGAGCTGTAGCACAGTGATCGTGGCAAATCGCCATATACCCCTCGATGGTAGGGAGTAAATCATCCATGAAGTTCCCGGGGACTACGTTGGCCCATTTCAGCCTTCTCCCTTGATCTGAGGGGCGTAAGGCAGGCCCCGGAACACCAGGGCGAGACTTTGTTTCCATATGGTCTCCCCAGAGTACCTTAAGCAAAACCGGGTTGTGGTCACTATAAGTTGAGACTATAGCATTGTAGGACACAACCCTGTGTAAGATACCCAGGGTCAGGACAATATAATCCAATATGGAGCCGAGGGCAGATCCTTTATACGTGACAGTTCTTGCCCCTACCTCAGAAATGCAGGCTTCGTACAGGTTATGGTTAGCAAGCAACTCCTCAAGGGCCTCCCCCGACTTGGTGTGCTCAAAATGGGGGATCCCTATGCCCAATGGGCCCACCTGTTCTCCTAAAAAACACGGATCGCTGCATGGGTGAACATTCAAATCTACTAGTAAGATAAACTCGAAATTAGTGTCATTATTATTTTGACTGAACATGGTAAAGAAGTGATCCAAAGAACCTATATGATCATTTCCCTTATCCCTGTCCCAGGAATTATAAAAATGTATTAAGACAATTTTACAACTGGGTGAGGCTACCCACTCAACAATTAGAAGGTTTGGCGAACCACTTGGAACCATCTTAAAGGTACCCTTGAGGTCAAGTGAGAGTAAAAAAAGTTAGGCCACCCTTTGCCCTTCCGGCCGTACTCGGGACAGCCGGGATAGCAAAGGTGGTAAAACCATCTAGCCAAAAGTTGGGCGAGGTGTCCCAGGTCTCTTGACAAGCTATGATATCGTGGCTGCTGACAAACTCAATCCAGGCAGCATCAGCCCTCTTTGCTCTGGTGCCCGCTATATTCCAACTGATCAGCTTACAAGGCGCAAGCTCATCAGGAATGATAGTACTATCAATGAAGGGCTGCGGTGAAGCTAGCTGTCAATCTATTTCCTCAATGTCAGAAAGGGGAGAAAAACGATTGCTCACTGCTAACCCATCACTCTCCTTGTGTTTGTACACAGGCTGCGCGGTTAAAAAAAAAAGTCTGGGTTCTAAGATCCCGCGTTGTATTAAAGTGTGTGTAAACCGCTGGTCCAACCCCACCCGCTGCAGTATTCAAACTCCTTCTTACTCGCACTGGGCGATTAGTCCCAGTGTGAGTGACTGGTGGTGGGTAAAAGAACCCCAGGGGGATTGGTCTCATATGGTCTGCTCCCAAAATGTCTGAGCCGTCCCAGAATAATCTATCGGCCACATCAGGGCTGTCAAAGTTAACAACAACACAATCCCCCTGTACTAACTTAGGTCGTTTCCAATCCAGCCCACCCTGTTGGCAAATATAATCCTGTCAGCTACTTGGATCCCACCACTGCTGGCTTCCGCACACCATGACCTTGCCTTGGTTATTAAATCGGCAGCTGATTCCGTCATTCCCTCTTCCAGTGGGGGTACACCAATAAAGATAGCCACTAGTGGCGCTGCCGCCGGGGGTAAATCAAGATTCAATTTGCATCCCCTTATTCTCTGACTAAGGACTGGATTACGTAGATGACTATCTCTCCCTAAGTGTCCTACCTTTAGGCACCCTGTGACTGGGCCTGTGTTGGCACTATGGGAATTTTGTACCCCCTTAGTGGCTACATGCGCCCCAGGGCTAAGTGAATTGGGATCTGGGGTTGTTATCACATTACCGATACCAGTGTCGGGCGGGGCTACCCCTCTAACTAGGAGAGGGAGTGAAGTGAGATCTTTAACCAGTTTGTCAATCAGTGAGCATTTCTTCAATAAGCCAGCAAGGCAAGTATTCAGTGTGTCAACGATGTCCTTAGCAATCCCCACTAACAAAGGTTCAATTCGGGCAGAAAACAATGCCTCTGGCTGGTCTCCAAGATTGGCATCAGTCCCAGGGGGAGGAATTAGGTTGCCCTCTGATTTCTTCTTCCTCTCAGTGTTCCGTTTTGATGCCTTACCGGGAGTTTGGTGACTCTCTGTCGAGTTCAAAACCGGGGTGTCGCCAAGTGGGGGGCAGGCAGTTTGTATCACAGGCATATTGGCGTTTAATATAACCACCTCCGGTTCTAGGGGGATATGAGGCACATGTTCAGAGACGATAGTGTGTGCAGACGTGGGTGGTGGGGTGGCAGACAAACCCAGCTCTAGTTCGGCATTTGCAATTTCCTTTGACAGCACACCCACCGCAGATGAGAGATACGAGATGATGGACTCTGAATGTCTCGGCACCTTTGCCTTATTTCCCCCCTCTTCAGTCGTAACAGTTTTTTTGCGCTTACCCATTGGGTGGTTTCAGGGGGGTGGCCCAGCCCTGCCTCCTCCTGCCCCCGACGGCCACAGACGGCCCGCCCTTTGCCCGCGCGCTCCCACGACGCAGGGGGTGACGCTGCTTCTTATGCGCCTCCTGGCGCGCTAGTCCCGTGGGCGGCTTCCGGCCACCGAGGCTGCTGGGAGATGAAGTCCGCTCTCCACACGGCGGCTGCACCAAGTAGTGATATGCGTCCAGCAGCGGGAGGGGGGTAGACACAGCAGCTGTGGACTGATTAGCAGATGGCCCAGGTAAGAGCAGGGGCCTCGAGTGTATCACCAGTTTGTCAAAATCAAATTTGTTCCCTCAGTCTCAAGGGCCAACAAGAACTTAAGAAGCAACCATGAGCTAAGAAATTCTCCGGAGTGTCCCACTGACGCAATGCTGCTTGATCTGAGTTGTGCACAA
Source organism: Lissotriton helveticus (assembly GCF_964261635.1). Taxonomy (NCBI): domain Eukaryota; kingdom Metazoa; phylum Chordata; class Amphibia; order Caudata; family Salamandridae; genus Lissotriton; species Lissotriton helveticus. Next base: position 1,934,042,617 of record NC_136067.1, on the reverse strand, counting down.
TACCTCCTCCGATTCTGCAAAGGTCTACAAACACACCTGTTTAAAATCTCTCGGGACTGCTCTAGATTGCTGACCCCTCAATTTCCTCTCTGTTCCT